>NW_027269263.1:65837522-67178919 GCF_023055355.1 Agelaius tricolor
GTATTTGAAATAGGGCAGATCAAATTCTCTCCTAATTTAAAGTAAACCCACCTGCTTTGGTTACGTTTCTCATGGCATGATGTTCAGAGAGTTCAAACCTTACCAATCTACTGTTATACTCAGTGGAAAAGGAGGAAAGAGGGGAAGAGACACCTAAGTCTGCATAACTTCAGAATAGAGTTTAATGAGGGAGAGCATAACACTTAATTCAAACCCAAAGCATTCATTACTGCATTACCTTTCCATATCAGTGCAATACATTTCATTCCCTTTTCAAAATACCATTTAACATAAACCATTTATTTTTTCAACTTTTCCCACAAGTGTTTTAATGCAGAGTTTGGACACCTTTCAGGAGAGTCGTGTGATGTAATGCATTTGAGAGACATAACAATGCATGTGGAGTTTGGAAAACCTTTTGCAACAGGAATAAAAATGGCTGTTCCTTTCAAAAGGTGGAATCTGACTTGCTGTCAAAGGTTTTGAGGAAGAGGAGGAATGCAGTAGTATCAGAATATTTCTGATGGGCTTTCAGTGCATGTGAGTTTGTGGGAATTTACATAAACAGTTATAAGGAAATACAATAAACTTTGGGAACTCAGCAAGAGTTTTGACATATTGACAGCTCTCTGAATATTTGTTGTTGATAAGAATGAGATAAGTCTATGCTTACACATGTCAGTAACATTTAAATCCCCAGGGACACCCCATTGAAGAGACCAATATTTAGCTGGAGTCAAAGAACTGAGATGCAGCTCAGTGTGATATTGTGAATAGCAAAGGGGGAAGACTATCACAATTTTTCATTATAATTTTTAACAGTCTATTTAGTTCTATGTGCTCACTTTTTAGAGTCCTAAATCATGAGGATTTGACCTGCAGTATACTAGTTTTCCATGAACTTGCAAGTTAAATAAGATCTTAAATACATAAAAATTCTTAATAAATAATTTAAATGGCTTTTTGGAAAAAAAAAAGTATTGAAACTATATGAAGGGAAAAGGAAAAAATTGATAGAGAGAGAGAAATAAGGCTGCATTTGACTAAAGGAAGACAAACATCTGGCTAGAGATGGATGCACTTTCAAATATATTTTTTTCCTTCTATCTGGGTTTATCTCTGTTAGCTTAATAAAAATTATAACAATGGGGTGTGCCTGTGAGAGACAGGTAACTATCAGCAAAACACTGAAATATTGCTCAGTATGCTGCCAGAGACCTTGAGATTAACTTTCACCAGGACATCTGATATTCTTCTCATCCTCTAAATGATTTTAAGCCCCATCAACAATCTTTGCTTGCCCTCTCTTAGCCCATGCTAAGCTGGTGGGAATGTTTCAGGATGCTGTCATTAAACCAAGCAGAAAAACTAGTCTCAATACTCCAGGTAAAAACATCTTTCCCAGAGCAGAGTGATGGCAGATGAGTGCAACAAAGGCAGCAGATCTTTCAGGCCACCCTTTAGACCTCTGCCACTGGTTCCTGGGGTTATGCTGGGTGATAGCATCTCACACCAGGCCTTGCTGGGGAGCTGCAGCCTTCTTCAGACAATATTTCTCCAGCAGGAAAATCCCTGTGGATGGTTACCAAATGCACTCCCATTTGTTTAGCACGGGGATAGATAGGGAGCGATGATATTGTGGTGAGATGGGGAAGTTTCTGTTTTCCCCTCGAGCAGATAGAGCCTGTGCTCAGCACAAAAATAAGAGCAGCTGGGTCATTGCTGAGATGAATTCAGAGGTGAGATGGTGCCAGTTACCAACATGCCTGAGAATAAAAGACATGTGGGCTCTCTCTGATCCCTGTGTTGATGTCAGGGCAACATGATACAAGAGCAGTAGATTGCCACAGAAAATAACCACAAAAACTTACTTGGGAGTGTCCTTTTCATGCAACCTGCACAAGAAAATGCCATCTTATTACTGTATTGTCCTTTGTTATTAAAAGTGATGCCGCTGACAACAAAATTCCTTTTGTATTCTATGTGCGTGATTTGAAAAGTCCCGTTTGTGAATGGTGGTTTGGTTGCACAAGCAGAGAGAAGAAATTCAAGCTGCTGTTTACCTCTCCTCACTGTCCTATACAGCAGTGGCAGTGAATTTCAAGGGAGAAAAATCTAAAATCTCTCCTTCGGAAACTGAGAAAGCATCAGCTAAAGGAAATCTTGGTCTCACAAAATTCTGTACATCTGGTGGTATGATGCCTCTGGCCTGTTATTCCCCATTTCTCCTGTGATGGAGGAGAGGGGTTTTGTGCTGGACTGACATTCTTACCCACTGACACACAAGGTCAGCATTGTTCTAGTCCTCTAGATGCCCATGCAGAAGGGGTTGCCCATGCTGCATGTTTTCCACTGACACCTGGGAGAGAATTTTTCTATGAACTTAGAAGTTAAGATTTTTTCCACGTCCCAGAGCTGGCATTAAGTCCAACAGAGACAAAGGCAGCTTCACCTTGTGTGGTTTATCTAAGTCCCCAAATTAACCTATGGCCCTGCCCTGAACTGACCATCAGGTTATCAGCTGAGCTCCCCAATGTGGATATCCACATGTGGAGTAAAGGTAAAAAACACCTCCTATGCCTGTGGTTTTCACAGAAATGCCAGGATGACCAAACTCCACATTCCTGGAGATCCAATGCAGCCTCTCTGCACCAACAAAACCCTGTACCAAGGAGAAAGGGGAAGATGCCTGTATGGGTGACTGGTTTCCTCTGGTACAAACACACAAATAATTTGCAGGGATGTTCTTCAGAGCAAGGATGTCTCTGTCTCTTGTCTAGAGCATCTTCTCCACATGAAATGAAGAATCTTGAGGCTGAGTCCCTGCAGGGCACCTCTCATGTTAAAGAAACCTTGTCATTTCTCCCAAACAAGGGAGGAAGGAAGAGCTTGTTGTTAATGTAGCAAATGGAGGCTCAGGAAATCTATGTTCATATCCTGGTTCTACCACAGGTTTCCTGTGTGGCCTTGGGCAAGTCCCCTAATCTTTCTGCCTCTTTTTCCCCCTGTGTGAAACAGGATAAAATAGATCCTGCTCCTAATGAGACTCCCATATTAAATTGGTTTATGAATGGTACCATATAGCAAGGGGACAGATCTATGTGTGCACCAGTCCATTCTTACCTGTGTGAGATCAGCTACAGGGCTCCAGCTGTAGTGTTCATAAAAGTTTCTATTATCTAGGTTGCAATACATCTCACTCCACCAACCATGTGTTAATGGGTATGAATAGGTAAATTTGAAGATTAAAATGACAAAAATCCATTAACTGAAGGAAGTCTGATATTTGGTCTGTGGGCAACATTGATTTACTGAGGTGTAAGCTGAAAGAATTTTTGAACTGTGATTTATTCATTGTATAATTCTCTGCACCAAGAAACAAAACTGAGATAAAGCTAAGCACTAATTGATGTTGGCTACAGTCTCTTAGTGTTTATAAAGAGACATCCTGGTTAGTCTGTTTGCAACCCAGTGAGCTCCCTGTTCTCCTCTCCTGTAGCTGACCAAAACTGTGGTGTCCCAAATTCTTCACAGAATCCTAGAATATCCTGAGTTGAAAGGGATCCACAAGGATCATCAAGTCCAACTTCTGATCCCTCACAGGACCACCCCAGGAATCCCACCGTGGCTCTGAGAGCATTGTCCAAACAATTCTTGAGCTCTGTCAGGGCTGGTGCTGTGTCCGCTTCTCTGGAGAGCCTGTTCCAGTGCCCAGCCACCCTCTGGGTGCAGAACCTTCTCCTGATATCCAAACTAAACTATCATGGGTGTTCACTCTTCCCACTCCAGCCAGTCCCACTCCAACCCACACGTTAGTCTTCAGTTCGGCAGATGTCTGGACATTCAATAATAAGAGGCAGTTTTGGGTCAAGTTTGCCTCACTGTCTACCAGTTTACAGAGATTCAGGACAAGCCAAAAAACGAAAGTGGGTTTTTATCTGAAACTTTTCCATTTGGAGGTGAGAATGTGACAAGCCTGGGCTGTAAAGACATAGACAACAAGTTGTCAATTCCATCAAAACCAGATGTGCTCATTCATAAGGCCAAAAAAAGGGCAGAAAGACTTTTTTTAAAACATACATTCTGTTCTCACATCCCTTTGAAGAGATGATTTGGGATAATTCGAAGGCTCCTTCTTACACAAACATTGCAATCACTTCCTGTTGGTAACTATAAAAGGACAGTCTGGCTAAGTAAACAGTTCTCTTCATAGTTGTGTCTAAGCAGGAAAGCCTTGTGTTCTTCACCAAGAGCCCCATTGATGACTGCAATTGTTCTGGTTATTGTTTGCATTCGTAATAACACTGATTATAACAAAAGATCAAAACAGGAACTTCCTTAAACTTATTAAATGCTTGTAGTCAGGGCCTGGATGTTGCTGGCATAAAGATGGATGTGAGCTGACATGCTAGAAAAGGGAGAGCCAGATTCTCAGCTTGTGTAAATCATGGTTGTCACCTCCAGCTGAGGACCTGGCTTTGCCATGGTATCTCGTGCTACCCAACTGTCCTTAATGCCCTGCTGTTACCCCCTTAATATCCCCAAGCACCATTTTCCTGTACCACGAATTAAAGGAAAACTGAAATTTGGGAAAATGTAATAATGGGACCAAAAGCATAAAAGGAATTCATGGCAGAGTTCAGGAAAGGACCCAGACCTCCCACTTCTCACCATGAGTGTGCCACAGAACCGTCCCTGAGGTGCTCGGCGATCCTCAGCCAGCCAAAACACTGTCTCCTTTTCTGTATTCTTCTCTTTCACTTAACAATAATCATTTTCTGTCATTTTAATCGATTATTTTACTTGTTAAGGAGTCTACAGGTTTCTTTCAGATTTATCACAGAGGAAACCCTTAATCAGTCTCTGAGGTATAACAAACCATCTACCACTACTAAACACACCATTCACACCATTTTCAGCTTCTGCTGCATCACCAATGGCCAATCTCCTCGATATAATATGAAAAAAAACAACCCCATGTTGGGTTAGATACTGAAGCTACAGCTTTGAAGTGGAGGATTTATGACAACACCTTCCTCTCCTCAGCAGAGCCCTGCTGTTTGTTTTGTTTTGGCTTCTCAGTCCTGTGTCCCAAGTTTGTGAGTCCTCAGCACTGTTATCACTGGTAATATCATACCATCCCAAATTCTGGTTAGCTTGCTCTTTGTTCTCTCCCTGTAAGACCAAGATTAAAGCACAGGTCTGACTTAGAATGGAGAATTTCCACTGGTCCAACCAATAAACCTCCCTTACTAATCAGACTGGGTCTCCCACAGCTTAACAGTTTGGATACAGTGCCCAGAAGAAACACAGCTCCTAGTAAGAGAGTATATGATGTTTAAAAACACTTCTAAACACGGAAGGGATTAAGATATTCTGACATTTAATAAATAATTCTTGCTAATTTTTTATCTGACGTTGAAGTAATGGCACAGGAAGGGACTGCTTTTAGAAGGATCATGCAAAAAAAATAAGGAGAACAAAAATATAGGTTGATGCTGTAAACAACAAATTCTACTTAAAATTGCAAAGCTGGATTCATTTGGAAAGGAGATATGCCATTAGGGAGCCAGGTAAAGCACGTTCATATTTGCAGTTTACTGATCTAGGAAATAATCTGTTTTTCCTGAGCTTGAGAAGGAAACCTCAGTTTGCTGGGGTCATGCTGATACCTGTGGATACAACAGCTCCCTCCTGGCATGCCAAGAGATCTCCATATAAATTATGCAAATGGGCTGGTCAGACTTTTTAAATCTCCTTCCTAAGGCTTCTTTCTACATCTCAGTAGGCAAACAGTCAGGATTCTCTTTGCAAGGAAGATTCCCAAGAAAACATTGCAAAGGTCAGGGAGAAAACATTCCTGCAAGTTCCTTGCAGTGATTGGATGGGGACAGTCTTTATGTTTTCTTGCCTGTGTCCTCAGACAGTATCACTATATTTTGCGAAAACCTTGACACACTCAGCCTCAACATTACCCCTAACTGAAGAGGGGACAGAAACTCATTTGTTCAACTCTTGTTCAGCTTGCAAAATTATTTGTGCTGCCTGTGTGCAAAAGAGGATTCCTGTGATACCAGGTGGACCATGTCCTTGTTAAAGTTGTGTTCCTTTCCCAGCTGAGGCACATAGGGCTTGTTTTCCTGGGTGAAGCCAAGGAAGTTCCTTGTCATTTCCCTCAGTCCATCTGTAGGAAGGATGTCACAACTTGCCCCTTTCCCACATGGGTGGCAAATGCCCAGGATCAGGAGCAAACCCTTACTCGCTTGCACAGAGCACCTGGCACCACGGCAGCCCAGGGCACAACCCAGATATTGACAGGACAAGAAAACCAGACCATCATATCCTTATGGAAAGAGAATTTCATGTAACACACTGAAATTGGGGATTTAAAGCCCAGCACATGAACTGTGAATTCATCCTCCAGACCCACAGCAGATCTGCAGGACTCAGCTTCCCAGCTCGAGCTCTGCTCTCCTCCACAAACAACCTGTAGTAAAACCAGGGAACTCAATGGCACAGCCAAGAAACCCTAATGCTTCTCCATCCTTTTTACTGGGATTTGGTCCCACAACAAGCCATCTCAGCCAGTTAAGTGGCTTGCCTTTACTGTTTTGCCCCAAATTACATCACCATTTGGCTTTCTGAGTGTACCTCCTTGGCTCAAACCATCCCCCTTGGCTCTATTCCCTGTAAACAGGGCCTGATTAATGTTGCAGAAGAAGGGCTGTGAATCACGTATTCCATTCTCTTATGGGAAGTCAGAATGTCAATTTTTCCTAGTTTTAAGTGCAGAGAATCGGGATATTTAATGCAGAATCCCTAGCAACGACACAGAAACTGCAGCCTGAGCCCACAGCTGCAAGCTTCCCAACATACTTTCTGTAACAGCAGCTGATGAATCACCCACCAGAAGACATGCACTTGAAAAAAAAAAAATTAAAATGAAACAGCATTCACTGATGCTGCCTATTATTACCCAGCCCCAAACACATTACCAGGATATTCTTTGATAAGGAAAAGGCCCTCACACACACAGATCCACAAATCTCTACTGGGCTGTTTGAAGGCTGAATGGAAACAGCTCCAACAGCCACAGATGTTCCCTCTTCAGTCCTGGGTAGCAAAATTTTACTGCCCACAGTACTCATCACTAGTAATGCTTCCAGCTGGTGGCCAAAAGCCGAAATTCACTCTGAGCTTTTGCTTTGAAAATGCAAGGAAATCAAAAATGAGAGCTTGCAGAGCAGCACAGGGAGCCTGCTACAGTCTCCCTCCATTCCCTTTTTTGTGGCTATCTTTCTCAGCTTTTCAAAATAAATTGACAAATGGAAAATAAAGAATTATTTGGACTAGCCTTTTAAAGGGTTGTGTACATAGTGAGCTAGAACAGTACAGTAAAGCCCCAGAAAAAAAAGGATGCTTATAGGAAAGGCTCAGGGAAATTCCTGGATAGATACAGTCTCTCCAGAAAAAAAAAAATAAGAATTCTTTAAAAAAACTTTTAAGAAAAATTTAAAATTTTCTTAAAAAGCACCTGCTTGACAAGTGGTACAGTAACATCTCCGGCACATTTTGTTGATCCTATGATTTCCTAAAAGTATTATGACTAACAATATAATAAATTAACTAGACAAAAATAAAAGTCAATAGTTAAATAAAATGGAGGATCACTTCTTTGCAGGAAGAGCATTTCATTCATATACAAATTTTTGTTCATATGCAGAGTTTACCTGGAGTGGATGATCCACCCTGGAGATCCTCAAGAGCATTCAGAATGATGCTCTTCTAGTGGAAGGTCCCTGTCCCTGTTAGGAGGGTTGTAACTAGATGTTCTTCAACCCTTCCAACCCAAACCTTACTAGCAGCCTGTGATTTAGAAGCACTCAGAACCCACTGAGGTGCCCTGAGAAACAGAATCCTAAAAACCTTAAACCCAAAGGGAATTCTATCCAAGCATGTACTTCCCCCAGACAGAAATTAACTGCAGTAAATATTAGATAAATACATGTGATGAGACATTCACAGATAACCAGGTCAAGAGATGAAAAATAATCCACGTTAATCTTGATACCATCACTGAGGAATGCTTACAGTGTATTATCAGTGTTTATTCAGGACATGAGCCCCATTGTGCTGGGTGCTGAAAAGACACTCCATGTCTGTCTGACCCAAAGGTATGTCATACATCAATATAAAGATATTCAGATGCTTATTTCCTAGCTGTGGCATGAAGATTTGTGCAGGAATTTAGCTTTTGTAAGGTCCCTTTGCTTCCCTATGCTCCATTTCTCATAATGAAAAACAAAAAAAGAAGAAAAACTCTGCCATACCCTGTTCAGCTTGAAAACACCTGGGAGCTGGGGCAACATCTGATGGTTTTATTAAGCTCTTGTGCATGCCAACTCAAGAATAAGGCAGTGCTTGAGCCCTCAACAGCTGTCTCCTCCTTCATCATATCATGACCAGGTGATTCAAGCAGACTTATCTATCAGGAAAAGGCTGATAAATGATCTAAACTTAGGATGTCTTTATTTAGCACCTTTGAATTGGCCAGCAGGATGCCCACAGTGGCTGTGGGACCAGTCTCAGAGCTCCACACTGCTGGACTAACTTGCCCACTGTTCTCAGGATATTTGGATCATGCTAATGCAGCACTTGTTGTGTCCCTATTGCCAGCACAGTACAGAATTGGAAACTAGTTTTTCCTTGAACATTGTCTACCAGGGAACACTGCTTTGCTTCCTCTTTTCCTACCAGAAAACCTTTCTTTGCTTTCTCTTCTTAACCAGTGACCAGTCCAGACTGGGCATTCAAGAGCACCATAAAACTGTTTTGTAAAAGAGCAAATAACTCCTGGTTTTAAGAACAAATAGAACCACTCAGATGTGAAGGGCAGCAGTGGTGCTGCGTGCTCAGGGTGTAACTCCTCCTCCCCATTTGCATGACAGCCAGAGTAACAGGAGATATGAAATAAAGCTGCTCTCGAGTAGGCGGAGGCGAGTACCCAGTTGACTCAGAGCATCATTCTACACCAGGGTGAAAATTTAAGGGCAGCTGGAGGGACTAGAGGGTTTGTTATGTTGATACTGTTGTGCGGGGGAAAAAATAGCTGTAGGGTTTTCTTTAGAAGCTCTGTGTTCGTAGAGGGGTATGGAGGTGGAAAGAAGGGGAAATAATTACTAAATCATGATTGCTATCTGCAGTATTTACACAAGGCAGGCCACACAAATGTCTTAATAGTGGGGGCACCTCAGTACTTATTTATTGCTATTGATTTGTATGAAGTGATTTAGAAACCCTACAGTCTGGAAGATGCTACAGAACAGAAAGATAAAACCTTTTCCCTCAACTAAAGGAAAAGACAGCTGAGAGAATCAGAATCAGAAGGGATCAGTCTCACTCACCTGTTCTCCAGCCTCTTCACATCTAGGACAGAGACATCCCTCCATCCTGGCTCTGCCTCCGGCCAGCAAGAGGAGGAGGGAAGGAAATGTAGGAAATGTGCTGTTTTTCTGTTTTCATCAAGGCAGTTTTTCTGCTGATGTGCCGTGGGGTGGCTGTGTCCTGCCCTGCCTCTCTCCAGCTGTAGAATCCTGGGCGCAGGCAATGCCCTGTACCACAAGTGCATCCACCCCCTGGAGCAGCAGGGCCTCAGTTTGCAGAGCAGTATCCAAGCACCAATCTTAATGGCAGCAATTTTAACAACCAAAATATCTCTGGAAAGGAGCTGGAATGAGGGGCTGTTTTGCATCCCTCTGGATTGCTTTTGACTATTGGCCACTAGTAATAAACTATTAGGGAACAAAGAGCAAATAGAAAACAATAGATGTAATTATGTAGCTAGATGAATGTTTCACTTCAAATATTATTGTGTCTGTGAAGATATACAGCATGAATTTGTTATTGCAAAAAGAAATATGCATTGATCTCCTTACCAGGAAACAGGTATGACTGTATTATGTAAATATTACTTCATTTACTGTCAACAACTGTAAGCTTATTTTCACTTTGCAAACAGATGACAAACGTGCTTGAAGTCATAGACCATCAATCTTAAAGCTGACAAGGATCCCCCATTTTGCAGCCAATTTTTGAAAGTCAAAAGGCCAGACTCAGACTTGGGCTAATGCCATCCACTCCAGCAGGAGTGATGTGCCAGATCCTCCACGTTAGCGCAGATCAAATGCGCTCTGTGAACTTCAGTGGCCAAAGAAGTGGTTCTAAATCTGTTGACTTCAGAGCTTTGACCCACAGAGTTGAAGCACTGGAAGAGCAAGAGGTCTGGATTCCCCCAGTTCCACCACCCCAATGGGAGCAAACGCAGACCAGGGGTTTTCTCATGAAGTTAAAGATCAGGCAGGGTACTCCTTGACGCGTCATTTGAAAACTCATCTAGCTCTGCTGTGGTTGCTAACACCAACAAAAAACAGAGCTCTAAAGAGAGGATATAACAAACTGTATCCTTCCAGACCTGCAGCCTGGAGACCACCATGGAAACGGCTGCAGCTCCCTCACCCAGTGCACTGCCACCCACCAGCTTGGGTTAGATTTCCTGATGGAGCATGACTCTGGCTTGGCTTTGAGCTCATTCATCCCCATAGGATTATTTTGGCAGTCATGTAACTACAGAGGGATTCCTCCTTTAGATTCTCTTCCTGCTCTTTTCCCTGTGTCTTTTGCCAGGAAAGATAATTTACCCTTCAGGGTCTTGTCTGTGAGAAGGGGGTGCCCAGACAGAAGCATGCACCCAGTTCCAGACCTAGACCCAGAGGAATTTGGGAAGCCAAGACTTTTCTCTGGTGATTAATCACACTGTGATGACACAGGCTAACTGAGACCTTCCTTCTCTCTTTTACAAGGATTACTCTTGCAAAGCAGAGCGGTCTTTGGGCTGAGACAGACTTAAGCTGTTCAATGAGACTTGGCTGGTCCAAGAGTAACCCTGCTCAGATCTGGATCTGCCTTTGGTAGGTCAGACTGCAAAAAAAAAAATTCTCTGTGATTTTCATACTTTCGTGTTCTTGCAGGATGCTAAGACTATGGCATAATCTAACTTTCAGGGTGTCCAATCCCCAATGTACTATTTGAAAGAAATAGATGAGAGATCAGTCTTGGAATCATAGAATGATTTGGGTTGGAAGTGACCTTAACATCCAGGTTTGATAAATCCATGAAGAACCTGAGCTAGTGGGTAGTATCCATGCTCATGGCAGGGGCGTTTGAACTGTGTGATCTTTAAGGACCCTTCCAATCCAATCCATTCTACTCAGCATGCAGTTTTCAGGGTCCAACGCTTTCAAGATCTGACATTACAATTTAGGGGTGGAAATGACACAGACTCCCAATGTCCAAGCAGCAGGAACCCAAGAAATATTCTTATCAGCAAGGTTGATTCCAACAAGTGCCCTTCCTTATTTTCCTTTGTTCTCTGCTCTTTTCCTCTTTCCTTCTATCTTGGCTTCTCACTTTCTCCCCTAGCACCATCAGGCTTGGACAAAGAACTTAATACTAATTTCCTGAAATACAGTGGGTACCACCACACTGTACAGTGATGGTTCAAAATAGGTTTGAGAAAATAAAATGGCTCCATCTCTCAGGGAATTGTTGGGAAGGATTTACCAAGGGATGCCTTGGAATTTGAAGCAAAGCCAGCTCATTGGTAACAAAAATTAAAAACAAACCAAAACAAAGCAAACAAACCAAAAAGCCAACACCAAACCTCCTCTCCTGAACATGAGCCCACTGTGACTGGTGCATAAAACAACAAGATTTGCATTGGCAGATGTCATGTACATCTACATCTGAGTGCAGAGCTCAAGTCTGAAAATAATTTGGTAGGAAAGCAGAAGCCTCTCCCAATAAAAACAGTGAGGATTTCTGCAGGAAGCTACTTATTCACAATAGTATCAACAATGAAATAAATTGTGCTAATGTGAGAAATTTTGAATTGCTATTCTTATTCTGTCACAGCGGGAAAACCAGAGTGTGGGTGCAACTATCCTAGAGCAGAACTTCAGGATTTCAGCTTATTTCAGTCTGGCAAAGATGCTGGCAGAAAGGAGAATTATCTGCAGAGCATCTGCACAGAAAGTGAAGGCCACAGCTATTTAGTTTAATCCCTCTTCAGACAGAGAGTGTCTAACAGCAGAAAAGGTCACCGATAGTTAGCAACCAGCCCCTTCTCTTGAAACACACAGGCCCTGCTGCCTCAGTGTCCTCCCACCCATATAACACCCAGCCTTGCTCCTCTCTGCTTCAGGCTGTGGAGAAAATTGCACTTTGAGACAGCAGAACTAAAGGATGCCAAGCCACCAGCTCAGCTGGCACCACTTTCCAGGGCACAGAAAAACCCCATGTCCCAGATGCTTCAAACAGTTGTCCCTGCCTGGGTTATGTAGGATATCCTTTATGTGCCAAGCTAAACTGCGAAGATTTGATGATGAAAACTGAGAGGTTCTAAATAACCTCTGACCTTTCCCTTGTGCTCTGAACACTTGACACCTCACCAACACTTCACCCAAGTGTGATTCAGCAATGCGCTGAGGAAGAGCTGAGCTGTGTCACCACTAGCTGTGTGCTTGGGCTTTTCCTCCCCACCTCATCTCAATCTGCCCTTCTGCTGGCACCTCTGGACTTTGGGATGGATGTGTTTGCTGGGACAGCACAGCTGAGTCAGGTTTCAGCAGTGGGAACAGAGTGATGCTCACCTTAGTGCATAACCAACCCTGCAACCACCAAAGTGGTGCTTCAAATCCATTCAGCAAATTTAACCATTTTCCCTGGCCTACCTCTGCCATGAGCAGTGGTTTCTTTAGTCCTGCCTCAGCCACCAGTCCCAGTGCCTTCCTCTCCCTTCCCAAAAAACCTCCCTGCTCACTGAGGTTCAATCTGAGCTGTGCCCCTCCCTGGTAAAACCCACCAGTGATAACCAGTGCTCTCCAGCTGCTGGGGTGGGATTAAACACTTCTGAAAGCTGCCTCCACACATCCCTTCCCCTCAGCTGGGTAGCAGTAATCCCTCCCCAGCTCCCAGATCCCACTATGCAGTTGGGGGCTGGAAACTTGCTACCAGCTCAGTAATCTTTTCCCAACCATGACTGTAGAAGGGAATTATAATTCCCCTGGTACAGCAAGGTCTCAGTATTATCATCTGCTGTTTGTCCTAAACCAAAGACAGGCTGGTATGGCTGAACTATTCTGTTTGCATGTGTGCATATAATGTTGAATAGTATAATAGCAAAAATTTTCATTTTAACTACACAGATATGTGTGTTGAGGCTTTGTGTGTGTGTGTGTGCCTACACACAGCCATATCCACACAGTCCTATGGTTATTATATACCTATATGTTATTTTTCAGCCACACTAATAAGAAAAAATCATCTGGATCCTTTCAAGACCTGGCTAAATCCCTGCTGTTGCTGCATCCCTGCACTCCTTGCATCCAGGGGCTGCCAACAGCCTTATTGAGAGTAGCAGTGTTCCCCCATCCCCAGGGCATCTCTGGCAATAGCACACAGGAATTTTCAAGGAAAGGTCCATACAGACACAAATCCATAAGGACCAGACAGTCCTTATGACAGCTGTGCTCAAATATACCTATATTGACTCTAAGATAGCAGAATAAATACATGTAATTTTAGACACATGAAGGTGAAAGTCTAAAATTAAGCCATTTCTGAGGTTTTCTCTGTTTTTACTGGAAGAGAACAAACACTTGCAGAGGGCAACCCATCATCTGCCAGTGCTGAACCACTCTGTGGAGGTATCTGTCTCTCTGCAGGTGTGGTGACACAGCAGCCTTCCAGGTAGCTGTGACTTAAGACCAATCCTACCTTGGCTGGAGAATATGGAAACCACTCAGCAGGGCTTAGGTCCCCTGAAAACCATTTTATATTATTTCAGCTTCTAGATTGTATTCTTCCCCCACTGCAGAACACTTTGGATGAAGGATGAAGACAGACTGGGCATCCTCATTTAGCATTTGCAAGGCAACTTCAGCACCTTTGAAGAATGGACCATGAAGCCAAAGAATTATGGAATCATAGAATATTCTAAGTTGGACCCATCTCATTCCTCATGCTGAGCAAAAAAGGGGTTGCAAATCACCACAACATACCTTGCAGTAACATTCTTTTCTATAAAATTCATTAAATTTCATATTTTTCCCATAAGATTATCTCACACTAACTGAAAAATTATACATTTCGACCTTCTTTTGCTGCAGAAAAATCCTGAAACAAGCAGGACACAAACATAAGTCTCTGAAGACAGAAGGCAAAGAGAAAGATCCCTGAAATGTAATTTTTACAGCAGTTTCATGGCTTTTAACCCAATCTTGTAATTTTGAAGGGCTTGGCTTGTGATTTCTGAACTCCTGGGGTGAGAAATACTGAAAGTAAAAGGTGCATTCAAGCTCCTCTGGATGTCACAGCCCTAAACATGGCCTGAGGAAAGAGGGGAGGACACTGCTAAGGTACAAACCAAATGAGTGAAAAATGTGTCTTCCTTGTCCCTCTCTGTCCCCACCCAGCCCTGCTCCTGGCACGGGTTAGCCTCTCTTTTGAGAGTCAATACTTTTGTTCCAGCTGACCTTCAAGCAGATGTCCCCGCAAAAAAAGGTAACTCTGGGAAGAAATGTCACACAAAACAGAGGCCCACTATTGAAATCAGGTCTCTGAAAGGCTGAACAGATGGCCCTGGAGTCTCCCAACTCCATGGTGAGGACGCTTGGCAGCAGAACGAACGCTGAGAAAAAAAGGAGCTGATTTCATCGGCTGCACTGTCTGCTCTGACTTTGCCCTGGGTTTCTGCTCTCACCATCTCCTTTCCTGGAAAGTGCAACAACTCTTTAAACAAACTCTCAACAACAACAAAACCCTTTTATAGGCTTATGTTCATTAATCAAGTAGCTTATTTCATACTTGATTCTGGTAGGTGATCTTTAAGGTGCATTCCAAGTCAAGCGTTCCTCTGATTCTACAGGTTTTTTTCTATATTTCTTTTTTTGTTCTCTAGTCTTATTTTTACCTTTCTGGTGTGATCAGCTGTGAGACACTATCTGGAATTATTGCACTTGTTATCCTCTAGGAATCCTCCTGCTCAGTAGTCAATGCAGGATTTTCTGGGAGTGAGTGAAAATGTATCGGTGCATATGGACACTGAAAAAATCCCCCTCTCTTTTTCAAACAACAAAAATACCATTTCCTTTTACAATAACTTAAATATTTATAGGAGATTGAGTGTGATTTTCATCCTCCACTCAAGATTTGTGGCTTTTTTTTTTCCTGAGCCACATGAAAAGGCTGCAAGGAAGCTTTAGACAGGTGTATCCCAAGCACACAGGGCAGGCTGGTAGGATACATGTGGTCTGCAGAGGATCATTCTTAAAGGTCACCTCTCTGTGGTTGGCTTGTTCTGATTTTCTTTGCATCCTTTGAAGGGTCTCTTAACATTTGCACTCTATAAAATGATACCTAAATACTTTTGTGCTGTGCTCTCTCTGTCTCCATTGCAAGCAGGGTTAGAAAATCCCTCTGCTTTTTTGGTGTCATGGGAGGGTACCTGTACTTCTAAAAGAGTAGAATGCACCCTTCAAGGAGTGGGCAGAGGGGGGATAACCTCATTGCTCCATCCCTGACAGCAGAGGTAAGCACTGTGTGACTTCTGCAGAGTCTGGAGGAATAACCAGAAGCCTGGCACTCAGCAATGCTGGCTGTGCTGGTGCCCTGCAGAGTGACCCCATCCCCTTCCTGTCTCCCCTGTGTGATGCATTTTCCCAGCCTCCAGCCACAGCACTCACTGATGCATCCAGGGCGTGAGGCTCCCTCCCAGGGAGCTGCTGCAGCTCCAAAACCAGCCCAAGGAGAGGTTTAATCCCTGTCACCAAAACAAAACTCTCTGTGTTTGTTTTTTCACTCTGCGTAACCGTCAGGATTAATGCTGTCTAAATGATGTCAGACAGCCACTGGCTTGTAGAAATTCACTTGCTCCATATGACTTTTCAACAGGGCCTTAATATTTTACCACATGAAACAGAAAAAGGAAAAAGAAAAAAGGGAAAAGTCTTAAGAAAGCAGGCAAGAGTAATAAATCCCAGAGTTACTATCCCTAAACTCCTTCTTTTAATCACAAAAGCACAAAGAGCCCAGAGATTGTGATAATGAACATAAAATATGGTTGCCATTAAAAAAAAAATTCTGTCCCATCCATTTCAATTTATTCCACTATAAATCAATGAGCTACTTAATCAAATATTCTCGCACTTTAATTGTTTTATCTTGCTTTTATGTTAAATTCACTGGGTTACTGTGGGCACTAGTCTTCACATTATACAAAAAATGACAGCAGATTGGCCTTAATTAGTATAAAATTCAAACATTGGTTTAGAGTATTAGCTATATTGAAGTAAGCTCCTGCAATTTCACTGGTTCAGTGAAACCATTCCAAGTAAAGAAGGAAGTAAAGGAAAAAGAAGCCCTAAGTTGGATTAGTAAAATTTGCTGCTCATCTACTGTCAAATTCTGCAGCCAATTCCCTCTATCTTCAAAATGAGAATAATTTCAATTTTTTTTTTTTTTTGAAAACTGTTACTTGCTGTTATCCCATGAAATGCTAAGACTGAGATGGGATGTCCTTTCAAAATTCCTCATCCTTGCCTCAGTCCCCTCAGAAAGCAGAGATGCTTGTCCTGACTAGTCCAGCATTTCCCATGAGAAAACACACCTCACACAACACCTATAAAAGTCTGGGCTCCAGCTCTCCTGTTTGCCATGAAGGGCATTACCCTTGTATTGTGAAAAGATAAGAAACTGTCCCTTGTGAGTCATTTTCTTCTGTAAATAGGAGGGGAACCATTCTTTTGTGTTTTGTTTTGTTTAAGTCTCTGTTATCGATCGATACCTTCTTCAAAAGGCCGCGAGGGATACTTTATTAGTTAGAGTAATTGTGATTTAAGGATAATCTTGTGTGATATAGATGTACTCAGCATGGAAAAATACAGATTGAGGCATGAAAAGGCCTCTGCATTGGAGGGTGAGCTGTATTTGCATTGTTTTAACATCTAATAGATGCTTTTGATAGAATCATAGAATGTTAAGGGGTTAAAATAGGCATTAAAGACCATACCATGAGCAGGGATACCTCCCACTAGACCAGGTTGCTCAAGGCTTTATCCAGCCTGGCCCTGAACACTGACAGGGCTATCCACAACCTCCCTGGGCAGCCTGGTACAGTGTCTCACCACTCTCACAGTAAAGGTTTTCTTATATATATATATATATCCAATCTTTCCTCTCTTTCCATTTCAATCCATTGCTCCTTGTCCTGTCGCTACAGCTCCTGATGGAAAATCACTCTCCAGATTTTCTGTAAGCCCTTCAGATACTGGAAGGTTTCTATGAGGTCTCCACACAACCTTCTTTTCTCCAGGCTGAACAGCCCCAATTTTGCTCAGCCTGTCTCCATGGCCAAGGTGCTCCAGTCCCCTCATCAACTTCACGGCTTGTCTGGACTTGCTCCAAACACTTCCACATCCTTCTCATGCTGGGGACACCAGCACTGTACACAGCACTGCAGATGGGGTCTCATGAGAGGTGAATAGAGGGAGAATCACCTCCCCTGGCCTGCTGGCCACGCTGCTTTGGATGAGCCCAGATCACCCTTGGCTTTCTGGGCTGTGAGCTCTCACTGCCGGCTCATGGTGAGTTTTTCATCAACCATCACCCCCAAGTCTTTCTCCACAAGGTTGCTTTCAATCACTTCTCCATCCAGCCTGTGGGTGTGTCTGGTATTGCTACAATGCAAGTGCAGGACCTTGGACTTTGCTTTGTTGAAATTCATGAGGCTTCTATCTACCCACCTCTCACTGAATGGTTTGGGCTGGAAAGAACCCTAAAGATCATCCAGTTCCAACTCCCCTGCCATAGGCAGGGACACCTTGCACTACTCCAGATTGCTCCAAGCCCCACCCAACCTGGCCTTGAACACTTCCAGAGAAGTGGGATCTACACTCCGGAGTCTGAGTTCCTCATATGGTGAAATGGCTGTGAATAAGTCACCTTTGGAGATCTCACAGTCCACACAAGTTTCTGAGGGGCATCCTCCCCAGAGGAGGTGTCAAGGTGTGATCCAGCTCTGACTGAAGCTGCCCAGGGAAGTGGTGGAATCTCCCCATCCCTGGAAGTGTTCAGAAGGTTGTGGATGCAGCACTTGGGGATATGGTTTAGTAGGCGCTTGCCTGCCTCCAAGCAAATGGATCAAGACAAGCCGGTTTTCTCTAACATGTTTGTGCACAGTGGAAAAGTTCCAGCTCATGAGTCTGAGGGAGTTTGTGGGGACCCTCACTCCAGCCATTGCCAAATTTTAGATCCAGACTTGGTCTGGATTTCAACCATCAATGATGTGTTGAGGTTCCTGGATCAAGATTCTGGGTTTTTTAAGCCACCCAAGTACAATCATCTGCATCAGGGGAAGGAAAAAAACCTGCACAAGATTTACATGGAAGTTTTTGAATTTCAAAGATCTTTTTTTAATAAGGCAAGAATGAGGAAGTCTAAAGATGTGCATATCTGCTTTACAGTTGTTAGTTTAATAAATGCAAATATTTCCAGCAGCCAAAGGTTTTACCCTGCAGTTTTACCTGCTAACATTTCCTTGTTTTGAATTATGTAGATCAGAAATGGAGGAAAAACATAACACTGGTTCTAAGGGTATAGAGCTGTCATCTAATTTTAGCTAAATGTTCTCTAAAGCAGAAAGATGCATAACTGTGGGGTAAATTGCTAGTGAAATTTTCCATTTTTTTAATGTGTTTACAGCTTTTCTAGCCAAACTCAGAGGGGGAAAAAAGAGAGAAACAGCACAGGCAATGTTGAATATTTCAAAAGAATCATCAGTAAAAATACTCTGTCTCAACTTCCAAAAATTATTTATTTTGCACATATAGGTCAAAATCTCACGTGAATGTAAATTAAAATGTTCAATATGCAATGTGCCAAATAGATGACCAGGCTGCAGTGACCAAGGATCATTGACCAAGACTTCTGAAGGTAGTGAGAGATTCTGAGGAGGTCTGTTTGTAGGTTGCCAACATAAGACTTTTTATCAAAGCTTAGAATTCAGAAAGAGGGCACTCAGCAGTCAGAAATAAAGTTCATGAAGGCATCTAAGTTCAAGCCATTCAAACTAGAAACTCTGAGAATCAGTAATTGTGCTTGGAAATTTGGACCTTTTTATTCCAATATTCAAAGTGCAACTTGCAAGATGCTACTCACATCATTTTAATAATCCAGGAACAGGTCACAACCAGGAAGTAAAATCCTGCAGATGCCAATCTTCTTGGTAACACCTGATCTACAGATCAAAGTCGTGTTTATATGATTGTCATTTGAAAGGAGCTCCACTGAAGTGAATGAAGTCTGCACTAAAGTTGATGAGATTAAAATTAGGTTGATAAGTGAAAGTTATTAAAGATGATGGGTAGTGAAAATCTTATATTTGATTAACCCTTGCATCAGATCTATGTCTCTTGTTGCTGCTGTTATCATGGTTGTTGCTGTTGTCACCGTCTCTAGCGGTCCCAGCCAAGATCTACCAAAACTAATTTCTGCTCTACATGTCCATGGGAAGACACAGGCTCTGCAGGCAAACAAAAGAGTGGTATTCATCTTACCTGGATTTAAACATGTGAATGTGAGCTAGTAGTCAAGGTTTTTACAGCCCCAGGAGAGAAATAGGAGCTTCTCGATCATTTCTCTGCCCAAAGTGAGGAGTCCACGAGAGTGGACAGTCTGGATTCCTGGAGTGTTTCTTTTTCCTTATTGGCAGTGGGAATCTAAGATATTTCCCTCCACATTGTAAACATCTAAACATGAGATGAGTAGTGTGAGGGAATTACTCCTGGGCCCGGACCTGGGCTCAAGCAGGATGAATGAGAGAAAAAATGTGGTATCTTGTTTTCAGTTCATTGTTTCATTTATATGTAAAAGTTATATAAAAGATATATAAAAGAGAGGACATATATGCCTCATTTGTGCCTTAGAAGCACAAAATTCAGGATTCATCAACCTTTATAGGGCAGTAATAAGGGTATTTTCAGAGGAAACCACTGACCTTCTTAATCTCATGTACCAGAGTGAAGATTAGTAGCAAGTAGAGTCTCTTAAGATATTGAATCTCAACTGCATCACAGGACAATATGCCATCAAGTGCACTCATAAATTCAGACTCTGCCCAGAGTCTCCCCTTGACAATTTTCATGACCCAGGCCACACAAAATCACACTTGTTAGGAAGGCTGGGGTTTGACAAATGGACATTATCTTGAAAATTCAGAGTGGACATCACCAAAGGCAGCTAGGAGGCATATATTCTGTCTCATTGGGCTGTAATCACTTTGATATCTACATTGCATGACTGTAGGGAGCTCTATGGTAACTGCACTTCCTCAGCCTCACTAGCTGGAGAGGCAGGAACAAGGAAAATGTCCCAGCCTTCAATGAGACCTTCCCACCCCTCAGCCCTGCTGAAGCCCTCATTGCCACAAATCAACCACTCTCTTTCACCAGCTGTGGTGTGTCACAACTTATCAGTTCCCTGCCCAAGGAGCTGTCTTTTCTGTACAGAGTTCCTAGAACTCAAAATCCCACCCCACCAGAGTAAGCACCCTCTGTTACTAAAGTGTAATCGTTCTTTACCAAAAGGGCCTGAAATCCATCCATTTTTCCAGCACTCAGCATTTCTGACCAGGAGGAGTCATTTAACAGGGGGAAGCAAACAGGTTCTTCACTGCTGCTTGCAAAGATGTTGAAACACTTTGGGAAACTGGGAGATAAAAGCTCCAGAAGTGCAAGATAGGATGATACCAGTTATTCTCCCTAACACGTCAGATGGGAGCGGTAAAAGCCAAATATGGGCACAGTTACCACATCCGTGCATATCCAGCAAAAGAAGGCTGAGATCATATTATAAAAATTAACCTGGGGGACATTACAGATGTTGCTCCTAATGGAATTTTATGATCAACAGCCATATATTATAACATTTGAATAACTTTCTGAAAGATTTGTTCTTCCGGCAATGCTTAATTTTTTTCCTCCTCTAACCCAAATGAGTCTTTCAAAGAAAGTGCAAGGCAAAAGAAAAACTGACCTTTCAAGCTGTAGGAGTTGAAATCTTCACACTGATGCTGTTAAAGTTGATTTAAGTAATGCAAAACAATTATTTCCTAAATACATATGTTAAAACTGTAAATTGATATATCAAAACCACAACCTGAATATAGCAATTTGTCTCTTTTTTACTGTCTTCCTTCCCCTCCCTGTTGGAGTATATTCCACAGCTGCCTGCCAGATAATACACTGATTGCAACTTTCTTAATTTACAGAGCCTTTAAGTCTAATCTCATGAGCCAGCCTAAAGGGCTTCTTCATCCATTGAAATACCAGAATAATTGAAATTGTCTTCAGCCGACAGTCAGGCAATAATGAATATTTTACTTTGCTGATTGCATGTCAGAGTTGTATATAGCACTGCTAACAGACCTAATCCTGTGAATCTCAAGTCAGGCTTCCCAGTGAGCCTTTTTTTTTTGTTTGTTTCCTCTCTCCATGGATTGGTATGAAAAAACTAAGACCAAGTGTGGTGGTGAGTGGTATAGGGTGACCCTGTTGCTGTTGGAAAAATACTACTGTGGGTTTTCAACAGCACTCTGGAGGCAAATGACAGTCTGGGAAACGTTTTATTTAAAGATTTCCCTGAAGGGAAAAAGGAGAGGGAGGAGGAAATGCACAAGTCGTCAGTCAAAAAAGAGGTTGGGAGGATATCTGTGGTATGGCATGAAAGAGGCTTCTGTGCAAACCCAATCTGAATAAACTCCCCAGATTTTCATTGCAAGCACACATGGGCATTTTCTGATCCAAAGTCAGAACCTGATCAATAGAGTATTAATGATATTGAGATCCACAGGGACAAAAAGGATGATCACTGCTCCATTAAAGGAAACAGAACATGTTTGAGAGCAGAGAAAGAGGCAGGATGGACACAGAGGTTATTCTGAGTGTCTGGGTCTGCACATACCCACACTGCAGCCATGCACATCAGCATAGCCAGCGTATCAGAGGTGCACCAGCCACACCCAGCACCAGCATTTCCATAGGAAAGAAGCCCAAACTCAGGATCCACAACCACGTTGTGTATGGGCAACTGGAAGCCAAGGTGTGTGGCAACTCATCCCACCAGAGAAATCAAATTTGGGGTTTCTCACTACAAGAAGGGAAAGGAGCTGGGGATGGGTCTGGAGCACCAGTCTGATGAGGAGCAGCTGAGGGAGTTGGGATTGTTTATCCTGGAGGAAAGCAGGCTCAGAGGGGACCTTCTCCTGGTCTACAACTCCCTGGCAGGAAGCAGCAGCCATGTGGGAGTTGGTCACTACTCTGATATTACAAGAAATAGGATAAGATGAAACATCCTCAAATTGTGCCAGAGGAGGTTTAGATTGGATTTCATGGAAAACTTCCTCACTGAAACCATGGTCAAGCATTAGAACAGGTTGTTTAAGGAAGTGGTGGGATCTTTGTCCCTGGAAGTGTTCAAAAAACATGTAGGTGTGGTGCTGACAGACATGGTTTAGTGCCAGGCCTGGTAGTGCTGGGTTAATGATTGGAGTTTATGTTGTTAGAGGTCTTTTCCAACTTAAACCATTCTATAAATCCCAACAACAGAGCATAAAGATATTCCTCCTACCCTCTGTGCCATCTATGTCAATCACTTACAATGTTAAAAGTATAGGAAAAAGGAAATGCTGTATTTGTCACATAAACACAGCAATTGGTGGTTTGTGAATTTCTCGAGCCATTAGTGATTTATTTGTTGTGAAGGACTCCTTGGTTTTTTTTTCTCAGTTAATTTATCCTCCCAGATTCTGAATCCAAAGAAATATTTAGTGTCTGTAAGAGCCTGTAGCAAGGAATTCTTCTGTTTCAGTGATTGTTCCCAAGTTTTAGGAGAAATCAATTCTTGTGTCAGTAGTTCTGTGATGTGACCCTGAGACCACATCGCTGTCTTCTGCACATCTTGAAAGCACATGTCAATCCCCAAGCCACGTGTACCCTGGATATCTGTCTTGAACAGAAAACATTTTGGCATGGTTTTATTTTAAATACATATAAAAAGAGGTAGAGAGTAAGAGGGAGAAAGGCCTGTGGGGGGAAAGCAGAAGGGACAAGACAAAACAGATCCTGTTTGAGGAAAAATAACATAAAACCTGGGAGCAGCCTAATTTTTCACGGCACAGCTTCTGCATTCTCAGTAGCCTGGAAGGCTGGAAGCTCTGAGGTTTAATGGTCAAACAGGTTTGGACCTGGCAATCCAAGGAACCACAGTGCCCACCTGTCAAAGGCCAGCAGAGGAGAGCAGCAATCCCTGGATAATGCAGGATATTCCCAATAATCCATATACAGCACTAAGCAGGCTGGTTTGATGTCAGAGCAGGAGGCTGGATAAGGCCTCCTGAGGTCCCTTCCAACCCAAATCATCCAGTGGTCCCATGATCCAGGGAGAACCAAGGGCATTGGCTGCCAGGCAACCTGCCAGGCCAACATCCTTGGAGGCAAGGAGCTCTGGCAGGAAGCTGCTGAGGGAAAATGGGCATCAGCTCTGGGAAAGCCGTCACTGCAGCGGCACAAGGTCTCTGCAGAGAGGCCAGCCTTTCACTGACATGTCCTGCAGCCTTACCACCAGGGAACAATAAACCTCTCAGGAGCTCAGGCAGAGAATTCCCTCTTTCTTCAGGGCTTCTGTGGGACCAGCAGTTGAATCTGTCATTTCTATTCAGCCTCAACACTGGGTTTAATCATATGCCTTCCTCCATCCACCCCCTGCCCCAAGGAGCTTCACACAGCTCTGGGCCCAGATGTTACACACAAAGCTCTGACCAGTTTCCCAGTTCAGATGCCCACTTCAGCTGGAACAAGCACAGCCACTTATAAATTTTTAACTTTTAGCTCAAGGAGTCTTGAGATCATCAAGTCGGGGAATGCTTACAACTCATCCCACTGATCCCAGCGAAGAAATAGCTTCCAGAGGGGTCAATGACAGCAAATTAAGAGCAAAGCAGCAAATAGATGGACATATGCAGGCAAGACCTTAAGACTGTGGATGAGTTTTTCTGAGCTGGAAATTGTGTAAGGGCTGGTTCTGGAATTTGTCCAACAAGTAGCATTTGAGCAAAAGGCAACTTTTCACCCCCCTGTTGGCACCACTGCCCAGTTGCTCCTGTAATCCCTGAGTCTCCACTCAGCTGCTGAGCACAGAGCTGAGCCCATCCTCACAACAGCCTCCCTCGGACATTTGCATCAGGGACAAAGAGTGCAAGTTGATCCCTGCCTGTGTTTGACAACACTGTCTTCATCTGCTCTCTGCCTGGGGTCCCAGGAGCTGCAATCCTTCCTTCCCAGTGCAGTCCTGCTCTGAAAGGGGCCAGAGAACAAAACAGGCTCTGTGAGATGCACAGGGAAGGGAGGCACTTTCCCAGCTAATGCCCAGACACTGGGTTTGGGTAGCAGAAATTGAGGGGTAGGAGCTCTCTTGTTTGTGGCACATCCTGGAGCTCCCTCTTTCACTACTTGTGCCAGTGGCTTGGAAAGGAATACAGGAAGGGGAAAGATCTGTTCCCCAGGAAGCCTCTCTGATTCCTTATTGGAAAAAGGGATACAAGACATTGGGGAAACCAAGATAATAAAATAGTTGGGAATGAATAAACCTTCTCTACTAATTCTTTGCTTATAGAGCCCATGGAGTAAAATTAAACTTATAGCAAATTGTTTACTGATAAATACTGCCTTAGATCAGGTCTGAAAGAAGGATCCAAGATCTTTTCTGTTCTTCGCTGACTTTACACCAGTGCTTAAATTTAGCAAGTTTTCTTAATAATTAAGAATTATAGGAGGAAGTTGAGGATGCAATGTCTTGATTATTACTAAATCAAGACGATAGCAAAATCTGTTTGTATTCAGCACCCAAAACATAGTGTGCTGCAGCAAGGCAAGATATTCTCTAGGCTGATGATGACTCCTGCCAGTGCCTCTTTTGTTGACCAGAAGAGCTTACACTTAAGCTCTGAAATTAGCTTTATTTTCCATTAAGAATAAAGGACAGGGCCAGCTCCACCCAAAAGAAAATAATTCTTCCCTCCTGAAAATTAGAAAGCTGGACCCCTCAGAGAAACAGTTCCTTCACGTGCCAAGCAGCTTCTGTGTGAGCCTTCCTTCACCCTCTTGATCTGGGAACAAGCCCAGCTCACCCCACTCCTCCCTCAGCCCCTACCTTTTCCCAGGGCTCTTTCCCATTACTTTTACCTATTTATCCTCACAAATATGGTCAACTGTCTTCATGGGTCCTGCAACAGCCCCTACCCTCTGCTGCAGTGAGATTATAATTAACGTCACAAAAGATAGATGGGAAGCAGAGACAAGAAGGGATTTACTCCAGGTCCTCAACAGGGCCAGGAATACAGCCCCTGGGTCCCAGTCCTGTACCCTCCACATTTACTATTGTCTTGTTCTCTCCCACCTCCTTTGCCCTCATCTTGGGCTGCACTCCTGGGCAACCCATGTTTCACATCTCTACATTATTTAGAGTAATGAAGAGATGGCAGCATAACCCAAAAATCTGTGGTTATCTCTGGCTCTTTGAATGGGCTCTCCAGCTCTCTGTCATGTAACAGCAGTGTAAAGCAGGAAGAGGTTGCTCCACACAGCTCTGAAAGCTGCCAAGACATCTCTATAGCCTGACTGTCAGAATAAAAGGTTGTAATTAACAACCTGGCCTGTCATCTCCTTACTGGACTCTGTTCAAGCCAACCAGTGTTTAGGGACCTTTGGGTTCTCGTGGAATGAGACCATGATTGCTATTCAAGGCCATAGCCTGTGACTCTGAACAGCCGGATGGTCAAAACCGAACATAAATATTACAAGAATCCCTAAACACAAAACAGAGCGTGTGCTCGCCTTCTTAATGGATTTGCTGTTCCCTCAGATTTTGATTTGGAAAGCTCCATTTTAAAAAAAGATTCTGAAAGTGCTGGAGGTGCTTGACATACACTTAAAAGCTCCAGACCAGACCCTGCAGCTGATATAAATCACTGTCAGCTCCAGCAGCTTCCATGGCTTGGGCCCAGCCCCAGAATGCAGAGAGAGCTGGTGAGAATAAATCAGTGTATTTATCTGTATGTCCCCTTCTCCTTAAACCCAAACACACTTGAACTGATGGATTGGGCCTTTCATATCCCCATATTATTGTGTCTCAATTGCATACATTTGTGCTCTCTCCACTGTATAATGGATACAAATAATGAACAGCTGTAGGAATGCAAATATAGGTGGCACACGTGTGTGTAGTCATCTATGCACACACACACTCACTATCTGCAGCCAGCAGCTCAGCCCTGTGGGTCTGCTGACCCTGCACTCCAGAGGAAGATTTGATTTATTCCTGGGGGGCAAAAAAAAAAATCCTCCTTTTATTTATTTTCATATTAATAATGATAAAAAAGGTTCCAGCACACCATTTCTAATACAATTAAGTATACTCAAGATCACAAAGTACTATTACAATAAGCAGAAAATATATATATAAAGAACTCACTTTAATCCAACAAGTACAGTGCTAAGGCAGGAATTAATTCATTGTCTGTTGCATTGTGGCTCAGTATTAAAAGCCATACCCTGCCAGAGGAGGAGAGAGCAACAACTGAGCATCTGTCTGACGTTACACCTCCCAGGATGTGACACCAACTGCATGATGTTCAGAGGTTTTGCATCACAGGGTCCAGTTATTCATCTCCAAGGGTTTCTAAGCCTGAGTCATGGCCAGTTTTCTTTCTACCTGAAGGTCTGTGCACCTTGAATCTCACAGACTTTGCTCAAGGGAGCAAGGAGAGGTGGTGGAAGAGTCACAGGACACAATTGAGGTGCAAGTCATTAAGTCTGGTCTAGCCTAGCTTCCAAAATGCACAGACTCACAAAAGAGATGAAAGAGCCAAAGCAACACTCAGCTGGAGCTCCTTAACGCACTTCAGCTTTGCTGGACCCCAGAGCCAGGGCAGGCATTTCAACAAGGCCCAAAGTGCATGGGTAGGCACTTATCCGTGGGAAACATCAGCAGAAAAAAGGGAAGGCCTCTCATATGAAAAGGGTCTGGTTTATTACAGCACCAAATGAGAAAGAAGGGATCCAGATGCAAAGGAGGAGCCGAGTCTGTGAGCTGGAGGAAGAGTCCTGAATGCATGGAAGAACTCTGACTGGATACCTATAAAAATATGTTTTCTTTGTGCTGCATAAAGTAACAAGTGTTTTGTTCCCAGGGCCCTCTGAAAAGCTGCCTCATCCATTTCCTTCCAGAGCCACATGTTTCTGGGTTTGCTGTAGGCCAAGGTGTCTCTGTTGATAAAACAGAGGATGGTCCCAGTTCTGTGAAGGGTTATGAGCTGATGAGCCTGGATGTGTGTCAGTATTCAGAATAGTACACAATTTTTCCCTCCATGAACAAAAAAGGGCCTAAGTAGACCCCAAAGCCTTGTTTTGGGAAGATGCTTTCTAGAGGTGTAGCAGAGCCTGATTGCAATCATTTATTTACATGTGATCTGTCTCTTCCCTGCTTCAGCATAAAGTTGGACAGCAGCTCACCTTTGGCCTATCTGTCCCATTACAGTCCTCCTCACACGCCACCCCAAATAAAAAGATGCTCCTCAGTTATCACCAATTTATTTTTAAAGCTGCAAAATCACCAAAAAAATGTCAGTGCCAGGTTGCATTCCTGGCAAAACTCGTCACACTGAGCTTTTCCTCAGTTTGACTTCACGTTGCTGATTTAAGTGATGTCAGTCCTCATTCTCCCATTCATAACTGAGAGCAGAATTGGGCCCTGGACTTAAAACTGGAGCATAGAGCAATCAGTGGGAGGCACACAGCAACTGCAAATAACATCCAAGCAAAAATTTTAAAATGCAAATCAGCATTCCCATAAGCCACTGCCATGGTCTTTGGGGTAGATACGCATTTAGGTGATTTAAAAAATGATCATTATTTACCCAGTAAGCTGTGCAACTCCTTCAGCTGCTGCCATGCTCCACTGGCTTAATACATATTTAGAGTATGCAGAGTAAGAGTGGGCAATGCAAAACAGAGCTGAAACATCTCAGTATTAGATACCTCGGGGGGTGTTTCTCCATATGCCAAATAAGACAATATTGTGGATTAGTCACTTGCCAAATTCCTTCTCTTTTCTTTTTTTTCCTCCTTCTTCTTTTTTTTTCCCGAATTTTTTAATCCAAGCTGCTTAAATTAAATAAGAGCCAAAAAAATATTAGCATCTTCATCCAGTAGAGACATCTTTGCATCAACAATTAGATTTCTTTCTAGAACAATGCATTGCTCCATTGTTGTGTTGGAGGGCAGGAGGAAACAAAGCCACACACTTGACATTTCAACATGTCAAATTTTAGGGAAAAGGAAATCTTTGCTCTCAAACTCTAACCCTTCCAGGGGAAGAAGCCCTTCCCAGAACCAATCTTAAGTTCCAGCAGAAGAGCTGGCAGTGGCAGGCACTGCAATGTCATGCCTGGTGCTTAGAAAGGAGGCTCCAAACCTTCCTTCCTTTTGACTGCTCCTTATGTAGGACGAATCCAGATTAAAGGCTAATTTCTTTTCGACTTTGCTGGGTTTGGAGCCTTGGGCTTTGTTGTGCAGTGAGGTAGAGTGTAATTTTCTGACTCTTCCCAACTCCCTAGTTTGAGACAATAATCCACTCTGTCTCCTCTTAATTAAAGTAAATAACCCAGGCTCACAATAGCAGTTCAGAAAAGGGCCTTAAGTCTCCTCATTCCCTCTGTGCAAGGAGCTAATTGATTTTCAAATGATAATGGTGTTTACATTAGAAAGCCCACATCCCTCCCTCCCCCTTTCTTTTCTTTTCTTAAACCTTCTTCATCTCATGAATATCAAATGGCCAACGTCCCTCCATTGTGGCTGCCACCTCCTAAAGTACCTGGTGTCACTCCAAAATGCTTAACCAGCTAATGGAGAGATTTCTGATTTACCTGCCTGTCTCTTCTGCCCTGTTTGTTATCCACACACCGAGGACCTGCAGGAATGTCCCTTATTTTGCCTTCCTCACCCCATTGTCCCAGGACACAGACGCCAAAGTTACAGGCCTGGAGGCAGGACTAGTTTTTGGCTGGGTGGAATTTTAAGGGTGAATGGGAAAGGTCACTTCAATCAGAAGATGGAAATATATGAAAACAGGAGAGAGCCACAAACGCAGCAGAAAGAGGAAAACAAAGTCAAACCTGCAACGGTGCCAGCTGAAGTGTAAATGAGGATGCCCAAGAAGACTGAACAGGATGTAAAAAGCATTAGTTTCACAGTAATTTAGAAAAATGTCCAGCTCCAACTTCATAAATCCAGAATGTAAATATATGCTGCCTATCTAATGTGTCTGTGCAAAGAGGATGCAAAAAGAGAAAGTACATCAAACAACTGTAACTCAGATCTCCCAGTCAAGCGTCCAACACTTTTTAAGTTCTGGGATTAAAGCTGCTATTCTGCACACATCCACTCTGCAAAAGGAATGCAAATACACCCTCACTTCTTTCTCTTCCTATAAGGCCTTAATCTGTGCAGAGGCTGGACAGAGCTCCCCTAATCACAAAATCTTAAGGATTTTACTTTCTTCCCTGTGTGATGCATGACCCTCAAGACAAATGTTTTTGCATGTCAGCACAGTTTTGCCCCAAGACAGAATGATTCATTTCCACACGGTCCTTTCCTCATTGCCCATCACTTTAACACCTGAAGGTGCTGCAAATATTTATGCCTTTCTCTCTGTAACACCTCTGTGCGTGAGAGGGTTTTCTTGCTCTCGTTTCTTCACAGGTTGAAGTACAGGAGGGCTAAGGAGACATAAATTGCTAATTTTGGATACCCACTCTGTGGCAAGGAAAAAGCTTCTTTCCAGCATCTTTTCTCAGGACAAAACTGAGCTCTTTCACCAAAGAAAGATATTTTTGCTCAGCATCCCCATGTTCCCTCCAAGGTGGGAAATTGACAACTGACATTTTGATACCAAACCAACACAAAATTATTTGGCTGGAAGTATTTTTCAGAACCAAAGCCAGAATTCACTTCTACAGTGCAGGAGTCCCCAGTACCCACAGAGGCTATGAGTTAAACCCTCCTCCAAGTGGCTGTAATGGGGTCTCCATTGCCTTGAACCCCTCTCATCACTGCATCAAGTTCCTCCCATGTGGCAAGCAACACAGTCTGTGGGGAGAAATGTGTATTATATCTGTTGGGATTCCACCAGAATGCATTTATCCCAGGGAACTGAATCACAGGGGCAGAGGGAACAATATTTCCCAGCTAGCGGAATCAAGTTTTTCATTTAATGTTTCATTTAATGGGATATTTTTATCATTCTAACATTATTCTTCTACCTGGAATAGACTCCTTTGTTGCTTGATTTTTTCCCCAACAGACAGATTAAATTCAAAAATTTACTAACTTTGAAATATTTAAATTTTATATCTACCCTAAACCTTCCCAAACAATCATGTAAAAAAAAAAATTGCATTTAACTTTGAAAAGAAAAAGTGAAATTAAAAGAATTTTTTTTTCTTCAAATAATAGAATGGGGCATTTTGCCATTACTTAAGTACTTTTCTTTGAGCGCAACTTTACAAAATATGGATTTTAATGAAACATTCTCTTCTTTTTTTTTGTTTTTTAAAAATGCTAACAACGACCTTTAGATCGTCTACATTTCCAGGCTTCAGTGGTAGGCCCACTCCCAACTTAGCCATGTTATTTTAAGACAGGGCAGGGTGTGTGTGTGTGTGTGCATGCATGTGTTATTATATATACATACAGATGTAGGTTAAACAAGTAAAACACTTTGTGTGTATATATTTGTAAATATACACATATATACGTGCCTGTTCTACTTAAAATGACTTAATGACAAATGTTGTTATTTGGGCATTAGATTATAGGCTCAGAGTTCTCTAAGACTAACTGGCTCTTTAAGTGGCTTGGGATGAAATGTGAACATCCCCCGGAGCATCTCAGTCAAGACCAGTTGTTATTAGTCATTGAACAGCCTGGCTGTGAGAGACACAATCACACATATCCCTCTCCCTCCCTCTTTCCTTCCCAAGCTCTTTCTTCTGGTTATTACCTTCCCTGTTGTATTAAAGACTCATCATAGTTACAAGCTCCATCTCACAGCTCTCCTTGATCAGGAGGTAGGAACACAGGTTCAGCTCCTGCCTTTGACACAGCCAGCGTGACCTTGGGCAACTCACTTAATAACCCCAGGTCCCAGTGCTCTGCCTGTGAAATAGGGAGAATAAGTTCCTTTTTCCCACTCTTAATTCCATCCATTAAAAATGCAAAATCTTCAAAGCTGAAACTGTGCGTTAATGTATGTTTCCCCAACCTAGCGTGATAAGGTTTGGATCTTAATTGGGCCCTGCAGGTTATGCCACAGTACTAATAATGACACTAATTATTTGGAGTGCATGATTGTTGTTTTTTTAATAGGCACTACGTGTTTTTTTACAAAGTGGGAGCTGCAGTAACAGGATCAGGCTGAGGCGGTATTTGCTGCTTCAGAGAAATTCGGGACACTGAGATGTCTGACCTCTCGAAAATAAAAATAAAATAATTTTCCAGCACATAGGAAATGTGAAACAGACAAAACTGAGTCTGTGTAGAGAATGTAGGCAGCGTTTTGGCTGCTGTTTTATCTGATGAGAAAAAAAGGAGGCAGAGGACATTTCACTTAGCAGCACTTCTTAGCAGTATGATGAACACTGAAGTGACAAGCCACCACTGCTTTTTGCCTGAGCTTTATTTCTTTCTGGTGTTGCCTGTTCTGCTAAGAATCCAACCTGAACTGGAGCGTCTTTCTTTCTCATCCCATCTGTGACACTGATTTAGTCTCTGGCCTCACAAATCACTTAACCTTCCCCTGCCTTGTAAAACAGAGATGATTATATAGACTCCATCAGTCCTGTGCTGATTAACACATTAAAGCTGAATATACCATCCACCACAGATTATGGTGTTACCATCTAGATTTTATAAATGACTACATGTGCCTATATAGCATATTTTTCCAAATCTACTTTCTCTCTCTCTCCAAAAAAACACCAGTAAAATCCAAGGGGATTTATAATCTCACTGCAACACCAAATTTGCACATGTCCCTTGCAGGAACGTCGATCCTATCTCCAGCAGACAGCCGTGTCTTCCAGCCACTACCTCCGTCACTCCCACCACTGCAGTTCCCACTGCCAGAGGACAAGATTTCTTCAAAGGGAATCTAAAGGATCTGGGTTTCATTTATATAAAGGATTTGCTTATAACTGATACATTATGGGATACAGAAGTCATTTATAGCTTATCCTCATGGTTCTTCCCTATGCGCTTTTAAGCGTCGAGAGATGAGAGCATTGCTCGACATTCCCCTACACCAAAGCTGCTCTTTTTAATGTCATAGAATAAGGTAAAGCAAGGGGTCACTTCCTCAGAGAGGGCACATTTGCCTACCTCTTTTGAAGTCACAGGAAAGTCGTGGAAGATCATCCTGTCTGAAGTCAGCCTAACTCCACCAAACTGCCCGAGGTGCAGAGCAGGCACTTTCCAGGGCACTGTGAAGGCACCAAATCACCCATGGGATCATCAGCTGGGAATAAACCAGGCAAACGGGACATAGCCACTGGATATACCCAAGGTACTAACTTTTTATTTAAAAACAGCCCCAAAAAGGGGGAAATTTCAACAGATAGACACAGTGGAGGCTGTTAAGCCTGGTTGTATAAATGTAGTCTCCTGAAGATGTCTACATCAGTGATTGCTGGAGGCACAGACACTTTATTTTTCTATAAGTAGTTTATTCTTCTCTTTAAACATTTATTCTTGACTGCTCTTGGAAACAGTGCTGGACCAACAGGGCTCTCTGGGTTGAACTAATGTAGTCACACACACTTTGTGTTTAAAACCACATTAGCTAACATGATTTTTTTTATTATACAGCTCAAAGTCTGACATGAAAATATTGTAATTCCTTTTAGAATATATTAATTGGGATATAATATTTTTGAACTTCTCCAAGTATTTTACGCCAAAAAAGATTCATCTAACCTTTATGTAAGTGCATTTATTCACAGAGCTGAAGGGCATCTGCAGCTCCAACAGCCCTGGTGAGAAATGGGCCTTTTTAAGAGGCAATTCCTCTGCAGATCATAGAATCACAGAATATCCTGTTGTCTATATCAGCATAATGCTTTACAAAGGGCAAGCATCTCAGACACACGCATCACAGAGTGAGGGGCAAGCAAACCCTACCCCAAGTGGAGCTTTTGGAGAGCTAGAGAAGCCTGTGTTGGACCCTCCTCCCCTTCAAGTGTCCCCCTGCCATCCATGCCCAGACCAAGGGCACACCAAAAATGTTGAACTTGTTTAGACTTCCCTCCTCCAGGAGCAGAATTCCCAGTGCCTATCTGCACACAAATAACACTGGCTGCAGGCAAATCTGGACACAGTCTGGGGTTCCCATCAGTCCTCCACCCACCAGTGGAAAACTGGGATAAATTCTCCCCTCAAATCCCACTGGAAGCAGTGTGTGTCTGTGCTAGGAATCACCTGAGCTATTTCCATATCTGCGTTTGGATGAAGATGCCACTGTGGGTTGTTGGAGGTGTCAGACTGTGCTCGACTGACCCAGACATAGGCAGGAGCAAGGAGAAAAGCCAGCTGACCCTCTGCCCAAGCAGGGAGCCAAGAGAAAGAGCGTGAGAGATGTATTTACTTACACACTTACTGCTGTAGTGGAGAGCGGCGCTGCTCGGAGCTGGAGCTCACCCATCACAAACAGTCCCACCAAACAAAACCCTTCTCCCAGCTCCCTAGAAATGGAGAGGGGGGGAGGCTGGGTGAAGGGAATGCAGCAAATGGGAGGGAGAGGGAAAGGCAGGGACCCTGCCAAGGAAGGACGAAGAGGACGGGAAAACCACAGAAAAATGTGGGAAGAGGGGGGTGAGTGGGATAACAGCGAGAAGCAAACATTGGCCTCGGCGATTTTAAGAGACAGAGGAACTCAGAAGTAATTTTCATAAACTTTTAAATATAGCTTTAAATATTAGTAAAGCTTAAGCCAGTGCACACAAAGGCAAGTTCCCTTTGAAAGAGTTCCAGAAAACCATGAAATGCTGTTGATAAGGCTGTGCCAATTTGTAAAGCCTGCCACAATCTCTGGCTCACGTTTTCTGCCTCTCTCTCTCTCTTCAATTCTCTCTTTTCCTCTCCTCTATTTTTCTCATTCTTTCTCTCCTTCCAAAAGCTCACTGTGCTTTGTGAGTCAGAGGAGCCGCAATGACAACAACAAACAACAGCACAAATCTTTATTTCTGTAGCTGGAGCATCTTCTCTGCAAGGAGAGTGTTGTGTCCACGTTTGATTGATTCAGTAAAAATAATGTCAAAGTGGCATTTGCAGAGGCTGATAAAAGATTCTGATGGAAAGTGCCCAGTGGGGATAATGTAAGTAAACTCAGCCCAGGGTTTCTTGGCTTTTATTAGCAAATTGTATTCAGCCTTAATTATAGGTTTGCCAGGGCCTGACACTTGTCAGTGTATTTACATGGAAAGATTGAAACGTTGATAAGGGTCTTTTTGAACAGAAGGGAAAATAAGTTCCTCATGGGGGGATGGGAGAAGTCCCTCAGAAGGGGTTTTAGACAGATTCTCTGCATCACTATCATAAGTTTGGCAAGATTTTTCATTTTTCTGTGTGGGATATTACTTAGAGGATGTAGATGGGAAGAAGATTTTGGTGTGGTCAGTGCTTTAGAATAAAAATACTTACTAAAGGAGAATATTGAGCAACCTGGCCTAGTGGAAGGTGTCCCCTGCCACTGACAGGGGTGTTAGAGCTGGATGATCTTTAAGGCCTTTTCCAAACCAAACCATCCTGCAATTCTATGATTCTATTCTATAACTGAATATTCAATCAAAAGACTGGAGGAACAGAGGCTAAAGGGGCTCAAGGTTACACAACAAGGCCCTGTCACATCAGCTGACTCACTCTAGTTTAGGTTTTTTCTGCCAGACAAGTCCTCAGTTCACATCCCTACTCCACAACCTCCTGGGAAATTTTACTTCTGCTTTTACACCTCCCCTGCTGTGTTTCGGTCCCAGCATCAGGTTGGTTCCTGTTTGTTCTGATCACCCCAGTGATAAAGCATGGAAAATGAAAAACAGATTAAAAATGTATTAAAATCCAATATAAGAAAGGCATTAACAAGAGGTGATTAAACTGAAGCTTGATCTTTCTGTGATATGAGTTCCTATAATCTCCCTCTCCTGGGTGGGGTGGTGGGGTGTGCCTCAGACTGGGAATTCTTTCGTAAAACTTTGATTTTGTCAGCTCCTGGAAGCCAACCCTGCCCATGGCCCAAGGTCCATTTAAACAAGTTGGTGGGCTTCAAGTATTGCTAGAAAAACCTCTCAAGGGGATCAAAGGGTTTCAGTTCTGTAAGTTCAAAGACCAGGTTTGTGATTTTTCTGTTGGACCTGACTCTTTGGCGAAAAAAATATTACTCAGAAATATAGAATCATTTGTTCGAACAAGACAGCTGGACACAAAGGAAATATTTTTAATTACGTGAAGCAAAAACCTCCTTTTTTCTTTTTTTTTTTCCTCTTTTTTTTACTTCTTGAAAATTTTGTGTGAATTTTATTTCATCCCTTTCGGAGAGGTGACTGTACCTTTAGCCCAACAATTGCAGCATTTCTATGAGATGAAGAGCCTCTCACAGCCAGCTTAAACATTAATCCTGGAATTAATTTTGGTTGCATGCAGCTACAGCCTGAACAAGTCAGTTCATCTGCAGCAGCACCTCGGCACCCAGACCACACATGAAGTGCTGGACCAGGCTAAGGGGGATTACAGCATATCCATCCCTTCTCACAAGAGCAAATCCTCTCCTATTATGCCACAGTGACAACAGCTAAGTACAATCTGTTCATACAGAGGTCAAAAATTTTCCTATTTTATCCCATTTTTGCTTTTCCAAAGGGATTCTGAACCAGCATGGAGAAGATGATTCTGCAGGGTACACAAGCTCCTGCTGGTCCTTATTGTGGAAGAGAAGCTGGGAGGGGCAAAAAGGCGCTAAACTGACCCATCTCTGGGGACAAAAAAGGCAGAGAAGAGAAAGCTCTGGGGAGAGTTTGGAGCAGCACCCCCAGTACCTAAAGGGGCTCAATGAGAGCTGAAGAAGGACTTTTAACAAGAGCATGGAATAGTAGGACAAGGGGGAATGGCTTCAAATTGAAAGAGTGGAGTTTGGATTAGATGTAAAAAATAAATTCTCCATTATGTGGGTGGTGAGACACTGGAACAGTTTTCCCAGAGAAGCTGTGGATGCCCAATCTCTGGAAGTGTTCAAGGCCAGGTTGGATGGGGATTGGAGCAACCTGGTCTAGTGGAAGGTGTCCCTGCCCATGGCAATTGTCTTGGAACTAGATGATTTTTAAGGTCTCTTCCAACCCAAACCTTTCAAGGGTTCTGCCATGACAAAGGGACAAGGTGCAAAATGAGACCTTGCCAGAGGACAAGAGCCATGTCACATCCTTTGTGATGTCCCAGCTCCTTACTCACCACGGTGCCCAACACATCTCACAGCCACACTGCTCAACCTCACCCCGTGCCCAGGCAGGCTGGCCCTGCCCCATTTGTCACGTAATCACCAACATTGCACGACAAAGACGTCTGAGGCAGCCACTTCCCCACCCTGCATCACATGAGACTTCACACAATGGGTCAGGAGAAAGCACAGGAGCCTACCCTTTGCCTGGGGCTCCCAACTGTAATGTATAAGTTAATTATAAGGCTCCTTTCACACAATGTGGAAATCTGGTGTGCATCTGTATCCCTCCTCTCCTCTGGGGCAAATCCAGCAGTCTTTTGACAGCCAGCAGCAACCCTCCCAGAAGATCACAAGCCCTCCAGAGAGGAACGTTTCGTACCCAGCACACAGCCATGGTGAGAGCTGTGTGTGGCACAGTGCAGCAGCAAAAGGCACAACCTGTGATCAGAGCTGCAAGAATCAGAGATCCTTTTTAATCCCCAGACAGCATGTGCCAGATGCATTGGGCCTGGTTTTTGCTGTCTCCTAAACAGCAACACAGACTTGTCCCAAAGGCAGGCTCAGCTCCATCTTTGCAATAAGTCACCACTCCCTTCCATAACGTCCTCCTCACATAAAGACTTTTATACCTTCAGTAACAGCCACCACTGGAGTGGGCACAGCTCCTCATCTGGGCTCGGTGCATCAGACTCTAACTTTGTGTGGTGTTCTGGTGATTTACACCAGAGAAAATCCAACACAGGCTTTGACCACTGCAGTGCCCCTGTCACCTCTACATTCCTGCAGCTCGCAGGATATTAAAGGCCAGAATGTCTAGACACATTAGACATGTGAGGACACCTTCAGTGCAAGTTGGGTGTGATGCCTCCATCAAAGAAGTTGAGCTTGGCATGAAATGATGAATGGGCTCTGACTTCTCACAGTGAACTCAAGGCATTTACATGACCAAAGCTATCTCCATCCAACTGCTCCTCCAGCCCTATCTGTCTTCTCTGTTGCCTAACCAGGAGGTGAGAGACTAAGCCTTGGATTTAACTGTACTCATAGCATTATGCAATGGGCCTTTGTCATGCAGATGGGCCAAAGAGACTCGATTTTTAATCCCTATGGATTGGATTTCTCCTCTCTGCTGAGGCACTGCCTTTCATCCTCACCTCTTTCCCATAATATACAGACAACAGCCATAGAAAGTTGGAAAAGAGAAGTTATTACTGCATATAAAAGATCATGGAACCAGAGAATATCTTGTGTTTGAGGGGACCATAAGGATCATATAATTCCAAACCCTCGGCCATGGGCAGGGACACTTTCCACTTTCCACTAGACTCCTGTGCTTTCTCCAGGCTGTTCAGAGCCCCATCCAACATTTTCAGGGATGGGGCATCCACAACTTCTCTGGACAACCTGTCCCATTGTCTCAGATGATTTGATCATTTCAATACGTGAGGGCAAAATGTTTATGAGGGACTTTAGGACAATTGCATGAAGAGCCCTGTAAAAGGGCACTGAACATTCAGATCTCCTTTGCTAGCTCAGCCATGGCCACATTTCTAAAACAGGACATTTTGTTGTGCTTGCCATGGAAAGTACTTCATTCCCATTGTCCAGTCAAAGGGGCGATGGTCTTCACCCAAGCAATAGCTGTTCTAGGAAAAGGTCTCTCCCTTCCCCCTTCCAAGTTGCCTTTTCTATGAGTTCTGAAGATTGTATCAGTTACACCCTATGCTATTTTGGTCTGTGTATTTGGTTTGGACTTAGCTCAAATATTTACCTAAGATCGGGGAGGCAAGAGGAAGACAAGGTTCAATGAACTACAACTCCTTTTCATAAGAGAATTGCTCACTGCTCTGTTTTCTTTCTTTTTCTGTTCCTTTTATTTATTTATTTATTCTTCCCCCACTTATTTCCTTCCCTTCTTCTTTCCTTTACAAAATCTACGGAAAAACTCCTTAATGATGCCATAAATCTTTAGATATTTGGTCCTCTGATTGCAATCTGTGGATGCCCAGATGACCATTTCTTATCGTGAGTTCCTCCTCCTGTTTTTCAGTACACAGCAGAGAAAAGATACAGAGGAATTTTGTTAGATTCAATATTTCATGGGCATGCACAAGGGGGAATTCACAAGTAAAGATGTAGGGAGTGCAATCACTGCAACCAAGAGGTCATCCTGCAGCAGGCACAGCTGAGTCACTCTTCAAAGTCCATTTGTGTATAAGAATGAATGTCAGACTCTGAATTCAGACCCTACCACTCTGAATATCTGAGTCTGAGCCTGTGTTAAACCAAGACTTGCTTCTTGGCTTAAACTTAATCAGCAGCACACATCCATAGTACAGACATGATGGGCACAAATAATTTTGCTTGTCCCATAGAAAAGTCCCATGACGACACTTTAATCAAATGATCTTTTGGTGAAATGGTCTTTTTCCAGGATGGACCCAAGACCACACAGACATGGGGTGTGTAGGCATCCTGAACAGCTCTCTGTGCTGCCTTGCATACAGGCATCTTGACCCCTCCGAGCTAGGTGGGAGAGGGCTGGCAGTTTGCTCTCTGACTTATTTCCTGAGATACAAAATAGATGTAGACAAAAAAAGCAGTAACAAAGAACCGGCAGCTGTCCAAAAATACAACTCTGACCCTGCTATTTAATCACAGACCATAGCAGAGAAAGGAATGATGACTTTCTCCCAACAAGTAGCTTTCCCATTTCTTTCTCAAAACACCTACAAAGTGAAGAAAATATTCAACTTGCCTCATTCCAAGCATTTCTTTTCTGCAGTGTCAAGCAGTGAGATATGCCTGAACCATGATGCTACCACTAGCAGAACGTGTTTCCATGAAATACAGGTTTCTGAGCCCAAAATTCCTTTCTGGAACATGAAACATTCCAGTCTCGTGTTAAGGTATGCGGCAAACTGAGATGCAAAGGAGTATGCAAGGATTAGCACAGAGTTTAAGGTGCAGAGGTCATCACTGCCTAACAATAACTTTCTCTCAAAAGTCAACAGGGAAAAGTGGGTTGTGAAATAGAAGTAGGAACAAGTTGTAAAAACTCAGAATTATTTGTACTTCTCCAGTCACCAGAACCAGAAGGACAACGTCTGACAGGAGTGCTCCTATAAAGAATATTCCACTGTACTATTGATCATGTTTACAGTATTGGTACAGCTTTATAGGTGCTTGTTTGCTGAAAAGATGTCTGCCTGGAGGCATGTGATGTATGATTAAGTCTCACTCTAGATGTGTAACAAAGGCCACCCACATCCTCCCAAACCCAGGCAGGTTTTCAGTGACCCCACTGAAGTCAAAAATAGCTGGACACGTCTTTTCTCAGCCCACTGTGTGGTCACTGGCTACAAAATTCTGTCCTCAGCAATCACACTGGCTGCATATACCTTTTAAAGTCTTAGTGATATTTTATATTATCTTAATCAACTCAGATAATACCCCAATACACAGTTATTCCATAATTAATCTTCATTTAATTATAATCATAGTTATTTTCTCAGAATGCATTTGTTATGCAATAGAATTTGGCTCAGTAGTTTATGTTAACAGATTTTAACCTGTTGGAAATCATTACTTTCTCAAGTCAACTATCTGCCAATTATGTTCAGTTTGGCATCTGGGTCAATTGGTATTTTCTGTGTTGCCTAAGTACATGATTATGTGAAAATTAAGTGAGGGGGAAGCCATGAGGAAGCCGTGAATGCTTCACTTGGTTTCAGATGCTTTTGCTTCTTTTATTTTCTTTTATTTTTCTCTTTTTTCTCCTTTTTTTTTTTTTTGTTTAGTTTTCTTCTGTGCTAACAAAATCCACTGAGATATCCTGTATAATCAAGCCCAGGGCCAGTTTCTCCCACCTAAGGCACTAGAGGAACATCTAATTTAAGCAGGTAGTTGCTCTTGAGGTAAGATAGTGATAACTATAGAACAATTGAGATAGGAGATAACATGAATTGCCCTTAGAAGGGGACTATTGAACTCTGTTGACTATAGAAAAAACACTTCATAATGAAGTGACCATGCACCATGCTGCCAATTTAAGCTCCTCCAGTAAGCACCTGAAATTTGAGGAAATTTATTTGGGTCCAGAAAAAAAAATAGACAATTTTTACAGGGGCTGCTTTGCTGTGTGAAGTCAGCTCCAGCAAAGAACTCTGCAGCTTTACACTGGGTATATTATATATACATATAATATGTATACATTAGCTGTCCTTTGGAGACAGCCAGACCAGAGCCCCACCAGAGGAACATTCATCCCCAATGGTGATGCAGAAATGGACTGAAGCAGAGAAGATGAGGTAATAAAAACATAAAGGCATGATCCATTCTTAGATATTTGGGAATAGCAGCTACCAAGACACTCACGGGCAATTGAGGGATTTATTAATTGCCACTAACCTGGGAATGAGCTTGGGCCAGACAAAAGTCAAACACAGGCAGGTTCCCATCCTAAACTGCAAAGACTGTTAGTTCCATGGAGAAGGACAGATTTCAACACACACTTAATCTGCCTTTCTAATTCTGAAATCTTTGCTCTTACAACACCTCTTTTCAAATCAGCAAGCATTTTTTCAGGACGCTGACTCCAGCCTTCAACCATCTATTCTGTGGGTTCAAAACACCAAAGAAAGGGAATTCCCCTATCCTTTCAGTGGACAACAGAAATGAATGTCAAACTAATCTTTCTGCCATCCTTGGCCTTCAGACTGAAGACATGGTGAAATTTGGAGACAGAAAGTGTCTGTATTCCAGTGGCTTATTGCTTCTTTGCTTCTGCCAGATGACTATTCTGCATTTGGCTACAGAGCTTACACACACACACACACACACACACACATTGGAAAGCAGAAGATGTGAAGAGAACCAAGAAAGCTGAGAAATGGAAAGATCAATCACTAATCCCCAGAAAGTACCGTTTGTGGGCAGCATGGCTAAGTTTAGAAATCAAAACCTATTTCCCATAAAATAATCGTCACTAGAACAAAAAGGCCTGCAGCACAAATTACTTCCTTTGGACCCTATAACGCAGAAATGCTTTTTTTTTTCTAATTCCAGTGTATCACTCGTGTTTCCAAACTGTGTCAAAGTCCTTCATATCAACACAGTATTAGATAGAGGTTATTCCTCTCACTGTGGAGCTCACTGCAGATAGAATATCTACATCAACATCATGGCTCCTACCTAGCAAATTAATTCAGAGCATGTCGGCAGTGCGTAATTTTTTCCTCCTTTCTTCTCTCATATTTTCTTTGTGTTTATTTCTGATTCAGTTATCACTAAAATACACATTTTAATTGTATTGTACAAGATTCAAACTTCCCCTGCTTTGAACATTCACATAAACATTTTCACTCAACTTACCTTCACACTGCCTGGAATCCTTGACAAATGTTCGAGTGCCTGTCTGTGTTATGCAACACGGAGGATTTTTCCAAATATTCACAAAGTTTTCTAATGTACATGCACCACACAGGCAGGTTAAACACACATATTTAGAACATAGAGATATATAGATATAATATATCTTTTATATATAATGCAATGATATTTTAGACATACACATATATTGAATAACCACATAGATCTGAATAGAAGTGATTGAAAAAGAATAGAAGTGATTGAAATAGAAGTGATTGGAAAAATCAGCATGAAAAGGCAGGAGGACATTTCTATTTACAAGGAAGATAAAAGCTTGAAACTATCAGTCAAGAGTTTCAGCACTACAAATTTAGCAGAATATTATTTTAGGGGGTTGAAGTTATTGCCCAAATCTCACTCATTGGATTATTCTCACATTCAGAGTATGTTTAAAGGTTTGTAATGGATCTTAAGACAGGTGAAGCTGTCAACAATAATAACGAAATTCAGTTGAATAGCAGGGGCTCTTTACTTGTGACACTCCAACTGATATCTGTGCATTTCTGGTCATGCAAGCCATCACACAGAATAATAAAAATCTACTGCAAATATGCATAAATTTTGGGTTTATTTTTAAGTGTGTCTTAGACAGAAACTTCTCAAAAAGTCAGGATCTAAGCCTGTCCAAACCTTATTTACTTAACTGGGCATCAATTTAAGCACAGACATTCTCTTTTGGGGAGGGAAATTGGAAAAAAGCTTTTGCATGTACTTATTAGAAAATAATTTTACCCCAAATCAGCCAGAAGGTTTATGGGCTTAAGAAACACTTTATGACAAGGCAGAAGACAGGTAGGTTGGTAGGTGGATAGACAGACACACAGTGCTTCCTGCAGCTCCTCTGTCACTGGTTTGTTGTTTACTGATTTTCATTCAAGTGGTGTTACACCAGCATTCAGCACTGTATGAAAACAGAGCATATCAATTAATCTCTCTATCTACCTATTCTTTAATCTACTTATTATTTTATGTCTGTGCATATAAATATGTTGCACAGAGACACAGTATTACTTGCTTGTAAAATCAATAGCTAGATGACAAGCAAATGATGGATTAACTGAGGGCAGGAGGATTTAAACTTTAAAAGCAAAGAACAGAAGAGCTGGCTTAGGCTTTAGCTGGCCCTGCTCCACCTTTCTCTTCTGACTCCTGAGCTACCTCTCACCTTCTGGGGCCAGACATCCCACAGTGTCCCTAGGCTGATGCCTAAAAAGCACCTTTCAAATAAATCCGGTGTCAGTCATCCCCTTTTCTTCCCTGCAGCGTTGTGTGGCAGCCCTTCCCTCGGAGGGAAGGGGAGGATGTGTGTGTGGGGGCAGAGAGGGGAGGAGGAAGGGGGTGTACAGCTTCAAAAGTAAGCCAGTTCAGAGCACTCAGCCTAAAGCAAAGAAATTAAGGGCTGGGCTTGTCCCACTGATGGGTAGAGGAGATGAAATCCATACGGTGGTCTCGGCACACTTCCTAGTGGCCAGGTGCCTGTGTGGTGGATAATGCAGCCAGTATACCACCTCAGCAACTCCTGACATTTTCATATTAGAGCTGGCCTTAGCTCCCCATGGCCAGCAGAACACACAGCATGTGATTGCCTGCTGCCCTCACTGCCACACGTTTGGAGCATTGTTACTGCAACCGCAGATAAATCAGATATCCTAATAGTAAGATTAACATTTGTGATACGGCTCCCTCACTGTCCTTTCAGCTGCCAGCTGGCTTCACATTGCTGCTCCAGCCACTGAAAGGTAAGGCTGGGCTCAAACAATGGCTCAGATCCACAGGAAGTGTCACAGCTTGTCATATACAATTTTTTCACTGCGTTAGAGCTGAAAGGTGTTTAATGGCATTGCCTTTCTCCCATGCATGAGTGAGAAAGGCTCACTCACTCTTCCTCTTTCCTACCCATTCTGCCAGATACACATTCCTCCACTTTGGCTCAGGTCCACAGCATCTGACAACCTCTACTCCTTCTAAAACCCTTCCTATTTGAAAAGTGGGGAAGGGGGAGAGAAGGTGTTTTGTTGGAACTGAATGCTGCCAATCATCTGTTCAGTTTCTAACTCACGAGGAAAATTTCAGTGGAAGTTGAACTCCTCTGGTATGTGCTCTCTTCGTTTCAGTCTTGAGAAGCTCTGAAATTATATTTGCAGCAATTCAAAGTCACACACTGCAGCTGCCAAAGTCACACACAACAGCAACAAATGCTGAGCCTTTATTCATGGACTAGCTTTGCTAGTCCTGGTGACACCATATGGAAACATGCTGCAAAAACATAGCATAGAACCATCATTCTTCACCCACCTAGCAAACACAGATGATCAAATGCTAATTTATTACCTTTATTAATACCTTTATTAATACCTTTTTAAATCCACTGCAATGCACAGGGTGGGGAGGAAGCTGGGTTATAATTAGATGTAAAAAACTTCTTTCCTGTGAGGCTGGTGAGGCTCTGGCACAGAGAAGTTTTGGATGCCCCATCCCTGGAAGTGTTCAAGGCCAGGCTGCAGCCTTGGAGCAACCTGGTCTAGTGGGAGATGTCCCTGCCCAGCTTACAACACAAGGCTTTCTATGACTCTATGAAAGATCCCAGACTACAAATTGACTCCTAGGATTTCTTCTTGGCATGTGCTCGTGCACTGTAATAGCAGGGATACAAACCAGCTGATTCTTGCCAAGATCTCAGACTCATCCCAGCTGCCCTTTTGTCACTGTGCCCCACAGACAAATTCATCCACTGCACCTTCACATTTTCCCTGCTCATGAGTCAAACTACCAAAGGCACAGAACAAAAGAACAAGGAAGCTGCTCCACCTTGCACAAGCTGTAAAAGAAAATAAATCCCAGCCACTCTCCCATCAGCTGAGAAGGGGAAATGCATTATTTTCTTTCTCCAGCAATTCTTCTCCTGCCTCTACACATCTCCTTGCTATTCACCGCTGGGTCAAAGCTGTTCCCAGCAGCAGAGACAAGTTATCCAACAGCCCCCCCAGCCAGCTGTGCATTTCCCTCATAACAAGCCTGGCCATCAGCTGAGGGTCTGGTGAAGGATGCTGACCTCAGAAAATCCTTTGCAAACCAACCTGTACAATGGCAGTGATGTATTGCTGGAAGTGCAGTTTTGTGTTTGGGAGGAAGTCGGGTCTACCAAAAGCTCTGACACCTGATTTGCCTGCAAACAATGCAGCTCCTTCTGCAAGGAATGGGAGAGGAGACAGAGCTGTGACACAGTGAGCTGTGACAGAGTGAGGAAACCAGCAAGGAAACTGAGAGCTGGAGCATGGAAGAGTTTAAACAAAGGACAAGGGCTGGGCAAAATGCCTTCAGAGTCATCAAAACTCCTCACAGGCTCTGATTCCAATTGGGAAAGCATCATTTCAGTGTATTTTAATTTTGTTGTTCTTCTTCTTTGTCATTCTCAGATGGGGTTGTCCTATCAAACTGGATGCAGAGGCTTATTTGTGATTGTTATTAAATACAGCATTCACCTATTTAGTATGAATACACTGGAAAGTTTCCTCATGCTCAAACTGCATGTCTGTGGGTTGAACAGCCACACACTTTTTCTTTTCACTTCCTTTCATCTCATTGAAAAAAAACACTGACTTTTTGTTTGAGATTAGCTGAAGATGATTCTTAGAATAATTTGGCTGATCTACCCCTCCTACCCAATTTTCTTTATTCATACATTTTTGTGAGAATTTCTGGCAGTCTCAGAATTCATAACTTTTGCTTTGAAAATCTGTACCATCTACTTCTAGGAAATTGCCTGTAAACTACTACTAGACAAGATCACAATCAGATGTTTCCTTCTCTGCTGTTACTTTTTTACATTTCCTACAGTACCAGTAACACTACTTCCTTTTAGGTCTGTGTCCTGAAGAAGCAGCCATGAGAAACTGACTTTAGAAAAGGAAGTGAAAACTGTTTCCAGTCTGTAAACCTGGAGTTGAGCAGGATAATAAAAAGAGGACACAACAGACAATAAATAAACAGCTGGTGCTATTCTGATTAGACCACTCATGCAATTATTTCTGTATCCTGTTTGGGATGTTAATAGGAATAGTTTGTGAATAGGAACTAATAGAATGTTAATAAGACTAAAGGTTATAATGATGGATGCAAATAAGTGTGAATTGCCCAGAAATCTTCCATCCTTGTTCATTAAGTAGAAATTTGTTTATACCACCATTTTTTTATAATCTTCCTAAATTTATTCTCTGTTCACCTGTGTGTCTACCTTACTCAGATAATTATGTGAAGAGCTTGATAAGAAGTCATCCTGACTTATGGACAAGTAAACATTTCTCTACTGGGGAAATTTTAGCTGAGAACTGGTATCTTAAAATAGTCTCATTTATTTCCCTTTTAAATCACAAGAGAGAATTCACTGTTTGCACCTCAGCTGAGGCCTCTTGACTTCTGGCATTAGCTGGTCAAGTTTGCAGTAACACAACATGGTTTATCAAATAATTCTTTCCTTGTGGCATTTAGTTTTCACTTAATTCCTTCTAGGACCTTGGTCTTTGTGAGGAATGTGGCTCTTGGTCTCCAGGAGGAATAAGACCGGGATAAGAAGTCCAGCGTCCATCCCATCACACTGATATCATGTGACAGCTCACTGCAGAGAATACATTTTCTTTGATCTATTTTAAACTTTCTCCTTTTTTCCTTTTATTTCTGAAAGTCCCCTTGTTTTCCTGAGGTCATAGAGGAGACACAGTTCACTTTGGTAGTACCAGCACCTATCTGACATGATTACATCTGATCCTTGACAGATGGGTGAGTGGATAATGTCCAGGACTACATAACCAGAGATGGATTAAAGGAGGAGTGACAGGACAAAGTAGATTCCCATGTCAGACCATCCTGGAAAGGCCATGACCATCCCAAACTGGCCAAAGACAGCCAGATGCAGCTGGCCAGTGGAACAAGCTTTTGGGTCAAGGATAGAGGGAGATCACAGCCATGTGCCAGAATACCATGAGCCCTGGATTTGGCTGGGGGAAGATATGAAGCTGGACATTTCTGTGGTCATGAGCCCCACAGAACTTCCATTGTGTCATTTCATCTGAAAACACAATTTCTCATCTGAGGACGCAAGAGATTGTGTGAGCACTGCAGAAGGGCAAGCAGAGGACTTATTCTAATAAAAGACAAGGCAGCGATTATGAGCCAGTCTCAGTTTCACTTTGAAGCCTAGAAACACACTGAAACACATTACTCACTGAACCATTTGTAAGCAAGCCAGAGAGTAATAAGATAGAAGATGAAACATGAGTTTGTGAAGAACAAATCATGTCAAATCAATCTAATTCCCTTTAATGCCAGGATAGCTGGCATAATGGATGGAGTGAACATGAAAATCTGATATAACAAAACTATTCTAAGGTTTGTAGCACATTCCTGTAAGTCATTCTTATCAGCAAGCATGGGTATGATCACTGAAAAGCAGGTGCAGAACTAGTTTAAAAAATACTCCAAGCAGTGTGGCAGAGAGGTCCCAGAGTCTGAAAACCCCTTGATGACAGGACTGGGCAGTACCTGCATAGAATCAGCATATGATGCTATTGAGAGAGAACTTCCAGAAACTCCAGAAAAGATCAGGGTTCATATTTTCTGGCTAAACTGGAGAAATGTTCAGAAATCCAAAGAAATTCTGTTTATCCCAGGTAACCATGGAAGAGGCCTGGTAGGGCAGGGCTTTGAGCAAACTGGTCTCGTGTAAGGTGTCCCTGCACATGGCAGGGGTGTTGGAATGAGATGGTTCTTAAGGTCCCTTCCAACCCAAACCATTCTCTGGTTCTATGAAACATGCACTTGGGAGCTCAGAGACATAAATTCCTAACAGGTGGGAGCTTTCCAGCAGGAGAGGTATAGATGTACTGAAGAGAGATGCCAGTAGAAAGCATCACCTGAAAGTACAGTTTCCAGAAATAAGATGTGCTTGGTCGAGAAAGGAGGAGGTTCAGTGAGTACAATCAAGCTTTCCTCACATGAAAAAAAGTCTGTTTTAGTGATGATGGTAATCATTGTTTCCCAGTGGCACGGAGGATAGGACAGGAGGAAAAAAAATGGTTCAATCTGCTGCAGGAAGGATTTAGGTTATCTACTCAGAGTGCATGCTGAATAACAAGTCCCATAATCACAGAGTCTGGATATTAAGGGAGGTTGTGGAATCTTGCTGCATAACCTTTAAGACCACAGTAGATGGATATCAGATGGATATCAGCTTAGGCATGTCTAGCTCCCACTTTTGAGCAGATGGGACTAATGTCATCTTGTCTGCCTGGACAAAAGCATGAACCATCTACATGGAGGGAAGACAACACACCCTGTATTTAAATGATCCCATTTTTCTCCAGGATGAAGATGACACTTTGCTTCAGATTTCTGTAATATTATAACACCTTTCATATTCATTTTCCTCGTGTTAGACAAGTTTCATCAGGAGCTATAGTGATAGGGCAAGGAGCAATGGGTTCAAATTGAAAGAGGGGAAAATTAGGTGAGATATAAGGAAGAAATTCTTTACTGTGAGGGTGGTGAGGCCCTGGCACAGGTTTCCCAGAGAAGTTATGGATGCCCCATCCCTGGAAGACTTCAAGGTCAGGTTGAATGGGCTTGGAGAAATCTGGTCTAGGTGACTGTTCATGGTGAGCTCCCTTCCAACCCATTCTGTGATTCTGTAATTTTGTTAAATTGTTCTTGTCTTTTGGATTTTTACTTAGAGGCAGTGGAAAAATTAGAAAAAAATTGAGCCCTTGCAGAATTGATCCACATATGAGCTCTTTTGAATGGTAGAAGGGAATTTCATTGCTCTTGTCTGATTTCCCATATAGACCTGCAAGAAATCCACCTCAGCACTAAGTCAAAGTTGGTCAGGTAAACCATGGATTTCAGAAAGATATCTAACCATATTATGAGAAACATGAGAAGGAAAAAAAAATACTTTTTCAATTTAGGAATTTGTCCTGAAGTTGGTCTCACTGACTAAAACACAAGTGAGATTTGTGAGGCTTCATTTTTTCAGCTGTAGCTTTTTCTTATGTCTCTTTCTGCTGAGTTATTTTGGAAGACTTTTTTTCCTACAATGAAATTCACCTAGGGATCTCTTAAGAAAATAAGTCCTCAAGATTTTGTTGGTCTGGGATAAGGGCAACTGCAACCTCAGAAGTATAGTTACATTAATTTTTCATTCTTGGCCGAGGTTCGATCTGAGCTGTAGTGGCTGGAGGCAAGTTTAATTCCCTCCATGTGTTCAATGAAAAGAATCCATTGGAAGACTGTCACTCCCTTGGCATATGACTTTTTTCACTCTGTGATACCATGAGGTCTTTTGTTCCATTTCACTTCACAGTCTCTCCATTGAGAAGCTGTGATTTCTTGGCACAGGCAAACACAATATGAATAAAGCCTTTATGCTTTCTCATCTGAGATGTAACTAAAAAGTTTTATATGGTGCTCAGAAATTCTACATTTTCATACTAGATCACCCAACAGAATGTTCCCATGAAGTGCTGGAATGTCATTTAAGCTGAGTCAGTAAAACAAAGAAAAATAAATATCCTAGTCAGGAAGGGAAGAAGAGAGGAGAGGAGAGGAGAGGAGAGGAGAGGAGAGGAGAGGAGAGGAGAGGAGAGGAGAGGAGAGGAGAGGAGAGGAGAGGAGAGGAGAGGAGAGGAGAGGAGAGGAGAGGAGAGGAGAGGAGAGGAGAGGAGAGGAGAGGAGAGGAGAGGAGAGGAGAGAGGAGAGGAGAGTTACATTTCTCTCCCATTTCTGGAGTGTAAAATTGAGAGCATAAAACTATTAGTTTGGTGGCCTGTGCATCAGAAAAAGGATGAAAACTGCCTTATAACTGTCCAGAAAATTGGCTGCTTTCACTATGACTTGTTTGTAGAGAGGAACTTAGAAAGGGGAAAAAAAAATCCCAGACTACTGATTAAATAAAATCTTGAAATCAAGATGTACTTACTGCCAATGAGGATGAAACCCTCTCATTTAATTCCTCTACACTTGTAGGGATTTGGGAACATGAATGGGATTCAAGCATCTTTGGAAACAAAGAAGTGGGAAAAATAAGGAGGGAGCAGGAGGGATGTGATATTTGGGAAAGAGAAAATCCTGTGAGCTCAAGCTCACATTGGCTGATGAGGCAGTGGTGCCCACTGGTGAGGTTCTGCAAGGTTCACTGGAGGATGCACAGTTATTCTCCACTGAGACACAGGAGTTGGGGGTCCCAGCTCTGCCTTTAGCCACACCACCCAGTGATTTAGTAAGAGCCCCAGGAAATTACCTACGAAGGGGTTTGTTTTAAAAATAAAGTATTTCAGGTGCTGGCTTGTATTTCTGGTGAAAATGGAAGTGTTGAAGTGTGAGTAACTCAGCTCTGGCTGGATGTGACCTGTCTCTGCCAGGGAGACAGAGGGGTCTGGAGATCAGAAATGCGAGCCCTGGCTGGACCAGCTCGCTCAGGGATTAAGAGTGATGTCTGTGCACAAGAGGAGCTGTACCCAGAGTTCTGCACTGTAAAACCATTCCTAAGTGGCACTTTGCATGCAAAGGGCTCAGTCTCCCCAGGACACCCCATGAGAACTGTGTCCTGGAGCCAGTTCTCCATGTGCTTCACACAAGGAGGGGCATAATCGGACTGGGAGTAATTTAAAATACAGAAACAGGCCAGGAGCTTGGCTGGCCTTGGCTTCTGGGCCTCCTTCAGAGCAAGGGACCTTAATGTTTGTCTAAATCCTCTGCTACTCCAGTCTTTAATCTCCATGGGTCTCTTTTCCCCACCCATCAGATGAGGATGCCTTTGCTCTTCAGTTTATCTATTTAAAATTTAGCCCTAATGTAGCTCTAGTGTGTGGAACTAGTTTCATTTTATGCCAGAGCTAGAAGAAGGTAATTAAACTCTACCTGTATTTGTCTAGATGGTTATGTATCCTAGATACACATTCCTCAAAGAAAGCTTGACAGCTTCTACTTTCCTGCCTAACTTCTCGTTAAAATAAGGGACGTAAATGCTTTCCTTTCTTTTCTTTGTTCTTTCTTTTTTTTTTTTTTTTTTGGCCTTTCATTCTGAGTAACAAACAGAGAAGGAAATGATGACATTCATACCTTCAGAAAAGGACAAATGAGCATTTCCTGCCTCAGAAAATCACCTTCTTCACAAGTTATGTTTAATCACTCATTTGACAGCTGTGAGTTTTCTACATAAAACATGAGAGTTAGAAGAAACAAATATATTCTTGGTCTTTAGTGGCATGGTATTTATACATGAGAAAAAATATCTGGTCATTTATATTGACACCTACCAAAACTGCAATTTCCTTTTTAACAAATGACATGAAAAAGAAAATTCTGAAATACATTAAGAAGCAGAGAAGTGTTCTTACTTAATGCTTCATAAGTGTTTTTGAGTCATAAATATCTACTAGTAAAAATTGAATAAAGACTCGCCTTTAATTCAGTCACAAGAAACTAAACTAGATACCTTTGGATTTTTGTTTTGCTACGAAAATGACTGAGAAAGAATAAATATTTAGATCTTAAAGACAGAGTTCAGTACAGTGTAATGTTAACACAGTCACCTGGAATTATTCTCACTCCCTAATGGGTCTTGGCTGTGTAGTAAGTATTCATCTAACCTCAATTGCTTAAAATAGCCTGCCAAAACCAGAAACAATGACAACTGTAAGGTAACACTGACATGTAACTACCATAAGTGTTAAGGGAAGCTGTACAAATGAGGAGAAAATGAAGCTCTGGCCTGGTTTCAGCTGGGATAGAGTTAATTTTCTTCCTAGTAGCTGCTTAAGTGCTGTGTTTTGAATTAAGTATGAAAATAATGTTGACAATGCATTGATGTTTTAGTTGTTGCTTAGTGCTTACCCTAAATCAAGGACTTTCAGTTTCCCAGGCTCTGCCAGGGAGGATCTGCACAAAAAGCTGGAAGGGAGCATGGCCAGAGCAGCTGACTCGCACTGGCCAAAGGGATATCCTACACCATGGAATGTCATGCTCAGTATACAAACTGGGAGGAGCTGTTCAGGAGGGGACAATCACTGCTTGGGATGGGCTGGGCTTTGGTCAGCAGGTGGTGAGCACTTTTGTGAGGCATCACTTGTCTTACTTGGATTTCATTCCTTTTAATGTTATCTCCCTTTTCATTTAAATTCTGATCAATATCATTGCTATTGTTGCTATCATTATAATTACTGTATTTTACTTTATTTCAGTTATGAAACTGCTCCTATCTCAACCCTCAGTTTTTACCTTTTTCTGTCTTTCCTCCCCATCCTTCTGAGGACCAGTGACTGAACAGCCATGTGGTTCTTACTTCTTGTCTGGGCTTAAACCATGGCAAGTTCATGTTATCTTGGCTCTCATCTCTGTCTGACAAAAAGAAACATAACTATCAACTAGGTAAGCTACCAGCCACAGATCTTTCCCCAGTCTAATATTCAAAGAACCTTGATTAACAAAAGAGGTGGTAGAAACAATATCAGCAGCAGAGCTGGTGAAGTATGATCCCTCTGTACCCTGCAGATCCTTAATGAAAAGCTGGAATGACACCTCTGATCATAACATCTTTACCATTTCTCTGGCAGAAATTTGCCCCTCCTTCCTTGCAGATGTACACATTCCCCACTGTATGTCCCCTCTGCCACTTTATAAGCAAGGTGATAACATGGACATTACGTGGAAGATTTACAGCCTTTGGTTGATACAGAATTTAGTTATCTAGTCAAAACCATTTGTGTGAGATCTGTCTATGCTTAGAGAAAGAAAAGGTCATTCATGCAACCAGTAGGTGTTTTCCACAGGAGAAAAAATTTCCCTGCTCAAGTGTCTGAAGTGTCTGAATACAGAAGGTTAATTTCCCTGCTGAAGAGCTTGACTGTGGGAGACAAATATCCTGGGACAGGTTTGTGTAGTCAGAGACTGGGAAGACTCTGTGTGGCTCAAAACTAGGGCCTGAATCCTTGGATTTAAACCTGTCTTTCATCAGTCCTCTATCTTTAGGCAGTTAATCAGAGGTGGATATGAGCAGGAAAAGCACAGTGATGTCACTGCACGGTTTTTGTCACCAGCACAAAGGTGGCAATTCGACAGGAACCATTTCTGCAGAGCAAGCATGAGGCACACCATCCCACCAGTGTTCTACAGTACAGAAGTCTCAAACATACTCACCAGTATTGCTCTTTAGGATGCCACGGAGTTTGTAAAAAACACTGTGTGTTTCATGCCACGAGAGTTCTTTTCAACCATTATCTTTAATTCTGCAATAAGTTTTCTAGAATCGTTACCCTTTTAGTCTTCCAGGACTGGGGTTCCCCTGAGGTTGGATTTATCTCCTTATCTTAAAGCATCTATAACAGGGATGCCTACATCTAAGCTAGTCATCCTCAGTTCCCTTTACAGTCAATAGAGAGGAAGAGGCGTCTGGAGAAGGTGATTCATTTCATCCTAATATAGATATCAAACAAGAATCAGATTAATTGCTCTCTAGAGATACCTGGCTATCTCTATTGACAATAAAAGCAGCCTAGAGTGACTAACTCAGACTTACCTGCCTATGTGTTGGTTGCCTACAGTTAGCTGAGATAAATCCCAGCCAGAGCTTCCTTTGATCAAGCAATTCAACCACTATCATGAAATGTAACAGATAAGAAGGGCAAAAGTGGATGAACAGGAAGGACAGAGTAATTGTGTGTTACCTGATCAGGAATAAACACACCAGTGAAGGGTTTCATAATCTTACCCTAGCCTGAAGATATCTTACTTTCTATTTGTCCAGAGTGAACCTGAGGGGAACTCTGTATCTGTCCTCAGGAACGTGCTCCTATCTCCTCATGGAAGCCTCTGTTTGTAGATCAGAGCTGGGGATTCCCCGAGCTGACTGGACTCATCAAAGCCTCTCTCAGCAAGTGTGAACATCACAAATTACAGCCCCCTGAAGGTCTCACCCCTGACCTTCTGCTTCAAGAATTGAGTGATTTCTGCTTGGAGTTCAGATTTTCATTGATGATCCAGCCTTGTTGTGCCATTACTTGGATGAGGGAAATAAAGAAATCTGAGAAATATGGAGGGGTTTTCCCTTCTTTATTTTGTTTTTACATCACTATTATCCCTGCCACGATTTGAAAATGATGCTGCACCAAGAGAGGATGAAGCTAATCCTCCTCCTCACACTTCCTAAGGGACAAACTTACAAGTCACTCTGTCCAGTCTGGGATCAAACCAGATCCAAAATTGGTGCAAATCTCTATTTCAAGTACTTTTTCAGCTCTCTAGGAAAATCTGCTGTTTACCTGTCTTTTCCCGAATTGGATTTTTTCAATTTCTTTTTATCCTACAATAAAAAAAATCAAACCAAATACCCTCAGCCTGTTTTGGCTGTTAGAAAGAAAGGAAAAGGAATAAATCTGGCTTCAAAAACTTTTGACAGTTGGCGTGGTAATGAGCCCATTCCGACTGAAATTACATCATTGCTGCTCATTTTTCCTGGCTACCAATTGATTTACGAACCTCTTTTAACATCTAGAGAAGTGTTAATGAATCAAGTGTTTAAAAATAACATTCACCAGGAGGTTGTAAATTCCAGCCCCAGCATCCTTTGAATGAATTCACATCCCCCATTTCCAGCACCCACCTGGTACCCGTCTGCTGCAACATGGGTGTTCATTCAGGGTCTGAATTTATTACCCACAAATATGTGTTTGGGGTTCCACCAAGCCTTGACTCATCAGCATCCAGATCAGCTCTCAGCTCTGACGCAGCAGAAGAAGGGGGAGAGAAAACAGTGGTCATGGAGGGGTGTCGCAGCCTTAAGGAGAGGAAGCAGAGGGAGGACCAAGGCCAGCTCTGGACATCCTGCAGGAATGCCAGAGCAGCAGCACGCAGTGGTCAGTGTTGGATCAGTGCACCTCACACATTCCAGGCTCTCTCTGGAAGTGGATCAGGTACCACTTAGTGTGGTTACCTAAAGCACCACCACTGGCATGCTGTTAGTATGGATGTTTTCTAGGAAATTTAGAAAACTCAGCAAACCTAAGAGGGAGAGGTCAACTCGCAGCCTGGGGCATCAGTGACTTGTTGTAGCAGAAAAGAATAAATATTTTTTCTGGACATCACACCCGTTGTGTGTACCTGAAAGTAGTAGCAATGCAACTGTACTCAGAACACGAGACTTTGCTTTCAGGCTCAGAGCATCATTCATCAAAAGTAATGCTGACAGAGTGGAAGGAGACAATAGGAGAACAAAAAGAAAGGTTAAAAATTAGGAGAACCAACAAAAAAGGTTGATGGGGCAGAGTTTCTAAGGCCAGTGGTCATCTCGCCAATTCCCCCTGTAGCTGTGACATGGAGAAGGAAGTGTAGGTTTGAGCTGGGTTTAAATAAAATCTGGGCACCAGAATGTGGAACACATCCTCTTCATCCTGCTTCTCCAAGGGCTTTTTCAGAAAGCACCTTTAAAAACAAGAACAGTTTCATGCTTGAAAGCCAACTCTTGCCTGTCCCTCTGCCCCATCAAACCAGACAAACCTTATGGATTCAGCCCAGTCCAAATGAAGGATAAATCAAGACTGGAAAATTATTCTGTAGGACTCCCGGGAATGATCAAGTCAATCTTTCTCCTAATGATGTCAATGGCAAAGCATGCAATGACTGAGGTGGCAAGAAACTAGGCTTTAAATCTCTTTAATTAGAATATAAGAGTAATTTTTGTTAACACTTTTTTAGTGGTATATATATATACATCTATGTCTACTTCTTAATGAAGGAGTTGGATTCTCATTCAAAACCAGCGCACTGACACTCAGGAAGGCAGACTACATTAAAAATGTTACCAAGATTAAAAGACAAAAACCAAACCAAATCAACAAACAAAACAAAAAACAAAACAAAACAAAACAAAAAAAAAGAGAACAACTGAATTTTGTGATTCAGTAATAACATTTACACATCTCACCTCTTGGCCCAGAGGACTAGTGCTTCTCCCACCAAGCACTTTGTTCCATCTCAAAATCCAATGGTAATCAGCAAGTGGAAGCAAAAGGCCATCACTGACTCATTTGACTCTTCCCTTGGCCACCAAATAACGCTCATGCTATTCAAATATCCAGAAGATCTAGGATTGCATGTGAATGAGTGAAGAGCCCAATACAAACCACTTTATTGTTCTCTGGTTCATACCTAAAAAACTCCTGGTTTCACATTGTGAGCAGAACTCTCTCTTGTCTCAAGGAAAAAAAAAAAGTATTCCTAAGGCTACAAAAAATAAAGAAGTTATATAAAAACCAGGATAGACTAGATTTCATTCAAAGTGTCAAGACATATTTTGCTTCTGTCCCAAAGAACCTTCTGGTTTTCTGCAGATAGATGCAAATGCTGAAAAATTCTCTCTGTTTTCATGACTTTACTCCAGGTTTACAGAGGTGTAATCAAGGACTGAATCTAACTCACTGTGTTATTATTTTTCAATCCAAACCACCTCTTAGTAAAATAAATGCATTGAAAGGCTCACTGTGGGAAAAACAGCACCTGTCAACCAAAGGGGTTTTCTGAAAAGTAAAAAAGAGAGTTATATTTTTTATGAAAGTCGACAAAATTTAGGTCGTTGGTTAAAATGCCAAGATATCTTCGATAACACATTTACACACCTATAAAAACAAAAGTTCACTCAAAAATTCCAATAAATGGTCCTTAGGTTGTATAAGAGCCATACAGCTGCAAAAACATCAAATATGTCTCCGATAGATTTTAAAGCAACAGTCAAAGAAAATTCTTGTATACAACTTCTAAATCAGTTTTAATTTGTCCTTTTAAATTTGAGCTCCTTATTAATTAAAAAGCAAATATTCCAATTTTGAAGGGGAGACATCACTCTGTCCTCAGTCTGAAGTTTCCATGTAGATCCCAATAAGTGCCCAACCAAATTTCTTCTTTAGCTAGGCAAATATGAGACAAAAAAAAGAAATAAAAGAGGGGGGAAATTATGGGTGAAAATAGCCCAAAAACACATCCTCAGCTGATGTAAATCTGCTTGGTGCTAATGAAGTGTGCAGGGTTACATCAGCTGAGGGATTAATCCAGGTCTCACCCTGAACGCAAATTGGAAGCCGAGAAATGCCAAATGCCATCACGATATGAACACATTGAGAAAATAAAAAGGTAAACTGAAATAATGAGGGGAATCAAGGCTCCACATTAAACAAGGCCCCATCACACACTCAGTGAAATCCAAGCCAAATAATAGATTCCAACACAGCTTGTTAGGAGCACAACAGTTTTCCAAACATTTACATTCATATTTTACTGGACAATGTATGGCCTGAGTTCCTATTAAGCCATTATTACATTTTGCAGACATCATTTTGACACATTTTTGAGCAGGCTGGAAGCCCTTGTTTATTCAGCTTTCCCCTTGGGCACTTCAAGAAGTTATTCTCCTGTAATTCCAGTTCTGCTTTGCCTAGGTACACCTTTTACAGTCATAGTTGTGTTATTAACTCAATGACTGGCTGACAGAAGTGACTGGATTTTGAAACTTAGCCATCAAAGACACTCCATCCACACAATGGTGACAGAAGAGTCCATAGAAGGGGAATGTAAAGGGAACAAAAGATGTTTTAAGCAAGGGGGAAAATTTGCTCAGACCTTCAAAACTAACTTTTTGGCAAGACAACAAAAAAAAAGTTGTAGATAGGCTACCAAAAATCCCATAAACTATCAGTGTTCCCACATAACCCATACATTTTCTCCCCTTGGTGCTTCTTTGTGCCTCTAAAATAGAGACAGACAATCAAAGAGCACCTGACTTCCACAGACCTCAGTCAGATTAGAATTCATGGTGCTTGAAGCATTGATAGTCATCCAGGGGATTTACTGCCATCAGTAATAGCTCAGAGAGACTTGAAGTACAAGCACACTGCCTGGAATAGATGGAGACAAAATAATAAGGTGTCATTTAGGGTTATAAGATTTGAACAAATTTCAACGTGTGTACACAAGGCAAAAGTCTTGTTGAAGGCAAATCCATGACCATGGCATAAAAATGGCCATGTCTTGTGAAACCCAGGGTTTGGCTGGCATTAACCCTGTCTTCAGCAAAGTTCAACTGGAAGAGCCAAGCACAAGGCATGAGCAAGGAAAAGTGAGACCTGTATTCTTAGACAACTCTTTTCTATCCTTCTATCAAACTGGTTCAAAGCCCTCTCTGGTTAGAACTAAACAACCTCAGAAGAACTTTGATGGGTTTGTGAATCTACCATCTGCAAGGTCCTGTGGAGGACACTCCCAAGGTTCAGCCAGATGTTGTAAGAGTAACCTTTTAGTTTTGTTTTTGTTGTTGTTGGCACTAATTTGTTTTATTTTACAGTCTGCTTATTTTATTGGGAAAAAAAAAAAAGAGATAAAAAATCCCTCATTTTCCTTCTCCAAAAATGGAGGAGTGACCTCTGTTATGTCAGCTCTTTTGAAGGATGAACAGTTTTGGTCTAGTTATTCTAGTTATTCTATTTTCTTTTTTTAGTTCTGCCATATCCTCTTTGAAATTAGGAAAACCATCACTGCACACAATATTCAAAGTGTGGGGGCCAGACTGGCTCAAGGCCAGATGGGACAAGGCCCTGAGCAATGTGATCTAGTGAGGGGCATCCCTGGCCATGACAGGGGGTGAGAATCATATAGTGATTGGATTGGAAGGAACCTCAAAAATCAAAAGTTTACAACAGAGGAATCTACAGCTCATCTAGAGAGTGTCTAGACTCCCTAGTAAATCAGTGAAGAGAGGCTGAAATTCATTGCATCATTCTAAACAAGGAATCTAAAATTAGTGATATGAATCACACTCTAAATTTTTTTTTTCTCCAGTCTATATAAAGAATCTGAGAGAGATGAGCTCAGATGCGAGCCTCTACTCAGGAAATACTTCAAGTTAGCTGGGATGATTTCAGTTCCCCTTTCCTTGCTAACTTAAAACATTTTCAATTGGCAGTATCCTGATTTAGGGAGTTGCACAAAATATTCATGACAGGTGATGTGGTGGCATCTAAGTGATTGGAATTGCTGTCATTGACTTTAAAGGCACGAGTTTTACCTGGGATGGAGCCTCTGCCTCCTCAGTGTAGCCGAGTAGAAGTTCAATATTAAACAAAACTAATTGTTGAGATCCCTGTGAAGTCAATGGAGAGGCAACACCCTGATTTTAGTCACTCTGTACTGAAAAGCTCTCCAAGGAATGTGTGATGAATGTAAAACTGCTGGTGTCCATGTCTCCCAGCAAGAATAGCAGGAATCCAGAGAACTAGTTTATATCAGACTCCTAAATTTTAGAAAGATAAAATTACTTGTGATTAATCCATACCTTGTCTCTGTTTTAGTCACTGAATTTCTTCTTTTTCTTGTTTTAGAGAAAATACAGTAAAAATGGTTGTAATATTTAGAAAGGAATGGAATCATAAAATTACAGAATGGTTTGGGGTTAGAAGAGACTTTAAAGCTCATCTTGTTCCATCATCCTGCCATGGCCAGGGACTCCTTCCACTAGACCAGGTTGCTCCAAGCCCTGTCCAACCTGGCCTAGGACACTTCCAAGGATGGGGCTTCCACAACTTCTCTGGGCATCCTTTTCCATCACCTCACGACCCTCATAGTAAAAATGTTTTTCTTAATATCTAATCTCAATTTACTCTCTTTCAGATTGCAGCCACCCCCGCTTGTCCAGTCGCTACATGCTCCGGTATTGGGAAAATTTTTCTCTTTTTCCGCTGAGTCTGAAACTGAAACAGAAAGTCTCTATAACTGCTAATTTATGCCATGTTTCCCACTGGGCTAGAATGTCACCCATCAAAGATACTCTCTCGTTCCAAGTGACCTTTAAAACTCTTTGTCATAAATAACATCCCAGCCCAGTGCAGCAACTGCCTCAGAAAACTTGATTAGACACGTACACCTCTACAAATCACTTCCCCTTCTTCCCTAAGTCATGAACACATTTGAAGAGCTCTACTTCCTAAAGAAGTCATTCCAAGCTGAAAGATAGGTCCTCCATATTTTTTTTTCCTTATTTTTAGCCTGGTTTTAATTTTTTTTCCTGTGTAAGTTTGGAGCAGTGCCTGGACGGCAACATACACTACATGCAATATTCAGTCATTTTGTCTTCTCCCCTCACAAATTCAGCAACATATTTCTTCCCTCTGTCTCTTATAGATAAATATTCTCACTAATGCTAGAATTATTTTTTCCTTAAATTCAGTAGCAAAGCTAAAGTTCCCTCAGGATTTCTTGGGATACTATAAAACTTTTTATTACTGTTATAGTATCAATATACTTCATTTATTATGCTGACATATTTCAAGATAAATGTCAAGATTTACTACAGGGGAGAAGAGAAGAATATAACTGTAGGAGTTCAGTTTTTACTGAGAAAATATATTTTGGATTTTTTTTATTTGGAAGGATTGCCAGTCCTTTGTAAAGACTGTTAATCTAAATTCTTAGAAAATATTTTAAGGGGTGTTAATTTGATCTCTTTAAGCTCCTTAAGAGGAAAATTAAAACCAAGAAAAAAAAGAAATCAAAGATTTCAACAAGAGGCAATACATAAATGATGAGCAAATTTAGCTCCACAATTCCATAAGAAGGTTGTGGCATCAACCCAGGAAGTTGTGTATGAAGGGTTCATTTTCAGGCTCACCACAGACATTTTTGTGTCCATATAGCTTGCCCGTCTTTCTATAAAATGAAGATAAATGTGCTTTGGTCCTTCTTGGAACCTGGATTTAGCAGTTTTTTCAAGTATTGTAATCGATGTATGAGGCACTTGGATAATTCTCACTCAGCCAGCTTCAACACAGCAGACATTTGTTTTACACTTCCCCACTTAAGACAGATGGTTTATTTGCCATTCTTGGTTAGTGCCTGTCCTTTAGATAAAATAATCCAGAAAAGAACCTTTTATAGATGGGATGACCAGAGACATCAAAAATCCTTTCAACAGATGCAGAATTAGAATAACACTTCTCCAGATTTGTAAGGGTAAGCAACTGGAATGTCACTGCTAAGTGGGCATTGCTGGAAATGGTAGAAACATTTCCTTTGGGCAGATCCCATGAAGTCTCCAGTACAATGCAAGCAGCTGCTGCTTCTCCCTGAAACTTGCCATGTTCAAAATAAAGGCTGAAGCATTACAGTAAAACAGGTCCATGTTAAAACCACAGGACCACCTCTGCAGTCCCTACAGACTGCACACACACCAGGTCAAACTTTCCCATTTGCCTCGTTTTGTTACAGCCAGTGGAGTGAAGCCAAAATGTGAATTTGGCCCAGGAACCAAAGCATATGGCATTGTTCTATTACACTTGCACAAATCAGTGGATGTTATTCCTGAGAACATACCAAGCCCTTATTTGAGTGCTGGAGGAGAAGGGGTTTGAGCACAGGGCTATGAGCCAAAAATTCCTGAGTTCAATGCTGGGGTCTATCAAATAAGCCACACGGTTGCTTGTATTTCCTTGTGTGTGAAATACAGGGATAGGAGGACGAAAGTATCCAAATTATTCACAAAATATTATTAATTTTGGCCTAGAAAAACCATTGCCCTGGATGTTTTCCATAGTCTTTGGAGAAAGACAGCCTCCACCACAGCAGGCCTCAGAGAAATTACCAGGTGTTGATATACCCTCAGTGATCAAAAGAAAGGATCCCGTAAAGGAACATATTTGTCCTATCTGACTAACTTTGAAAACTGATAGCATTCATGTTCAAAGAGCCAGAATGGCAGGATTTATATACCAGCACATTTCCACCTTAGCTTAAAGCTGGAATTGCTGTGAGAACGTGTAGGTGATCCTGCTAGCAGAGTCAATATGAAAGTTCAGTTAAAATTTGTACAGCTCTTGAAAGACTGGAGGCATTGCTCAATGTTGGAATTACTGTAGCCACACGTAGGATATTCACAGAGGTCACGTAGGATTGTGTGTGTGCTGGAGCATCAGCCAACATATTCAAGAGGTTTCCCAGTGCTTAAGGCCAGGCAGAACCACTAGAAGGGCTTGTGGAATCTCATTTCTTGCATCTTTCTAAGTTTTTTACAGCTGTCCATAATTAAGGCAAACAGATTCCAGCCTAGAGGGCTAAATGATGCTGTGGGTTACATTTCATGCAACCAGCCAGAGAATGTCATGTTTGACTCACAGGTCGGGCTCCCCATTGCTCCCAGTGTCTGTCGTGGCAAAGTTCAGGGATGGCAAAGGAAGCAGCTGAAATTTCCAGCCTCAGACACCTGCACAGCCCCAGCCCCAGCACAACCTGCAGCAGCTCCAACGTGGTGTGGGTGGAATAGTAAACAGCAGGAGAGAAGGGGGTGAGGCAGCTGAATTTAGGAGTATTTTATTTGAGCAGGCCTGGACACCTACCTCAGGAGTCTGACAGGAACAAGCTAAAGAACTTTTTGAAGTATTACTGTTATTTTTTAGGAAGTCTGAAAAAACTACAGAGGCTTGGATAGCTGGAAATGCAGCTCTAACGTCCTTTAGAAGATCTGGCATTTTTCTACATAAGACAGTAAGACATTTTCTGGCAGAGGCTCAAAGGCTTGTTCTTGCAGGTGTCAAGGGAACAGTCATTCCGTGAAGCCCCCCCACAAAAATCCTCTTCCTTTATGCATCTTATGCAGTGCAAATTTCTGTTCTTTGTCCTTAACATTTTACCAGATTTGAAGGTGATGACAAGGTAAAGAATCAATGCGCAGAATTTCAGTTAGCTGACTTAAATAGTCATGAAGAATCAAAATCCCCACCTTTTTCCTCCTTCACTTAGGATGGATTGGAGAAGTTCCCTTCTGAAAATATCTGTCTTTCTGAAAATAAATATTCCAGGTGTAGACAGCCCATCCACAGACCAGTCAGGTGCCAGGACAACCATCACTTGGCCATGTCTCCAGGCCTCCCCTCCCATTCTTCAAGGCACGTTGGCTGCAGCAAATTCCCTAATTATTGAGGATGAATAAAGTGGAAACAAAATTCCTTGCAAAGTCTGAGAAGGGATGTGCTGACACACATAAAGAAAGCATTTGTGCATATTTCAGCAAACAGTTTTGCATTCAGCAGCCTGGGCATCGTGGGTGTAAGCCAAGCATGCCCAACAAACACTGCAGATGATGGTTCTCAACTGCTGAGGAGCCATTCATCTTATTACAAGAGAATTGTAGAATTGTGAAGTTGGGAAAAGACCTCTAAGGTCCTCAAGTCCCATCATGAACCCAGCACTGCCTGGTCCAACATTAAACAATGCTCCCAGATGCTACATGCATGTGTTTTCTGAACATTTCCAGAAATGGTGATTTCACCAGCTCACTGGGCAGTGTTTTGCATTGCTTGGTCACCCCTTCAATGAAGAAATTTTTCCCAATATCCAATCTAACCCTTCCCCGGCAGAACTTGAGGCCAAAGATTTCTGCATGCAGTGCGCAAGGGCAGCATTAGGGAAAACAAAGAGGAGACCCAGGTTTATAACCAGGTTTATAATCCAGGCATCCTATCCTATTTACCTCACCTCTGCCTCTTCACTTGAGGGTTTAGACCTGCTCAGAGTGAGGTACTGGCTACTGGGCCAGCCATGAGGGCAGCACAGGGCAAGTCAGGAGCAGGAACAGGTAGCAACCTGAAACACCAGCTGGTTTTGTTACAAGATACAGGCTCACTTTCATCCTGGGAGAAGATTCAATTCACCCTAACTCAAACCACACACACCTGGCAAGCTCCCAGCTGGTCTTCACCCGGATACCCCTGGCTCCCACACTATGCCTTACTAGGCAGTTTCGCTGCTGCAAAATATCTGATAAGCCTTCCTGATCTTCCCACATGCTCCCTCACAGCTTCTGGTCCAACAGGCAGCTGCTGATGTGCTCCATCTGCCCTCCATGGCTTCCTGCCTGCTCCAAGGAGGATCTGCAAGCAGCAGGTAGAGCCTGGAGCAGCTGGGGATGGGGAGAAATCCTTGCCTCATTACTTTTGTTATTCCTAGACCACCACGTCCTCCCCACGGGTAACCCTGATGCTGCTGTCCAGCTCAATCTCCTCCATCTCACGTGCCTCTTCTCCAGTTGTGCTATGTCTGTGCATTTGAGAGGCTTGGGAAATTCAAACCTTTGAGATGTGGGGTTTCTCAGAGGTGGGTGACTTGCAGCTTGCCCTACCAGGAGCACAGCAGCACCCTGACCTTCCCACTGCTCTCTCCACCACCTCCCCCACTGCCCACACTGTCCAGCACTCCTCAACCCAGACTCACTCCAACTCCAGGGAAAATTCCTGCTGAAGCCAACAGGAACAGGGGAGGGCTACAGGGCCTGATTAATTATTTGTTAATTGCTGTGGAAGGCACTGGGGTGACAGATAACTATCCATAAGTGGGATGCAGGTTGCATTTTTTCCCCCAGTCTTCCACGGCTTTGTGCGACAGCCCGGATGCCCCGAATGTCAGCCTAGCCTCCAACAATGGGATTTGCGAGATCCCTTTGTTGTCTAAATTCCCTTAAGTGGAAATATGTTTTCTAACAGCACAGAAACTCTCCCCAAGGCTTCTGTTGTACCAGGTTAATCAACCATACATGACAGCAGAATTAGAGGTGCTAGTATTTTATGTTCTGCATCTAAAGTATGTTTCTTCGTGTGTACTTAACAGGCTTTAATTTTATAAAACATTGCGCAACAAGGCACCTTGGGGAAGAGCAATTAACTCAGATTATGTTTTCGTTTCAGTGAATACCAAATGAGAAACTCAAATACTGATTTATGTAGCCACAAAGTCAAATCATGCTCCTTAATACTGCCTGATTTTTCAATGTGGCCGTCTTTGGTCACAGACAACCCTTTTAGTCCTGACATGCAATTAAGAAGTTGCTCAAACTGAACTCTCCCTTAAAAATATATCAAGATATTTTATAATCACGATACACAGACAACCAGTCCTGTTTGAAGTTAATTATGAGACTCCTATCATCTTCAGTGAGAGCAGGAATAAACCTACTGAGGACATTTTGGTATAATTTTCCTGTTGATGACTATCACAGCCAGTTTATGTTAATTATGGATGGGGATAGGCACTGCTAAACAATTTGAAGGATGAAGGTACTAATTTAGGATCCAATCTAGCTCTCATTAAAGTCAATGGAAGGATTCCTATTGACTCCAATGGAAGCTGCTTCAAGCCCATAAAGACCGAATGAGCTCATGTGAACCTTCTCATCCAATTTCTCACTGTAGAAAAGAAACGATGCATCAGCACCCTTGAACCACTATTCATGCAGAGGGCTTAATTTGGTCACCTTGAGTCACACACAGCAGCTCCTTAATGCACTGGCCATTCCCTTGGGATCAAGAGGCCTGTGGACAACATGCAGGGATTTGGGCTGGTACAGGATCCTGCTGCCTAAAGGATTTTCAGTTGGAACTGCTCTCCTGGGGGTTGCAACAAGGGGGAAAAGGAAAAGGAAAAGGAAAAGGAAAAGGAAAAGGAAAAGGAAAAGGAAAAGGAAAAGGAAAAGGAAAAGGAAATTTCCATCACAAACCCAGAAACAGCCTCAGTCACCATTTTCACATCTTCCAGGTGAGATGCAAGGAGCAAGCCCCTGACAGTCTTTTCCCCAGGGCATCAGGTGCATTCCTCCCAGCTCAGCTGAGGGAAACCAACCTGATCCCAGCGGCACAGCAGGATGGGATTCATGGACCCCACTTTTCTCTCCAAGGCAGTCCAGCCTCCTCTGCTCTTAAGCACTGATTCCTCTGCTCCCTCACTGGCAGCTGCCTGCCTGGCAGCCTGAACTGTGGAGGCCAAACTGAGGCTGAGGTCAGCAAAGCAAAAAAAAGAGATTCCTGCCTCCCTGCCTGCAAGGTTTCTCTCAAGAGCCAGGCAGCCAGCAAGCCAGAAACTTTCATTCAATTCTCCCAAATGGGATATATTAGAAAATTCCTTTTCATGTAAAAAACAATTTTTTTTTCTTTTTCCTATGTTATAAATCCAATGAAGTAGGTTTTACTTTTCCTCTTCACATGATCCACAATACCAAGAATACCATCATCACCAAGAAAAATTTATTAATGAGGTATTTTCTTTCCCTACAGTAGAAAAATAATTAATTCTTTCTGGCTGAATCAGTTGGAAAATGTCATTTGGTGTAAATAAGGTTGTCATTACTGCTTACTAAGGGATAGGATTTCTTTAGACACAAATATATTTAGTCTGTGAAAAGTTCATAAAAATTGAAATATGATTCCATCAAACAGAAGTAGAGATGTGTTTTCATAGCCTTTTCCAGGACACCTAATTCATATGCATGTCCTTCTCTGACACATATCTCTTTAATAATGACACCCTATTACCTGTGTTCATTGCTCTAGGTTTGTTGGCTTTTTTTCCCTTTTGCCTACCCCATTCATTAATAAATGTCTTACAACTTTTAGTTTGAATGCCAGTGTCAGTACAGCCAGGGAAAAGAGGCTGGATTGCCATTAGTCTGCTGTACTTACAGAGGAATCATTAACTAATTTCCAGCTGCAACTTTCTACTGAGAATATTCCAGCCACAAGGAAATAAGATTGAATTTATGAATCCAACTTGGTAATAATCATGGTAAAACAAAATAACACTTTTTATACCAATGAGATCTGTTATATTCTTTATCTATAAAATAATTGTTTAAATAATGATATTCTTTATGTTCAAAATATTATATATATATATATATATATATATATATATATATATATATATATATATATATATATAAATAATTGTTCTGGTTTAGGCTCTTTCAAGGCAGATCATGATGTTTAAGCAGAAAATGGAGAATTTCTTGGGCTTTCCCACTCCGGTCTGCCAGGTGCCAAAAAATAAAAAAAAAAGGTAAAAAAAAAAAAGCTGCTACATCATGAATACTTACTTCTCTGTGACAGGATATTAACTGTCAGCCAAGCAGCCCATCAGATAGCTTGGCTTGCCATCTCTGGGCCAGGAATTAAGATTCCTATGGCCCTTAGTCAGCATTGCTACCAGGGAAGGCAGAGAGAGCCCTCCCCCTTGCCAAGAGAGCAGCAGTGCTGGTGAGCTCGTCCCTGACAGAAGTCACCCTTTGCATATCTTCCACCCATCAGTCTGGGAATTAAGAGATAAGGAGCATTTCCGTACATAAATAACCTCTGAGCTGTCTTTGAAAATAGAGCTCGGCGTTTTTCAGCTTACCACTGGAGATGGCATTCCTGCTTATGCAAGACTTGTTCATCACAGCCCTGACTCAACCTTGCAAGAAGAATGAAGGCCACCCCCGACCCCTGTACTGCCAGGGTGACTGGATCCCCAGGGCAGAAACCTGCCCTGCTCCTCCCTCTCACAGCAAAATGCAGAAAAGTCGGCATTTTCTGCCTTCCCCAGGGGGCTGAGGCTGCTCCCTAAGGAAGGGTAGTGGGATCAGTTTCAGATCTGTGCATGCTGGCTGAAAAAAATCTCCATTCTCATCTGGCATGTCTCAGTTCCCCCTGTCCTGTGAGAGTTTCCTTCTTCCATCAGCTGGCTGCAGATACCCTCATCTGCTCCAGTCTGAAAAACACCTGCTCTTTGATCTGCCTGCACCAAGCTCACCCCTGCATGGATGGTTTGGCCAGCAGATCATATGGGGCTGTCACCAAGGAGAGCAGGACAAAGAAATGGCAGCCTGCTGTCTCCTTGCAGCTGCCTGCACCCGTGATGGTCCCCCCTGAGATGCTGGGGGAGCCCTGGGGTGCTCTGTGGAGTGAGGAAGGGATGGATGCAGGGAGAAGAACAAGGTCTGCTGCAGGTTTGAGTGTGCAGTGGTCACAATGTGGCAGCAAGATGCAGACCCATGCTGGAACTGTAAGGAGACTTTTTGGCACAGAGGGTGCCAAATCCCTTTTCCATACCCTCCCATAAACCCTCTTTCCTTCCCCTGTTGCACATCCCGAGATTCCTTTTCTGGATGTAGAGAGGTAAAAGCAAAAGAAGGATTCCAGCATATTTTGTTTCAGTTAGCATAACCTGCTGGAAGAATGTTGTGTACTTAGAGCACCATTCCACCTCCTCCTTATCACAGCCCTGTGGCACTTGCACAGAGAGCCAGCAAGAGAGACCAGAGAAAAGGACCTAATCTGCAATTCTGCAAGCTGGCTGAGGACAATGGTCAGAGAGACACAGATATCTTATCTCTCTCTGATTTCCCCCTGGCTCTTTCCAGGATGTCACTCACAGAGTAGCTGTTACCCCCAAAATTGCTGGAGGTCATATTCTGATCTCTGCTGTTTCTCATCTACCCCCAGCTCTGCAGGCTGGGAGGCAGATGGTCCCACATTGTGATGGGAGCAGCACACCAAATCCCCTCACACCCCTGGCCAGGTCACACAGTCCTTCCCACCACTGTGTGACCACAATTCCCTCCATATAAAACTTTTTTTTTTTTTTTAATCCCTGACAGATGCAATAATATCTCTTGGTTTTGTTTTCCCCTGCTCTGCACTCTGGGCAAATGTGGGTTCTTTGGTTGCATCACACTCTCCAGGCATTCCATCAATTCACATTGTCCAAGGATTTTCCTCTCATTGCTGTGGCCTTCACCCCCTGAGACATGCAGGTTCTTGCCATGCCACCACAGGCCTTACCTTGTGTAAAGCCGGTGTGGAAAAATGAAATGCTTTCTCTACTTTTTCTCAGTTCCTTCTCAAGCCTCACTGAGCCACTCCAGAGCATTGGTTTTCTGTTCTCTCCTCTTCCCAGTCCATCCTGAATGGTCATTTCTGTCTGAAACATACATTATAGAACCATAGAAACTGCTCAAAACACCCACATTAATGAAAATGGGGAGTATATTGGGCCAAAGACAGGTAATTGACTTTAAACACTACAGAAATCTTATAAAATATCCTCATATTCAAAGACATCCCAAGAAAAATGGGAATATCAACCATCCTGCACTCCTGTGCTACTCCCAAAGAGAATTTCTACTCCTGACCTAACGAGGATAGACTCTTCCCTCCCTGCCTCACCCTCACTCAGCCATGTTTTCCTATGCCCTGTTGTTCTTTGGGGCAGAAGATAGATAGAGGAGCACTCTAACCCAGGGGAATCCCATTCAATTTCCAAAGAGAGATACCTCAGTGAGGAGCAAGAAAGGGAGTTCCCACTGGAGGAGGATTTAGATCTTAGTTTTATTGACTTGACTCTTTCAACTCAGGACAATGGAAGGATCAGAAAATAAACTACCACCTCATATTTTGTTATATTTTGTTTTGGATATTTTGTTTTCATGGCTGAAGGCACTCCAAGACCATGATGAATAACGATGAATTTCTGTTCTGTTAATTTGATTTTGGTGAGCAAGGGAAATTTACAGTTCTATTCCAAATAAAAAAAATATATAAATAACCATTATCAGTAAAATAGGCAAGATTCAGGGTGCAAAGTGCAGAAGCATTTATTATCTGAATTTAGACTCCACTTGTAGCACTTCAAGGTAGAATCAATACTCCTCTACCTCTCCCCCCCAATTCTTTGAAATCCCATGACTTTGGTATTTCCAGCACAAACTGAGGTAAATTTTGGGGCAGTATTATCAAAGGAACACAAAAACAACTTTTGCTCTCAAAGTGCTCCAGTAAGGCATTTGCTTTCTTTCATGCAGCACTCCTTGTCACAGATTTTGTTCTCCAAAGTTTCCATCCCACAGAACCCAGCATTCCCAGCATAGCTGAGGAACTGGACTTGGCCATGAAGGCAAAGCTATAACTACACCTATGGTGTGTTCCCAGCTAAGAACAGAAACAACACTTAGGCTTTAAAGCAATCTTGTCAGAGAGGCAGATCAAATAATGATGGCTAACACAGCAACATCTCTGCCCACAAGAGACACAACACACAGCCAGTGTTTGTGAAAAGATTTCCCACTGACTCCCAGAGATATGCATCATCACAGCCAGAGCATGGGTGGGGTGAGAAGGACAAGCCACATGAGGGTAAATATGTCCAAATGTGCTATCTATCTCTTACTACCACCAACAGCCAGGATAAAAGAGCTGGAATCATGAAGTAAGGAGGAGGAGGCTGAAAAACCCTGGTGAGGAGGATAGAGAATTAGGGAGACAGCCAAGATGACTGATAGGTGCTTTTCACTGTTGTTCTGGACATTTTTGGCTGTAAGTCTCCAACCTGAACTGGGGCTTTTTGTCATTTCACAGACCCTGAAGGATTTTCATAGGAGGGCTTTCCCTGAGTTGTCTGTCCTTCAGATCACACCAAGAGCACAAGTGGGCACGCACACATCTCCATCACACCCCAGTATGGAAACAATAAACATCTCAAAACCGCAGGCAGAGTGGGAAAGATACCAGAGGTCAATCAGCCAGGGGAAGTGGTTGCAATGGAAAGATTAACTCATGAGTTTCATGAAACAGTGAAGGACCTTCATAACTTCCCCAGAAAGAATTTCATCAGCTTCAACTGCAAAATATTATTGGCAACACCATTTGTTTTCCCAATAATGTGCATTGTTTCAGTTTTCTTGGGTCATTTCTCTCGACAGCCACCAGTAAAAAGGCCCTGGAGGAGGCCTTCATCGGCAAATGGGCACCTCAGGACAGGATCTCACTGTGGACTTCTTCAGAAGTTCTGGTTTAGCTCTGGTCCTAATGAGTCACTGGGAATCCCTGATATTAAATTTGATAGCGGAGTTCAGCCAACACTGAGCCCTTTGGAAAATCCCAGCCCAAAACACTCTGAGGTGCAAGGGATGGACTGAGAGCAGATCAGGTGGCTCCTCCTGAAGAGTCATCTTCAGCCATGACATTGGGAGATACCTCTTAGTGCTCTGCTTTAGAAGTCAGGTCATTTTTCATATTTTTTCACACACTTGTAAACAGTTGCACCCACGTGCCATGATCATATTCACTGCATGTGTTGAGAGACACTTAAACAAAAATCTGAAGTTTCTGTTGTTGGTTATGATTGGGAAAGTTTTGACAGTTTTTATGCTGACAAAGATGGCATTCCACATCCAAAATCTTGAAAGTTCTCAGGGCCAAGAAATCTCCATGGAGAAGGAAAGTAAGGACTTTTTGTTATTTTTATCCATTTCTAAAGAGGGATGCAGGATCCTAAATTTAGGTCCCCACTTGAAAACAAAATTCCTGATTCAAGTGGTTTCATAAACACATTCGCATAAGAAGCCTGGGGGGAAAAATGTAATGCAGACCCACACTGGAATCAGGAGATGGCCATTCCAAGCCTTTGTTTTGCAATCTTTACTTGTGGCTAAAAGCAAAGCCAATTAAAGTAAACAGGAATCTGGAATCTGTTGTTGACACCAAGGCCTTGGAACAAGAATTTCAGCCAAACTTTATAATGAACCGACATCTCAAGCCCTGTTTCAGTGGAAATAAAAAAGCCTAATAATAATACCAATAATAATAATAAAACTTTTAAAAATTAAAAGGAAAAAAATTATAAAAAGAGGGAGATTCTTAACTTGCGTGACCAACCAGATTCAGTAAAGCAAGCATGAAATGTGGTGGTTCAAATAAATCCCAGAAACAAATTCTGAAAACAAAGCATTTCCATCTCTATTTGGACTGGATTGTCAAAAGCTCTTCCCATAATCAAACTAGTGGTGGAGACTTCCAATACAAGCTGGAGTTCTCCATTTGAATTTACTTGTACTTCTGAACTGATCAAAGATTAGGGCATTTTCAGATCAGCTCTAACAAGTAACTTGTTTTCAGCATCCAAGCCCCCTCTATGCTTTAATCTGTCCCTTCTAACTTTAATCTAGTTAAAAACAAAGTTACTATGCCTATATGGCTTTTTTGTCTGAATTAACTAACTCAAGTCAATCCAAGAGCAAGAAGCACTTCATGTAATTCTACCTCAGCTTTATCAAAGTATTTACATATGCTCCTCTCTTTAAGCTCAACTATGAGTGTATTTATGTGTTTTCAGGAACTGAGACATATGGTTTTAATGACATGAAATCAGTGACTTCTTCCTATCTGAAACAGCACCTCTACCTTCCCCTGAGCATTAGAGTTTAAACAGTAAATGACTTTGATCTCTGCTACCCTTTATTTTGGTTGTGGAGTTGCAAAATGAAAACCCACATGACAAGGCTATGCCAAACAAATTAACACACAGCTCTGCCCGTCTCTGCCGAACCCCCAGCCTGTGAATATGAGACAGGGATTTAGTCTAAGTTCTACTAAGAGTTAAAATACATTAAATGGAACAGAACATCACACAACTAGGCCTAGTGAGACTTTTTCAGTGTTTTGGTCCTTTACAAGGACATGCAGGGAGAAGAGGATGTGGGAGATACCTGAGAGTGTTTTCCAAAAGAATTGGTGGAAAAGATCTGATGTTCTTTTCACATTCAGTACTACCCAAAATAAAATACAGAATAGTTTCATGTTCAGAAGAAGTAACAAAATCAACTTTGAAAGTAAAACTCACAGAAATCAAGTGTGAAATTGCGATGAGGAGTTCTCCCTCTGACTGTGTTTTTTATCAAGTTCCCTTCACTGTAGCCAACAGGAGCATGACATGCTCCACTCCTGGTGTCCAAGCCTGATGCACAGCCTGGCATTTCAAGAATAAGTTTTGCTAAGTATGTCAGGCATCTGGTAGATATTAACTGACCTGCACACAAGCTGTAAGGTGGGTTGGGGGTTGGTCTTCAGCACAGTGTGCTCCATGGCACCACCAGTTTTCTGTTGACAGCATACAATGAAAAGGACAGCCTCGACCACATCCATGGCCTCCTCTCATTCCCATCATCTCCCTCTGACTGACAAAGGATCTCATGTTGACACAATGCTGAAAAAAAAATTGAGGCTTTAGGGTTTTTTATTTGGGTTTTTTTTTGTTTGTTTGTTTCCCTTTTTTGGCCAACTGAGTTTATGGCCAGATCAGTTCCCTGATCTGTATCACCATGCAGATCCATGAACATTACTGTAAGCACAAAGGGAATGAATGGCTCTAGGGAAAAGGGAACTCAAAGGACCCTTCCAGTAACTCTTTCCAGGAGATTTTTCAAGAGCTATGCCAGATTAAAGCAATGACTTAATCACAGCATTAAACAGTCAGCCTTTACTCAGGCAAATTTTCCATTATCAAAGGACCATTTATATTAGTGGGAAAAATCAAAAATCCCTATTCTCGAAGGACTCTGGAAGTGCAGTGACAAGAGAAGTGCAAGTATTTTTAAGAGTTATCCCAGAATTTGGTTTGTACTGAAAAATAGGATAAATTTCATCTTGATTTAAGGCTCCAGAGCTTTCACCTGTGTTTTATGTACCACTCTTAGAGCAAGAAATCTACCTTTCCCAGAAAGTTTTCCCAGGGCTGCTATGGACTGGGCCCTCACAGAGAAAAGAATCAGACCCAGAAAAATCTGTCACATGCCACTGACTATCTGAGTTTCACTCTCCAAAAGGCACCCAGCCCATCAAACGTGAAGCCAACAGAAATGGGAAAGTGGCTTTTCCTTACACTCCCAGTGGAGGGTTTTGTGCCATCCCTGACAAGCTGTGTGTGTGTAATCCCAGAGCAATGTGTCATGGGACAAGAGGCTGTTTATGCCCCAGGACCATACGCGCTGAGCTCAACCAAGGGGAAACTTCCCCACAACACAGGCAGCTTTTTTGTGGAAACAACAAAACAAAAGGGAGTGCTGGGACCGGCTGCCCCCTCAATTGGAGGAGTGGAGGGTGTTGTTTCCAGCAATCCACCTGCGTGTTCATATCTGTCTCATTTGCATGCGTTTGTTTAAGCTTTTTAATTAGCAGAAGGCCAGATCCTGATTACACATACACACGGGTACTGCTCAATTGATCCCGACGCTGGCCCATCTTGCTGACCTTACAAACCATCTACCAACACCTTTCATTCAGCCCAGAGACAGAAGACACGTATCAGGCACATCAGAGAGTGAAGGGAGGGAGAGCAGCAGGAGTGGTTCGCCGAGGAGATAACAACAGCTCTTCTCTGTCTCTCCCTGCACCACTGTGGGATGGGATGGGATGGGGCTGGGCATGACCTGGCAAGTCCTGCTGATTTGCTTCATCCCACAGATTACCCAGCAGCCCAGCATCGGTGCAGTCCCAGTGCCGATCACATGATATCACCCGGCATAAATGCACTTAAATTGCTCAAGAGCCATCTGCAGCCCAGGAGCCCCCATGGGTATAAAGTATCTCGCTTTCCCATGCTGCGAGATCAGAATCAGGAGCACTATTGGGTTAGGGAGCGGCAATAGTTGTTCCATAATTAACTCTGAAACCGGGTTCTCATTAGGCCTTGCTTTTCATAAATACCCTTCCCTCCACACATGCCTAATTTCCTACTACTCATCAGGGAGGTTAATGGGGACTGAAGTCAGTCGTAAAACTCCCATGGGCTCCACTGAGGTGGATTCACACCCACACAAGAAAGGGCAGTGAACTGGGTGCATCTCTTTAACTATCTTTTTTTTCCTAGATATATGCACAGCACCTTGCTGTGTGAAGAGCAAGCCGGGCTGCTGCTGCCAATGAATGTTAAATACGTGTCCCAGTGACACTCTGAAAGGGCAGGATATTATATCCCCCTCCACATTGTGCAGAGTGTTTGCTCAGTGTCAGCTCTATTCAAAACTACTGTCACATCTCTCTTGGATTTTTTTTTTTAATTGTCTCTCAATGCTGTTGTTCCTGGGGCACATGCATGCTCCCTCATTTATTCATGGTGCCCTGTATCTGCAAAACAATAAATGTGGGCAGGTGTCTTGTCCCATACAGAGCAGACCTTTTCTTATGTGTCAGGATCAGGCCCATCTTATCTTGCTCTGAAATGGGAGTTTTGCCAAAGCAAAGAGACCGAGAAGGACAGATGCAGCTAAAGTGGAGATGAGAAAGTGGGAGGAATAGGGAGAGGATGCAGAGTGGAGCTCCTCTGCAGGAAGATAACTCCAGCTCCAGTTCCTTTTAGGGTGTGAGATTCATGTCACTGTTAAAGAAAGGATGGGTGCTTCATTTGTCACCTGAATACCTGAACTGGGTGGATCTTAGCCCCTTGTTACAACAGGATGCTCCTCTCCATGAGGTGCCTGTTCCTCCCATCTGTCTGGGGAAGGTCCTACAACCCATCTGGTTTACCCAGGTGTCTAAAATCAACCTGCTCAACATTAGGCAAGCTGCATCCCACCCCTGGTGCCTGCCCAGTGCTACCCACAGGCAGGGAGGAGCAGGAGTCAAGGAGATCACAGTTATGCTCCCAGTGCCTCTCCCCCTCCATCCCAGCCAGCAAACACACCCTGCTCACCAAGGGGGTGATTATATTTTTGAGCCTCCTGAAAATTAATTAACCCTCCACAAACTGAGCAAGTTTTACCTGAGGGATGGCTTCTTAGCTGATTTCCAGTCTAAGAACCAGTGAAGAGGGTCAACAAAGAGTTTGAGATCTTGGCAAAAAGCAGGAATGTCCTGATGAATGGAAAGGGATATCCAAGGCCACCTTTCCAAGTCCTTTTGTCACTCATCTCATAATCCCAGAAGAGAAAAGCACTTTGCCTCACTGCAGTTGCTTATGATGTGTCTCCACTCACCAGTTTTTGGGTCTTCCAGATGATTCCATCGTTCATTTTCCCATCTTGTGAGGAGCCTTTCTCCTGCTCCATCTCTGCTGCTCTCCACCTTAGCCCCCTCTCCTCCCCATCTGCCTCCTGCCCAATGGCCTGAAAACCAACCATAAAAATGCAAGGAAAATTTCCTTGCTCAGGTGGTGATGAGCAGCACAGTCAAGAGATTTCCTGGCTGTGGAGGGTAGAAATGTCATTGGAGAGAGGTTTCCCCATTCCTCCTTCCAAAAGAGCAAAATTCAAGATCAAGCTCAGAGAAATTAAGGCCTCTGTCCAGTTTCAGCAGATGTCAGCAACTGAGGAAGGCATTGTCTCAACTGGAGGCGTGACAGAGGTGAAAGAGCCCTTTTGGCCAGCAGTCCAATGTGTAGAGAGAGGATGACCTCCTTCCCAAAACAGTGTACTCAGCAAGGACAGAGAGGAAGGACAACCAGAGGTGAAATGACATGCCCCAGGCCATATGGAGAGCAAGTGCAAAGCCCAGCAAAGCGCCAGGAGCTGCTGTACAGCCACTGCAAGTCTCCCTGACACCCTCCAGGAATTCAACTGAGGAATTCCCAAGAGTGCTGTCCCTTCAGACCTCACAGTCTTCCTGGACCCAAAGGCCCCAGTCCCAGTATCTCACTGTGGGATGCTGCAGTAGCCATGAGCAGGTGTGTTTATTTTGGTACAGTGAAGTTTCTGTCTCAGAGGACATCTCCAAATTATTCAAAAGCAAGGATGGCAAAACTCTGCACTTAGAAGAAAAGTGTGGTATTTAACTTCTGATGAGAGCAATTGTTTGGTAAGAAGAGATTCCCCTTTTTTGTTGAACCAAACCCAAGGGGATTCATTAGCTGTGCTCCACGGGTCAGCCCAGGACCAGCTTTTTGAGAACTGGTGGACTTGGGAATGGGTCCCAGCATGTACATGAGGAATCCTTCAGACCAGGAATCTCCAGCTGGGGGGCAGACCCATGGTCAGCCAGCCTCTGCCAGCTCTCACCTGCCTTGGCAGCAAAGCCTGCCATGAAATGCCACAATTTCCAGCCACTCTCACACCCAAAAGGCCATCGGAACCAGCCAGGGCAAGTCCAAGCAGCCCTAAGGCTGTTTGATGGTGTGTTTGCTGAGTCCCTCCTCAGTGCAGGGGCACCAGGAGGCACAGGGGTGGTTTAAAGCATCCTGGTTAACTCCAGACTGTGGCATGGAGGATGAGTGCACACATGTGTGTGTGAGTGAATATATCAATGTGAAATATGGCTGATATATGTGAATGAGCTCAGAGCCAACATTACAGCTTCGGGGGAGCCAATCCAACATTGTTACTCATCTAATTCCAAAGAGCAGTTATTCCTTTTAGTCTAAGTTTTATTTTTATTTCAAATGTGATGTGGTTACAAACTCATTCCCTTGTATAATTTTGCTTTCCAAGTTAATTACAAGATGTTCTAATTAATTATATTTAATGATTAACGTACAAACTCACAAGGAACGAACATAGCTTAGAGAACATTTGCTCTCAAAAGATATGTCTAGACTAGTTTGGTTTATCAGGAAAAGGTTGAAAAAATTAAAATGAGAGAGAGCCAGGGAGAGAGAGAGAGAGAGAGAGAGAGCAAGCAAGCAAAGCAAAAATACACTGTGGAAGAAAAAATAACAATTTAAAAAAATCAAATTATGTCCAAACAAGAGCATATTTTTCTTTGGAGTTCAAACACCACCTTTAACCATCTCCCCACCCAGGATCTGATTACTTTTAATGGGACTCTGCTTGTGATTTAAGTTGTTGTTCATTTGTACAGTAATTAAGTTGAGTTGAGTTGGTGTCTATTACATCATGGTTTATATTATGAATTCACACTGCAATTATGTGCGTGTGTGCAAGGGTAAGTGAGCAGAAAAAGGACCTTCTAGTTAAGATCACAACTGATAAGTCCATCAGGCTGGGCTTAGCCAAGCTCTGCCAATGCCTTCTTCTTCAGCCTTAACCATGTCATCTCCAGACACCCAAATGGCACGTACAGGAGTGGGGACTTTGCCTCCAGACATCCTAGTAACACATACACCAGAGAGAAATGCCCACGGGGAAGCAGGATCCTGAGAAGAGGCTGTGAGGCTGATCCTTCACCCCTGGGGCCAGATGGCTGCTGACACCTGGGCACTCAGGTGAGCAGCCACGTGTCTAAGCCCAGCAGGACCATGGTTTTAAACAGGGTGTGAGAAATAGCTACTCACTTTTCATAGTTCAGAAAAGTTTATTAAACCTTATCAAAAATGCAGCAGAAGGCTGAATAGAGAAAAAAGGTTACGGCTCTGGGAGCAAAAGATTTTCCCCGCCATGTGCTCAGCCCCTTCACAATGGTGGTTCTCCCTTTTTAACCCTTTAACCCCTCCTAAAGTTCTGTCCATCAATCCCTTCTTCGCTGTCCAGTGGTGGAGATCTCTTCCTCAAATCCTGATTGGAGGTCAGATGTCACCACAGTGACAAGCCAACCCTCCCAGGTGTCCATTGATAACCACACAAGGGGGTACAACATAACTATAAATCTATAAAACCTTTCTTAACCTATATACGTGATATTTGTCTGTTAATTGTGAGAGTCAATCATCACATTACTCATCTATCACCAGGGTCTCCATTGCCCCAGCAATCAGGAATTATAACATGATGCATCCACCCAATGATCAAAAATGCACATGCATATCTCTTACACACCCCTCTGTTTGTAATACCCACACACATCACATGCATGTATAACAGACACTTAGATTTTAATGCAAGAAACATACATTTTATATAGGCAGAAATCTGAGGGAACTAAAAATCAGAAATCTGAGTGAATCTGAGTCAAAATAAGTTCCAACGTCAGAATTTAAAAGCTGCTTTTTTTCTTTCTTTCTTTCTTTCTCTAGTACTTTGTCCAATTTAGCAAATTACCAGTGGGCTGAGAAGCTCCTCTAAAGGTTAACGTTGAGATGAATGCAGTGAAGATTTTCGAGCACAGATGCTCAGTTTGAAGCAAGTGGGTGCTCTGTGGGGCTCAGTGCTTGTGGTGTCACATTGCTTGGTGAGCTGACTGGGGACAAGGACACCCCTCCACGAGGTCTGCATGAACATAAGCTCAGTTTTTCACCCAGGAAGTTGAGCGCTCGTGGCAAGGGATACCAATATACCAACTTTCATTTCATGCTGTGAGAATGGGCCAGTGTCATCTCCCCAGATTTATTCTCACCTGCACCACTGAAGTTTTATTATGACCTTCCACCCTATATTGCACTGGAGAAGATTGGAGGGAGTGAAAAATCTTGTTTCACCAAGTTATGACAGAGGCATCAAACACTCCTGACAAGAGCCTGAAGGAAAACACCAGAACACTTTGTTCCAGCTAAAAAATTCACTTCCATTCCAGTATCAAATAACCATGACTTGCTACCCTAGCTGTCTACATTCATGACTTTCATACTGTTTTATCTGGGAAGTGGCCACAAGTGGATTATGATTGTACAAGAAAACAGGAGCAGCAGAAAAGACCAATAAGAAATCTGGTCCTTTTTAGGATTTCTAGAAATGAAACTGTGCACAGCAGACCCATGGGAAGGAACTGGTTAATATTTGGAAAAACCAATCACCACTTTCATCCTCTTTATTTTTTTTCCCAGCGCTACGATCCCATCCATGCTCCCAAGTCCCTATTCAGCATCTCAGGCTACATTCTTGGAAGCATTTGACCTCATCTATTCTAGTAAATACGACATGCATGGGGCTGTTCTCTGGCCCAGAGGCCAATTGGCACAGACCAGGTTGCATCCATGCTGATAAGCTCCTCTCCTTCCAAAACTGGGGGGCTGCATCTGAACCACCTGGGGTGATGCTCCTTGGCCCAGGCTGTCCCTGGACCATGCCCAGGCATTGTCTGGGAGAGTGCTAGTTGGAACAGGACAAAACCATCACCAGGGACCATGCTAAAGGTTGGGAGATCCCGTGCCAGCACCTGGGCTTGAGGCCTGGCCCTGTTTGGTTTATCAACACAGCCATAGCTTTAGGTGTTTAAGTGTGATTATATAGGGACCTGATTGCCATGGATCTCCCTGTGGAATCCACCTAAAAACAGGTTTCATAGCAGTCTGTCTGCACGTGGTCAGGATCCTGTCCAAATTAGCCAATAGAGAATGCCAAGGGGAAAAGATAAAAAATGAAATGGTTTAAATCCTGTCTCCTTGTAGGATATAGGTATCATATTCTGGGCAGCAAAAGGACATCTTCCTTCCCAGATAATTCACAGCCCTGTGCCCTCTCCTGGAGTTAAGCAAAGACTTTTCTCTGAGAAACCCAAGGAAGGGATGCTCACTTTCCTCCCCACCTCTTTTATCCCTCTTCTGAAAGGCTTGAAAATAGGTGTGTAAGTAGTGGGTGAGCTCACTTCTTCTCCTGAAAGGATTTGAACTGTATTTCCAGGACAGTGCATAAAAAAAAAGTGCAAGGATGAAGTTCTGTGAAGCTGAAGGAAGAGGACAAATAGAAAATGTTGAGAGGCACTAGCCAGGAGGGGTTGTTATTGACATATAAGGTTTTTTTATTAATTAATTAGGAGTAGGAGGGAGAAAAAACAAAAAGAAATAAAGATTGGAAGAGAATCTAAAATACTGTCGTGAAAAAAAACTTTGTTTTACTGCTAATCCCACTGAAGTCTCTGGCCTGGTGTTGTCTCAGCAGAACATATTCTGTGAGCAACTTGGGAAGTAATTTGAGCGTCTCTGAAGTCTTTCATTGGCTCATCCAGTATTAAATCATCTGGCAATGAAGAAAAGTGTTTAAAGTTAGCTTCCATACAGAACAAATTCCTCTGGAAAACTCTTGTCATTGAGCCCGGTTTACCCAAAGTCTGGTAGCACTGATTAGACTGGGGCTGGGTTTGAATTTTTTTATGCGTTTTCATTTTTTTTTTTATTTTAAAAAATACAATTAAAAATTAAAAAAAAGAGTGCTGCAAACTTCTATGGACTTAGCCACTTAGTGGAAAACTTAGAAGGCAAATGTCTGAGTTGGGGAAGAGAAAGCTTGTGATGTGTTTGTCTGTCATCCCTGGACAATGAGACTGATACTGCACCTTCTCTGGGACCCTGGGGATTAAAAGCCTTGTGTAGGTGACTCTGTGCATCCAGGGAAGCAAGGACCATCCCTTCTTGCTACTGCCTGCTAACCAAGGGCTTTGCAACTCAGACCCCTCAGGGATAAAAGCAGCCTGGTACCCCCACTCAGGGGTGGTCTAGCAGGATTCCCCCAGCTCCAATTCCACACATGGGGATTTTGCATCCATATTGGTCTTTTCTTCTCTACTTTTTAATTTTTTAAATGCCAGGGAGGCAGTGAAGTCTTTGATGTTCCCAGGAGTCCTGCTTCAGTGTCTTTATCTGCACACACCCACCAGTGCCCAGCCAACCCAAGGAGCTCCTTGTCTGCAGGCAGGGTGGTGTGTCCTCCCAAAGGGCCAGCTCTGCATCTCCACACATCTGCCTGGTTCCCTAGGTGGCTTGACACTTGCCATGTGCTCCCAGCTGCCTCAACCCACTCTAACCCAGGTCTTCTCAGCGTTTTTCCCTTGTTTCCAACCCAATTCCCCATTCTCACTAGCTACGCTGACAGTCCTGCTCACCTCTTCCTACCCACAGGCTTGGGAAGCTGAAACAGCCTGTCAAGTAACACACCTAGTTAACTGTGTAATGCTGTACCTATGGGGCAATTCCATCCCAGCACCTGCAGGGATCCTGATTACACCCTAAAACATGATATTTCAATTTCATTATCTGATTGGGCATTAGCAACGAGCACCACTAATGAGTATATTAGTCAGTTCCTTTATTAAACTAGCGGCAGCATTTGATGCAATGACCTCCCGATGTAGCTCTTTGATGCCATGTGATTTGATTTTTATTTCTTCTTTTTTTTTTTTCTTTTAATTGAGAAAGATACAGTAAAGCAAATAGAAAAACTGTGAGGAGCAGAATTAGCACAATGGCAATGCAGGCAAATACATGTTCAGCAAGGAGAATAAATTTTATTGTAACTGCAGAAGAGACAAGTGGCGAGCTCCAGCTAGCTAACATTTGAATATAACCATTCATTACTCCTGCCATCATTATTATGAATTTGTTGTTGTTATTCTATTACACAGCCAGTCCTGAGGACTGGTTTTGCCATCTGTAACCTGGCGATCTTTCACCCTTAGCAATTGTTGTTTGGCCATGTTACCACAGGGCTCGTTGTGCAAGAGGCTGCACAAGCCCTGAACAAAGAGGGGATACCAGCCCCAGGGCATTTCCAGTGTAAGTGACAGATGAGTGACAACAGGCAGATACTGATGGACAGAGGAGCATGAGGAAACAGGGTCACACATGTGGCTGAATCCAGGGTGAAGTTTTGGAGCAAGCTTCAGGCTCAGCCAGCTACCAACTCCAGCAGTGAAGCATTGCATTCAGGCACTTAAATTCCTATGTCCTGGCAAAACTCCAGCCTGGGGAATAGTACAGACCATCCTACCAAAACTGCCATTATTGTTTTCACTAGAGAAACCATCACAATTTTCCTTCCAAGAAATTCTGATACCACAGTCACAGCCCTGGATGATTCCTGCAAGCCTTCCCAAACATGACTGCATTTTTACAGATTTCATCTCAGGTCCAGTTCTAACCTGATATTTAATCATGAGAGTGTTTGGGCCTCCTTCAGATAATTACTGGAGGTATTAAGCCATCCCAAACTGAAGCATCAGGTGCTTTGCACCCAGGCAAATGGCTTGCATGGGCTTACACAAGAAGCATTTGTACTGGCCATAGATCATTTGTGGCCCTGCTCTGGCATGTTGTCACGTGGAACACCATCATCCCATCCACCAGGCTTTGGGATTTTGAGGCCAGCCCACTCAGGCTGCTGGAAGTAACATGGGAAGTGCACAGGAGATTTTAACAGAATTATTTCTGCAGTCTTTTTTCTTCAGGAATCCAAGAACCAAAAGACTAACTGGGAACATGAGGACAGAAACAATATCTCTGTTGGTATGGTAAGTGTTGAAAGGCCCAATCTGCCTTCTTCCTGCATTATCTTTCATCCAACAAGGTTAAAATATTATTGCCTCTGTGCCAAGTATGTAGTCTAAACCTAATAGTCATGTGCCACCATGTTGTTGCTTTCTTCCCCACCAGTAGTAAACTTGCTCCCCACTGCCATGGAGGATGTGCCTGCACTGGCTCTACTTATAGCAACCAGAGGTGGGTTCCTCCTGGGTCCAGAGGGCTGATTCAGATTTCTCTTCAAGGGAGAGAGGGCCTGACATTAAGGTTCAGGATCAAAATGCTGCCCAGAAATAATGCCAAATCCTCAACAGTTCAAGAAATACTTCCATGATTCCCTTAACCAGGACTGTCAGGTGAGCCTTTCACCATCCATCTTCATGGCAGCTGGGAACTGTGCATTTTTGGGGGATACCTACAGAAGACCAAGCAGGAGCTGAGGACCTCCCTCCTCCCAGTATGCTGGAGTAGCTCAGCCAAACTGGGCCCTGTTGTGTCTTTTCAATCAGACCCTCTGCCGCAAATCCCTCACCTGAGCTGTGTCCACACATCCTTGGCAGGGCTCCCAGGTCTGTAATGGGCCTGCCTCCCTCTGACTGCCCAGTTAACATCCTCCTGCTGCCTCCTTAATTATAATCCCTTTATTTTATCTAACCCCAATTGTAGCAGTTGGTGAGTCACCAGGCTCCATAACAAGACGATCAGGACACATTTCATATTACACTGCAGTTTTCATTCCAGGGCGTGGGCTGAAGGTGTTGTTTATTTATTTTAATTTGGTTCGGTTTGGGGTTTTCTCACAGGTGATGGAGTACAGAGATTTAAGCAAGGGGTAGAAGGGTGGAAGGGGTAAAAAACAAAAACAACCTCAATCCATCTGGATCAATTAAATCTTGTTGAAAAGTTTTCAACCTCAGGGTTGCCTGAGGTAGGTCTAATAGTCACACTCTTTGGCATTTAATGAAAATGCTAATGATTTCTCCTTTGGAATATATTTTCACTTCTAGTTTGAACAAGATGCATCTCTCCTCCAATCAATTCCACAAGCTCTTAATTTTTTTCCTCCCCATTTATGCGCGTGCCCCTTCAGGGCAAATTAAGAAATTATTGCCTCTATCCAAAAAGTAGCTGAAATGTGCAGCCTTATGCTTCACGTCACAGGGGTGGGGAGGAAAAAAATCTTTACATGGGAGCAACAATCCCATTTGTGTCTGACTTGTGTAGGAAAAATATGGCATCAAACCTTTCTCATCCTGGTTCTCCAGCTGTGGGCACAGGTCTCAGCCAGTGAAAATCACCAATAGGGCTGCATCTGGATTGAAGACCTCACCTAAAAGATTCAGTTTTCTTGTTAGTAGCTCATTGTAGTGAGAATAATAGTGAGCAAATAAAGAGAGGGTTGTTTAAATATAGGATGAGACTTTTCTCCTCCAGTTTCTGAGGGATCAGAATGGAGATGAGTGCTTCAGGTCATCCATAGGCTCTGGAGACAGACAGGTTCACCCCCACCCCAAACCTGACACTGAAATTTGTAATGGATGAAATATGATGGCTGAAACAAAGGCATCGAGTGAAAGAATTGCCACAAGTCAAACCCACTTAGAATTTGCAAAGGAAATTCAAACAAATCACAAAAGTTTCCAGTAAAGGATGGGAATGCCGAACACAGGCTTAGAGGCATAAAGGCTAATGGAAAAGAGGGATGGGAGTATGAAGCATTTTCTTTAAATTGCCATTGGCTCAAGGGAAAACTAAGCAATTTCCCTGCAGAGGTCTGAGAAAAGGCACAAAGAATCATTAGTTTTGCCTAAACTAGCATATTAAACAAGGCCAGGGCATGTGATTGCCCTGCTTTTAGCTCTGTCCCTAGCAAGTTTTGTCCTGTGGCACCTGATATGCTGAGGCATGGTTGAGAAGACATCATGTGCATTATTCCCAGTACAGAGTACCCATGGGACAACTTTTTTTTGGTGGGAACTTGGATTTTAAAGTGTAGGTGTACCATCTCAAGCCATGCCCTGCCATGATTTTTGGGATCAGAGAATGAACCCTGGACCATTTTATTTACTTGTCTGAATATAGGTACAAAATCTGATGGTGAATAATTTTAAAAGACCTACAAAGTCCTAAGTTGAAAGAGTTAAACCAGAAGATGTGGGCTGGCATCAGCAATAAATCAGATTATGGAACACATTCAGCAATAAAGAATAATTAAAAGCATGGATGCAAATGAAAATTGCAATAAAATACGTGTTTTAGAAAAGATAGATCATTCTCAACTGATCTAATCATTTGTTTTGATAGATCACTGATTTTCTAATGAAGAAAATGTAGTAGGTCTAATCTCTATGGACTTCAGTAAAGCATCTGATATGGTACCTCATGAGAAATTATTAAGTGGTAGAATATGGAGATCAGGAGGGGAATGTTGTGATGGAAAGGGGAGTCACTAAGTTCAGAAATTACAACAGGTAGTGCTGAGAGAGGATATACTGAGCTGGAAGGAAATTATGACTGCAGTTCTTCAGAAATCAATTTGGGGACTGAATTTACTTCTGAAAAGTGGGATGCATGCATCATAGAATCATAGAATCATTTAGTTTGGAAAAGGCCTTTTAGATCACTGAGTCCAACCATTAACCCAGCACTGTCAAGGCCACAACTAAATCATATCCCCACATTCTACATCTACATGTCTTTTAAATTCCTCCAGGAATTGTGATTCCACTGCTTGCCTGGGCAAAATATTCAATTGCAGAAGACACTTCTTTCCTCACATTCAGTCTAAATCTTCACTTTTCTCTTGTCCTGTCACTTGTTATTTAGGAGAAAAATCAACCCCCACCTCACCATGGCCTCCTTCTAGGCAGTTGTAGAAGGCAATAAGGCCCTCCTTAAATGTCCTTTTTTCCACCCCAAAAAATTCCCTTGACTGCTCCTTTTGTGGCTTACTCTCTAGACCCTTCACCAACTTCTTTTTACTTCTCTGGACATGCTCCAGCACCTCAATGTCTTTCTTTATAGAGTAGTTTATCTTGGTAGAGACCTTTAAAGTTCATCTAATCCAGGAGCCCAAAACTGAGCACAGGGCTTGAGGTGTGGAGTTTGGGGGACAATCAGTGCCCTGGTCCTGCTGGCCACACTATTTTTGATCCAAGCCAGGATGCCATCAACCTTCTTGGCCACCTGAGCACAGGTGGCTCATCCAGATGTCAGGCAACATCTCCAGGCCCTGCTCAGACACTCTTCCCCAAGCCTGTAGCACTGGAAGGAATTGCTGCGACCCAAGGGCAGGATCAGCCACTTTGCCTTGTTGAACCCCATCCAGTTGTCCTCAGTCCATGGATCCAGCCTGTCCAGATCCCTCTGCAGAGCCTTCCCACCCTCCTTCATCACTCCCACCCAACTTAGTGTTATCTGTGAACTTACTGAGGATGCACTCATCCCCTCAGTGTTAAACAAGCATTAAAAGAGAGCAAGTGACATGGCTACCAAAAATGTGCCTCACAAAGTATTTCCCTTAAGGAGGGGGGAATTTCTGTCTTGATCTGCAGAAAACACACAGAGGACAACCTCCAAAGCAACAAAACAGATCCTAGTTACCTGTATTTAGGAGAGATGATCTCACAGTGCTGAGATGTGTCAGGAAATGGTGAACCATGACATAGAAAGGGTTAATGCACCTTGGCTTGTTTAGCTGAACAAAGCAAGGACTGGGACAACAGTGATGACTTATATATAAATACATCAGGAGAACAAATAGGGAGAAAAAATGATCTATTTAAACTAAAAGACAGCATGAGCACAACAAATGGCATAAACCGAAACTAAATAAATACACACTGGTTGAAGGAAGACTAGGGTGAAAGACCTGAACAACTTCCAGTTAGTGCAATGTGATTAAAAACACCCCAAGAAACTTCCTTCCACGTGAACCATTTTCAGCTCATGGAAGAGTTTAAAAGAGAGAAGAGATACAATTTGTAGAATCAAGAGATGCCCTGCAGTTTTACTCATCTGTATGTGAGAAAGAACAAGTAAACTTCTTGAAGACAGAAAAACCTGTCTGGTGTGCTACACCAAAAACTGCCTGGTTGTCCTTTTAGCACCTGGCACTTCCTTTTTCTCGCCAGGCTGCTGGTGTTTCACTTGTAACAATACACTAATTGAATAGCACACTGACAGATTTGCATGCCACAGTCTTCCCGCTTCTGATTTCTTTGTTGTATTTGTGTACATCTAAGCCCAGAGAAAAGAAAAGGAAAAAATAACCCAACAACAACTAGCAAGAGAAACAAAGCAAACACACATGCACACAGCACTTCCAAACTGGTCTTGACAGCAAACAATAGTAGAAAGGGATAACTACCACTCTCAGGGCTCTCAGATGATCAGGTCAGCGGAGCAGACACAAGGAAAGGGGATTTCGAGAAACAAATAATACCTGTGCCTGAAATGGGAGCTTTGCTGTAAAGAGAAAAGAAACATATGCTTTTCAGCTGGAGTGGATTTCTTGTGCTGCTCAGAAGTGAGTGGCTCATCCTCAGTGTAAAGGACTGGTGTTGTGTTAACTGTTCTGTATCAGTTTCCCTCTCCCTGCCTGAGCTGCCGGGTTATTTCATTTCTGGCAGGCAGCACAAACAGGGGCCTGGGGTAACTTAAGTCCCTGATGGTGCTGAGCAGACATCCATCTGTGCTTCCTGGGATGCATATCTATACCCTGTCAGGGCTGGATTGGCTGGGCAGTGTTGGTCAGGAGCTGGGACAAATGGTGACAGGGGACTGACAAATGCAAGGCCCTAGTGTTTACTGAGTACCACAACAGCTTCTTCATGGGATCCTTGATGTCCTGTCCCTTCTTCTCTATGAGCCAGCCTTGTCCAAAAGGGAACAACAGAATCACAGCATCCTGCTCATTGAGGGCAGAAAGTCCCCTGGGAGCACATGGGCCTCAGGAAGCTCTGTGAGAGCCCTGGTTGTCGGAGCACAGGCAGAATGTGTGCTCTGCAAGTAGTTTAACACATTTTGGGTCCATCATCATTCTCCCTGTTCTCATGTGGTATTGTTTATGCTTAAGCCAGCATTCTGAAACAGGCACTGCCAGGTTCTGCATCATGACGGCAACAGAGCTGGCTCCTTTATTATGTATCCATTCCTAACTGAAAATAAGGCATTTGCCCCTGGGGGAGAGGGAGGTGAGCTACCGTCTGAGTTTTTCTCTGTACCACCCTCTACCTCACATGGTTTCAGAGCCAACATACACAAAGTTTCCTTTGCCTTCAACCTACGTACCTGAACACAGTCCCACTCCCAACTATTCCCTCCCTGCAGTTGTTTGCCCACTTCTCGGAATTGTAATTCAGCTGTCTGTGGCCTGGATCCAGTGGAAAAAAAAAAAAAACCTCCCAACACCAGAGCTGTTATTTGCCATAGACCTAGATTCCTTTGGTACAGGAGCATTTGCTTCCTTGAAAGACCAAGACTCACAGCTGAAAGGTAGGAGATTTTCCTGAAACTAGAGCTGGGAATTATCCCCAAACCCTACATTTAAGCAGAATAACGTCAGGGGAGTCTGGACCTGCTTTGATCTTTATAGCATCAGCCCCTCTTTCTCCAAGCTCAAAGCAAAGCAGATTGGGACTTGCCATCTTGGCCCAAATGAACATCAAGATAGATGCTGAAGACTTCTTTGTTCCTTGAATGTCAACTGTAAGTGTGAGTCATTGTGGCTTCAGGAAGGAGGGAACCTCTCAGACAAGGTCTTTCTGAGGGAGAGATGGGAATTGATAGCTGATGCAGAAGATCCAGTTTTAAAGATACGAAGCTAGATTCTCAGGGACACTTGTCTCCCATCGATTCCTAAGTGCCTCATAACATCCAATCATAATGACTGAATCTGAAAATAATTTCAAGGGAATGTGAGTGCATCTTTCCACCTTGTTGCAGTGCTTAATGAAACTAAATATCCATGTATCGCCCAGATAACACCTTCAAGCTCAGTTGTACTCTTTATCTGCTGATAAACCTTTCCCCACAACCAGATCCACTTTCTTGGGCTGCAGGTGTGATCATTCCCCTCTCTGTACAGCTCTGGACTTTTTTCTCATTAAGTGAATTCAATGGGGTTTCTTACATGAGGGTGGAGCAACTTAACAATGAACAACTTGGCAAAATTGGGCTTTATGTAATTACTTGAGGATTTGGCCCAACATACTGGTACAACATGAGATGTATCTCATGATCTTTCACTTGCGTAACCCTCTTCCTCTTGTTGTTTATTGTCATCCCTTGCTGGGTTAGTTCCTTGGGGCAGAGACCTTTTATTTAATTAGTCTGGAAAGGGCCTGGCACACCTACAGAGCCATATTAATAATGAGAAACAGTACTAACCTACCCACAAGAAGATGTGAGCTTCCTTGCAAGATATGTGACAGGTTACAACCACGGTGATCAGTCACACTCTGACCCACTAGGGCTCACCTTGGTTTGTCTTGGGTGGGAAACTCATCACTGCCATGTCCCCAGGCTTTTTCTCCTCTTATTTTCGGAGAAATGTCATTATGACAGATCATCTGCTGATTAGATTTACCTCAAATAATAAGCTAATAAGTGTTTCTTACACCTTCTGGAACTCCCTTTCCAAGCATTAGAAGAAGGAAAAAATAGTAGGTGGACAGCAGGTCTCATGGAGCTCATGTCCAAGTGATTTTTATCTGCTGGTTGGTTGACTTCTAACAGGGTAGCACTAAGGTTGGAGAAGAAAGTCCCTTATTAGTGGAAAAAGAGAGAAAGGGAGATATTAAGAGAGAGAGAGGCAGAGAAAGAGAGAGAGAGACAGAGAGAGAGAGAAAGAGGGAAAGAAAGAAAGAAAGAAAGAAAGAAAGAAAGAAAGAAAGAAAGAAAGAAAGAAAGAAAGAAAGAAAGAAAGAAAGAAGAGAAGAGAAGAGAAGAGAAGAGAAGAGAAGAGAAGAGAAGAGAAGAGAAGAGAAGAGAAGAGAAGAGAAGAGAAGAGAAGAGAAAGAAAACTTATGCATGTGTTTATTACTTACTAGGTGCCACAGAGAGAACAGAAGCAGGCAGTGATTTCTATAATATCTGATAGGGCATCAACCAATTAAAGCTATTTCTACAGGTAGGGCATTCAAAATATCCTTCCTGTATGGATTCTTTAATGTCTGACAAGGGTGGACCTAACCTTGTGGTCTTTCTTTCAACAAAATCTCCAGCTCCAGTACTGTACTGCTTTCCAACAGCTTACAGGAGCTGCATATCTCCAAATCTCCAGTTCTGCTGTCAAATGTGATTGAATTTGGTTAATGGCTTCCAAAGTTACCAGGCAGACAGACACACAGACGTGTACACACATCCCGCCACACAGCATCGTCTCATGAGCCAAATTTCCATCAGAAAGGAAGCTTAGGGAAAGCAACATGACCAACTCCCCCTTGATCACACCCCAGGTGTGAAACACTGCTCTGCACCCACATGGAAGACCAGACTTTGCCAAGAGCCCAGCGACAGTCGGCCCAGCAGCCCTCATTTATCTGTGCGTCACGCTGTGCCAAAAGCAGCGTGTTTTCCTTTGTCACTGCTTAAGGAAGAGTCTGGAGGTGTCATTGACTTTCCCTTTTTGTCCCATCCAGCAAAGCCAGCATGGCAAAACAAAACTGGAAGAGCACGCTACATGTGTGGTTTTTTGTTGTACCTATGGCACAGCCTGAATTTCAGAGGCCATGTTTTGGAGGCTTTCTCTACTCTCGGCACCTTGGAAAGGCAATTTGTGTGTTACGTGAACTAAACACAAGTTTTTCCATCAGATGTCAGAAGGAAGAAGAGTTTAATTCTGCTCAGAATGCAGGGGTTTGGGGGCTGGGGTTTTTTAAGCTGAAGAGAGCCCCAAAGTTGTCAAACCCTCCCACCGTTCCTCAGTTCACCTGATTCTTTTGATAGCTCCCAGGCTGTGGATTTCAGCTTTTGTCAGAGACAGAAGATAATCATAATGGCAACAAAACTATGCTGGGAACAAAACTGAATTCTATTTAAAAATTAAAAAAAAAACAGGAGGAGAAAAAAAACAACAATGCGCACTAAAATATTCCATATGCTCTTATGGTGGGTTGCCCTCGGCACATAGAGAGAGATTGTAACTAGGCACAATCTGATAAGGCAGAATGCAACTGTGAGCTACTAGGCAACCACCAGAAAAAGAGGAAGAAAAAGGACAGAATCAGCATACACACAAAAAAGAATAGGGTGGAAGACAGAGGTGAAACTGAGTTTCTGCGCATAAAATATCACTGTTCATGGAGGACCAGATGTTAATAAAACTTTGCAGGGGTTTCCAAGTGAGGCCATGACTGAGGCTGCAGTCTGGATGCCGCACAACAATGCCTGTTGTAGTCTAGCTGGTTTTCTTTCCCTTTTCCTTGCATGGTGGAGAAGCACACGCCAACCACATAATCACAAGGCACCCTCGGCACCTCCTTCCCCCTGTCTTTGTGGGTCTCACCCCACTGTCAAGCCTTGTCATTAATAGAAGCCTTGATCCTGCAAAATGAAGCACGCACGGGATGGCCGGCTCTCGCACGGGGAGCTTCTCCTTGCATGGACAACAGCATTTCACCGGGATGACAAGGAAGGGTGTTGCACTGCAAAGATGTCAGCCAAGGTCTGCAAAGCCAGTTTTGCTCCCATTTTATGGCTTCCCAATAAAACTCACATGTGTTAGCATATAATTAGAAGTTAAGCACTGGTGGATCTAGACCTGAGATCGTGAAGGACAATTGTTGTTTCCTAGCACAAGAGGTCTGATTGCTGGTTAGGAATTTGAAACTCTACTGAAATTAATAATAATAATAATAATAATAATAATAATTCACTAGACCTAGGCTTGCATCTCTGTTTCAAACTGAATTCTTATTGAAATTAAGCAGGCTTCCACGCATCCTGAGAAAGCGTGTCTCCTTACAAAATGGAAATGTGATCCTGCAGTCCTACCCTATGGTAGCAGTCAGGCCCAGGAACAGCGCCAAAAAGCTCAGCAAGATGAGCCTGTACAAGGGCCATTTTACATAAAGCAGGAGTAATCATGGAAACATGGCTCTCTGGATTGGAACCAAGCCCCTGAGTCACGAACCGGGACCCCCCTGTTGTAGTTTCTGTAGAAACACAAAGCAACGTGGGAACATGGCCTCATTTGAAGAGACAAAGGGCAAAAATCCCTTATTCTGGATTTTTAAGGCAAGCGCTTTCACACCAACCTGCTTTTTGGCTTTGAGCAAATCACTTTGCTTGCTTAAGTTTGTTGTTTTTTTAAATTAGTACTGAAAATGGGTTTCGACACATTTTTCCTCACGGGAGTGTTGGGAGGCTGAGTTAATAAATGCTTGCCAAGCAGTAGGAGATTCTCAGATGAATCTCACTTCCCCTGGATGTGTACCATGCTCATTGTGGCCATGTCTGAACACTTACGCATGTATAATTAAGAAGGACCATGATAACAGAAAGCGCAAAGTGCTGCTCCTTTCTCACTGCATAATCATGTCTTGGAGGTGGGTGGCCCAAGAGGGAAGCATTGCATCAGGTGCAACAGAGCTTGCTGCTGAGGTATGTTCTGAGAACAGTGAGTTTTTGTCTTTCACCAAACTGGGGCTCGGTACAACCTTTAGATTTTTCACTATATGCTAATTAAACCTTCCCTGGGCACTCAGCTATTCCCTCCAGCCCCTGCTTGCTTTCTGTGCACAAACCCTCTACAAGCCTACACAAGCACCCATCAGCTTTCATTATAATTTACCTGCAAAATCCACACACTCCTGCTTTCATGTAAAAAAAAAAGGCTAAAAAAAAAATCCTAAGATATAAAAACCATCGTGAAAGCCAGTGAAATAATCTGTTGCCTACAAATCAGGCCTGTGATGGTAGGAATTAGACCTCCCACATCACATTAGCTTGGAGGGCTCTCCCTTCCCCTTAGCCTGCAGTGGAATTCCCGCTCCTACCACCATGGTGGAAGCCAGCCCTGGCCCGGTGTCTGCATACCACCCGTCCTGTAGCTGCAGCATGTTTACTTCAGTATTAAAAAATCAGGAGTGGGGGAAATGGCTGTGAAGTAACAGCAGTCCCTTTGTGGTGTGTGGCAGAGGCAGGGCAGGTGGAAGGATCCCACCTTGGTCAGAGGCCAGGCTGCACGGCCTCCTCATCTGTTGTCACCAGGAGCTGGGTGATCTCAGGTGAGGAAACGTTACAAAGAAGGAAAAGGCAGGTTGTGTAAGACATTCCAACAAGGTGGGATTAATACATCCTTGGCCTTAACTACTCTATATGACAGTCCCCACTTTTCTATAATAACTGCTCTGCTGTCCTTAAGGCCTCACAGTAAAGGTTCCATCATGAGTTATTATAATATATAGCTGTGACACTGTGTCCTCTCAGTGCTGCCGGTTTCACACTGTGAATTTCCAAAGATAACCCCACACAGGTGTAGGCAGTAATCATGGCATACTTGCAAAGCCGGGACAACTCCCAGCCGAAGGGTACAATTCAAACCCACAATGTCCTCCCAGAGATGAGGGCCTTGCATGGCCCAGTGGCCGTCCCAATGCTGTGAGGAGCACTTTGTTCTCGCCACATGGGTGTTGTTTCCTTTTCCTCATTCATGTCACCATCCCAAAGGCTCCCACCAGCATCCTCTGCCCTCATGCCAGCCTCCTGAAGGATGAGAAGAAGGAGAAAAAAGATGATGAGCAGAGCCAGCGCTCCAGGTTCCACCATCTGCAAAAATGAGAGCTTGAAAATACTGACTCAAGTCAGAGGGTGCCAACTCACCAAAGCCTGCACCGCGCCCTCTCTTTTTGGCATACCTGAAGCAAACACTGAGGAGCCTTCAAAATGAGGGCTGTGCAGTCATTAGGACCTAAGAAATGGCTTGCAGGACTCTGCCAAACTGGGAACTGCAGCAAGAGCTTGGGGAAGGCTGGAGTCAGCAGAATGTTTTTGGAGAAAAGGTGCAGTAGGATCTCAGATATTTGGGCATTTCACACACTGAGGCTTCCTAGGGTGTATGGCATGGAGTAGGTGGATGCCAGAGCCATGTGAACTCATTGTATCCTGCACATTCATCGACCACAGATACAGCTTTGCAACAAAATCCTGAGACAGGTATTCAGTGGTGAAGCTAATTAACCCCCCAGTATTCCTATTCCAAATACTCCCCTAAATATACAGCCACTTAGATTGCACAGTAAGTTCAGTAGTAGCTTTCCTGCTAGAATCTTCCTGAGGAAAGGAAGACTGAGAAAAGAAGAGCAGAGCACACAACGCAGGATAAACAATTCCCTTTAAGAAGGGGAATGGTGTACAGAAAATCTGGTGAAGGAATAGTTTAATCAGATTCAAGGTCCCTGAGGGGGACCCACTTCAATCAGAAGCAGACCATGCAGAGACACAGGTTCCCATTCAGAGACATGTAGGATTTTCCTAGGGACTGGAAAGGAATCTTGGAGAACATGCTACAAAAGGGGTTACAAATTTACCAAGCCCTATAGTGTTTATTAGTGCAGTAGTTAATTAGGAATTGTTTTGAAGAATCCCAAAGACTGTCAACAGGATATCAATATACCAAAATCAGTCAATTTACATTTTCTCACTGCACATGTTCACATCATAGGAAGAAGGACAATGCACACTGCCATGTCCAGGAGAAAAACAAATGGACAGATCTCCTCTCCTTGGAAACTCCTGGGCAGAGAGGATTTACAGAATGTGACCCTGTCAAAAGTCACTTATAAAACAGACACTTGGATATAATGGGCCTGCAAGGGCAAAGATGCCTGTTAGCTTTTTGTGCATAGCTAATGAATTTGGAAAATTGTTATGAAGAGTCAAAAGCAGTACCCATAGACCTGTTTACATAGCAAGGTTTTATAGTTCTTCCAATTGAAGATCCAAGTCCTCACTTGGATCTTCACATTCACATTCAGAGCTCGTATCTCACTGGTCTCATTGGATATTCCATAGAGTAGGACAATGCCCAGTGGAAAAGCAGCAACCCCAGCAATGTACCCAGGGTCATGAACCACTTAGATAGCTGCATATTTTTCCCTTGTGGTTTGCCAGCAAAGATACCTCCTCTGTGATTCCCAGCTATGAAATGGTTGGCAGTTCCCTGACAAATCAAGCTCCTTGCTTATAATCCTCCCCTTTTCAGTTATCCAAAAGTCAGATCACTATTTTCCATAATGGGTAATGGCTTGCCCATGGGGCAACTTGTGATCTCCTAGGATTGCCATGTAACTAATAAGTAATTGGTGGTTTAAGGATACTATTAAGTATTCTGTTTTTCCTGAGAGCCATCAGACAAGACAAGAGAAATTATTTCTAATGCTGAGTGTATTAATCACTGAAAGAGGAGATTTTAAGAAGCGCTGACAAATACCAACCTGTAGAGAGAAGAGCTCAACCTGTCTTCAGACACCTCAAGGAGTGAAAGATTCACTTCCCTCATCCGTGAAGTTCCTTCTCATGTTATTTTCTGCATTGTTTATTTTTTTCAGGAAAATATTATATTTCCTTCCATTCTGAGAGAGAGGTCAGGTGGTCCCTGCACCACCTCCATCTGGAGGTGCTCAGACAGCTTTCAGTAACACTGGGAGGACCATGACCAGTGTTTTCAGCTAGCAGCAAGCCAAATGCAGGCAGCAAAGGCCACTGCCTCCATAGATACCCAGCTCAGCAACCTGGGGGGCTCACATAACCTCCAGCTGGAAACTCTGCAGGGCTTCTGAGCCACCCAGGACCTCGTCTGCAGGGACGGGTTTGCCGCAGGTTCGCTGCGGTCTCTTGCCACCTCGCCGTACATAAATCAAACATAATTAAAGACATAATCAAACGGATTCCTGAAAACAAGCCCTGACTGTAAAGTTTTGTTACAACCCCTAACACACCTGCTAGTGCAGCTATCGCCCGGCTGTGTGCTATCAAAGGTGCAATAACACGGCCGTATCCTGCGAAAGCTCCAGGGGAAAGCTTGAACAGAAAAGCCTTCATAGTCTTAAGGCAAGGAAAATATTATTGCACTTCCACAAAGCAGCTTCCCTTCCTCCAGAATAACCACCTCAGGACTTTCATCTCAGCGAGCTCTTGGCATTTATTATTTTAGAGCTTTTTCGCATTGAGAAATGATTATTTTCTTTCTTGCTCCAAGATCACTCTTTATTGTTAGTTAAATAAATAAAATTGATGGAGAAAATAGCAAATGCTTAGCAAAAGTGTGTTTCATCAAGCTGTCTGATCCTGGGAATCCCAGGTATTCATTCAACATGGAAAACCTACTCAGCTGGATTTATATATATGTATATTATAAACACATATATAAATGCACTCTTATGTATCTCGCAAGTGTGTATACATTCATGTGATGGCTAATATCAAGTCTCTCTCTGTCCACTGCTGAATGTGATCATGTTTCTTGAGTACAGACCTGAAGTCTGTCTCTTTCATAGGTAACAAAGAGGGAAAGTCCCAGAGACTTCCATTGATTTCATTTCCCTTGAGAAATTTGTCTGCAAGAGTGGCAAGCACTTCACTGGGAAAGGAAAGGAAATGAGATCATGTTCCCATCTGTCTCACTCTGTGCAAAACTTCTCTGACAAACTCTGGGGAGATTTATATGGATTGCAAACTCTGTCAAAAAAAAATGAACCTAAGTTTTGCAGGAACTTAGAATAATCCCACACACATCCCTAGGTGCACCATCACTTCTGGAGCATCCTTTTGTGCCAGGTGGCTCCCTGATGCCTTTCAAACCCAAGGACTGTGGTTTCATGGAGTAGATGAATATTTGCTTTTTATTCACCCTTTGATCAAGACCAGCTCCAGCAGCAGCAGCAGGGAGTGGGTTCTGACAGCTTCCCTTTTGGATCTGACCCATTTTGGGTACTGGTTTCTGCAGTAACTACCCATGCACGCTTTAAGGCATGTTTTTGTTCCTCATCTATCTATTCACTCAACAAATTAGCACAGTCTAGTCTTATGCAAATCAGAGGTTCGATTTCCTTGTGTACATTGAAACTCTTCCTCTGCCTTTACCAGCCAATGCACAGCTCCTGTTATTTCCCTGCTCAGATGGGTTTTCATGGCTCGCTGCAGGCTGTAGAAATTAATACATGGGAACACAATCCAAGTAAGCTAAGCATGTGTTTTACCACATACAGAGAGTAAAACATGGGGACAACAAAGATTCAGGAGATGGAGGGAGAAAAGAAAGGGTCAGACACATTTGCTTTCACAGGACAGAAAGCAAAACATAAATAAAGAATAAAAAATGTGATAGCTGGAGACAAGAGGATACAACCAATTACCCACACTCAAATGCCAATGCAAAATGACAGCTCCACACTTGATGCCCTTAAAGAGAAATGTAGGGTACCCTTCACATGTAGGGTGAGAGAGCAGAGTGGGGGGAAAACAACATGTAATTTCCTTTCAGTAGCACCTAAGGATCATGGAATCATATAGGTTGGAAAACACCTTTAGAATCATCAAGCCCCATGACTGCCACTCCCACAAAACCTTGTCCCTCCCTAAGTGTCACATCTCCATGTGCCAAAGAGCCCGTGGGTCAATTTTCCAGCCAAAAACAAGAAACCTGTTTATGGTGCTGACAGAAGGCCTGGAGAGTGTAGAAATGAGAAAAAATAATTGAAGGAAAAGTCTATGAGGGCAAAAAAGGGATTAGAAGGAGACAACCCCACAGCAGACCATGGGCTTGACCATAGCCCTTTAGTCCATCTCCAGACTCTGGCCACTGGACAATAAAATCTGCTGCCCAACTGCTGTTTTCACTTTATTTCAGTCAAGGTAAACTGGAGCCTGACTTCCATGAAACTGTAATTGTGTCAAGGGAATTGTAATGTGTCCTTTGCCAGCACAGTTAAAACACCCTAACAGATGTTATTCTGATGACAGACATCAAAATAAGTAGATAGATTAACTGACAGATAGACAGAAAGAGATTGAAATAAGGAAAATACATATAGGGAGGGAGTGAGAGAGATGGATAGATAGATGAGCAGGAAGAGCTGGGAATATAAAAGATTATATAGATAGATAGACAGATCTTGGCATAAAGCACTCACATCAAGGTGCAGTTGGCAGCCCTGATTTAATGCATCATTTGCTCAAAGTGCTCATCTCCCTGCCTGTGAGTAAAACAAGGTTGTTTGTTATGTGTTACAGAACAAATCCGTGTGTGGGCTCCCTCGGGGTCACAGGATTGCATGAGGTGAAGGGCCTGATCCTGCCAAGTTCCCAGCACCCTCTTTCCCTCCGAAGCACAGCGTGAAAGGATGATCAGCACCCAAAATGCCAAGGACCCTGAGAGCCCTGGCCAGTGCTGGGATGAGCACCAGGACACAGGGAGGAAGGAAGGAGGGTGGATCATGGCTTACCTGCCTCATCTCATAACCTGCCTCAAGATGTATTCAAATTATAAATAAGTAGCAAGATTCCTTCTGTCAACACATTTCAATTTAGGACTTCTGGTTTGGCAAACAGTTTCACAAGAAAGCTTCTTACAATACCCAGGATGGTGTGAACACAGAGGACTCATGGCCACTCTTCTGCATCACAGAGCACCTTTTCCAATTTCACCTGAGAAATACTTCTTCTAATTTGTTTAAACTTTGAGGCTCTCAGGAGGCTGCCTACCCCTGATTTTCATTTAAAGCAACTATACCTTGTTTTTGCTCTGCATTAAACCCCAGCATTAAGGTCTTTTTGCCAATCTGAGACCGAAGCCTTACACAATGTTTTAACAAAGACAGCTTTATGCAAAGCTTGGAGCTGGGGAGAAGAAACAATGCAAATAAAAGACTGTAATTCTCTTATTAAATAATCTTGGTTTATTCTCCCTGACTTCTCTGTTCTTGGTCCCTATCTGTTGGCTCACCTCTGCTTTCAGATTGGTTTAAAATTTACCTTGATTTCAATGAGAAAAGAAATTTTTGCATCCTCAATAAAAACTTGGCCAGGGCTGAGCTAACATTAGTTCTTCACCCAGAGGGTGGTTGGGCACTGGAACAGTCTGCCCAAGGAAGTGGTTGTGGCCCCAAGGCTGCCAGAGCCCAAGGAGTGTTTGGAAAATGTTCTCAGGCACATGGTGGGGTTCTTGGGGCTGTCCTGGGCAAGGCCAGGAGTTGGATTTGATGGTCCTTGTGTGTCCCTTCCAACTCAGGATATTCTATGATTTTGCCATTCTAGTTTAGGAATGAAGATTTCATTTTTCCCTCTTTGTATCCACAAGCCAGACCCATTCTCAGTCACCCCCAACAAAGATTCAATCTTTACACTTAGGACAGCGAGGCTGGGGAAGGTTTGCACTCATGGGGAAGGCCCCACCTCCAAACCTGCTCATGAGCAGGAGCAATCCTGAGCCCTGCAAAAACATGCAGGACACCTCCCCAGACCAGGCAGCCCTTTGTGGTATTTCAGCACATCCTGCCTCTTGTCCTACCTTGGAGGAGTGAAAATGAAAATATGAATATACTTTCCAAAACCTCAACATAGTTTTGGTGCAAGGGTGGGGAAGGCAAAGCTGTGGTTTTGTTTGCATTGCACATCCACAGAAAGTTCAGTTGTTGTTTTTTTTTCCTTTATTTTTGCACCAGTGCCTGATTAGCCTCTGTGAAACGTCCCAGACAAGGCAACATTATGGTTTGGAGAGTGTCATTTATCCATATTAAAAAAATCATCATTTCTAAGCCATAGTTACTTGTGGCTGCATTCTTGACCACTTTACATGGTCAGACAACCCCAACAGTGGTGCAGAATCACCTATTGTGGTTTGAGGAGGAAACACTCCAAGAATTTCAGTTTTACTCCTTGCTTGGAAAAAATGACAGCCCTGATATCTCCAACAGGGTCACATAAAATCCTGCATTCATTTTATGGTAATAGCTTTCTTCCCTTGGCACTGTGTGGCAATGCTTAATTAACAAATGCTCAGACCTGAGGAAAGATGTGAAAGATTGGAGATACTTGAGGTGTATCACCAAAACTATTTTCAAAGAGGTCACCAGTGGTGATTCACTTCAGAGAGTTACTGCATTTTCCAGCAGCAGGGCCAAGCATAATAAATGCAGAGGAAAAAAATTACAAGAGTCAAAGCAAAGCAAAACGGGAAGTTTGAAGGTTTTCATTTGGTTTTAATGAAACAAACAACAACAACAAAAATGTTGTTGAGTCAGCTCAAAACATTTTCTTCATCTGAAAATGAAATGTTGAGTACCATTTGGAAGTCATTTAAAACTTTTCTTTCTTATCTCTTTCTTTTAATATAAATTAGGTCAATCCTTCAAGGAAAATGCCATTTGGAAATGAAAAATGCAAAAAGCTTCAAATAGTTATTTTTCATAAAGGAAGCATTTTACCCTAAAAATACCCATGTGCTATGATTTTTAAACACTTCCCTTATTTATTTCAGTGACAAATTTCTTGAGCAAATTTAGGCAGTGTTTAGTCCCTGGTAAAAATCTTCAGTTTATTAAAACATATATATTGCCCTCTACACCATAGATTACAAAGTGCTAATTGCTTGTCACCAAAAGCTGAATTCAGTAAGTGAGCATGAAGCAAGACAGTGCTCCCAGTCATCATCAGTGCTCTGGCAAAAATACCCAGTGACAGGCTCTGTTTCAAACCAGACCAGAGCCAGAGTGTGTTTTGTGGCCATTATCCTTGGGAAGGGGCTCACAGACAGCATGATGAAGGAATTCAGGCAGGAGTTCAGGTTCACCACTGAGCTTGGGCAGGTCCACAATAACATCTGCACACTGGAAAGCTGTTCAAGTGTCAAGAGAAGGCTACAGCCCATGCCCCAGAGAACCTCTGACGGTTCTCATAGCAGTAAGAGGTCAAAAAGATGATTAGAGGGATGAAACTCCTCTCCTATAAGGAAAGATTTATACAACTGAGTTTATTCAGACAGGAGAAGAGGAGGCTCCAGCATGACCTTATTGCAGGCTGTTAATACCTGAAGGGGCTACAAGAGCTGAAGAGGAAATGTTTGCAAGGGCATGGAGTGATAGGACAAGGGGGAATGGCTTTAAATTGACAGAGGACAGGTTTAGATATAAGGAGGAAGAAATTCTTTACTTTGAGGCATCTCTGGCAAGGGCTGCCCAGAGATGTTGTAGCATCCTCATACCTGGAAGTGTCCAAGGCCAGGTTGGACAGGGCTTGGAACAGCTTGGTTTAGTGGAAAGTGTCCTTGCCCATGGCAGGGAGACTGGAACTAGACTATCTTTAAGGAGCTTTCCAGCCCAAACCAATTTATGAAGGTTTGGAAATGTAACAAAAAAATCACTTGTCCAATGGCCATTTGGACATTTCTCATAATAGAAGCTCATAATCTCTCAGTTTAGAGAGATTAGAATACCCAGTTATTTAGAAACAACTTTTAATTGCCTACCTAAAAAAGTAGTGATTGGTATGGGAAATATTGGAGTGTTTGGGGATTTTATCTTTTTCTTGAAACCTTGGGGTCAAATCATGTCTGTCCCACTTCTAAATATATGCCATTAAAAAAATATTTCTTTAAAAAAATACAAAAGGCTGCTACTCTGAGTGTTCCATACAAGGTAAGGTTTATTCTTCCTAAAGGCTTTGGAGTACTTTTGGCTGAATGGCCGCGTGTGTGTCATGTTGGATGCTGGATATTTTGCCCCCAGGGTAAGGGGTACAACCCACGTATTTATGCATGTGCTAAAGCACAGTAACCCTGACCACCCTATCAGCCTATCTCACTATCAGCACCTCCATCTGCCCGTGTATTTTATCTCATCATTCTCTATTTATTTATATTGCCATGATATCTGAGATCCTGCCTACACTCAGCTGCCAATGTCTCGAGCTCGTGTGCTGCACGGGAGGGGAAGGCACGAGGAGGGGTGCAAGGCTCAGCCTGGCCAGACATAGTTGAATAACAAAGGCAGATTTGCCTCTACAAAGTGCAAAATCTGTGTGGGTTTGCCCCTTTTTTTTTTTTTTTTTTTTTTTGGCTGAGGTGTTGTTTTTCTGCACAGTGATCATGTGGGGAGATGTAAAAAAGGAATTCAGTTCACTTCCAAACAAGCTCCAATTTACCCAAGTGGTGTCAGAGTTGGTTGGGGTTTTTTTTCTCTCTGATATTTTGTTTTTGAAGCATTCTCTCCCCAGCAGTGTTGTTTGCTCGTCTCTGAGTGCTAAATACAGGGAGGCAACATCTAATTGTGGTTTTCCTGAGGGTGCTGAAACACATAAAACGCACACGGGCTTGAGGTCAGTGTCCTGGAAGTGTCAGCTTTCTCCCTTGGAGGAAGCCGCTGCAAGTGGTACCTCGTGAATCACTCTCCCAGGGCTGTATACCTGAGATTCTCAAATTCTGCCTGAAGGAGGGGAGAAACGTGGCTCAAATGCTATTTATCACCCCTGTCTTTCAACAGCACAAGCGGAGTCATCCAACATCTGCAGCACTGCTGAAAGGTTCCCGTCCATGTTTGCTCGGAAGGTCACACAGAGGTAACTGAGCACTGCTGCACTTAACCATTTCTCTTGACCTGATGGGCTGTTCCTCTCTTAAATCAAACTTTGGGCACAGCCTGCCCATATTCCCAAGAGATTTATTCTTTTTTACTAATCTTTTTAGGAGCGGGAGAAAAAAGGCAAGATGTGAAAAATTTTGTGAGCTCTCTTCTGGGGTTGTCTTGTCAGGAATCCCCATTTCCAGGCTGGCAAGACCCCTGTTAGCAAAAATTAGAAATTCCAGCACTGCTTTTGTTACAGAACATTTGATTCATACTGTGTCTTACTTGTAAGATGCAGATGGCCTTACAAATGTCAGTGAGTTATGCCCCATGTCTAGTAGGTGGAGCTATTATTAGCAGTAGAACAAACATAACCAAGATATTAGATTGGGATTTACACCCCTACGTTCCTGGATTATGGGGGAGCAGCTGAAGGACTTGTGAAAATACACAGCTTTGGCTCATGTAGGCTGACTTCTCTTTCCCCACCAGTACCTGATGCCTTGGAAGAATCTGTTGTGTCACAATATTTTAGCAACCTTCAAAAGTCCATTCTAAAGAAGTAAAACAGTGCACATTCCATGAACCTGGCAAGACACCTATCCTTCAGGATGAGGTTTCTGAAATCATCTGAGACAGATTCCTTGCCTTGAAAAGAACCTACTCCTGTCCTTGGAACCTCTGTGATGGGACATTTAACTTGTCTTGGAAAGACAGTGGTGGAAGAGAAGAGAAGAGAAGAGAAGAGAAGAGAAGAGAAGAGAAGAGAAGAGAAGAGAAGAGAAGAGAAGAGAAGAGAAGAGAAGAGAAGAGAAGAGAAGAGAAGAGAAGAGAAGAGAAGAGAAGAGAAGAGAAGAGAAGAGGAGAGAATGCAAACTCTTGAGTCCTCTACATCTTAGTGCTCTTCTGGCAAGATTGCCTTAGAAATCTTCATGCCAAAAACCCTGTGTGAAGAGGTACAATTATTTGACAGCTGAATTGATAACTCCATTGTATAAAGCCTTTAAATTTTTATGCCCAACCCAGAAGTCCAGATTCTCACCCTGCACATGTATTCAGAAGCTCTTTTTACATGGCACCATTGCTGTTCCTGGTTCTGCCTGGACAAAAATGTGTGATCTCATTCATGGGTACATTCAATATGTCAGTCATAGATAAAATAAAGCTTCTCTTACACTGGATATCTCTACAGGGTGCCTAAAAAGAGCAGTAAAATGTCACGATCCCTGTTAATGACAGGATTTCTGAAGTCAGGCTGTGTTGGCCTAGCTCAGTTATTGATCATAAAGAGAGCAGATTAGGTCCAAGAATAATCTGGGTGTGTAAAAAATTACCCTTTGCTAGAAATGTCCCTCCTGTTGGAGGGATTCCGTTTAGAAATGCAGTACAAAAAATTAAAGATGGTTAACATTCATTTTTCATTTTGTGCTGAATTATTTTTAAATGCATTATAGGTTAAGGAGAAATATTTTGTTCAACTTGACCCTAAAATTTTCACATTAATTTGCCTTACTGATATATTTTTTGATTGGTTAGTTGTTTTGGTTTTTTTAAGTAAATCCCTTTTTTATGCAGAGTGCTTTTACAAAATGAAATATCAAAAGTTTTTGCTTTTTAAGCATGAAAGTAAATACATTTCCAAAAGAGAAATATTTTGAAAATGCAGAAATTATATATTTGGGGATTAATTTCCCCACAGCTTTTTTCTGTCACCTTCAAGCTCAGTTTTGAAATTAGTCTTCATCCCTTTCACATGTTATTTTTTTTGGTAAAACTAACTTAAAACAAAACCCAACTTTAGGGAGACTACAAACTTATTTGACTCACCAGGAACATAGTTCCTGTGAGAAGAACCCAATGCAGTTCCACAATCTAACAGACTTTAGTAGCCAAAATTATTTTTCATGTCATTAATATCTAACTTTTTCTAAGATTGACAACTGAAGCAACCACTGATTTTTTTTTCACAGCCATGCTTTGTGTGTTGGCATGGTTGCAGATTTAGAAGATCCATCAGGATTTTAATCTCAGAAGACAAAATTTCTCAGACAGAGCATCACCTTGTTCCTGCCATGGCAAAGTACTGCAATAGCAGGTTCATTGTAAAGGGGTTTTTGGCATTTCTGAGGTCACCCATTGCAGTTGGATGGGGTTGGTACCATTATGGCAGTGACTTTACTCCTTTCTTTTAGCTTCGAAGCTTTTAACCTCACCCTCAGAAGTGCATTGTTATTCTTGCATAATGAAGGAGATACAATCCTTTGCATCTCACATGCTTTCACAATGTTTGATGACATGGGGTTAATTAGCTCCATTTTTCAGATGTACAAAAAGGTGAAAACCTAATAATTTACAGAATTAGACATTGGAGCCTAAAGATTTCTGACACCATCTCAAATAAAGTCAAAGCTAATGTGAGCAAGGAAAAATAAATATAATTTTTAAGGGCCACTTCATAGATCTTTGTCTACATGACCATAATATTGCAGTAGGTTAAATGAACAAGTTATAGTAGGCCTCAGTAGTCTTGACTTGATTTTAGAGCTTTAACAATGCTTTACCATGAAATAACATCCCCTTAAGATGTGTGAAGCATTAATTTTATGTAGCTGAGAATCAAAGTATTTATGTGTTTGTTTATTTACCTATATAATGGCATTTCAAGCTTCTTTAACATCATTGCTGTGTCTGGGTGCCCTCCAAATACATGCTTAGATGTTAGATAAGATAAATATTGAAATTATTTGTGTCTATAATTATTGCTGCTGCTGCCAGGAGCCCTTTTGATACAAAAAAAAAAAAAACAAAAAACCCTGATTAATGCAAATTAGTTGATCATAATAAACATAAAAAAGAATCACTGCAGCACTGAGCAGAGTTTTGACATAAAAACAAAGATGCACAGATCTGAAAAGGTTTGGGCCTCAGAGGCTTTACTGGGATGCCATTTTGGGTGGAAGTTTTTAGAAGATGAGCATTAGGAGTCTCTCTCCTAATCTATCCACTGTATTCCTTGGAAAATCCCTTGCAGTTAAATAGTGCATGGCCACTTCCAAACTAACCAGAAAATCTTCTGTGGGAAGGTCAAAGCCCAACAAAGTCATCCTTGCTTTGCATGCACTCAGTTCTGGCTGGGACTCATCTCCCTCATTTCCAGATGCTGGCAAAGGCCACATCTTCAGTAGAGCTGCTCCATGGAAAGAAATGGGCCTTCCCAGGATGTGGATGGCACCCTAAAAAGGCTGTCTAAAATATGCATGAGATTAAAACTTTAGAAATGCCTGTTTCTCTCTACTTGCTGTTGAGGGACTCCAGACAGCAACTGGTGAGTAAACCTTGTGTTTGAATCCGGGGAAAACCTTAAGCCTGAGGACACACATTTTATTAGATATATCTGAAAAGCTCATGTCTCCAGCTGCACATTTAGCCTGGTCTAAGGACCTAATACCAAGCCTAGATGGTAGAGAAACATGCAAAATGGTCCTGGTAATGAACAGTCAGAAATTTGTTGCAAGAGACCTCAGGAGGAAATCTCAGGTTTTTCAGTGTCCCCGTGAGTCACTGACCAGCTCCCATGAGCACTAATGCAGGTTTTGGGGATCAGAGCCAGATAAGAGCCTTTTCTCAAAACCAGGAACATTGCTACTGGATACTCACTGCAAATATAGTTTGAACACAAACGTTGCTCCTATTTTGTGCAGCTTAACTAATAGGTATAATTCAGACATAACTTTCTGGATTAATTCTAGCCTTGGTGTCACAGCTCTGACACCACCAGCACCAATTACACTGGTACAACTGAGGGCAGAGATAGACTTCTCCTGACTACCTAAAATTTTAAAAGACAAGCCCAAGTGATGGCTCCAGTCTAGGGGTAATTCCACTTTCCTTAGGTATGAAGGAGAAAAAAAAAAAAACGGGATACTGGTACAAAAAAACTAAACAAAACAAAACAAAAACAAACAAACAAAACCAAAAAAAACCAGTGACAGAGAAGGTTTGGACAACTCTTTTTCTTCTGTTTTTTCATTGCCATAGGCACATGTGCTGTGAACATTTGGAAGGAAGGCTCCACCTTCATAACTGCCTCTCATTGAATGTCAACTGAGTGTGGTCAAGATCACATCCCAGGCTTGAATCTCCTCCTGGGAGTTTCTTTTTGAAAAGCCTCACACACCAGAGCAGGCAATGGCATCTGTTGATCACCTCTAGCAGGTTGTCTGTTCCTTTGAGGACCAAGAATGGGTGACAGCCCAGGAAATCCAACCTTCACTCAGGGCTCTGCCAAAGCCGACAAACAAGGCAGGAGGTTTTTCATCAATGCCTCAAGGGAGAGGAGAGGGGTTTTTCAGAAGCCACCTCTTCCATAAGATCAGGATTTGGGTTGATTTGTATTTCTGAATCAGCTGCTGAGTCACCTGAATCTATCCTGCTGCGCTTAATGCTTCAAGGTGCATTGCTGAACACAAGTAGCAAATCTAGCCAAGACTAGGGGCCTTAAGGATGGATTAAATGAGATGGGAATAGACTCAGAAATTAAGAAGCAGATATCTGAGTGCAGGGATTTTGAAGTGAGATCATGTGTTTTTATACACAGGAAAGGTTTCACTTTGGTTTAGCAAAAGGGATGCAGAATAAATTATTTTGAAAGTCAATATGATAATATTTGTGAGTGCTTACCCCATCATCTGATATGTTTCAATGTGCTATAGCTCCTGCAGAGTCACATGTGAGTCTCTCACACTGCTCCTAATCCCATACTGCAGATAATGGGAACACAAATATCTCCATACCCCTAAACTGTGGAGAGGGCACATCCCCCACCTAGGTTATGTAAACTACCTTCCTAAGTCACAGTCAGCCACCAAACTGAAAAATTATCAAAGATTATGTTTAAATTACATTACAGAGATATCTAAAAGCACCTGGAAATCTTTCTGATTATCCTGCAACAGTAGGAATATGTTTATATGGATCAATCTCAGCCAGAGCACTTATTAAAATCAATAAACTTCTATAGGCATGAGAGATGTTTTCCCTCCCAAGTGCCTGGGTTGTCAGTAACTACAGACTTCCACTGCCTTAAAGGAAAAATAGCTCGTTCCTAAGCCATGAGATTTATGGTGGAGAAGAGAGACAATTTGGTTATCCAATAGCCTGAAGAGAGAATTCAGTAGTTCCTGAGAGTGAGCAGAGAATGAGACCTGGCAACTGATTTTAGCCACACCGACATGAAGACCTGGTCATCAAAGTTTAAAGACAGATTTGATTTGGAGAGCTATTGGCTCTACATGCGCAGTGAAGATGCCTGACATCATGTCAGAGAGGTGGATCAAGTAGACCAGTGGGAATGGAAAGAAAATTCCATGAAAACATGGGATTTCCTCATCTCCCCAAACATCATAAATCATGTCTGAGCTGCTTAGTCATTCTGTGCTGATCTATCATACTGCAGTACAGCAAGCACTTAAATTCTTGGCTATCCTAAGATCTTTGAGAATGCAGGAGGCTTGAAAAGCTTGTTGCCTCCTATCTCTCTTCTGTCTCAACTCTTTAAAAAAAAAAAAGAAAAAAAAAAGAAATCTGCCAGAGACCAACTCCTTCCACTCAGACAGGTCAGGAACAGTTTGGGCAGATATTCTCTGCACCACAGGCAAGTGAAATCTGAGACCTGCTGCTAAAGCCAGAAGTCAAGGAAGACCTGGGTGTTGTCCACTCCAAGGGCAAGAGCTGAGAGACAGGACACTGAAACAGCAACTCAGAGCAGAGATACAGAATTTGCTGCTCAAGGTTTGTGTGATAAAACTTCCAGTCAATTTTCCAATGAAGTGATAAGGAGAGATGTCCCCACCAGAGCCTGGTTTTACATCTCTTGATGCAAAAGGACAAGTCTGTAAAACAAAAAACAGCCATTCCTATATGGCATCCATGAAGTACCTATGCAGAGATGACAGGGACAAATATGCATTATCAAATCCATAGGCTTTCACCTTCCTCTCCCATGACCCCTTTGGAAAAGGTCTCCTAAATAAAAATGAGGTTGGCAGGAGCAGATGGAAGCATAACTCTTTTTGGATGTCCAGGATTTTATAGAAAAGTCACCCTAGGAAATTAATAGGCCAGAATATCCCTTTTACGTCCACACATCGAGTACACAGAAGGAAAATCCTTATAGAAAGGTTATCAGTGTCTGACAAACTTAATCGGGTTTTCATAAAGGAAAACATCCTGCCTGCTATTAATGGAAAGACCCTGGGTGACTGTTCAGAAATCCATCATATGTTCAGTCCCTCCTTCCTCATTTTTGGCTTTCCCATGGGTCTTGTTCAATTCTTACTTGAGGATCCTCCTTTCTCTGGGCTCAGCATAATTTTATATTCCACTCCACTTCCTGTCCCATACTGATACTTTTAAAAAAAGTCTATTATGAAGCAGCTGCAATCAAGAATAACAGTTCAGGACCTGTGTCTATTCATTACTGTTTCCTCAGTGTCCCTAAATATAGTTTAAAATTTATCACAGAATCTATAAATCTGCTCCAGTGCGACGCTGCAGGAAGTAAATTCATCAGCCATCATTTCTGCATGCATGGAGGAGGGGGATGACCTTCTGTAACTGGCTTGAGGTTTTGCAAGGGAGGAAACTTCACCTCTTGCAGAGAGGGGTCCTCTGCTCTCCCTAGCCGTGGGCAGTCTTGGCATGTGGGGGAACAAACCACCAGTGTCAAAAACAAGTCATCATCACCCCTCTGCATTCACAGCAGCCCCTGCTATGACTTCTCCATTTCTTCTGACTTCTTAATTTTTCATAATGGTTGCAGCTGAGAGAAGAAGCTCCTCTATGACTAGTGAATATCAGGGAAGAGTGTAATTAAAAGCAGAACTGGAGCTGAAGGATTGTATTCTGACTTGGAATAAAGAAATGCAGGTCTGCAGGCAGCAGTGCTACCTGCAGCCATGGGACCACCCCCAGTTATGCACTGGGTGATTTGTGATTTAGCAGGAAAAGTTATCCACTCAACAAGTGTAAGAAGGTTAATGTGATTCTAACACTAAGTCGAAAATATAGTTGCACTGTAATATTACAATGCAATAGTAATTGGGAATTAAAATGGTCATGGGCTAAGTCTAAATAGGCATGCAGGTGGTTCACTAATTATCCACGTTAGCATGAACAGCAGCATGTGAGGCTTGCAAGCAAAATTTCCCTGAGCATTTCAGTCACTTCTGTCTTCCCAGAGGACAGGTTTTCATTAATTATTTCAGTGCCTCTGCAGTCGACAGTAACCCAGAGTGGAAATGTAAAAGGACAGGTTAAATAACCAGGTGTTTTGTACCTTGAGAGAAAAAAATGAGTTGAGCTTCAGGTCAAAGCCTTAATTTAAACTTATAACAAGGGAAATATACTTCTACAATAGAGTGATCCAACATGCACCCGGGAGTCTGCATAGCCTCAGGGAATTGTGTGAAACAGGTATAAATTTGCTATACATTTGTGTTGTGCCTTGGTTTCCATAGAGCTGTAGCTTAGATATGCACACAGGCACCCAGAGAACCAGCACAGACAGACAGGTGACACAGGGGCCCTCCAGGTCTCTGGGTATTGACACACCTAGGCACAGGCACAACACACACACAATTTCTTTTGTGACAAGGCATGGAGTCCATACCACCCATAAGCACCCACCTATACCTGTACGTGTGTATTTCTACAGAATTCAAGCAAAAATTGCATTTAAAAAAAAAAAAAAAAAAAGCAAACAAAAAAAAAAAAACAGTGTGAAGATTAAAAAATCAGCCACCAAAATGTTGGGAAACACCAGACTGAATTATTCACACTCTCTCCTCTTCTATTGTTCTTTCTACATGTGACAGTCACACCTGCTTTTTTCCTTTGCCTCATCCAGGGCACAGGCAGGACTTTGCCCTTCCTGAGCCATGGACCTGTAATTTTCCCTCCTGCTGTCCTGCAGGCATGTCAAAGCTGCTGGGTTTTCCATGGTGCTCATCAACCTGCATCCAAACTCTGCACAAGTAATGGATTTATCTTCATAGCATATCTTTTCCCCAGATTTAGGGATGGGAGGAAGTGGAAGAAATTAAGCCCTGGATTTGCAGTCCAGGTTGAGATGAACATTGTCTTTTTAGAGAATTTGATATTTGATATTCTGGAGGATAAATAGAGGCATGAGACTCTCTGGCTTTAGATGCCACTGAGAGTTCTGCACCCACAAAGCAGAGTTCAGGGTGTGAAATTTGGCATCTTAATGATGATCACACATTTAATACCTGTTTCCATATGACAAGACTGGGTTGAGTTTTCCAATGCCATATAGAACCTCTATAGAAGGGGTAAATAAGACATTTTAAAGGCTTTGTTTTCAGGTTTTTTTCAATAAGAACTTCTTTTGGTTTGTTATCCCAAACACCCCCTAAGCTTTACAAAAAACAAAACAGGTTCCCTCTTCTCCCTTCATCACCCACCCTGATTCTTCCCCAGATTAAAACCAGTCTTGAGTGAACCAAGAGTCTCAGTGACCAAAAAGGAGTATGAGAACTTGGGGTCTGTGAGTCTGTGGACATTAGAAATACAAGTGGTTCTGGAGGGGAAAACAACCCATGCTGAGGACTCAAAGACCATATTTTGGGGGTAACTTCAGTGTAGTTTTATTCTGGCCCTGAGGCCTGAGTTGCCACGAGTGTAGTAGGTGGAGGTCAAAGGAAACCAAGTTTCATGAGCCAAGGTAAAATCTCCTCACTCCAAGGTGGAACTACCACCTTGGAGGAAATCATTTCAAAAACACATTGCTAATCTACCTAAATGCAAGTCTAGATGCATCCTAAATCAACTTGTGATTCAAAAGCACAGGATAAAAATTAAAAGTTTGCAGATTGTGCTAGGTGCATAATTACTCTTTTCTTCAACCTCAAAGCACTGAGGCTGGTAATCTTAAAAATATCCCTTCAATATCACAAGAGCTGTGTGCACTGTGTGTACCACTAAGGGAACAGTAGAGCTAAAATATTAACTGAGAGCCTGGAATCTTGGAATATCCTGAGTTGGAGGGGACCCACAAGAATCATTGAGTCCAACTCCTGGCTCTGCACAGGACAGGAGTCACACCCTGTGCCTTGAGGGCATTGTCCAAACCCTCCTTGAACTCTGCCAGGGTTGGTGCTGTGACCACTGCCCTGGGGAGGCTGTGCCAGTGCCCAAACACCCTCTGAGTGAAGAATTTTCTAATACCCAACCTAAACCTGCCCTGACTCAGCTTCAGGCCATGCCCTCAGGTCGTGTCATTGGTCACCAGAGAGGAGACATCAGTTCCTGCCACTGCACATCCCCTTTGGGTGAGGAAGCTGTACACTGCATTTAGGCCTCTCCTCAGCCTCCTCCTCTGTAGGCTGGGTAAATCAAGGTGAGAAGGTTGAAAATAATACACAGGATGTCTTGATTCAAGTCTCATTGCATTACTCATTAGAAATCTTTCCACTGATTTCAGTGGAGTTTTGCTTGGAGTAAAATGCAGCTGCAGCACACACAGCAGCACAGCAGCTATTACTCACTCAAATTCCCAAAAGGAATTTTGCCTGCAAAAAGACCACAAGATTCGACCCCACTAATGACTTCCATGGTGTTTTGTGCACAATATAGATTACCAAAGTGGAGCCATGACTCAGAGGGTTTTCCTGCTCCAACCTGCCCATCATCAGCTCTTCCCTGCAATCCCAGCAATGAAGAAAGGCAGAGTGGCCATTCACAAGGTGTTTGCCCAAGAACAACAGTTCTCAGCCTGTTCTGTAAACCAGATTTTAGTCATCAGAGGGAAGAAAAGAAGGAATAAAAGTCCACCCATGCAAACAAAACAAAGCAAACATAAAGCATAAGCACAAATACACAAACAAAACTCTTTGAGACATTAAAATTTGCTCAAAAAATACATTTTTAAAAAAATAAAAATTAATTGAGAAATTGATAGAACACTGATGTTACTTTAGCATCTTATGTGGTAGCTGGGGGGATGTGATCTTAGGGATTCTGTTCATCCTCCTCCTGACATTGAAATATAAGATAATTGATGTGAGAAGTCTCTAGACAAAATGTATATATTTCCTAGAGTATATGCAGACAGAGTGTCTCCATTTGTGTCCTTTACAGCATGCTCATTCTCTGGGCTGGCCCCAATCCTGCTTCATTTCACTCAATGCCTCTAAGACCTGTGAAACAACATCAGAAGGAAACTGCAAGAAGGTATTTCAAGAACTTTTGCGGAAAAAATAGTTAGAGAGAGAAACTCAGGAGCCAGTTCCATCTAAAGAAAATGGAAAAAAAAAATACCACAATAATTGCTGACTGCAAAATTCTGCCATGCAAATCCTCCTCTAATTTTTGCCATTGCTGAGGTCCTGGAATCAATATTTTAGTCCAACTGCAATCTGTTGATGAGCAAAAGGAGGGAAAGGTTGTAGCATTGCGAATTAAAAAATAATAATCTCTCAAGCTTAATATCAGCAAAGATGATTATTTCCTTTGATTTGTCAGGCTAATTGAAAATAGCTTTATAGTTCACAGATGATTAATTAGGAGCCAACAAGATCTCCATTTGCATCTCGGTAATTCTTCACTCTGTTTTATTTCAACATTTAGTCTTTATGCTTAAAATATTCATTGAGAAAGCAGAAAGGTGATTAACATAAGATTTTAAATGTGTACCATTTGTTCTGACTTTTTCTTTTTTTTACACATTTTTGTCAACAGAGAAGAAAGGAAAGAATATACAACATCACAAAGCCATTACTGCCTGTTCCGCTTCCATCTGCCAAATCCTCCTGTATGGCAGACAATCTTTAACCAGGTTCATTTTGAAACAGGGGAGAAAGAGCCCCAAATAAAGGTCAACCCTCTGCCCCTCCTCCCCCATTCCCAAATCACCAACTGTCTGACCTCTGTATAGTCACCCTGAAAGTGTTTTAGTTAGTTTTTATTCCTTAGATGAAAAACCCTCACTGGTGTGAGCCATCCTGCAGCAGCACATTACACCATGCCACTGCTACCCCCACCTCCAGAGATCACCCAAGAGAAAGTGGGTTCAAACAGCTGTGACAGTTATGATGATATTTTTCCATCCACCTGGCGCTGAAAGGCAGGGGTACACATATTTCTGGGTGAAATATTTCACTCAGCATTAAAAATATAAAAATAATTTGCAGGTCACGTCTGTTGAGTTTTTTTTACATTTGGGGGTTGTATTTTTGTTTGGGATTTTTCAAGCGTTTTCTCACAGCCTTGGTAACCTCTGCCTTATCACACTGAGCTTAAATCTCCAGCAAATGGAGTGGTTTGATAAGAAGTTTAACCCTTCATTTGGAAGGTGAATTCCCAATCCTTATGATCATATAAAGAAGCTGGATGACTGGATGAGTAAACTCTGAAAACTAAAAAAAGCACGGATTCCTAAGGATTAAACCACCAGAAATTAAACAATAAGAGCCAAACTCTGCTGTTATCGATCGTAATATTAATTAAAATTGCACTGTTTCAAAGAGAGTTCTTCCAGGACAGGACTGGCTAATGGCCTTTGAATTTTTGTGAATTTTCTTCTGTCATAAAATCCAGACTTTCATAGAGGACTCTGCCTATCCCTCCAAGAGAAGGGCAGACCTGCTCCATCCTGATTTCACATCAGGATCTCAACTCTCTCTTGTTTGATCGATCACTGAGTACCCAATGAGACAGAGCAGAATGTGCTTTCCCAGCTCCTGTCCAAAACCTTTGTTTTTCTCAAAAGCAGCTGGGTTCATAAGGACCCTGCTGTACCTTTGCACTTATCCCAGCCCCAAATTGTCCTCAACACCAGTTTGGTCATGGTTGCCTGAGTCCCAGGGGGACCCATCCCACCTGGGAGCCCGAAATCACGCAGGGGCAGCGGCTGGGCTGCGATTCAAGGGACAAGGGAGCACACACCGGACAGTGGGGTTACACTAACATGCAGTCCATTTATTTTTGAGGGTTTTTTTCCTTTGTTCTGTGATTTATCTTTTTTTTTATCATCAAGCCACTGCAAACATTGCTTTGGCTGTCAGCATGAGCGCAGAGACAGACATTCCCATACCCGTGGTAAAGATGTCATAAATACCATCCAAACAAATGTTAAGAAAAAATTAATCAAGAAAGAAAAATATTCTTTTTCCCACCCCCAAGCACAAAACACTGTTAAGTCAACAGAATTTAATCTAGTTTATTCTCCAAAAAAAAAAAAAGAGGAAAAATATGAAAACAAAACAAAACCAAAAAAAAAAAAAAAAGAGCAGGTTATCGCTAGCAGTAAATAAATTTGTACAACCATTCAGTCTGTATAATAGGATGAAATAAATCTACATCTTTCTTATTTTGGTGCGTTGAATTATACATACAAACAACAATTACAGGAACTTGTTCACAATGCGTATAGACCTGGAGAATGGCTATCTGAAACCCCCTTGTTGGCAATGTCCGCATGTTAACACTGATTGCCTGACACCATTGGTACTTCCTATGTAAAGGGCCCCGTGGCCCAAAATGAATGATCTCCCTACAGGTTTTATTTATTTAGTTATTCAGTTAGTTAGTTAGTTAATGCATCATCAAAACCGTTCTAGCCAGCCCCCTCCCCCTCCCCGGAAACAGAAAAAAAAAAAAACCAAAAAAAAAAGAAACCAAGATAAAAACCAACCAAAAAAAAAAAAAAAACTAACAAAATAAAAATAAAATAAAAGGAGAAGACATGACTGGCAGTTGGTCCATTTGTTCATAAGACCGCGTTTCCTCTTGGTCTGCATTGTTTGTTTTTCTGGTTTTTAAATTGTCCTCCCATCTTCTTTTTTTTTTTCTTTTCCTTTAAAAAAAAATTCTCTCGGAGTCCTTCATGCCTTTTTCTTTGCAGCTCCTCAGATGCAATAAAGTCTTCCTCAAATGTACAGAATTTCTTACAATATAAGTTATATGCAATGTTCAGCGTTTTTTATTTTATTTTATTTTATTTTTTCACAGCACTAGAGATCCTGTCCAATAGGGAATGCAAGTTCTGAATGGCTTATTCACAAATGGTATCCAGATTCAGTGGGTAAGAATACATAGACGCCATAGTGAGTTCCTTTAAAAAGTGGCAAACATCACTTTTTTAAAACTTTTTTTTTTACTTTTTTTCTCTTTTTTTCTTTTTTTTCCCTTTTTTTGTGCTTTTTGTAGTTTTTTTCTGCATTTTTAATTTTTTTTTCTCTCTCTTACGCCTTCAAATAACCTCTTTTTTTTTTTTTTGTCTAATTTTTTTTTTTTTTAATTCTTTTTTTTCCCCTCTCCCATTTGATTCGGGACGTCAGACCCATAACCACACGCCTGCAAAAATGCAAGTAGTATATAAAGTAAATCTCATTTTGAGACTGTAAGCATTCAGCAGGGGAGTCTCTTGCTAACCCATGGCAGTGACCATGCTGGAGGGGTGGTGAGGTCCGAAGGAGAGGCTGGATGGAGGATGCATCGGTGTCGGTGTGGTCAGCATGTGGCTGGAGTGACTGAAAGGTGAAATGTGGCTGATGGAGGACATGTGTCTGGAGAGGGCTGCAGGGTTAAAGGAGCTGCTCTTGGGAAAGTCTTCGAGGTTGTCATGGACCTTTTTGCACTTTTTGGATTTGCTAGACATCTTTCGGTTTCTGGTCTGAATTCCTTCTTTCTTCATAGTCAGGGGTCTGTTAATCTAAACAAAAATCAATTATTTTTTTTGTGCTTCCATCCCTTCTCCCCAAATCACCATGGGATCTGTGTACCCCATGCCCCAGCCCAGCGGGACCAGCTGGTCACAGCCCCCCTCCTCCCCTGTGCACACCATGTGCTACCCAACCTCTCCATTTCCATCCCAAAATTTAGATCCCTCCAGGAAATCCCAAGCTCAGTTGAAATTTCTGAAGACAAGACGACAGAAAATTGCTGGCAGAGCCACACAGGAGCAAAACATACCCGAATAATTCACAGCAGCTGAAAAATTTCAACTATCTGCACATTAGGTAATTGCATTGTGTTTAGGTATGAAACCAATCATTACCTCCTGGAAATATTCCCCACAGACACCGTCTCACCCTGAGGCTTCCTGTCTGATCTAAAACCATTAGCAGCAAGAACTGCTGGGATTTCAGTGCTGTGAGGGGTCTCAGGCTTTCACAGCTCCATTAAGAAGCTGGGCAACTCTCCACAAAAGGCATGGGTTTTTGTCTTGCTTTTCTTCTTTCCGAAGATTTTGCTCTGATCATCCTTTCTGGTTTTCTTTAGCTAATCTGGTTTTATTTCTAAAGGCTTCCAGATTTTTCTTAGGGAGGCTGAAACAGGTATCTATGCTGACCAGCAAAGTATTTTCTACATGCATACAAATGTATGTGTAGGGAAAATAAACATTAAAATCTCCTCCTGAAACTACACAGCAGACATTATCATCCATGCATCCATCAGGGATAGGAAATGGTAGCACAAGTTCTGTTGGACACCCTGTAAGAAATTCTTATTACTCTTATTACTTGAGGCTGTCCTGTGCAGGGCCAGGGGTTGGACTTTAATGATTCTAGGGTCTCTTCCAACTCAGAATATTCCATGATTTTGTGATTTTGTACTGCATAGGGAGCCAGCATCACAACATGCACTAGCACAGGTGACATGAAACTCCCACAAACCACACTTGGGAAGGGATTTATGCCTCCAGTGTCCCTAAACAAACTAAAAAATCTGGGTTTGAGAATATAAATGGGTCTTGCTCTGGCTCCTCTGCAGGATTTCACCTATAGCAGAAGGCAGCAAATCGTCCTGAGGCTGAACCATTCTTCATAATAAATGTGAGCACATGATGGTGCTGATGGACATTCTGCCAAAGGGAGAAAAAAATGGATCCACTGTCCACCAGGATCTGTGAAGGACAATGAAAAGATGTCCCTGCAAAGGTCCTGAGCAACTCTTTGTTCATAAGACCTTAAATCAGCACAAGGAACAAAGCATTCCCTTCTTCCAGATCACAGCAAAGTTTCACTTGTTGCTCCTCAGCCTCTTTCTGGTCCCTTTTCACAGCATGAGAATCATTCCTGGATTTCTCTCCCCAGGGAGACCAGGATAAAATATCTCCCTGTTAATGCAAAGATGGAATTGTGGGGAGAGGAAGGACCAGGCTCATCTCTGGTTTGTCATTCCAGTCTGAATTTGTGACCCTAGGCTCTTTTTACCAGCAGTGACAAGAGCCTTCACCTCACCTAAAAATGAGTGCATAAAAGGCTGATTCCTCTGCCTCTGGATAAAGGGAGTTGGAAAGAGCAGCCCTGCTTGCCAACAGCTAAAGGTAGGAAGGAAGAATCTGCCCATGAGCAGCCCAACACCAGCCCTACAGCAGCAACAAGCAAAATTTAAAATATTGTGGGTTCCAAACACAACATAACTCACTTCCCTGGCTTTCTGTCCTCACTGAGGGAATGAGGATGCACACACAAGGATGCCCCTTTGCTCCAGACAAATGACTGGGATTGGAAAGCTTTGCCTGGCCTGTTTTAAGTTTTTTACAGGGATGTGTTGCCCAGGTTCAAAGCCAGGAAGAAGTCCCAGGTGAGCCCCACCAGGCAGCAACATCAGAGGAGACCAGGAAGTGCCAATCCCTGACAAATCCAGCTCAGATTTGGGGAGGCACACACAGCCCCTGCCCCACCAGCTTCAAATCAGGATCTGTATCACAACACAAAGGCTCAGGGGAAGCCAGAACCAATTTCCAGCTGAAGCAGCAAAGTTTCAAGCTTGGGAGCTGGTTGTGGCAAAGTGACATAAGCCTGGTGGTGGGACTGGGGCTGTTCTGGGTCTTGGAACAAGCACAGGGTCCTGACCCTTGCTTGGTGTCATGTCCCACATGACAGTGAACACTTCCCCAAAGCAACATCTCTTCTGTTTCACTCAGTCTCTAAGAACAGGATGGCCCAGGCCACGATTTTATGTAAAACTCAAGGATGGGAACACCAGCTCTGCGTCAGGATGGTGACAAAGCCATGGCCAGCCCCACAGCTGGGGTCAGAGCTGCCATGCAAGCTGTTGTCTGGCCACATCATCCCAGTGTAAATGGTCTCACACTCCAAGCAGGTAACTAACCCGAGAGCCAAACAGATAAAGACTCAGATAAATGTCAGAAACCAGCATAATCAAAGCAGCAAGCTGGAAATTTTTTCCAGTGACTTCAAAGACCAGTCACAGCAGGGTAAAAGTGGTCCCCAAAACATCAAAGCCAAGGACCCATCTCTGTTTCTGGGGTAGAGAAATGAAAGACCCGGAGGGAAGACCTTCTCCGTGAAAATTCATTCTGATAAAAATGACAAACACATGCTAAATTAAAATTAAACCAGCCCAACGCATGTATATGAAATTCATTAATTTCAGATGGAGCCAATTAATTATGGGCAGGAATTATGCTCTTTGTTTTATCATATGCAAAATACTGACTGCTCTGCTCTCAGGACGCATAGGCCTGCTTTAGAGTATTGTGAAAGGGGCCTTTTCTGATGAATTTTACCAAAAATAATGGCAAATCTCTGACTTCTACAGGCTCAGGCCAGCCTGCTGTGCACCTCCAGCAAGGTACACTCCCACCCACCCCTGAAGTGTGCAAAGGCTCATCCCACTTCTAAGGACTAAAATAACAAGGATGAGAACCTCATATTCAACAGATCAAATCCAGGGGATAGTCTTAACCATTATAGGCCTGATCTTGCTCTGACTGAAGACAATGGGATTTTGCCATTGACCTCAATAAGGTCCTGTCACTGAAGTGGATTTATCCTTCAGACATAGTCATTACAACGTTGGGTTAATCTTCCAGGCTGGCTGTATCTTAGAAAGCACTCTGGGATGCCACGGGATGAAAGGCACTGTATCAATGTGAAATATTAGTCATTGTTAACACTGGTGTTAATGGAGCCGGCTCTTGTTGAAGTCAGTGGGAGGAATGCCAACAGCTTCACTAAATGCACCCCAAGACTATTATGATTATTGCTTATATCCTACTGACAAATGGGTTTGCTTAAGCTGTGGGAATCAACAGTAAAACAAACTGATATAGCTCCATGAAAAAATTAACACCATGGAAAAAAAAATTTGCCTTTTCACTGCAATCGTTCCCGGTGTGGACATAAAATCGGGATAAGTTTCAACTGCAGATCAATCCATTAAAATATCCTAATGATGTTAAGGTACCAGAAAATTTCATTAAACCCAAAGAAAAGAAAAAATGGGGAGTGGGGGTAGATAAAACAGCAGACAGGAATTTGCTACAGCCTAGCCTGAAACAGGGTTAAGTCGACTTCCAAGCATCCAAAGACCTTCCACTGGCACTGGCACAACATCCATGCTGACAGCTGCTTGGGAGGGACATACTACAATCAGCCTCTCTATTTCTGACCCCTCTCCTGATGGAAATCACAAGATAATATACCCATAGGGAGCAAGACCACACTTCTTACCACAGTCATAACTAAATACTTTAGTAAATACTTCACTAAATACTAAATACTTCACTAAATAATTTGGTAAGTACTTTAAGAAAATTTATTTAAAAAAAGGATCTACCCACTCATATCTGGATTTTAGTATCATTGCCTGGTTATTTTGCTTCACACAGGAGCTCAGTCCTCTGGGGGTTTCATTTAAGCAGGATCCATTAATGGCGTTGCTCATAAGGCAAGACACTACTTGACTTTGGTAAGTAGCTGTGCTGAGCTTTTAGGCAGCTGTTGGTGTTTTTAATGAATATGAAAATGGTTCCAATGTGCTCAAGGCCTGCCCATGTCACAGATTTCACAGCTGGATCGGCGTTTCCCTAAACACTGGATCTAGAGGTCAATTCAGGCCAAATAGGTTTGCAGTGTTAGTGCAAAAAATAAAAGGATGTGCTCTTGCAGGCACATTTCTGGAGAACCTCAGCACTCAGACACCATTCTAAACACTTCAGGAGGAGATTTCTCCAGTCAGATGTCTACAATGGAATCAGGCACATTGTAACTCATCATCCTGCCATCTTTTGCAGGCATGGGGAGGAACTACATTATCTTCAAGGGTAGAAGTCACCCCATTGAAACACAGGCATCCACCAGCACCAACTAAGAAGAGCCTATTTCCTTCAAAGGGCTTTGCTGGCTACAGGAAGAGCAGCTCCTTAGAGGTTTCCCAAACTGCCTGATTTAAGTCCTACCACGGGTGGCTACAAGGCCGAATTGGAAACAGCACAAGCATAGATCCCCTGCCCAGTGAAGCTGGCTGGCCTTGATCCCTTCTTGCCAAGGAAATAGCAAACAGAATATTTTCTCATGATGTTCTGAGAGTTTTCACTCTGTGTCCAACCCAGGGTGTTTGCAGTGATCACACTGAGAGTTTGATGACAAGCTTTACTTGCTACATCAGACTCAAAGTGTGCTGAGATACCTGCCCGCTAAAAGGTAAATGCATTTTCCTTTTTTCCAAGAGAGATGCCTCCCATGAAACAGGTGAAAAATTTGCCTGGTTGTTTGTTGGGTTTTTTTTTTCTACTTAATCCAAACTTGTTACTCATCCTAAGAAACCAAACAGTTTGAAATAACAAATGGAAGGGACTGAGATACCGCAAGGGTTCGACACCCCATGAAACCCAATAAGTCTTTGATGTGTTTCCATGGGTGGACATAAGGGCAAAACACAGACCCAGATTTCCAAACCAAACACAAAGCAATCAACCACTAGTGGAAAAAAAATATATCAAAGCAGAGAAATTTGAAGTCTTTTCCTTCTTTTGACATAATAATTATTCTAATGCCACAAGTGGAATGAGAGGAGCAGAAGTAGCCTTAAGTCTCCTTTATTAGCAGTGTTATTGAGTAGAAGACTTTTCAGGTCCCTTTAGCTCTTTCCCTGGGGCACATATCCCCGGTTCCTGCAAGCTGGCTTTGCATGTAGATATTAGATTAAATCTGCCAGCCATTTCATTTCATTTCATTTCATTTCTCCTTCCCTTCCATGACAGATGCTTTGAAATTCACATCACAGGTTGAGCAGACTCTGCAACCCACTAACTAAATCAAGTCCTTTTATGGTTTGGGACTCGTTTGCATCAACCAGCACAAACACAGGGCCTAAATAAATCATCTTTGGGGACAGGACAAAGGCAGCCACAAACCCAAGAATGATCTAAATAGTTTCTGGCACGTATTTCTTTTTTTTCCAGAGTTTGTATTTGCTGGAGGAACCAAGCTACGCATAGGAGGGGTATCGGTTTGCAGGACAGTGTGTTGTCTTTTCCAACTCTCTGAGCCCAATCAGCAGCAGATAATGTCTCTCTGTGTTGACCCACCCCTCCTTTCTTGGCTCAGGCAAGGAAAAGCTCTAACATTACCCATGGACAGCCTTGTTTTATACCTCCCCAAGTTGGATAGGCTATGTTTGAAAGGCTGACAACTCATCGCTCCAAACCCCAGGGTCCCCAAAGGGATAACAGAGGTCTCGGCACCACCCGAGACTGAAAATCCTCAAGTTAAGGAAGAGTTTGGATCATTGAGCACCAAAGCTGAGGCCCCATTATTGAGTATTCCAGTCACACTTACATTGTGCAGCTTGTAGTAGAGCCCACAGGCATTACAGACGGGATCGCCGTTGGCATTTCTCCTCCACAGGGTGGTAGTGGTGGTCTGACAGTTTGCACAGGACGTGCCCGCCCTCCTGGCTGCAGACTGTGGGAAGGAGGGAAAGAGAAGGAGAGGAAGAGAAAAACACCCGTGTTAAAAAAAATTTTAAAAATATAATCAGCAAAATTTCTGAGAAAGAAAACATCAACCCTGCAAGACTGATGCACATCAGCAGAGGCCTCCAGAAACTGACTTGTGAGAACAAATAATAATTGTGAAAAAAAATCCCCAAGGTACTTTAATCCCAAATTATATGTGAACTGAATCAGGTGCCAAAGGGCATCCTAAAAGTGAGTGCTAAACCTCTGATAGAACTCATCAAAATTAGCAGCACTGGCACAGCCCATTCCAGAGGGGAAAATGTTATTTAAATGCCAACATGTCTTTCCATCTTAATTCTCCCAGACCCCTCAGGGGTCTAATTCTGCAGTCAGGGCCTGAACTGACAATTGCTGGAGTCAAGGGCGTGAGTCACTCCGGCTCCAGCGAGAGACCAGGGTGGGCAGCTGCTCGCTGGGCCCGACCGCAAGCACAGCCCGGTCCCGTAAGCTCCGCTCAGCTTCAAAGGAGACAGGCTCCAGATCGGAAATAACACCGTGGCAAGGAGCAAGAATCTCAACTTTTTAATTACACCCTTTTCTCAGCCCAAACCTTCATGTTTATTTAAGGATTGGTAACAAGCCTGAAAGAAGAATTTACGGTTTCATAAAGGGGTAGGAACATGAAAAAAAATCTACGTGGCAAAGTGTATACAGAAGATTTTTTTGTTAGCTGTGATAATGACTTAGCAAAGTCAAATTTAGTAAAGTTGCTCTTCTTTCACATGCATAAATTCGTACTTATCATTTAAAAACTGTAACTTTAGCAAACAAATTGTGCTTCTGCCTCTGAAGGAGGAACAGGAGCTTTCAGACTGCTGTGTGAGCGCGTATGCATGCTTGCGTGTGTGCAAATGCCTACAGCTCCTAAAAAAAAAAAGACCTTTAGATCCCCATCCTATCTATTCTTCATCAATATGACATGGTCCCAGAGCTCTGATTTCATCCCGATGCGTTGCTTTCAATGGAACTGCTCATGTGCTTAAAGTTAAAACATGTGCTTAAGCGATTTGCCAGATCATAGCAATGCTTGGCACCTTGCAGAACTGAGCCTTTAATGCTCTCTTTTGTGCTCTTACTGTTTCAAATTTACCCCTCACCCCACACAGCCGCACACTGTAGCACATCCAACATTTAAAAAAAAAAAGAAAATAAAGAAAATACCGCATCTTTGGATACCGTACAACAAACCCAAAATGCAAACATGGACACTGGCACAGCCTTAGCGTTAATACCAACTCTTGTTAGGTCATGTTGCAATTTTAATCATAATTGAATGCGGCGTAGGTGGAGAGAGGACGGGTTGGTTTTGCTTTAGATAGGGGAAGATTTTTTCTTCTTTTAATTAGACAAAAAGGGCTGTCTAAAAAATAAATAAGACAATGCCCATGAGCACTAGGAAGCATCACAGAGTGGCTGATCCGACAGCAAGTGGCTCTCTCAGGCTGCCCGTAGGGATAGCTCCATTTTGCCTGACCATAAACCATTCTGAACCAAGCCATTCCCAAGGAGGTCTTTAGCTAACTTCTCTGTGCTGGTGACAAGCAGGAGCTGGGGACAGCACATGGGACTTGAAAAAATCCCAGGGCCAGTAGAGAAGATTAAACATCCCACCATGAAGAGCAGAGCCCCGAACTGATGCACGCACACCTCCTGACCACGCCATGGACCCAAACTGGGCTCCCTTCAAATTACCAGGATAATTAAATAATGAATGTGTTCCAAAGGCAGCATGGAGACAGCAGCTTGCAAAGCCAGGTTCTCACTAAAGAGCTGGAGAAGAGTCTGCAGCTCTCTGCCCCCCAACTCCTGACACTCGGCGTGCAGGGCTTGGAGGGGCAAGAGGTTGGATTGAGTCTTGGTGGCAGCTTTGCATTTATCAGACCCAAAAATCAAGCCTAAGGAAATTTCTAAAAACCAGTGATATTTGGCTCAGCCCACACAGGGGAAACATCCCCTTTGAAGATATTTGGGGTTTCTACGCAGCGCTCGCCGTAATTTCTCTTACAGCAAGCACGTTCAAAAGACACGCCTGGTCACCACCTCGCTGCCTTCAAACAAATTCTGACATTAAATAAGCAAATAAATCACAACATCTACTGTCTTCTCTAAAACCATTTCCAACTACTGTGTTTCACTTGCAAAAATTCAGCATCATTAGCTGAATATTTTAAGCTCTTTCGGTCCCAGGCTGCACCTTTTATGCTGTACCTACTTCTACCGGAGACACAGGCAGCGGGCAGGAAACAATGAATAATAACCCTATTGTAAAGCTCCCAGCAATGGCATCCACTGACGCTCATCAACGACTAGGGGCCTGGCCATGGCAGTAATGGGATGACTAATTAGCTGCCCCATATCATCCACAGGACCACAGCCCATGGCACAGCTGCCGGTGAGCAAAGGCACAACTTCAGAAGCGCTAACAGTGATGAAAAGGTGAAATTGAGGAGGTTGGAGGAACCAAGCGCTAATAAAGATGCTTAATTAAGGGGCATTTTCAGTGTCTGTATTTACCCACAAAGCTCCAAGCATCATTTTCCTAAAATAAGATTGTATGTGCATGGGCCTGCTGAGAAATTGGTTACAATCCTTCCAAAACCAGCTTGGCTTGACTTGGAAATGGAGAGCTCTGCATCTGCATGGGCAGGGAATGGGAGAAAAACTAAAGGAAGGTTTTTATCTCAGCAGCGATGGGGCTGCCACTGCCTGTGACAGGGACAGGAGTAGCCTCCAGGAGGGCTGAAGACTTTTTAGGCAGTGATGGTGTGGTTACACCTGCCTGTTCTTGATTCCCCTGCCAACATCTCCAGGTCTTCCACCTTCCCCCTCAAGATGAAGCAGAGCTGTCTGGCTCCCCTCAGCCAGCAAGACTTCATCCCTGTCACCTAAAGGACACCCTCACAAAGACACCCATTGAATTTAACAAGGTTTGGGCTGGGTTCTCAGCATTTAAGAATTTCTGTGCCTCCTCTCTCCCACCCATCAAATCCTATCATTAATTTCAGTGCAGCTGTGATCAGAGCCTATGAAACCAGCCCGAGGTCACGCAGGAACCTTGTGGTAGAGGGAAGGAGCTGAATCCCCACCCTGAGCCTCCATCCACAGCCCGTCTGCCTTCGCAGCAGGAGAGATCCAGTCAAGCCACAGCTACATGCACATCCACATCCAGGCACAGAAAGTGCAAATACAAGCCCAGCTCTGGTGCCTTCTGACTAATTTTTTTTTTCAGAGGTTAGCAAGGGAAATAAATATAGGTTCAAACAACATTAGGGATGTTTCTCTTTTTTTTTTTTTTTTCTTTTTCCCAGGCAGTGCTGGGGATGGGGGACAGGGGAAGTAGAAAAATCAAATTTCACATTTAGCAAGGCCACATTTAAAGAAGGGGAACTTTTTGTAACTTTAACTAAAATGCCCAAAGATTGGAGCGATAATGCAAGACAAGGTCTCCCTTTACTTCTTTTCTTTCTTCCTCTTTTTTTTTTTTTTTTTCCCCAAGAATGACCTTGTACTACGTATTTATTTATATAGTTCATTTTACATGTGCCGGGCTCAGGGTGACTCGGGACATTCTTTCGTGGTTCCATCAGACACTTTTTGAAAGCTCTCCCCCTCTCTCCAGCCACTTTCCTATTCTGCCTCCCCCTCTGCTTGTTTGGATATGCTCAAGCTCCTGTGTGTTTGGACTGGGGAAACGGAGCTGTTGTTTAGGAGTTATCTCCAGGGCTCAGATATCCGGCAGCTTTTTCCTAGGAAGTTAACTTTACACATAGAGAGAGAACGAGGAAAAAAAAAAAATAAAGAAAACGAGGGCTGTGTGTTTAAGACAGAAGGGCCGGGGGGGAGGTGGAGAAGAGAACAAGAGAGCTGCCCAAAAAAATCAAAATTCCAGCCTGTACTTCCCTCCCTCGAAAGCTTTTCCTCTTTTCTAACAAGGCTATGAAAGATGAGAGAGACAAACCTTTTCCTATACGGGAAAAGCCCGTACAGGAGGGCACGGAGAGGTTTCACACGCAGGAAGTTTGGTGGGGTAGAGGAGCAAAGCCACGTCTTCCCCAAAACTCACAGGGCCAGACAGAGTTATTGCTGGTGGCCCTCACAGCATACTTTGTCAGGGATTCTGATGGTTTTCTCATCGATCTTGTATCCTAGGAACCTAATTTCAGTCACAGGACTCGGGGTGTGTTTATCATAATTGATATGCACACCTAGTCTTCGGAGAAAACTGCATATAGCATGGCTTCCTGGGAATGTACCCTGCAAATGCTTCCCAGAGCCAGAGGGAACACAGCTGATACAATTCTATGGGTGTCTCACAGGTGAAGAAGCTGATCCCGACCTAAGAGCTGTGAGCACCTTCCAGGAGAACACAAATTAACCAGCCTTGTCCTGCCTGCAAGGTCTGGCCATGCCGGGCACAAGTCTCACCAAACTGGTCAGATCCATCCATCAGCTCAGAAATTCCACAGAGAGGCAAGAGCCACCTTTCCTCCACATTTTGAGCAGCCCTTCCACATCTTTAATCCTGACAAAACCAAACGTGCCTCGATTCAAAACATTCAATAACTTCCCAAGCAGGGACCGTAACTTTTTCCCCCACTTGATATATTTTTTCCCCTTGTGGTCTGCCTGATTATTTGCCAAATACACTTTAACACATTTATTAGCCATGCCCACAGCTTCCAGACCTTTTTGTGGCTTCCAGGGAAATGCATGAACAGATCGCTGGGGATGCTGTAACGTATTGCCTGGGCTTAGAACAGTCAGCAGTCTTGTAACTATTATTTCAAACATTTACCCACTCATTTCATCTTCCCCCAACTTCTGTAGCCTGGGCACACGCTTGGCTTTGCACACTCACCATCCTCTCTGCCTTGTGTCCTTGTGACACCATTTGAGACCCAGATGGCACAGACATAAATGACCACACCAGGTACCCGTGGCACCAGGACCTGATGGTTCCAGCTTTTTGCAGGACCAGTGACACCCCAGTGACACCCAGTTTGGGTCCCTTGTACATGACACCAAGGGGGATAGAGACACATTAAAGAGTGGAGGGCAGAAGTTTGGAGAGCCCAGGAGAAATCCTGCATTCTTGATAATCTCTTTGGTCACTAGGAAATTATTTTCCTGCCCTTAGGCCCTGGAAAATGTCACTGTCTTCAGGACACCGTGAGGAGTTGAAAACTCAGTTCTGGTTTGCAAGAAGCCCCGGATCTTGATTTTTAAACCTTTTTTTGCAGTTTGCAGTTTGCTAGAATAGTTTGCTTTTCTACTTTTGCAGTTTGCTAGAGGATGAGACAACTGAGGCCCACAGCAGCTGGGACCAACTCTCCAAGCATCCCTCCCTCCCAGCCCTCGGACACAGTGGGACCAGTGGGAGCTGGCTGAGGTTCCCTGTCCATCCCGAGCTGCAGATAGGAAGCAAAAGCTGCAGAAAAAGAAGAAGAAAATAGAAGGAGACTCACCAGTCTTCTCTTGGGTTTGATCAGGGGCCGGTTCTGCCCGTTCATTTTGTGGTAGAGTCCGCAGGCGTTACACAAATAGTGCCCAGTGCCGTCCCTTCTCCACAGAGGGGTTGAGGTAGCCCCACAATTTACACACTCCCTGCCTTCTGGAAACAAGAGAGCACATGATTCACTTAGGGAAAGCAGAGATAAAAGGGGCTGGGAAAAGCCCCCGGTCCCCAAAACAAAAACCCCAAAACCTCCCCAGAGACCCAGCCAGGCCAGACCCTGCCAGTCCCCCCCAAGCTCAGGATTTCCAAAAAAGAGTCCATGACTGAACAATGTCCCTGGCACAGGCTGGTGGGCTCTGATCCTCTTACACTCCCCAGCACCACTCCACAGGCAGCATCAGGCCTGTGTCCCAGCAGCAGGGAAGAGGGATGGTGACAATGACAGCCCGAGTGCCATGGTGGCTCAAGAGGCTCCCCAAAGAAGCTCTCACTCCTCCCACGGGTCTCTTTGGGGGAGTGGGGGGAGCTGACAATTTCCCCTCACCTTTGGATTAAGGGCTTCTACAACTCTGGAGACCCCAAGTTTCCATAGGCACCAGAAAAACCTTGGCAGGCTTTGCAAGAAGCCTCCAGCCCTCTACACCCAAAATAATGGATACAGAATTTAAGTCCATGAGCCCCTTTCTGATGTGTATGAGGACCCCAGTGTCACTCCTTGAGCACTCTTCCAGCTCCCAGGGGTGTTTGTGAGCCTGGAGGGCTCTTCCTCTGGCCTCAGGTCAAACCACATCAATGACCCCCAAAATAATCACAGATAACCCCCAAAACATCTCCCCAGCTCCAGCCAATACATAACAACTTTGACAATATCTGCTATTGATTAATTTGAAATTTAACTTCCACCACCCAAAACGTTCAGAAGCCTCTCTGGTTTCCTCATTACATCTGCAGCCTGATGGTCCATCCTGGCTATCTGGGATAGCAAACAGCCCCAAGCCTGCCTCATAAGTTCTTTCCTTCCTTCTCCTTCTTTTTGGGCACCTCTTTTTCCTCTCCCTGTCTATTGCAGCGGGATATCTCCCCCAGCTTGGAGGAGGGAACTGGGAGGGTGCAGCCCCTGCCTCTCAGCTACTTTCAGAGGGCTGAGGGGTTTTTTTTTGTTGTTGCGTCTTTGGTTTAGTGGGGGAAGTTTTTTTGTACCTAACGTCGGTGGTGGCCCACCTGAGAGCGGGGTGGGCAGACCTCAGCCGGGCAGAGCAGAGCAGAGCAGAGCCAGCTCAGCACAGAGCCGGCTCCCCGCTGCCCCAGCCCGTGCTGCCTTCGAGCAAGAGGCGCCCGTGCCCTAACCACAAACGGCAACCGTTTCTCCAGAGCCTTCGCACCGAACCCCTCTTCTCTCACACCTCCCCAGCAACTACAACAACAACAAAAAATTACATTTGCAGCCGCTTCTCCCTCTTTTATCCTGCAAAATCGCCCCCTTCCTCCTTTTTCTCCAGCTCTAACCCTCTTTGTCTGAGAGGTCCTAGCTTGCTAAGATCAACTTCTAAAGGGGAAAAAATAAAAGAGAGAGAAAGAAAAAAAAAATAGGTGTTGCTGCTGGGGTTGGTTTATCACGAACCGCAGATGTCTTTCTAGAAGGCAAAGTAACAGAAAGTGGCAAAAGGAAAACAAGAGGGGAGGGTGGAGGGGGGGCGAGGCGGTTTGAAAATACCGCGCAGCCGGTGGGTGCCCGGCGGGAGCTGCGGCTCGGCGGGCGCCGGGGCGGCCGGGGGATGCTCAGCACCGCCCGGGGCCACAATAAACCGGTCCCCAGCCCGGACATGGCACCCGGTCCGTGCTGGGGCCAGCCGGGGAGCCGGTCCCGTTAATACCCTGGTCATTTTGTTCCCCTCCGGTTAAACGGGACAGCCGCTGCTGTTTGAGTCCCTGTCCCTCTCTTTTGTTTCACCCCATCTCTCTCTCTCTCTCCCGCTTTCATGTACAAAACATACAGGTCTGGGTTTTTTTGTCACTCTAACTGCATCCGGACTCTATTAAAGTTCCTGGCGCTGGATAAACAATGCAACTGTCGCGTGCAGCAGTCTGAAAATAATTGGATTAGCTCAAACATATCAGCTAAATAGAGACAGTCCCTGCTCAGACAGACAGAGTAAATGTCACCCTGGAAAAACCCTGAAAACTGATCTCATTCATGCCAGGCAACCCCGCAGCAGCCTCCTCGGAAAAACAAAATAGAGAAGGAAAAAAAAAAAAAAAAAAAGAAAAAGAAAAGGGGGAAAAAGAGTTTTGACTAATCGCCCTTTCCTCTGCACACAAACACATTCCCCTGGGCTCACTCCCACCCCTCCGTGCACAGGAAGGTCCAAGCCCGGCGTGTTCGGGAGCCGGAGCTCCCTCGCCGCCCATCCCGCGGGGAGCGCACAGAGCTGGGGCCCCCCAGCTCCCCCGGGAAAGGCGGCCCGGGGGACACTTTTGGGGACACTTTTGGGGACTGTGCTTGTGGGCGATCCAAACCCCCCGGCACGGAGCTGGCCGGGGCTGGGGGCTGCGTGGGCGAACTCCCCGCAGCGCCCCGGGGAAAACCCTCCCCGCATCCCCGGGCGCCGCATGGGAAGAGGCCCTGGGAAGAGCGAGGCGGAGGGCGGGCGGGGGAAGTTGGCCGGGATTTAGCTCCATTATTAAAATACAGAGAGATCGCTAATGCTGCGGTTCCCTCGGTTTCGCTTCCTCCCCGGACGCCGCAGCTGAGCGCACCGTGGGGTCGCCCCCGGGACTGGAGCCCCGCGGCACCGGGTGGGTGGTTTGGGCTCCTGGGCCTGATTCTATCCCCAGCCAGGGTTGGACGAGGGGGAATTTGGTTATAAACCTAGCAGAGCAACCTGTGGGAAAGGTGAAGCGTCGTGTGCATCCCCCACGAGGGCTCCAGCCCCTGCTGCTCCCCTGTCACAGGGATGCTCGAGCACATGTCCCTGCGTGCGGGGGCAGCGAGGGCTCAGCCCCATTCCTCTGCCCCCCACTTTTCCCTCCCTCAGCTTCCTCTCCCGAGCAACGGGGATGAAGAAGCCAAAAGCCCTACCTGTGCTTGACCGTGCTTTTGGTCGCGATTTACACCCAAAGCCGGTGGGCGATCCTCCTAAGAGGCTACTGGGGGGAAAAAGTCCAGAGCCATATTCTGGGACATACGGTGGGTAGGTGGTGATGGGGTGGTGAGCGGAGGAGGTGGCTCCTCCTAAAGAGGCCATGCTGCTCCGAGAGTGAGAGGACTCCAGCTTCATGGTATCGGCCAGGGACACCTGGTATTTGATGCATTCCTTCTCGTCCTGCCGGGTGGAGCCGGTGGAGCCGGGGGTGGAGATGGACGGATCCGGGGACACATCTTTAGGAGGGGTCGGCGGGAAGGTGAAAAGGTGCGGGCTGGAGTGGCCGGCGGATAAAGTGGAAGAGGAGGCGGGTGGGTAGACGGAAAGGGGTCCCGGTGAGCTGTGATGGATGGAGGTCTTGGAGAAGGGGCTGAGGTTCCAGGGGGAAGCGCTGTGGTGGCTGCTCAGCGCCTTGCTCCCGTCCAGCCAGGGCAGCGAGCCGTGCAGCAGCGGGGGGCGGCACACCTGGCTCCCTGCTCGGAGAAAACACGGAGACACGTCGGTCACATCCCTCTGCCACCCTGGCAAAGCCCCCCGTGGGGGTCCCGGGACGTTCTTCCCCCACCGCCACCCCTCGTCCTTCCCAAAGAGCTCAGCACGCAAGGAAAATTACATCTGATGAGAAACCCCGCTCCTCATTAAAAATTAATTTTTAAAAGCTACAAGAGCACGGAGTGGGAGCTCCGGTCCTGTCGAGGAACGGGTTTGGGGGTCGGGACCCTCCAAGCACGGTGCCAGCCCTGTGACACGGGATTTGTGAGCTCTGCTTCACTCTCTCCGTTTTCCAGGCAATCCCACGAAGACTTTGAAGCAAAGATCCTGCGTGAAATTGCCAAGTCCCGACTGCAGAAATATTTTTCTTTTGTCTTAGCTGGAAAATGATTTCCCGAACAGAGCCGTGAGCTATAAACCCTGGGAATTCTCTGGTCAAACGAAGAAGACCAGAAAATGCCCACACACATGATAATGACCTTTGCAACAGGGCTGATAAACTTTGCAAACCACTCAGTTTGTCTTTTCTTCTTCCACGAGACTGCACAGAAATGTTAGAGGGCTTTTTCGCGATGGTATGGCACACGCTGAGGGTACCAATTGCCTCAAAAGAAACGCTCCAAACCCTTTTTGTGACAAGGGACACTTCACTTGTCTTTTAAAATACAGACCTGGAATTCGTGGGAAAAAACAATTCACTAGATTTCTGCAGTCAAATCTTTTTTCCTTTGGTTATAAATGTTCCTAAGGGCTTGTACCTAATATTTTAAATTATTTTCGGCCCTTGCTAAGCAAATAGAAAAATCCATCCTAAGAATTAAATCTATCCAAATCCACAGCAACTTGAGCGAATGGCTGTAAGATGGAAAACAGAGTTATTCAATTGGAAGGGAGCAAGTTTGTGTCTGATGATAAAGCCCTGGAAAGTCTCTGACACCCAGAGATCCCTAACCTCTTGTAGGCATTGTGATATGTGTATAGAGACTGCTGAACATACAGAAGGAGAGATGCAAACACGGATGTATAGAGCCACAGATAGTTACAGGGTGGACACATGTGTTTGCATGGGGAGCTCCTGTGTGCCTAGAAAAGCTCCAAACTGGTTTTCACCGTAGCAGACACTCGTGAACAATACTGAAAGTCGCTGCTCAAAAGGAAGGGAAGGTGGGTTATACGAATAGAAAGGGTCAAGATTCATTATCTTCCCCAGGAAGTAGCATAGTAAATAATATTCAGGCTAGATCAGAGAGACCGCATTTCCACTTTCTGCTGATATATTGGGGGAAAAAAGAAATGAAAAGGGGAGAAAAGAAAGAAAGGACAAAGGCTGCTGATCCTTAAAAATAATTGTTTTAAAGGGACTAATAGCAGAACAATGCAGTTACTGAGCGGAGCCTAATGCAGGCTCACACTCAACAAGTTGCTGAGGGCTGGGAGCAGCCTCCTGAACCCGCTCGGCTCCATCTCCACTCTGCTTATCCCCTTTTCTCCATGATTTTGGGGTTATTTCCACTGCAAAACTCGGGGATTTACATTTTGCCACGACAGAGATCACTGTCCGGCTTCACAAACCACCCTCTGTTCTTTTCCCTCCTTTTTTTTCTTTTTTTTGTGTCTCTTTCCTAATTTTTAAAACCATCCAGGTAAACTCCAGCTATAAACCGAACCTCTCCACTTCTCCATAAAAGATGGCACCAAAGCACTCATCCCTCCGTGGACCTGGGCCCCACCGGCCCCAGGTATTTCACCTCTTTCTCAGAGCTGTGACCCAGGAACAAGAATCACATTGTGGATCATTACCTTCCTGCAGGACCCTCAGGACAACACACCGGCTCTGATACCTAATTACACCACGGGCTATATTTTTTTTTTTTTTTTTAGTTTCTTTCTTATTTTAAACCCACGCCATGGTGCTGCCCTGGGTATGTGTGCAAAACTTTCGTCCCAAGCCTAACAAGCTCACCAAGTGTGAATTAAATAGCCCAAGCGTGAGGACAGCGGGGTCATTTTCACACCCCTGCTCTCCAGCTTGCTTTGCTTCCCCAGAGCAGCTTAATCGTGCAAAAACTAAACACAGTATGAAAACACTAACTGTTAGCCTAATTAAAGAGAGGGGAGAGAAACCAAAGCGGAAGAAAAGGGGGCAAGAGGAAGAAATGAAGAGGAAGATGAAAAAGAAAGAAATAGAAGGGTAGAGAGCAAGAGGGAAAGAAGAGAGAGAGGGAAGAGAGATGTGAGATAAAAAGAGAGGATGAAAGAGAGAAAGAAAGAAAGAGAGAAAGAAGGAAAGAAAGAAAGAAAGAAAATATTAAAAAAAAAAAAAGAAAGTGAAAGAAAGAAAGAAAGGAAGAGAAAGGAAGGAAGCCTGAATTTTTATTTATTTCCAATAAGCCAACCCCAAAATCCACCCGTGACGTAGCTTCCCCGCCGGCAGGAGAGGGTCTGCCCGAGAGCAGCGGGGGGCTCGGAGGGACAGACAGACGGACACTCACCGTGGTGGGCCGTGGGGTACCGCTGCACCGTGGCTCTCACGGAGTTGCCGTAATACGGCGGGACGGGGTTGCCTTGTCCGTCGATATTAAAAAGTACATCCACTTCCTCGGCGAGAGGGTACTGCGTGGGGTCCATGTAGGTATGGCCAAGCGAGGGGTGATGCGAGTCCGGGTGCTGCCCATTGAGCACGGCCGGGTGGTGGTGGCTCACCCACCGCGGCTGGTCCGTGGAGACCTCCATCTTCTGCCGCTGCTCTTCCTCCTCCTCCTCCTCCTCCTCCTCCTCCTCAGCGAGGCGCGGAGGGCTTCTTGAGATGGGAGCGGGAGACGCTGCCGGAGTTGCGCAGGGCGGGGAAAAAGTGCTCGGCGAGTTCGGGGATGTTTCTGGTTAGGTTTGGTTTAAAAGTGTGTGGAGGGAGTTGGGGGTATGGTGATAAACGATCGATTCCAAAAAAAAAAAAAAAATTAAAAAAAAAAAGGGGGATATAATAAAATCAAAAGGGAGAAAAAAGGGGAAAACAAAAAAAAAATCTCAGGGGGAAAAATTTCTCTACGCAGCGAGATCCCCTCGTTTCTTCCGCTCTGTTGCAGATGTTTCTCTTCTTTGATCACCTGTAACGAGAAAGAGGAAAGGGAAGGAGCAGAGAGAGAGAGAGAGAGAGAGAGAGGGAGAGGCAGGGAGAGAAACGTACTTGAGAAGTTCTGAACTTCAGCACCTGACTTTTTAGGCAGGAGCAAACCCATCCCATCCCTCGGCAGCCATCCCTGGGAAGCGCCTGCTCTGCCCTGGACCCACCTCTCTCTCCCAGCGCCTCTTTCTCTTTCGCTCTCTCCCGGCTCGGAGCGGAGCCCAGCAGCTCCCACCGCGCTCCTACCGCCCAGCTCTTACTTTTCCTTGGGTTTGGGGATATTTTTTTTTTTGGCTTTTCTTTTTTCTTTTTTTTTTTTTTTTTTTGGTCGCCGCGGTTGTTTGTTTATTTTTTTATTTGTTCCATTTGCACCTGAGAAGCTCCAGTGGCTTAAGCCGGTGAGAACTTGTGCCATTCGCTGCTGCTGCGCAGCCCAGAGTCACTTTGATTGCTCATTAATTATTATGCAACCGAGAAAAGGGGGAACGGGGGGAAAAGAGAAGGGAGGGAAGGGGTAAAGCGATGGGAGAAGAGAGTAGGGGGCTGAAAGGAAGGAGCGAGGAGAAAAGGAGGGTGGGGAGAGGGAGGAAAAAAGAAAAATTCAAAAAGCGACAAGTTGCTCAAGAAATTCCGCACAAACCTTGGTGGAGAAGCAGTATGTGACCCAGGAGGGATGAAGCTGAAAGTGCTTGATCAGATCAGATTGTGCTCTCGCTCGCACTATTTTTTTTCCCTACTTTTTTTCCTCCTCTCTCTCTCTCTCTCTCTCTCCCTCTCCCTTTTTTTTTTAATCTTTTTTTTTCCTTTCTTTCCTTCTTTCTTTTTTTTTTCTTTTTTTTTTTTTTTTTTTTACAGGGAAGGCATTCTTTCTGAAAGGAGCAGGATGGCGCCAGCCGGCTCAGTGCTTACAGACAGCTGTGGCGAGACGCAACTTAAGGAGGTTCCAGTGTCATAAGCCCGGGGGAGGCGGAGCCTGAGGAGGGGACCGGCTCCGGCCGCCCCCGCTCTGCCCCCGCGGGAACCCCCCGGCAACAAACTCCTCTCCATGTCCCCTCCACGCACCCTGTTTTTAAATTTATTTTTGAAATTTTTTCTGCTTTTTTTTTTTTTTTTTTAAGGGGGAAATTAAGTTTTCCCGCTGTCCCAGGAGCTCTGAGAGTGGCCAGCCCGGAGAGATGGTGCGTGGAGGGGACGGGTTGGATTCTCGGGCGGGCATCCCGGGGGATGCCGGCGGGCTGGGAGCCCCCCGGGACAGGGATGTGCGGGCAGGTGCGGGGCCGGGGGCTCCCCGCTGGAATAAAGCTGCCTGCTCCAGCGGCGCGGCTCAGAAGGGATTTAATTATTGTTATGTTTGAGGATACAAGCACACAGCTACGGCCAAGTTTGTACACTCGATCCGGGGGGGATTAGGGGGTTTTAGGGGTTTTTTTAGGGTTTTTTTCCCCCTTCTTGCCCCGCTGGGGACTCGGGAGAGCCGCGAGGAGCAGGCACCGACGGGACCCCCGGGCGCCGAGCTCGGCCACGCCCCCCCCGCCGGCTCGGCCAATGGGCGGCCAGCAGGAACTGGGGCGCCGGGCCCGGGCGGCGCTGATTGGCTGGGAGCCCGCGGGCCCGCCGGCCCCTGGCGGCGCTGATTGGCTGCGGGCCCGCGGGCCGGCGGCAGCGGCGGGCGCTGCGTTGAGCCAGGGCATCCCCTAGCGGCACCCCGGGGTCATCCCGGCGGGAACGGACCGGGACAGACAGAGGGACAGGGGGACAGCGGGGACAGGGAGAGCGCAGGGAGAAAGGGAGAACCAGGGACAGAGGGTGGGGGGAGAGAGACACACACACACAAAAGGCGTGGAGAGAAAGGAAAGCGGAGGGAAAAAGAGAGAGAAAGAGAGAGAATAAGAGAATGATAGGAAAGAAAGAGAGAAAGAAATAGAAAGAAAGAGAGAAAGAGAATAAGAGAATGAGCGGAAAAAGAGAGAGAAATAGAAAGAGAGAAAGAGAGAGAAAGAGAGAAAGAAAGAGAGAAAGAAAGAAAGAAAGAGAGAAAGAAAGAAAGAAAGAAAGAAAGAAAGAAAGAAAGAAAGAAAGAAAGAAAGAAAGAAAGAAAGAAAGAAAAGGATAGGATGATGGAGGAGGGAAGAAAAGGATAATATTAATTTTTTTCAAAAGCACTAGAACGAGTCACTCACTGCGTGCTCCGCACGCCGGCCAGAGCGCGTCAGCCCCGGTGCGGGAGGAAGCGGCTCCCGGAGTTTTTATACCGGGGGGTCCCGTTAAATCCCGAGGCTCCGCAGCTCCGGGGCCGCCTCCGGTCAGCGGGGCCGGGCTGGGCTCAACCTGCGGCCGGGAGCGGGATCCGCTCTTCGACGGCCAGCGGAGCCAAACCACCCTTTGGATGGATGGGTGGATAGATGATGGACGGATGGATGGATGGATGGATGGATGGATGGATCGGATCCTCGAGGACGCCCGTTTTAAGCCCGAGTTTCAGCCCTCGGTGCAGCCCATCGCCGTTGGGCGTGGGGACAGAGGTTTCACACATGAAAGATGCGCCCTGGGCATGCACATATACATATATATATATATATATTTTTTTTTTAAGAAGCCGGCCAGGGCTGGTATAAGAGCCGTGAACCAGCCACGCGTTAGCATGGACGAGCCGGGAAGGGGGTGGCAGGTCGCCCCCACCCAGAAGTGCCCGGGGACAGGGCTCGGTGCTCCCCCGGGCTCTCCAGCCCCGCCGACGCCGGAGCCCGGGGCGGTGGGAAGCGCTCCCTGCAGCCCATCGGGGGGAAGGAGGAGATGGGGGGATGCTCATGGCCCTCCCCGAGCCGGGGGCTTTCACCCGCTCCGGGAGAGCTCGTGTTTCCTCCGTCCCATCACAGGAGTCGCTTTGCCCGCAGGGGTTTTATTTCCCCTCCTTTCCATACTCCAGGAATTGGGGGGAGTAGAAGGAGGACTAGAAGGAGGAAGCGGAGGGGAGAGCGGCGCGGTCTGTCTGTCTGTCTGTCTGTCTGTCTGTCTGTCCTGACGCACTTTCCGGGGCGCCCCAGCTCCAGGGTGGTCTCCTGCCCACCCCTCCTCCTCCGGGAGCGGGGGATTCCTTGGAGCGGAGGAGGAGGACAGTGAAGAGGAGAGCAGCGCTCAGGAGAACAAACTTTCCTCTTCCCGCCATCCCTCTCCCCAACTTTGAGCATTTTAGCGGGAAGTGTCTCCCCGGGATTTGCCTCTTCATCCCCGCTCCCCAAATTTCCCCATCCTGCGGGCCAGAGGGGTTTCCGACACTTCGGAAAAGTCACTTTGTGTTTTTTAACATTGAGGGGGGGGTTTAATGCGAGCTGAGGTCTATGGGCAGGTGAGCTGAGATTCCCACCCCCGCTCCCTCCGGCGCTTACAGCCCTGAGACCTACAGCCGTGGGATCACAGGAGGGGAATTTCCATCCAAAGGTCACAAAATTGCTAAACCACTTTAAAACGTGCCTCTAGCCCTGTCCGGAGGTAGTGAGGAAATCGCTTTCCTTCAGCTGTTTGGAGGGTAGGGAATTATTAATGCAAAATGAAATTAATAAAGTTTAAAAAAAAAGGTAAAATAAAATAATAAATCAACAGCTACACCAAGTCCCATCAGGAGGGAAAAGAAATGGTAACAGCCCTGAGGGCTCCGTCCTGCCCCGGCGGAGGGAGGAGGACACCCGCTTTCAAATCCATTTTGCTTAGGCTGTCCCTTTATTTTCAACCCGTCCTCGATAGACTCGATCCTCCTATCCCCCTCCCAGCCGGGAGGAAGTCGTGATGGGGAGTGCAAAAACACACCCTACCAATTAAAAAAAAAAAATTAAAAAATAAAAAGAGCAAACCCATCATTTTTCATCATTTTTTTATCATTTTTTCCCCCATCTCCTCGGATTATCCTGTGATCCCCGGGGGTTTTGAGAGGAGCGCTGGCCTTGACCGTCCTTTTCCCAGGCTGTGGCTGCAGATCCATCACCTCGCCCCGCCCGGCAGCCCCCAGCAGGGTTTGCAGTGACAGCTCGGCGTTAATAGGAGCCCATTGTTGGAGCAATTAGCCCCAAGCTCGCCACCAGCCGCCAGATAAGGGTCGGGGGCTCGGGGGTTAATTCTGCCGGGAGGGAGGGGGATGCGGGGAGCGGGGCTCCGGCATCCACCCGTGCTCGGGGAGGGATGGGCAAAACTCTGCCTCTAAAAGGTCACGAGGAAACGCTTTGGACAATTCATTTGTCACCTACAGACCCAAAAAGAGGGAAATTCGGAAAAAAACCCAAAAAAACAACAAAAAAAAACCCCAACAGATAAAATCAACAACAAAAAACAACACCCCAAACTTGGTGGGATGGGGCGGCCCCCCAGCCTACCGCTCCCCTAAAAATGGCCCGTGAAAGGGCACTAAAGCTGCCACCCTTTTGTTTTTTGGTGTTTTGTTTTTGTTTTTTTTTTAATCTCCCTCGTGTCTTCCTGTTAAAGTGGGCACAGCGAAGGCTGCTCCGGAGCCGGACCCGGGGCCAGCCGCTCCTCCTGCCTCGCCGGTGCCCAGGGCCGCCACTGGCACCTCGGGGCGGGGACAGGCAGCGTCCCCCTGCTGCCCCCTCTCCTTTAGCCCCCTTTTAAACGACAATTGACTGAAAGGGGATTAAGTTACGTTTGTCGGGCTGGGCTTTTTTTTTTTTTTTTTTTTTTTTTTTTCTTCTACTCAGGGTACCAGAATAGTACAGGTAAAGCTGTGCAAACAGCCGGGAGCGAGGAATCGGGGGGTTATGGAGAGGACACGGCCCAGGGCAGAGCTCCGAAGATTATTATTAATTTTTTTTTTTTTTTTTTTTTGCCTGTGTACAGCAACTTGCCGAGGGAGAGAGACAGAGAGAGCCGGGGTTGGGAGCCCGCTGCCACCTCCCCGGCTGGGGCAGCCCCTCCCGGGGCACGGAGCCTTCCAGCCCCCGGGCCGGCCCCGCCGGGAGGGTACTGGGCCCTGCTCAGATAATCTCGGGTTAAACAAAGGCGCAGAGTAGCAGAGTAGAGGGAATATTTTGTTTTCCCCTTCGTGAATTAGGTAGGAATTACGATCCACTTCCCCAAGACCATCCCCTCTTTATCATTTAAACGGTAAGCAGCGTCCGGCCAGCTAGGAGCAGCAAATTATAATTAATAATCATAATAAAGAGAATAATAATAGTCAAAGAGAAAGAGAGACTGGCATTTCTGCATCTCCCCTTTCCCATCCCACATGACTTTTCCCTTCCACTTCGAAACCAGCCACATGGGTGGTTTTTCTTTCTTTTTTTTATCTCTCTCGCTCTTTCTAATTTTTTTTTCAATATACATACGTATTTCCGTTCTTTTCTAATAATTCTGTTATCTCCCCTTCGTGAAGATCGGGAGGAAACATAAACACGCACACAAAGAAGTGCCGAGCCATGCAAATTCAAAGAGAGAACAAATCATCGGCTGATTACACCGGGTCCAATTTTTTCTCCCTTCGTGCACCACCACCCACCACAGACGCACACACTTCTTTTTTTTTTTTTTTCAGCACAAATGATGCTATTTGATGGAGGGGTGGGAAGAGACGGGGGAAAACCCTGCTCTGCCGTAAAAAAGAAATTCGAAGAATTAAAATTGGGAGGAGAGAAACTGGGACTTTTTTTTTTTCCCTCCTCCCCCCCCCCTCTTTGAAGCTGACAGAAGGGCGACTGCCCCGGGACACTGCAGGAGTAAGAGAAAAAAAATAAAAAAGAAAAAAAAAAAAAAGGTCTGAGAAAGATCAAAAACCGGCTCCGCAAGTCCCAGGGGCGACCTCTCCCCCCGACACATTCCCCAAAGTGCGCGGAGAGGAGCCGGGCAAAGGGGACAAGGGGAGGGGGACTCGTGTCAGCCCCGTCCTGCTCCGGCCGGCGGGACCCAGGCAGGAGCCTCTGCCTCCCCTCCTTCCTCCCCTGGCAGACACAGCCCCGCTTCCAGCTCAGCCCGGTAAGTCCCTTTCGTCCCTTCCCCCCACCTTTTCCTTCCTCAGACAGCTGAAGTGCGCTTTGGCAAGGGGGTCTCCTTCTCCCTTTTATTCCGTTTCACCTCCCCATTTTACCCCATTGTCCCCTTTTGCCCCCTCTCCCCACCCTGGAGCGGGTCCCTTTCTATGGCTGCAGGGAGCTGGGCAGCGCTCCCGAAAGGCTTCGACCCCACAAATTAAAAAAATAAGAGAAGAAAAAGCCAGCAAATCGCCTGAACAGACACTCCAAATTACGGCGAGGTTAAAGATGTGCTCGATAGAGGAAAAAAAAATTAAAAATATATATTAAGATGAGGGAGTCGGGGGAGCCGGTTTGTTTCGGGTTTCTCGATTTTACTTTATCTCCCAGGACCGTTTCGAGCCATAGATTGAAGCATCTTGCGGGCTTTAAACCCGGTAAGAGCAGTTTTCCTCGCAGCCCACGGAGAAAGTGAAGCTGCCGACGTTTTTAAGGATTCTTTTTTTCCTTTTTTTTTTTTTTTACTCGAAAGCACAAATTACCCCGGGACTTAGATAAAGGGAAAAAAACCCACAAATCTCCCGGCGGCTGGCGTGAGAGGAGGCGGCAGAATTAACACCAGCTCCTCGGTGAGAATCAGGGGCATTTCCCCGGATTAAAACCGGAGCGATTTACTCCGGCAAGAGCCCGGCTGCTGTCAGTTTAGAGCAGTCTCTGAACCCCAAAAAACAAACCCCAAAAACAACCTCCCCGTGTCCACAGACCCCCAAAAACAAACCCCCCGTGCCCGCAGACCCCAGCGCTGTGACCCCGCACGGTGACAGCCCGCTCCGCGAATGCTGGGCTCGCGTTTACCGTCAGAACGTCCAAAATTCAAATAGCACCGAGGCTGTCAGAACGCACACGGTTTCTTTTCGCCCTAAAGACAGGGCTACCGCACCCCAAACTCCCCCGAGGAGCCCAGGCACGCCGAGATGCTGTCCCGCCCCCGTCCGAGCACAAGGCGATGCCCTCCGCATCCCGGGGGCCGAGAGCAGCCTCCCCCCGGCTGCTCCCCCTCCTCCGCATCCCGCTCCCTACCTGCCCCTGCCGGGAAAAACCTCCTCGTCTTATTTCCCCCAGCGAAATTAAAACGCTTCCCTCGGCTCTGTACAAAGAAATTCACGTCCCCGGGAGAAGGAAGCGCTTCGCCCCAGCCGGGAGCAAAATGCCGCGGCGGGGTGGGGGTAAAGCTTCGCTCTCCCCTCCTTCCTTTCCGAGAGCCTGATTCTCCTGATTCTCCTTTCCCGGGGCCCTCGGGTTGCCGGGACACTCTCTGTCCCCCCTGTCTGTCCGGGGGTGTCTGTCCTGCAGCCCGGGGAGGTGGGAGCGGTGTCCGCCCGCGGCACCGACAGGTCCCGGCTCCCCCGCTCCGCACCTGCGGCCCATAAATAATGGAGAAAACAAGCAGGGCCGGTGGTTATTAATTATCCGCTTTCATTAAAATCCGTCACCCGGAGCCCGCTGCCTGTGTACGGACACGTGAAGGTAAGAGGAGCCGGGGTGGATGGATGGAGGGATGGATGGATGGATGGATGGATAGATAGATAGATAGATAGATAGATAGATAGATAGATAGATAGATAGATAGATTTTTCTCCCCTTTCTGCTTTCAAAACGCTCGATGACAGACAATGTGGATTTTTTGACAGCACAAGCCATTCCCTCTGCTCCCTCCAGCAACATCCTTCGCCCGGTTTGGAGGGTGAAAAATTCTCCTGCAAGGCGGGGAAGGAGAAGAGAGACTCAATGCAGGGATGCCGGTATAGAGAGAGGAAACTCTCCTCTCTGCCTTCGGCCCCCAGTCCCGCCGGAGCCCACGAGGGCCCAGCCCGGCCCGGCTCGGCCCGGCCCGGCCCGGCCCGCGGATCCCCTCGGCGGGACCCGGAGCCCGGAGCGGAGCCATCTCCCTCCTCATCCCAGCCTGCCTCAACCACACACCTCTAGGGTAGCTCTGCTTTGCGTTTCTAAGGTAAAAAAATGAGAAATGTCTGCGTGAAATCGCCCTAAGTACATTCTGTTAGAAGCATTCTTGTTATGCATGGTATACAGTTTTTTTTTAAACCTGAAGACATAGAGTACTACGTATACAGGGTATATTTTATATTATACAGCACATATCAATCTAACAGAATCAAATTGAATCGGAATTATTTGTGAGAAGAGCACAAAACCGCAGCCATCGACACGAGCTTGCCTGCATGAAAATCGCTGTACACAGGGTATGTGGGTCCGGATATACAATATAAATATACACAAATATATATATATATATATATATTTATATGCACATAGGTACAAAGCCAGGCACAGAAAGGCCCCGCATATCCTTCAAATATAAATCAATTCCCATCCTGAGATTAATATTTCTCACCCCAGCTATGCCAATGCCGTGTCTCGCCTCCCAGCCCCTGCCAGCCCAGCCTCGCTCCTTTGCCCCCAAGACCCACAGTTAAAAAAGCATCTTCTTCTCCCCAGCTTCCCAAAATTCGCTCCCTCACGGAGCAGGGGGGCTTTCCCCAAGGTCACCGAGAAAACTCGGCTCTCCCCTCCGTCCACCCCAAGCAATAAAGAGGGGTCGGGGCTGAGTTTCGAATCCTTGGAGCCGAGCTCCTCGTCCTAACGCCCTCCACGTGGAGAAGGAGTAAAAGGAGGATGAATTTAAAAAATTAAAAAAAAGAAAATGAAAAGAAAAATCATTTAAAAGGAAAAAAAGGAGGAGGGTAGCATGGGGAGGACACACAAATCGGCGTTCACTGACCTGGGCAGATGCTTTTGGTTTTGTCCGGTTCGGCTGGAGCGCTCAGAGCAGGAGTGCGGGAGGAGCGGAGCCGCTGCTGGCATGTCGCAAGCTCTCACCGAGGGGGAAAACCTGGGGGAGCCGCATCCTCCGAACGCCCACCCTTGCCCTCCTCCTCCTCCTCCTCCTCCGGGCTGGGCTGAAGATCAGAGCTCTTCCGGGTTGGGAAAGGGCAGAGCAGGAGTGAGAGGAATATGATGGGCCATTTCTTTACACACCCATCGATGGGGCGGGGAGGCGGAGGTGGGGGGGACAGGGGCAGGGCCAGGGGGACGCGCCAGGTACAGCGGTGTGAGCGTGATGTAACCCGTCCCGGGAGCTGCTGGCAGCGCCGGGAGCCGGGAACGCCGGGAACACAGGGGGGAAAATGTAATTAAGCGTATGATCATACAAATAACGCCGGGGCTCGCTCCGCTGCATCGAAAGCTTTCGAGGAAAAGTGGTGACATTGGCGACAAGGGGCTGGTTCTTCTCCTCCGTGCCCCCTTCTCCTCCCCGGGGGATTTTTAATGACCCTATTCTCCTTTTTTTTTTTTGTTTGTTTGTTTTTTAAATTTTATTTTGAATTTGTATCTGTGTAAGGCTTCGCTATACAGACAGGAAAAAAATTATAATAATAATTATGGACATGCATCCCCTGGCGCTTCGAGGGTTGTTCCCTCTCTCCCACTCCTCCTCGGGACGAGGAAGGCTCAGCACCTTTACAGGGAGACTGTAGGGGTCAGCCCCAGCCCTGGGGGTCCTGGGTGTTCCCCTCTCTGTCCCCCCAGACTCGCACGGGCTGAAGCCGGGGCCGATGCAGAGCGAAAGGGACGGGCCGGGGGGATCTGCAGCCCCCTGCCCGCTCCTCAGCCTCCTTTCCCGGGAGCACTGGGGGTTTTGGAGCCCTGGGGGTGGAGGGAAGATGAACACCCCCCCCTAAAGTGCTGTAGGGGCAGCAGAAGCCGGGGAGCCGGGCTGCGGCCACGCCGCAGGCTCCGGGGGATGCCCCAGATCTCCAGCGATGGAAGAACCGACGGGGGGCTCTGATTTTCCATATTTAACCCCCCACTCATGTGTGTCCCCCAAACCTCAGTGTTCTCCCCCGTTGGCTTCGATCCTCGATTCTCTTACAAGAAAACTTCCCCAGGTTTCAGTGATGATGTTTTTATTCGCTAGGGCTGGGTGCTCATTTCGGGGTGGGCGGGTGGGTGTCCTGCCACCAAAACCGGACAAGACACGCAGGACCAGCCTGGGGAAGGCGGGAGGGGGATTATCCACGGAAAACACGTCCGGGAATGGCCCCTCTCACCCACCGGCATGGGCAGCACCTCCGAGCGGGAGAAGTGGGGAGGAGTAAAAAAACCCCTTGGGGTGAAGATGCTTCCCCGGGAATAAACCTGGGATAAAGCTTTATCTTCCAGGGCTAAACCAGGTGCGTGAGGCAGATCCCAGGCCCCAGGAATGGGGGTCCCGGTGGTGCTGGGGGGATGCAGAGCTGCCCTGGGTGATGCAGAGATGCCCTGGGGGGATGCAGAGATGCCCTGGGGGGATGCAGAGCTGATGCAGAGCTGCCCTGGGGGATGCAGAGATGCCCTGGGGGGATGCAGAGCCACCCTGGGGGGATGCAGAGCTGCCCTGGGGGGATGCAGAGCTGATGCAGAGCTGCCCTGGGGGATGCAGAGCTGCCCTGGGGGATGCAAAGATGTCCTGGGGGGATGCAGAGCTGCCCTGGGGGATGCAAAGATGTCCTGGGGGGATGCAGAGATGCCCTGGGGGATGCAGAGCTGCCCTGGGGGGATGCAGAGATGCCCTGGGGGATGCAGAGCTGCCCTGGGGGGATGCAGAGATGCCCTGGGGGGATGCAGAGATGCCCTGGGGGATGCAGAGCTGCCCTGGGGGGATGCAGAGATGCCCTGGGGGATGCAGAGCTGCCCTGGGGGGATGCAGAGCTGATGCAGAGCCGCCCTGGGGGGATGCAGAGATGCCCTGGGGGGATGCAGAGCTGCCCTGGGGGGATGCAGAGCTGCCCTTGGAGGATCCAGAACTGCCCTGGGGGGATGCAGAGCTGCCCTAGGGGGATGCAGAGCTGCCCTTGGAGGATCCAGAACTGCCCTGGGGGGATGCAGAGCCGCCCTGGGGGGATGCAGAGCTGCCCTGCCCGGCCCCCTCCGCGGTACCCGGCCGAGACCCCCCGGGCACATCCCGGCGCTGCGGAAAGTGGGGCAAAAATTGGTCACCTAGGGGGAAAAAATAACTATATATGTATGTACACACCCTCTTGGTCCTGGAGGGATATTGTTGGGTTTTTCTGCTGACGTTGGGAGTTCGCTATCGCTGCTTCTAGAGTGACTCTCTGTGAGGTGAAAGGTAACGCGATCGCCTCCCAATTCTATCTTTAGAAAACACATTCAATTAAGGTAATAACTTAAAGCTCATTAGAGGCACGAAGGGAACCTTCCCAGCGCCAAGCACCGATGGAAACAGCTCGGGTACCCCAACGGCGGGGGGAGGAGGGATGAGCCCATCTACCATCGACAAGAAATGTGCTTTTTGCTAAGGAAAGGCTTCGAAAAAGAGGATTTTAAAGCCACGAGGCTTGTGTGGTTTGGATTGAGCCGTGTGGACGAGCCGGGCATAAATCCTTGCGGGGTGTGGGACAAGAAAAAAAAAAAAAAAAAAAAAAAAAAAGGAGAATACAGCTGAAATCACTCAGGGGGTGTTTTCCTCATCATAGGGCTGGGGAAAATCCCTGCGGAATCTTCGGCTCCCCAAAACAGTGCTGCGGGAGGGAGACGAGATCAGCCTGGAAGATTATGCCGGATCCCTCCAAAACTGCCCAGAAAAAAATAAAAAAATAAAAAAAGCGGGGGGAGGGAGCTGGATCCGGGCTGTCTGAGCGCATCGTGGAACTGGAGGGGGGCGAGGTGGGGAAACGAAAAATCCAGGACCCTCCTGCAAAAACCGCTTGGGAGGACCGCGGAGATGGAGACCCCGCACTATTGTCTCTGTTCCTCCGGCTGGGGCTTGCTGGGGGACGGGAGGGGACAGAGGGAATTTGGGCACAGGCGCAGGCGCATCCACACGCATCCCCCCTCCCGCACCCACCCCGCACCGCCAAGTTCATTTCCAGCCACGGCGGCCGGTGATTCAGAGGTTAAACATAACTAATGAGGCTTTAAATGGCACCCGGGGTTTATCATAAATATCACAGACCCGCCTCGATGCCTGCAGTTGAGGTCCGAATATGCATTCAAAGCAATAGTCGGACACCCGGGGGTCATTTAAATAAACAAATACACGAGAAAAAAAATGCACACACATTTTTCCGTGTATATATATGAATATATATATGTGTGTATATATATATATATATATATATATATATATATGTACATATATATATGTATATATATATACACGGAAAAAATATAATATTATATATATATGCAATAAATCTATGTGGATTATTTATATGGTGTGCGTGTACATATATATATATATATTCCATATATAAATATATATAAATATATATATAAATATTTTTTCCTTGTGTTTTCCAACTTGCTAGGGGAGCCTGCGATTCTCCCACTGCATGTGCTTGACCCCACCTCTTGCTCTCCTCCTGGCACACATTTAGACGGGTATGCACCGAAATAAATACCTCCACACACACGCGCACACACACAATCGATTTCGGCTCCGCCTGAACCAAGATTTGCAGCGGAACCCTCCCTAAATAAAATCCATACGTTATTGTTAGGGATAACCGCTCTGCCGGCTGCAGAGAGGAGGTTGGGGATGTTTTATTTGCTATAATTAAACTGCCTCTCGTGTTGTGGAAAGAAAACCCACCCTCTCTGCCCCCACCCCGGGGAAAAGTTGCCAATAATCAATAATTCCCCCTTCGCCGGCTGTGAAAACACAGTCTCGGAGAGGTTATTTTTTAATATCACTGTTGCAATCTCCGTTTCCAGGGAGGGGAAGAAAGCACCCTCGGTCTTGATCTCCCCAAATCAGGCGCTTTGGCATTGATCCTGCGCTTTGTGTGCGCCGAGTATATTCGCTTTAAAACGATTTCCATTAAACGCGGCCGCCTACATCGGTGGGATCGCCCTGATGACTTTGTGGGAGCGCTGGGCAGGGACAGAGGGGCCGGGGGGGAACCCTCGGAAATTAAAATAATCGCCCCCCTCCCCACCCTCTTTCCCCCTTCGTCCACATCTCCCATTCACCCAGATCAGGGAGTTGGGAATAAAAAGTCAAAGCCAGACCCCAACAAACAGCCGCGATTGTAAATTCCTATCCGTTACAACCAAGGTGCAAAATATATTTATAAAAATGTATAAAGCACGTGGAAGAGGAGAATTTTAATTAAATCTTACTGCGGCTCTAACAACATCGAAGTGATATTTCATTCGGAGCCCGCCTCTTGCTTGTGTTTTATAGCGTTTTCTTGCCTCTGACTTTTTTTTTTTTTTTAAATATTAGACGAGGTACAGAATTATAAATGACTCTTTCCTTATCTGTGCTGCTCACATATCCAGGATCAGAGGAGCTGATTAAGAAAGAAGTCAGAGGCAACGTTGGATTCATAATGATTCGGAATAATGAATCCTTATCTCTGCTTTCCAGATTATCACCCTTTCAGCTCCCAATGTTTTGTTACATGGGATAATTTATTGCATCTAATACATCACAATGAATCTGATGGCGGAAAGCGATGGGCAACGTTGGGGGAAAAATTCGTGGGTCCTTATTTTAGTTTTAGTTTCATCCTGGGGGCAGCGAAACTGATTTTTTTTTTCTTTTTTAATTGGGAAAATATAAGGTAAATCTGATAATAATAATAAAAGAAGTTGGAAGGGGATGATGAGGCGCTTTAATTAGTGTGTCACTTTCAGTCTGAAATTAAGAAAATCGACCGGAGCTTCTCCTCTCGGTGGCTCCGAGATCCTAATTTTACATGATTTATTTTTTATTTAGGTTGGAGATAATGCATCATAAACATTGAATAAAGCACGGAGCCGGGTTAAGATAAAACACAATTTGCATCTCTTTTTTTTTCCACTTTTTTTTTTTTTTTATTTTGAAAGGGAGGGCTGCCAATAATGTTCTTTTTTTTTTTTTTTTTCTCCCCGCCCCGTTGCCGAATAAATACATGCATAGCAAAAAATCGATAAGATTTCTGCGAGGAGTCTCTTCCCTCTTTCTTCCTGTGTCTCTGCCTCCTTTTTTTTTTTTTTTTTTATTTTTTTAGGCATTTCTCATAAACTGGAGAAACTCCGCGTGTTGCTTTGTATGCAAATGAACGCTGCGCTGTGTTTCTGGCTGCAGAAATGAAATAGGGGATGGAGGGCGGGGTGGGGGGAAACAGCCACCTGAAATTATTGATATTCGTGTGCCTGAGGAGGGGAAGATCTGCCGATATTTTGCTGGATTTGAATGCATTCGTTTGAATCCTTGAAGGGAAGCAGCAGCCGGGCTCTGCCTCCTCACCTGCGCAGGGAAAATGAAATGTTTGCATTTCAAACATTTTCCGTGGCGAATAAACCCCCTTTGCTCCATTCCGAAGGATGAGGGGAGGAGGGAGGGATTCCCACAGCAATAACAACTCAGCCCAAAACCTGATCTCAACAAAAATCACCGCAAGGGTCAAACCCGATGAGGGGGTTTGGGATAACCCCCCCAAAACCCTGCGAGGGGCTGGGGGATGCTCCCGACCCGTGCTAGAGCATCCCCGCCTCTGAGAAAATGGTGCCTAAAATCCTCTTCGTGGTCACTTTGCTGCGTCTCGATTGTTTTTTGCTTTAGGTGGGTTTTTTCCTTCTGTTTTTTTTTTCCCCTTTGTGGGCAGCCACTCCTGATGCTAAAATTTCTGGGCACAGGTGCTGGCAGCTCTGTTCTGCCTTGGTTTAAGTTTCCCTTGCTCCTTCTCATCCCTTCCTGGCTCTCATGGCACAGGGACGGTGTTTAATCATTAACCAGGTCTAGCACGGTCCTTTTTTCCAGGAAGTCAGAGCCGCTTCTAAAACGAGGTTGAAAAATAACTTGTTTTTCCCCTTTGCCTAAAGGGAAAGGTTCCCACCCGGGGTCTGGGGTGGGGGGGACCCCACGCCGCCCCCTCCCCGCTGCAGAATTCATCCTTTCACACGCGGTGTTTCACAAATCCCATCCAAACGCTAATCTCGGCTTCCTTACTCTTCCCCCTCCGTGTATTCTGTGCAATATTTGTCAAGGAATTTCAAGTATCAATTATAACCGCAATTTTTTATATTCCCCCCCCCCCCAGTCTGGAGTGTAGATGATTTGATAGGAATATACATATATATAATACCAGTTCTCCCTCAGATGAATTTATTGGACCGCGTCCCACCCTTAGCTGAACATTCAATATTCCAGCATTATCTCCACACTTAAACTCGCTTTCTCCATTTCTGTGCCAAGATAAATTTGCATAATATTTGCAGTTGTAATTAGCTGATGAACATCTCCCAGCCTTCCCCTTTGTTTTCCGCGCGTTTGGTCTTCAATTGATGCCACTTTTGATCTTTAATATTACAGGATCCCGATAGAGCATTTTATATCTTATCTGCAGCGCATGAAAGTCGCGCAGAAAGGGAGTGAGAAGGGGGAAAAAAACGGGGAGAAAGGAGAGGGAGGAAAAGGCACTGAACGAAGCCGAACTAATCAGAGTTTCCAAAGGTTGTTTCAGATGCCTGAATCCACAGTTACGGGCCAAACGAGATAAATGGTGAAATTAGAGCCATTTCAAATAGCGCAGGGCTCCATCAGGTGAGGGACCGCCAGCATCTCCAGCATCTCCGCATCACCCGAGAAGGGCGCCGGGGGCTCCGGCGGCGGGGCCGGGCAGGGGACACGGGGTGCGGGGTGGGGGTGGCAGCGTGTGCGTGTCCCCTCCAGGCTTGGGCACCCCGGGGGTGGCGCTCTGCCGACTTTTAGGGACGCGAGCACCAAAGTTGAGCTTTTTTTTTTTTTTTTTTTTGGCATGGTGCGGGGGGGGGAGCAGTGGGGAAGATGCTGTGGGGAAGGTGGGGAAGATGCTTCTCCTCACCCAACGACAGGGTCGGGAGTAGCCGGCACCCCCCGACCCCCTTCCCCCGGAGCACCTTGAGTGAGCAGCCCACCCTCAGGGTCACCTCCGCTGGCAGAGCCGGGAGTAAAGGATGTTATCACGTCGGGAGGGTTATTAAACCGCTAATGAATGAGTGTCTGTGAGACTCTGGACGGGCTGGAGAGACTGCGGGAGGGGGGTCGGGGGGGAGAGGAGGCAGAAAGGCTCGATCTTCATGCCAATCTCTGGAACAAATAGCTAACATTTAACGTTTACACCCTGCTTGGCGACGAACTGGCGCTCCACGGACCCCTGATCCAGGCTAAAATGTCCAGAAAGCCTTTGGAGAGAACAAGTTCCTAGCTATCAGGTTCTTCTGATCTCTCTCCTCCTTTCATAGGGCTTTGGTTTCAGGCTGGACTTGTCCAATGTCTGCTTTACCGCTGCGCGCTCCTAAATGAGTGTCAAGGAGGCGAATATCAAATAGCAGAGAGGTCAAGGCGATTTGGTTAACCGTTGGCTGGGCTGATGGCTTTAAACTTGTGTGGGAGGCTGGGGACGTGGCAGGGGGGAGGGAAGGGAAGGGGGAAAGGAGCGGGAGCGGAGGGGAAATAAACCCGAGAGAAGTGAAAGCAAGGAGGGGGAAGGAAGAGGGTGGCGGCTTAGAGAGCCCCCCAAAAACGCCAGGGTCAGGGGTTTCAGCGTGGTGGAGGGCTGTGGAAAGCTTGGGTGGAGGGTTTGGTGGTGGCCCTGGCTGCTATGGGGTGTCACTGTCCATTATTTGGGAATATTTGGGAGTATTTGGGTGATGGATGAGTGTTGATGGAATCCACGTTTGGGTTTTTCCACGTTGGGTGTTTTCTGTGGGAAGCTGCAGGGTGTGGGTGGGTGCACCCCAGAGGAGTGGGTGCAGCCACAGGGGGTGGGAAACATGGGGGATTTTGTAGGGTGTGGTTGGGGGGGAGTCACACTAAGTTTGTGCTGGGGGAAAACCCCACAGGTGCAGCTGAGAAGGTGTGCAAAGGGTGCAAAGGGTGAGCCTGGGTGGGGTTTGTGCTCCTGGGGGGGATGCTGGGCATGGTAGGACAATGCCAGGTAGGACAGCACCATCAGGGTGTTAGGAAAAAGAGAGATGTACGGGAGTATTTTTCTGTGGTGATGGAATGGCAGGATGGAGCAGAAGAGTCCATGCACAGATGGAACACAGAGGGATGGTTGTAAAGTGATGAAGTGACCATGGCTGTAGCTGTGGGTGTGGGATGAGCTCTGCAGGGATGCAGGATCAGTGTGAGGGGCCAGGTGTGAGAGGGGCGTGCTGGGTGATGGGCACAGCGAAAACCTGGGGCTCTCAAGAGCTGGGTGGCCCAGCAATGTTTTCAGGGGGCAAATCCCTTCCCTGAGTGCTCTTGACGGCACAGGAAGCAGCGAAGAACCAAGCAAAATACTGCTTTGCCTGCAATAATCATCTACTCAAAATTTAAAAAAAAAAAAAAAAATTGAGAATGAATTTCCTGGAAGAAAAACTTTTCTATTACTGAAGTGGCCAATGAACAGAACAAATACTCAAGGCCTTTGCCAGCCACACTCCTCAGCTCTGAGGCCATACAAGTCCTCCCTTCCCAGCAATCACATTTTGCCCCTGACATTAGCAGAAAACTCGCTCTGGTCCCAGGTAATGTAAAGCTCATCATCTGAACCAAGGCCAACAATCACCACAGGAAATGTGTGCACAGCCACACAGGGCTGAGCAGCACCAGCCCTTGGAACCAGCACAGAGTTTGCAGCAGCTAAAACCAAGAGGGTTTAGTTCCCATGACCTTCACCAACAAGGTGCAGAGCTCAGGAGTGTGGCACTGGAGGAAGAAATTCAGGTGAAGCCACTGGGACTGTCAGGATAATGCTGGAGTCTTTATATTGCCCTGGATTTTGCATTTTGAATGCATTATAGGGGAAACCCTTCACCTCTCTCCCTTTGGAGGTACAAGAGAGATTTCAGGGGGTTCAGTCCCCTACAAGAACAAGGGATGCTATGATGGACATTTCAATGAAGCCTGGTAAGGACAGGAGAGAGGATGAGAAAATGTCAGGATCAAATATGCATTTTGGATTATTAGATTATTAAAAAAAAAAAAAAAAAAGAACGAGAAAATTGTGATGGGTTTCATTGACTTGGCTTCTTGGGGCAGTGTGGAGCCCAGCAAGACATCACAAAAGTGTGGCCCAGCAGAGAGGTGCCTCATGTGTGTGTTTGGACACAAATGCACAGGGAATGTGCGTGCAGGGGGGTTGTGCACGTGCACAGCAGTGATCCCAGATATATTGTGGTTTTTATACATATATATATGTATGTATTCCATAGGAGGCTGAGAGCCATGGGTCCCTCCACCACGCCTGCATCCATCCACACACATCCACCCACCGAGGCTGCGTTTCCGGAGACATTCTCAAATAGAGCAGTGTAATTTCTCCGCTGATTTTGATTGACATGCTGTCCCTGGGATCATGTGTTAATCCCTTCTTCACTCAAGCCTTTTCATAACTCATTTCTCTCTGCTAGATGGAGACTCTGATGGTTACCGAGGCAACGATGATAGCACTAAGCCATTTCCCTCTCTGCACGGAGACCATTATTCCGCATGCATAGGCCATTTGCAACAAAGGTCGCCACAAAGTCATCCACAACACAGCACACGTTTATTAAACTTTTATTCTTTTTTTTTTCCCTCCCCCTAACAGAGAAACTAGCCAGCATATGTACAATATCTCTCACTTTTTTTTTTTTTTTTTTAGATCTTTGTAATATAGGTAATAATAACTGCAGCAGATATTATTGTACCCAAAGTCTATATCACACAGATCAGGGGCTTAGAGTTCCTGGTCTAGAAAGATCATGCTTAGATGGTGAGGTTTTGAACCAATGATTCCTATTTGTCTTTTATTCTCCTATCAAATAGCAACTTTAATAGCAGTTGGAGGAAAAAACAGCCGACAGCAATGATATGAGAGCGGTGTGAGGTGAATATTTGAATGTAAAACCCACACAGAGCTTTGCCCTGCACAACCAAGCACCTCCCAAAGCCAAATAACCATCAGCAGTGACCACCTCTTTTAATTTAATTTCTACCTGGCTCCTTACCAGGAGCACAAGTTGAAGGGGGTCTATCTTGTGGAGCTGGTCCCAGGGTATTAAAAGCCAGCTCTGGCTCTATGATAACAGAGTTAAAGTGCTGCTGGAAAGGCTCCCTGCTAAGCTGAGGTATCCTTCCCCACCAGTGAGGCTTTGCCCATATGGGGCCACGCTGCTGGGTTTTATTTCAGCCACATCCCTCTCCTCTGGGGACCAAACACGAGGCGACGCTTGGGGACGGCTTTTAGCCAGCAGCCCTTTCCCACCGGGAGGGCCACGGATGGAGGCACAAATGCCTCGTGGTGGATTCATGGATTTAGCACTGGAGACAACCTCAGCAATGTTACAGATGCCTGGAGTGTGTGTTTCCTCAGCCCCACCCCCTGCTCTGGTGGGTTTGCAGCCTGGGCTGGGCTGCTTGGACAGTCCCGCGGCACCAGGGCTGCTGCGGATGTGAAAGAGGAGGAGAAGATGGCCCACGGTGATAAGCTCCCAGGAAATTTCTATGGTGCCTCCTACTCTTCCCTGTCCAGACAGCTCCAGCTCTGCTCTGGGCTCTTATCTCTCTGTATTGCTGCACCTCTCTGGCCTCCCTCCTACAGAGTGCTGCTCAGCTTGGTGCAAACACACTCCTAATTGCACTGACCTGCCCCAAAGCCCTGATCCCATCTGCCCTCTCTGACTCCCATCACTGGCTTCACTGGTTTTAGCACCTATTTCATTTAAATGCTCCATGCTGCCTCTTCAAAGCCCAGCCCTGGCTATTCCACTGCTCCTCCCTTTATTTTCAATTTGGAAATTTAAAAAAAAATTATAAACTGACAACCTTTAAACATTCGGTTTGCTTTCCTGGATACATGGAGATGCTTAAATAAATGAGAAGTCCACAAGAGCCCAACCTCTGCAAGTGTGTGAAGTCCTGTGCTTGGAGATGCACCTAAAGGAAAACACCTTCTGTGAGTAACCATCACTTGGAGGCAGCCACAGTGGTTTCCAAACCAGCCCCTGTGCTTGCTTACAAAGTGTCTGTTTTGCAAGACATTCAAGTAGTCAGAGACAAACAGGAGTTGGGGTTAAACCTCCCAATCTGCCATTTATCTGGAGAAGCACTTTCCCACTGAGATACAACCACTGCAGAGGGGTGAAACACCCCTGGTCCAGCTGGCACACAGGAGATTGGTTTATGGTGGGAAGTGGCTCCTCTGCTGAGGGGCTGATTTAGCACAGAAAGAAGAAAGCAGCTGCCCTGGATCCACGGGTGTTGGTGTCCAAGGCCTGTCACTTCCACCTTTATGAGATGATGTGGAGCCAGAGTGAGAATTGAGATGTTCCATTGGTGGGGGGATCCGAGAGGGATTGATGCTGCAGACAAGGTCCTGCTCTCAGGAGGGTGCACTGTCTCATGGCACTTTTCACTCCTGTTTTTACTCTAAAGAATTAAGTTTTCCAAAGATACTGGGCAGGAAGATCTGGCCCTGCACTTGGCAAATGATGAACACCAAAGCCTGAAGTGGAGGTGAAGAGGGGTGAAGGTGGAATCAAGCTGGACAAATACATCTACTCTGTGTTTTCTCAGTAGCTTAAAACATTTCACCCTTTGCTCTCCCCTTCATCCTATTCCCATACTGAATTTCCAAACCATATCCAGCCATTCTGAATAAAATCCTGTTGCCTGTTAGACCCTTTTCCCCAACCCCTGCCCCATCCAGCACCTTGGCTGCTGTTGCATCACTCCTTTCAAGGAAAGTCTCCTGCATATGTGCCTTGATATTAAAAAAAAGGGTGAAAGAAATATTTATCATGACTTCTGCTCATAATGAGCTCTCCTATCTCATTCAAGGATGCTTGAGGCCAGGAACTGAACAAGGATAATCACTTGTGATGCAGCCCTGGGATGGTGCTGGGACTTTTGAGCGAAGCGTGGCAGGTATTTCCAAGCCCCCTGCACTAATTGATGGGCTCTCTATATATCATGCCAGATAAAGGGCTCTTGCACAGTAAATGCTGATGTTTAGAACATCCTGATAGTGTTTTGTTAACAAGAAGATAACAGGAGAGCAAGATACGTTTGTTTAGCTGCCTATAGATAAACCAAATAGGGCCTTTGTTAAGTTTTCATGACTGATGGCAGGTACTAAGTGCGATAAATAATACCCCAGGTCCTGATTGGAGCTACTGTAGCACAAATGCCAACCTAAGGCACTGACCTGTCAGGGGGGATGGAGGGGTTAAAGGCTACAGGAGGGAAAACCTGGGATTATTTTTGTGGGTGGCAACCCTTTTTTTTTCTGAACTGACAGTGGCCTGTTATGGCTTTTGCAACATCCCAGCAAAGTGGTACCCACCAGAAAAGCAGGGAATGAAAAAGATGTTGGTAATAAGGTATTGGTGGAAGCAGGAGGGCAGAGAGAATATGAAAATTTACAAGGAGAGGGTGGCACTGGATGGCACCAGTCTAAGATCAGTGGTGACCTGTCCTCTGAGACTCTTCACCAGCTCATCTGGGATGGGGTGCCCCAAGAATCTTTGGAAATGGAGGGAGAGCAAGGCTGTGTGGCAAAATCCCATTGAGCAGATCCCAAGCATCCTTCTCCTCCCACCCCAGGAGGATGCTGAGTCAAGGCAGCACCCACCTCCCTCCCTGGTTTGCCTGCCCAGGGTGCTTATTAGCACTTCTCCCCAAACCACCTGCTAATTGCAAGGTGGGTCACTGCCAGCCCTCTTACAAAAGACAGAATTGTTATTGAGGGGTGAAGGGGGGGCTCTGAGTCATTGGAGGAGAGGAGCCACGGGGTCTGCCCTCGGTGCTCCCCACTGGTGTCCCAAAGGTGTCCCCAGGGATGCTCCAAGCTGCCAAGGCCAGTGACAGATCCCCAGCAGGGGGAGAGCTGCTCAGCCAGGCTTCCAAAGCCTGCAGCTGCAAAACCTGTCCAGGTTTGGAAGCCAGGCCATGAAACACCCCAACTCCTCTCAGCTGTTGAAAAGGATTATAATTACAGTATCTTCAGCACCATCTCCCCTGTGAAGTCAGTAATTTGCTCCCCTTTTGTTTTTCTTCTGCTTGTCTCATGTCTTGCTTCCTCCTTCTCGTGACTTTTAGGAGAGGAGGCTGCAGGAGCTGCCCTGGGCTGATGCTAAAAGCACCCATGACCCTTGGTGCCTTCCTGGTGCAGCCTGCTGAGGAAGGGGAGGAGGAAGGCTTCAAGCTTGACTCCATGGATGAAAACCTCTGCGATGCTGTGCTTCTCAGCTCCTGTTCTGACGGAGGTGAAAGCAAAAAGCAGCCATGGCATCCCCAAGCTGGTGCTGATTTGGCACAAAAACTCTGATGCCCAGCTGGCTGTCAGGTTTTGGTTCCCTAGGAAGTGGGAATGAGGAGCTCAGTGTCCTGCTTTTCACTTAAGAATGGGATGAATCTGTGAGGAGGTTGTACAGTTTGGGTTTTGTTTTTCTATCCCAGCTGCTCACATGGGTATTTATTTTTGAGGGTTTTTAAAACTTTTAAGGAGATGTGAAGGGCTGGAGAAGAAAGCACTAAACTGTGTGTGTGTGGTGTCCTGAATTATTTTAAAAAATACCTGGACTAGCCCTGCTCCTTACCCAGGGAGAGACCAAGCTGCTAATTTCTACTCCTTCAGAACTAAGGCCATGCCAAACCCACTCTAAATCCAGAAAAATCTACAGTTATCCCCAAGCAGAAATAGTGGAAGAGGATGGAAACTTTGCACTCAAGGCTGGACTATACACATTTAAACCCTCAAAGCTTGGAAATCGATGGATGGGGTGGAAACTTTGCCCCATAACTCATGGGGAAGACCCTCAATTTGCATTTCACAACAACATGCAATGTGGGATTCACTCTGTGCTGGGCTTCAGAGCCAGCCCAGAGTGAGGGAGAGATGTAAATGAAAATCTAGTGGATCTTCCCTAGACAACTTTGAACAGGCATCCAAAAAAATGAATGTGTTTTCTTCTAATTAGGAGTGCTCGTTATATCTCATGGTGATCTACAAAACAAGCCACATGCCAGTTATTGCTGGTACAAGCACAACAATTCTGACTGTGGGAAAAAAGTATTTCCAGGCATGTAGGACACAAAACGTACTAAAGGCATTTTAATGACACTTTAATTAATCTCTAGGCATAGGTTAAACAGGGAATATCTAAAAAGGTGTGTATGTGTGTGGGGGGTAATAACGAAAGTTAGGACTCAAATCAAAAGATGCTTTAGTACCTGCATATGTTATTAAATATAATTATATTCATTTAAAATATCCCCACGCACAAAAAATGGTAAACTGGAATGAAGGTTGCAAGCAAATCTCAGTAAATCAAGGCTGACAAAAAAATGTATCAAAAGAATGTTATGATTATCATACGAACAAAAACAAACCTGAATAAATTTAGAGTTAAGGTGAGACTTAAGAAAAGAAATCCAAAGGCTCTAGGTATGGAAAATTACCCAGTGAAGGCAGCTAAACCACTTCAACTCAGAGATGGGTTACAACAACCTAAAGAAAAAGCAAGTGTGGATTTAGAAACACATTATCCTCACCCAGGACCACAGAAATGGAAATGCCTTTCTCAGATATGTGTTGATAAGAGTTTATTGCAAAGATTTGGGAGACTCTCACTTCCAGTTTGCTCACCAGCCCAGAGTCCTGTCTGTGTAAACACTCGTGACAAAGCAACTGGGCTCTCTGCAGAAGTGCATCTTTTCCTTCAGGAAGAAATAAACCTGATTTTACCCCAGATCACCACTTCCTGCCCAAGTCTTGCCAGGGTTTTGCTGAGCTCTACTTGCAGAGTATCCCAGCTGTGGTTAGAGGTGCGTCAGGCAGCCTCGGGGGGAGCCCATGCACAGACATCTCCCCGTGCCTTTGGTTTGGAAGGACCTTGCAGAGGGATCCAGACTTTTGCATGTCTGTTACAGGGAGATCTTGGCTGCTGAGCCCTATTTTTGGGATAAAACCTCAATGTAAACTTGTGCTCCCAGTGACATGTTCATATAAAGGTGCCTGGAAAAGTATCTGGGCAGGTATCCAAGGATAAAGGAGCCTCAAAGGTGTATTCTGCAACAAATGTCACTATTAAAGCAAGGATCGGCTGCTGAGGGGACCTCAGGCTTAGGAAGCAGAAGAAAATTTCCCTTCTTGTGCCATCAGGTGCAGACACTGACCCTCTTGGCCTCAGACAGCTCTGGCAGGAGTCGTCAGCTTTGTGTCAATGGGAGCTCAGAGGGGCCTGTTCCCATCATGGCTGTGGGGAGCTCAGAGGGGCCTGTTCCCATCATGGCTGTGGGAGCTCAGAGGGGCCTGTTCCCATCATGGCTGTGGGGAGCTCAGAGGTGCCTGTTCCTCTCATGGCTGTGGGAGCTCAGAGGTGCCTGATCCCATCATGGCTGTGGGAGCTCAGAGGGGCCTGATCCCATCCTGGCTGTGGGGAGCTCAGAGGGGCCTGTTCCCATCATGGCTGTGGGAGGTCAGAGGTGCCTGTTCCCATCATGGCTGTGGGGAGCTCAGAGGGGCCTGTTCCCATCATGGCTGTGGGAGCTCAGAGGGGCCTGTTCCCATCATGGCTGTGGAGAGCTCAGAGGGGCCTGTTTCCATCATGGCTGTGGGAGCTCAGAGGTGCCTGTTCCTCTCATGGCTGTGGGGAGCTCAGAGGGGGATGTTCCCATCATGGCTGTGGGGAGGTCAGAGGGGCCTGTTCCCATCATGGCTGTGCCCCTGATGTGCTCTGTGACCTGGCACAAATCACATCACCGCCCTGCTTTGGTTTCGCTACTTGAAACACCAGCAGAAAACAAATCCGTCCTTGTTCACAGAAAGTGAGTGATGCTCGCCCAGCCCCAGGATTTCTCCAGGCACATCTGATGGGAACTGCCACAGCTTTTGAGTCCTTAAGCCATTAAACAAATACCAACCCTGAATAGTTATCTGGTTTTATTACCCTCTCCCAGCAATCACAGGGACACGCAGCTGCCTTGCTCAAATGCACGTATGGGAATGGCAAGGTGGGATGTGCTGCACCAGGATGGGAAATTTGACTGGATAGCTAGGGTAATAGAAGCATAAAATGGTTTGGTTGGAAGAGACTTTGAAGATCATCCTGTTCTAACCCTCCTGCCATGGCAGGGACACCTTCCACTATCCCAGGTTGCTCCAAGCTCCATCCACCCTGGCCTTGGACACTTCCAGGGATAGGTCATCAACTGCTACTCTGGGCAACCTGTTCCAGTGCCTCATCAACCTCATAGTCAAGAATAATATCCTAATATCCAACCTAAATCTACTCTCTTTCAGGAGAGAAAGTTTGGAAGATCCATCTCCAGCAAATGATAACAGGCACTTGTCCTGCACAGAGGGGAAATGTGATGTCAGACAAGTGAAAGTGAGGGACCCACTGCAAGCAGCAGGACACTTCTGATTGAGAGAAGGATAACCCAAAATGGAAGTAAACAGCTAAATTACTACGTTGTTGCAGAAAATCAGAATACCTTGGGGGAGGCAATGCCAAGAGCGTGTTCAGCTCTGAAACTATTTTGCAACGTGTGCATCTGAGGCCGGGTTCATATCAGAGGCCTGAGCAATGTGATTTGGCAAGTGTTAACTCCATGACCAGTGCATGCCATCCAGAAGCCAGAAGAAAAACAAAGATGTGATGCAGCTCTGCAGCCATTTAAGCATGGCTTTGGTAAACAGAGCGGGTTTAACACTCACCAGAGCCTCAGGCACGGGCTAAGGCACTGGCTCCTCCCTCCACCCACCTGCATACTCAGTGGCTTGTACAAAACTTGGCCTAGTCGGAGCTCTGGAAATTAATCTGGTCCCCCCCTGTGTCTCTGCACCACCCTCCTTCCCTGACACCAAACCAGCATGCTTGGTTCTGCTCATAAACACCAGCAGACCACCAACCAAGAGCAACTGAAAACGAGGAGCCAGGTGGATATCCCGAGATCTGTGCCCTGTGAAATCCCAGGCAATGCTTTCCAGCGAGCTGGTACAGCACAGCTGTGCCAACACGGGCACCTGGGTGTGGGAAGAATGCTGGCAGGGCGATGAACTCATTAAGGTGGAGCTCTGTCACCACCTCCTGCAGGAATCCGAGATGAGTCCATCGCTGTGTGGATCCTTGTGCAATGGGTGTAGGAAGGATCAGTCACTGGAGCTCTGCGCGCCGCGGCCAACGCCACCAGGAGAAACAGGAGCCCTTTCCATGTAAGCCAGCTGATCCGCCTGATATCAAGTGACTCATTAAGGGCTTACAAAACTTAAGTAGACCATAGTGTTGCTCTCTAGTAGTGGGAACTTCTTGGCTTGAGAGGAGGATTTGATACCAGCCAAAAACTCACCTTGGGCCTCGCTGGCATTAGCAGCAGCAGATCTGCCCTGGGAGGTGTGTGCAGGAAGTTGCAAACTGCTCCTGTTTTTACTCCAAAGAATTAAGTTTTCCAAAGATGCTGGGTAGGAAGGTCTGGCCCTGCACTTGGCAAATGATGAACACCAAAGCCTGAAATGGAGGTGAAGAGGGGTGAAGGTGGAATCAAGCTGGACAAATACATCTACTCTGTGTTTTCTCAGTAGCTTAAAACATTTCACCCTCTGGTCTCCCCTTCATCCTATTCCCATACAAGCTCTTCGAAAGAATGAAAATATCTCATGTTGATTAGATTAATTAGAGACAAATGTACACACAGGTAGTGATTGGACATGGCTTTAAACTAAGAGAGGAGAGACTTAGACTAATTACTAGGAAGAAAATTCTTGATTGTGAGCATGCTGAGGCCCTGGCACAGGTTACCCAGAGAAGCTGTGGCTGCCCCCTGGAAGTGTTCAAGGTCAGGTTGGATGGGGCTTGGAGCACCCTGGGATAGTGGAAGGTGTCCCTGTCCTTGGCAGGGGGTTGGAATGAGATGATTTTGAAGGCTCCTTCCAACCCAAACCATTCTATGATTCTGTGATCTTCCAAATAGCTAAATAGTTATCTTAAACACATCTGAATTGGAATCACTGTGACTTGGGTGCACAAGGCAAAATCCATCCTTATGGCCCCCACAGAAGTGTATTTGTAGCCAAAATTTGCAGATGAGAGAAACCACAGACATAGAGAATCAAATGGAGCAGGACCAGCATCTAAAGAGGTTGGTAGGCAGATGTTTTTCCCAATTCTAAGGGATACAAGGGTTTTGCAAAATAGATCCATGTGCTCTGATTAACATAAGTAAATTAAGTCCTAATAAAGGTTAAGTGGGTGCACAGCAATGGCTGCTTGAGCTTTGCCATGTTTATGTGGAACCTCCAGGTAGAGAGGATGGGCTTGTGGCACATGAAGTTTATGTTCAGTGAATTTGGACATTTCTCCATTGCAAGCTGTCACCAAATTCAAGCATTTTCATGTGACTGTCTCACTGGCTCAGCTCAAGCCATTGCACAGGTCATGATTATATTCCCTAAACATCATCCGTATTAGAGAGCTACGACTCCTTCAGTGGAGTCCTCAGCATGAAACCGATGAACATCCTTGCTTTGGGAAAGTTAGGGGGTTTTTTTGTGGGTTTTTTTTTTGTTGTTGTTTGTTTTTTTTTTTTTTGTCAGAAATCCTGAAAACAACAAAAAAAAATGCAGCATTTATGCAGCCAAGACTGTGAGGGCTGGAGAGATGTGGTTCCTCCTGAGCTGTGGCACTGCAAATCCAGCCTTTTAGAGAGTAGGTGGCACTGAGAGCCAATGGTTGGGTCGGGTTATTAGATATCAAGGCAAAGTCCTGGATTTTGGGCTTGACTGAGCATCTGTCTTTGCAGAAAATATAGAGAACAACAGCATCACTTCATCCACAGCATCTTAATACGTGCCAGCTCCAAGCACCAACGCAGGCATTTCACAGCCCACAAGGCCCAGAGAAGGCAGCTATTGTACGAATTATGAGAGGCGTTTTTTGACGTCCCCAAAGTAATTTTAGGCAAGAAGCTGCTTCTCAGATAAACTCCACCAGATATCCCTGGAAGCAAAGAAGCTAGTAGGAAAATAAGTGAGTTCAGCTCGGCTCTTTTCACAGAAAAGCTCGAAATTAGTGGAGGAAAAGAGAGTTGGTTTCATGTTGGAAAAGTTACTGGAAGAGGGTCAAGTAAAGCCTGCAAAGCCAAAGGATCTCTTTGGTTCTGGAGGGCTGTAGATGGTTTCCAGTTCCCAACTTCAATAAAAACACATTTTCAGCTGAGGAGCAGGTTCAAGGACAGTTCTGTCACTGGGGAGGCTCCCAATGGCTCTGTAGTTTTATCCAGCCCTTGTGAAGGGTGTTATTGTTATTTAAACCATGGGAAGGTCTGGGCTTCACAGAGCAGGAAACGTTATCCTCCTCCTGTGGATGGAAACTGGGACACGCTCTGATCCTGTGCCTAAACACACCACGGCAGAGCTGAGAGCTGTGCCCAGCTTCCTTGGTAGCAAGACCAAGTTTTTACCTTTGAATCCATGCAGTGGTGACCATTTGGACAAGAAAAACCCACAAGCAGAGGTGTATCCCTAAAAAGACAATTCTGAGAGCATTTATCAAAAAGCGCTGTAGATGACAGCTCAGTTAAAAATAAACCACTGCTCACTATCTCCTGTCGCTATTTTCTAGTGAATTTATGTAAAAGGAAAATAAAAATTCTATTTTTTTTTTCAAATCTGATGCCAAACTTAAAAAAATCCATTGCAAACAGTGCCCAGTCCCACACCTGGGGAGGGATCACCTTGAAGGAAGAAGGATGAAGGTCACCTGTGCACAGTTAAGCAGCAGTGGCATTGGAGGCCCCAGGTGACACCAGGGCTGGTGACATGCCATCACACTTGTCATTAGTCCCACAGCAAGCAAATGACAGGCACAGCAAGATGCTGGCTTAGGGAGGAATTGACAGGAGAGACTTTGGAATTTGTAAGCCAAATTCCTCATGATAGGTGATGAAACCTAAATTTTTCTAAATATGTTCCAAGTCTATTTCTCTGTCATCCCCTTGTTTAGGCAATAAAATAATCAAATTGTTTTCTGTTTGGTTTTGTAAAGCTGTTTCGTAGTCATTATGGGAGCATTCATATTGAAAACATAACAGGGAGTTGTGTTCACATGAAATTATTTTCTCATTGTGTTTTACAAATTGCATGGAAAATCTTCCACCTATCCCAGGTTTACCTCACATTTTATTTTCTGAAGGAAATTTGCCTTCTTGATCAAAGCTTGAGGCAGCAATCACTGAACAACAGAAACGTTTGGGTTGGAAGGGATCATCTATTTAAAGGTCATCTATTTCCAACCAATATTGCACCAAACCTCAACTCTGAGCACGTTTGGTGTCACCATCCTGGAATGGAGTCCCCACTTGCTCAGGGCACCCAGCAGCTGCTGAGCTGTGTTGGCTTTGGCACCTGACACCTGAGTTAAGGGGCCACGACTTTGGAGCAGACAAGGACTAGAAGGAAAATTTAAGGGGTGACTGCCAAGGGGGAACAGATGGTCTGGAAGCCCTCAGCTCTCCTCTCTCCCTGTGAGGAGTGTCACAGGATTTAAAATCATGGTGCAAAAGGTCACTCCATAAACATCTTAGAATCATAGAACCCTATGGTCTATGGTTTAAGGTCCCTTCCAACCTATGGCTTAGATTGGAAGGGACCTTAAAGATCATCTCATTCCAACCCCTCTGCCATGTCCAGGGACACCTTCCACTAGACCAGGCTGCTCCAAGCCCTGTCCAACTTTGACATTGAAAGTTCCCAGGGATGGGGCATCCACCACCCCTCTGGGTAACCTGTTATATAGTATTTCACCACTGTCATCATAAAAACCCTTTTCCTTAACACTTAATCTGAATGAACCCTCCTTTTGTTTTGTCCTACCACCACAGACCCTGTTAAATAAAAAGTCTGACCCCCTCCTTCACCCACTGCAAACCTGGAAGAGGCTGAAGCAGCCCCTTGGAGTGAAAGCACCCTTGGCTCGGCTGCCCCAGCTCACAGTTAATGGTTTCTGCTCACAAGAGCCAGGTACAAGAGCTGTTTGCTGGCTGCAAATCTCCCGTTACAGCCTCCTCTGCCATCCAGCACACATGGATTAATAGCAGCTTTCTACTTTTGAGGTTACAGCTGATCCAAAAGTCCCCAGAAGAAAGGGCGAGTTTCCTAAGCGGCATGACTGACAAGACGGCGAAGAGGGAGTTTATTCAGAGCATTATCTAATTCATTCCCCAGTGAAGGAAACTCATCTACTTTTCAGACTTAAAACTTCTAAAGAAAACTGCTATGATCTAAAGAGATTGGCCATAAAACTATTTGTATTGAAAACTTAGCCAGCATGCCTTTAGTGAACTTCATTCATTAACATTCTTCCTGGCAAGGTTTCCATATCTCAGCGTTCATTTTATACTTTAATTTGGTTAGTAGGTCTTTGTTTAATCGTCCTATTGAAAGGAGAACAAAGAAGGTTTAGGTGATACAGTGAAGTAATACACTATATTTTATCTCTCTAAAGCCCAGACAAAGTCAGCAGGCTCTGATACCCTCCGATTTGGGTTTTTTTTTAAATTCCCTTTCTCTTCCAGGACATTTGGAATCACAAATCAGTTGCAGAGCATAAAGATCCTCACTGTACTTAGCCGTGGACACCTTCAGAAGAGAAACACCTTGTCAAGCAGAGAAATGATGCTCTGAGCATAACATACAGCACCAAAGGAAGATTATCTTGGGAAAAGGGCATTCCCATTACTCCAGGGATGGATGTTCTCCTTTTATATCTATGTCCTCCAATAAAAATCAGTAGTCAAGATAGTTTCTTCCATTTCTGAACTTTGTGCTTACTGTCTCGATATCAACTCCATGTTTTTTTCTGGATGCAAAACTCATTAACAAGCTGCAATTTTGCCTAATGACTAACCTGCTTCACAGCCAGCACCCAGCATAGCAACCCACAGGCATAGGCTGCCCTGGATAAAACACATTAAAAGGATAAAAAAGATAAAAAATTCTCCAAATGGAGCTGAGCCCCGGCCGTGCCAGTGGGCAGCTCCTGGGCTGCTGTAAACTGACACAGCTCCAACTGACTCCCAGCTGACTCCAGATAAAAATCTGGCCCCAGAGTAGCGGCAGGATTCAACAAGCTTTTCTCACGGAGTAGCTTTTGTGCTCTTTTCTTGAATATTTACGACCCATCCTCACTGTCCTGCTTAAATCCACTACACATGGTGCATCCATAAAGGGGGAAAATTGTACCTGTCTACTCTTTATAGTGTAGCAGTTGGTGAGGTGTCTCCTCACTGAAAACTCTTTAATTCTTTACTTTCTAAACTCCACACCACCCACTGATGCTTCCCTTGAAGCTGCATTTAAGGCAGGAAAACCATTCAGAGACCTGGATGCTCTCCCATGACATGCAGCAAGCAAACCAACCTGCATCCCACCCACCGTGCCCTCTTCTCATTGATGGTGGTGTCCAAAACACAAATCATAAAAGGACTCATATCCCAACCCCAAAATCAAGCAGTGACTCTAGGGAGCAGCCCCAACTGCTCCCTCACTTTCCATACACAAAGTTTATGGAGAGACACCCAACCTGTGACGTTACCAGCAGCAAACACAAAGGTCTGGGGAAGGAACTGGGCTGGCTCAGTGCTGGGTGGGGCCAGGGGCTGTAAAGAAGGTCCAAGCCACACATTGCTCAGGGATAACCATTTCTGGAATGATTATTCATTAATGCCACTGATTCCTGATCCACAGCAGCATAAGTGAAAGGGAGGCAGGCTCAGCACCAAGTGTGGCTTCAAACTAATGACCCGGAGGTGAAGGGCCCCTTCTCCTGTTACTAATCCCCTCAGCCACACAAGCCTCCTGAAAATGATGCTTTGGTTTTATTGCCACAGGGGTCATTTATAAAATCATAAAAGCCAGGTTAAGAAACCAACCCAGCAGCAGCAAGGCCAAGCATGAAGAGCTGAACAGCCATCCCATAGGGCACGTTCAGCCCTCCCATGGTATCCTGAGTAATTCAGCTGATTAAATGTGAGAAGTTCTGATTCATGGAGAGGAGGAGGAAATGCATAAACAACTTACCAAAAGCTAATTTCTTTATTATTGCAACCAGAAATGACCAAAGACGGCGTATTTTGTATGTCTGCACATTACATGTGGAAAAAACCAAAAATCAGCATTGCAACATCCAACAATTCAAAATAAAATAGAATAAAAAAATCAAACCCAAGAACTTTCTTGACTGGTAATTAACAGGGACGGAATATAAACGAGATGGCATTGAACAAAGCAGGTAACAGTGCACTTTTAATAAACCAATTTCATCCATATCACCACTGATTTGCAATTTAACAGTTCTATCAGCAAAGCCTAATTTCCCTAACTAGACTGGTACTTTTAAAAACATGACTAATTCACTCTCATTAATATCAATTTGGATGCATTTAAAAAATAACTCTTAATATCTGCACAACAGGCTAAAGGGTCATATTTCTCTAACATCAGACGTTCTCACTGCATTGGTTTAAAATACAAATATCCCCAAATTAACCAATGCAAACTAAAATTGATTAGAAAACAAAAGGCATAAATTGTTTTCAAGATTTATTCTTATTTAGCTCTGAGACCCATTGCACTACAATATCTAACATTAACTTTTATTTCAGTTTCTCTGCACCTTCCCCTCCCATTTTCAAGGGGGAATGTGTCTGGGATCCAGTTTACTGGTCTTTCCAAGGGGATGCACAAAGCAGAGGAACACACCTGCATCTCCTCTACCTAAATACGATGCTTTTGGCAAACTCACTAACCACTTGTTTAAAAAAAAAAAGGAGAAAAAGGAGAAAAAGAGAAAAAAAAAAAGTCCATTCCAGCTACAGATTAACATGCTGTAGCTGCCACCAGAAGTGCAGAGCCCCCCTGGCCTAAGCTCCCAATTCAGAAGGCATTTAAGCACATGTACAACCAAGTGTGGGAACAGGCTCCTTGAAGGCAATAGGATTACTCACTTCTTAAGAAGTTACCACATGTTTAAGTATCTGAATCAAGGCCTAATTATGGTGCTGGCCACCTCCTCGTGCACACACAGCTGGGGCAGAGCTCACCAATCCCTCACAGCCATGAGGACAGGCGTTTGTCACACGGGCTTTTAGTAGCTGCTAGGTTTGTATTCTCGGGCAAACGACAACAAAAATCCTCAAGCCCTAAAAAATAATTAAAAAAAAATTACTTTATAAATATCAGCTATTTACATGTGTGAAAATCTTTTAATGGGAAGTGTTTTTACACACTGATGAAATGTACAAGCAATGAAAAGTTATGTTGACAAAGACTTTAAAAAAAAACCAACAAACTAAAAATCAATGTATAAAATATATTACAGGTCCACCAAAAGAAATTCACACGGAAGAAAAAAATTGACACAATAGAAACTTTTTTTTTAAAAAATAGAAGATATATCACAAAAGCTTGAACATGTTTATTTTATGTTAGTACTAAAAATCAAGGAAAAAAGCTTCATATATTCTCATCACAAAAATATTTACCAGCCACTTTTTATTTCCACATTATGATTATCTGGCTCAGCAAGAGTCGAGGCTGAACTGTATCCAGACTACAGAAATCATTCCAGAAGGTTGTCTCAGTTTACAACTTACTGCAATTTACATTTTCTCCTCCTCTCAGCACCTTACTGCAAAGGTTCAAGAGGGATTAATAACAAATTGAGAAAGAATAGGACAGATATCTGTATTTACAACATTCATCCGTGTTGCTGCTGAGCCACAGGAGCAGGAGCAGTCCCGGGAACCACCGAAGCCTTCACGGTGCTCTGTGCAAACTCCCCTTGCCAGGGGGAAGAAACAGCATCAGAATGTACCAAAATCCAATGCCCTGGGCTCGGACTGTCTGTGAAACCCAACAGCCCCTGAGCAATGGCATCTCCTCGCCCCTGATTCACTGCAGGGACACAAACGACCCTGGCAGGGTGGGTTCCTCCTGCAGCCGAGTCGGGGCGGGAGGTGCCGCGGTGACCGCACGATTTCAGTCCCTGCCAAGCCTTCAGTGTGCCCTGTGCTTCCTCTTCTTGTGTTTTTTATCCTTCCTTTTGTTGGCACACTTGGAGCAGAACCACTGCATCTCTTCTGGGGGTGCAGCCGTAAGCCCAACACAAGGCCTGTGAAGGACAGGAAAATATCACATCATCTCCATGGAGTAACATTGCTTTTGTTTCTCGCTCCAAAAAATGCAACTTTCCAGTGGAAGACTGGATCTGGCCTTTGAATTAATACAGCAATTATCTTAACAAATATAATGATCAAAACCTAAGAACTCTTGCTTTGAAACAAAAGAGAAGTATCAAAAGGATACTCAGATAAAAAGTGTTGTTTTAGTAGAAAATATGAATGCACTTTCAGGTGTAATAGACTAGACTGAAAATAATTTCAAATGCTTCTTTAACGCATCTGCAAAAAACCCTTATGATTTTATGTAGCTTTTAAAAAAAATTGCCTAAAAAGTGATTAATTTCCCCTAACCTTTTTATAAGAGCTGACATTTATATTACTGTTCATACAATGCTTCATAATTTGAACTGTCTATCTGTATACACTGTGCTCATAATCCTGTAGTTCTCACAAAATTACCGGAATCAGCAATATTTCCCAGCAGTTTCAAAAACAACCGTTATCACCAATGCCCATTAATTAAAAAGTAACTCTCCTTCACAGCTTAAAATCTGCCTTTTCAAATTTCAGAGCAACAGAGATAAAAATATCTTCCAGATTATTAAATTGGACACAGTAAAGCTATTTAAATATTCCCAACGTCATGAACTATTAGGAAAAAAAGGTTTTTTAATAATATAGCCCCAATCTGCCAGGCACTGGCAGAGCAGGATGGATGAGAGGAACTTACCAGTGATACCAATCATCGCAGTCATCACAACCTATCATTGGACTGCCATCATCTGGCTTGTTACAGCCAGGACAGATCCAGATCTGGTTACCCCACTCGTCTCGGATCTGGTGCAAAGAAAAGCAAAGTTAGCTGGTTTTCAGGGCTAAGCAGGCAGGAAAATTGACATTAAAAAAAAAAAAAAAACACCAAAAAAAAAAAGGTTTCTTGCTTATCTGGCTAAGCCATTCAGCAGCCCCTGTTGTTATGTGTGAATTCTCTGATCATGAGAGCTCAGTGTTACGTCTTAATTGATTTTCCTACACTGCTCATGACGACAAAATCATGTATTTTCCTGCATTGTCCTGTAAACCAGTAAAGCCAGTTACACCACCCAACCTAAGCACAGGCATTCACACACAGAGCCAGGGCTTAAGGACACAATTCCCTCTCTGTCTATACTTTTAAAATTCGACCCTGTTAATGGCAAGCAGGAGCCACGGCAGCCTCCTGCGTAAGATAACAGTTCTTATGTGCATGTAAAATATACAGCGCCGTGTGTATGTATTGCTGCATTACTTATTAGCCAAAGTCTTCAACTCCAACGAGCTGATAAGATCAGGATATAAAAAAAGTTGTTACTGAGTAACTTTCCATTCCCCTTATGACATTTATGTCGCAGTACAATTTACTAAAGGGTAAATGAAACAAGAAAGGCAGATCATTTACAGTACTGGGCAGCTGCTCACTGGGTTCATCATATGCATTTTTTTAATGTTTATATCCTGCTCGACCCATTGTTTGTATTTTTAGATTTCCAGTGGTTCTCGAACAGCTTTTTGCTAAAAACATACAAGCAAAATGTCACAGAATCCACCTAAAGGAGTGCAATTAACAACACAAAGTACAAAATGTCTGGGGCATTACCCTGACTCCATCGCTCCTTTATGAATATTTGCACATTATCGCTGAATCTCAAAAGCAGAAATTGTTTTGTTCTCAGCTTTTGTGCATTTACACATCTCAGGCAATAACTTTTTGCTATCTGTACAGCTTACAAACACAATATTAAAAAGTAGCAGATGAAAAGCCCCAAATGTTCTTAGTAAGAAAAAAAAAAGCCACTACACGGTGGTCTGCACATCTTACACCACTTCCTGAAAAATCAATAGGAACGTACCAGAGCTGCAACCAACACATCACTCTTCCCTGATTCTTCTTAAAGCCTTGAATGTTTTTGTGGTTTAAAACTCAAAACTACAAGTCCCTGAAATACTAACCAGGGAACAATCCCCTTCCCAACAGAGATATGGAGTAGGCACCATCATAAAATTAACTCAATTTCCAAGCTGATTGATTGCAATAATCATTCCTATCTACCATCTAATCTCACATCTGCAAAGTCATTTTAAGTTGCTGGAGAAGCATCTGCTCCCAGCGTGAAGTGTCTGGGCTCAGAGTGAAGAGGTGCAGAGGCATTTTGGTGGGATAACCCTGCTGGGAAGAGAGGGGATGCTGTGCCACAGTGCTGCAGAGAAGGGATGCTGTGGGATGTTGGGCTGAGGGCTCTAAAACCTGCCTGAACACCTGGTTGCACCCCCATCATCCCCCAGCACAGGCACCTCATTTCTGGTGCTGCCTGTTTTGGGTGTAGGCAGCACTGCCAGATGTTACCCCATCAGAAAACAGACACCCTAACTTTTCCAAACTTAATTTTTCAGGGGTTTTCTTCCTCTGCAGAATGCCTGCCTCAGGCTCTCAGGGGCTGGAGAGGGGCAGGGTGGTCTATAATCACAGAAACCTCTGCCTGTTTGTTAAACAAGAACTTGGGCTGCTGAATAAGGATATTAAAAATATTGCATAACTTCTCATTCCTTAATGAGCCAAGGGTCATGCAAGGAGGCACAGAGTGGGATTGCTGATTGCTGTGCTAGTACAAACCACTGAGAGCTAATGAGCAGAGCACATGCACTGAGATGCTATCCAACAGGGAGATGTGTATCCTTTCTTTTTTGAACTATAAAATCACTCTCCTCTCCTCCCCTGCACAAGGGAGTTGGGCACCTCTGTCACACTGGCTCCACTCTTATCTCTAGAACAGCTTTCCCATGTGATCTGAGCAAAATGATTCTGTCTCCTGGATTTCCTTCATACAAGAGGCTAATAGTTATTAATCATTTTCTTCTACCCCAACCTCTCTCTGAGCATTTTGACTTATAAATCTGTCACATCAGGTGTCTCCCTGCTTGTGCCCATAGTTGGGTCTTAATGCAGTAAAGCCTTGGTTTCACCTCTAATGTTGTAAAACATCATTTTTCACAAGGGCCTGGAGTGATAGGACAAGAGGGAATGGTCTTAAGTTGAAGGGAGGTAGATTTAGATTGTGTATTAGGAAAAAAATATTTACAAGAAGGGTGGTGAGGCACAGGTTGTCCAGAGAGGTGGTGGACTTCCTGTCCCTGGGAATGTTCAGGTTGGATGGGGCTCTGAATAACCTGGTTGAGTGGAAGGTGTCCCTGCATGTGGCAGAGGGGTTGGATCAAGATGGTCTTTAAGGTTCCTTCCAAACTATTCTGTGATAATCTATGGTTCTGTGAAAAGCAAAAATGATCTGGAGCCTCCATATCCTCTGAATTCTCCATAAAGGTGCTAAGTGTGTTACCACTAGAAGTACCTAGGCACAGTACTAGTTTTCTTTTTGAAACTAACATAATTTCTCAATTATTTCTTTTCACAATTACAGAAGAAAATTACTACATTGGATGTAGTTGAGCATTTAGGAAGTGTTTTTCTCTTAAATTTTGAAACCTTTGTGCACTACTGTAATAATATCAATGACAACAATACTAGTGACTGTAATAATAAGAGTGACTGTGGATTTACACTGTGATACCAGAGGTGAGGCTGTGTCCTACCCTAAGGATATGCAGAGCCTGTGTGATGTTGTCCAGTGCTGTAACTAACTCAGGAGTGAAATGTAGCAGCTGTTTAAATAGAGAGCAGTAACATGATACAGCAGTTTAAGTCCAGCAGGGAAGCACCTTTCCATTAGAAATGCAGGGTGGATTTATATTAGAAATCAATACTAAATCAAGATTCATAAAAATTTCAAAAATCATGCATATGTTGCAATTCAAGCACAGCAAACTCTGTAATAAAAGTAAGCTTTAGGTGTTTTAAATGGTGAGATTTTTAAACTGCAGCTAAGCAAGGTGTCACCAATCAAGCTGGAATTCAGCCAGGATGGGGAGGATAACAACACTGCTACCCTTGTGTTGCTTTTTAAGCATCAGGAACGCTCAGGACTTCATTTCACACAGCATTTAAAGCAGAAATTCTCAGCAGCACAGCAAGCCTTGTCCTACCCAGACATATATCCACATTCTTTTAGGGAATGCAGTTCCTACACCATGTTACTCAAGAGACTTTTCTAAAAGAACGAAGAATGCTGCCAGACACAGGCCAAGCTCAGAGCACGTGTCAAACACACAAATGAAGTGCAGACTAATGAACAATCTACAAACTTCTGAGATGCACAAACATTGCAATTTCTGTATGTCAAGGAAACCAGGAAAGAGATTAGTGGACTCTACACATTTCAAATGAGGGCTAAGTCAAGTTCTTGATGTTGTATGAGGGTTTTGTACTTTACCTGACTGACAGCAAAATCTATGGTGAGTCTGACATTTGAGGTTTCAATTCAGCACTTTTGAAAGCACCTATAAAAAACCTCTACCTCCAAAAAAAAGTGCTCTAGCTCAGTTAGCAGAAAATATCATATGGGATATAGTTCGACTTGTTAGAAGGAACTTAAATTTGGAAATGGAAACCAAGGAAAAATTCATTCCAAGTTGTAGCGTTTCAATCAAGTTTTTAAGCCCTCAAAACATGTGTGTGGAAACAAGGGCTGGATAAACAGCAGTTTAACAGAGAGCAACATCAGGAATCCAGGAACCATCAGTTTGAGACAATGAGCTCACCAATTCCAGGGAGGAATGCCCCTGGCATGGGACAGAGCATGGCACGTGTCACCTACCACGTAAGTACTGACGGTCTCGGTCACCACGCTCCGAACGGGAGCTTTGGAGCCTCCAGCTGCTGACACGGCTGGGGAGGGTGGTGGGATGAGGACAGGTGAGATGGTGGCCTGAGGAGGAGGAGGAGCTGGAACTGGAGGAGGGGTGACATGAACAGGAGCTGGCACCGGTGACGGCACAGGCGGAGGCGTTTTGGGCCGCGCCGCGGGAGTGGAAGGTTTGGCCTCTGGAGCTGACACCACTTTGCTGATGACTCTGTAGGAGCAACATTGAGAATTGTTAGAGCTGATGGGAGAGAAAGCAATGATCAATCACCCATTAGAGAGAAAGAAAATATAGAGCAGCTAATTCATGTCAGCCTGGAGTCACCACAGAGGCTGTTTCAACCCCACACAAGGACTGCTGTCATTGCTGCACCCATCCATTTACAGGATAAAGCACAGAGCCATTACAAAGTGAATGCCAGGACACCCTGAGCCAGTCTGTACCTCACTGTCTTATAAATATTCTCTGTGGCTTTACTAAACCTTGTTTCGTTAAGTTTTATTGCATTAGCTCAATTTGTGGGAAATATTAGAAAGGAAAGTTAATCAGCTGTGAACAGCACTGATTTTAATCTTCCAACTGAGAGACCATATCATCCTGTTAAGATCCTACATTAGGGGGTTCTGCAAATATTTGCTAGTTTGGTATTTCTTTGCCCAAATGTTTATGAAATCAGCAGTGGATCTAGTCAGGACAAATAAATGACGCACACTATACACTCAGCAGTTAAAATATTGCTACTTACTCGAGTAGCTGAAGTAGACAGGATGTAGCTCTAGTAAATACACTGTATAGAACAATCTTGCCCAGGAAGGGGGATACATAGAGGACCCAGCCTTTATTAATGACTGTTGATACACAGTGTTATTGATGTGCATGCAATTTCACAGACAAGCCAGAAAAAGCCCTTACTACAAGGCTCTAGGTTAGAAACATAAAGAGAAGGAAAAGGATGTTTTAAAAAAACAGAACAAAAACAACCCAAAAACCAACCAAAACCTCAAACAAAACACAGGGTAGGTTGATTTGTTTTACCACATTCTGGTAAATCATTTAACTAATTTATTTATATTTGAATGGTAACTGTGGGAGTGTGATTGATTTGTGACAGGACTGGACGAAGAGGGTGATTTAAAGAAAGGTTAGACATTCCAGGGGCAAGGATCATTTAAGAAGGTAAAAAACTGAGACATCAGTAGAGAAACCATGACAAAAATCAAATTGCAACGACTCCTGAGAACCAGGAATGTCTGGTTCCACTGCCAATGTGAATTCTAAGTTCAACTTTAGAGTTTATTACAACTCCAAAGCAGTATCACTATAATTGGAGACATTGTCCGAATTTCAAGTCAATAAAATTCCAAGCCATCATTTGAGAAAGGCTTGGAATAATACAGTATGTAATGCCTGGCTGAGATAATGGTATTTTCCTCACAAGATATGCCACTTTTACTGCAAACTCAGAACTGTGGGTTGTTACAGTAAAAACATACTTGGTAAAAGGAAGCAAGAGCAATGAGTTTGGTAGTCCTGCCTAACCCCCAGCTGCAGCATCACACCTTCTATGAATGAACAGGAGAAGAAAATCAAAGAGTGGTATGTATCTAAAGGGTGATAGATGATTCTTCCATCAACAACACTGAAGACATTCACACTACATATGTCCCAGTGATTGCTTCAGGTACCTAAACTGGGGCTCAGGCTCTGTATATGTGTCAGCAAGGTGCTAGACTGTGAGTCAAAGTACAGGAGTCTTAATTTATGTTGTCTGTGACTTGCAGAAGGAAGGAAGTTCTATCAGGCCATCAAAACCAGCCTCCTTCTCCTGTTAAGTGGGGAACATCCAAAATCCCACTGTTATCTCTCACCAAGGAAGTTTTCTCTTTGGCTCATGATGTCTTTCTGGTTCAGTGAAAGTCTCCTGGGGCTCCTGCCAGACTTGCCATACCCAACTCAAGATGCTTCTTCTGTGTCTTCCCCATTCCACAGACAGCTCTGGCTCCCAATGCTGAACGCCTAAGACCTTGCTTGGTGCCAACGCTCCCCTGGTTTGCAAAGTTATCCTCATGACTGGAGAGCCATCTCTCAATAAACAAACTCCTAGCTATAATAAAAGCGGGGATAGGGACTGACAGCAAAATATTGGCACAGTAGAAGTAATTTGGATGGTTTCAAACATCACTGCCCCTTCTTTTCCTGCCTCCCTCTCCTACCTCCTGCAAGTAAACAAAATCCTGCTAGGAGTTCTCCAGGGAGTCAACCCTCTCCAAGTCTAGACTAGGAGATGTATTAGCTAATAGGGCTTTAAACACAACTTTGCACACAGTGTAAACAGTTTGAAAGAAGTATTAGCTAATACAATTTGAATAAGAGTGACCATGCCCAGCTAACACATGAAATTAAATGACAGAGTTTCTTGGTCTAAAGCCAGGTTCTCCTCCTGCACAGGGTCTTCGAAGCCACTCTGCTCATAACTGCAGAAGCAGCAAGGAACACCACATGTGAAACCTTCCAAAAATACAAATATTCATTAGGGAGCGACACACGCTCATCGATTGGCTGGCGTGCCTCAAGTGTGCAATTAGGACATGTTCAGTATATAGGGCAGCTTATCTTGATTTTAGAGCTCAGTTATCAAAACAGGAGATCGGCATTTCGGAGCACGCTTGGGCCTACCACTCCCTTGGGCTAATGGAGTTCAGAGACTTTAGACTCCAGAGTGGAGAAATGAATGGTTTTGTGCTGCACCATTAGAGGTGATGGAGTAATCTCAGCGAGGGTGGTTTAGCCTGTCCTGAAGAAGGGGCTGCACACACGGAATATGGAGGTGGGGAGAAATCAAAGGGAAATAGCAGTCCCACGACTAATAATTACTGTTACTTCAGACTTGGAGAGAAACCTGATATCAAAACACTATGTAAATGATGGCAAGATTTATGAGCTCTGTTTTATAGACAGGAAAATTGAGGCACAGAGCTCACTGCAAGTAGGCGGCTCTCACTGCAGCAGAGCCTCGATCCTCCTGGTACCTGAGACCTGCTGGGATTTAAACTCTTCCTTGGGACATTACCACACACATGTTGTTACCTTCTTTCCCAAATGTGTTTTCATGTGTCCAAAATCATCACTTAGTCTGCAAGTACAATGCTACATAAAACAAACTTTCCTCCTTCTCCACACCAATCTGAGAACTCTAAACCTGAGGCCAAATGAGTATTTTTCATTTGAGAAATCAAACACAAATGAACATCAACCACCACCACCCCAATCAGAGTCGTGAGACAAGAACTGAATTTCTCTGCAGACTGCTTGCCTAGCAACGTACCACAAACAGATTCTACACTGAAAGATAAAAGGTCAATTAAAAGTTGTTTTTGAATCAAACCAGTTCCTCCAAAATAAAGGAGATGTGAGAAAACCTTTGGAATAGATGTGGTAATAAGAGCCTCCATAAATCGTGACTACAAGTCACAATTCCCTTTGAAAAAAACCCCAGAATTCATGTAAACACTGCATATTTGGTTGTGTCCAACCTGAATTCACTTTGGATTTCTTTTTAAATGCCAGCAGGAGCTGTCCTGCTGACAGAGCTTCAGTGTATTTATCACTGAACACATGCACTGATTTGTCACAGAGTTCCTGGTACTAACCAAGAAAACATCTAAACACAATAAAAAGGGAAAAAAACCTAAGGGATGTGAAATTTAAAGTGGAAGGACAGAGAAATCCTCAAATACCATGATTGCCAATAATTTTTCCATGTTGTTTTTTTATAACCCTTTTGCTGAAAGAGCAGAGCATAAAGCTTCCTGACAAAGGCATTTTGAAGTTATTTTTCTTTCTCATAATCTGTACCAGTGCAAACAGCATTTCAACCCAATATCAGAACTTAATGAGATCTTCCATTGCCATTTCTGCTCAAATACATCAAGGCTGTGCTGGGGCCAAGACAATAGTGTGAAATATCTGAATCTCAGCTGAGGAGCCAGATCTCATGGAATCAAAGGATGGATTGGCTTGGAAGGGACCTTAAAGATCTCCCAGCCCCAACCCCTCTGCCATGGGCAGGGATATCTTCCTCTAGACCAGGTTTTTCAGAGCCCCATCCAAGCTGACTGGAACACTTCCAGGGATAGGGAGTCCACCACCTCCCTGGGCAGCCTGTGCCAGTGTCTCACCACCCCCACAGTAAAAATTACAATGCTTATCTACTGGTTTAAAACTGTGTCCAACACTGCTCCAAGGGGAAGGAAGAAAAGAAAACTTCAGTGAAGTTTTTCTGTTTCTCAGGAGGGTAAAGTGAATAAAAATCCCTTCTAATCATCACTCCAGGGCAATCACCCTGTTCACAGTTATAGTTCCAAACCCAAAGAGGATGAACACCAAGTGTCAGCTTGCAGGCAAAGGGCAAATTCTACCAAGATTTGAAGTGCTGCAACAGGTCAGTTGGTTTCTAATCAGCTCTAAGTGGCAGGAGCTGTAACATGCTACATCTGGAGCAAAATGAAGCTCCAAGGTGTGAAATGGTTTCCTATCTTTGGAAGTAATTTATTTGATTTAATTCTGATCCTTACGGCTGAAAGCCCCATGGACTGCTTCACCTAAACACAGAGGAAAGATGTACACCAAAAAGAAATGGCTTTTCAAAAACAGGATATGGGCCACAGGGCAGAATGATTGCTATGGGCAATGAGCTCCAAAAAAATGCTGTATCAGACCTTTGAAAGGCCTAGTCAAAAAATCACAGTAATCTTTGTTTCAGCTCCCACGAAGCTGTTTCTCTGCCCAGAGGGAAAAAACTAACATTTGAAAAGTCCTAATTCTTTTCTGAACCCATGACCCATTTTTAAGCAAGGAGAAGGAGCTAAATGGGTCTCTGTGTCTAGGAAAATGACACAACTGCACTGACATAACTGAAACTGGTGCAATTCACTTGGATTATCAATCATCATATATCTCTTAGCTTTGATATTCCCTTATGGATATAAATTCCTTGATGTAACTATTTTGTTACTGAAAAATCTCACACCTGGAACTGAGATTGTTGCACCAGAAAAACCCTAAACCCTCTAAGACCTATGGGTAAGAGTGTCAAAAACACCTAAGGAAATCAGGAAATTTCCATATGGTTTAGATTCTTCGAAGATAAGAGGTGATTCTGGAAATTTTATTCCAGCCCTGGAGGAGAATCAGTGTGATTTAAGCTCTGTAATGTAGGCTAATTCCCATATTACTTTTACAAAGGGAAATTTATTTGCTGTTTCATGCCCTGCTGAATATTTTATTTTGTGCAAACAAGTCATATTGGCAAACAGAAGCTCCACAAGCACATGCTGTGACCAACCTGTGAGTTTGTGGAATGCCAGAATGCACCAAACCTCCAAGGAAGCCCCAAGCAATTTTGCAAGTGAAAAGACCTCAGCACTTTAACATCAGCTGCCATGTGGTATTCTTCTCTATCAAGGAAAATGAACTTTGAGCACTTATTCCAAGATAACATCCACTTTTTTGGGTGCCTGCCTCTCCCAGGTAAAGTGTGTTGACTTTCAGTGGTGCACATGAGATCAACAGCTCATTCTCCATTTCAACGGAGCTGGGGAAGGATTTGGAGGCCCAGGGGCAGCTGAAGGATCTGGGGGTGCTCAGCCTGGAGAAAAGGAGGCTCAGGGGGGGCTTTTACTTTCTAGAATTCCCTGACAGGAGGTACAGCCAGGTTGGGGTTGCTCTTTTCTGCCAAGTAACAAGTGAAAGGACAAGAGGAAATGGCCTCTAGTTGAGCCAGAGGAGGTCCAGATCGGATATTAGGGAAAATTATTTCATGAAAAGGGTTATGAAGCACTGGAACAGGCTGCCCATGGCACTGGTGGAGTGACTCATCCCTGGAGGGCTTTAAAAGACATGTAGATGTGGCACTTGTGCACACAGCTCAGTGATGGGCTTTGCAGTGCTGGGTTAATGGTAGGACTTGATGATCTAAGATGTCCTTTACAACCTAAATTTTTCTATGATTCTACTATTCTAACATTATGGCAAAGCCCCACAAACACCTGGACATTCAGTCCAGCTGACATTTCCAGCCAACTCCTTTGCTTTATGGACACATGCACTGTAGAAATTAAATTACAGGTTTTCTACTGTTTATTTTCCCATTACTTGAAGCGAAACAGATTTCTGCCCTTGGCCTTCAGCCTCTGTATCTGTTACACCCAGAGTATTTCTCCCAACAACCACAAGCACCTTTCAGTTGATGACTCCTAAATCTCCCTCCCATTTTCTCACCATTCTGACTTACACCTCTGGATGGTTCATTGCCAGTCTGACAAAACAAAACTGAGCTGTAGCGTGGCGTCTTGGTATCTTTCATCTTATTTTTTCCCTTATCATCAATAACAAACATCTTCAATGTTAAAACCACCTGGCACCAACCCCTTCTGCTGAGTTCTCAAGAGCAAAACCAGAACCTGGTAAAACATGTTTATGTCAAAGAGCTCTTTGCAAACTTTCTCTTCTGTGTTCCCAGCAAACTGCCTTTTATTGTCATTTGTTTTGGGAAATGTTATGGGATGCATGATCTAGGAGTTTGCCCATAAACCAGTCCTATATCCACCCTTTTTGGTGGGAACTGGTAAAGAACATGAATTGTATGAACTACCAGAAGGTTGTACCAGTATGTGTTTAGAAAATCTTTAAAGCTGTAATTTTCAGCTTGTTACCAAGTTGTTTTTGAAAGAAACAAGTAAGACAGATGGTCCTGGACTTGGAGACTCTGTACAGCTAAAGATCACCTGCTAACAGGACAACTTCACTAAATTCAGGTAGGACCATCTGTTCTTTTGTGGCTATTTCTTTATGGTCTTCTTGTTCACACCCAGCTCCCAGGAACCATCCCACAAATCCCTGGGTCTATGGAATTTCCTCACTTTTGTTTAAAAACCTCAGTAAAAGAGTGAATAAAAAGAAGCAACTCTGTCAAAGTCAAGAACAAATCAGTACCTTTTTCTTGCAGTCATCCTCTGTGGAAAGTTTAATTTTGAAACAAATACCCATCTGCCTTTCTAATCTTTCACACATATTTGATCAGTTTCTGTTGTGCTTCATAAGGGCAGCTGCTCATGGCCATTTACACAAGCAATTCCCTCATGTGTCTAAACCTGCCTGAAGTATTTTTTTTTAATTGTGGTATACAGTATACAAGTTGTTTTTTTTTTTTTTTACTCTTGAGCAATAAGCAGCAAAATCAAAGAATCTCACAGTAAGTTGTTTTGTTTTCTAATGACTCAAGCCTTTTCATGGATTCACTTTTAGAGTCATCACTCAATGTGGCCAGCAGCAAAATGAAAATAATTTGCCACAGACTACTGCCTACCATAAACAGGATGAATAATTAGTTGGGGTGGCTTCAGTAATTAAATAAAATAGAAGGAAGAAAAAACCTAAGGACTACATCTGAAGTTGTAAATTTAATTCATGCTCAAGGAAGAAAAAGCTGTGCTAAATCATCTCTAGAAATATAAACAAAAATGATCATTTACTTGCTTTGGTAAAAGGGATATGGTATTCTTCACTTTTTTTTTTTTTTCCTCCATGTAAAAGTTGCAATCCTGCAGCAAGGGAGAGGCTGGGGAACCTCCACCAAAGTGAAAGAGCCTTTTTTGGATGGATACAGGACCACACATGGGGATTTTGCAGCAGGATTTGGGCCAATATGTTACACTAAAAAAGAACAATTGGGAAAGGGATATGAATCATAGCTGAGACAGTATCTTCATTAAAATACATTCAGCATTTCAAAAGGCACCAAAAATCAGTCCTCCAGCTCTTATAATTTAAAAGACCACAGAACAGAGAAATGTGGGTATGTCAGTAAATACACTCACAAAGATTGATGAAAGCTGTAAAGATCACTGGAATTCCTTCAGCACACCTTGGAGAGGAGCAAGATCATTTTTCATTACTCTGCCTCCTCACTTAGGTGGTCTATTGATCATATCAAAAATGATTTCACCATTACATGCTCTTTTACAGCACAAGTTGGATTGACACCCAGAGCAGCAGTTCTGTCAATGCACAGTTAACACAGCCCTTCCCTGCTAAAATAATTGGGATGCCCATTAGCACAGCAATAAACACAGACTTTTACTGCTTGTGCTCTATTGTTTAATTTTCCCAAACAATGGTTAGCCCTTCTCCATTTTTCTCCACTTGTCACGGTCATATTTTCTGGAAAAATCTCCTTGCCCAGGACTCTTCCCCTGAGAAGCTGAGAAGCCTCAGAAAAAAAAAAAAAAGGAAAACAATATTATCTCATTTGCTTCTCCTGTGTTTTGCTGCTTTGGAATGTGGTTGGAGATTGTTTATCCAAGAGGAGATTGTTTCATGGGTTTCATGTGAATTGTTTTTCACTTATTGGCCAGTGGAGGCCAAGCTATGTTGGACTCTGGAGAGAGAGTCACGAGATTCATTATTATCTTTTTAGCCTTCTGTCTGTATCCTTTCTGTATTCTTTAGTATAGTTTGTTATAGGTTAGTTAGTATTCTTTAATATAATATAGATAATAAATAAACAAATAAATAAATAAATAAATAAATAAATATAATAAATAAATACATGAAATTAAATTAAATATTAAATTAATTAATAAAATAATAAATTAGCCTGAGAACATGGAGTCAGATTCATCATTCCTTTCAGTGATGGGGGTCTCAGAAAACACCAAACTCTCTGAAGTATTCCTTCTTTTCCCCCCGCCTCCTCTTTAAATCCTCAATGAGTTCTCCTCTGGAGCTCTCCCCTGGATAAGCAATGTCTCACAGGGTAACCAACACTGCCCACAGCTGTGTCCCACAATGGCCCCACGCTGCTGCCACTCTGTCTGTCCAGGGCTTTGGTCACGGTGCCTGAACTGCTCCAAACACTGCCCTTATTCATCCAAACGTGCACAGGGAGGGGCTGCCAGCAGGATTCCTTTACCTGTTTCCCCACCACAAAACAGAGCAATAAATGGAATGGGTCATGAGCTACTTGGCTGGCAATGCAAACCTAAGGCTTGACAAGTCAATAAAAAGCCAATCATTCCCTCCCCAGCCACACGTAGGGAGCCAAGGCTGGAGGCAAACAATTTGGATATGCCTGCACAGGGAGCTTAATGAACCCCCATTCAGCTTTTGTGGGCAAACACTATGAAGACAATAATGTAAATTATCAAAGTCTGACTAGTGTACCACTAAATAGCACCCAAGGTTCAAAAGTTTCTTCATTGATTTATCTGTATGAGAACAACTCTATTAAAAACTGAAGCTCCTGAATATACACCCAAGATGATTCTGTAACAATCAGGTGCATTCTTGGAAACTGAACAGGGCAGGATTCTAGTTTAACTCAAACTAGCAGCAAAGTCTTGGATATCCAGCATTTCTTCCCAAATTCACATAGAGCTTGAACATTTTTAAAAGAACAAATATTCATGTTACAGCAGCAACTCAGATCCCCAGTGAGCTTTGGGGAGCACCAACACTGTCCTTGCCTAATTTCTTTCTTCAGCCAGGTCAGTAAGAAGCACATGGATGTATTATTTAAAACCCTTTTCTTCTTCTTTCCTTTCTTGGTGCCATGGCCTTTCAAAGTCTGATTGTGGATATGTGTGTGCAGTTTTCCCAAGAAAATTCAATCTCTGGAGACTTTGCAGCTCAACTCTTTTGTAAATTAAGCTTGTTGTAGATAGAAGATGCCTCATTAAGGCATCTCTTTTTTGGTGAGTATACACTTGGTGGCACTCTGCATGCTACAGGTGACATTCTATAGTTCTGTAGGATTTCAAAAAGTATGAGTGGAGAACTGATTTACTAAAATTTCATGTTGCACTTAACAAATTCTTGAGCAAACAGAACTAAAAGAGGGCAGGGTTAGATTGGGTATTGGGAAAAAAATTCTTTCTTGTGGGGGTTGTGGAAGTTCTTAGATGAAGATCTAATCAAGAAACTTGGTGTAATAAACTAGGTCCTGTCCTCCTAGTCCCAAAAATATTCCTCTGGGTCACTGATGTTACACAGAGAGGTCACATCTATGATCACAGGATAATTTCTCCATCTAGACCCTTGGTTTTGAGATTCTCTACACAGGATGTAGCTGGTTCTGCTCGTGGCCTTTGTCATGGGGGTTTTATCATGCAGCTGAATGAGCCTCCACACAAAAATAAGCTGGCCTTGGACTGATAATATCCTACAATGTAATTAAATTTTTAGTGGGTCCAATTAAGTATCTTGGTAACAAAATTTTTTGCATCCCTTAATCCTTTTAGGATTTTATCTTACAATCCACAGGTTATTTAATATACATTTTTATAGGCATCCACACATAGGTATCTGAGCATGTGTGTGATTTGTTTTTGGAGAAAGTCACGTATCTACTCACTTTAAAAATATCGAAGACAAGGGGCAATTTCATTAGAGCAGCAGGTCAGGTTTACCAGTTAAACATTGTTAAAATGCCTGTCTTTCCCCTTCTTCCTGTCTGCTTTCCAGGGTCCCTGCTGATGGCAGAGTTATGATATGGGTCTGGAGCAAAAGTCTGAAATTTAAGATAAATTTAGAGACCTAATTTCACAAAAAACATATATCCTGCTTCCAGGGCACTGAAACAGCACCCAGTGAGTAGTTCTGTGCTTTGTGGTCTGGCATTAGTGTCAGCAGCCATGTGTTTTTTCTTAAAAGCCGTATTTAAGTGTAGCATAAATTTATCAACAGTATCAAACATTACAGCATGTACTTTTGCTGAAGTTTATGTCAGCTGCAGTAGCAGCTGGAATGTCAACACCTTATCAATACATATGATTTTAAAAAACTTATGTGTATGAGAAATGATAGTGCTTAGGAAAAATAACAAGACAAAAAGAAGCCATGATGTAATTGAATAAAAGTATTAAACCCTACTCATCATTTGCAGTTCATTTAAAATTTAAAAGTCTGTGTTTTTTGTTTTGCTTGTTTTGTTTTGCAAAAAGATAGCATCACTAGTTCCTTCCTATACTAACTCAGTTAGCAATCTACCTTGATAACACTGGAATGGGAAAAAAAAAAAGTGAAAACCCTTCCAACATATCATTCAAATCATATCTAAAAAAGTGGTCATAAATATTTTAGAACCCAAGCAAACCAATAAGAGTAAGGCCCATTAAGGATAAGATCTTTTACAACAAATTAAATAAAACAATTTATTGAAGCCTGGACTTGAGATAAACTAGATTTACTAGCTGACCTTTTATTCATTTAAAGAACAAAATTAGCTCTAATTGCATTAGAATGGAATCCAGTAAATTTCTTCTAATGTGGCATCCATGCAAGTATTGCTGTAATTGTTTACAACTAAGATGGAAATGCTTTGATAATAATCTACTTTCTTCTTGTTTTACTGTGCAGTTAAAACACTTGCAAAAAAAACTCTTAAGTAGGACAATTTTTCCAATATTGGTTTGTCCATCCATCAGCAAAAATACATTTTCATGTCTATTAACCCAGTGCTGTTAATAGCTACTTCTTTTGAGCTGATGCATGCTGTAAGAACATTTGCACTCCAGACAAGCCTGAATGCAGGTATTAACTTTGAATCTGGGAAAAATATGGACTTTTATTCACAAACACAAGAGAAAAGACTTTCCTGCTGCTGCCATCACTGCTTTGTACACTGGACCAAGCAGAGGAGTCAAGAAGTAAAATTATAAAATCATAGAATCATTTGGGTTGGAAGGGACCTTAAACATCATCCAGTGCCACCCCCTGCCATGGGCAGGGACACCTTCCACTGTCCCAGGTTGCTCCAAGCCCTGTCCAACCTGGCCTTGGACACTTCCAGGGATCCAGGAGCAGCCACAGCTTCTCTGGGCACCCTGTGCCAGGGCCTCACCACCCTCACAGGGAAGAATTTCTTCTTCATTTCCCATCTAACCCTGCCCTCTGTCAGTTTGAAGCCAGTCCCCCCTATCCTGACACCCCATGCCTTTGTAGAAAGTCCCTCTGCAGCTTTTTTGGAGCCCTTTAGGCACTGGAAGGGGCTCTGATGTCCCTCCACAGCCTTCCCTTCTCCAGGCTGAAGAGCCCCAGCTGCTCACTGCACTGCAAAGGCATTTTGCTCACTGCTGCTGTGTTACTCAGCCAACTTGTGCTGGGGCTGTGCTGAGTTTATGGGGTGATGTGAATCTCCAGTCCATGCACCATCAATCTGACACTTTTGCTTCAGATTCCTGAAAGCCCTGTGCCTCATGAAGATCTGTAAGTGCTTCTGTTAAAGATGTTCTGTATGACATTCCCCCAAACAAATCAACTTCCAATTGAACAGGTGCTTGGGTACTTCCAAAAGCCTCCAAACAGCTTTTTTCTCTAACAGAGAAACTGAAAAACTGAAATGACCAATTTCTCCATCTAGTTTCTACTCATATCAAATTCTAGGAATCCCTATAAATTTTCCTTGCACTTTTCTATGGATATTCATGGTGTCCTTAAACAATCCCATGCCAGTTAATTCCAGAGACAGGCCAATTGAAACACAACATTTTTATATGATAATTGCCAGATATTTAGAACCTCATTACCAACACAGATGAAACATAAGTTTAACTCTCCCTTACTATAACACATCAAAAAGCATTTATTTCTGCCTGTTATGAGGCCCTCAGATGGGGGCCAAGGTGCCACTAAAGATGTAAAAATGAATCTGGAAATAAACTGAGTTCCCCAAAAGTCCATGAAATGAGATGTCAGTATCTCAGACCAAGGGCTGGCAGGGATGACAATGATGCACCCACATGATTTGAAGCAAACAGATGGAGCCTGAAGTCCCCTCTCAAAATGTGTGTGGGTATGAGAAAAACTGCAGTGAGGTAACTTTGAAAGATAACTGGTGCTAAAATATGGCTTCAGAATTTTTATTCAGAAGTTCTGCCTTGAAAATATGAGTTAATTTACCCCATATAAACACTCCACAGTCCTTGGAATAGAAGAAATTTAAAGTATCCATGTCTCCTCAAGGAGGAAAATGGATTTGTGGGCTTTCAAGGGACAGCATGTCCAGCCATGCACATTCAAATGATGCTCAGCAGGACAGACAATTATTCTGAGAGAGCTGGAACTTTGTACAACCTGAGGCACAGAAATTTTAGATCACACTCAAATACTGTGAAAGGAAGAAAGCAAAAATGGTCAATAACTGGGGTGTGAGTGTCCCTTAGAAAACAAGGAATGACAAGTCCCTTAGCAGCTTCAAACCAGTAAAAGCCAGGGTTACCTACTGGGGCAAAGTACGACAGCAGAGAAAAAGAAAATAATCATCAAAATCCCATTTAACTTCTAGAGCAGACAAATGAATCTTTAGGGGGTTTGGTTCATAATGGGTCTAGAAGAGAAACAACTGCATTAGCAGTATTTAATGTGAGGGATGGAAATGAAAGATCTGTGTGTGCTCATGTTTACCATTGGACATGAAAGTGTGCTTTGTGCCATGAAATCAACACGAAAAACCTGATTAAAAGAAACCCTTCACATCCAAGACAGGAGCAGCCTAAGAAGCCCGGTGACGCATGGTTTCCCCAGCCTCTCCAGCCTCCTGTTTATGCTGCATGATCTCAGGATAGGGATCACCCTATTTATGCTCATCCAGTACAAAGTAACTATTATTTGTACAACAGCACCCAATAATTAGGGAGCTAATGAAGCAGCACTTGAAATGCGTTAGGCACACTCATGAATAATCATCAACAGTTATAATAAAACAGATGTGTATAAAGGAATTCCAACTGTTATGTTTTAAAGCATAAAACAACTGTTAGCTGGGGAGTGTTGTGAAATTTAGCTGTAGGTTACACTCTGGATAAGCATCCATTACAGAAACCTCACTAAATGTCACTGGAAGCATCATGCCAGCCCAGATGGAGTCCTGTAATCCATGCCCTAGAAAGACATGGAATGGGACACACAGTAGGATGGATGGAAGGTGATGAGTCTCACTTTGCTGTATAAATGTAATTTGCCACTAATTTTTAAGCTTTTCCTATTGAAAAGAAGAGCTCCCACAAGTGCCAGAGGTGAGCACACACCTCACAGATGGATTTATTTGTACTTACATCTTGTCTTGGCCTGCGCCCACTCTTAAAGTCAGCCGAGGAATAACCGGAGATGGAGCTGGAACAACTGGTTCCACCTTTATCTGTACAGGAGAACACAATCATCAATCAAAGACTGCAAGCAGACTCCCAAAATATATTAATTACATGAAAGCACTGATGGAGTTAACCAGAGTATATCACCTTAATGAAACAAAACTATGACAGACTAATCACTGCTCTCTCACACGTTGTCCCATGGCGTGGATGGGTCTCAGTCTGCAGGGAGACCCAGCTCTAGAAATTCACAAATACAAACCCTAAGCTAAAAGAAACCAACTTCAAATTTTGCTCCATTTGTACCTCCAATTTCTTAGCAAATCTTCCTGATTAAGTACTTTCCTAGAGACATGAAACTTCCCAGTTTGTTTCTAAACAATGTCATGAAATGCTTTGATCTTAGTGCTCAAACTTGTCAGGCACCCATTGGTGTTTGCACATTTTTCTGAGATTTAAATTCAGTTATTTCCCAGGTTCATCACATAAATGTACCATGAGTCTCTTGAATCAAAAGGAGAGACAAAGGAAGCAAATAAACTCCAAGGTGAATTCACCAACACTGAATACTTTATGAAAGTTCTTATCCACACAGGCATAACAGCCCCTGCATTTTACTGCAATTAGGCTGAGGTTTTTAATGACTATTTTTCAAGTGGCCTGGGATTCCAATCTTGGTATCTGGTAGAGTTTAGATCATTTGAATATGTCCTTGAACTTATGGAACCAGTATATGCCAAAATTACCAACTCCCATTGAGCTACTGGTTTGCAAAACCTGTCCAGAATGACCACAGATGCTACAGCTGACACTGTAATGATTCTCCAGGCATTCATTACTCAACTTATGTCCATATATGACAAATATATATACATTATATAGAAAGAGATATACATATAAAAACAGAGATGGAGACTGATCTCATTTTGAGCATGTGTGTCACCATATTTCATAAAACAACCACTTGGCTGAATCTGCTCCAGGAGCTTAGACAAAACTAATATGCATACAACTAAATGGAAACCTGATCAGATTTCCAGTTTCATAAACCTTTCACAGAAAAAGGGAGGGCAAACAATCAATGCAAAGCACAGAATGCAGTGTGGGAGAGAGCAGGCCAGAGTGGAAGGGCTCAAGTGGGACTTATTTTGAGAAAGGTGATGACAAAATCTCATGCATTTTGGCAAAAGAATTGGAGCTGCTCTCCAGGAGATGTCTAGGCCAGAGAGAGAGAGAGAGCAGCCTGAGTGGTGTTCCTGCTCTGACACAATGAACTGTGCTTTGCAATGCAGCTCTCCATGGATATGGATTAGCTGATTTCACAGGCCCCTCTGCACTCTTTGTTTATGTAGAACCATTTCTTGTTACGTCATTCCCCTGGAGTGTTGCAAGAGCTTTTTTCCCCTGAAGTTTCAAATGCCTCCAACAATTTCACTGCCATCTTCCACAGGTGACAGGTGAGTCCTTTCTCTGTTTTCCCAGCATCTTAACCTGTAACATCACCCACTGCTTAGAGACTGAAACTGAACCCTGGCTACTGCAGGCTCAGGACTATGGCTTTGCACAGCCTATTTTGCCTCTTTTCCTGCAGGTTTTTCCTCCTTCTTTAGTGCCTGTTTTGAATACAAAACATCTCAGGACAGGCATTGCTGCTGCAGCTTCCAGCACACAGCACAGAGAGATGCCCATGCCATTTATAAAGGTCCTTGGTCCATTCTAAACTGTGGTGGTGTGGGCTCACAGGGCAGAAGAAAAGCACATAAACCACTTCTTTGTGCTCAGACACCAACATCACAGTCTGCCAGGAGAGGAAAACAGGGCTCCACCAGAATGCTAAATCTTTTCCTTTGATACAAGAGGACAGGAAGCATCTTTCTACAACATGAGTTTGTGTGTAGGGTTTACATCATTAGACTGGGGAGAAAACTAAGGAGCATTCACAGTTTCATCCTGCAGAGCTTGGTCCTCCTCTACACTGATGACAGGATTCTGACACAGGAGCAAGGGCAGCTCACTTTGGGGCAGCTCTGGCAAGCCCTGCCCTGATGCAAGGATGGCTCCATTTCTCATGAAGCAGTTCCTCAACTACTTTAGTTTCCAGCTCAGCTTATTAAGGTTAGCTGAAACTGGGTCAGCAGCTGCTCCCTGAGCTGCTCAGTCACTCCTACAGCGTGCCTGGTAATCTCTGGAGTACAAATGGGGTGTAACTGCTCCAAGTGTTTGCTTTTCACCTGGAGGAGCTCACAAGGCAGTGCCCCAGATCTCCTTTTCTGGCTCTGAGGGCAGCACCCAACACCACTGCAGGGCACAGAGCTGCAGGCAAGCCCTGAGACAAAGCTTCTCCTCCTTGGTGCCATCACCAAATACACCCAGCATGAAGCCTTCAGCTTCTGTTTTCTGCCATTTATGCAGTGCTCTGTTTGCTGCCCTGTACCTTTCAGCAGCCTGGGGCAAAATTCCAGGAAAAACTTGATAAAAAGCCTCAATCACCCAACAGGATTGGATGTGCACAAAGGTAATAACTACAACAAGGCTCAAAAATGGGAACATTACAGCTGAGTCAGTTTTTGTTTAACTACAGCAATATTAGAAATGGGACTCTGATATTTCCTCCTGGCCATCAGGAGCTGAAACTGCAGTGAGCCCACAAACTCATCTCCCAGGCTGTGCTTACAGCTCCGAGGTGGATGCACTGTGGCAGATTAAATGTCCAAGCTGTAACTTGATCATTTGCTCTTGCAGCACAACTGCTGCCTAAATAAGTCATTGTGTGATCTAAAAGCTAAATTAAGGAAACATGTACTTTTAGGGGTTAAAACGAAAGAGCAGCATTCTGGAGTAATACTGGGAATTGGGGCCAGCAGAAGAGCATTTACAGTGGATTACTAAGCTTCCCAAATCACCAAAGAGGTAAAGTCCAGCAATATAAGACTCCTTTGTAGCTAACTAAAAATACATTGTCAGTGGATTTGTCCAGTTTTATGTATAAGCAATACTTCTTTCACCTGAACTAATACTAGTAGTCATATAAGCCCCTTATTGCCATGTGCTGCATTTTTTTTGCTAATCTTCAAGGATTTAGCTTCTTTGCCACATACCTCAGGGCACCAACTGATAAAGCTCTAACTCTCCATTTTTCCAGGACACCAGCAGTGCGGCCTTGCAAAAAATGAAAATCGCTCAAGAGATTTAAAGGGGAAATTTATTTTTAAAATCCTGACTTGCAGCAAAGAGGTGGATTTAAAAAAAGCTTATCTCTCAAGAATCAGTTTAAATTTTAATTCTATCTGGGGACTCTTTCATGCATTCTAGCTTTAAAGTTTATCTTTTGACAGGGACTTTTTGCCAAGGTAATGGGGCAGCTTTGTCAATTTAATTTGTCCAAGTTTTTATTAGTGTTGAACTCCTTTTCCTAATGTATAAATATGGTGAGTCTATACTGAATCTTTACCAGTTTGTATTTGTTTATGTGTCTTTTTATCACTCTAAAAGCAAACTTGACACAGAAAACTGCAGAAGAAATGCAAAACTGAAGGTATGGAAAACAAGCAACTCATTGCCTCTATTTTACATACACCCATATTTAGCAGAAATTCTCAACGAAATACTGCCAAAGCTGCTCAGGCACAAGGGGCAGACAGACAAAATAGGGAATCTGTGAAAATGTTGCTCCAGTCTAAAACCAGACATGAAATTATCATGGACAACTGGGCCACTACCCTGTTGATCACAAATTCATCCACAGCACACAAACATTAGTTCTCCACATCAGCCAGATTCTGCATGGAAAAACCATTTGTAAACTTAAAAAATATATCAAGTTTTGAAATCAAAACTTTGTTGCAAGTCCAGCAGGTAATGTAAGAGTGGCAACAAAAGGAGAATGAGGAATGTCCCAAATCTGAGCTTGTACAAACTGAGTATTACACTCAAAGCAGGATGTAAAGAGCATCTTGGTAAAACTGGGACTCACACAGTGCTTCCTGAGGCTAAGGATAGAGATTTAGGAACTCTTGTATCCAAGGTTATCACACAGGAAGACAATCTTCTTTCTTTTCTTCTTTCTTTTCAATGTTAACAATTTAATGCGTATTATAAGGTGAAGTGACAAAAAAATTAGAGCAAATCCTGAATTAGGGGAGCTGCTTCTAATGGGATTTCAAATCTGATAACATGCAAATATGCTGGTTTCATTTCTTAAATATTAAATATATTCTCAAGATTAGGTGATATTGGAAAGAAGAAATTATCTTTGGCTGATGTAAATCAGTAAGAGTTACAGGAATGGAAGGAGCTCAAACCCCTTGAAAATTAGCTCTCCCCTTCTGTCTCTCAAGCATAAGACTCCAAAGAAAGGTGACATTTGAACACTTAGACCATAATTTGAAAATAATTTTCTTACTTCAAACAAATTGGAGCAACAAGGGGGCAGATTTGCTAAGGGAAGATTCAGCAACTCTTTTCAGCATGTAAGATAACATTTATTTGAAGGCAGTCTGCTTCTCATTTCTGTCCACCTGGGAATTTCCAGGCTTCTACAAACCTCAAAACAGCAGATTTTTGGAAACAAAATTAAAAGTTTATATGAAAGGTATAGGGCTGCTGCCCTTCTAGTGGAAACCCACAGACTTTCTGCAGCACAACACTGCATCCCTTATTGTGTGTGTTGTTGTTGTGTCTGAGCCTCAGCTTTTCCAAGTGAAAAGAAGGCTGAGAAAAGCCAGGACAATCTCACATTTCAAATTCACAGAACTAGAATTCCACTGTTTTCTTTTCCAGAGATGTGGGACAATCTCTGAAGCTCTTGGTGGATGCCTTCCTTGGAGCTGTTATCATTAAGAAACACCAATCCTGTAACCACACTTCTCCTCAAAGCTCTTAGACAGTGCTCAGCAGCAAACACAGGAATCCATGTGGATTCTTCAAGCAAGTGTGACATCTCACTTCATCCAACCAGCTTACCTTTTCATGTTTGTGTTTCTCCTTTTCTTTCTCTTTCTTTTCTCTTTCTTTCCTCTCCTTTTCCTTCTCCTTCTTTTCCTTTTCTTTGTCCTTCTCCCTTTCTTTCTTTTTCTTCTTCTCTTTTTTGTCCTTCTTCTTCTCTTTAGGTTTCTCTTTGTCCTCAAATAGTTTTTCGGGTAGCATGGGAGACAAGGAAGGTAACATGCTGGGAAGCCTCATGGCAGATGGTGTGCTGAACAAGGGCATGGACATTTCTTTAGGAGGTAACACAAGAGGTGCTGATGGCACCTTTATCTTATCTTCCTTACCCTTATCTTTGAGTTTCTCTTTGTCTTTTTTATCCTTGTCCTTTTTGCCTTTCTCTTTCTCTTTCTTTTTATCTTTATGTTTTTCTCTCTCTTTTTTGGTATTGCCATCTTTCAACTTTACTTTTGTGTCAGCATCCTCAAAGTCCTTTAGTTTGAATTTATACGGATCAGGATCCTCCTCTTTAAGTAGTTCCTTCCACTGAAACTTTGCTTCCTTGTTTCCTTCCTTGTCTTTATCTTTCTCCTTGTTCTTTTCCTTCTCCTTATTTTTCTCCTTGTTTTTCTCTTTATCTTTTTCTTTTTGTTTTTCTTTCTTCTTCATTTTAGTTTTCAGCTCTTTTTTCAATTTCTTTTTCACTTCTGTCGATGAAGCCAACTTGGTTTTCTCCTCATAGACTTTGAGAAGAGGCTCTGGAGTTGGAGGTGAAGCAGAAGGAGAGGAGAAATAAGTGAAGTTGGTAGGTGGATTAGAAGGTGTCCCCATGTTTGCCTTCCGAATGACCTCATCAATTGAGTCATCCATTGTCCATGAAATGTCTGAACTTGAAGTCCCACCTGAGGCAGGTATTGGAGTTGCTCCCGCCTTATTTGCATTATTGGCAGGAACAGAAGGTTTAGGAGTTGTAGACTCTGAAATAGAAAGTCTTTTAGGACTGGTAAAAATTTCCCCTTCTGATTCAGAGCCAGAGGAAAACTCGAAGGGATCCGGCTCTCGTTCTGCACACGCACGAGCGATCACAGCATCGATTGAATCATCGATGGTCTTGTCCATGACCGGCACTTTCTTCACCTGGTTGTCCAGATTTGGCTTGGGGGCAGGCTCAGGTGGTGTCTGTCCCTGTTTCACTTGGATATTTTCCTTTCCTATCTTCTCACTCAATGCAACCAGAGGGGGTCTACTCGGTGGTTCAGGCTTCACAGGTGGTTGTGGAACGTGAGCAGGAACCTTTGGACTTTTGGGACTTTTTGGGCTCTTGGCGCGACCTGGTGACTTTTTTTCTTTGGATCCAGGTTTTGGTGAACGAATGGGACTCCCAGCTACCACTGGAGAGGGTGTAGTTTTGGGTGATTTTGTCTTTTGTCCTGGAGAACTTGTCTTGGACTTTGTTTTGGGTACGAACGGCTTTGCCTCTAAAGGTTTGGGGGTGGGCACTTGGGGTTTTGCAATGGGAGCCAACATCGGTGGTTCTGGAGAAGGGGGGGCAAGGTCTGTACTGTCCTGAACGTGAACTGGAGAAAGCATTGGTGGGACTTTTTGTGTATTTATTGAGCTAAGAGGCTCACGTTGTTCAACAGTTCCATCCAAGGCATCCCCTTTGGAAACAGACAGTTTTGGCCTTTTCACAGGTGGGAATTCCTCAGCATCAGGACTTTCTAATGGTCTCTTGCTCAAGTAGTTCTCATCATTAATTGCCTCATCCTCTTCCATATCTCCTTCTTCTTCCAGTGGGACCTGCATGGCCTCTGCAGATGTACCTCCATCGGTAGGAACCTGCTCCTCTTCCTCTTCTGCAACAAAGAACATTTGGAAAAGCATTAGGATAACTGAAATGTGTCTTACATAAACAAACAAGCACCACAACAAATATACATGGGCAGCTCAGCCCAGAAGAGACAACTGGCCACCGTTCTTACTGGTTTGCTTGGAGGAACGTGTGGCACCTCCTGTGTCACATCAGCCACCACCAGAACTGGCAGGTGCCCTCACTGCAGCGTAACACTGAACCCATGAGCAAAGGACAGGAGGGTAGAGCTCACCAATGGCAGGCCCAAAGTGTCAGTTCTACCCAAAACCATGCTAATGACTTCTTCATTCATTTTTAAATGAAGGGAAAGAGGTTGAAGCATTTTTTGCTGTAACACAGTGACAAAGTAAAATTACCCAGAACTGTTTTTCTTGCCTATATATCACACAAGTTTGACTGCAGATTAACTACTAGGAAAACATCTTCCTAAACCTAGTTTATTCTTCCTGAAGCAGCACAGGCTGAAGGTTAAAGCAGAGGACTAAGCCCCATTCACCTGCCAGGTTCTGTCTCTGATACCATCTCAAGAGCTGCTGCAGGTGGACATTATCTGTTATGACTTTATGGGAACGCCCCAGCACTGTGTGTGTGTGTTGGTTCAGATCAGGAACGTGCCTTTGAAATGCATTTTCCCATCATCTCCCTTACTGTTGTTTTGTTTGCATTGTGGGACAATCCTGGAGTGCATATGCCAGCTTCCTGCAGCAGTGCAACCAAAATGAAGAAGGAATTCACCTAGCACACTTCAGAGCAAATGGGCATTCAGGCTATGAGACCAAAAACCAGCTTTTGAAAACAAGATAAACCTGAAATCTACACAGTGCAGACATCAGACATCAACTATTCCAAACCAGTGTGGATACCACCTGTGTGATTGCTCTGCTTTTTTGTTTAATCACAATTTTTTTTTCTCTACATACAACACCATCTTCAGAGCCACACGTGACATTATGGTGCAGAGAAAGGAGAAAATCCACTTGAGATCTCCCAACAAATCCACAGTAGATTTAAAAAGAGAACCTCTGATCTCCACAACCACAGCCAAGCACTTTATCCTCTTTGATACACTTCCTCACTTTCAAAATGGAATTATCCGAGCAGGAAAAAGGATTCTTAGTCCTGAATAAGAATGTCTACACAGGCATTAACCTGACACATTTGTATTTGGAGTAATTACATCATTACACCTCTGTTGGTTAACATTCCTACACAGACAACCTCATTTCACTTTACCCCAAGTTTCTGTTTACCCACCTGCAAAAACTCAAGACATTTTGTGTATCAGAGTTTCTGAGGAAAGATATCCAGTGCCCCAAGATTCTCACATGAAATATGTAGTAAAAAACATTTATGAGGACAGTGGCTATAACCCAACTTCCTAATGAGCAGGTGGCTTTAATGAAAAAAGCACCAAGAAACTTGAAACATTCCACTAAACACCATTTAAAACTCAGCAAGACAGCATCTTTCTGAAATAGCTCTTTTCAAGGAATTTATTTTCAGGTTTTCTGCGCTGGTGTTTCTCTACTGTAATGTGTCAATGCTCTGATTTAGGAGAGTTGAGTCAAGAGCCCTGGGCTGCAGCACAAATCTTGCCAGCATCACAAATTAAGTAAAATGAGCTAGCAAGTCTGGCTTTCGCCAGGGCCCAGAGGATTTACAGCAGCCAGCCCAGAGAGGAGACTTTGCCTGAGGATAAAGTCTTAGCCTTCCGTGAAAAACAGAAATGTTAGGGAGTTAGGTTTTGCCTGGCTGGGCACTGACATTGAATTTTTGAAACTGCAAAGTTAGAGTATAACTGAGAAATCACTCTGGACTGAGCCTGCACCTGCTATGGGGGAAAAAAAATCTGCTTCCCCATCATGGAAGTAATTTCAATCTCTGTTTAAGCTGCTGCAGAAATCAGCTGCCTTCACCCGCTCAGAAGGTTTTGGGGATGAAGAATGAGCATTCATCAGATGTCACACAGTATTGCTTGCTACTGAGAAATTCCCTCCAAACCCCATTCCACCTACTTCAGAACTGAGAGTTTGTTTTCATTTAAAAGTAGGAGATTAAATTTAAAACAAACATCATACTTTAAAATTGGGATTTAGAGAAATCTTCTGCCTCAGCCACAAGATGAAAAGTGTAGCCAAATTAAAATATTAGGAAAGATAGGGTTTGATGATACAGACTTTAGAATAGAAAAGGAATATTAGAATAGAGATAGGAATATTAACCATTTTAATACAGGAAACACAGGGATAAAAAGAGTCAATAAAGTGGAAAATAAACTACTGTAAAAATTTACACTTATTAGAAAAATTTACATTTACTAGAAAAAGATTTCTGCCCAGTGTCCACTTGAACAGCCCCTCTCTTATACTGTATCTCACAGAAGGGCACTGCAATATTTCATATTTTTATAACTCCTTCCCATCCCAAGGTGCTTCTCATATTTTACCTACTCAGGATTGCAGAATACCAGCAGCTGCTGGATCAAAGGCAAAAAAACAATTTCAGAGGAGCTTTGGAGAACAGGGACCGGAGTTCTGTACAATAAAAAAAGAGCAATGCTTATTTTTTTTTTAATAAGGCCAAGTAAAGTTTGCAGCGGGCCCACGAAGTTTCTGTGATCTTGTGTGGAGGTGCCAGGGAAGGGCAGAAAGGTTAAAGTGCAGTTTGTAGAGGTGAGACAAGAAATCGGGGTGTCTTGACTCCAGCTTTCATGCACATTCCTGCAAGCCACAAAGATAACTTAGTAAGGAAGCAGAAGCATTACCATCCCTTTTATATGGACTTGGATTCCCCAAAACATCTGGAAAAAATTGCCTGGGTCAGTCCTGAACAATCCAGGGACTAAGGAAGTTCATGAGCACTTAACTACTGACACACATTCACCACTTTTCAGACATGCTCAGATGACAATCTGGAATCCTATCGTGGTCAAATGAAATCCAAATTTCTCTTGGAACAAGGCCACAGTCTGATCCTTAGCAAGGACTGGTTTTCTGCCAGGCAGCAGCTTTCAAACCCGAGCCACCACAGCTGTGGCAGAAAACAATGAAGCACTTTTTTTTTTTTTTTTTTTTTTTGGTTTTTTTTTTTTGGTGGTGGTGGGGGGTTTAGTTAATTAGAGAAAGTGAAATTTCTATCTTGAGTTCAAGACCTACGGCTCTTTTTCCTCCCAAAGGATTCACACCAGAGCAGGAACTAAACATGGAAAAACATCAGATTTTAAGTGTTTGCTGCCCGACTTGGTGATGAGCATTTACAACCACGTGGCCACTTCCTCACCTTGTCCATCTCGTTTGCCACCCTGCACTTCTGGATGCACCATCCTTTGTGCACAGGACTGCTTTTAAACTCTCTTTACTGCCATTTCTCCCCATCTCCAGCCACCTTTATTAATGATCCAGCCCGAGTTAGCATCTATAGGTCAAATGGATATCACCTCAACCATCTGCCCTCATAACTCTCCCCTGTAATGAAAGGAGACTGGAGCTGTTTGGGAGGTTTCTCAAGATAACAGATACATTTTTTTTGGTCGTTAGAGAAGTCAGTGCTGGATCAATATTAATGCTCACATTACTAAAGCTATAGAGAGCAATTGTTTATTATGTCAGCAGGCCCCCTGTGCAGAGCCTGGGTTACAGGAGGGATGAGTTCTGCCATTGCAGCACTGAATTTGTCCATCACTGAAATAAAACAAGCTGAAAGCTGTCAGCATGCTGCCTATGAGAAATCTGGTTAGAAAGGCAGCATTTCTCACTTGAGAATATTAGGCTGTGCCAGGGAAGTGGTGGAATCACTGTCCCTGGAATTGGTCAAAAAACATGTGGATGTGTCACCTGGGGACATGGATTTGGTGGTGACTTGGCAGTGTTGGGTAAATGGACTTGATGATCTCAGAGGGCTTTTCCAACCTAAATGATTCAATGGGTGACAACATCACCTGGGTCTATGTCAGAAGGCAAATTCACTTTTATGAAAGGATGATTTTGAAGTTAGGGGAGGAAGGAATCCATGCTTCTCTTGACCTAGGTCTGCAGGGTGATTTGGGGCAGGTCACTCCACATCCTGCTGCCTTTGCACCTGACAAATGATCATAATTCCATCTCACAGAGGTGCTGGAAGAGCTGAACTTGATAAATATGCAGCATCTGGACAGAAAGCATCAGAATCCCAAATGCAAACCATGGGGATCAGTCACCTCTTCAAAAGCTGGAAAATTTCTTAAGCTGAACAGTTCAGGCAAGAAACTGAAATTTCTTTATCATTTTTAAGGAAAAAACACTAAAGAAGCTCAAACTCTATTTCTTGGTATATCATGTCCCTGTAGCACAGGAGGGACCCCCTGACCCAAGGTTTATTGAATATAAATTAATTAATTTAGCCACGGCTTAGTTTCAGGACAGCAATACCCAACACTTGAGTAATGAATCTCCAGGTTTATGAAACTGAGGGACTGTTTGTCCCTGAAACTGACATGAGGGTACAAAGAAGAGAAATTCTGCCTTTCTGCAGTAAAAGAAGTGCAATCACATGTACCACATTATCATGCTCACCTGGCTGCCTTGTCAGAGGATGCAGCACTACAGGTCAGATAAAAGTGAAGGCAGGAAAAATAGCTGCAAAACTCATCTGATATAATAGAAATGCACCTATGCATGGGCATTCTTCAAGCAAGAAATCCTATAATATAGAAATACACCTATAAAATTAAAATTGTCATCATCTCGGTCATTACCAGACTTTTTATTTGGTAGCTTCAGTGAGAAAACATAAGCATTGACAGCTAAATGGGTGTCCTGGAGAACATGGCACAGATTGGGACAGACAAAATCTCTGCTCAGCTCCTGACCCTGCCAAAAACTTGCCCTGTCTGCTGGCTGGCATTTAATTTAAGTAAAGTTCCAGTCTCTCTTCTGAAAACTGGATTAACATTTCACTCTGTCACAGGGTGGTGACAGGATAAAACCATCTGGGTAAGACATGCAGATTTAAGAATAAATAAATATTTCTTATGTGGAAGATGAAGCAGAGTCAGACATGGTGGCTAAGGCTGGACACCACTTGCTGAAGAAAGAGTAACTTGATTTTGATTTGATTTTAGTAACAGCAGCTCTTGCCTCCAACGCTACATCTAATGTATGAATTGCACAAAGCTCTGGGAGGTAACAATTCCTGTGGAAGCCAACCCTTGTTATTATAATAATGTAAGATTTAGGCATTTGGCATTTGATATTAACAGCAGTATGGCAGATAAACAGGATCAGCTATCAGAGCAAACCCATTAAGAATACAATTCTCAAAAAGCAGATGTTTCCATCCAACTCATACATGCCTATTTTCAACTATTAAATTTCTTCCATAATCCTTTTCTTTTTAAACAGAACTTGAACATTTTCTTTTCTAAGAGAATGCAAAATGACCAAAGTAAGATCAGGAGATCACAAAATTCTTTCACACATACTTCTGTTCAGATCAGCCTCTCTGCTCCTCTGCACTGCATGGTCCCAAGTACCTGAGAATGGGAGTTGGAAGCATCAGGGTTTTTAAGGAAAATTAGGATTTGGGAAAGGAAGTGATCTGGCAGTGCCTGCACTGAAATCTTCAATCCATCTTCATTTCCAAGCATATCTTCCTTAGGACCACAAGGATATCAAGGCTGATGGCTTTATACACAGCCAGCTCAGCCTCTCAAATGTAAGGAAGGAAGGGATTGTTCCCACCCAACATATGAAACATTTTAGTGAGAAAAAAAAAATTGAAAGAAATCTTCCTGCAGACTTCCAGAATAATTTTCCTATTGTCTAGTTAAAGCATGAGATGAAGCCAAAGATAAGTTTTTGGAAATTTTAAGTCATTAAGTCAGGAGCTTACATCCCTATCATATCCTAATAAGCAGGAGCTTTTGATTTCTGTTAAAATTGAAGTCTTTTTCTTGTGCCATGATATGTTTTATCTCTTTAACTTGTAATAACAATGGCCTTTTCCCAAAACAAACAGAAAGTGTGCTTGTAGTCCATAAAGGAAATTAATGGAAGAGGGACAAAATTCAAGCCTGATATCCTACAGGCCAATATCCTGATACCTTAATGCAAAATGAACACACTGAGATACCTGTGACACATGTGGGGCTTAGAATACTGGATTTTATATAGATACTTGTGCATATTTTACACACACATATATATATATATTTGTAATTGTATTATAATTTCTCTGCTGTATGAACACAACTGATCACTGATGTGACCTGTTTACTGAACAGACAATAAAACAACAGATTTCTCCTTTACTTTATAAAGATCAACCAACCTATTACCAAACCCTGCCATTTTCCAGTTGATACTTTCTATGGGAAGAGAGCTGGGAGGAGAGCACCCCCAAGGTGCTCATCTTCCACGTGCCTCAGATTTTTCCACTGACATTGTCAGCAAGTTCATTGCAGTGCCTTCTCAGTGTGTTATCAAATGCAAAAACCACCAATACATTACAAAAAAAAAAAAAAAAAAAAAAAAAAAAAAAAAAAAAAAAAAAAGAAAGAAAAAGAGCTTTTGGGTATGGCAAGTGATTTTGCATAAATAACTAAAACACTATAAGGAAGACATGAAAGGTGCTTGAAGTTAACCATCTCAATTCATTAATCACCCTGGAAAGTCTGTCCCAAATGGCTGGGAGGTGCCTTCAGTCCTTACTATCAGCCAGCACTGACCTTTGAGGTGTTCAGCAGGACTGAGACTTGGTGCATACATTTATCAATCACTCCAGAAGTCTTTATTAACCTGTCCAAGAAGCTACAAGAGGCCAACAAAACAGCCCTCCATCCCTGAGGACATAATACATCCAACCATCAGGAAATATGTATCATAGCCATAATCAGGTTCTGGACTCAAAAGTTTCCAGAATGATTCAGTTCTCTCTCTATCCTCCCCATCTTGGTGTGAAATCATTGGAGATGCATTATTGAGCACCAGTATGAGAAAAGGGTATTTATAGTTTTCCAGAAAAAAACCATAAATCCTAAACCTGTAGTTCTACATTTAATGGAAACTGTCCCATCTTTTTTTTTTTTTTTTTGGTCCTGGTTCAAGCATTTGTGCAGGAGAATGAGGAACTAATTGAGGCTAAAATAAGGAAGATTATCTGCAGGTTTGGGCTAGAAGTGACCTAATGGGCTAACTCAAATGGAAATATATCTGAGGGTGGAAAAAAAAACCCAAAACAACAAAGATAAAGTATTCTTATGTCCAACTGGCAAAGTAAAAAACCCACCTCAGGATCACACAGGCATAAGGGAGTGGAAAAAAAAGGGGGAAGTTGTGAGGAGCATCACTCTGGGCATCAGATCTTGGCTTAGGATATAATGTGAGATTTTGGCTTCCAATGCTGCCTTAGGATACCAAATGCAATGAGAGTAACACTTCTAAGTAGTTTCTAGTGGCTGCCCTCATTCTAATATTATTTAAAAATATGGAATTTTATGAAGCCAAATTACACAGGATTCTTAAAATGACACAGCTAGTTCCCTGCTGAAGACAGAAAAACTGAGTTGGCAGATTGTTATCGGCTACACCCTCAATCTCTGTCTGACCTGACAAAATATTAGTCCAGAATTTGTGCTGCTACAGCAAGCAAAAACATGTTTCTGTCTAAATACAACAAGGGAGACTTTATTTTTGCTTTGACTTTTAAGCAGCGAGGGCTCAACATTTTTTGTAGCTCATGCACAAATACACGAACACACAGCAGTGCTGGGCTAATGGGTCTGGAGAGCAGAAACAACCCCAGAAGCACCTTTAGGAAGTGTTGGAATGAGAAATGTGTGAGATCCAGCCAGCTCCCTGTCAGCAGGGCAGCCTTGGCTCAGTCACTTTGGTGTTGCTCTGAATTACTTGGGATTGAGTCTCTCCCCTGAACTCTGCAGAGTGTAATGTGAAAACCACTGCAGTTAGATCAAAACATGGAGCCAGGGACAGAAAACCTCTACAACAAATTTTTGGCTTTGTCTCCATGATTTTTATTTCACTTTTTACTCCCTCTGGAATGTCTGATCCTTAACAGAACCGAGAACTTGTCCCAAAATATGAGTGCAGGTGCAGAGGTTTTCTCTTTAAAGGAACATTTTGACTTCTAAAAAATAAAATTATTAGCAAAGACAAGGTAATTAGGCAATGACAATTCATAGAGTACAACCAATCAATAACAGAGTACATTAGCAAGACTGATAGAGGTGTGAAGCTGATACATTATAAATGGCTCTATACTGACCTGTAAAAATGCAGCGTTTCCCTAACATTGGGCACAATAAAAAAACTAAAATGCTATATAAGCAAGCCAACCTGAAATGACACCTAGTATTATAAATGGCCTAATCTATATGTTAATACTGTTGTATCACATAACTGCAGCAAGACTAAGATAACAATATGACTTTGGGGTTTCTATGGCTACATCCTGGGCTAACGTGCCTGAAAGGGCTTGCTGCTGACACCACACAAGCTTTCTGAGTGCTTCTCTTTGGTTATTTATGATATGATTTATGATAACGACAACATCTCCTATTTTCTCCCCTCGTCAGATACAATAAATTGCCATCGTTAATCACCGTTCTTGCTTCAGCTATGATTACAATGGTATAATAGGGCCTAGCTATGGTAATACTGTGTATTAAGGTGTTTTTTTCCCCCCTTTAAAGAAATATGCACAAGTAGATCTTTGTAGCCGATGTCAGTACCTGTAGTATTTTAATAATCTTCCCAGGAGTATTCCTGGATGAGAATTTCTGTTACAACTGAGATTCAGCACTACTCCTCTTGCAAAGATCAAATTTACCATCTAAAGACTCAAAATCCACATTGTATTATCTGTATCTAATAATTCTCAGATATAATAAGAGGGGTTTATTATATGTGTTTTTTTCTTGAGAAAAGGAAAGCAGACCATCAGTCTTTTCACTTTGCACCTCTGTATCTAATCTTCCTGGCTGAGCTTTCCAAACCAGCTTTTCAAGTATCACAAATCTTACTAAAAACAAAAACACTGAACCTATATAAACATCTGGAAGGATTTTTACAGTGCTATTCCTTTTCTATACTAAAGTCTTGTATAAGAAAATATACTGTTCTACCTTCAATAAAATCCTAGGCTGAAAATCCCTAGGCTTTTACAAATATTTTAGGAAGCAACTATTTGTACCTCCTGGCAAAGGAACAGACTAGGTATTTATTGCACTGGGGTACCTGTACTTCTTCCATATTAATAATTTTTACCTGGCATTGCAGAATTTTAGTCCTTCACAGATTTGGAACCTACATGTATATTGGATACTTGGATTCAGCAGTGAGAAAATACTGTGATTATTTAATGTCTTATTTTGCAACTGAGCTAAAGAACTCCAGAAACAAGAAGGTGTGACTGTCTCATAGAAATCACATATTTCTTTCACTATACTTTTACTTCAGATCCCACTCTTTCTCCCCAGAAGTTGAAAATTTAACCCCAAAGAGTTTGGGGTTTTTTTGTGTAATGCACCTGTGGAGCAGAAATGTGGTTTAAAGCCCTCAGAATTGAAGAGTCACATTTCTCATCCTCAGGAGTTCCAGTGACAGCAAGTAAGAGGCAGATGGCACAATGAGCTATTTTAGATTGTACTAACAAGCATATTTGTGCTTATATTGCTGCTAAAAATAGCTAAGGTGTCCTTCAGCCCAGAGTGACCCAAATTGTTACTGGTTTTGTGGCCAAGGTAGAAGAGATGGGAGGGGAGCTCACATCCATTCTGATCAGCACAGGGAAGATGTCTGGCGTGGAAGAAATGGCAACATGAAGACAGTGGTGTCCTATTAAATCATGAGCTCATCTCCAAGTTCACAGGATAAACACAGGCACTGCCAGGTGGGGCACAAAATCCACATGGAGAGAGAATTCCTCTGGCAGACAAGGTGTGTGATCAGCTACAATTACCTGCATCTGCCTTTGACTCCTTTACTCCCCTCAAAAGTAGACCTGGGCTATTCTGAGTCTTAATATCTTATATTCTTATTCACATGAGGGAGCTTCTGCAAAAATGCATTCCCAGAAGGAAGTCCTGGCTCAACTCATCATCACTTCAGCTGTGCAGGACAAATGCAATCTTGCTGTTGTAAAAAAAAGGCTCTGAGTGTTCAAATCACCTTCAAGTAACTTTTTAGTTTAACAACTCATTTGGCCATTAATTGCCTTGCCTCTCCTCCTCCTCTTGTGCATCACTTGCAATTGCAAGGGCATGTTTGAATCCCAGAGATAAGCTGCTCAGGGCAAGAACTGTATCTGTGTTTTCCAAAGTGCTTTGGTTACTTCTGGCACTATAAGAAAAACAAACAGAGCACGTATTTAAGAGACTCTTCCACCCATTTTTTTGTCTTCATTAGGTAAAAAAGGGAAATTCAGTATTTTCTCAACAATTCAAAAATATTTTCTAAAAAAGAGAAAGGCTGGGGTAGGGAGAAGTTTATTTTCAATAGATGAATTGAGAGGTATAGAAAAAGCAAACCAGGGCCTGTGCTCTAGAATAAATTGAAAAAGCTCTGTCTATCCTGTTAGGTGAAATCCTGATCTTTGGTATTGATCCACAGTGGCACAAATTAAGAGAAGTCACAGAAATTGAATTAAAAATAAATTAAAAAGCTCTGCAATTGACTGGAAAACTCCCACTAATGTAAACAGAATTACTTAGGAGTAAAAAAAAGGCACATGTTCACTCTCTCCCTTAATAAATGTATGCACACCATACCCCAAAGTGTTCACCAAATCTTCCAGCTGTTGGGAATGGGTTGGGAATATTTCAGATGTTGGGATCCCATTTCTTTAATGATACCAGCAGCAATCATGAATGCTTTTGCCATGCAGAGCAAATGAGTTTATATCCACAGCTGCTAACTCAGAAACACAAGTGCAGTTACAGCTTCCAACTGTGTCTAAACAGCATCCAAAACCTTCAGGAAGATGTGCTGACCACACTTATCCCAGGACTTCAGTGCTCTGGTACTGCTTCAGAACTGGCACTGGTGTGTCCTGGTCCATCTGTGAACCCCCCACTCCTTTGCTGGGATGAATTCTGAGCCACAATATGAATCCCATAACAAATACAATCTTCTTGATCTAGCAGAGAAGGAAATCACTGATGATAAGGTTTTAATAAAGCTTGACAAGCCTCAAAATTAAATTTGCTGGCAAGGGTTCACCCCCGAAACAGATACTTTCAAGCGGTCTTCACGAAAGAAGCCACAGAGACTTGAAGACAGGGAAATGTTTACTTTAAGAGTTTTTTTCCTTACAGCTACAAATCCAATTAGTGACTCTCTTTGTCTTCCAGCCTCTCTGCTTTATTCTGTATGGGAGCACACGTGTGTCCAGGCTCTCCCCGTTCCCCTGCCCTGCCAAAGGTGCCCATGGGCAGAGAGGGAGCTAATCAGGGCAGGGTGATCACCGAGCCAGCAGCGCTTCCCCGGCGACGCTCGCCAGCCACGGGAAACCGGATCGGGCAGCACCCAGGGCTCAAACTGCTGCTGTCAGCACTGCTGGGGAAAAACTGCTCTGAGAGCATGGGGTGACTGTGCTGAGCAATAATTCTGTGGGCAGCTTCCCACTCCAGCAAGGAGCCCGACTCAGGAGGCTGTAGGAAAATTTAAACCACATCCAATTTAAAACCTCTGCTTTTTTTCCGGTGACCTTATAATTTTTCAGGGACAGCTGCTAAAATCTATTGCTTCTTTCCGTAGGACCTCATGGATCACAGCAGCATCTTCAAATAAATCTCACTTTCATGGGAGCTCAGAGGCTGAAAACACAGCACAGGAGTCAGTTAGATGCTCTCACTGTGCAAGAGCTTTTTGGGGAGACAACCTGTGGGCTTTTAAAAGGCCACAGCCACAAAACAATCCTGCACTTCTGAGGTTGCTGCAAGACTTTGTAGGACAATTAAGCTAAGCAAAAAGCAGTGAAAAACATCAGAACAAAAAATAAAAGGGAGATTCAGAGATATCAGAGTCCTGCATCTGTAGAAGTAGAGCTGGGCAAGGATGTGAAATAATTGTGATACACTTCTTGTTGTGTCACTTGCAAAGGACACACAGTAAGAGAGGACCCTTTTAAAAGAGTATGTAGTGACAGAACAAGGGGGAGAGACTTCAAACGGACAGAGAGGAGGTTTGGATTGGATATTGGGTAGAAAATGTTTACTCTGAGGGTGGGGTGGCCCAGGCACAGGTTACCCAGAGAAGCTGTGGCTGCCCCTGGATCCCTGGAAGTGTCCAAGGCCAGGTTGGATGGGTCTTGGAGTAACCTGAGATAGAGGAAGGTGTCCCTGTCCATGGCAGGGGAGTGGCACAAGACCAGCTTCAGGATCCCTTCAAACCCAAATCATTCTCTGAGTCTATGACTTCTGTGGAAGCATTAAGCTAGTTTTAGAATATTGCCTCTGTTTAGAAACATTCCAACCCATTTTTTAAAATAAAAACTCACAGCTCTGACAAGGACCTCAAGGCCCACATTGAGTGATGCTGTACATTAGATTCAACTTCCTTTTTATGCTGCAGCCTTCATTTGGATGCAAGGGCAGCCCCTATGCTCCCAATGACCTTGGCAAAACTCTTAAAAACAAAACAAAAACAAAACAGAAAAAAAAACACACTAAAAAACCTTCAGGACCTCAGGCTCTAAAGCTATTTTAGAATTAGCTTTGAATAATTGTCCCACAATAGGAGTTTTCTTGATTAATTGCTTAAGATAAGGCCTCCTTTTCCTTGCTGGCCTCCAGTGACTCCCTCCACTTCCCATAATCACTTTTGTCTCAGTCTCCTGTTTACTGGGAACAGCTAAGAGAAAAATCAGAGATACACCAACTCCATTACCTGAGGATTAGCCAGAAGATAACCCTATGTATTCCATTACTGACCATTATTTGAGTAATTATTCAATCAAGTTTAGACCATGTGAAAGATGCACTAATTGTTTTGCAGAGCTTGCCCAAGCTGTTTATCTAAGGGATGCAACTTGTGTCCTTTAACAAAACAAAAATGATGTGCTGATTGCAAAGGAAAATGAGAAGTGGCTTTGTATTGAACTCTGTATCCTAATTAGGCTTAACCAGGAGTTAAGGATCTATTTTGATCAAGTTTCCACATGAGCTGGATTGGGTACATACTTGATTACAGAAATTCTGCAGGATATTGCTTTTACATCTGAATTATTTAAAAAATTCTACATGGCCATTATTTTTCTAGTTTATGAGATAAGCATCCTGAATATAGGGAAAGCAGGGATAGTGGAGAAACAAACAAGCCAGTAACCAGCAGGCTTAATTTAAACAAGAAACTTGTGCACACATCAGTACTAGAGTCAGAAGGCTTGATACTCTGATTTAAACTGAATTAATGCCTTTTAGCTAAGTAATATTTTTCTTGGACACACGAAAGGAATGAAAAAAATCCAACGAAAACAAATTTAGTGAAGGAATTGGCTTCAGTAGGCAGTTTTACGTAACATTAACTTTCCACTCAGACATAAAAAAATACAACACCCCTTCATTTCAGAGCTGTCGGATTCCCATGTAACCTTCCCATTTCACGGACCTCAGGCTGGTTCACTACCAGGTGACTCCCTGCTGAGAGGGAACTGCAATTCCCAGGGACACCAGCTGATGGTCCACAAAGACCCCAAAGAAGGCAGAGACTGAAGACAACTTCTTCATCTCCAGATACAAAACTCCCCTTACTCGTGAAACCTCGCCAAAGCATTTGCAGCTGATGCAGTTCATCCGTGACTTTATTTGCTCTGCTGCTCGTTGCCACTCTTTCTAACCCCCTGCTCCATAAACTCAGGCCTTTACCACCCCTGTCTTCGTGAGTTTTGGAGGGTGGAGGGGAGATTTATCTTCAGGAGTGAGCACAAACTGTTGGTATTGTTGGGATTGAGGCAGAACGAAGCGCGCTCAGCCGTGGCGATGGAGCTCCTTCCGAGCCAGGATTAAAGGCAGTGGTGGGGAAGCTCGAGTTTTAATGGACAAATTGTTGCAGAACACAGCCAAACATCTCTGCTGATGAAGGGGACTCAGAATTGGGTGGGGAGGGGATTATCATCCTGCTGTGCCATGTCATTTTTGAGAACACCCTCCTCTTAATTTAGTTAGGTGCCAAACAGTGAGCAGCAGTTTGACCCAAATCCTATTAGCAACAACAATCTGTCATTTCCCTCCTCTCCCCAAAATGGAATATGCTCTGGGATGCATTACACAGAAAGAAATTGAAATGAGGGAGGTTTTCCCCATTCATTTCTCCCACTTCCCAATTCAAGCTGTAAGTTCATGGGACAGGGACCTGAATTAGAATTGTAAAGCAGGGACTTCATCCACACTGCTGCCTGGATAAATTTGGAACAGAAAAACAATGAAGATTTTCTTTCACTTTTTTTCTTTTTGTTCTGATTTTGTTTTCTTTCATTGTTGCATTTTTCTCTTTTCCATCTCTTCATTGCAGGTGTCCCTGCCTGTGGCAGAGGGTTAGAGCTAGACAATCTTTAAAATCCCTTCCAAACCATACCAGGATTCTGTGTTTTTACCATTACCTGCTCCTTCCAAAACCCAGAAAATTACAGGTTTTCTGTATTACAGAAGTTTTCTGCTTTTTCCTTTCCCTCACTCTGAGCTTTCCTGAGCTTTCTCTTTGTCTTGCATTTAGCAGAAAGATAAAAACTAGAAGAGGGAAGAACACATTTGCTTTTTGTGCTACTCAGGATATTTTCATGGAGGAGACTGATGGCCAAAGCAAAAGGTAAAGGACAAAACACTCAAAAAGCCCATGAAATATGGAACTATAAGAAGCAGTAAGAAGAGGAAGAGGAGGTAAAGAGGAGTTACACTAAATAAACATTTCCAGTCCAAAATAAGGAAATGGGACAAGCAGGTATGTTGTAGACACATGCTCAAAGTGGCTGTGGGACAAACCAGACTGTAAATGGGCTGCAATTGTTTGCTGGTTTGTTTTTTCCATAACATGATGCTAAATGCTGTGAGTTTTGGTCCTCAGGGTCTTGTTTAGGCAGGGTCTCTTTACTCCTGAGTTCTTCCATCTCACACCTGTCACTGTAGTTACTGGGGCTTAATTTCTTGTGTACATCCAGAAAAATTAAAAAATGCCTGAGGATACTCCTAGATAAAAAGCTGCTCATATGTGACATAGCTCAGCAATTATTAAGAAGTAGAAGATTTCAGATCTCTGACTTTGCAGTGTGGCAGAGGATTCTTTTTCCAGCTGGGGTAGGATATACATTTATTTCTCTTATATGGCATCTCTGACTCAGCAGAGATCATTCCTCAATTCACCTTCTAAATTTTTTCTTTTCCTCTCTTCAGGAGTTGGACTTTGATGATCATTATGAGACCCTTCCAACTTAGAATATTCTATGACACAATGATTATTTTTACACCATATTATTTCCCAATAAAGTGGGAAATGGCAAACCCTTTCCTCTCTCTCCCCCACCACGAACTGTCACTGCTCCCAGTGGCAAGAAAAACAGCAGAGCTTCAGATAATGCCTAGAAATCTCTCTCAAATATAAAATATCAATGAAATGTACAAAAAAGACCTGCCACCACTTCTTCTGCAGGGAGCTAAAGAGCATTTTATAAGGAATTTCAAATCCAGAAACAGATCTGAATTTGTTTCCAGCTCTAAATAAGACTCTGGCAGACATCAGATTCTTGTTGTATTTTGGAGCTCCTCCCTCCTCCACCATTTCTGGGCTAGAGAAATATACCCAAAAGGTTGGTGTGCTCTGTGTACACTCAGGAACTCATTAAATTCAACTAAAATGACCTCCAGAACCGTGGGGTGAAATAACAAGAAAAATGAAGCATGAGGAATTTTAACACGGTAACAACTTGTTTCCTTTTGCCACAATCTGCTACCACAGGATAAATATCTTGTATTCTGGCTAATAAAGGTTTCTTACAAAAATTTTAAGATTTACTAAGATTTCCTACTTAAATCTAAGATTTTACTTATCTGCACAGAAAGCTGTTTAAAAAACCTAGATGCCTTTACAGGGAGAAAGAAATATAACCATGACAAGCATAAACAAGGACACTGTCTCAATCCTCTAAGTAAGAAGGGTGTGCTGTCAGGACTTGCATCAGTGCCTTCTGCAAATTAAAATGGAAAAAAAAAAGTCAGTGATGGTCAAAAGAATAAGGTACTGGGAGGAGAAAAGACAAGTTACAATTTTAGTCAGGATACCTGAGAAACTGTAAAGATATTATTTCCATTTTAAATATGCTACAGCATCACAAGAGAATATTACCTTTGACATACACCAGACATGCTGAATGACAGAGTGGCCAAAAATATCATTTATCATAAGCAATATGATTAACAAGCTCTCTGACTGCTCAAGAATAGCAGGTATTTAGGGACACAAGATATCCAATTCAGAATAAAAGTTTAAATTCATTCTTACTCAGGAGTAAGATGTTTGCCAAATCACTGTCTGGGGAATTTTCTGTTACTGAGACCAGGTATTTCAGGACAACTTGCTCAGGGCATGGCCACATATTTTAACAGACTCTGCATCCACAGATGGGAAAGAATTTGCACAGAAAACCAAAATCATTGAATTGATTGGTTTAGGTTAGAAGGGACCTTGAAGATTATCTTGTTCAAATCCCTCTGCCATGGGCAGGGGCACCTTCCACTACACCACAGGTCTCATCTAGAGAGGGAAAAACAGGCAGGGCTCAGAAATGATAAGCTATTGATGCATGGTCATTGTCACACAAAATACTGATGGCAAGGATGAAAATTCAAAGTCTAGGATGTTTGGAAATCAAATTCAGAACCTACCAGCTCACCTTTTACTTTAGAAAAGGTGTAATCTGGCTAATCAGATATTTTCAATATCAGATATAGTCAGAAGAGGAAAGAGTCCATGTCTCTTGCTGCCTGGATTAGGGGAGACACCTTGTTCATCTGCATTATGATCCTGCATCTCTCCCTAGGAGAGGGAGGCTCCTCCTGCCACTGAAACTCTTGGTTTCTCCTGGCAGGAAGAGCAGTTTAATTCCTTGTAATGCACTTAAGGCTGATTTGGGAATCACCATCACTTTATGGCTGATGCCCATCCAGAAAAGGTGTAATTTTTAATTTCAAAATAAATCCCAAAAGATTTAGACTGTGAGATTTTACCCTTTGGTTTTTGCACCACATCCTTCTCCTTGCCTCCATCCCCGCCCAGCGCGGATTAGGATGGGGAGAGGGACGAATTATCTCTGGAGAACTATAAAAGATAGAATTGATTTTTGGTAAGAACTCCAAGCAAGTTCTTAATACCTCCTTATCTTGGTGAGTAATACAGCAATGTTCCTCTGCTGAGTGAGCGCCTATCTTCGGAGCTATCCTTGCCAATGTTATCTCTACAGAAAAGCAGCTTTGAAGGACAGAAAATAATATGTGTTCCCCATTGGCTGCAAAGGAGTTGTGTCAAAACTTGCAATACACAGTTTAGGTTCTACACCAGGTATTTCCATAACTTAGGGGAATTCAACAAGTTTGCTGCTGTGAGGCCGGCATGAGGCAGAGATAAGATTTGCCCATCTCGCATTGCGGAATTTAATAACTGGGAAGCACTTCAGAGCACCTGCACAAACCTAACAAAGTGGCACTGCCCAAACTCACTGTCCTGCATGTTAATATTTTTATTACAGTGTGAATTTGTGAAGCTTCTTTAAAGAAATTTAAAAAATCCATCGTTTTTAAGTATTTCTTGAAGAAAGGCAGCAAATTCTAGGTTTATAAGGGGAAGCAATTTCCTCTTAGACTCGTAAGGAGGAAAAGTCAGACATCATTTTGGATGCACAAACTATTTGCCAGGACAGAGACTCATGTACTGCTGATTTTTATCTGACCAGAATAATTTGTGTAAGAGGAGATTCCACCTCCTCCTACAAACTGCCTGATCCTGGCTGCAATATTAACAACACAAATATTGGACTGTTCCAGCCCTGACAATTTTGGGTAGTCCCCTACAACTTCTGAGCTTTTAGGTCAAATAGTTGATTTTCTGAGAAAGTAAAGCCTTTGATTCAAAAGCTCCTGTTTCTCAGAGAGATTCATTTAAATGTGCATGGATCTCTCTCCTGTTTCTTAGAGAGATTCATTTAAATGTGCATAGATCTCTGCACGTCACCTCCTCGTCAGACCGGGGTTATGCCTATGTATAATAATTTCCTTTTTATTTTCAGCCCTTGACAACCAGCAAGGAGAACACATACAGAAAGTGTCTTGCAGCTCCACTAAAAACAATCCTCTACTGCAGCTGAGCAGCCTCTCCTGAGAGAAAGAAGAACTTTTTGGTCATCTAGCGAAGGCAGTAATTCTGTTCTTCGGACTCCCAGGATTTCTGCTATCTGATGGAATATTTAAGCGGAGACTTCATTCCCCCGGTGGAGCGCTGAGGGCTCAGCCACTCCACTCCGGTGTTCAATGAGCTCTTGTGTTCTATTACAGAATAAATGGGATTTTCTGCCCAGCTGGAAAATGATACTTCTTCCTAGTGCAGAGATTTGTACCCCACTCTAACCCGTCTAAATAGGTCACAGTCACATTTTCACAATACTACCAATATATCCCTTCAGAAAATGCAAAAGCTTGGTGTACTCAGGGCAAAGACTATCCAATGTTGTGTACTGCAGACTCTCTCCTTAGCAAAGAAAAATAAATCAAACTAAGGAACGTGTTACATCTCTCTATAAACCCTCTCCTTGACTCAGAGGGTTGGAGGAGCCCCTCCCATATCTCTCTGTCTCATCAGCTTTCCCATTTCAAGCAGATTTGAAGGCCCCGCTCTGCCAGTGACCAGCTTGGCAGTGCTTGACTAGACACTGCCTGACTCCCACCCTCTATCCAATGGGGATTACTGATATTTTCCCCAAGTGCCTTGAGCTCTCTGAGTGTACCAAGAAGCCTTAATTTATTCATTTGCCTGCTCCAAATAAGACAAGCTCTGTCAATCCTACCCTACATGGTGCAAGCCTCCCAAAAAGATGGAGTCTGAGGTCTAGTGAGATAACTTGAGAAAGCAAGAAGTGTGATTTGTTGCTTAGTTTCATCTTCAGCTGCCTCCTGTGCATGTTTTTCTTAGGCTGTTTTACCAGTCAAATGCCAGGGGGATGTGATGATCTTAAAGGCTTTTTCCAACCTTAGCAACTATATGATTCTATAAAGTAATTAAGCACTATGAATGTGCCCTTCAAAATCACATGTTGTTTTCAGCCACTGTGGCATAACCCTGGAGTAAGCTCAAACAAAGCCAGGAGAGTTAAACCCTGCATGTGGGCACACTGAAACTTCAGTGTCAAAATACATTTGAGGTAAAATGAATCAAAATGTGGAGAAAGGAGATGCTCAGCATTGATTTTTCCAACAAGGCATTTACAGGCACTCCAAACAAGATCTCCACTTCAAACATAAAATAGTCATTGTGCTGATTTGTTACAGTACGACTTGCTAAAGTATTTGATTCCACATTATCTCAAACTCTGAGTTATCCAAGGTCTCATCTTCTTAATGGAAGGGAATGTACAAAAGCAGAGCACTCACTTGAACACACAATATATTATCTATACAAATTGGGACTCATTCAACAGACAAACTTAAAAACCAAATTATGTTTGACTATCAATTTGATACTCTGCAGGAGAAAGCACCACTTAGAGTCTGATAGGTTATAAAGCCTTTTAGCTACACATCTTGGCATTACAAAACTTCAGATCTTCACCATGTCCTAGAACTCACTAGAAAGCTCCCATGAGAAGAAAATTTTTGCTAGTTGATTGTTGCAGCTGAGACCTTACCAAATATGAAACAAATGCAGTGCTGTGGGCTAAGATATTAATAATCAAACAATGTTTCTTGGCAGAATACCCCACTGCTGGATCAAAAGCAGATTCCTGCTGAAGCAACAGGCTGGGTATCCCAAAGGAAATTCTGGAAGCAAAAAACTCAGGAACTCTGCCTGAGACACTGATCCAGGAGACACTGAATTTCAGCTTTTATCCTCGCTTCACTACAGCCACCTCTGAACTAAGTCATCTGCAAAATAAATGCAGATCCTTGCCTCAAGTTCCCTACTTTTAGAGGCTGGAGAAGCTGCTTAAGAATGGTGAATTCAAAGTCAAACACAGAAACATCATTTGCCAAATACACATGCAGAAATGCAAATTGCTTTTCCATTCAAAGTTAGGTACTAGAGATGTCACATTTTATTGAGATGTTTCTATGTGGTAATAAATAATACTTTCTAAAGCACAGGGAATTTTTGCCATCAGCACAGATATTTTTGAACTCATACTTTCATCAGCATTTCACAGGATCTATAAAGTGACCCTAAAGATCATCCATTTGCAATCCTCCTGCCATGGCCAGGGACACATTCCACTAGATCAGGCTGCTCAAAGCCCCATCCAGCCTGCCCTTGAACACTTCCAGGGATGATGAGATCCACAGCTTCCCTGGGCAACCTGTGCCAGGGCCTGATCACCCTCACAGTAAAGAATTTCCTCCTCACATCCAATCTAAATCTACCCTTCTGCAGCTTACAGCCATTCCCCATGTCCTATCATTCCATGCCCCTGTGAGAAGTCCCCCTCCAGCTTTCTTATAAGCCCCCTTTATGTACATTTTGTGATATTTTAGAAAAAAGCCCAACAAACATCAGTAAATTAAGACTAAGAATCCCAATAATTTTCAGCAGAAATACTACTTTTTATGTTTTACTTAGAAAAAACCTTAATTTGTCAACTCCTTTAATTAAAAATTATTAAAAGCTCTAACTTGCAATCAGCATACTGCAACAAAAATAGTAAGTAACAAAAGTAACCCCCACATCTCATTCTGCAGCTTTTCATCAGGGCACGAGCCAGACTTCAGCTGTACAGCACCAGACACACTATGAACAACACAGCACAGTACAGTTCACCAAATAAAAATTCAAGTCCACAGTGCAGTGACAGATCCTTGGATGCTACTGGGCAGTTCATGTTATAAACAGAGGCATTTCTCTTGAAAGTTCAATAAGGTTGAAAGCCAAAACAGTGATACGGCATCAGGGATTTATCATCTAATAATAAAAGAGTGTTTGTTCCTCCGGATCTGCTTCGAACAAGTGGAGTCTCATGCTGAAAGAGCAGGTTCAGTAGGCATGCAGCTCTTCAATTGCACTCCTTATTGTATGCTTTATATTAAAGAAAGCAATTTAACTTTTGAGGACAAGAAAATTATCTTGAAACTGAAGTCCTGCCTAAGCTCAAGGCCAAGCTAGTAAAGAAAATATAAAATTATTAAAAGGTCTTCAATTATTAAGATAGCTGGAACACTAGCAACAGCTGTAATTCAAGGTGCCTACACATTTTAATTATATGCCCCAGTGTCAGCAGGTTATAGCTTTCCCTCTCTATCATGCTAAAATTTATCAGGCCTGGCCTGGTCATAGCCTTTAGGAAAAAAAAAAGTTTAGGCCACATTGCTCACTCCTGCTCAAATCATGGGAAAGCAGAACAAAAGAAGTGGAAGCAACTGCAGTTTTGCTGCCCCACTGGTGATGAAGCAGAGATTAAAACACTTGAGCACCCTCTCTTAATGGTGCTTTGGAGATTTTTGGTGAAAACTAGGTATGGTGTCACTGAATCCACTCATGTTATTTGATTAAGTACAAAATAATGTGAGAATTTACATGACTGTCAAAGCAATGTGAAACAGAGAGGCACCATCGTCCAAGAATCCTAGAAAGGTTTAGGTTGGAAGGGATGCTAAAGATCATCTCATTCCAACCCCTGCCATGGCAGGGACACCTTCCACAGGACCAGGCTGCTCAGAGCCCCATCCAGCCTGGCCTTGGCTGAAGCTGTGCTGTACCAGGTATAGATGTAAATTATATGGCCCCACTTCCATAAATAAACAAGATTTCCCACTTCAAAAAGTCAAGGCTTTGGGATTTGTGCCTTGCTCCTTATCTAGCACAAGTGAACACAATGAGACTCTGCAGAACTGATCCGGGGCAGCGTTTTCTGGACCACAAATTCCTACTCATGGACTTTGCTACAGTAGTAAGCCCCTTCCCCACCCATTCAAGCTTTGATGCAAGGCACAACTCTGGCCATGTACAGGAGAGACAATCTGCTGGTATGCAGCTAAAATTAATTTTCTCTCTATATATTTCTTTTATGCATTCAACAAATTTAGAGCTAAACCATCCCAAAACAGTGACAGGGATGTCTGCTAACTCTTGAAAGACTGGAGGAGCTTTGACAATGGACTGTAAAGTATAATGTAAATGTATATGTAAAGTACAATATCAGAAGTGAGTAAAATGCAAGGAGACAAAAATCTCATAAGCACAAGTACACACAAAACTACACCCAGGACTAAAGTAGATATTAGGATGTAAATACCAAGCAAACCTAATACACTGTAGTTTTGTAGATCCAGATTTGCCAAAGCAAGCTCCAGCAAATCACTGCTCTGAGTGCAGAACTTCATGCACCATCACTTCCTGTCTGCAGAGTTAGGATAAGTCAAATATTAATGATACAGTGCATTGGAAAAAATAAATTGTGATGGTAACACCGTCATGCAATGACATGTGAGGATTCTATGTCCAGCCTCACCAGAACATTTTTGAGTTCAACAAGTGCAACCTCATATGTGTCAATGTTTAGAAGATGGATGTAACATAGTAGTATGACTGAATTTATGATGGCTTTTATTAAAGAGGCATCTTGGAAATCCCAGCTAACAACAGAACTCCGTTGTGGTAGATGCTGTCCAGACTTAACCTGAAAAGCCCTCAGTCAGAACAGTTTACAAATCAAATATGGAAGACATAGCTAAGCTGAAGGACAGGAAATATTACTGTAATAATACTGATTTATGGAGGAACTGACCTAGCTAAGGTCACAAAGCAAGTGTGACCCCATGTCCCGAATCTCAGTCCATTAACTGCAAACTGCTCTTTGTCTTCCTCCTGAGGTGAGGAGTTGGCACAGCAAGGAAAGCACAGCTCTAACAGTCTGTGCAGGACCTCAAAGGACTTTCAAAATGAGGTACATTATCCTTCATGGTGGATTAAAAAGGTTTATTCTCACACAATACTTAAGAACACAACTGTACTGTCCCTTCTACACCATGTTCAAAAAATTTAACATATACCATTGTCCTATCACCCAACAGCAAATTCTCTCTAATAATATTCTATTAATTTGCAGGATATACTGGTGCACTAAGAACATTTTTGAACTATTACATCACATAGGCTGTTAAAACACCCATTTCACAGGTGAACAAACTGAGATTAAATGATACAAGAAGCCTGTTTGCTGGATCAGCTGAACGCTTGACACAAATTCAAGGAGCTCTTGAAGTAAGATTCTATTCACAATAATAAACCTGCAAGATGTGCAGAGAAACCTGTTTAAAATTCATTTAACAGGTTCTACACAACAGAAAACAGTCACTGCAAAGCTAACTGTTCCAAGACCTTCAACTTACACTGGCTGAAGATGATGAAGAACAGCAAAACAGATAATTTCTAGGCTAGTGCAAAAGCAGCTGCCCCTTCAAGTGGTTCTAAACTCTCCTGGATGCTGAGTAGGCTTTTTTAATGTTTTAAATACAACATTTGTATTTAAAATACACAATTCCAAGATACTCTAGGTCAGTCCTTGGAATTTAGGTAGAGGTTTAGTTATGATTTCACTGGGATATAAGCTGCTAGTGTAAATCATCATTATGGATGGTTAAACCATAAGCATCACAAAACCCTTTCAGCAGACAGTCAGAAAACACCCATAGCCTAGAAGCTCACAGGTGTCCTTGTTCACTTATTTTTGTCTCAATTTCCTTTAAAGAAAGCAAAAAACTCCCATTTTGGGTTAGCACAGGGCCAATTAAGAACCTACTTTAATAGAGTGGAAGTTAAGCTTTCCTCCAGGGCTATGGGTCTTGTATTCAGTGACCAGAGGAATTTCTCCCTTGTGTGACTCTTCAGGAAAGTTTTCTTGTGTGTACACAGGAGCTGGAGAGGCTCAGATGTCAAACCTTAATTGCTGGGCCACGTTTTTCTTTAAAATGATTTTAGGTACCTTTAAACTTCTAATTTAAAGCACTAAAACCAAATAAAAGGTCAACTCTTCAAACACGGCCCATGTTAAACAAGAGCATTTATAGGGCTACAACTAAGGAAACAAGTGCATTTATAAGGCTGCAAGAGAAAAGCAACTTGAGCTTCTGCTGGAGGTGAAAGGGCTGGGAGGGAAGGGAACATAAAGAAAGTTTCTGGCTGTTTTTGCCTGACCTGAGTATTTTGACTTCTGATTTTTCTGCCTATCAAATGGTCACACATACAGACTCAACAAGTAACTCTCAACAGGGACTGAAATCTCTGCAGGAAAAAATGTCCTCAAAGTGCAGGTTTGTTGTCCTGTAGTAGCTTGACTAGAAGATGCTGATGGTGAGGGAGAAGGACAGAGCAGCAGGGTTAGGAACCCAGAGCAGGTAATGCCTCAAGCTCCCCCAGCTGCAGCTGCTCTGCAAGCCCCGCACTTCCCAAAACCAGGAAAGCACCTGGATATCCTTCCTGTTACCTGGAATAAACCCCATTTCATCCAGGGCTGTTACAGAACAAAACAAGGTAAAAAATACAAAAGCAGATGCATTGTTCCTGTAAAATCCACGAGGAGGAGGGTTTTTTCCCCTCCTGTGCCTGCAGCCTGGCGCCAGGGAACAAAACCCAGGTCCCAAGGACGGATGCTGTCAGAGACGATCCCATTGACGACACACAGCCATGAATGCCTTCTCCTCTTACTGTAAGGAATGAGGGGTGGCTGGGTGGTGTTATTGTTCTCCCCCAACTCCATCCTCGAGCCTGTCATCGGGTACAGAAGCAGCCTTTATGCTGCAGTTGTACCGTCCCGTTTCCTGGCTTCTGTCAAGCTTAACAAAACCCAAGTACTAAACACTTTTTATGCCTTGGAGTATCAAATGTTCTTTGCTATCAGTCGAAATGGAGCTCTGTTAATTTTCATTATTGCTTCATATGAAAATGTTAGCTCTATTCATATTCCATATTCAAGATGTTTAACCTGGGTTCACTGTATGAAAAGTCAATCATGTGTGCATAAATTCAATATATTTTCCCCATTTACTGCAGTACAATGAATATCTTACAGAGAGTGATGTTTGTGTCCTGATTCAAAAATATTATCTCTTTCTTTTGCCCAATTTATTTTGTATTTATTTGAGGTGAGGCAGGTATACTTGGGTTAAATAAGCTTTATCATAGCTCAGGGTTTATTATGTTTAGCACAAGAAAGAAATGCGGTGTGAGAGAAGGAAATAAAAAATCCGTCTCCGAAATCATGCCAGCAAGTGGGAAGAAACACTTTTGCTGATAAACAGGAAATCTTTTATTTCTAAAGTTAACATTCTTAAGTAAAAAAACAAACACTTCAGCTAAATTTGTGGGTTTTAAAACAAACTGTGGCAAACATTAAGGGAACTAAATAGAAACCATCTTTCAAGATGGTAAAACTAGGACAACTGCAAACAGAAGGTATTAAACAAGCCACAACAACCAACACACACAACAGCCAATTTTAACACCAATTAAAGATATCTGTGATCAAAACCTGGAAAAAAACAACTTAGAGAAATGCCAACCAAATTATTATGTAATAATATAGTCTTTACTATTATTTGTATTTCAGGAAGTTGCACATGCTCCAAACAGTGTCCTGTGTGCTCAACGTACCCTACAACCTTCAAAAAAGATAAATGAAGAGAATCCTTGCTCCAGAAAATGTGGGACACAGTCCATGACTACAGAAAGTGAAGGTAGAAGGGTGAAAGAACAATTAATTGATGCAGCTCATCTCGGAAAACCAGCCAATATTGGCAACATTTTGGCAGGGTCCTACTCTACCTCTGTAAAAGCACCAGTTTTGTGCTGCTCGTGGGAATTTTTCCATACATCTCTAAATTAAAATGTAAAAGCAGAAAACATCAGTTTTTGACTTTCTCCCTCTTCCCTTTTCCTTTCTGCAAGTTTTCTCAATAATTTAAATGAGAGATCTAAAGGGAGTTTTGCATCTCTGTGCCCTGTGCTGAAAGTGAAAGTTGGATTTCAGACACTTTAATAAGAGAACTGTAAAGTTTCCTTCCAAAACGAAAAGGCAACTTTGAAGTATTTTTTTGAACAAAAAAAAATCAACTACACACAGAGTTTCCTTTCATCAGTCTGTCTACTCTCTCAAGTTTTTTACCTGTTGGGAAAACAGACTGAGTCCAATTAGCAGATTAACACACAACATGCGGTGACAGCAAGGACTGCCCATATCAGGCACAGGTTTCTTATGGGCAAACATGTTTTTTTTTCTGCAGGTAAAAATAAGATTTTTATAGTTAGTGAAATATAACACATGCTAGGGGATAATAAGCACTGCTGACTAATGTCCATCAGGCTGCTACCCACCTGTGCACCCACTCTGGGCAGGCTGTACAGCAGTGAGTAGTGGGCAGACTGGGACACTGGGGAGATCAGTTAATGCGTGAAAAGTGCTTTGAAGCTGAAATGCAAGAACTGCTAAGTATTATATCTTATTTCAGCAGCTGATCAAGCTTATGATAAATGCAATGTATCTCTAAAAAGAAAAAAAAAGCACACAGGTAAGGAAAATGTAGAAATTCAGCAGCAATATTTCTACCTGCAAAATACTCCACATGGTGACACACATTGTAACTAGCTCTTACTGTACAGAAGGGATGCAAGCAAGAATAAAACTTTCTTTTAAAATACCAGGGTTGAGACAGCAGCTGTGTGTTTCACTTAAGCATGGAGCATTTAAAGGAACTTAATATTCCTGCAAAGAGTTGATCTGGAGGAAGCCCTGCTCTAATTTCTCTCTTCTATTTAGATTCATAAACCAACGCCAAAACGCCGACAACGAAATCGACGCCAATATTGGGCTATCAAATTATTTACCTTTGGTGGGGGGAGATAAAGAGTTTTAACGGAGTGAAAGCAAGGAAGAAAAACTGGACTTCAAAGCAAAAACTAATTATGTGTTTTACTAATTACATTTTAGAAAGATACACAGGGCATTACCAACGAACCCTGCAAAACTGAAAACACAACTGTGTCTCAGGCTGCCTTGGCCTGGAAAAGAGCTCCTGAGAATTACCAAGGGATTCCTGCTTCCCGCAAACACAGCGCCACTAATATTCTCCAGATTTGCTGGCCCTGCTACGAACCATCTCAAGAAAATGTTTACATTAAAGTCGGGTTCAGCGAGGAGGTCAGCTAACTTTAAGGCTTTAAGAAATCAGCAGCCGTCTTGTCTCCTGAGCAGTGCAGGGGGATGGGGAAAGTTGTTTTTTTTTTTTTTTAAAGAAAATCATTAACTTGCTACATGGACAAAACCTCGGTTTTTCAGTCTCTTTCATTTGCTGTCAGTGATGTGAAAGTTTTGGGGTTTTGTTTGGTTTTTTTCCCCTCCATCTTGAGGTGTCCATCAATAAACTGCCAGACACACGGTGCGATTGTTGGGGCTGTCCTGTGCAGGGCCAGGAGTTGAACTCTTATGTTTCTTGTGGGTCCCTTCCAACTCAGGACTATGATTCTATGATTTCCAAAGTTTCTGTGTGCTCTGAAGCTGTTTTTAGCCCAAGCCACACCTCACATTTTAGACCCCTAATGAAAATAACTGCTAGTATCTCATTCAATTAGGTACAATTCTTATCAGGTTTCTGACTTTCAAACTGCACACGTACATCACGTAAACAAGATAAGGAATTTATGTTGTACGTATTCAGCTTTTATTCTTTAAATATTGCTTTGATGAGCACTGATTGGCTGTCAGATGATTTTCCATTTCATTCTGTACCACACAAGAATCAATACAATCTGGTTTTATTTGAGCCAGGCTCCTAAGCTTACGTCTTATTTGCATCTCGCTACTGATAAATGATAGCAATAAAAGTGTGGCATTCCACAGGAAGAAAGTGAGATTACACTTCATCTAATTGTTTAAAGTAGGAGAAACAGTATTCTCCCTCAGAAATAAATGCCTTAAAGGCTTCCACTGGTGTAATTGTACTGCAAGAGTCTAACAGCTCCACGCTGAGCAAGAATGGCTGCAAATATAACAATAAAAAGTCAGCTTTTCCTGTTCTTCATTTTTTTATAGCTATGTATACATGTAAACACATCAGAAAAACACTGCCTTGGTTAGAGGTTCTTTTAAATAATCAAACCCCCTCGATGGTGGTTCTGCATAAGAGACTTTGTGTGTGCTGTTAAATGAAATCAGCTGCGCCTCGGCCAAGAGCACGAAGGCACTGGTGATATTTGCTTCTCCCACAAAACATGTTTAGCAGATCAGGGTTATACACAGAGTACAAAAATCCCAGAACCAGTTCCTAACAGCACACAAACACAGGGAAGGTAAATACCTGTGCCGTGTTCCGGTTCTGTCTCATTAACTTTAATTTATCTCTGTACTAAATGCAACTACTTTACTAAGTTAAAAAGCACAAGCATGCATGTGAGAGCTACACAGGGAAAAAGTGAGGTAGAAAGAGACAAGTAAAACCCAAATTAGAAATAACTGGTTACAGAAATTATTTGATTAAGTTAAAAGTCTGAGTTAGCACAGGGAGTGGATGCAGAAAACTTTCAGAAGGGAATTGCTGCTGTCCATTTTTAACTTGGGAAGCCAGCCTTTCTGCAGGGTCTGCCTCTTTCAAGCAACTCCTTTTCCTGCTCAGTGAATCCCAAAATGATTTCCAAAGCCTTCACTCATTTTGACACAAAGGATACAGGAGACTGTTTAGACTCCTAATAAGGCTGGAGCCGTTAAAGCTGCACAGTCCTGTTCAACACGGGATGGCGGCAGCCAAGAAAACAATTCCTTGGAGAGGAAAACAGCCAGCATGTGCCCTCATGTAAAAATCACATTCCAGAGGAAAAGAACTTCTTTGGGCTGGCGTGTGACGTGACTTTAAGATGCTTATTGTGCACGAAGGGGCTCCATTTCACTGGAAAAGGGACATTTAGTTCACCCACCCAACCTGGTCATCGTCACCTGCTGAAGAGCTCAGTGCTTGGCAAGTGCTGCTATTGCTGTCATCTGGCAACTGGTAATAAATGTTAGGGGATATATTAACATGGAATATTCTGAAAGTTAGGCAGGAAGTTCTTGAAATTCTAAGAGAAATGTTCCTTTTCTTTTTTTTCCTCTTCCACCAGAAAACGCTGGATACCCCTTAAGAGCTCCTCAGAGGTAAATATAAAAATGTAAAATTACACTCATGTGAAGTCCAGTAATCTCAAACTATGCCATAACAAGGGAAAGAGCACAACTCAGTAATTAACACATCACCACATATTTCTTCCAATTCAGCAAATTTACAGCTGAAAACAATTCCGCAGAACCCAATTTAATTACATTTAAAATTATGCAACTTATTTTATTAAAAGGGGATTGATTGCTCTACAAAGAATTTAGATCCAACAATGACCTTCTGTGCTACTGTAAAAGGTGTTCAGAACCCAATGAACATACAATAAGGCTCTAAACCAGAAACTAATTAGCTCACATACAAAGTATTAAATCTGTTTCACAAATTATGTAAATCATATAAAAAATGAGGTATAATACCAATGGCAAACTTTATAGTGCCAAAATGGAATAAGCTGTATGTATACCTGCCTTCAAATTAACTAAAGCAATTATACTGTAAAATCATTAGCCCAAGACATAGTTTAAAGTCAAGCTTTAATAACTTAATGCTACATGTATTTTCTAACCACAGAAAAAGCATTACATACATTTACACTTCCCACTAAATTTAGAGGAGGTTATGCTGCATTAAACCAAGCAGGAAAAAGAAAGTATTAAAAAGAGAGACAAAAAAAAAAAAAAAAAAAAAGGGAATGCCAAAAATATTTGCTACAGAAAATATGCACAAAATCAAACCATAATTTCCTCTGGAGCTGTTTCCCCATATAAACAATATATTCAATATATTATTATAGTTTTTGTAATACTAGCACATTCATTCTAATAAAAAAAAATTAAATTAAGAATTCTTCTGAACAATGAGAAAATAAAGCACTGTTTTACATGATCCTGGCAATACTTTCAAATGCCAATTATCTGATCTCATGGTTCTGCATTTCCTATGGCCAAAAAAATCTCTTACTCCTTCACTTCAGAGTATGTGGAACAACCATTCGGGGTCCCAGCGTTTCTCTCAAGGAGCGGCGCTGCCTCCGCAATCCCAAGGGTTGGGATGAAATGTTGGATTTTTTTTTTGCTGCTGGGAAGTGCTCAGAGACCCCTGTGTGGAATCCTAATGGGATTCCCAACCTGCTTTTCACCCTCAAGATAACTGCCCTAGGGCTTGATGCATCTATGCAGGAGTGAAGGAACTGCAAATAAGGCATAAATAAACAAGTTTTCTTATTCTGCTCAAAATATTGCCATTTTCACAGCACTGGGGTGTATAAGAGAAAGTTCTTTGTGCCATTGTGCAGGAGGACAGAGTTTAGCAAAGGGCTGGGAATCATCTCCCTGTTCCTTTTCATGGGGTGGCTCTGCTGCTTCTACATGTAACCTCCTCAGGTGTGACTTTCCAGGAGCTTTGGGATCCCCTCAGCATAAAACCAAGATACTGTGTGCATGATTTATGTCTGCAAATGCACACATAAAAACCACCTGTGCAACAGTTCTCCTGGCCTGGTGTGAGATGAATGCATTTTTCTGGGGTGAAATTAAAAGTTGAAATACAACTAAGATGCTGTGTGTGTGCGTTTAGAAATAAAGATTATACTTCAGCTTTAATAAATAAAGATTCAGACTATTTCAAATCTCTCCTAGCTGTTCACAGCCAAATGTCACTGTCAAACTTTTAACAGACAGAAGCACTTTTTGCATTGCTGCAATTTATTTTTTCAATTTTCATTTAAAGGAAAACAGGTTTTTTGGTGTATCAGAGTTGTTTGATACATCATGAATTAAACAAGTTTAAATTTGGTGCTTCATACCCCTTCCATATAATGTCCGGTCAGAATACACACAAACCCTGAACACTGCTCTAGGAATGAACATGATTTTGTTGCATCAGAGGGGAGGAACTGCAGAAGATCTTTTTAAAATCAAGTGAGAAAGATAGGAAAATTTCCTGTTTCCAGAATAATGAGTAATTAAAACTCAACTTTCTGAATTTGCTACAGAACTTTTAAATACTACAAATCCAACGGGAGACTGATCAGCAGCGAGGTCAAGTGGCCAGAGATGTACAACAATTATTTTTTAAGTGTCTGCACATCTGCAATCACTAATCCCAATACACACAGCCTCCACATTTACTAGGGGCTGCTATAATATTGTTTTAATATCACCTTCCTACACACAGTATAGGTGTACCCAGGGAAGAATTACTTGGGATGAAGGAGGGAATGGAAAGAATCACAGAGGGTAGAAACTGGGAAAATCTGGGCCATATCTGTGCTAACCTGTGGTGAAAACCAGTAACATCAAAGCAGCCAAGTGAGAAAGGAGAAGTGCAAGGCAGGATCGAGGACTGAATCTTCTAATAAAATGCATCTGACTGGAAAAAGAATTTCCTTGCTTCAGAGTCGTATTCCCACGGTGATCACGCTTATGACAGAAATTGTCCCCTAAATATCTGCTGCCTCTTGATGCTTGTTGCATGACCACCTCCCTCCCCTCTCCCAGACAGAATGTAACCACTGTGCTAATTACAGTGACTGACGACATGTAAATATTTAATACAGTTAAGGGTTTGTCTTTAAAATGCGTTTTCAAAAGCAAAGTCAATCAGTCTCCAGGTCTGACTCCAGAACTTATTTGTGGAGAATAAGTATTGAAAGGGAGACAGTCAAGGCAAGTCAATTTGTCTGCCTGAGACTCTAAATTTGATGGAAAAAATATTTGCTGTATTTCTAGTTTATCAAAATAATTCAAAATTAGATCTTCATCATGAAAACAGATGCAACAAAGCCGGGTCCCTGACAGCATTTCATCTGTGCCTTTCTGACTTACTGCTCGAATCCCCACATGTGCCAAACGCCACAGCACTTGTAAATCACTTAATCTGCTTCCTTTGAAACCCATCATCAAATGCTCATTTCTGCACACTTAAAGGCAGGGTCTTTGTAACCTGTTTTCTTTTTTAAATGTAAATCCTGTGTCTTGGGAAGGTTGGGGTTTTTTGGTTCGGTTTGTGGGGTTTTTTTTAACACAAACCTATGAAGTCTTGTTCCACGCTTTTAAACAGCAATGTTAAGTATAACACGTTAAAGGGAAAAGATGTCATGGACTTGAAAATTCCTTACAGTGTCATATTACCTCTCTTTTACACACCTGTAACACACTTTTAAATATTTTTAAAATAACAAAATTATATTTCTGATATTTCTATCTGTTGTTGCAGCAGCACTAAACCCTTTTTTATCGTCAGCTTCGAGAAATCCATATTTTTAAGGGAAAAGAGAGACAGAGAATGAATGAACGAATAGGTCATGAAATATCCTAAAAACAAACAGCAAGAAAAACATCATTTGAACTGCATTACAGCTCCAATTACTACTTACACCCCACTTTCCTGGGTTAGACTGTATCTCAATCAATGATATCCCAGCTGGTTTTAGTTGAAAAAGTTTCCATTTCTATCTCTACTAATGGTGCCACTGATAAAGAGGGAGAAATCCATCGCGTCTGCCGCAGAACTGAAACTCCAGCGAGGGATATATATTCATTAACACATGCAGGAACTGAAACCGTCAGGGAACATATATATATTTATGAACCCTTGCCTGCCCACATAACATTTCAGCAGTATAGAAATCCAAACAGGGAAGTGGAGTGCAAGAAGCATACTGGTATTAAAAAATACGCCAGGGAAAGGACGGCAGATCTGCCATCTCTAAACGCTGAATAAAAGATCAGAGGCAAGCAAAGTTGCATGAGAAACTCTCAGCTTTGCCCTATCACCTTGTACTACCATATTTAATTCCCACCTTTAATTTTATTAAGAGCACACTGTCTGCAGCTACAGATACACCAATCAGACCAGAAGAAAATAAAATATGCAAGGTTAAGCACCCTCAGAAGTTGCTGCTGTAGCTCAGCTGAACCTTGCACTGCTCCTTTCCCTTGTTTTATTGCTCTTCGATTTACGCTGACGTGCAGGTTTAGAAATGCGCTCGGAAAGGCGGCAGGAGGATATTCTCACTCCCTGCTTCTGGAAAACTTCAGCAGAGAACGAAGGCACAGCACGAAATGAAAATCATGAAAATCATGGCAGTCTCTTTTAAACAACCAGCTCCCTCTTCTACACAAGCTGAGAGCACAACTGAGCCAATTTCTGCTGTGCCTGGGGACCGAAAGCCCAGCCAGGGACCTGCAGCCCAACCCCGTGAGTCCCAGCATCCCATCCCCATCCCCATCCCCATCCATGACCCACAGGGAGCTCAGCACAATTCCCCACAGGCTGCTCCAGCTGGAAATTAGCTACAATATTGTCACAGGAAAAAAAAAAAACTTTAATGAAAACTCATCCCAATTTTGCTCGTTTTGCTTCCCTCTCTGCTTGTATGGAGAGTTTTGTTCCCTTGTTTTGGAGAGAGGGCACAGGGAAAGGCTTGAAAATGGTACATAAACCACAAAAATATCCCAACACATGCACCAAGGCTGCAAACTTTTTGTTTTCTTACATGTTGCTCCTTCATGCTTAAAACAGAGGAGCATGAAGCAAAGCTTTGGCTAAAAGGAGTAACTGTAAAGCCCAATTCCTTTGACAGGGTCCTTTTCAAATTCCCATTCATCTTCCAAGGAAAGCCAGTCTGGCATCAAGGATTCAACAAGTTATATCGTAACAGAGTCCTTGTGTGTTCTTAAAATAAACATTTCATCTCTTTGCGTGGAAATGGCATCTCTTTCAATTTACATCTCTGGAAACAAAAGGCCCTGAAAAAGTATACAGAAAAAGCTGGAAAAACCCCATCCTAGTTTGCAAAACCAAAGTAAGATATACAAAGGAAATGAACCTGTGATACTATTGCTGTAACACAAACACTCGCTGGCCACCACCACCATTTAATTCACATTACGTGCTTTTTTTTAATCCTGGGTTCTTCAATTTAGCAATGATGAGCCACATTAAAAACGAAGACTTAAATAATTGCATTTCTGTAGATTGTTTAAGGCCAAAACCATCTGCAAAACTAAGTAGGAAAAAGCCTCCCTTTTTTTTAAACTAATGGATTAGTATAAATGTCTGTTGGAAGAGCAGGGTGGAGAAGAAAAGAGGGGAGAACTCAAGGCATTTATATAAATTTCTTTAGGCATCCAGTTTAGATATCCAGCATTTTGAATCATCTTCCTTGAGGTGTCTGCCTGTCTGTTCAATGGATTTATAAGGATCTTTGATTCCTATTTGTAATGACTTGCCAAACAACTTCAGTATCTGTGTTAGCCAGTGTAAATATTCCCATACATGTTTAAAGTGGGTCCTGAACCAACCCCCTCCATTTTGATTCATTTTTTTTTTAATATTTAGACGTAAAAGTCAGAGCTTAAGTCTGCCTCCATGTTTAATTTTAAAAGTTTGTGAGAATATAGCCAAGAAACCATACCAAGGCCTGAAAATACACTTTGCAGCAGAAATTACTTTGTTCTGGGTTAGTTTCTGAGTACAATTCCAACGTGAACTCTCCTGTACTGGCAGCACATCCCCATCTATCCATTCCCAATGCTTTGTACTCTGTGCATGGCTCTTCCACAACCAAAACCAGACTTCCAGAGTCTGGTGTACCAAAATCGATATTCATGCTACAACCAAAGCACACAATTTAACTTGTGGACATTTTATGAACTATGGAGCCAAATTAAAAGAGCTACCAAAAACTCAAGCCCGATTTCCTGCCTTTTCTGTCTCTGTATTTCTACTGCACCATGTTAATAATCAATTTTCCTCCTGTCTAAGGAAGGGACTGACCTCCTACTGATCAGCTCTTCTGACCTAATTTATTTGAATGAGCAACATGAAATAGGAATGGAGGCACAGGCTCTGTCTGAATATCCTCACACACTGAAATAAACACAGATGGGGAAAATTTTGGTGTGCTGGGCACTCCAAAGCCATGCTCCTTTCACACTGGGGGGAAAGATCTGGAAGGCTACATGAAAAGCTATTGCTTGGTGAGGAGGGAAATAGGCATGATGAGCAGCCAGTACTTACACAGTTTAAAATTAGTGAAAAACTGGCTAAAAATTAGGAAAAGCCACTTTTTAGAGCCAGAAGGAATAAACCACCCCATGCCATCAAAATGTTCATGGAAAGGAGACTTTGAGGTTAGTAATAAGGAAGTGGATTCCAAGTTCTCCTTCTGCCCTTCAAAAAAAGTCTTGCGGTCTTAAAAATACATTGCAAAACAGGGTTCCTCCACCACAATGACAGAACTACATTGTTTTGGCACAAGCCAGACAAGAGATAATGTAACAAAAAAAAAAACCTCACTTGGAGTTATCCCTAACTCCAAACTTCTAGGAATTGATGGATGTTTTGTACTGCTACTGAAAAAAAAACTCCAAACACACAGACATATACCTCTCACCATCCAAAGCACCATGAAAACCCAATTTTATGGTGATGTGTAGCTAAGATATTTTTCCCATCTCCATTCCCAGGCAGGAGACAGCTCCAGCCTGGCTGGATGTGGATGTGGAGAGCAGGCACACACCAGAGCCACTGGAGGGAAATCTGTGGCAGACCATTGCTAGAGCAGCTGCCAATATCACAGAACATCAAAAAAGTTGATTAATCTATTATAACTTGGATTTTGCTTGTTTGGGCTAGAGGCTCTGACCTAGATGACTGTCAAAATGAAAAAATACACAATTTAATTTTTCTTTTTTTATTAAACCCCTAAGAAAACACCAATTATTGTGCTCTTTAAGCTCAGGTGAGAGGAAAGGAATGAATTCCATGCAGAGAACCCAGGTGGGGAAGAAAAGGCACAGACCCAGCAATATCACAGCAGCATTTCCAAATGGAAACTGGTTTCTCCTGTGAAAAGCTTTTGCTGTATCAATGTTTGGCAAAACTCACAATTTCCTGGAAAAAGCCAATATAATTTCCTCCTGCTTCCCCTCCTCTCACCACACATGTTTTTAAACGTGTTAGGTTGCTGCTGCAAGTGGGACCAACAAGCACAGCTTCAGACAGCAGGCAGGAAAGCACTGAAGCAGCTAAAGCTCTCACCAGCAAGCCTGGAGGCAAAAATACCCTGGCATATATATTTTATTTCATTTTCTTCCTTTTCTGGGGTATGGGGAGAGGATAAAACAGCAAGGACCTTTTCTAGCTTTCAGTAAAGCTCACAGAATGGTAATAGTTTAGCATTTCGTTTCCTTAGGAGTGATGAGAAAAAAACTCTAAGTGGTCTTTGCTATCTCTGCATTTTAAAGCCCAGAAAAGGTCAGAAAATGGTTTTATGCAAAACCTCTTCCCTATAAGGAGAAAAAAAAAAGTTTTCTGGTCTACCACCAAAAGGCAGTTTTCTACAGAAAGGAAAAGCTGTTTCAAGGAAAGTATTAGTGCAATTGAGAACTTAATTTGCTGTTCAAGAACAGACTAAAACTTTTAACCAGCTGTTACAGTTAAAACAATTCACAATTGCCCATTGTTTACTGCTTCCTGCATTATCAAATCCAACATCTGATGCCCTAAGACTGAGGCTTTCAGGGCAAAAACTGCCCCTTTCTGTGCACAAAGCACCCAGCAAACACTGCTGGAGCATTAAATTATGGAACTAATGAAGTTATGGAAATATGGAAAAAATGAACTCTTTCAAGTGCTATTCTAATTTTTGTTTGCCATACAAAACATCTATTTATGTTCTAAAACTCTACCACCTCTAATTCTAAACCAAAATATTAAACTGTTAACATTTTGTCTATAATAGTAGTCAACTGCCTGTAATGAAAAATACACAAAATGGGCACATTTACAGTAACAGTCTTCAAATCCTCACTGAAAGCTCCACCCTCTGAAGAAACACCTTCTGAAATGCCAATACAGAATATTAGTTTCTATATTACTGACGTGCCACCAAAATACCCAGACAGTGTAACATCTGATATGTTATCACCTCAGAAGCTAACTGTGGTGTCAAGTTCACTGGGCCAGTTTCAATCTGCAGGAAAATGGAACTCTATTATTATTATTATTATTATTATTATTATTATTATTATTATTACTATTACTATTATTACTACTACTTCATTTTGGTGCCAGTTTTGAGCTCTGTTGTGTATTCAAGGTCCCTTCATACAGATTAACAGCGAATCCTTTGGAAAGGAGTCAATGGCAGAGAGAAGGTGGCATTTTGGTGGCTTTGATTCCCAGGATAAGCAAAGAGAATTGGTTTAAATCCAAAAGAATGCTGATTTCTTTGCTGAAACACCTTTGTTTCTCTCTTCCCACTCCTCCTCTAAGACACATGGCTCCATTTGGCTACCACTGCTGTGGTCTGGGCAATTCAAGGGACATGCCAGCATAGAGAGAAATTTGATTTCATTTGTGGCAGCATTAACTTTAAACCTGGATCTTCAAACATGGATAAAGGAGGTGCCTCAATTTACTGTCCAAGCTTTTCTTGCCCTGGCAAATCTTCCCTGTGCCTTTGAAGGGGGAAGGGCAAAGGACCCCATGCCCATGCTTAGGTCACTCCTTCAAAAAGCTTTTTCTGTAAAATAAACAGTTATCAAATGCAACTCCAACACATCTCAAGCTGAGAAAATAATTAGTTCATGCTACAATTGCTACAAAAATGAAGAGGGAATAAATGACCGAACACAGCTCTGCACATGCACTGCTCCAACAACTGCAATCATGAAAAACATTCCTCACACTCCTTAGTGCAGCATTAACCAGCAGCAGAAGGGGTAAAATGACAAATACTTCAAGAAAATATATACACTGAGGAAATAAGCTTCACTTCCAGTGCTGAGGTATTCTTATATGAATTTGATGATGTTTCTTTTTATTTGGAGTATGGAACTCTGGTCCCACTGCCAGAGGATCATTTAAATGTCAAATGGAAACAAAACAGTCATGAGATGGTCTCATCTTGGTAACACAGGGATGTTACATGTGGTGATATATATGTGTGTGTGTATTTCTCTAAGCACATGTTTTATTTTACCATAAAAGACTGGTTACACTGTCAGCCCATCTGGGGAAAGATCCCGTTCAAGTCACTCAAACTTCACATTTGGTACCTCAGCTCCCCTGCAAGCACAGCAGGGCACAGCGAGGCCTCGGTGCTGCCTGCAGCCCTGGGCACTGCTCTGCTGCTGTTTTTTAGGAAAGTAAAACAACTGGAAAGTTGTTAATTCTCTTACAATTCATTTTGAAACACCCATGAGGCCAAAGGCCTCTAAACACTAATGCAAAATGCAAAACATACCAAAGCAAAACCAAGGGGAGTTTGACTCAGACTCTTCTGCAGGCTTTCATATCAAGGAAACATCCAATGAGCAGTTTAGTCTTTGAGGTGAGACCCCTGTGACAGCACACCAGGGTGGTTTTAGCAGCTCAGGATCAGAGACTGCTTGGAAACTTAGCTGGAAAATGAGATACAGAGTGGAATCCTGACTGCAGGTCCTGATGGCAGAGCTGTGGCAGAGCAGGGAGCAGCTCCCACCTGCACAGCTCCATTTCACCCAGCTGAGGAGGGAACACGGTGCTGCACTACATGCATCAGCTTTTTGGAGCTAAAAGGCCAAATCTTGACCCAAAACATAATTATCAAAGAGCAGGAGAATGGAGAAGGCTGTGTATGGGTAAGGGGGGGTGCAGGATTTGGTGTATTTGAGCAAACTCATGCACCCAAGGCATGGTGCTGACGAGCTCCCTGCTCTCTGAAGCAGCCTGGTGTCGCTTTCAGGCTCGGAGCAGGGACACAACACAAAGGTGGAAAGGACCAGGAGGGGGGAGAGGAGCCTTGAAGTCAGAGGAAATGAGCTAAAAATGAGAAAAAGCCAAAAAGCGTAAGGAGTAAACGACGGAGTCACTGAAGTGGCTTCAGTGGAAGGTGATCGCCACCTTCTCCCAGCAGCACCTTTAATCATCCTTGATGCAATTTCACTAAAGCAAATTCTATTTAATTTCATTGTGCCTGACCAAGCAGTGCAATTCCTACTAGCTGGACACTTTCTAGCCTTCATCAGGCTTTTGCAATAGCACTCATTCCCTTGAATTTATCAGTGCATTTATCACAGCGGTTCCAAAAGCGCCAGCTCCATGAGGCAGAACCTGGTGCTCAATACTTTATTTGTATTCAGCAGATCGACCTTTGCATTCTGTCCTGGTACTCTGATAATTTCCCCTGTTTCCAAGAGAACTCCTACTGCCCTGCCACACAATCACTCCCTCGTTTGACGAGCAGAGCACTTTCCTTCACATCAGCTTTGGCCCCTGCATATTTATACATCATTTAGCAGCTCAACCAAATAAGTTTAACCCACAGATATTTAATTTTCTTCTGCTACAAGAACAACAAAACTCAGCTATTTAGTTTAATGCCAAATTTCACAACGTTACTGATCCCTTTGAGAAAAAAAAAATAAATTCATGTACAACGATCAAAGATGAATTTGAGAATCTTTACACACCGGATGCACTTGAAAAAATTAATATGTATATTTACCTTGTAGCAGATTTTTATTGCCAATCTAAAGAACATCACACACACAATAAAAATCCCAGAGAATCTTTTCCTTCCAATTGTTTCAGTACATAATCACTTGCTAGTAAAGCAGCAGGAGATTAATGATGAAAGGGGATTATAAATTATATCAATGTACACAGGAATAGGTAAAAGTTCTACAAAAACATAGTTATTCAAGTTCTTCTCATGCGTTATTCTTAAAATATATTCGTCATCATGTCAGCTCTTCCTTCAGAAGTCAACATTTCTTAAAGTTTGGGGTTTACACTTGCACTGTTGGATATTTTAACAGTAGAAAATGTGATCTATGTGGCATAATTCATCTTTGGCTTGGACTGGATCCAGGTCAAAGAGCTCCATATTTTCAGCCCATTAGTCATGGGAATTACAAGTATTATACAGTTGCTTTTAATTGGTAGTTCATGCTCAACCACTGCGAACCAGTCTATGATTGCAAAACTAGCTAAATTATATTCTCAATAAAACATCATCCAGCCTGCAAAAAAAAAAAAAAAAAAAGAAACCAAACCAAAACCAACCCTGTCCCAAAGCAAATTACATCTCATATGCATAAGTAAAACATAACTAGCTCCACACTCAACGATCATGGGAAAAATGTTGATGAGCAGCCCTGACTGGCCAGCGGAGCAGAGCTCCAGCCCAACGCCACGTTCCACCCCAGCTCCCTCTCAAAGGAAAGTCGTTCTCAATGCTCCACTGGTCAAACACAACATTAAGTAGCAAGCACTAAAAAGTTAATTGAATGTTTGCCAGGAGACGTATGTCCCATTTTTATACTGGATAATTAATTTCTTTGTTTTTATAAGAATTTTAAAGAGTGACCAACATGCACCCTGAGGGTAATGATCTTCATTCAAGGGAGACTTCTGACTTTTTGTGGCACAGGACTTATTTGTAACTGGAAACGCTCCAAGATTGTTCTCCTGTAGGTGCTCACTTTTAACATTACACAAACTCCTGCATCTATTCTATCTTAAGCAGCTGGTATCTTTACACACCTCTCCTAAGAGATGACAATTTTAATTCCAGGATCTCAAAAATAAATTTGTTCTTAACATTGTTTAGAAGCAAGGTGAGAGAGGCACAGGTGAAGCACCTCAGGCTGAAGGCTCAGAGGAAGGAACTATCTCTACCTCTAGTCATGTATTTTCAAATTACAAGACCTGTCCTTTCTCATCATGATAGTCTCTAAACCCTATTACACACAGGAACAGGGCTTTGCTGTTGACAGTGTGAGCGACTCATTAAGATAAACTGCAGTTTTGGGGTTTAAAAATATTTTTCTTGAGTTACTATCAACCCTGTCAGGATTAATCGCTTTACAGTATACTTAAACTGTCAAAACAGTTCCATATTTAGAACCAGAAAGGAAATATGGACTATTAGCATCTCACAACACAGGCCAAAGCTTCAACTTACCTACAGACTTCTGGTCTACTACTGTTTTGGAATAAAAGTCCAGAATTATCTTTGCCACAATTATGCTTTTGCTCTTTACAATGAATGTTGCTGTAAGTTAAAACTTGAATCGTTCCCATGCTGTTGCCACCTGTGAATAACTTACTGCTTCTGCAAACAAGGTCTTTAAACAGTCAACCCCCTACACTGAAGAAAATACTGACAAGTAAACAAGCAATACTGTGCCTCTCTCTTCAAACCCTCCCTGTGATGACTGCAGGAACTACTGCTGATTATAGCTGTCAGAAAATGTACTGCCTACATATGTGGTATTTAAGTTCCTTGGGCTTTGCCATTAAACATGACCAACTAGAAGAATGACCACAGAAACACCAAACTCCTGAACAAGTGAACTCTAAAATTTCTTTAAGTTTTCATGTATTTGTATGGTTTTTGGACTGTGATTTTTGACTGTCATTCCAACTGCTGCGTCATCTAAAATTATCTGAGTTAACACAAAGAGATGTTTTTTATTACCAATAGAAACAGAACTAGGACAGGAGTCTGAAAGAGTGACAGGGCAATTACATGGTTTAGCTGCTCACCTGGCTGGCTCCTGCAGGTCTGAGCACGTTTCCACTCCAAAGGAATCAACAGGCATTCACTCTGCACAGCCACCTCCAAGTTCCACTATCACTACTATACGATCTTTAAAGAAGTTTTTTCACTGCTAAAATATCTGTATAAGAGCAAACTTTAAGTTATCTGCATCATAAAAGATAACCTGGTGTAAAGGTGAAGCATCTTCCTGTCACCACCTGGACCTTCTTCGAACTCAGATCTGAATTGTTGGCAACAGTAGAGTGCCAGGGAGACAAATTCTGCCATCCACCTCCCTTCAGTCTGCTCACTGAGCAGGTTACCCACGTGCTGGTGTGGGGTACAAACATTCACAATGTCATTCAATTTAATTTCAATTTGACTCCTGGATTGCAGTTTCCCTGCTTGAATGAAACTCAGAGAATCGCAGAAGAATTTAGATTGGAAGGGACCTTAAAGAGCATCCACTCCAAACCCTGTTCCATGGGTAGGGACACCTTCCAATAGACCAGGCTGTTTAGATCCCCATCCAACCTGGCCTTGGACACTTCCAGGGACTGGACAGCCACAGCTTCTCTGGGCAATCTCTGCCAGGGCCTTGCCACTGTAAAAAAAAAAAAATTCTTCCTTGTATCCAATTACCCTCAATCTGGACACTACTCCAAATAAACTCCAATGGTGAGTCTCAAGTGAAGGGCACAAAGGCTGGTGTGGATATTTCTAAAAGGAAAACTTTGTGTCCTCCTTTGCATCTGGATATGTAGCCCAGACTTTAATGTGTTGAGAGTTTAGGGATCCTGCCCAGTCAGCAAAATCAGCTGAGGGGAACTTGTTTGTCCTCCAGGGAGAGCAGTGGGGAAGCACTGGGGCATCACCAGCACATGGATTGCTGCCTGCAGCTCATGGACATGGCCACACATCCCAGCTGGAGTGAAGGCAGCACCTGCCCCTAAGCAGAGCATCCTAGTCCAAGGTAAAAGCACCTACAGATCAGACCTGCAGGTCTCCTGCAGGTGGATGGCAGCAGATTTCCATTTCCAATCCAAGTAATGCAAACGAGAAGGAAAATCTCCTCTCTTCACACAACCAAAATAACAGAGAAGATGTAAAGTGAGGGTTCTTTTTGCAGAGCAAGAAATACCTGTACTCTGCACTCTCCCAGATCTTTGTTGACATGATGACAAATAAAAAAGAAAACCTACTGTTTCTTGTGTAAGTGAAAATATGTTTAACAGCATGTGCACACACAAATATTTAGGAGCAGACAAAGCTGTGGTGATGATGAGGGGCTTCCCATGCCCCACCAGCAGCCCACAGCAATAATTCACTTCACTGTAACAGATCAGCTGGAAAGGCTGGAGAAGTCTTTCCAGTCTTAGGACCTGAGAGAATGGCATGGAGATGTCAGGGGAGATTCAGGTTGGATAGTATGAAAAAGATTCTTCCCCTTGAGGGTGGTTGGGCACTCAAAGAAGCGCTCCAGGGAAGTGGTCAGAGCACCAAGCCTAACAGAGCACAAGAAGCCTTTGGACAAAGGAATTCCTGGGGCTGTCCTGTGCAGGACCAGGAATTGGACTCAATGATCCATGGACTCCATGATCCCTCCCAACTCAGGATATTTTATGATTTTAAGCTAGTGGGCTGGTGATGTCTTCTGCCTGAGGTTGTAATAGGTTTATATTCTCTCTTCTGCTCTAAAATACAGCACACACTGTTGTAGTGTGTTTTTATATTTTGTAATACTTTGAAGTAGTTTTGTTTTGTATTCCCATATTTTTCCCAAATGGTTTATCCCAGACTGTATCCCCTTCCCTTTACCTGTGTTATCCCTCTCCCTGGATGAGATCATCCCCAAACCCCCACCCTGGCTCTCTGTCAATCACTCAGCCTCCCATCCCCTCCATGCAGAAGTTTCAGTCCAGGTTGTCAAGTGATGAGCCAGAGGCCAGGGGTCAGCCCCCCAAGCCTTGCCCCATTCACTGTCCTGTATGTCTATCCCCCTGTACCCATCCCTTAGGGTCACTTATTGGTTGGTAAAATGTTATCTACTTTGGGTTTCCACCTCCCTTTAAATGTAACCTTGGCACAGCTCCCGGGGCTCTCAGCAGGAGGATCCCTGAGGTGCAGGAGCTCCTTTGGGACTCCTAGAACAAAACCTTGGATTAACCCCTGCTAAGAGTCAGCCCTTTATCATCTACTGATGTCTCTGGTGTCTCTTGTGCTGCAAAGGTGCCCAGCCCAGGTGCCCTCAGCACCCTCGGGGCACACACAGAGGGTGTCTCCCCCCAGCCCAGGTGCCCTCAGCACCCTCGGGGCACACACAGAGAGTGTCTCCCCCCAGCCCAGGTGCCCTCAGCACCCTCGGGGCACAGAGAGTGTCTCCCCCCAGCCCAGGTGCCCTCAGCACCCTCGGGGCACAGAGAGTGTCTCCCCCCAGCCCAGGTGCCCTCAGTACCCTCAGGGCACAGAGAGTGTCTGCCCCCAGCCCAGGTGCCCTCAGTACCCTCAGGGCACAGAGAGTGTCTGCCCCCAGCCCAGGTGCCCTCAGCACCCTCGAGGCACATACAGACAGTGTCTGCCCCCAGCCCAGGTGCCCTCAGCACCCTCGGGGCACAGAGAGGGGCACACACAGACAGTGTCTCCCTGCTGTGTCAGGGCTGCCCCCCGGTGTCTGCCGACTCGGGACTGGCCCAGGGTTACTGAGAGGCTCGCAGAGAGACTGAGCCAACACACATTTATTGATCAAATATTAATTAAATGCAAATGATTTCACAGCTGTAGCCTTCCCAGACCATGTACCACCATGCTACAACAGTGCCATCGTCGAGTTAAAGCCAATATTCCACTCACACTGGCAATTTTCCACTAACAACAAACCCAAGTCTGGTAGATGCAACATTTCAAAACGCATGTAAACTGTTTAGATGAATTCTTTTTATTGACAATCCCAGGGGAATGGAGAGAAAATGATTTGTTTTACCCTCAGAGCTCAAAGCTCTCTTGGGAGGTAATTCAATTGAAATTTCACATTCAGTCTAGCCAGGCAGTGATAAACAGATGCTTAAATTAGCTGCATTACACCATAATCAAATATCTTAAGACGGGGGAAAAGTTTCCAATAAACAATGGGGGTGGAGGGAGCTTCCCAGTATTTTTAGAAGGAATGTTTTTCATACCTCTCTAAAGCTCCTACAGCAGCAGAGGCATCTGACAATGCAGGGAATAAACACACAAACACAAACCCAAACACAACTGGCATTGCTCTGAGATCTCTGGCAGATTGGGCAACCTGCACCCCCAGCACTTCCTTTACCTACTACACTTAGAAATTTCTAGTCTGATGTCCTGCTACACAGCACTACCCTTTCTCCAGCTTTACCAAATGCTGCTCTTGTTTTCATTTAAACAAACTGTTGCATAAAACACCCTCACACAAGGGAGGCAGAAGAAGTAACCAGACTGGTGCTGCTGCTGAGCATTTTGGGTTTCAGACCCAAACCCTCCCTATGGTTGGAACCACACTGAGTATTTCCTCCATCCCCTGCTCCAACATCTGAGCTGCTTCCTCTCCCTCTCATTCTTGATCCTTCCCTACCCTGCTGAGCAAAAAGGCAGCAAGAAGCAGAGGATCTGTGTTTAGTTCCTGCTCCAATAGCTAGAAAGGAGAAATTTCTCCCAAAATAACTTGCAGGAGGGTGGCTATTCCTGAGAAATCCCTGGAAGGGCATGAATGGTGGTGGAGTCACCATCCTTGGAGGTGTTTAAGGAAAGACTGGATGTGGCAGTCAGTACCAGATTCAGTTTGATCAATCTTATGTTGGACTTCATGGTCTCAGAGGTCTTTCCCAACCCAATTCATTCTCTGATTCTGTAAATGGTCTGTTAGAATATTACAAACACAAGTCATATATAGTTGTCCCAACCAAATTTCCTAATTCCAGAAATCAAGGGAAATAACAGATGGAAAGAAAAAAAGCATAGAAGGCATTTTCTACATTTTCCCACTTTTTTTTTTCCTAAAAGGGGTATTTTGCATTGCTCTCTAGACTTTCTGTGCAGGTCTGTGACACTGAATGAGTGATGCTGGCTGTCAGTGCACTTCCCAGTTCTCATAGTTATCAATGTGATGTGCTTTAAGCACATCCAGAATTTCAAAAAGGAAGATAAACAAAATAATCAAGATATTGTCCAATAATCAAGACAATCCCTGAGAAGTTCTCAGTTATGGGGTTTGGTGCTCACTCAGTGCTGCTGCAGACCCACAGCCACCCCTTGGCATCCAAAACAAACAAAATGCCCTGAAACAGAGGGCCAGGTTAGCAGAGGTCAGGCTTCCAAACATTGTGTGTCTTAGGGGTTGATGTTTGGTTTCTTTTGAAGTTCACTGCCATTTTCCTCATCAGTAAGTGCTCCTCAGCCTGCCCTGCCAGGGAAAGCATTTGCCTGCTGCAAGAGCTTACACAGGCAATACTAGAGGGGAAAATAAGATTTAAAATTCTAAACATCCTGGACTCCATACAAAGCAAGCTTATGAGAAAACTACAGCCTGTTATACCCAAGGTTGAAATAAATGTCATAATGATTCCTCTGGCTTAAAAAACCAGCCCCATGATACCAACTGCAGGTTCAGTCTGATTGAAGCACCCTGTGCATTATCACAACTGTAAAATCCAAAGTGTAAATGCCTCCTTGAGCTTGTAATGCTCAAAAACCAAAGCTCAAATTTCAAAAAATTTTTATTTTTTTATTGGTCTTCTTGTCTAATTTAAGTTTTAAGTAAACCTAAATAGCAATACTGGGGGAAATTCTTAAAAAGACAATTTGTCTGTCCTCCAGGCCAGCTACCACCCAAGTTTTTCAAGTACCTTTCTGAACCAAGGATGTGTTTAGTAAATGGATGCTGTAAAAGAGCTATTCCTGCAAAGACTAGATTGTATTTTAAAGCAGTATGGAGCACCACAATCAGAAGAATAAGGCTAAGAGCAGACAGTTACTTAGAGAAAGCTGATTTGAACACTAAGTGAGCACCAAAAATGTGTTTTCTGGATCAAATAAAATGTGAAAAGTTGCATCAAGTTTTTTAGTCCGTGATAAAAGCAGGCTACAATGTTACACACTAGCAACTCCTATGGTAAGAGAAACCTGGCATGCCTAAACATCTCTCTCTTTAAATGGCATTACTTCCATCTCAATAGCTCAGGAAAAGTTGTCAGTGGTGTGAAACAAGAAGGTAAAAGCTCCTTCTGCCCAGAGAAGGCAAATCCAGCGGGTGATGAAATTTTCCTCTTCTCTTCTGTGCCAAACACACCAGGAAGGAGCTGTTTGGAAAACTCAGCAGCAGCAGCAGCACAGGAGCCCTAGGCAGGAGCTTGGGGAGCACCAGCTCACAGGAAAAGCTTGATGGGCTTCACAACAGCCCTAATGCTGCAGTTCAAGTTTGCCTGACCCCCAGGTTACCACCACACTGCAGGTGATGCTGGGGGTGTCTCTTGCTGAAACCCAAGGCATCAAAGCTGTTGGTTTTGGTGGTTTTTTTTTCCTTTTTAGGGGATAGCTGAGTTTCCAACTTGTTTTTACTTACAGGGTTAAGAATGCACAGTAAGTGCAGCAGATTGGAAAGCAGCAAGGAAAGGGTCTTGAGTCTGCCTTTCATGACTTACATCTTTGCTTTCACAAGCTAGACACCCTCATCTCCTAAAAAACAAAGCAATAAAACACCCTAAACCCACAGCTTTCAGGCACCCAATGCTTTCTAGTGTTAATATTTCCAACAAGAATTCATGGCTTTAAAGGCTGTGTGAATGAGAATAATGCCATGAAATCAGTAATTTAAATAAAGTAATATTTTAATTGATTCTGACATTCAGAGACATTTCTTAGCATTTCCACCTCTTTCTGACCTTTCACCCCAAGTGAGTTTTGCTCCAGTGATGGGGACCAGAGGTTTATTGTTGTCTTTGAAGTTATAAATGCACAGTAGCAAGATCTGAACCCTGAAGAAATAAGGGGGACATTTCCTACTGATCTTACAGAAAACAAGATTTGACCATGAGAAGTGTCATAAAAATTACCCAAAAATACTAAAGTAACATATCTAACACACCCAGGGAAAGGGCTGCAGAATCAGAGGCCACTTAAATTACTGTGGTTTCTCCTTATAGAAGGGTCAGGAAAAAAAATAGGTGAGTGTTACATGACAGTAGAAAACAGGGCAGTAAAATAGGTCCTCTTACATGCTTACTTTAGAAAAAAAAAGACAAAAGAAGATCTGTATAGGTAGAAGTACAGAGAAGATAAAGCAAAATTAGGCATTCCCAAGTAATTCCCAAAGACAAAAATATAAAAATGCATTTTTAATTCCCCCATCCCAAAAGCATACTACTAAATGTAGGAAATTCATTGCCAAAACCTCTAAGGTTCATTAAAAACTTGAAGACAATTTCAGATATTTAGTAAGATCAGCCAAAGCTCTAAAAAAGAAAATTTCTAGGTCCTTATGATTCAGCAAGCCTTACAGAGGAAAACACTCATATTTTGGGGGGTAGGATACTCTACAGTTGCCTTTCAAAGGACATTTCATACTGTTCTGTGATAAACCTGGAATTTACCCCTCACACAGAGGGTAACACATCAAATCCTCTATGAGGATACAGACCCAACATTACAACATCTGGATTTCTGCATTCTTAAAAGCAGTTACAGATTTCTGTCATTCCAGCTCCTGATGACTCCTATTTTCACTTATGTTAATTACCAAATTCTGAAGAAATTGTTGGCTTCTGACTCATCCTTCACATCCTACTCCTCCTCCTCCTCCTCCTCCAACCTTCATGCAACACACCTCCTTTAGTTCTGCCTAATGATTTATCATTTTTCTGATCAGCTCTCTGGAAAGCACAGAACTATCTATAATCATACACAGCAGTATGAACATTTTCATTTAGTAGCCTGTATGTACAACATTTCAAGTGTTTCAGGTCATAACACAGGACCACCTTCAGCAAATTATTCCTAGAGCAAAATAACCTAAAAGACAAATAATGCTCCCATGTTTTCCCAGAGTGAGTGCATAAATATTTCCTGAGTGCAGTGCATTATTGGGAAATTGGACAACAGGGGCAAGAATTCAAGCAACATGTATGAGAGTGTGAAGAATGTGAAGGTCTGTCTGACAAAACCATGAAAACACAAGAATATGTGAAATGTGAGAAGCTCCATGCAAAGCTTCACAATCGTCCTTTGCTCTCACTTAAAAATAAAAGCTATTTTGAAAACTTTGGGTTTTTCGTACTGTTGTTTGCATGATCAACTGTTTATTTAAGCAACAGCAAGCTATAACCCTAAATCATTTATCTGCAGCCATTAGAGTATTTTTATAAACTTACTGTTATTTAGTCTTACTTGGTTTTCTTAAACTTCATTTTCCAAAGCTTTGCAACATACATTTTAAATCAAGCACACTTAGTGTCATGTCAATTAAATATAAGCAGTCCTGAAATGAATGGCTGAGCACAGAAACCCCTTTACTCCTACCACACTATGACTGATGTAACCACTGCTGAATGAAGAAGAAAGTTTCTCACCCCATCACACTTCTACCCTGTTTCTCCCTGCTTTTTAATTTTCAGAGTATCACAAGTTGTGCTGTCTATTCAAGCAATACCAGCACATTCATTTCCACAAATTCGTGACCCAGACAGGCACTTGAACAATTCTACTTTATATTTCTTTCACCTGAAACTGCTACCAGCACCCTTTTGAAACACAGGATTAAAAAACCACCGTAAAAGAGAAAAAAAAATACAATGAAATTTATTTGTATATCCCATCCACATGACAACATACCTCCTTTGTCTAACCGACTCCCGGGGAAAAAAAAAGGAGGTCAGGAGGTGAGATCTGAAGAGAGGATGGAGCTCAGTGGGACAGAGGAGAGCAGAAAGCTCCCCAGACCCAGGCAACACAAGTGAGATTCTGTGGAACCACAGGAAGGGGAAAAGGAGAGACTAGAGGTCAGATCCTGGTGGTTTTGCACATCAAACTCAGCCAAGGCTGGTATTTTGTGCTCCCAGTGTCAGGCTGCAATCCCAGGACACCGGAGTGGAGGCTGGGATTTGAACAAGGCACGGGGCTGTGTTAGGGGAGCTGAGTATCTCGGGGGCTGCCCAAGCCTGCCCCTAAAGGGGTCTGCAGCCAGGACACAAAAAATCGACAAGAAATCAAACAAGGACGAGAATGGAGAAAATGAAACACAGGAGCAGTGTGGCTCTTGCTTTCTGGCCTCATAAATCCTTAGTTGCAGAAGAGAAGTCAGATGGAACAAAGCATAAATAAAGTAGGAGGTGAGTTTTAAGCATTTTTCAGGGCAGGGAGAAGGAAAGCTAAATAGACTGCACTTCTCCACTCTCATTGAGATGCAAACCACACAAAGGCAAAAAAACTCATCTTGATGCACTGGTAGTTACGCATGTAAATTTCAGCGCAGGGAGCAAGATAAGCCCAAAGAATGCAGTTTCTCTCACCAGAAAGATTCAGCTTTGTGTATAATGCTGTAGTCTAACTACTGGAACCATCAGGACAGCTCTGTTTAATATCAATAAAGTGAGCAATGTGTTCACCTCATGCTAAACAAGCTGAAAACCCGGAGCAAGCAATTCCCACAACCTAGAAACACCCATACGTGAAACAGCATCCAACTTTGCTTTGATACAAAAAAACCCTTCTTTCCACTTCAGGCTCTTCTTTCTTAACCAGAGCAGAGAGGCAGAGAGCAGTCTGAAATGAGAGCCCACCTGTGCAGCGCAACGTGAACCTCAGTCTCCTCTCCTAGTGGAAAATAAAGTTTTATTTTAATAAGCCAGGTCTGTGACGTGCCCTTGTAGGAGCACTGTATGGTAACACTGACAATACAACTTGGCAACCTCCTTCTCTTTCCTCTGCCTCATCTCTGGATAATTTTTTTAAAATTTTGGTTATTTTGGCAGCTTCAGAACGCACAAATCTGCACGCTGCAGAACACCAGTTTAGTTATCTAGATGCGAAATTTTTTTTTTTTTAATCATTAACAGCAATTATGAAGCGTTGCTTTTGAAAGGCCATAATTAGGGATGACAGACAAACAGTGGATGTGGCAGGAAAAGATAGTACCAGTTCTTTGATAGTACAAAGCAAACCACCAAGGCAGCGTGATAGTACCAGTTTCATTCCTTTTGGAGTTCATCAGTTGCGAGCGATTGAATTCTGCCTTGTGACTGATAAATGCATATTTTGATTTGTTTCCCCTTGAAAGCCAAGTACTCTTTTATTGGCAGGCTGATTAAAGTGGAATTAAAATGTTCTCTGAGGAAAGAGGTGAAAACTTGTCACCTTTTCTGCAGTGCTCTTTTTTCCCCCCTTTAGTAGATAAGGGTTTTTCAGAGTCACAGACACCGGATACTTGGGGGTAAATTAACCAAACTAGTCATGTTTTAAAAGGACAATTGTTCTATTTTTAAAGCTGTCATTTTCTGAATATTTGATTAGGGCTGCTTTACAAAAGATAACTTTTGCAAACAGTCTGCTCTCCCCCAACCCCCCCCCTTATTAATTTTACATTAGAGTTCCTCTCCGTTCCAGCAAAGCCCGTGGTGACTCCCTGCTCCGTGGAGGCTTCCTTCCTACAGCGATCTCTGCAGGATTTCAGCACGGCAGAGTTCAGCTACATCAGCAAACAGGCAGCCAGAAACCTCAGGCCCTGAGCTGAAGTGCAGCTAAGCTTGAAAGAAATACAAATATTTAAAGACAGTGCAGAGAACCAATAAAAAGAAGAAAAAAAAATATTCTGCGAAGCATTTACATGACATAAAGCTACTAGACCAAAATAAATGTGACCCTGGTGAATTTGCTATACCAGAAGTTTATGCTTCTCTCAATTTAAAATTTTCAAATAAAGAGACTAAATACAAAGCCCTGGAGAGAAAAATAGTAGAAAGTAATACAGTTATGAGAGCAACAGCAGCCATTGCGAGTGATATTGTTATTCTCCATCAAGGAAGCAATAACTTTGATGAATAATCCCCTTAATGAACACCAAGATGGGGTTCTGCCTCCCTAATTAAATTAAATTAAAAGTGTCAGGTATCAAACCTCCGCGGTAAAGACGAAGAGAAGCTACACAGCAGCTCCCCAACACGGTATTATCAATCCTGATTCTGAATCTCAAAGTATTAACAATAAAAATAAGCAGTCCCTGGTGCTCTGGAGACAGGAAGGGTAGCAAACAGACCTATGAAAGATGACAGATTAATAAAAGACCCAAAAGGAGGTGGCTGCTATAAAGGTTGAAACTTTCTCCTTAACTTAGCCCTTACCATGGTTGTGTCATGTGGCTTAAAAGATCAACTACAGAAAGCAGAGAAAGCAAAATGAGTTCAAGCAAGCCATGAAGTAAGTCTTATCAACAAATTATCTTTACCAGATAGAAGGCAGATCTTCATTATTACTTTAGGAGGATTTTTTGTGGGTTAATTTTCTTACTCTCTATCTGATGCAACAGAAAAATACAAAGCCTGAAGGAAAATAATCCCTATAATTTGCATTTTTAAATGCCCCTACATAAAATACATATTTAAGCAGATGCATCATAATGGCTGGAATTATTAAGTTACATAAGTATTTAGAGAGATTATGAAATACTTATTGATTTAACTGCATAAATATGTGCCTAGGGAAATTTACATCACAAATGAAACTGGCCAAAGCCACTCTGTCAAAGCCAAAACAAAGACAATTCTCTAATCAATAAAAAATTGAAGGTAAAATTCAAAAACCCCCCCTATTAGTGTGCTAAAAATAGAGCAATTTTATGATCATAACAAGTAAGTAGGGGACAAGCCTCATAAATCCATATACAGACATCCCAGTGAATGGAAAGTAAATACTTATTTTGATGGTGTCCTAAGAATCTGTTAGGATTTGGGTGAGGAAGAGCATAAACCATACCTTGTCAAAAACCATGAAGGTGTACAATACTTTATTTTCAAAAGTATTTAACTGTATAATTATATAGACCCTGCTATAAACGACCATTTAGGGCATCCTCACTCCACTGACAGAGTCTTCCAAGCTTTAAAAATTCATTAGGATCTTGGCAATAAATATTGCCAATGTATTTTACTGTAACTGTATCGATCCTAATGCACTTGACTTATCTATAGAGATAAAACTTATCTTGACCTTGTCGAATACAAACAGTCTGGACTAAAAACCTGCGATAGCCTCTCGTGGGGAAAACACACAGCAGATAACAGCTACAGGGATGATACAGGAGCAGAACATCAGTATTAATGTTTCAGACAAAACAGAAATTTGCCTGCATATTACCCTACCGAGCTCATGTAAGGAGACACTAATAGGAAATGATATGAAAGAAGGCTGTAAAAAACAAATATGCACATTTAATTAGAGTCTTCTCGGGCACTGTATTAGTCCCCTTAGAAAATATATGACAAGAGATGGTTACAACCTGCTGCATGGCAGTATTAGTGAGTGTGCTTTATTTTTTTGGAGGCAACCACTTCTCTTTTTGAAAGTCCAAACCAGTTGTCTTGCACTGCACTAAGAAGGAACCCAACCAACTTTTGCCTTTGTTATTTAAAGTTGCTGTTTCCAGCTGCAATCCCAGCGGTGACTGCAGACAGCGGCACTGGCCTCGAGACATGAATCCCGCTGCAGGCAGGGACAGACCCTGCACTGCCATCCCTATGGATCCTGCAACACCAGCAAGGCACAGAGCCTGCAGCAGGATCAGCATCAGGATCAGCATCAGGACCAGCATCAGGACCAGCATCAGGACCAGGATCAGCATCAGGCTGCAGTCCCAGGATTTCCCCTGGAAGCCAAGAGCCGTACGGACCCACACCGAACGCTTTCATTTCCAACTCCTTGGTGCTCCTTGCCTTGCAATCCGCCTGCCTTCAGCTGCCGACAATTTAATTAACATTTTCAAGTAGGGGAAAAAAAAAATATTCCCTGCTCTTTCTAAGGCAACAGAGATTTTTGGAGAAGATGTCTTCTGTGGTTGATTTTGAAATTAATGCAAGAGTGTCCTGCCAGTCGGCAGCAGAGCGTATCCCTCGATCTTTAACGCAAACTTCTCCAGGTTGCTTGTGTAACTCCACCAGTTACGGACAAGAGGCACTTTCTGAAAGAAACCTACAATGTGTTTCTTGCAATTAATGCTCTATGTATCTGCCAATTCAAGAGCCAAACACATCAGACTTCCATCTTCCAAATATCTCTCCTTTACAAGCAGCAAGAGAAGTCTAATGTAATGTCAGTGTTAAGTACTCTAGTACCTCAGAAAATTATTTCTTTCTGACACTATGTTTTGTAGCTGGTCCTCATAAATTATAAAAAAATTAGGGTGTTTACAGGAATTTGGACAAGAGAACTATTTCTAGGTCACAGCAATTACTTTGCATTTGCAATTAATGAAAAATAATTATGCCTGATCACTCTAATTAATATTTCAATATGCTAAACAGCACCAATACAAGTTCTTGCAAAGATCCGAAGGAAAACAAACTAAAGAAGAAAACAAAATCTGCCAAATAAAATCAAGAGGTTTCATACAGAGTTAAATATCACATGTTTCATATATATTTTTGACAAATTGCAAGTAGTGACAATTCAAAAATACTATAATTCACATTCAGATACAAATGTAAAATTATCGTGGTGCATTAACTCTGCTCCTTCCCGGGCCATGAGCAGGAATTTTAAAGGTTTCCTATTTACTCTGAGCAACTAAATGAAAGTAGCTCCATAGTTTTCTATTTCTACCTTTAAATATTGCTTAGCTTTGGGAGATAGCAACAAAACTTTCTACCTTTTGATAGGCAACAGTATTTTGCATTGACTGAGGGCAAATAGAGACAAAAATAATACTATCCACAGCAGTGGCACAAAGAATAAGGCTCCATTGCTAATTATACAGGGAACTGAATTTAATTACATGGAGAACATTAAACACTTTCCAAACAGGAAAAAAAAAAATCAAGAAAAGCTGGAGATGAGCCTTTCAAGTGTCTTTAATGCTCCAACAGTGCCCTCTGCCGAGGCTCCCAAATAGTGCTGGATTAGTGCTCCAAACACCACACACAAGCAGGCATCTCTAGTTTGGGACTGTTTCTGCCTAAAATTCAGCACTTCACTAAACCCAATTCAGCCAGCTTCCTGCAGGATGAATATGTCACATATGCAGTGCAGCACTGCAGTCATGGTGCACTTTGCAGTGAGATGGCAACGAATAATTTCAAAGATTGCTGTGGTTGTTCAAACACATCCAAAAAGCAACATCTGAGGTCTGAATCGCTTCGGTCTCACTCACAAGACCCATCTAACCCATATTCCCAAAGATGAATCTGCTCAGGATTTGGTATTAATGCATTGCTATTCTTAAAATCCAACTGAGTTTGCTTCTGCATTGTGACAGAGATGACTGGGTGATACTAGAAACACCTCTGAAAGCAAACAGGCTCTGAAATAATCAAAAGGAAATAATAAAAAAATCTGTTTCGTTACTCAATACATCTTAGTATTAATTTTTTTCAGATGGTAAGTGTATCCCAAAATATTGCTGTCTGGCTCCTGAAAACAAAGCAGTGAACTAAACACCGTCCTAGGCACCGAGGAAAAGACTGGATGATGTGTTTCAAAACTCCAGTTTCAGGTGGCCAAGTGAAAAAAGGAAAGGGGAAAGAAAACAGGAGGCAAAGGATCTTAGCACAACTGAAAAGTGCAGCATATAGAAATTCCTCACAGCTCCCTCACCCTTGCTTTTTTCTAAAGAAAACACAATTGTTTTTTTCTTAAGTCACCCCCTGGCTTTCCTACCTTAACCTGGGAGAATAAAAATAGAAAAGAGTTATTTCTTTCCACTTTATTATGTTTTCTTTGACCAAATTTTTAAAATTTTCACTAATACAAATGAACCACACTTTTGAAAGTCTGAGCCTTGCCTTTTCCCCAAATTCACAAGTTATTCTGTAACTCTAATAATTAACTGGCAAATAGTTTATCACCTGAAAAAAACTGCAGCCACAAGTGCCTAGATATTTCAGATTAGATTGTAGCCATAGAATTTAGATAATTTTATGGCTGCAGGAAGAAGACATGCTAAAATGGCCATGAATTGCATGAAGCTGTTTCATACCAGCAGCTCCCTGGAACTCGGCTCCTCTGAGCAGCAGGCTCTGCGCTCTCCGGCTGCTCAGAGGAGCAAGAGGCAGAGACTCAGTTAAAACTCACATCTTTCTACCTCAGTGACACCTTTTAGAAATCTGGGGGGTATCTTCCTTTCATTTTTAAATTAGAAATAAACAAAAAAAAATTCCTACTTTTGAGGAATGATAAATTTACACTTTTAAAATTACAGGGAGCGTTCAGTGTAAAAACCAAACGCAGGCTGGCAGTCCTGAGGTGAGGTTTTTTAGCACGTCCTGCAGATTACAGTAACTTTTTCCACCAGCTCCCAAGTCCCCTGGGAAGTGGCAAAGGATCAGAGTCTCATCCAGCTGGTGATGCTGGAGGAGAGGAGCGGGATGCTCGCTCAGCCGCTGACACCGATCTCCCCAACATTTATCGAGCACGGCGGCTCGAAATCACGCTGCTAAAACTGGGTGTAAACATCCAGGGCTGACAGTACCTAAAGGTGCTGCTGGTTTCAAAGAAATATGTGAGTTCTCAGCAATCCCAACAGCCTTTTTATTTACTACACACTGTGACAAACTCCGGGCTTCCTCCATCCAGCTCTGCCTCTGTTTGGCCTCTGTTTTATGTCAGCAAAGCTGAAATATTTTGTTTAACTGTGTTGAAAAATTAGCTGCTTAAACACAGTAGTACAGAAAAGGCTGAGATCAAAAGTGAGTCTTTTTCAGGAGTCTGGCACCTCTCCTCACACACCACTTCAATTTCAAATCTGTGTTGTGAGCCTAATTTTTATAAATCTCTCTACTCCCCTCAAGAGAGATGACTGCACAGATGGTGCAGGTGAGCCTTCACTCACTTCATATATTTAAATATATATAAGATATATATTTTTTTTATATATACACTCACATATATCAGTATATATATACTTAAGAGTAATACACACCAAAGGTTACATGGAGGTGATAAAATTACTTCAAGCCACATCAGTGCAGTAACAACAATAAAAAAACACATATTAATAAAGCAATATCAAGGATATGTAACATTACCCTAAGTTCAAGCTAGACAAAAACATTTAACAACTTGCTTACTCAAAATACAATGCAAATGATGGCAGATTTACTGCTGCTGTTGGATCCTAAAGGTCCATTTTCTGCCTCTTTAAATCTGCAGCCTTAAAGCAATATCCTGCTTGTAGGTGGCTCGGTTTTGGCTTTCTAAAAGGAATGTTAATTTTGCAGGACAGTTGTACAATCTAAAATCTCAATCCATTGCCTGCCAGTTGTTTTAGACAGGTAATGCCAGGAGTGATTAACTGCATTAAGTTATTCCTTTTCATTTCCCAAAGGGAGACTTTTAAATTCAGTATGTATTTCTAAGAAAACCCAGCACATTCTGATTCACAGAAGTTCTCTGGCATAAACTCATCTCCTCGTCAACAAATCTTCAGAGATGACTGCATAATCTTCTGAATAATCACAATAATGAAGACATTTCAGGGTGAAAAATACACAGATGCAGCAGGCAATAAAGGCAAATTTATTTAACCCCACTTGGGGTTAAATTAGGAATTTTTTAAGCAACATGGTTGCTAGAAGTGGGAAGATCTGTCTACCTTTTGTCCCCACAGAGAGTTTAAGCAGGTTAGCATAATCAAAACAGAAAAAAAAATCAATTTACTATAGATCTATCCATTCACTAATCTGAAAATCCAGATTTTCAGGAATTTTCAATTCAGATGCCACAGAAGGACATTCCCTGAACTTTGAGATCCATGTCAGGAGACACCAGGCTCTCTCCCTTCCTCAATACAATAAGGAGAAAAGGAATTCTGGAGGCAGCAGAGGGGAGGAAAGGGGAAGGAGAATGAGGCAGCAGTGCCTGGCATCCCCTAAATTATCAGTGCCACCCAAACAAACCTGAAGCTATCTGCAAATTCAAGTCATTTCTAGAACAAGGGAGCCCATTTCAGGAACAATTTTTTTTCTTTTCCCTCCCAAACAAATTTTTTTTTTTTTTTTTTTTTAATCAGGGGGAAAAAAAATGAAATCATATTTTATTCAGAAGCAATTCTGTCCACAGATTCCTATGAAAAGGCAGAGAGGATGTACAGATGTCAAAGCCAGCTAAAATTGGGGAGTACAAATCCACCTTCCCCTGAGTGCCCCACAAACTCTGCTGCGCCTACGGCACAGATTTCACAGCACACAAAAGGCACTTTGCAAAGTAGTTTTTTCCCTGTCTCAAAAATCCTGGCCTCTGCCCTAAAAGTGGTTTTTTTAGCATTTAATCAGGATGTTTGGCTCTCTGCTCAATGAAAATGAGAGAATGCCTTAATTTCTGTGTGTAAGTTATCTCAATAAACAGCCAGTTGCCAACAGCTGGGATGTACTTGGGGTAGCTTTTGTGATTAATATCTACTGGGATGAAAAAGTCAGGTTTAAAAATGAAAAGCAGGGCTTTTTCCATGAGTAAATTTAGGTTTTTACCAGAGACTCATGCATTGCCTCAAACTAATTTGTAGTTGCATTTTCTACAACATGGAAATCAATATTAGAGTTAATCTTCAAGAAATAATTTTGCATTTCAGTGAGGAATATAAGAAACTTCTCCCAAAACAGTGTATCACTAACAAGCACTAAAAGGAGAACTTCTTAGCCACAGATTGCTCCTGTAAAAGGTAATGGAGTCAGCACATTTAAACTTTGGTCAGTAAGGAAAAGAAAATTTTCTCTATGTATGGAATTTTAGCCCAAAAAGATGCTCTAAGTTGGGTGATTTAGAAACTATTGAAATGCACTGGAATTTCACCTCTCCAAAAAACTCAGCCTAAAACAGGACACCAAATAAAAAGGAACTAGAACAGCTTATTATTTTCAAATTAAGTTATTCGCCAAACTCAGAAAATAATATAACTCCAAAAATGCTCATTTCAGAGTATAAATAACTTGCATATATAGGTAGAAGACTCTTGCCAAATAGTGATGGCTATCAAACAGATCCAAACTGCATCCTTCTTCTATGCAAGATTTCTACAAGATTCAGAAAAAAATCTGAAAGTTGAGAAAACAATGAATCATCACAAATATAAAAAAGCAACTGGAAGAGGGAAAACTAATTGTGACTGTGAGAACTTTAAGAAGCACTTACTATGAACATTTTCCCTTTTTGGTACCTTAATATTACATCTGTCCTTTTAGATTTACACACAGCAGTAACAAATGCTGTTAACAAGAGTCTGCTCATCAGAGCAAACCCCTCTCAGCAGTGCAGATGCAGTGAGAACAGCAAGGAAAGATGCTCAGGGAAGATCATGAGCACCAGGGGTGAAATCAATCTTTGCAGGACACATCCAGCTTTTTGCATCCTCACTACCCAAGCCTCAGAAAGCTCATCTAGGACCTGATCAAGGTGATTAAATACACTGCTCCACTGGCAAAGTCGTCACATTTTTCTTTCCTTCTACCCATCTGCACCAAAGTTGCTGATAAAAATTAAGCCAGATGTTCATTAAAAAAAAAAAAAACAACCAAAACCAAAAGAACAAGAAAACAACAAAACCATCTGCTGCTGCAACATTTTAGTTCCAGTAAAAATGACATTTCAGCATTTTTAGCTATTCTTCCTTGTTAGTTTTGTTCCTTGTATCCTCAATATCTCACATCAGGCTTTACTAAGGAAACTGATGAATCTTACTGAAAGGATAAGGGGTATGTAAGCCAAGATAAGCACATTTAATAGGGGAAAATAATAGGATATAATAGTAAATCTGTTGTTTGATTTTTTAAAAATGCAGTTAGCACTGATGCAAGTGTGTCAACATCCATGTCAAAACTTTTTTCATGTTAAGGAAACATAAACATTCAAACTTCTCAGACCTGGGCCACTGCAGCCATTGAGTTTGGGTGTAAAACCAGACAGAAAAATTAACAGCTAAAGACTCCTGCACTGTCCAGCTCTGCAAGGAAAACCCTTTTACCATTTCAGACAAACATAAACTAGGGAAATAAAATTAAATTCTAATGAAAATGGACTGAAAATTATTTTCTTTTTATTCTTTAGCAAGAACTGTTGAGAATAATATTTCCATGCAAGGGCAGCCACGGGTTACAGCGACACACAGCTGGTCCCAAGTACAAACCCAGGGCAAGCTTCCCCAACAGCAAACAGGGATGGAAATACAAACTGCAAACAACTGCAGCCTCTTTCTTTCTCTGCACCTTATGCTGACTTTTCAGAACTTCTTGAACAGTTTCCCTTTTCAGGAGAAAACTGCTTCTGCTCACTTATTGATACCTTTACAATTCTGTAATAAAACTTGTAGAGAAGAAAAGCTTTTTCGGTGATATAAAACCAACATATTTTATTTTTGTTTCACCTTTTATTCACTCTCAGTAGCTGGAGATTTTAATCATCACTACCAAATTTCAGAATTATGAACAGCCAGTTGGTATCTCATGTGTGTATCCCAAACTCAAGAAATTTGTACATAGCCTGAAACATTCCTTTAATACCGAAACAAAGAGCATCTGGATCATTTTGTCTTTCTGTTTGAGACAATTAGTGTCTCAAACTATTGTGCTGTCTCTATCAGGAGTTCACTAATTACTAAAGCTACTTGTTATTACATGTATCTAATTACTACTATCAATAAGTCCAGAATATAGTCATACTTCAAAGGAATGACCCTAACAACTACCACTTCTACCCACAACAGATTAGGACGTATTAAGAAAAAAAAACCCACTACAAGATTAGAAAAAAAAAAAAAAAAAAAAGATAACTTGATCAATTTTCAGATTGTTCTGAAAGAACTACAAAAATAATAGATAACTGGAAACCATAATAGAAGCTTTAAAGTTCGACATCTGACAATATCACAAAATCTTACTTGAAAAATCTTGGACAAAAAATTAAACATGCTGAAAGAAAGCAGGCAAGTGGTAATGAACAAGTGGGGAGAGCTAGGAAGAAACTGAAAGAATATGATTTAGGTATGGCTTTATTGTGGCATATTCCAAAAACAAGGGTGATCCCACTGAATGGAACTTGTCAGTAAGTGTCACACTGCAAACCTGGCACAAATGTTCACAGAAAAAGACAGCTCTGAGAAATAGATGTATAAATAAACTACCATGCTTAGAACAATGTAAGCTGATCTTGGCATGCAGGAACAAAGATATTTAGTGTATTTCAAGAAACTTGTTTATTAGGAATAGAATCAGGGAATACTTGATTTGGAATGAGGAATGAGAAGGAATGAGAAGTACTGGTACAAGGCTCTGGCAGAGAAAAGGCAGAGCACATTTGACCATGGCATTTAGGTCAGTCACTATTAGAAGATCCACAACAGAGCATGGAAACAGCATAGAACTGTTTGTCAAAACCAGGTTCCACTTCCAGCTGGGAAAATGGCACACAAACTGGAAGGAGCTTAGGAAAATTAAATATTCCAGATGGTGGAAAGACTGAACTTTTAGGGAGAAAAAAAAAGCCCCTAAACATCCCAGTTGCACAAAGTAATCCATGAGATGGGGGAAAGAATACATGAGGTTTGCAAAAACATAGGTTAATAGAGAAACCAAAACTCACTGAGCACCAACAGTATTTAGTCTCTTTAATATCACAGGCACACATATAGTGCTCTCTTTGCATTAGGAGTAAAGCACATTTAAACAGAAAGGCTGTGAGATCCTATCTGATAGCTCCACTGAATCTATTTCATCTCCCTGAATTACACAGTGGCACAACAGTGAAGGCTCCGATGCTATTTCCACTTTAGATCATGCCTCAAACATTTGTATTTCTCTGAGGAAAAAACCCAAAGAAAACTGCATCTATCAGAAATACAACATCTTATGCCTGGAATCCATTTAGAAGCTGAATTTCTGGAAGAAAGTTACCACAAAACTTAAGCTATTCGAGCTCACAAGATATTTCCTCCACATTCTTTTTTTTTATTACCTAAATGCAGCTAAAATATAAAAAAATGTTTTAAATCAAAGTTTATTGAATATGTCATTGTGCATAATAACCAGGCCTTTTGTTGCACATTTTAAAAAGGGTTTAAAAATAGCAGAACTTGCAGCTGTCTGAAAATTCCATGTCCAATAGCCTAAAGTCATGAACTTCTCTCAACTTGAGGCTTGGAACGATGCTGTAAAATTTTTGCACGTGTGGTATCTGAAGGGAGAAGAGTGATAGAGACCTTTTAGGCTTTTACACCTTGGGATTTCCTAGCTCATAAAAAGCTCACCACACTTTCAAGTTGGAAATTCCTCTGAAAATAGATTGCAACCTTACACCTTTCTGCAGTGATTTGTAAAATATTACTGTTAAAACACTGATGTTAAAACTCAGGGTACAAGAATGAAGGAATATGATCACTGAATTTGCATTAAGCAGCAAATCAGATATAACAACTAGGGTGAAAAAACCACAGCTGTGTTTTTGGAAAACACCTAATCTCATCTGATTGAATTTTAAGAGGGAAGAGGAAAACATCTAATTTTCCAGGATATCTAGAAGATCGATGAAGAGAAAAAACAGTGGAACAGAGATTTTCTGTGCAAATGGCTCATTAAAAGACTCCTAACACTGACCAAAACCCTTGTTTTGCAGGGAGAAATGACATCTGCAAACCCATTTAAACTGAGTGTTGTCCCAGTATCCTAAATTTTTTCTCAGCTAGCAGCCCTTTAGCATCACTCCACCCAGACTGATGTATTCTGCTTCTCAGCAGAGAGTCCTGCTCTTCCTTAGGTGATTCAGAAAGGAAAACAGAGCAAGAAATGTGGATGTAGCCTCTGAATAACGAGCTCCAAGCAGCCATCCTGACATGCACTACTGTAACAAGTTTGTGGGAAGAGCTTGGCTCTCTCCAAGGCTCTCTCATCTCCTGTCACCCAGCATCACCCCGTCCTTGGCACCCCAAACTGATGAGGGTGCAGCTGGGGACAGACTGTGGTGCTGTGCCCTTCCCAGAGCTGCAGCAGGAAGGGCACTGACACTGCCCTCATGGCTCTGGTTCAACTCCACAGGGTGGATTAGTGCTTCAGTTATTTTCCTTTTCCCCAAACTCTAGCACCTGCTGCAGCCCCTTTGTGGCTCCACTGTGGTGTCTCTCATTTTTATGTCTCCCAAGGACTGCCAGGAGCAAACCCCTGGACCTCGTGCTCCAAACTGTGCCACATTTATCACACACCAAGCTCTTGTTCTTCAGCAGAGATCACTGCAGAGGAACTACTAATAGCACCTCCAAGAAGATACACCATGGGTGTAGTTACCTGATCTCCACTGCTCAGACTGTCCTGAAACATTTAATTTTCCTTGCATGGGCTCATCTGGCTCCTCTCGGCTTCCCTCCTGAAGTTTCCATTCTGAGAGCAAGTAATCCCTCCCTCTGGATATATGCTCCTTTGTTTTCTTTTGGAGTGCTAGTAAGCAATTTCAAGTAAACTTAGAAATCAACACATTTAATTAGTTTTAATTAAAACGAATTTAACATTACTAATCTTTTAGTGCTTCTAAATTTTAAAAAATGGCTAATAATTTATTAATTGCATATATATAATAATTTAAAATAATCAATTTGTGCACTGCAATTTATAGCTACATAACATATAGCAATGTATGATGCTACATGGACTCAGACTAGGGAAAGTCTAGATTTTTCATTTGTATTATTTCCTTTGCCATATGTAACCAGATTATGTTGTTGTTACTTAAAGAACACATATTTTGCTACCAATGAGACATGAACATAAAAGGCAAAATAAAAATTGGAGAGGAATTACTTGGGTTTTGCAGAATAAAAGTTGCAGCTTTGATACAGCACAGTGCAAGTAGGTAGGTGGCTCAATACAGAGAGCTAGCATTAAAGAATTCTTGGTAAGTATAGCAATAATATGCTCTCCAATAGAAGTGTGAGGGGAAAAAAAATCTTGAAATTCTCCACTTATATCTCTAACTTTCCCTAAATTACATCAGAAAGAGTGATGACAGGACAGCTCAGATGCCTCACTCTGCAGCAGGAGGCAATGAGGCTGAATATTGCTCTGGATTTTTGCCAAATGTCATTCTTTGTCAGCTCTGTGGTAATTAGGAATCTGTCTCTTTGCATGAGGAAGCAAGTCTCCTCACAGACTTTCTTACAGAGACTGAACTGCCTTAGATATGTTCATGTACCATGTACCTCTGACCAGGAAAGGTTCCAGGTTTAACAAAGCTTTGGCTCATTAAAATGACAAGGTTACAGCTCCTTCCTAGGGCCACAGAAAGGAATGACCTACTCTTCACAGAGAGAATGGCACCAATGCAGCTGTTCAGAAAACAAGCCTGACCTCTGCAGGATGCTGGGAAGGAAACAAAGTCATCTAATTCTGGAGAACAGTGTTTAGGTGTCACCTGATCACTGTCCTGTCCTCCCCCTGTTCAATTGATACTAAGTGGACACAACTTATTGCTGGGATCTCTCCCTCTGGAGCTCGCTTGTTCCCTCATCTCACTTGTCCTTTTAGAAAAGATTATCTGGGAAAGCCAAACTTACACCAATTAAGGCAGCAAAGAAACTGCAAAACTGGACATGGAGAGGCTGCAGTAACTCCGAGGAGTCTGAGCTGCAGTCAGCTTGAGACAAGCAAAAAAGCAAGCAGGTTTTTAATCCACATCTAAGCTTTTCCTCAGAAAACCAGTATCTAGAGTCTTCCCCTTGAGACACTACCAATATATTTCATCTCTTCCAAATGACATGAAAAGGTAATAACGGCTTAATGCAAAGATGTGCTGCACTGAGAAACAGATCTAAGACAATGAGACTGTAGCAGAAAGCTCCTCTGCCACTTAACAATAGAGAGTGAGAATACTTTCATTTATTTCCACTTAAAAAGGAAGTCAGAGTCCTGTGACTGCATTGATAGGAACGACGTACACACACTTCTTTGCCTTGAACTAAGGAAAAAGGAGCTGGTTCTTTCAGATGGAGTGGCAGTGCACAGAAGTCTTCAGCTCTGCCTCCTTTTGCTCCCGATAAAAGCTTGGAGCAATGAACTCTCAGGAGATTAGCGTGCACACACACGCCAGCTCCAAAAACTTTAGGCAGCATACATGTTCCTTTGAGTCTTGTACACGTGTTGTGCATAATGTGCTCTTTTTGATATTAAAAAGTTGCTAAGTTGTTCTAAAGCTGGAAAGGGTTTTCCATTTAGATAAGGCCAAAGCTACTGCACAGCACAAGCACATGTGTAACACTGGAGTCTGAGAGCAGCACAAGCCTTGGCCGTTCCACCAGGGGCTGATAAGAACAATTCCATTTTATACAAATCCTACTGGAAGTTATTTAACCCCAACATGCATTCTTCTGGTGGCACTCAGCATCACCTTCCCACATCCCACACCTTTTTTTCACAGAAGATTGTAACCAGTTGTCCTGTCCCTCTGCTTGGCTCTTTGCATTTAATCGCTCTATGACTCCACACATTTTCTATACATTGGCTGCTAAAAATACCACATGGACATTACTCTCTATATTATGCATAGAATCAGCATTATACATATGAGAGGAAGGAAGGAAGGAAGGAAGGAGGGAAGGAGGGAAGGAGGGAAGGAAGGAAGGAAGGAAGGAAGGAAGGAAGGAAGGAAGGAAGGAAGGAAGGAAGGAAGGAAGGAAGGAAGGAAGGAAGGAAGGAAGGAAGGAAGGAAGGAAGGAAGGAAGGAAGGAAGGAAGGAAGGAAGGAAGGAAGGAAGGAAGGAAGGAAGGAAGGAAGGAAGGAAGGAAGGAAGGAAGGAAGGAAGGAAGGAAGGAAGGAAGGAAGGAAGGAAGGAAGGAAGGAAGGAAATTATTGAGACTAAAAAAATAACCATTTCTATTCGTCATGACAGCACCTTTGGATCAAACATAGTTCTCTCCTCTGCAAACACAGATTTGACACCAGGATGGGCTCCACTCCCTGTTAAAGAACATAAAAACCTTGCACTTACTTATCTTCGTTCACACATAAAGGTCTAACACTAAGTTAGAAAACACATATACAGTGCTGGATTTACCCTGAAAAAAATAAATAGAGGCTTGCTGGATGTTTTCAGTGAATGGGACTGCCTTTAGCAGAGGATCCCTTCAGTTGCTGCTGAAACACAGGAATTGTGGTGGGAGGATGTGGCGGCTACTTGGCGGCACAGAACAGCACTGAGCTGTTTCTCCTCCATGAATTTGAAACTGCTTGGGGCATTTAGGTTGGCAGAACTCTATAACCCAACTGGAACCATGCCAGCAGGGTTCACATGCTGCTCTTGAAAAGTGAGCCACCGAGGCTTTAATCACCACAAGTGGCAAGGACTTAATTTTTCATCTCATTTGAAATATGCCAGGCTCGACAGCAGACCGAGCCTCTTATAGACTGCCATCTATTAATCAACAGTTTCCTGCTTCTCTGGATTGCCTTGGATGTCTCCTGTTAGTCCTGCAGCAGCCCTGCTTGGCTTAGCCTGTGACCTAGGAAAATCTTAGCCCACAACAGCAGGGCACAGTAGACATCCCACACACAGGGCATATGGATCATTGGTACCGCAAAATTCAACCTCCAATTTCATCTGACATTCTTCACTTTCCACACCAGGAGGAACTTTTTGCCTTTGGCCAGCCAGCTGGGCTAGATTTTAGGACCCCACCTGTACCCAGGCATCCCATCCATGTGACATTCCACCAGGGGATCTAGGACATATGATGGGAGCTCATCTCAGCAGAGATAACCAAACATACATGCAAGGAGCTCAGCTTGGTGAGCTCATGTCAGAAGGAATAGCTGTGTGAAGGAAATGCTCCCTAAATAGATGTGCTCCTTCTAAAACTGAGGTTTTGAGGAAACTCAGTGTTTCAGCCTGAATCACTGGAAATTTTAAACAGATACTAAGCATAAACTGTACTCAGTGAAAATCAGCTCATCTGAGGGAAGTTTGTTGTTTGCAATATCAGCATTAAGATACTCATCACGTTTTAATTCACGCAAAGGTTACTTTCCCAAGAGTCCTAAAAAAATCCTGAATTGTGTCAATACACGCAACATTGTGACAAACCCTTCACATGCTGGAGTTTATAAGTGTAACTGAACTATACAGCAACACCATGACAATAAAATTCCACCTTGTTTTTTCAGCTCATCACAACCAGTTTGATTTAATATCATGATTTAAAGGGCTTTGGAAAGAAAAGTTAAGGTCTGATGCTACAAGGACGAAAAACAGATGGCTAAATCTCACCAAAATCCAGAGAGATTTTCACTTGTAATTCTAAAGTTTTTTAAAATCCCCCCCAAGATATCCCAACTCAAGATCCCTGTCCAAAGATATTTGATTTAACTGTACTTTTCATATTAAAAGACCCCAAAGAACATATGTACATGTTTTGATCACATCAAAAATATTTGTAGAATATTTTATACACACCCCAATAAAAAGTAACTGAATGTCAACTTTGCTTTTCTGAACATGGTAAAGCCTGTAATACAGAAAACTGAAACTCTAAGGTAAAGAATCATTGATTTTCTTTAAAACAGCAAAAGAAACAAGTTATTTCTGAAAGATTACAAATGAGCTATCACCTCCAGCAGTACTGTGATTTGAAATACTCAGAGCAGAGCGAAAGCCCCATGAGTGACTGTGCTAAAAAGTTTCCCATGCAAAACCCAATGCATCCTTGTTTCATATTTAATTTGCAATAGGATCCCCAGCAGCTGAGCTGTGAGAGCTCTCCTGGCTGGTGCCCTGCTGCCTGCTGAGACGGCTCCACACGAAGGGAGCACACGATTGAAGCCTAAATCCTCAGAGCTGCACCTCAGCTCCCTTTAAAGTTAATCTGAACACACTGGACTCCAAAGGAAATGAGAAGTGAGTTTCTCTCCCTTCCTATGGCACCAGGACTTCCTGTGTTTTAGTGATTGGTCAAGAACTATTATTTCCTCCTTGCTATTCCCAGTTGTGACTGTCAGACGTAATTAGTGTTGTACACACGCCAGCATAAAATATGTGTTTAAATAAGCCTGGAACCCAAGTCCCACATGCACAGAAACCCAGAGAAACGTGGAGAAACTCTGAGAATATTAAGATTCAAATATGCTGTGCCTGAACGAACATGCTGCTCTAAATATTTAGAAATGCAAAGTTCGTTTGCTGAGATGAATATCCATAAAAATCTATGCAAGATAAGGGGTATTAAAATTATTCACTCTCCAGTTCAGGATGGATTATTTGGCCAATCTGTTAAGCTGCACTGCTCAGACACCCAGAATCTGTACCATCCTCCTCCCCTCAGGGAAAAGAGCTCATAACGTTTGAAGAAAAATATGCTCCATCCCAACTGTAGGAATACACATGAAACACAGAGTCTTCCTTTAACACAACCCTTTGGAATGGGAAAGCAGCAGACATCAACAGTGAGAATGCAGAGGGCAAACAAGTTCACCAAAGAAAATAAATTAAGCAGAATGCTGCAGATTGAAAAGTGGCCAGAAGAAAGGCCATTTAAGTTGTTATCGACCTCTTTCAAACATACACACACACAGAGCTGAACTTCAGTTTATCTCTCCATATAAAATACCACCCCTGGCAGCGTGGCGTCATCGCTTATAACCACCACCAAAAAATTAATCTCAAACCAAGTCAGAGAAATCTGTGACTTACTGTGTTACCACCTGAAGACCCACTGTTTTCCAGCCTTGGGCTAAGTACAAGCCAGATCCAGCCCTGCTCAAGTTCAACACTGCTCCTCAAAAACACAGGTATGCTATGGTAGGCTTTGCTTAACCGACCCAAACAATGCACATTTATACACAACATGCACACGGGGTTACATTTTACCCAGTCACGCTGTTCAAAGAAACAGAATCCAAACTAGAGAAATACAGAAAAATACTGTCTTGTCAAGTCATCAGAAAACCATTAATGTTTCTAATGAGTGCAATTACGAAAATGAAAGATTCCGAAAAAACGCAGCTAAAGATGAACTTTAATTATCCAAACATCTGGCTGCATGAACCAGGGTCATGTCTCCAAATGCCTTTGCATTTGAACTCTCCCTGTTATCCATCCAACTTTGCATTTCTCCAAGTCTTCCAGAATTAACCAGAATTGCCTACACACCAAAATGAGTTATCCCTTCCTAATGACTTACCCAGTCACTAGCATTCTCTTTAGCTGAGAGCTGGAGGAAACAGAAGCATGTACCAAAGGTGAAGACTGCAAGAAGATGATCTCTAAGGTCCCTTCCAACCCTAATTCTAAGAAGACACTGAAGTCAAGAGCTGTATGGTAAAGTGCTTATCTGTGCGTGGCAAAAGAGCTCAAATGAGCTTTCTTAGTCATAATTTTAAAAATTAGAAGGCAGAATTCCTTAGACTTAACCTGGACTGTACCACACGCAGAAGCTTATAATGAGTCATTCCCCTGATTAATGCAAGAGAGATACAGGGTCCTGTAATCCATGATCTTTGTCTAGACAATGTTTTTTTCTGATGCTGAGATCAAGGTTAGGCTCATCTATGCTTGAAAATGTGCACAAAATACCAAGCAGTATCTGTTCCCAAACAGCTCCAAGCATGGATAGTTTTTGCAGGAGGTAAGAAACATTTCAGACACTTCAGAGGTGTTAAACTGAGAAAAGTTACTCTGCAAGCAACAGTTCTCTGGGCAGTTGTGTTATTCAGAACAACCAGCTGGAGGGCCAGCTCCTGAATTCCAGGTGTGAACCATTCCTCGTGTCCATGTAAATGCCACCATGGCTAATAAGCAGCAGGAGGATGTTGGCATTGCTTAAGGCCACATGTCTCAAAATCAGACACACACAGGAGGTCTCAACCAACATGTTGTAATTCAGCATCCTTGTACAAAATTAAGGCTTGCTTGGACTGAGACAATTCTCCAGAAGTTTGGCACAAATTCCCACTCAGGGAGGTAAAGATCAAATTTGTGGCTTTGCTCCCAGCAGCTAAAATGATTTTTATTTGTTTTTCAAGTGCCAGGAATTGTTAGCAATCACTAACACGTTCATTAAATTAAAGCATCCTCGGTGGCAGAAGACAGAGAAAGAAAAAAAAAGCATTTGATTAAAGAAAAATAGGAAACATTCCTGCATGAAGGAAAACACTGAAAAATAACAAAGTTACACGGTCAGCCCTTAAAATAGGCCAGTTGTGCTTCTCTTTTATCCTGCTTGAAGAATCAGGCAGATTTTCCATTTCCCACTCTCTTCCCTCAAGTCCCCAAAAACACTCAGAGCAGTTAGGGGAAGTCTGAAAGGTCCAAGAACAGTAACACCCAGCTATCAGATGATAACCTAATTTGAAACTTATGCTTCCAAAGGCACAAAGGTGTCTGATGATCCAGCTGAAATAAAATCCTCGAGCATAGCTGCAGTAGACAGTGCAGGAAGCAACACAGGCACTAAACAAAGTCACACATTGTCAGAAAAGGGAAAAAACCGATCTGACGTGACGAGTCAAGACAAGTGACAAAAGTTTTGCTGAAAAAGGATCAGTAGGAAATTAAAATCATGACAGCATTTCTGTTCAAAATACACAAGACAATAGAATCCTTTTATCACAAAGTCCCATTTTCTCCTCCAGTTTTATTCGAACCAAAATTGCAATTTGCACATCACAATACAGTGAAAGGATCCATGACTTTCATTCCCATTCCATGTAAATAATTTACTGCAAAAGGCTGGCTTTTATCAGGCAACTTCTGTGTTTTGCAGTTTTTATTTCTGAATCCTTAAGAATCACTAACTTGTAAGTTATCTAAACAGGTCTGAAAAACAGAAAAATCTTTGTGAGAAGGTTTTAAAAGGATGATATCCCCTTGAAGTCACATTAGCTTCATTTCAATTGCTATATGCAGCAAATAAGACTAGATAGCTTAAGAAACTGAACAAATAAATTTTCACAATTTTTGTAGTTAGTTTTACTAACTCCTTGCTATTACTTGTAAAACAATGGAGGCAGCATCTTTATAAAATTTATTTACTGATTTGTTTCTTCATGTATAGCCAGGTTCCACTTGGTTTATTTATTTTGAAGGATAAAACACTTAAAAGATCCCAACAAACAAAAACATGAAAATTCATCACAAGCCTCTCCTACAATTAAAAAAAAGCCCATTTTTGATCCATGTCCTCCATTCCCCACTTCCAGCTGCCATTAAGTTTCTTAAAAAATAGCAGGAGTTTTGGGCCTTTTTTCCAAAGACATGAATTATTAGAAGTTAGGTACCAGTCTCTTAGACAATATAAAATAGTGCATGTGTCTGTCTCCACAGCCTACAGATCCCAGCTATGTGAGTTAGTTCCTGTCACAGAAAAAGTTTTACTATGGCACTTATTATATTGTATTTTTTTTTCCCAAGTGCTGCAAATTAAAGAAGCTCTCCTGTAAAAATCTATTTAACCCCACATTTAAAAAAAAAAACAAACTTCATTAAATCCTTTTTTGCAGGATTTCACTGGAAATTCTGCTTTCAATTATGATACAACTTCTGAAGAAAAGGCAGAGATACAGTTGTCCTCCCAACTACAGCTTTATCAGCACGCCTTGCAGAAAAATTATTTTTCTGTCTAATGGCAAGATTTAAACCAGGCACATTTTCTGCACACTTTTTTTTTGTTCCTGTCTCGCATTTTCCTTTTTCCCTTTGAAACCTGCCTCTCCTATTGGCTCCTTCCCAATGCCTTTCTTCTGGCTGCATCTCAAGCTCGGCTGCTTTTCTCATTTTGTCCTTTTCTCCTGTTGCTCCTTCCTTGCTGGGCTGCTGCAGACGTGAGGATCCCTCCTCACAAAAGCAATCAGAGTTTGACTCTCAGGGCACTGCACACACAGGTAAAGGATGCCTGTGAGTATCAGCAACCAGGCACAGGGAGCAGCCAGGAGCAAAATCTTCACACTCTGGCAGGGCTTTAACTCTTCAGACTGCTTGAAAAGTTAAATTTTGTTGAGAAGTGGTGGTTTCCTAACCAACTATACTGGAAAAGCTCTGTTGAAAAGATACACTGCTGCTTTAGAATCATTGGTGCAGCTGCTAGAATGAGGGAGAGTGGGGTTAAACTAGAGCTGGGGAAAGGCAGAAAGGTCAAAAAATGACCACAGCAAGACCTGTGCTACCAAAATGTAAAGGCAAAGTGCATACCCCAGGATCCCTTTAAAAGCCCATCACATTCTGATTTACAAAGAAGGATTGGCTTTGTTTAACCCTTGGAGAAACCAGAGATTGAAATCACCCTGCTGTGACATCCACAGCTTGCTACATTCCCTTCTGGACCCCGGCCACAGAAAGCACTGCCAGCCTGAAGGGACAGTGACAGTTTTTAAATTCTGATCTATTTCCCACTGAAGCTCAACACTAATGCTTTTTGTCACACTGATGTTCAATGCTTTATACAATTCTAGCACTGGTAGAACCTAAATACAAAAATGTGTTCTTTTGATTAGCACCTTGCTACACCAGCACCCCCAATTCTCATCAATTCAAATGAGATTTGCAGATTGCTAATCTCAATGTCTTTGAGATTAGCTACCACGGCATGAAAAACAAAGTAGAGATGTGGTGAGATGAGCTGCAATTTGACAGCTGGGTTTCCATGCTTCCAGGTGGCTGGAAGCATCAGGTTTTGGTAGGTAACAGGTCCTAACATCACATCAGCAGCAGAGAGGGGAAAAGGCAGGACTGTAAGAAGATCAGCAATTTTAGGCTTTGATCTGACAGGGAAATAAAATGCTCTGACAGAAAAGGCTACAAATAAATCTGAATTTGTAAACTGTGCCAAGAACTTGTCCTGACTCAATGATCAGAAATACAATGCCACTCTTGAGCACACATTACCAGGAATGAAAGACAACAAAATTTAATGCCTGGTAAAAATTACATTTGTTCCCAGATCGTTTTCAAGGGAAAGGAGCTGAACCTTGAGGAGTGGGAGTGAAGTGGTATGAAGCAGAGGACAGAAAAAAATGCAGCTAGAACTGCAGAGAAAGTCTGACTCTCTAAAAGCTACCCTTCTCCCCACAAAATATCTAAACTATGGGAAGAGCCTCTCCTGTCTTCTCCCTCATATCCTGCTTACATGCACCAGCACAACTGGAGTGTAAGAGAGGAACAGGGGTCTAATGCAAATACCACAGACTATGAACAGGACTGCACACACAAAAACAATGTGTTTTCTTTAGTTCTCCAACAGAGAAGCAGGGATGGATTGCCTGTGACTTCAAAAAGTCACAAAAAAGAGCAGTTGACATAAAGTGATTATTAAAAAAAAAAATTATTGTGTTTTTAAAATGAAGTGATAACAAGAGGCAGGAAGTGCAGGTAGAGATTAATTCCAGGAAGCTTAAAAACGAGGATCCTGTGGTACATGAAGGATTCACACCTCACTATTCTTTGTTTTAATCATGGAGAATGGTACATGTTCCTACAACATCAGGACTCAGGCCTCTCAACATTTGCCCAAAATGTAACAGTGATTATTATTAGCTGTGGAGAAGTATCTGGGCTTTCTCAGCTGGCCTAGTTTCAGCACATACTGTTTTGGTTCAAATGCAATCAACAAATTCTATGAAGTTGATTTATTATTGCAAAATGTATGTTCTCTTGCATTAAAGCACAAGAAATAAAGCATGACCATCATGTTTTGTAACTAATTTATTTTTTTCTCCTTTTTTAATCTGTCTTACAAGTTTACCATGACATTTTAGTGACAACAGTGCTAAACTAACTCAAAAACAAAAAGGAGACTAATTAAAAATAGGCAGACAGCGAACATCATGATACATTGGCATAAAATTATCCCTTCAGTGCCCTTTGTAAAAATACTGCTAAAAACCCAACATTTTCCATGGCAATACTGAGTCAGATTGTTTTATAATATATAGAATTATATATGCAGATCCTCATAGCTCAAGCATTTGGTTAGAGCTTGCACTCCATATTTAAGGCAAGAAAACATTTTCTGCTTTCTTGGAACAAAACCTCTATCACTGAACTGAACTTCTGACCGACACAAATTATGGATCTTGAAAACTTATTTGCCTTCCTCCCTTTCCCCCACAGCTTCAGGAATTCAGAGCTCTTTCAGAATTCCTTACTGCTGAGCACAATGGAGGAGATGGCTCCTCTCAGGCTGGAAGGGCTTTCTGCTCCTATGGATTCTCTGGCAATGATAACTAAGAGATCTCTCGAGCTGCTGGGCAGCCCCTGCACAGCCTGAACCACCACCAGCTCTGGAGTAAGTTGAAATAAGAAGTTGGTTACATGTGCAGAACTGAAGGACTTTTGGGAAGGAGGGCAGCAACACCTACTGGTCGTGGCGCAGACTGAACACTGCTTTGGTTTGGTTTTTAAATTAACAGTACTGAAAAAAGCTTTTTCTTACTAAAAGTCATGGCTACAATATTGTTAAAATATATCAGCACTCATAATTTCTGACCCCTAACAATAAATAAATATTCATAACTGAGCTGAGCTCTAGCCTTTGATATAAAACAGGACATGAGGAGCCCTGATGATGATGATTCCTTAAAGTCACTCAAAGATTTACATCACACACTTTAATGTGCACAAAGCCTTCCTCCATTTCTAATTATTGCCTACTCAAAGCAACTCAAATATTTTGGACTGAACAATCTGAGTAGCCTCATTTTTTTCCCTACACTATAAAATAGTGCAAAGTATTTAAATGGCTTCTGCAATTCTTCAGTATTTTTACCATGCATTCCTTTAATCTTCAAAAGTAAGTTTTTCTCCCAAATTTTACTTGAAATAATATAGAACAAAGCATACACAGAAGTTTTATAATCCACCTCATCCCTTTCAAAAATAAACCACGGAGTACAAACAGCATTTTCAGAAAACACTTAATTCAAAATTAAAATGTTCTCAACTGTCAATATTTTAAATCAACTATAACAAATCTGCATTCAGCAACTGTATTTAATGCTTCCTTTAAATTTCCATTTTAAAAAATATTTTATTCATTTTTTCAAGTTGTGTGTGTCTATAGGTCCTCTGATACACTACCCTTAGGCATCAGAAGTTTTCCTGGTTCTCATCCAACTTTGGAAATAATATCTTCTTGCTTCAGGTGTTAAAAGGATTCATACATTATTTATAAGGACTGCTAAAATCTAACTCCTGGATCTAACTTGCAAGAGAAAGAGTATAAAAAGTTACATACAGAAAAAAAAGAAAAAGCACAACTGTCCCCATTTCAATTTTTAGCCCCTCTTTGTATGTCGTGTACTGCCAGGCTGAGTCTGTAACTCTCCTTTCTCCCTCCCCAAGCTCAGATATTTGTCTGCAGCTGCTTTGAGCCTTGCTGGATTTGACTTTCTTGCATATTTTAAAGTATGATTTTCCCAGGGAAAAAAAAAAAAAAAACCAAAACAACTACAACACTGCTGGGCAACTTATTACACTTCAAAGATACCGGATTTCTCTGACAGAATGGTGTTTGTTTACCTCCTGAAGAACCAGGCTAAAGCAAGTAGCCAGAACAGGGCAGCTAAAATCCTCATTCACTTCTCAAAGTCTTCTTGATCAATACTCTTCTTTTATATATGCTGTCTACAGAGATGATATTTACATTTTGTTTGCCTCTTCCTGGTTTGAGAGAGTGCATTGTTAGATTTTTAAAGCAACCCTTTTAACAAACTTCACAAGGGTGAGACTTTAGGATCTCCTTACCAATTTAAGAAAGTATTTCTGTTTTGAACAGCAGTTTCATTTCCTGCCTTGTATTAAAGCAAGAAACACTGAAATGCTATTGATATATAAAACACAACTAAAGGAAACAGAAAATTCAAGTCTACAGAGCTTCAGAAATACTCACCAGGATGAATAAGTCCTCACCTTGTTACTGGAATGAGCATATTTGTTCAGAACACACCAAACCCAGCACCTGCTCCTCAGATACCTGCTCCTGACCACAATTTCACTTGCTCTAACTGGAGTACACAGCAACTGCATCTTTAGCTGAACATGAAGCAAGAAAGCCTGAACATTCACTTCCTACAGCTTGCCAAATCACTGGAATACTGCCCCATGCCACACTTGTAGCACAGCAATGGATTTCTTTGCCCAACATGGTGATGTTGCTCATGTTCATCCTCACATGGGCAGAGTTTTATTTCACCAAGCAGACTTTGAGCCCTTAATTCTTAAAAAAAAGAGCAATATGCACAATAGAGCATGATATCCCTCCTGTCCCCACAAAATTCTGAATTAAGTATCTTGTGCAGGTTGCACCTGTTCATTACACTCTGTTGGAAAATTAAGTTCTTCTGTCTGGAACTTTTAAATCCACAATCTTACATATATTTATTTCCACACAAAGTACAGTTGTGTGCTGTTCACTATTCAAAGGGCAAGTCAGACTAGGTCATGTTTCTTAAAGGTTTATCTTATTAGCAATCAAGTCTCATATAGCTGAAAAATAGAAAACAAATATGCTTTTTCCACTGCCACAGTTAAAATTTTCAGGTCAACTGCATCTCATAGTACTTGTATAGCTGGTTTCACTGTTTCCTCAACCTTTGCCTCTGTGGGACAAGAAAGGGAAGGAGCAGCTGGAACAGTGATGATGAAATCCTAATCAATATTAGCAAAGAGATTTAAAAAGCCAGTGTAATGCCTCCCAAGTACTCTTACTAACATACCTTAAAGCTGAATTCATTTTAATTGGAAAATTAGGTTTTTCTGATTGTTGGGTTTGGGTTTTTTGGTGAAATTTGTTACAAGTATGGAGAAACAAGTATCAGGAGCAGAAAATGCTGTGCCAGTCTCACCAGCCTTCCTTCTTCTACCTTCACCAAATTACAGAGCTCTTGCAGGATGCATAACAGGGAAGGTAAGACATAAAAAGTAATGCTAAGCATTTATTCCTATTGTCATCTGAAAACTTAAAATTTAGAATGAATTATTGAAACATGACATAACATGGTGAATTTTTGGCACGAGTTAATGTGGAAGGAAAGTAAAAACAGTGAACAAACCTGTCACAGCACTGCTACCTGTTTGGCAACCCTGCTTTGGTAAAACCCCACAAGCCACAAGCTGGAGCTGCTGGGGGATGCCCACAAACACCCAAACACACCAAAAGTGAAAGCAAAGGATTGATTTCCCACCTTCTTGAGAGGAGACAATAGGTGGCAGGTAATCAGGGATGTACTCCTTCCTCTCTTCTGCATCCTTACTTCCCAGCTGGGGGAACTGGAGGACATTGTTCTTGCTGACAGGGAACGAAGGGATTTGATGTGCAAAAGTGACAGGTTCAATATTGTGGATGTAATCTTCCAGCTCATGCAGGTTAACCCCCATAAGCTTGAAGGCATCGCCTACGTCATCCAAAATTGGATCTGTGCGGCCATCTGGAACAAAAAAAAAAACAACAAAAGAACAATATTTTCACAGAAATCCAGGTTAAAAAATTCAACCTGAAGATGCTTTGAGATTGCAGTCCCCCAGCTCACCAGCAGTAAGAGAAATGGATTTACTGCCCCACAGTTCTAGCAGGTTTACTTTCAGAAGGGTTTTGTTCTGAGCCATCCTTTGTTTCATAGCATTGAAAAACTGCACTCCAGGAAGCAAACCAAGCCCAAAGGAGGGAGCAACAGCAGGCAGCTTTACCTGGCAACAGTCAATTAACACCACACAACCCCATATGCAGAAAGTGCTCTTTATCAGTTGGAACACATCAAATATTATGTCTCAACCTAGAAAAGGAACAATTTCATTTTTTTGAACTGACTGTAGTTTACAGAGAGAAAAGAAAAAAAGAGTCTCTTGATTAAAAAAAAAACCCTTCACAAAGTATCTTTCCACCAGATGAAATCTACAGGCTTCATAAACTATGAGCCACTTCATCTACTGGTTAGCTACACCTCCTGGATAAAAGAGAGGAATATTAAGCAGTGGTCTAATGAGGAGAGAATATTTTATACCATATTTCAGGGGCTGATTTCCTGGGGGGCAACTTAAGTTTGATTCTCCAGCAAAAATCTTACTTTCTTCACAAAAAGTACAATGAAACATCACTGGCCAGGCAGTCGGGACCTTTATTTAATAGGATTTCCAAGAAAACAGTCCAACAGAGGATGCAGCTTGTGCTATACAATTAATTTGGCTCAAAGCTTTAAATTACACTTGCAGAAGTCAAAGTACCTCAGTTTCCCTGACTTGACAGAGGAAAATCCCTCAAAAGGCCTCCAGAGGGAGAACTGGGCACCTGGCTTTGGCAGCCAAGGCACCACCACCTCGAGTCTATTCCTGACTTTTCATAACAGAAACCCCAAAACAATGCTGTAAACTCCAAACATGATTTTTAATTCAATAAAATGATATACTGAATTATTACAATTCTGTAGAATTGGCTTATGAAGATATTACATCCCTATATGATGATAAGCTGTGATTTACTTTAAAAAGTAATTATGGAAAAGCAGCCTGTGCTTATTGAAGGAACACAATGGCTATTGTGGAGCCCTGGCTCCAGAGAATGGGGGGATGCTCTTTTGTTTGTCCTTTAACCTAATCTCTTCTTGGTTTATCTTGAAGCCAAGGCAGCTGGTTCTCACATCACTGCATGAATTCCACCCCCCCAGCCAACTCACGCCTGCAGGTACGTTTAGAAAATGAGAATTTTGTTCTAGAATTTCCCTTCTTAAGTCTTGTGGTGAAGATAAGGATAATACTCAGATTATGGGGTTGATTCTCAGCTCTCCAACACTGGCCTCTTGTGTGACTCCAGGCAAGTCTTCCTTGTGTTTTAATTCTTTCCACAGCTAAAAGGGAGAGCAGACCAAGTTCCTGCCAGTTTTACCCTCCTGTATTTGGAATGTGAACTCTGCAGGGTGAAAAGCACCTCACAGTTTGTTTGTGTAATACCTGTGTGTTTGTATAAGTGCAATACCAGTCTGCTCTGCAAACTCCAGGCTTGCATGCACATAATTACATGAGGATATCACCACTCCAGAGTAGTTATGAGGTCCTTATACTAATTAAGGGGGAAAAAAGTGTGTTTTATGGTTAAAAAATTAAATTCAGGCAATTGACACCACTAAGAAATTTTGTGTTGTTGCTTTTAGTTGCTCTGCAGGCTATGAAGGTACCTGTGAACTCACTGAAGCATTTTCTAAGGTGTCAAGATTTAACAGGTACAAGTTTGACAGGCAGCTGAAAAGAAAAACTTGGGGAAAACTTTTCAAAGGTCTTTTCCTAGATCTGCACATGATCTTTCTAACCTCCAGAAAAGTGTGCTGACATGATTAGCAAGTGATAAATGCTAAAAAGGAATTCTTTCTACAAGTGCTTTTTAAGAACACATGGCAGAGAAGCAGCTACTATGTGTAACTGAAGCATGGAAATATTTAACAACTGTATCATGAAACAATTATGTGTATTAGAAAGTGGGTTCAAAAGGTGACCAAAACACCCCAAAGACGATTCAATTTTCTCACAGCTTTGACATTTGCCTCCAAAGAGACAATGCCAAGTTTAAAGTTTGATTGAAAGCTAAAAATAATGTTTAAACCTGCAACTGTCAGAGGGATGAAAGGATGCAGCAGTTAACCCTTCTTTTCAAGAGAGTGTCCTCAGTGATAAAAGTGTTTGAAAAAACGTTCAGGTCTGTATTCATATCTGTATTTAAAATCAAACCAGTTATCAACTGGAAATTATGACAGCACAAAAATGCATTAAGTGTATTTTCAGGTTATTCATCAAATAAAGACTTTACACTTTTATTTCAACAGTTTAGCATTTCTCTTCTTTCTCTGGCTTAATTAAAAAAAAAATCAGTAAAATAGCAGAAGCCAGACACGTGAAAGGGAATGCTGACAAACATGTAACACACTCTCTCCTGCTGTTTCATTTAGTCTTTTTTCTGTGAGCAAATGATGCCAAGAAAAGAAGTTTAATCTGGGCATACTGAACTTATCTCAATATTCTCCACATATCTGTGCTATCCTCAGTTTAAAAATTCAGATGCTGAAGCCTCCCAGTGAAATAATTAATCTAATGTCACACAGCAAGTCAGTGCCACATCACAGACACTTCAGAGCTTTGGTTTCCAGTCTCTTGCTGTTCTTTACACCACAACACTTTAAATACTATCATTGTTCATTGATGGAAGGAGGTGGGAATAGTTTATCCAGCAAGTTACAACTCTCCTCCTTATGCCCCATGAACAGTGAGCTAGGAAAATACCTTTCTCACAAGATTTTAAGCTGCACTATCCCCCTGAATGGGAACTCTGCTCCAAAAGTGGCAAAGCTGTGGCAGCAGCAGAGCTAAATTAAGACCATTTGGTCCCAAAACAGCTCACCAGAAACCCTGGGAATGGCTGTGCTGCTAAGATACTCTCAGCTTCCCTGGGCATGAGAAGGAGCACCAGGTGAGGAGGAATCTGCACATGGAATTGCATCCCAAAGAAGTCCTGGACTGAAGTGATGGGCAAAGAGAAGCCAGGCAGAGCAGAGTATTTGTGTGGAAAGTTATGCAGCCCTCAGCCCCACTGCTCAGCATCACCTGCAGATGAACCAACCCATCCACAAGGAAAACCAAATCAAACAGAACGGGGATGGAGCACAAAAGTATCCTACAAACAAGGGTTTGGGTTGTGGGCAAAAGGAAGCTTTAGAAGCTCCTAAAGCCAAGTTATTTTTGCAAAAGTCCAAGAATTCCTCCAGCAAACAAGCTGGCCAGTGCTCATGTCATCCAAAGGCACTGTGAGGGGCTCTGTGGGAGTTAGGGAATTGTCTTACTTGCCTTAAAGTCAGTCTCAGGAATAGCTGATCTCCTTTTGTCAAACTCACCCCCTCCACCTCCTCCTTCCTGGCCCAAAGTTTGTATGAATGAGTGAAAATTTAACAGGCAAGTAAGCACAGAACAGAAGAGCTTTTAGTTTCATGCCAGGTTTCTTAAAGGAAGCAACTACAGTTCTGTAATAAATATACTGAGAAAAATTAATGAATTAATGAGTCACCACCCATGCAACATGAACACGTGTTATAAATAGCTCAGCATTCCCCCTCATGGCTGCTGTAAAAGAGATTTTTTTTTTTTAGATTTTATTTTAACCAGCAAATTATTAGGTATAGCTCCTTGGTATTTTAATTACAGGCTCTATCACAGATTCCTTGTGCTCCAGCACGTCACACAAAGTTACTCCAGGATAACTGTTTCATGGAGACAACACAGCTTCTATCCAGCTAAGTCGTAAGTATGCACAATATGTTATTAAATAAGTTTAGAGATCTTACTTAAATGCACTTAAGTGGTGGGGAAAAGGGTCCTATTAATGTAGTTACCAGTCAGGGCAAAAGCATCTTCTTGCTATTGGTGCTCAGAGTCTGCTCCTTTTCCCAGTAACTTCAGAAACATCAAGCAAAAAACCACATTGTCCTTCGTTATATTAGCAGCCAGTAAGAAGTTAATTAGCTGAAAAGCATCAATATTTAAGGTAATCAGGACATAAAATGCACACTTATAATCAATGTTAGAGGCCCAGGACAGATCCTTGTTATAAAGTCATTCAAGGACCAGTAGAGAGAATCAGCTCATCTAAGCTGATCATCAACAATCTAATCCTTTGATAGAGATTATTACTGTATAGTGGTTAAGAATGAAGGAACTAAAAAAAGAACAGAATCAAAGAAAACATATGAGATAAATTTGACATTATAAAGAAATAAAAAATTGGCTGATGCCAGGCAAATTCTCTCCTCTGTGGTAATTACCAATTAAAATATTGGTCTGCTGCTTGCATTCTCCCTTTGCTATAGTGAAGTTTATAGGAGATACTGTGCAGACATTGGAACAGTTCTGCCTTGGAAAACATTTTGAAAATATCAGCAATTTTTCCTTCTAGTAATAATACTGCTCTCATCAGATCAAACCTGCCTTTCAACAAAAATGCAGCTGCATTAATAATACCATTTTCAATATAGTCTTTAATATTTTTATGTGTATATATAATTAATATGTAGTCCTGCAAGGAACAGGGACTTGGACTCAATGATCCATGTGGGTCCCTTCCAATTTGAGATATTCTACAATTCTATATTTGCATAAAAATAATCTTCAAAAAAGCAGTGAAACAATATGAAACTAAAGATCAACTTTTAAACTTTATTTCCTAACTGTTAGCAAATTTCAGGAGGAAAACCATAAAACCACAGTATATCCAAGCATAAGCTCAACACTGAAAATTGAAGTAAAGCAGAGGAAAATCCACCTCTGAATTCAAAAAGTTAATTATCCAGCTTATTACACTTCAAGTTGTAGCAGCAGATAATCTAAATTTGTCCTGTTGAAATATGCCCAGGTGCCCTCGATGACAGAAGTTAAGTAGCTTCTGTCTGACTGGTTTTTAGAGCAATGTACCAGAAAAAAGAGAAAAAAAGAGACTTTAGGGGGGGTGAACAACAGCTCCCCTCCTCATCCCTCCCATGAACTGGACCACTCACATAAATAGACTGGAAAGTGAACTCCCTCACTGGATGTGTTAAGAGGTAAAAATGACATATTCTGCATGTCTATAACCCATTGCCAAGCTACATTAGCTAAATTAGTGGGAAACAAAGCAGATTGTGATCTGTCCTCATGGACAGCTCCCCAGTACAAGAAACCCAACCCATACAATCCAGAGCAGATCAATCAAAGGACCAGCTCTGCAACCCCTCTATCAAACCACGTGGAACAAGAGTGCAAAACCAAGTGGCACCTAACAGGGAGCCCTTCCCTTTTCACCCCTGCTTAAAACCAACAACAACACAGGACTCTGCTCTCAGAAACCACTCTACATCAGTTTGTTTTGTAGCCTGATACCTTAATTACATACTCCAACACCGGTTTTCAAATATTTAATTTAAATTTGAGGATAAAACAGCTCGCAGCATATTGAATGGTGTTCCTTTGAAAGGCTTTCCACAAATTTGAGCAGCATAATGTGGTGTACTTTAAGAGGAAAACCCTGATTTTCTCCCTGTAAGTTCAGCCTCTCCTCCAGCCCCCAACACAGCATTCAGAAGCATTTCATGGCATCAAACACATCTCAAACCCTCTTTGCAAATCCTTTTGCCTTCTCTTTGCAGCCACAGAAGCTCCCATCAACTACAGCTACAGCAAATGCAAAGAAACAACAGCAGAAAAGTAATGAAAATCTTGAATGTAGCTCTCCTAATGGGATGTAACAGCTGGAACAAAGATCTAACCCAGCTGGGAGAGGCATCATTTTCTTGTGCAAGTGAGGGAACACGTGAGCAGCGATGACAGGCTTTCCACAGCCATACCATGGTGTCTCAACTCTGTCAGAGTAAATCTATTCAGTTTGGAACACAAAGATTATGTCCCTCAGCTGACAGCCCTGCTAACTCAAACCCCACTGGTCTGACTCCGAGATAACGCCCTGACAATGAAGATGCTACAATTGGAATTTAATTAATTCTACTTATGCAAAACCATGGCAGAATTAAGCTCATTCATCCAGAGCTGGGTTTGTACAGTAACTTATTTCAGGAGCAAAAGGAAACAATTCTGAAATTGCAGGGAGATGTCAGCTCAGTATTAAGATGTCCTTTTACAAACCTTTTTAAAGAAAGAAATACAGGGATCGTTTTAAGAGACGTTGTACAAAAACCAGCACATCACTGGCACAAACACAGCATATTCCCCTTCTCCTCAAAGAAAAAAACCAAACAAAAAAACACCAAACAAAAAGACTGTGATACTTGTAGTACTTCCTTCCCCATTCATAGAGGGGAAAAATGCCTTTCCCCACTTTCAGTAAGGAAACCCAAAGCAAGAGAGGTATACCTGAGCTCTACAAACTCCAATCCTCAGCACCAAAACATTTTATTTGCATCATCTCTATGTCTTTTCCTCCCAGTCTTAGAAACACTGCAGCACAAGAATCTTCCCCCGAATTTGTAACAACCCTATGAAAGGACAGCTCTGGCCAAACCTAGGTGAGCTTCTTTTTCACCTCATAACTCCATCCTCTTAAACCCTCTCTGTTGTCCCCTTCAATTGCTTTAATGATAATTTCTGTGTGGATTGGGATACAAACTGCACTTGTGCTGCTGGGATATATGGCTCAATATTGCACAGTCCCATTTCTAGACTAACTTGCTCTCAAATTTGGGGAAAGTTGTACAAGTAAACCTATTCAGCCTGAGAAATCCAGTTTGCAGCACACTGTTGTTCCAAAGCTTGGTTACACTGTCAGACTTGATCTCAATTATTGCTGAAATGATGAAGCAGAGCCAGGCCCAGGTACAGTCACTTTGCTTCATGGGGGATCCCCAGAGCAGTGAGAACTTCCTTTCTTCAGGAGAAGGGACACAACCTCCAGCAGCAGCACTTCCAGGCTGTGATTGCTCCTCTCCTGACCAAGCCACTCACAGTGTGCTCCCCAGCTCTGCACACTCTCCAAATTCACCCAAATTCAACACACCCAGCCCTCACAGCTCCTTGGATCTTGCTGCATGGAATCCACCACCAGCTGACAGCAACATGCCTCTGATGTTCCTCTCATCAGCACAGCTCCCACAGCCTGCACAGAGGTACTGGCAAACATTCCCAATGGTGCAGTTCAGGGCTCCCATCCCTGTTACCTCTCCAGCAACCTCCTGCAGGTCCCAGCACAATCTCTGAACTTGTGGTGGCCACAGCAGCCCCCAAATCCACCACCAGTGAGTCACCTTCTCCCTACCCAGCACTTCAGGAAATTATCCATCCCAGCTCCAACCCCTGCCAGACCCAACTGCTCTGACCTCTGCCCCAGGGGTTCTCCAAAACTTTTCTCTCCACAAGTACAGGACACATGGAGCAGCAGCTGCCCACAACCCACAGCTCTCCAGCATGCCAAAGGAAGGAGGAACATGTCCCTCCTGGCACAGGAGGCACAAGCAGCCCTGTTTTCCCAGGCACACAGCTTACATCCACCTCTCCAGGGTATCCCTGCTCCTCCAAGCCCCTCCACTCTGGAGATCCCTCCTCATTTCCTTCCTGTTACTCACAGATGCAGCAGGAGCACTGGCAGCCCCATCTCTGCCATCTCTGCACACAAATCTCTGCCACATGAGCCCCTCCCTGCCCCATGTAGGGCAGCAAAGGCCTCCAGACACACAGACCCACGACCCTCTAACCACACCCACAGCCTGAGCCCTGCTCCTCATTGCCCACATTTCCTGTGTTTACAGCTGGCAGTGACCCTGACAGCCTCACTCACCCTGCAGGCACATTGTCACCTCCCCACCTTTTCCTGACATTCCCAGACCCAGCACACCCCTTAGCACCCTCTCAGCCCCACTGGCATCATTACTGACCAAACAAGCAACTGGACATGCCACTCTCCAACCCGCCATGTTCTGCAGGCACCAGCAGGACATCCATCCCCTCCACTGCAGGCTCTGCAGGGACACTGACAACCCCAAGGGACACACAGCTGCATGCCCTGCTGTAAGCCCAGAGCCAGCAGTGGTGCTCCCTTCCCAGTCCCATCAACACCCACATCCCACACTCCTGGCTGGCCCAGCCAGCAGCCCTTGGCACTGATTCCCAGGCCTCTCCTCTTTCTCTTCTCCCACTTGCTGTAAACTCAGCCCTTCCATGCTGCCACCCCACACCACCTCACCCCAAACCCACTGAGGCCCAGGGCATCACTTCCAGGGCCCCCCATCATCACTTCCAGCTCCTTCTGTACCACCTCAGTGGCAGAGTTGGCTAATTCCAGTCCCCCACATATCCAGCCAAACCTCCTCCTCTGCATCCACACAAGGACACCCATACTTCATGCCATGTGCACTAAATTATCCCCAGCCCACCCCTCCTGCACTCCACAATTCCCATGTGCAGCCCTGCCACACTCCCACATCCCGTTCACTACAGCTCCACTTCCCCCAAAACACATGTTAGTGCATCCCTGCCTTCCCACATTCCCCATACACATGTTCCCAGTCCCACAGTACCACTGCCTCCCTCTCCAGACAGACATTCCCAGAGCACCCCAACAACAGGGCTTCCAGGCACACCATTCCCTCCCCAGGCAGGAGGGAGGCCAAGCCTTGCACCCTCCATCCTCAGCACTTCCCCTTGTGCCAGGAAAGGGAACCCCACACACACATCCCCACAGCCCCCTCAGCACTGGCACCCAAAGATGAGCCCCGAGAACACAGCACCACACCCTCCTATGGACACATCCCACCAGCAGGGAAAAGAGGCTGGCTGCCCCTTCTCCCTCCAGTTCATCCCCCTCCCAGACTCAGAACATCCCAGCAATGGGGCCAACAGTCCCCTCTCCCCCTCCTGTACTTGTGTCTCCCCCTTCCCCAGCACTCTGTAGCCAGAGAGAGTGGGACAGCACCCCCATGTCCCCACACCCGAGCCCCACTGCCACAGAGCCTCCTTCTCTCCAACTCCAGCCCCACAGTCCCAACTCCTCACCCATGCCCAGACCCACTGCCCTACAGTCCTCCCTGGCTCCAGGACCCCCTTGCCCCATGGCTTCCCTTCCATCCTCCCAGTCCTGTGCACTGCTCCACAGCCCAGCTCCCCTTCCCCACAGCCCCCAGCCCACGGGCTGATCTTCCCCAAACCCACACCTGGCACTCACTGAGCCAAAGACCCCAGCACTGCCCAAATCCCACCTCCCTGCACCCTCCTACCCTGCCCAAATGGCCACACCTCCACGACCCTCCCCTGCCAAGCATCCCCAGCTCCTGGCACTGCCCGACAAGCAGCAGCTCCCAGCTGCCCTCCCACACCTCCACAATGCTACCCCACAGCCTTCCCCCACAGCCCCCTACCCAGGGCCCCCAGTGCTGCCCAAACCCACCTGCCTGTACCCCAAACCCCCTGCCCTATCCCCCAGAGCCCTGCCCAAACCCACCTGCCTGTCCCCCAGACCCCTGCCCAAACCCACCTCCCTGTGCCCTCCCGTCCTGTCCCCCAGACCCCTGCCCAAACCCACCCCTCTGTGCCCTCCTGCCCTGTCCTCCAGACCCCTGCCCTGCCCAAACCCACCCCTCTGTGCCCTCCTGCCCTGTCCCCCCAGACCCCTGCCCAAACCTACCTCCCTGTGCCCTCCTGCCCTGACCCCCAGCCCCAGCAGTGCCCTAAACCCCTCCCTGTGCCCTCCTGTCCTGCCCAAATCCCCCCTCCCGTGCTCCTGCCCTGCTCCAGCAGTGCCCAGCGCTGTTTCCTTGGCGGGATGGCCGAGTCCGGCAGGGCTCATGGAGCTCACTCAGCCCGCACCCTGCTCAAGCAGGGCCCCTCACAGAGCCCTCCGAGGGCCCTGTCCAGCCGCATCCCCCCGGCCCAGCCCCAGCCCGCACTCACAGAGCTCGCAGTAGCGGTGGCAGCCCCGGCCCAGCCCCTGCAGGTACCGCTGCAGCACGTCGGTGAGCAGGTCGCAGGCCGAGACCTGCACGGAGTCCCAGCCGAGGGCCTGGCAGATCTGCGCCACCGACACCCGCAGCAGCCAGCGGGAGTAGGTCTCGCACATCCCGCCGGGGCCGGGCGCCGCGGGAGCTCTCACGCACCGCCCGCCACCGCCGCCATCGCCGCCGCCATCTTGGCGCCGCCCCGCCCCCGCCAGGCAGCGCCGCTCCAGCGCCGAGCGCATCGAGCGGGGCGGAGCGCGGGATCCGCGCCTGGAGCGCCCCAGGGCCGCGTCCCGCTGCTGAGGGGACACGCGGGGGAAGGTAAAATTATAAATATCGGTGCCTCGCTGCGGGCGGGAGAAGGTAAATTTATAAATATCGGTACCTCAGCACCGCTAAATGTCCCCCAGTGCCCGAAGGGGTCTCACAGGAAGGATGCGACAAGGCTCTTTCCAAGGGCAGGGAGTGACAGGACAGCGGAATGCCTTCAAGCTGAGAATTTGAGATGGGATGTGGGGAAGAAATTCTGCACTGTGGAGGTGATGGAACGCTGCCACAGGGTGCCCAGGGGCGGTTGTCCCTAGTCGTGGCAGTATTCAAAGTCGGGTGGGACAGGGCTCTGAGTACCTGGGATAGTGAAAAGTGCCCCTGCCCATCACAGCGGGTGCTACCAGATCATCTTTAATGTCCCCTTTAACCCAAACCATCCCGTGATTCTATGATCTCTATAAATAATCTCAGTATCTCTAAAGAAATATCTCAATTAATCTATTTATCTAATTAATATCTCTCAATTTAATCTATTAATCTAATTAATATCTCTCAAGAAATAGAGACAGCTGTCAAGAGGATGGTGCCAGACTCAGAATTCTAAGTGATGTCCAGTGACGGGATGAGGAGCAATGGCCATAAACAAAACCAAATCACAAGGAGTTGCACTTTACCAGGAGGAAGAACTTCCTTACACAGAGGGTGGCAGAGCACTGCAACAGGCTGCCCAGGAAGGTTGTTTTCCTCTTTTTTTCTTTCCAGCTGGATGGAACACCAAATTGGCAGCAATGAGGGAAAAGCGTTTCTGGGTGAGTTGTTTAATTAGGGAAAAAAAAAAAAAGTAGGAAAAGGATGGAACTCTGGTGGCAAAAAGGATCCAGAAAGAAAATTTCCAGTAACTGAGTGGTGCAGGAGGTGCAGGAAGGAGCAGCACAGCTCTTACAGGGGTGGCTGTGGAGACACACAAGAGCTAAACTAAGTTGCATATAACTAATCAGAGCATGTAGGACAGAACTGTAAATATCAGAACTCTAGTATGAAAACCCAATTAGTTCATAAATTAGCACTTTGCTTTGTGACTAGGCTGTTGTATCAGTCACAGTCACATCTCCCATCTGCAGCCTGAAGATGACCTGGATCCCAAACAAAGTCCTGAAGCTCCTGGTTTGGTTAACAGCTCAAGGTGAGGGTGGTGCCCCTCAAGGCTCCACACTGGGACCAGTGTGAGCTCCTCTGGGCACCCTGTGCCAAGGCCTTACCCTCCTCACAGTAAAGAATTTATTCCCAATATCCAATCCATCCCTGCCCTCCATCAATTTAAATCCACTGCCCCTTGTCCTGTTGTTCCATGCCCTTATCCAGAGTCCATTCCCAGCTCCCCTGGAGCCCCTTCAGATGCTGAAAGGTCTCCCTGGGACCTTCTCTTCTCCAGGCTGAGCAAACCTCTCAGGGTGTCTCCAAGCAGAGGTGCCCCAGCCCTCTGATATTTACATTTCTACACACACACTGACCATCCTATAAACTGTGCATTCTGAACCTCTGTAGTGACTCACCTCATCACATCACTTAATTTGAAAAATTCAACATCTGCAAACAGTAGCAATACAAAATGAAAATTAGAGAGATCAGTGTTCCAGCTGTGTGATGCAGAGGTTATTCCAGTCTCCTTCAGCCCACAATGCAATGTACCTCCCAAAATAGGTCACTTCATTTTCAAAACCAGGGTGAAGTCAGAAAATCTCTTCCACTCTTCAAAAAACCATCCATTTAGATGTTTCATGTGGCAAATAAATTAAAAGTGTAGAGCACAGACTTTTAAAAAATAAATTTTCAAAGCACACCCAAGCCCAACCCAGATATTTAGACTCCAAGAGCATTTGCTCCACAGACAACCAAAAGGATCTGTTTCATGGAGGTGGTTTATTTTAAGAATTTACAGATTTCTGGGGCTTTTCACTTCTTCACAAGATAACAGAGCAGTCTTGTCAACACAGACACAGGCAGGCTAAACCACATATGCTCAGAAGAGCTCCTCTTCATCTGTAAAGAAGATTGAAACAAATTAAAACCCTTTCATCAATTTTTTTTAAACTGTTATCTTCTCCAGTTTGAATACTTCATTAATATTCCTCACCACCCCCCCAATTCTTCATCAAATCTATTTTTTTCTTATATTTTAAATTTTGAAATTTTCATTACATTTTAGATTTTGAATATGTTCGTGTTAGTACAGAAACCTCTTTAGGTATGTCTTATATGCAGACATTTTTAAGCAATTGCATTAAGTCAGGCCACGATGCAAAAATTCAAACAGTAATTGCAAATTAATCCAATAATAGAGAACAAAAAAAAAAAACACAGAAAATTATAATTCATATGGGATAATGCCCCCATGGACACATTTTCCTTAAAATTACTGAAAATTAAGAACACTTTGTCTGGAAAAATTCAAACTAAAAATGTCCAATTTCACAGCTGTTTAGGAAGAAAAGTTTCTGTCTGACCAAGACACTCAATTCTGATTCCCTCATCTGATTCCATATTTCCTGTGTTAATTCATTTTAAAACACAATCCAGTTTCTGTGACATAACTTTACCTCTTGGATTTGGCTGAACCTCTTTTTCCGATTAATCCCTGGTTATGGTATTACGAGAAAAAACAAAACAAGCAGGTTAAGAAGCAACTCATGCAAATTCAGGCAAAACTCTGCACGGATTTCTGACCACAAATGTATTGTGAGGAGGACAATACAGCACCAAAATCATATAAAATACATATTTCAGGCATTCTGTCAATACACAGGAGATGAAAATGTGTATTTCCATACAGAGCAGAAATTTTTAACTGTTACAGTAATACACATGAGCTACATGCAGTTACAAATTGTGGTCTAAGCCCACACATTTGTAACCTGCAGCACACACCTGCACAAAACTTCATCCTCAGGCAAACAAGCAAAATACTGAACTTCAAGTAAAATACATATTCCATATGAAAATATTCTGGAAATTCCCTCCTTGCAAACCCAGCTCCAAACTCTCAGCTTCTGAACACTTGATTTATCCAAAAGCAGTTCAGTCACACCATTTGCTCTCCCCCACTCAACACTACTGGGCTATTTGACCAGGCAAAGTAGGAAATGTCCAGGTAAAAGGGAGGAAGGGGGAAATCCACCAAAGGCCAGGAGGAAAACCCTCACCTTTCTAGGCAAGGATGCATAGTGAGGCTGAAGATCTATTTTAGCAGCTTTTAAACTACATTTGAACAGAAAAAAACTGCCAAACTTCTCTCTGGTTAGTAGAACTGCAAAAGCTGAAAAGCTTGGGAGCCATGCCAAGGACTGCCTTCCCTCTGGTTTTAGGGAATCCCAAAGTCTGCCTGTTACCCTGGCACACAAGCAGCACATGACTGCAAGAGCTCTGAGTGCACCTTCCCACAAATACTCACAGAGCAGCAGCACCAGAGATGATCTCAATGAGCTCCTTGGTGATGACGGCTTGGCGGGTGCGGTTGAAGGTCAAGGTCAGCTTGTCAATCATCTCAGCTGGAATGAGGCAAGAATGGAGTTTAAACACAAAATCAGTGTATAAATGTCTATAAATGCACATACAGAGAGGCTCTATGGGCACAATATCCAAGTGGCTTGTAAACTACTGCAAATACCAAGTACCAATACAAGGCTTAGTGCCTCTTGGTATTTGCAAGTGTCAAATAGTGCCAAATACCAGAGTGCACCTGACATTTTTTCCCTACAGGTAAAATTAACAATAAACAATCTAGAAACATGAGAATTCAGCTTGTCAGCTGAACATCTGCAAAACAGCTGGCAGACTTGTAAATACCAGGCATGACATAGCTTATTGTAACATAACATAAGCAGGCATCATTAGCTTTGAAATTAGATTTCACTGTCAATTAACTGCATTGTTCTTTCCTTCAAGTTGTGGCAAAAGGAGACAGATTTTTCTCAACTATTTTTTTCTCAATCATGTTTAAACACAGCAGTATCACCTCTTTCTCTCAAGCTGGTCATGAGAGCCATGCCTACCACTGCAGGCAGCCCAGCTGCACATCATACCAGCTTCACACAATCACCAGTATCCTTCCAAAGCACACTTACATATTCTTTACTTGCTCCATGACAGATGGTATTTAACTATTGTTCAAGTTTCCCCACCTTAAAATTGCACTGCACTAATTATATTTGGTGAACAAGTATAGATTTATAAAAATTCAGGAAATCCTCAGAGCAGCCAAATGAAAGGAGCATAGAGAATATTTAGCCATTACAAGATTAGTTTAGTATTTCATATGCCTTTTAAAATGATCTGTTATTTCACTTCCAGTCTTAGGCCTGTTTCTTGGCAGCAACCCCTCTTTCCAGGGACTAAATACAGTTCATGTTTGAAACAGAATCTCTTGAACTGGCTCAAAAAAAACCCCAAACAATTAGAAGTGGAATTAAGATAGGAAATAGCTGGTTTTTGAGGTGAAGTATTACACAAAGGAAGGTCAGCACTTTCCTGCTGAACAACTGAAAGCCAAGGAGGAGCTTACAAGCATTCTTGCTGGCGTTGTCCATGGCAGTCATCCTGGCGCTCTGCTCGCTGGTGGTGGATTCCTTCAGGGAGTAGTACAGAATGTTTGCTAGCGTGAACTCCTGGTAGTTCCTCAGCACATCAGCATCAATATCATCATAGATACTCAGGCTTTCTGCAAAACATGCAGCAGCAAGCTTAGACACAGCCAAGATTCACTACTTCCAGCAAAATACAATGACATGGAGAAGATGACTTGGCTGGGCTGGTTCGATATTTAAGGCAGCACAGAGGGATTTTCTGAACATATTATGTGTAATCTCTATGCTAGTTATAATTCTGTTAACTATTTTATGTGTTTTAATTTAATTTAATATTAGGAAAGTCAGACCAAAGCAAAATACACTATTGCCATATTATGTTTAACCTTCCCATACAGTGCTGCAGAAACATTCTGGGGTATTTTTAGTGAGCAGTGAAAAGTCACTCCCTACTCAGACTATTCAGTGATGAAAATTTTGGAACTGACATAATTTACATATGCATAATTCCTGCTTGACACAGAATCTCAAACCAGAATTAGTACCTTTCCTTTTAACCTCCTTGACCCACAGCACCTTTGTGAGCCAGCCTTGGATTGATCCTGGCCAAGATAAAATCATCTGTTAAACTATGATACAAGCACCATAATAAGATGTTTTAATATCATATTCCCATTTTCAGAGTGCTTTTCTTGTGACTTATCACTGCATGTAACTGGTGGTTTCTAGCTCCCTACTTACCAGAGCCAGCCACAGTTTCAAAGGAGAAGATTGGTTTTTCATCAGTCTTGTAAGAAATGACAGACCTGTACAAAAAGAGCAAAATAGGCTCTTCAGTTCAACTGAACTGACGCTAAACTGAATGGTTCAAATCAAATTAGAATAGACAACTTCTGGCTTTCCAATGCCACAAAGTTTTGGGATAACCCTGATGAAAAGATCTTGGATAACACGTGGATATAATGATGTGGTGACTGTAAATATAACAGCTATACACAAGTTAAAAGGGAGTTCCAACCACAGCTACTAGAAAAAAACAGCCCAGTTCTTGACACACAACAAAATCAAGAAGTAAAGTGAATATGCCAAATCACAGCCAGCTTTCATACAACTTCATTGGGCCAATATGCTCTCTGAAGCATTCTGCCCAGTATTTTTCCAGTGAAGTTTCAGTTCAACCTTACCTGAACCGATTGTAGATGACAGAGCCTTCATCAAATTCATACCCAGAGTTTAACAGCTCTAAAGCAATGGCTGAAGCATCTCCAAAGCTTGGAGGTCTCCGTCCCACCTCTTTGAATGTCAGCAGGAAATAGTTGCCATGTGTCCTGCAGCAACAACAAACCTGTGTTAGAACCAAGGGGATGCTCTAAAGTACAAGGAGCAGTAAGACTTACTAGAACTAACTGACTGTAACTTAGGAGTGTTTAGAATGAAACGTTTTATTGAATTAGGGTCTGAAAGAAACTTTGCTTTTAATTAAATTACCACAGCTTCACAATACACACATATGTAACAGCATCAGTTGCCAGCTTTCAGACTTTTATTTCAAGAATATAATAGTGCTCTGTAGCAGTTTCCTAAATCTTTTCTTTTTTTTTTTTTTTTCTTTTTTTTTTTTTTTTTTTTTTTACAGGAACTTGAATTTAACACAGTTCCCTTAAATGCAATTTCCTGCCAATGGCACACAATCTTACAGTCTTGTAATTTCTACCACAGAAAACAAAACTCCAAACTGAACTTTTGGGCCCCATCCTTCTTACCTTTGAAGCAGGCCTCTGATCTTGTCACCTACTCCAACCACCATAACCTCTTTCCCTGCATTTGAGAGGTTGGTAATCTCATTCTTGAGGGTTTTAGCAATAGATGTATGGATAGCACCACACAGGCCTCGGTCAGAGGACACACCAATGAGGAGGTGCTTCTTCTTGTCCTCAGGTGCCTTTATTTCTGCTTTCTCATAAAGAGCTGAAAAAAAAAAAAAAGATCATTACACGTTTTTCAAGGGTGTCAAAAAAGCAAGTAAGTAATAAAAAAATGCTCTGAATTATTCTAACTAAAACCAATACCAAAGGGCCTCCAGATCTCAGCCAGATTAATTTTATTTCCTTTGCAATTGTTCCAAGCTTGCACATGGTCAGACCAGATGTGAGCAAGAAAAAATTCAAAGCCAATCACAGCTTTGATCAAATCAGTGAAGTTCACTGTGCAAATTCTTTTGGAAACAGACTACTGGAAGGTTAAAAAGCCTTGGCATTTTATCACCAGTATGAAAACCTCCTCTTCTGCTCCCCCATCATTAAGTGCAAGATTTTTCTCTCACACAGAGCTCCTGTTCCATAGACCCTTGCAGGCTTCAGCTCCCTCTCAGCTCTTGCATATTTGGCTGCAGAAACCATCTTCATGGACTTGGTGATCTTCTGGATGTTCTTGATGGACTTTAAACGCCTGGTGACTGCAAGGTTAAGAGTTCAAGGTCACAGACTGTACTGGCATAATGACTCAAACCCAAACAACAAAATGCCAGCAAGAGCCATTCAAAAACATTTTGCCCTGTTCCTCAAAGAAGAAGAAATAAATAAACAAACAGTGCACAAATAAACCTCATAAGAGACCTCTGTATTTGCAATAAGAACACAGCTAACACAAATTCATCTTTACAATAGAGATGTTTTTTTCTTCAGACATAACATTAATTTAATATTTATCCCAACATGAAGTCTATTTACTATTCTCTTTGCTTCCAAATCTACCTGTTTCACAAATAGATTATTTGAGGTATAATGTCTTTTTTCACAGATGACAAGCAGAGAAAATAAACAAAAAAGTCCCCATAGTATGAAGACAGAATAAATTTCCTCCTCTATTTAGACTGTGGTAAAATGACATTTATAAAAACATAAATGGAAAAAGAAACCAAAACAGGTATCCCATAGACAAGCACAATTCCAAGGCAATATCCCTGTATAAGAACTATGAGGGATGGCTTAAGGAAGCATTCTCACACTAAAATCATTCAGTCAATCCCTTTTTCCCCAAAAATGCTTCATAAAAGCACAAGGAAAGAAACAAAAGAGAAACGAAGGTAACTCTTAGAAGCGAGGAGAAATCTGGTTTAGCACATATGATAAAAATATTTTTTAAATCTGTTTGAGTAAAACTATAAAAAGACATCTAAATTACTGCTAAAACCACTTCTGAAGGACACTTGTTTAATGTAATTAGCACTACAGGCCTATATATCATTGTTATATATCACAATCCTTTTACCCAACAGAGGCTAAACAGAATTATATTTTAACAGATGTTTTTTCTGCAACATTTTCCCTCTCTCAAGAGCAGACAAAACCTTTACTTACTGTCTTTTAGCGTTGCCATATTCCTGACTTGGCCCCTGAAAAGAAATGAAGGAGAGATTAGGATAATTCCCTAGCTGTCCACAAACCAACACCTCCCAAGGGCAAGTCCCTTTCAGAGTGATGAAAATTCAAAGATTTGCTGTTTCTTTAAAAAGATCTGTGGCAGAGACAAGCCACTCTGACCTGTGGCTTGTAAGCACACCTTCATCCTTCCCTACCTGTGTAATTTCACAGAATCAATTAGGTTGGAAAAGACCTCTGAGATCATCAAGTCCAACCTATGACCGAACACCCCCTTATCAACTAAACCACTGAGTGCCACATCCAGTCTTTCTTCAGACACCTCCAGGGACGGTGACTCCTCAACCTCCCTGGGCAGCTCATTCCAATGCCTAATTACACTTTCTATGAAGAAAGTGCTCCTAATGCACAACCTAAACCTGTGTTAATCATGTCCTGCTGCTGGCTGCCTGTCAGAAGAGGCCAACTCCCACCTGACTGCACTTTGCTGTCAGGGAGTTGTAGAGTGATAAGGTCACCCCGAGCCTCCTTTTCTCCAGGCTGAGCTCCCCCAGCTGCTCTTCAGGGGACCTGGGCTCCAGCCCCTTCCCCAGTCCCACTGCCCTTCCCCAGTCCCACTGCCCTTCTCCAGCCCCTTCCCCAGTGCCACTGCCCTTCTCCGGCCCCTTCTCCAGTGCTACTGCCCTGCTCCGGCCCCTTCCCCAGTCCCACTGCCCTTCTCCAAACATTTCCCCCCCCACTACCCTTCTCTAAACCCTCCCCAGTCCCACTGCTCTTCTCCGGACTCGCTCCAGCACCTCAATGTCCCCCCTGAACTGAGGGGCCAGGACTGGCCCAGGACTCGAGGCCAGCAGTGCCGAGTACACAGGAAGGTTTAACGCGTTACCCACTCCCTTTGGCTAATGGCACGGGGCAAACGAGGGCATTGGAAGGGCAAATTAGAAATAAAATCATTTTAAACAAAGCTTCACGCAACGCAATTCGTTTCTAAAGACTATAAAAATGACGCAGAGAAGGCTGCACCATTTCCTGGCCAGAGCAGGGTCTCCTGCCATGTACAAACCTGTCCTTTAACCCTTGCGTGTCCCATTCACCCACCCCGGCCGAGCGCTCCCACCCAGCGAGGACGGACCCTCCATCCCTGCGGGTCTCTGCTGCCCTCATCTCCCGGTACCGGCTCCGCCACCACCCCTCAGAGCCCACAGCCCCTCAGGGCCACCCGCGGCCGCGACCCCGCCGCCCCCAGGCGCCGCACGGCCGAGGGAAGCCGTCCCCCCCTCACCCCGCGGAGCCGCCCCGGCCATCGGGACGCGCTCCCCCGTGCCCACAGCGCCCGTCCAAGCCCGTGCCGGTACCATTGCGGCTGGACCAGCACGACCGCGGCGCCCCGGGCGAACATGGCGGCGCCTCCACCACAGCCCCGCTGAAGGTCAGCGCGCCCGCAGCGCGCCTGCGCCGCCCCGCCGGGATCCGCTTCCAGGGCGCCGCCGCCATTTCCGGAGGGGGCGGGATCGGGAGCGGCAGCGGGACGGCACCGGCATCATGGGCAAGTCGGATTTCCTCAGCCCCAAGGCCATCGCCAACCGCATCAAGTCCAAGGGGCTGCAGAAGCTGCGCTGGTACTGCCAGATGTGCCAGAAGCAGTGCCGCGATGAGGTAACTGGGGGCGCGCTGGGGGTCCCCGGTCCTTCGGGCGGCTCCGGTCTCCGTCTGAGGACGCCCAGTCCCGGTTCTCCCGGGATCAGGGCCCCTTGACTGGGGTCCGCTCTTGTTACAGCTCCGATTTCATGGGGTCTCAGGATGGTTTGGGTTGGGAGGACCTTAAAGATCATCTGCTTCCAACCCCTTACCATGGGCAGGGACACCTTCCACTGTCCCAGATTGCTCCAAGCCCTGTCCAGCCTGGCCTTGGACAGTTCCAGGGATCCAGGGGCAGCCACAGCTGCTCTGGGCACCCTGTGCCAGGGCCTCACCACCCTCACAGGGAAGAATTTCTTCCCAATTTCTTCCCAATATCTAATCTAACCCTGCTCTCTATCAATTTAAAGCCGTCGTCCCTTGTCTTCTCAGCCTCCCTTGTAAATGTCCCCAGTGCTATCGAGGGGAACATTGTGGGAGCTGCGATCACACCTGTAGGATTTTATTTGTAGGATTTTAGTACTCTCTTCATTCTATGAGTGTTGCAAATTGAGAGAAAGACAAGCCAAATATTTATTTCTGCTTTATAGAATGGCTTCAAGTGTCATTGCATGTCTGAGTCCCACCAGAGGCAGTTGCTGCTGGCTTCTGAAAATCCTCAGCAATTCATGGATTACTTCTCTGAGTAAGTTTTCTGTGTATTCTTACCCAGATCTTCATCCCTGTTTCAGGTCTGCACAGCCACACCCCTAAGGCCCAATAATGCCCCACTGAAGACACTTTATCGTGATACATGTTAGTGTCAGCTCTTCTTGTAATTGAAAATTTAGGCAATGCCACCTTTAAACTTTAATAGGAGATTTCAAGTAAATTTTAGTAAAATTTGACAGTTTTGTCTCATGTTTTAATCCTGTTTAAAGTTGCTCTGTGTTACAAATACATCACCTTTCTGTCCCTGCTGAGTGACTGCCACACACACAAGCTAAAAGAGCCATAACAGAGAGAGAACAAGTCAGGGGAGGGACTGACATCCCCCAGCTTCTCCCTGGCCTTTATCCAGCTGACCTACATGACAGCTGGGATGACTGGAGCTGTCCTCAGCACGAGTTTGAAGTGAGGCTTTATGCTGCAGCCCTGGAATTAGCAGGGAGATGAGTGATCCATCTGCCCCATCCACTCCTCTGCCCTTTGTCCTGCCCTGTGCTCTGTGTCAGTCAGCCTGGGAAGACACCTGGTAATCAAATGCCAGCAATTAGTGGGAAGTGTTGAGATTCCTCTGCTCCATTTTATCCCCTTGAGAGGCCTCTCTTGGACATTTACAGTGTGTGCATGTATCATATTGTGTTTCATCCTGTATTTAATCCTGGCCTACTGAAAAAGGGAAATGAGCTGAGCTGGTCATGCTCAGCTCAAAAGAATGATCAGTTTTATACTGCAGATATTTAATTGTTAATGACAACAGAAAATTGCTTCTTAGTTGTTAAAATTTTACTAAAAATACTTTTTTTTTTATTTTCTAAGGGAATTCCGAAATGATTTCCTAGAATTGCTCAGGAGGCGATTTGGTAAATATTTTATTGTTTGCTTGTTTTTAGTGTCTTTTGTTGGTTCAGTGCAAGCCACATAATAACAATAGTAGTAGTAGTAGTAATAATAATAATAATAATAATAATAATTTGTATTTTAGGAACAAAGAGAGTGCACAATAATATTGTGTACAATGAGTACATCAGCCATCGAGAGCACATCCACATGAATGCCACACAGTGGGAGACACTGACTGATTTTACAAAATGGCTGGGGAGAGAAGGTAAGTGCACCTGCTCAGGGTTGGGAAGTCTTAAAATTATTGGGTAATTGAATTCCTGATAATTGATCAGTAAATACTTATGTTAATTCTTTTTCTTTCTTCCCCTCCCCTTCTATATATAACACGAAAAGATTTCCAAACATATTTCTGTGCTAACCATTAGGAGTTTCCTTGTGGAAAATGTCAGAAGTCTGGGATAAGTACATCAGTTGTGAGCCTTTCCTTCTTTCATCTGCTGGTCTGTATTTACTGGATACATTGCTAAATTCTAAATCAACTTCTAACATTTTGCTTCTGCCATTTAAAAATTACAGATTCTCTCCACATCTGACAGGAAGCAAGCAGTTATTTTCATTCCTGGCCTAGTGGAAGGGCTAAAGCTGGAGAGCTGCAGTTCTGTGTTTAGTGGGAGGAAGAGAGATTAAATGGCACTGGGGTGTGACAGAAAGTTTACTTTGGCTCTGGATGCCCCTGTTCTGCAGGATACATCCAGCAGTTACAGAGTGTTTGGAAAGTCACTCTAGCCAGACTCAGTAACAATAGCACAGTGCTGCAATATTTCCTTTAGTGTGATACTGTGAGCGTGTATCATTTGTACATGTTAGATTTCTGTCTTCTTCCTTGTTAAAACAGTGGGAAGGAAACATTTCCTTCAATAAGGAAAGTGTTGTAAAACACTTCATGCACTTTGTGATGTTCACTGGCCTGTGTCCAAACAGATCTGGGCAGCTGAGGGCAGAAACACATGGCACAGATAATTCAAAGTCAGTTTTAGTAGCCCAGCAAGGGGTGTGTTGTCTCTGGTGAAGTATCTACATTGCTTCAGTGAACAAATTAATACACAGTTTTATTTGTCCTTACTTTCTACATCTCATATAACTTTTCTGCTGACATATCTTATGGCTGTTGCTTAGCTCTAATTGCAATTCTGCTGTTTCTAAGGCCTGCCTTTTGCAGCTTTCCCAAAACCCTCTGATTTTAAGGATTCCCACGAACATGGACTAAAAAATGATCTTGATATTGTTAACACTTTGCTTTGCCTTGACTTTTTAGGTCTTTGCAAGGTTGATGAGACCCCTAAGGGCTGGTACATTCAGTACATCGACAGGGACCCAGAGACCATTCGCAGGCAGCAAGAGCAAGAGAGGAAGAAGAAACAGGACCTTGATGATGAGGAAAAGACTGCTAAATTCATTGAGCAGCAAGTTAGAAGAGGTTTGGAGGGGAAAGAACTGGTGAGAAAAATTGCACTGTGTGTGAACCTTCAGCCCAAAGCTCCTTGTGGTTAAGTCAATGGGGAATTTGATGCTGCTGGAATCCTTGACTGGTATTTCCTTTGCTTCCTAACTTGGAGTCACAATGTACCCAGCTTGCAGTAGTATTAAGGAAGTAATAATTACTGCTCTTCTAGTGATTAGTGACTTAAAAATCACTCTTGAGTTTAGGAAGGGGGAGCAAACAATCCATTAAGCTGCATTATGTCTTCATTTATGGTGTTTCACAGCTAATAGGGCTGCAGATAACAAGTACCTGGTGCACTGAGGAGGCTGAGACACATAACCAGGGGGATCTGGCATAATCAAGTTCACATAGTGAAAAGTTCTATTTTGGTGGTGCTGGTGTGGTTATTTGGGATCTGTTTACTTGGCATCATGCCATGACCCCCATACATGTTGCCTGGGCCTAAAATCTCCCATTTGATCCTGGGTATTGATGGGTACATTTAAATGCTGTTGTAAACAATTGCCTGCTTCTTAATTTAAAACTAATTGAAATTTAAATGGTCTGAGCCTTTGGTGCTGAAAAATTGGAAAGATACCAGAATTTCCTTCTTTGAGTTATCAGTCTGTCCAGAAACCAGTCAGATCATGCTGGTTCAGGTAGAAGAAACTGCTGCAGCAAGGCCAGTTGCCTTTTATGCTGGAATTGAGCAAGTTTAGGCAGCATCTCTATTAAGCCTGCAATGAGATGATGTTTTCAATTTTAATCTTTCACTAATCAAGCCAGCTTGAATATTACAGTTACTGTCTGTAATACTGAGAGCTAATCAATGATTATGATATCTTGACTCATTTTTCTGTTTGATTCTTTAAATGTGCTTTGTGTTTTTTGGCAGGAAATGCCAGTCTATACTGAACTGAATAGAGAAAATGAAGAAGAAAAAGGTAACTAGATTTTGATGGATGTAATTTTCTAGAACCTACTAGAACTGATTCTGTGAAATAAGTGAAAATCAGAAAATTTTGTGAAGTTTTGGAGCTGATTCAAATGAAATGAGCATTGAAGCCTGCTTGGTTCTTCATAAAGTGCTTTGAGATCAGTTCTAAAGAGCACTAGAATGTGGAAATGCAGAGTACTCTGTATTACAAAATTTAATTTACTTTAAAAGCTAAACCAAAATATAGATTAGTAAATATTTTCAAATTTGTTATTCTTTTCTAGTTGCAGATTTTAAAAATTGTTAACATCCTTCAATGCAGTTATTTTTAAAGATAGAAATAGAGTAATGTCTCTTTATTTTTTAGTTACATTTAATTTAAACAAAGGAGCAAGTACTTCAGTCGCAGCATCTTCTAAAACAAGGTGAGAAAAGAATTTAAGGCCAACCTCTACTGTTACAAAGCACTTCTATGACAATGGAATTTGTATGAACAGGAAGGTTTGTCTTGTCCTGAGATATTTGGAGTTTAATCTCTCATCCTTTCTTGGTATTCAGAAGGGTGACTAGGTGACTTCATGGTTGGTTTTGTATTTGAAATGGATGAGTGGGTGTATCTTAAATGTGAGCTGTGAGGAGCCTTCTTGAATTCTCTGTGCTTCATGGCAGATGCCCATAAAGTAAAAGTGAGTTACAGGTTCCTCTGTGGAGGGTGGGAAGGGGATCCAACCAAAGCATTTGCAGTGATGCCATCTACTCCCAGCTGCCTTCTATGAATGGATATTCCTGACTGGTTAATTTTGGTTCCTAAAAGGTTTGATTGCCCAGTCTAATTGGAGACAATACTTTCTTTGGTCATCGTTTAAGCAGCTAAATCTGCCTGAAATAAATCTTCCCAGAGCTCTGGAATTTAATTGTCATCGTGTAACCACAAGCAATGCAGGACAAAAGGGATCAATAATGCAAATAATACTGACTTACAGCAGCCTGGGGAACTGTTTGATGAGCAGTACATCTTCTCATGTAAGGCAATATTGTAATTAAATGTATTCCAGGTAAAAAGAAAGCTTTTCCCTCATCTCACTCAGCTCTTAGATAAGGTATCTGATGGGATATATGCCAGGCAGAAAATGAGACAGTAAAGCAGCTCTTTGCAATAATAGAGACAGATTGCAGGCTTTAAGGAAAACTTGTAAATTATCCCTAAGCATTGAGTTGTGCTTAAGATGATTCTGAAACTTAATCCAGACTCTCACTTGAATAGTTTCAGTGAGGAATACTTCAGGTCCTTGCTAAAATTTGGCCAAATGTGAAATCATATATCAAGTAGTCTCATTTCTTCACAGCATATACTAAATACTTATCTGTCAACTTTGAAATGGTACTGTAGTAAGTTCACAGCTGGATATGTTTATCTTCTTAAATTGGACACTGCAGTTATGTTTTAATTGTATATTGCCCTTTATGAGATTTTTTTAAGTACTTGCTATTTGATTTGTGATTTAATGTGCAATTTTGATTATTCAGATTTTCTCTGAAATACAGTTTTTCTCTTAAAGTTGCTTCTACTGCAATTCCTGTGTGTTCATTCCTATGGGAGTATATCCAACATCCTCACCACAGGATGCAATTTGTCCTAAGGCCATGTTAATTATTGCATCACTGTTCACCTCAGAGCAGCTGCCTTCATCTTTTGGGTTGAAACAATACCTAAATTTTTTTACTGTGTTCAAATGCCTGTTATAAAAGTGGCAGTTCTCACTTCACCTAGATGTTCCCTGATATGTAACTTTTTCTGCTGCTTGCTCTTTATTCTCCACAGTTAGGCTGTTTGCCTGTTTTGAATATGGTTATGAAAGTGACATTTGTTTGCTGAGTGTGGAGCTCTTTTCTATAGATTCCAGGGTGTTTTCTCCCATTGCCAGATAGGCTCAATATCTCTGTCTGGAAGGAATTCTAGATATCTGCCCTGTCTGAGAGTTCCTCTGTCCAGGTGGCTTCTCTAAAGTTTGTGCTTTCAAATTTGAAAACCTTATTTGCAGACCAGCTTTTGTCTTCTTTATTGAACTCAAGACCTTGATCAGCTTTTTGTTTGTGCAGTGGTGACCTGGCCATGGGGCTGTGTCCATTCTGCTGGACTGCCAGCAGTGACCCTCAGTGGACATGGAGTTGGCACCCCAAGGAGACCAGTTCTAGAGGAGGAGCTGTGTAGGGTCTGCAAGGGGACTGGGACAACTGAAATCAAGCAGAGCAGCACAACCAGTTCTTCAAATGCATCTTGGTAGAGGGAAAAAAAATGTAAGATCTGCTGTGAAAACACCATGTTACTTTTTCAGCAGTGTCCTTGGACAGAATGCACTGAAGATGGTGGAGGGGGCAGTTAAAAGAAAAGAAGTAGCTCATAGCTCTGGTCAGTCCAAAGAGAAAAAGAAGAAATCTGCACTGGATGAGATCATGGAGGTAATAATCATGCAGGATCTGTTTCTATGTGCCCCTGTGCATGTGATAATGTCCACTTCACCTTTGAAGTGACCTCAGACCTTCAGTTCACATGGAATTCCAACCTTCACATCTTACCAGGCAAAATAATTTCATTTCCCTATAAAACTGGTTACATTTCTTCATAAAACTGGCTGCTCAACTCTGCCTATTCCCCAGATGACTGAGGTGTGGGGAAGTAAAGGAATACAGATTTTGCAAGAGAAGAAAACACCTAGAAACTTGCCAAAAAAAAAAAATACAAATCACCATCATTTTGTCATGAGTTCCTGGAGTCATCCAATGGATTTATGAGGCAAGACTATACTGAATTACCCTAATTTAGGGTTTGGGGATTGTTTTTGTTCCCCACATGACATGGGGCTGGAGGATTGGTTCAAAGCTGTTCCAAGGCATGGGAAAGCTGCAGTGGAAAGAGGAAGTAAATGGTGATTATTTGTTGCTCTTTAGCTTGAAGAGGAGAAGAAAAGAACATCTCGAAGAGACTACTGGTTACAGCCTGTAAGTGACTTAAAAATTAGTATTCTACCAAATACAGCCAATTCTGCATTTCTAAAGCCATTTTTGATTAGTGTAAAGATCCAAAAGCAGATTGCAAACTAAATTCACAGTTATTTTCCCTTTCCTGCTCTTGACCCATTGTGGGCTATCACATTAGATGGTGAATTCAAGTATAACTGTATTTGTCAAAGAAACCCAAAAAAGTTTTGAGGGATGCTACTTTGAGCCAGTAATTTGACAATATACACGAATTCCTGAAAGCCACATCTTTGCTGTTGTTGTTTCCTGCACTGTGCTGTTAATTTAGATTGTAGAGTTGTTTGCATGTTTTGGAACTTAGTTTTATTTTTTCTCTCCTTTCAAATCTCCCAGGAAATTATTGTAAAAATTGTAACAAAAAAGCTTGGAGAGAAATACCACAAGAAGAAGGCAGTTGTTAAGGTAAGGTGGGCCATGGGGAACATGTGGCATTGGTTTGGCTTTTTTGGAATTAGATGATTTAGGAAGATTTGTTTCATTGTGCAGGTTGTTCAGCCTTAAGACAACACTGTTGAGGACTAAAATGTCACCTCACCTGTATTGGGACTTACTCTGGACAGGCAGTGAGCCTCTGAATTGGTTTAAGGGCATCTATTCAGTGATCTTTTCTTAAGCATAGCTTTGTCCTTTGTATACAGGGAGAATAATCCCTGTGTCCATGGGATGTGACAACAGCAGTGCAGTCAGACTTTAACCCAAGACTAGTCAGTTCTGCACTGATATCTTAAGCTGCAGGATCTCATTTGCACACAAAATCTCCAGGCTGGAGCCTTTGCATTTTGCTGGTTTTGAAAATGCAGAATTGCAGAGTCATAATGCCAAAGTTTCTTAACTTTGAAATGTAAATTTAGACAAAAATGTTTGGTATTTCTGATTGGCTTTTGCCTTTCCAAACAGGAAGTGATTGACAAATACACAGCAGTTGTGAAGGTGATTGACTCTGGGGACAAGCTGAAGCTTGATCAGACACATCTAGAAACTGTAATACCAGCACCAGGTACAGCTGTTTCCTTCTGTTTTCAGCTTCTGCCACTGCAAAATTTATGTTTCAGTTCTTTTGAACTATAATTCATCCACTTGAAAGTACCATAACCCCTCCTGAGAAGACAGGCTGAGAGAGTTGGGGTTGTTCAGCCTCTGAAGATCTTAGAGCACCTTCAAATACTTCAAGGGGGTTTATAAGAAAGATGGGGGGAAACTTTTCAGCAGAGTTTTGGAACCCTGTTGTGCAAGTCTTTTCCTATTTTTATTTCAGGCAAGAAAGTGATGGTATTAAATGGTGGGTACAGGGGAAATGAAGGCATTTTGGAATCCATCAATGAGAAGAAGTTCTCAGTGACAGTAACCATTGACTCAGTAAGTATCAAACACTGCAAGCTCTTGTTTGCAGAGAGCTTTCCATCTGTACACAGAGAGCTTTCAGAAGGAACCATGTTATCCTTAATCCTGCCTTACAGGTGGGATTTGTGGTGTGCAAAGCTCTGTGGACACCCTTCACCCATCAACAGCCACATATTCCCACCTATCACGGGCTTATTCTTTGCTGTTTGCAGAGAATCTTCAAAAAGATGATAGGGTGCTGAATTTAGCAAGCTTTGAACTTGAAAGAGATTTGGAAAATATTTTTTGTGTTTATTTTGAACATGGCTATTGTGGTACTGTTTTGTGGGAAGGTAAAAAATGCAAAATATGCAAGGATGTGAATTTACTCCTGCCTTTTCCAGATTGATGTGGGGCTTTATGGGCTCATTTGTTGTCTTGTTTATGGTTAACAATTATGGTTAATAATCAGACCATGCCACCATGTCTGTGTGGCTCTTTCTTTATTCTGCTCTGCAAAACCAATCTTTTAAACTGATTGATAAAGCACAGATGATACTGGCTCAAAGTCAAACTTCCTAAACACAGCTTGCAATTCAAAGAAGGGCTGTGCAAAGCCCAGGTTGGATTCTGGAGGATTTGGGAAGAGACTGTGCAGATGCCCTGATGAGAGGAGGAACTTTGGTACTAAAAGCAAACTGAAAGGATTTCTGGGATGGTGTTGAGGCCCTGTCACATTCTCTGGCCAGGCTGAAAATTATGAATCAAGGAACACTGTATTATGAACAAATCCTCTTTACCTCTCCTACTGTAATCTCCCTGTTGGGAATTCAAGAAACAATTTTATGTTGTGATGTCATTTTTTTTTCTGTCATTCTCCAGGGACCTTTAAAAGGACGCAGAGTCGAAGATATCCAGTATGAAGATGTTTCCAAACTTGCCTGAGGTGCTAAATTATACATCAGAGAAGATTTTGGTTCTCAAAACCTTCTTTCTGACATCTTTCAGGCAGACACAAGACTCTACCATGTCAGGGTTTTAATTGTGTGTGTATGTATTTATAATGTATATAGATATTAAAAAACAGCAAACTTGATTTATTTAAAGATAGCTATTAATTTGTTACATAAAATGTTTATGGAAATACTATCAGTGGAAATTTTTCATCCGATTTTATATCAAAGTTATAATATTTGCTTCGATTTCCTTTTGTAAAATGTAGCAGAGAGCTGCAAACTGGAGTATGTGGGCAGGTTCTGAAGAGAGAATTAGCTACAGGGAGGCAGAGTGTGTTGGAGCCAGAGGAGTTTAAACAACACACTTTGCAGTCCAGAGCCAAAATGGACTTCTGAGTGCATGACCAAGGCAAAGGATTAAGGGAATAGCAGGAAGATTCCAGTGCTGCAAGGGGTTATTTCCTGGATGCTGTAAGAATGGTCTGGTTTATTATGTGCAGTCACCAGTTTATTTTTGATCAGCACAGCAGTGATAGTAGAATGCAAGTCATTGCTCCTCCAGCAGGTTTGTCAGGGCTCCTGATAATACTGATATGGAATTCATCTTCATATGGAGCTGCTCATGGATGTTACTTGTGGAGTGTCTTAGGATGCCAGCTGAAGCTTGGGCAGATATGAGTTGGGGGTTGCTCCTTTGATTTTCCAAAGCCTTTTCCTTTCTTCCATTGCTGCTGTGCTACATGAGTAATGTTACTCATGCTAAATGATATAGCATTACTTGTTTTATTTTTTTAAAAGTGTCACATTTTGTACAATGTTTAATTTCTAAGGCACTTCAGGAATAAACAGAAACCTTTCTTAGGCCAGTGTGTTTCTTACAAACCTTTCCAATGCTGTTGATTTAAGTCCACCAAAGAGCACAGTGAAATGCTGGGTTGGTGCACCACATTATTTGGGTAAAAAAACCATGTGAGTGGTCCTGGGCAAACTAAAACCCATCACCTGAAGGTTGTGTGTCTCTGGAACCTTTTCCCTTTCATTGCCTCAAAAGGTTGATTTCTGGTTTCCAGGTGAAGCATGCACAAACCTGGAAGTCTGCAGAGGTTTAATGAAACAGCTGCTGTCTGAGGTAGCCTGGAGCAGCCTCACACAGGACATCAGCATAAAGAGTGCAGAGACTTATGAAACTGGAGGCACAAAACATTTGTCTGTAAATTCAGGCTCTCTGTGCAGCCTGGGCTGTTTACAGCACTGCTCTCTCCCAGAGAACAGGTAGTGAGAGAGAGGAGGTTTGTGGGGGGTAATGAGGGCAAGTGACAGAAGAGAGCAGCTTCTGTGTCACTGAAAATAATTACACTTGACATTCTGCAGCCTGATGAATTAGAGTAAATGTAGTGGAGAAGTTCTAAGTTGTATGGAGAAGACCAGAGAATGGTCTCTCACTGAAGTGGCTGCTGCAGGATGTTGTGGAGGCCAGAACTGATGGGTGAGTTGAAAGAAGCAATAAATTATTTGTAGGAAGTTTCTGACACTTCAAGAGGAACTTTGAAGAGACATTTCAAAACCATTGATCCTAACACAGCTGCAAGAAAGATCCTGTACCAGCTTTTAGTGCCTAACTGAAGCAAACCAAAGTTGGGAAGGGCAAGGAGACTACTTGAGTTCCTTTCCTAAATTAAGGCTGCTGACAAGGATGAGGCCAATGTGTTTTAATAAGGTGTTCAAAAAGCAGAGTTTTAAATCCAGCTTTTGGTACACACACTGGTATATTTGTTTCACTACTGATCTCATTCATTGCTGAATACTCCTGAAAAGTAAGTGATCTTTTGGGAGCTAAGCCCCCTGGAAGGGAAACTTTTACTACTGATGATTATTTCTATATAGTGTCAATGCTTCCCACTTTCAAAGATTTGTATCTGTGTGAAGCCCCATTCTGATGTTGAATTTTCACAAAAGGGCTGGAAGCTGTCTAAGACTCATCTAATTAATTTCTTGCCAATATAGCAGCAACAATTATTTCAAGGACCCTCCTCACCACTGGTTAATCCATCTTCAAATACTGGAGACTGCTCATGACACCCATTCCAGCCCCATGTTCCTTCTCTGTTAAATTTCCTTTACTTAATGCACATCCTTCTTTTTGCTCAGTCCAACATTGTATGAACTTATATTTTCCCCAGTGGTCTGGAAACATAAAGGTATAAGTATTAAGCACATATTAAATATTATATTAAATACATATTAAATCTGGTCGTGTGTGTTACCCACACTGCAGGGGCCACAACACTGTTACAACTCTACTATGAAATGGATATTAGAAAATAGAAATTTTTAATGAAATTTACAGCCCATTAAATCAGACACAGCAAGAGGAAGACACCTCCTCCAACCCAGCATGTCACTTTATTACAGATTTAATTTCTCAGCAGAAAAGGGAGTTTACATGTCTTTAAAACACCAATAAAACAAACAGTGGTGGGGTTGCCTCCAGTCAGCCTGGTGTGACAGCTGCTGCTCAGAGGAGTTGTTTGAGCATGAAGGAGAAGATGGGAATTTTTTGTACTAAACTGGAGCATTCAGGGTTCCTTCATGAAGCTGTAGAGGTGGGGGACCAGGTAATCCCTGTAGTGGCCATCGATGAAGCCTTTGCCACTGTTGTGCACAAACCAGCACAGCACGTCTGTCCCCAGCACACGGTCTGTCCTGTAGTCCTTCTGCACACCCCTGCAGGGAGAGGACACCCAAAGGAGGGTCAAACATGGCAAAGAGACATGGACACATCCTGCTCTCTCAGAACCCAGGACACCCCTCTGGCTGTCCTGGATGGCTCCAGCCCCTGTCAGGGGGCTCAGAGACCTTGGCACAGAGCCCAAGACCCCTCTGTGACTTTGATCTTGACCCATGGAAAAAATTACCAACCTTATATGAGGATTTACAAGTCACAAATTTTAAGTAGAATGATAGTGAATTTATCACAGGGTGAAAATATAGAATTTTGGGGGTTTTAGAATGGGGGTCCAGGAGGCAAGATGGAGGAATCTGGGCATGTCCAGCCTTTCTCCTTCCTGGCTTCCATCTTCTGCTGTGATGGTGGCACTTTTGGATTGGTTTAGAGTAGGAACACACTGTCTAACATAGGTGATAGGTATTGGGAAATTATTGTAAATAATGTACGTGTAGTTTTTAGTATAAAAAGAAAATACCACCCCAAAGGTGCCTCTGTCAACACAGAGGTGCACTGACAACACAGTGTGCCTCTGTCTGTCCTGCTGAGCAGACCTTGGCAGGCCAGAGAAAGAAAGTTATAGATAAGAAACAATAAACAACCTCGAGAACAGAAGAATCCTGACTCCTTCTTTGAGGGCTGGGAAAAAGAGACTTTCTAACACATCTTGGGGTCACTCTGACCAGCAGAAATTCCAAGACTGCTCAATATTGCTGCTGTTCTTCTAAAGTGGGGAGAGGTGTCTTCACCAGCAGGATGTAGAAATAACCACAAAATGCAATTAATTTTACAGTTCTGTGACTTCATGGGCCTGTTCTGGGGGGTTCCAGGCTGGGCAAATCCAAGGACAGAACTGATTTGGAAAGAGAGCAATAAATCACATGATTCCTACCTGGTAACAGTGAACTTGTTGCCCTTCACTTCCATGATGGCTTGTGGTTTCTCTGGAGCTTGCCCAGGTGTTTGGTGGTGGATTGACACTTCTGGTTCAGACACAAACTGACCTGCAGGGAGAGTTTAAAGCTGTTTGTGTGCCCTGACCTTTGAAGCTCCATGTCAGCAGCTGCCAGGCACTTTTGGAAAATTAAACTAGCTCCAGCAGGCAAACCAATCCTGCATGGATCATGGGGCACTGTCTCTCACTAATTGGGAAAACAACCTCTGCTCTTCAAAAGGAGTTCTGCACGGGTCCAGGAATCAGAAGGTAGATTTGCCTTATAAAACTGAGGCTTTGTTTTTGTTTTATACCACAGCCAGAAAGGGCTGTCATTTAGGGAAGAGCTGATTACAGATGTTTGCACAGAAATCTCCTCAGAAAGTTTTGAGGAGTTTGTTTCAGTCTTTTTATTTTCAACGGGGCACAGTTTAGCCAAGCAGGGAAAGTCCTGTCTCAGTGTCACCAAGTCTAATCAGGTCTGTTTTGAAAACACCCCCCCACCCCCAGCTGGAATAAGGAATAATCTCCTGGTCCTTGATGTTCCACTATGTCCTTGGGGCTTCCAGGACATTACAGGATATTTTGAATAATTTCCACAGCTTTTCCATTAGGACACAGTCACCAACAAATTGACAGCATGAAGATGCGCCAGGAGATGTTTAGGCTGGATATTGGGAAAAGGTTCTTCACTCAAGGGGTGGTTGGACACTGGAAGAGGCTCCCCAGGAAGTGGTCACAGCACCAAACCAGAGTTAAGGAGCATTTGGAAAATGCTGTCAGGCACATGGTGGGATTCTTGCAAGCATCCTGTGCAAGAGCTGGACTCCTTGTGGGGCTCTTCCAACTCAGGATATTTTATGCCTGTGATTCTGTAAAATTCCCTCCAAGATCTAGCAAAACCCCTTCCTAGTGTCCCACCATTCCCACTCCCCAGCCCTTACCTATCAGCCCATGGGCTGCAGGAGAGAACTGGTTTTCTGGGGGAATGTAGATCCCCAGAAAGTCAACATTCACTGGGTGTTTCTTCCACACACGGTGCAGCAAAACCATGAAGGACATCTCCTCCCCCACAGTGATGGTAACGTTGCTTTCTTTCTTCACAGATATGAGGAGCCTGGCAGAGAAGGACCAAAAGGGCAGGGTCAGTTCATCTGCCCACACAACAGCTCCCAACCCTTTGAGATTCACCCATCCAGAACAATCCCACAGGGATGGCAGGTATGTCAGAGGATCCATTAAAAGCCCTGAGCCTTGGGAGTGGTAGCCAGCATTCTGGCAGGACAGTGCCTAATAAACAGACACTTCACCCCCATGTTGAGGCAACCTCATTTCCCCTACAAATTTAAACTCTTTCTGCAGTGAATACAGACTTTAGATGTGGTCCTGTTGCCTAAACAGTGCTGTAGGGTGTCCAGCAGGGCTGACAGCTGTTAATCTGCAGGGGAAGCTCTCCTGGATGATGTGAGTCAAGGCATGGCAGGAACCCTGAGGGTCTCTCAAACAGAATTAGGTGGGAGCAGGTGAAAAACGCTCAACTCACTGTTTGCGGATGATGTGCCCTGTGTCAGCCCAGCTCAGTGTGATGGCATATGAGCCATCTTTCAGCGTGATCTTTTCCGTGCTTATCTCCACTTTCAGGCCTTTCTTTTGGAAATAAAACCCAATCTTGCCAAAGTATGTGTTGAGTTTCTTATTCTCTGCTTTCTTGGCCCCGACGAGCTGCCCATTGACCACAACTCCTGTAAAGAGCAGAGAAGGAAACGTTGCCTCAGTCTTGGAGCACTGCCTGGAGACTTGGAGCTCTGATCTCAACAGGGAGCACCATGAGATCAATAGAAACAGGAACCCTTCTGATGCCCTGTTTTTCTCATTTTTCCAGCCAAGAGAAGAGAATAACTTATTAAATTGCCTCCTGATGCTACTGTTCACCCCTGTCAGAACTCAGCACATCCCTCTGGGTGTCCAGGGTTGCTGATGACCCTGCCAGGGGGCTTGGAGACCCTGGCACGCAGCCCAGAACACCTGGGGATTTGATTTTGAACCCTGGAGCAAGTTGCCAGCTTTGTATGAGGACCTGAAAGTCACAGAGGTTTGAATAGTATAATAATAAAAATTATCACAGGGTGAAAACGTAGATTTTAGGATTTTTGGTATGGGAGTTATGGAGACAAAATGGAGTAACTTGGGCATGTTCAGCCTTTCTTTCTTCTTGTTCTCCATTTTCTGCAGTGATGTTGGCACTTTGGGATTGGTTTAGAGTAGAAGTGCACTGTCTAACATAATTGATAAGTATTGGGAATCAAGTATAAATATGTTATATGTAGTTTTTAGTATAAAAAGACAACACTGCCTTGGGGGTGGTCAGAGTGCCTGTAGCTGCCCTGCTGAGCAGAGCTCCTTCAGGCAGAAAGAAAATTCTGTAGATAAGAATTAATAAACAACTTCAAGACCAAAAAGTGAAGAGTCCAGACTCGTTCTTCAGAGACATCCTGCACATCTTGGAGCAGCAATTAACAACCAGCTACCCAAGACACCCCTTAGCACAATAATCTGATGGGAATTGCTGTTAGATCTTGCTGGGAGTGGGAGCAAAAGCCCTTCAGGTGTAGGGTAAGGGATGCATAGGACAAGAAGAAGTGGCCTCAGGTTGTGCCATGGGAGGTTTAGATTGGATATTAGGGAAAGGCTCTTCACTGAAAGGGTGGTCATTGGAACAGGCTGCCCAGGGAAATGGTAGAGTCACCATCCCTGAAAATCTTAAAAAATCCTGTGGAGTGACGCCTGGGGACATGGTTTTGTGGTGGAGTTGGCAGTGCTGGGTTAAAATTTGGACTTCATAATCTTTATGGTCTTTGCCAACTCCAACTGTCCTGCTATTCCATGATCTTGGCTCCTTTCCCTGTGTTTGGCCATCCTCACAGTGAAAGGGTTTTCCCCAGCAGCTCATTTCTACTCTGAGTTTCACCTTGTTTCTGCAGCCTCTTGTCCCTTAGCTGTGCACCTTGGAGATGTGCAAGGCTTCACCTTCACCTTCTGATCACAAGGTTGAGAGCACCAACAAGACCTACCATGGATCCACCACTTCTTTTCCTAAGTTTGACCAAACCCAGCTGTCTCAGCCTCTCCCTCTCTGTCCTCTGCTCCAGCCCCAAAATCTTGATGCCCACCACTGAATTCAGTCCAGTTTTTCAACATCTCTCTTGTACTGGCAAGATCCAAACTGGACACAATAATCCAGATGTAGAGGAAAATAACCATTTTCCTCAGCTTGCTGCTCACGCTCCTGCCAGCACACAATCCCCTCTGTAGGCAATTCCCCTGGTCCCTCCAAACACCTTTCAGACCCAAAAGAAAAAGTTTGTGCTGTAAAATAAGCCATGTTTTACTCCCTTACCAGTGCCAGGATCAGAAACCAAGTTTAGGATCTTCCCAGGCTCTGAGTTGATGTTGAAGCAGATGTTCCTTTGGCTCTTGGGCAGGTGGATGATGAAATGTGGGTCATTGTCCACTGAAACACAGAAACAAACAAGTGTGAGAAGCAGGTCAGCACCTGCACTGGAGGGGAGAGACACAAAAGCTTCTCAAAAGGATTTTGAAGCACTTTTTGGGATTCCTCATAGTAAAATGAGGGCCCTTTCCACCCTAAGGTAGCTAAGAAAGTTCTCAGATGTTCCTCACAAAAGGCCCTCAGACATTTCCTCCTCATACCATTCCCTGGTTTAAGGGAAGGAAGTGACATTCCTGGTTTGAGAGCTGCCAAATGCAGTGATGCCAGCTAAAAACACATCCTGCCTGCTAATCCCACTGAGGAATACAATCCAGGACTGGTTCTCACAGTATATTTAACAACCTGTGAAAAATGCCAATCGCTTGTTTTTAAAATTTGAAAAGTTTAATAGTAATAAAATGGTCATAATAATAGCAATACAATTAGAGTAATAATAATTTGGACAATTTGAATTAGGACAATATGAGGCAATAGAGACAAAGAGTTACGGACGTCCGGGTACCTTTCCTGGAAAAATGAGCCCAAAAAAGGACCCAGGTTAACAGAGGATTAACCCTTAAAAACAATAACCTATTGCATATTCATACACCTCATCCATGATGCATAAATTCCATTCAAACACAGGATTCTGTCTGGGCAGTGTCAGCTTCTTCCTCTGAATCCTAACAGCGCCTTCGAGGAGGGAAGAAGTTCATTTCTCCTGATAATGGAGCAATAAATTCTTTTTCTCTGAAAGATTCAGGTGTCCTGTGGCTGCTATTTCGCTGCAAGTCCTTTCTTTAGAAAAAAAGTATCCTACATAGGATAGTTTCTATTTTAACATTTTTTTATAACCTAAAACTATATTTACCACACTACTTAAGAGAATTAATACAGCATTACTTTCTAACACAACACATATAATATTCTTTTTAATATTTGCAAAAAGCCAATCATAAAATACATGCATTTTTCACACAACCTGATAGGATTGGGCCCCTCAGAAATTCATATGCTCCTTAAAATTCGCCTCAAAAGAGACAAACATCACTGAAGGCAGCTGCTTCCTGCCTTGCCTTGCAGTGCAGAGCTCTGCCCAGCTCCTGCTGGCTTGGTGGTGTCTGGCATTTCCCTGTGCTGAGAAGGAGTTTGAGAGCTCTTTGTGAAATCACTACATAAATACACACATCTCACAGAGAGTTATTGTAGCAACACCGTGTTTATGGGCAGTGGTTCTCACAGCTGGCTTGCTCAAATAAACTGCCACTAAACTGCGGCAAAGGCCCAAGAGTTAACAGGATCCATCAGTCACCAGTGCACTCAGAGATTTTTATCTACCACAGAACATTTATCTGCCATTTACAACAGCAGTAACTCCACAATAGCTTTCATCTGTCATTTACAATGGAGGCAACTTTGCTACTGCAGAGAAGCTAAAGTTAAGCTCAGCAAACAGCCCCAGCATCAGGGAGGCACACAGGAGCTTATGAGGTCACTTTAGGTCCTATTAAGATCCAAAATAGCTTCATCCTTGTAGCTTACAGCATATTTTTACAAGTTCATCTATTCTAAACCAAAATTACTCCATGATTTATAAAGAAAAATCTTGGGTTGGAAGGGACCTTAAAGAGCATCTTGTTCCAACCCCCTGCCAGGGGCAGGGACACCTTCCACTAGGCCAGGCTGCCCAAAGGCCATCCAGCCTGGCCTGAAACACTTCCAGGGATGGTGGTGAGTGGTTGGGTGATGAGTACTGGTGTGTCTGGGGTTCTTGGCAGAGAAATGCTGTAGGTGTTACCTCTGTTGATGCTCAGAGAGGACACTGGTGGGCTCCTTTGCTCAGGCATGAAGCTGACAGGCACAGCTGAGACATTGGCCCAGGCTGGGATCCCTTTGTTGTTATTGGGTGCATTTGGAGTTAATCCCAGGGTTCCTGTTAGATGACAGTCACAGTTAGGGTTCTGTAAGTGCTGACATATTTAATAGTGTAATTTTTAGAGCATTGCAGTAGATAAAAGCCTGATGTTGTTATACCAATCTAAAGTAGGTGCAACGCCATTTGCAATGGATTTGTGTAATGCCATAAGGATGGATTTGCTCCAGTATCTTCACCAATGAAATATGACTTATGAGGGTAGATAGCTCACCATAAGTTAGCAGTGAAAAAATGGAGCCTGGCTTTTTATCTCTCATTCATGAGAGCAGCTCCCACTTCAGCAAAGCCTCCAAGGTAAGGGCTGAAGTGTTTTGCCAACAAAAAAAGCTGACTTGGGTCCTGAGTTTGAGGTGCTTGAGAAAAGGCAGGACTCTTACTGCATGCTCTAGGATAACCCATGTGAATAAAGGTTTCAGAGAAGTGCAATAATTTAATATCTGTGACCATGTTCCTCTGGACTAGAGCACTCTCTGCCTTTGCCATGATGGAGACAGCACAAAGTAACTTGTCCTGTCTCTCTCCCATTCAGTTCATAAAGCAACACAATCTTAACCAACCCATGAAACTTGGTTTGATGTGCTGGGCTGACATTCACATCTGCTGACCCTGCTCTGAAGAGAAGTAAGGGGAAAGAGGAGTCATGTTGGTATCTTATTGCAAAGCTCCCACACCTTCTCAGTGATTTCTCATAGGCAGCTCCTTGCAGCACTGACTCTAACTCTTCCTCACAGCACAGCCAACAAACTTCAAGCCACTCCTCACCCAGCTACCCCACTCTTTTATAGCACTTATCCTTATTAGACACAGCTGTGGCCTGTTAAGGGCAGGCCTGTTCCTAATCTTTGGTGATCAGTACAGCTGCAGCTCCTCAGAGTGAGACTACCTTCTGCACTATCTTCATTTCCTTACATTCTATCCCCCCACAGAGCTGGGGGAGAACAGCAGGGCTGAAGGTCACACCTCTGTCAGCATCTTCATCCTTGTGTCCCTAATTCAGACCAGAGGCTGTTTCACACAACATGAGAGACACAGTAATGGTCAGAGTGACACACTGACCTGGGCAGCAGCCCTTCCTGGGGTCTTTGGGCTGGTCTGCCAGCATTATCTCATCCTTCTCAGCATTCTCTATCAGCATGGCTGTGAAGGGGGTGACAATGTGATGGTCCAGAGACATCTGCAGGATGGATTTGGTGATGTTCCTCTTCAAAGCTGCGGTGGGGGCTGCGTTTCTGGGTGGAAACAGAAGCAGAACCCCTGGTTAGAAGCTCTACAGGGCACCTGCCAGGGCAGCTCTGTCATGGAGGGGTCACAGAGCCAGGGGGAAAGGCTGAGGGGATTAACCCTGAGCTGTTCCATGGCTCTCACTCAGGCTCCATAAAGTGAATCCCCATCATTTCATTCCCTCAGCCTCACAGCCAGGCCTGTTTGAGCACATTGCTCCTCACCTCTCTGCCATCATCTGGTTGACAGTCAGATAGGCCCACAGCTTCCTGGTGAAGTCAGGATCTGCATATTTGTCCTTTTTCATGAATCCATCCAGCTCTTCAACATCTCTCAGGGTTTCCATGACGAGCTCTGCGTTTGCCTGTGCAGAGAGAGAAAAAGATAAGGGATTGGAGCCAGCAGAACGGGGTGCCTTGAATTCCCCTCCTGGCTGGTGTTAAGGACCCACTCTGGCTCTGCCCTTGGTCACTTCTAGATCAGAAAGTCCCAGCACTGTTGGCCTGACGCGATAGAGAGGGAAGGTGCAGCAGGAGGTCCTTCTGCTAAAGACACTTCTGTGGCAGTGGATTAAAGTGGTTCAAGGAGCTGTTAACAGTAGCCCAAAAGGTGCTACCTCATGCCAAAAGAAGAGGCTCTTGACAGAGCTCTGTAATCCTCTCCTCAGGCTTTTTCACATCCAGTCCCACTGAAGAACACCAACCAAATTTTACTTTCTCACACAGGCCCTTGGACTGCACTGGGCTTTGGCAGGAAAAAATACTGAAGATGTTTGGGTTTTCTCCAACAGCTGACAAATGATAACTCCTAAGCCCTGTGAGAGTGCAGATAATTCTGTTCCTCCTCAGAAAGAAGGGTCTCAGTGTAATATTCCCATCCCATTCCACCTGGAAGAGCAGCCCTGAAAACATGGGGAAAGGCTCATCACACATAAAAGGGCAGTGCTAGGTCTTGATATGCTGTAGATCCACCAGCTTGAACTCCCTGACGGTGGGAAGTTCAGACAGGAGTTACCTTAGGGGATCACTCCTGCATCTCCACAAAGCATGAAGGAAAATCCATACTTTTGTCTGGATTTAATCTTTTTGGTACATTTATCAGCAGGAAGTTCCTCTGGCAGGCTGCAGCGAGTGGCTGTGCTTGAAGCTATTGTGAAACACTATTGGAACAATCTCCCCATGAGTATCCCCATGTTCCCACCCAGAACCCAAGAGGGAAAAGCCCTCCACTGGGCATTGACCTTCAGCAGAAACACTGCATACAGGAGGGAATGGAGCAGCCCAAACCCCCTGGGCAGGTGTCCCAGGGACACCTCCACTCACTGCAGTCGCTGTGACGATGCTCTCCAAGTGCTGCAGGTTTTCTGTGTCCACCTTCCCGGCCACCACGATCTCTGAGCCACCAAAGTAGTTGTGGAAGCTGCTCTGGGTGACGTCTGACACTGACTCCTGGGGGTAGTTGAACTGAATCTTCTTCAGGAGTGGGGTGGAGACCTGGTTGTAGAAATTCTGAGAGGGAAGGAGGCAGAGAAGTGAGTTTGAAGTGGTTTTTTTGCAAGGCCACTCTTACTGAAAGGACAGCAGGCGAAAAAACCTGGAGCTCTAAGGAGAAAGAGGGAATTTCTGTCACCATCATATTTTCTGAAAAATCCTCTTTGCCCAGGATTCTTCTCCTGGGAAGCTGAGAAGCCTCAGAGAAAAAGGGAAATAATTCTTATCTCATTTGCTTTTCCTATGTTTTGCTGCTTTGGAATGTGATTGGAGATTGTTTATCCAACATGTGAATTGTTTTAACTTAATGACCAATCATGGTCAGGCTGTGCCAGGACTCTGGAAGAGAGAGTCATGAGTTTTGATTGTCATTCTTTGTAGCCTTCTATCTGTATCCTTTCTCTATTCTTTAGTATAGTTCTAGTATAGCATAATATCATATCATATCATATCATATCATATCATATCATATCATATCATTACATAAAATAATAAATTAGCCTTCTAAGAACATGGAGTCAGATTTGTCATTTCCTCATTCATCCTGGGGACCCAGCAAATACCACAAATTTCCTCATCTCGTTGAATGCAGACTTCATATTTGGCATACTTTTAAGTGGGTAGAGCAAGAATATCTGGTCCAAGTCTTGTGAAAGTCAAAGGATGGTCAGAAGTCCATGGGTTTTGTTGTTCCCAGACCTAAAAGTCTTGAGCACAGATGTGTGTGGGCCTGAATCCCCACACAGCTCTGGGCTACTGTGTAAGACACACAGCTACTCCCCACCTAATTCTTGTATAGATGGTGAAATCAGGGAACAGTTACAGTATAAGGATGTCAGGGTTTAATCAGTAGCAATTCCCTCTCACTGATTTGAAGCCAGAGAGAGAGTTGAACTTTTTCTTGCATTGGCTAAGTCTGGATTATCATTTAGCATTTATATCTAGGAGTTTTGTTAGTGATGAAATGGCCTTAAGTAACATCCAAGCCTTAATTTTAATTCAGAAAATCTTTTTTTGTAGTCAAGGCTGTTTTATGGAAATTAATTTTACACAAGGAAGCAAAGTATGTGTTATAGATATTATTAAAACTGTAACTAGGACCACTTGAGTTGAAATATGATTGATATCTTGCAGGACTCTCCAGAAGAAATTATGGGTTTTGAGAACTTCTTGCTAGTGGAGCTACAGCTGTGAACAGAACAGGAGAGTTTCAGAGGCAATGAGGCAGAAACTCACCTTCATTTGGAGAGAAGTCTCCTGGTTTCCAAAAATCCTGTGGGCCATGCCGCGGTTGTCGGTTGCGATCCTCTGCAGGAAATCGTAATCTACATCAAACCCAATCCCCAGGCAGAAGAGAGAGAATTCATCCTTGATGCTCTGCTTCACGTTCTTCTGGATGGTTGTCAGCTTCAGCTCACCTTGGAGACACAGAAAGGGTGACATTCACCTGAGCAACAGGAAAGTCTCCACCAAGGTGAGCACGTTCCTGCTCTCCCTGTGTGTCTGGTTCTCTCTGGATATTAGGGAAATCCAGGCAGCCAGCTCACTGCCAGATTTCCATTGCCTACAGCAATGTTTGAGCTTCTCCTGGATAGAGATTAACAAAGTGTTTGCACTGAAGATGATCCTTTTGGACAGTTTTTTTTTGATGTATGATGTGTTTTCATTGTATGTTCAGGACTCTTAGTCTCTTTCAATCCTAGAGGGATTTGAAATTTTTGAACATCTGGCGTTCTCCCAAAATTAGTAATTCAAGCTCTCTGCAAATTAAGACCTCTCCATGAAGACTTTACTTTGTTTCTCATACTTAAGATGTTCTCTGTCATCATTGGGATGACAGAGAACATTTAGGCTTATTTTTAATGGCAGATTTTTGGACCTGACATCTTCAAGTCACCAATTGCTTTGACCTGTACCAAATTCAATCCAAATTAGTTTGTTTTCCACTCTCTTTTCCTGCTTGTGATGTTATCCTTGTGACTCCACAGATCTGTGTGGGCTAAGCTGAGAGGAAGAGGAAATTTTTGTACAATCATAGGATCATAGAATGATTTGTGTTGAAAGGAATTTCAAAGATTATCAAGTACCAACACCCCTGCTATGGGCAGGGACACTTCCCACCAGACCAGGTTGCTCAAAAGCCCAACTTCTCTAAGGTTGTTTTGATAACCAGTCCTACAGGACTTGTGCACTTCTGTAAATTGCAAAAAAAATCATAACCTGCACAATAAGCTGCTCATCTTTTGAAACCTTCTGTGCAAAGCCCCATGGCACTTCTAGCACTTGGCAAAAGGGCAGCAGAAGGCATTGGAAGAAAGATGAATGGAATTTTTTAAACTTACTGCCAAATTGTCTACTTGTTGCTTTTCTCAGGCTTACCCCACCAGCCTTTCTTCTCACCCAAAGAAGGATCCTTACCTACTGTTGGGTCTCCATCAGATACCAGTACAATCATGGAAACTGAGTTTGGGTCCAACATGCCTAAACTTTTGGCTTCGTTCAGGATGAAAGTGGCTCGGAGAAGAGCTTCATTGATATTTGTGCCTGTCAAAGACACAATGAAGAAAACAAGTTTTTTATTCTTGTTGAATCCAGATCAGCTCTGATTCTAGTGGAGTTAAGAGGGACAAGAGCTGAGATCAAAGCAGCAAAAGCCCTCCTCTCTGATGTTTCTGCACTCAGGTTCCCTTTTTCATCCCAGGCTGTCGTCTTCATGAGGCTCCTCCACTCCCCCTCACTAATTCCAGTGTGACCATTTGTGATGTTGGGAACTACTTGGTGTGGGAAGAATTACTGGGTTTGCAGGCAGGTGATTGAATGAGAGCATGGAAAAACTTCCTGTTTTGGCCATCAGCCCATTCCTTGGACAATGAGAGGTATATGTTTGCTGAGCTTATCTAAGGTTTGATTTGTGACACAGAAGGAGCAGAGTAAGAAATCAGGATGAGAGGAACAGAAACCTGAAGGCTGAGCAGACAGCAAATAGGTATTTTTTTTGGTCAAGAAAGAAATAAGTCACCAGCTCCAGAGACAAGATAATAAAATGCTGCATTTAAACTGGCTTTGCTGGATGGGAGCTGATCTCTAAGCTTATCTGTCAATTCTTTTGGGGTAAAAAAGTCAGCCACTCATATATCCAGCTTGGTTTCCTATTTCCAATCCACTGATGATTTTGGACAAGTCTATAACTTCATGTTCATTGTAGTGAAAACTTCTGGAGATGAAGCTACTGCAGCGCCAGAAGGCTCTGATGTTAGGGGGAGTCTCTCCACACTACTGATGCACAAATAACTGAATAACAAATCCAGAACTGCACTTCAGAGAGTGGCAGATTAAAATCATCATAAGCCCCTTCCAAAGAACTGTGCAGCTGAAAAAGGCATCTGTCCTTGTTTATCAGACAGGGAATGAAGGCACAAAGAGGATAAACAGTTTCCCCACATGGCATTTAGTAGCTCATAGAATCATTGAATCTTTAAGGTTGGAAATGACCTCTAAGATTGAGCCCAACCATTAACCCCAGTCCACCACTAAATCATGTCCTTAAATTCCTGCAGCTGTTTCTTTGTGGTCCAACCCCTTCCCCAGCTCTGTTGCCCTTCTCTGGACATGCTCCATCCCCTCAATGTCCTCCCTGTTGAGAGGGGCCCAAAACTGAACACAGGACTGCAGGTGTGGGCTCACCAGTGCCCAGCACAGGGAGGGTCACTGGCCTGGTCCTGCTGGCCACACAGCTGCTGGTCTCAGCCAGGACACCATTGGCTTTCCTGGCCACTGGGCACACTGCTGGCTCACATTCAGCTGCCTGCCAGACCAGGAAAAATGGTTGTGATTCCCTGCTTAGGGAATATTTCATCTGCCTGTTCATCCAGGCCTATGAGATGGACTTCATCTTTCTGTGGTGTTTGGGATCTCCGAGGTGGGAGGTAAGATAGATTAAAGGCAGCTGTTCTGTGGCTGGTGTTCTATCTGCCACAGGAGGAATGCCATCCCATCCCTTAATGCAACAAACTGCAATTCTTGCTCTTCTTTTAGGCATGCTTTTTCTATTTTGGGAATCAGATTCTTTTTTTAGGAATACTCCGACAGCCCGAAGGCTGTCAGAGCCACTCATTCCTGTGAGATGCAACTTCTGCGAGTGCCCTGCAATCAAAACCTCATACCCCCGTTGGGATGGATTGTCTGGATGTACTTCTTGGCATCTTCCACCTGTGCTGGGGTGGCTGAGACCAGGTTGTCCCTCCAGCAGCGGACGTTGTGGTTGAAGTCGATCAGGGAGAACTGGTCAGCAGCACGGAGCTCACTCAGTATTGCCTTCATGGCCTCGATGGTCTGAGGAGAAGTTTAAGAGAAGACAGCTTTATCCTTCTTGCTTATGAAAACCTCTTCTTAACTTGTGACCACAGGAAAATATTAGCCTATGAGCAATAAGTGCATGAGCACTGAAATCCAAGTTAGAATCTGCTATCCAAATCTCTCTTTTAAAATTTTTTTTTGCACTTCTTGCATAATGTCAAAATTTTCACCAAAGAAACACCAAATAATTGCGAATAGGAAGGATAAATTCATGGCTCAGCTTGCAATTAGGAAGGATAAATTCATGGCTCAACTTGCTTAACTCCCGCTAACACAGAGTGAAGTGAAAGGGAGAAACATTTGTGGTTCAGGAGAGAGCAACTGCTGGGATCAGCTCAGGAGATTTAGCTCTGTCTGCAAAGCAGTTGTTTCAGGCTGGGTAACATCTCTTTGAAGATGTGTGATTTAAACAAGAGACAATTAACCTGCATCCCAGTTTTGCAGCACTGATTTCCCCAAGGAAGCAATCTGCCAAGCCTTACTATTGTGCTCTGAAGGAAATTCAAATATACCTGGATGATCCCCAGCTAATGTTTGTCCAGTCAGTTCTTAAAACCCTTCAGTGACACATGATACACAATCTCCCAGACTCCTCACTCAGACCTACAGGGTTTTCCCTAATATAAAAGATAAACCTCTCCTGCTGCAAATCCATTTGATTCCATCTTATTCCACCCTGTCTGGGCATGAAAGTCAGTTGATGAGTTTCCCTTTCAGAAAAATTGTTTGCATATTTGGAGGCTGATTATCTTTCTTGAGGCATTTTCTCTTGCAGACTAAAATATCTTATTTTAACATTTTTTCCCCTTTATGGGTTTTGCTGTCTAAACAATCCTTAGTGGTCTTCAGAGGGCTGTCAACAATTCATCCATGTTTGGAAAGCAGGGATGTAGTATCCCCATTGAGACTTTCCCAGAATTCAGTATGGAGCATTAGAGAAAAAGGGGTCAGAGCCTTTGCAAAATATTTTGTGATCTGTCCTTTAAAATTTAAATTTAGAGTTAAAATCTGGCACCACCTCTTCCTTAAAACATGGGAAAAGCATTATAAATAATGGGGTAAAATCATGAAATCTTTGGTTCCAAATATTCTCCAAATTAAGCTGGTAATTTTGTGTGCCAGTGTGCTGCAAAACTGCATGGTAAAGCACATGGGGAAAGTTGGCAGGACAATCATTTTGCACCAGAGGTCAAACACTTACCTGTTTCATTTTCAGTCCCCACATTGAGCCACTGACATCTATAACAAATAAAATATTTTTGGGCAGTGGATCAAGATTTTCCGGAGCAAAGAAGTGAATAAAATAGCCATTAAAAATCTGTAAAATAAAATAAAAAAAATCCCAGTGAAATGAGCTATAGCAAAGATTTCAGAAAATTCAAGACAGCGACAGAGCAGAAAATTCTTATTCTCTTAATGAGCTAATTATTTTTCCCTTTTGTCTTTTTCTCTTCTTTATTGGCCAGTTTTAACTTTCATCTCTGCACGTCTCTGTAGCCTTACACAATTTTTACTCAATAAAAGCAGAGCCTGGTTCTCAGACAACTTCTATGCCCTAGCATAGGGAAGAATGAAAAATGCTTTGAAAAAGACTGTTCTGCCTGTAATAATTCAACCTCATAACTCAGCTTCATGTTAACATAAAAATAGTGATGTTCTGGTTGTCTCCTTGTGATGTATTGGTACAACATCCAATGACTCCATCCTCTGATTCTACATTAAATCACCAGAGTGCTGCCAGGTATAAAGACATTGGCTTTTGGACACGACAGGAATCTTCTCCTGCTATATGTAAGCCCATGTCTTAGTCATAAATTAAATAAATCCATTCTGCCCACTTAAAATCCCTCTGTTCTTTCAATTGGATACAGAGCTTGTCCTCATGCTTATTTCCCTGAAGGATGAAGTTTAGCACAGTTTGCTGAAGGACAGCAATTCCTTTATTCACAGCTCTCTGGTCCCAGCTGAGCAGACTCACTTACTTCCAGCTCTCCCCCCGTGGTTTCTCTGTTCACATCGTACTGCACCACAAAATTTCCATCCACGGCCGTGGACGAGCACTTGGGGCATTTTCTCTGCTGATCCATTGTTGGCTTGAAAGAAACGTGAGCCTTGGAATGAGGAGAGACCATCAGTCAGCCAGGTGTTGTGGGAGAGGGGGTGGTTGACGCAAAGAGGCTCCACATTTTCATGAATTATCTGATTTTCACTGATTTCATGCTTTCATTATTTGTGGAAAATGGACTTTGTCACTTCAGAAGAAAAACAGCACTGAGGTTTGCCTGGATATGTTGATTCAGTAGTAGCAACTGTGACACAAATCACATGACCCATCTACAGCACCAAGAATTTCAACTGGAGCTGGGCAAACCATTTCTATTAAGCAACACACTGGGTTTTATTAACGTTTTCCTAGTTGAAACTATCCACAATTTTATCACCATTTTTAATAGGTTTCCAATTGCCTTTTTTCTCCCAAACAAAGAGGATTGCCATCTGTCTGTGAATTGAGTAGTAGGAAACATTTTCATTAGTCATGTGATTGATTATGCTGACTTTATGGTATTTTTTTCTGTTTTAACTGGATAACATAAAATTGCCTGAGAAGACTTAATATAGACACATAGTACCTCTGAAATAATTTGCTAAACTGGGAAATGGGGGTGAATTTAAATATCAGGAAACAATATTGTCTGACATATTGCTATGGAATTAAAGACCGATTTTCCCACATTTTTGCGTGTTTCCAGCAGGTACAAAAAATTGCCAGGACTGTGCAGAGTAAGCGTGAAAATGGAAGATTTTGTGTTTTTTCCAGTCTGTCACTGGTTACCTTTTTCTCTCCCTTGGAGATGGTGGTGATTCCATTGAAGTGATCTCCGAGTGAATTAGGAACATGCACGTAGCGCAGTCCCTGCGGCTCAATGATGCGGACATCCACCTAAGGGCAGGAAGGGAGGGCATTTATTGTGGGCAGTGCTCCATCCCTGGAAGTGCTCAAGGCCAGATTGGACAGGTTTTGCAGCAACCTGGTCTAGTGAGGAACGTATGCGTCCTGTCCCCAGTTGTAAACACAGCTGAGAATCTCCTGAATCGTGACTGACTCACGTCAGGACCAAACAAGCTTTGACATTTTTATACTCTTGTGTAAACTTGACTGGAGGAAAACAAACAGTACTTGCTATTTATTTGGAACAGTGCTTTTCACAAAAACCCCAACTTCATGAGGTAGTGTCCTATGAGAGCTGATGATCTCTGGCTGTCCCTCCAGAGCCATGATTTGTCTTAGAATCACAGAATGGCTCGGGATGGAAGGGATCCTAAAGTTCATCCAGTTCCAAGCCCCCGGCCATGCACAGGAACACCTCCCTGAAAACTGTGGGTGCTTTCTCAGCAAGGATTCATCTGTGGGGTTCTTCCCACACGCCCCAGCTCTGCTTTACCTCCAAGTGCTTGGCCAGGCGCCCTGGCTTCACAGAGATGACGTGCTCGTAGGAGCTCAGCTTCCTTCGGATCATTTCATGGTAGTGAAGCTGGAACTGGATCCTCATTCCTGGGGGCACGTTTACTTCGGTTTGGAAGTTTTCCATGTCCAAGGCATTGCTCCTGAAAAATCAGCCGTGGGGTTATTTGGAGAAAATACAAGGAGAAGGAAAAGCTTCATTGCACTTTGGTTTAGTTTGAGGCTTTTGATTCTAACTGTGGCCTCTGTCAGGGAGCTGCAGTTGTCTGCTAGTATTTATGTATATAAGTTTATTTAAAACACAGGGTGTTTTAGCAAGCTGAAAGCTGAAACACATTTTAAGTCCATGACAATTAAATAGCAGAGCTGCTGTAAGCAAGCATTCTCCTTTGCAGGATTCCCCCTCATCTATCCCCTCCTGGGATGGGTCATCTCAGTTCTCCTGTGAGTAAATCCAGTACAAAACCCATATGCCAGAGTGTTTATACCTGACTATTCCAGCAGCTTTGCCTTTGGCTTTTGCTTGAGCATACATTTTTCTGGCTTCAGATTTTTCCCGAATATGGCTGGTAAATGTGATACCATTGATATCCCTAGGAGAGAGAAACACAGTCAGCTTGCAAAAGAAACAACTTTACAATCGAGGACTGTTTCTTCAGTTTACATCAGTGAAATCTAAGCTGGTGGGAAATGAAATAACAAGGTTCTTATTTAACCCCAAAGTAATGAATTCTGATTTTCACTAGAGCTCTATCTTTTTCCCTACCTGATTTTTATTTCAAGTAGCCAGCACCATTGTGCTCTGAGGAGGATCTGCTCTCCTCCAGCTCCTTTACAATTTCCCCATGCTTTGGGCAGGGAATGCAGTTCCTGATGCCATGGATTGTTTGGAACATGGATCAGGACATCTCCTGACCAGCAACCTGGCTGCTGCCTCTCTGAATGGATACTGAACCAGGCCAGTTTCTGTTCAGTGAGGGCTCTGATTTGGGTCTCTCTCCTTTGATCTGGCAAGGTGGGGGCTTAGTCTGTTTGAGACTTTTGTCCATTTTTGCTGATATTGACCAATGGCTCAGTAATTACTGGAGAGAAGGACCTGGACAGACAGGCAGATTGATGCATGAACCTCCTGAGAAAGCCTGCGAAAAATACACTGAACTTGGAAAATAAGGAGAGCTTTTTTTGTTCACAAATACTTCCTTCCCAGCCCATTGAATGCTTCCAGAAGATGAGGCTGATATCTTTAATTTTAGTTGGGCCTTGGATCTTCAAAGAGACATGAGTAGTTAATTAATTGTTATAAAGTTGGTTATTGTATGAATAGATTAGTTTTGAAGGTAAAGAGTTGAAGGCATTAAAGTCTGTGTTAAAAACTTTCTGGTACAGAGTTCCAAGGAACAGTGGTAGTAGTAGCAATAGTTGTTCTCTGGTATAGAGTCTGATGTTTTCAGTAGTAGTAACTATAGTTTTAGTAGTAGAACTATAGTTTGTTCTTTTTCTTTCTTCTCTTTTTCTTCTTGCTCTTTTTTCTAATACAGGGGGATTTTTATACATAAAACAAGTAATCAGCTAAAAGCACGATTCTAAAATATTCTTTCTAAATTAATCTGAACTTAATTTTAATGTGTGAAAGTAGTATTAGTTTTTACTTTAAAAACTATGTATATAATATTTCTTTCTGTAATTAATTAGAATTTATGTATATAAGTTTATTTATTTATGTGAATAGTTCTATTTATTTATGCATATAGTTCTATCTATTTTAGAGATGTAAGTAAAGTTCTGCTATGTTTTTGGTATGTTTGGAGTAAAGTTATTGAACTTTAAACTTAGCCTTAGGGTCTTTAGTTAACACAGTTTTTAAAGGTACTTAAAACATATTTCTGCTTATTTAAAATTATAACTTATATTTCTATTTACTTAAAATTTAAACTTTTACTTCATATTTATGTGGTTTAATAGATCTTAATCTTTTTAAAGGTTTTAATTTAACTCTTGTATTCATCTCTCTCTCTCTGAGGAACTCAGAGAGCCTTGTACTCTAACACCACCTGACCCCTACTTACATGGTAAAGTTGTCAATGAAGGCTCCTTTGGGGACTTGCACGTCAAACATGATGGGCTGGGGCCTCCTGGCATTGTTCACCATCTTGGCTTGGATCATGGTGTTGGCCAGCCTGGATGTGATGGTGGACTGCACCTTGTAGCTGTAAAGACCTACCTTGTCATCATCCTCCACCTGCATTTGACAAAATTGCTCTATAAATTTAGGGCATCACTGGAAAAAATGTCCTAGAGGACAATATCAACCATTTCTATAGTCTCAGTGCTACTTTTTAATTGCTGCTCCTTACAATATGGCAGCTAGAAGGGACATGAGCTCAGGTTCAGGAAATCTCCGTGTTTCACCTGGAAATTGTGGCAGGATATTCACCTGAATACAGTTCATTGTAACATTTCAGCTGAAAGAGGGCATTTTTTAAGCTGGAAGGTTTTCCTTGCTTTTCACCTTGCAACCAGTCCTTGGAATGACTCTAAGAGTGCAATCCAGCATGGAAAGCTACACAGTAATCCTGAACATCATATGATGAGGAGGAGAGAGCTCACATTTTCCATAGAAGTCCTAAATAGAGGAGACTTGAAGCACTGGTTACTGACCTAGTGTTGTAAATTGTTAAACCACAGCAGGAGGATAACAGTATTTAAGTGTTTTATTAAGACATTGTCTTTTTCTAATCTGTTTTGATGCTTATTTCTTCATATTTACCATACCCTTCTCCCTCCAAGAGCAGATATATCAATAGTATTGTGCAAACAGCACCCTGTTTAAAGAAAATAGGTTAATACCCAACCAGCAGTAAAAACAAGGAACTGAACAAACAGAGGGATTGATTTCCAAAAAAAATGGTTAACCAGAAAAACACTTTGTTCAGTAATATTTACCACAGAGGAAGAAAAATACTCACCAGATCTCCATCATACCCCCAGTCAGATGCGCTCCGCTGGAAAAGAGAAATATGGAGGGGATATTTCAGCAAAGCTAAAACATGACTGGCTGTTTCAAGGCAGGGAGCAGTGTCTAAAAACAGTTTTCAAGATTGTGAACCACAGAATCATAGGGAATCACAGAACCATTATGTTTGGAAAAGACATCTAAGACCAAGTCCAACCATTAACCCAACACTGCCAGGGTCACTAAACATTCACATGATTTTTTGAATTCTTCCATCAGTAGTGACTCCGACATGTCCATGGGAAGCCTGTTTCAATTCTTGACAACCCTTTCATTGAGGAATTCTTCATTAATATCCAATCCAAACCTCCCTTTGCACAACATTTCTTCTTGTCCTGTCCCTGTTCCCTGGGAGCAGAGCCTGACCCCCCCGGCTGTCCCCTCCTGTCAGGGACTTGTGCAGAGCCACAGGGTCCCCCCTGAGCCTCCTTTGCTCCAGGCTGAGCCCCTTCCCAGCTCCCTCAGCTGCTCCTCCTCAGACCTGTGCTCCAGAACCTTCCCCAGTTCCATGGCCCTTCTCTGGACATGAATGAGAATTAGTTTGAGTTCCCAGAAAAGTGTGAATATTCCTTTTGTCTTATTTCATGTATTTCTACATGCGATGTTGGAGCATGTGATTTCCCAGCTGTGCCTCAGAACCTATCATAAACAGGACAGCTTTCTTCCTCTTTTATTTTATTTTTAAAGAAAACATTGTCTTTTAGAAAAACATTCTTCCTGAAAGCTAATCATGCTGGCAGAAAGTCATCCTCAGACACCCTTGTTTTTAACAGAAAAGTTCTCTTTGTTTTTCTATGAAGGTGAAAAAACCTCAAACCCCAGACTTCTTTAGCTCACTTTGTAGCCATTTACATTAGAAAATATTTATGTATTATATGCACTATATATAAATTAAAAAACCCATTATGTAATCGATTTTACATTTACATGCTTGTGCCTATGGAAATTAGTTATGCATGGATTACTTAGACGAAATTGCTCATTAATGGTTGTGGTTTGCCCCTGCTCTAGGAATGGCTCCATTTGGAAATTTCTATGGCAAGGTGCTGACATCTTGTGGCCATTCAAATAATTCTGTTCAATTCCCCAAAAAATCTCCCCCACATAAGGAATGTTTCTATTAATCCCCTGAAAGGGAATTTGGCTCACCTAGATGCAACTTTTTAATGCAGAGATCTACTTTTGGGTTATCATCACATCTAGGCCAGCTCAGCTGTCCAGGGTCAAGAGGACCCAAAACACAGAAGATGCTCATGAAAACATCATTTAATTCCATGGTGCACAGCAAGATTGCTCTGCAATTGTTAAATTCACTTGAAGCTAATTAATATACTGTTCTAGGGAAATCTTGTGCTGTATAAGAGATGATGATGCCATAGCAAGTTCATGTTAAAGACATGATTTTAAGGACCCTTTAAAGACAGATGGAGAGGATTTCTCCCTGCCTGAGAACAAATGCAGGTTTTCATTTTCTGGCTCTAAAGGCTCTGAACCACTCAGACTGGGATTTCAGGATATGGAAGTTTATGGCTCTCTAGAGACCCTCTGCAGACTGATCCTGTCACACCTCACAATCTTCACTGTACAGTGAATTGGATTTTCACACCTGATAAAGGATCCAACCATTTTTGGCCCCACACATACCCTTGGCACAGGGAACATCAGCAGCTTGAATACAAATTAAGATTAAACCAACATTAACTGAAACAAATTTAATTTTGGAAAGATGAAGACCAAGACCTCAGAAGACAGGGGTTTTGTTTTATTGGGGATACTTTTCTGGTTCACAGCTTAGGGCTCCTGACCCACTTTAGGAATGGTGGTTAAAGCTTTCAGGATGCCCAGCTTTCCCTCCTGATGGTTCTTTGTGGAGAAGAGGGGGTATCTGAAGGAGAGGGAGCTTCCACTGCACATGTAGTGACTGCCAGGGCTGCTGTTAGAGATCAGACATGGGCTGGGCCAGCCATACCCCTGGGAACTCAGAGGTGGCAGAGGGCAGCCACTCCAACAGGCCAGGAGGACAGAGCTGTACCTTTATCTTCAGGCACCTGAACCCCAGAATCATGGAAACACAGAATCACAGGATGGTTTGGGTTGGAAGGAACCCTAAAGATCCTCTGGTTCCACCTCCCTTGCCATGACCAGGGACACTTTCCACAAAATCAGGTTACTCCAAGCCCCATCCACCTGGCCTTGAAATTCCTACTTCAGGTCTGAGGATCTGCTGATGTGATTATTGAGAACAGGGTGGTACCTGAGACTATTTCCAGCATGAGGATTCATGGCTGATCCTGGCTTTAAAACCACATCCAGACCTGCTGATCACTGCACAAAAAGAGGATCTTGAGCCACATCTCATGCATGCCAAATTCCTAATCAGAATGAAGACAATATGTGCCTCAGGAACTCTTTGAAGGACAGATGCTGGGCTCTGTCTTCAGATACTGAGATGCATCCTCTCCTGAAACCTGTGCAGGACATGGATATGTAACCCTTCACAGTGATCTTTGTTCAAATCACTGTGCATGGATATTGCAGCTATTAAGTAAAATAAGGAAAGCACAGTCACAGGTGTTCTGCATTTGACAGAAATTGCTTTTCTACTGGGGCATGAAAAATGTTGAAAAGCAGATGCCCCACAGGAGAAACCAGAAAGGAGAAGGTGTCTGCAAGTGTTCAAGGCCAGGAAGAACAGGGCTTGGAGCCACCTGGGACACTGGAAGGTGTCCCTGCCCATGGCAGGGGACTGGAAGTAGATGATCATTCAGGTCCCTTCCAACCCAAACCATTCCATGTTTCTGTGATTCTATGATCTACCTGGAATGCCCTTACAGTTCTTTGAGGTGCTGTTCCCTCATAATTCACCTATTTTCCTGTAATTTCCTAAGCAGTCTTTAACACATTCCAAATCCATGGCAGCCTCTTCACACTCCTTTCAGGACATCCTCACTGTGAGGTGCAAGAAGAGAAATTCCAGATCTAAGCCAGTTTGTCTTCACTGTGCTGCAGATGGATCCTGTCTGTTTGGTTCCCTTCACACCCTGGCAGCTGGGGGAGTCTCCAACCAGCTGATTTAGGAAGAAATTCTTCAGAGTGAGGGTGGTGAGGGCCTGGCAGAGGATGTCCAGAGAAGCTGTGGCTGCCCCATCCCTGGAAGTGTTCCATGCTGGGTGGGGCTTGGAGCACCCTGGGACAGTGGAAGGTGTGGAAGGTGTTCCTGCCCGTGGCAGGGAGGTTGGAATGAGATGAGCTTTGAACTCCCTTCCAACCCAAACCATGCCATGGATCTATCATTCCATCCTATCTCTTTCCACAAATCCTTCCTGTGCTGCTTCTCTTGGAGGGGAAACCAAGAGAGGGGGGCAGGCAGAGAAGGAAAAAGGTGAGATCTCACCCACCTCTGGACAGCCAGACCCAGGTCTGGGCAATGTGCTGCAGAACATCCCACCTCACAGGGTGCCTCACAGGTCTAGACACTTTATCTGTCTCCCAAACAGAGATAAGAGCTGTGCCCCACCATATGGAGGTTCACAAGGTCAGCTGCATTCCAGCCCATGGAACACTCTGCTGCTGTGGTCACGAGGACCATGCACACACCTCAGGCACAGCATTTGGGAATTACTCAGGGGCAGAATAGCAGAATACCTTCTCTGTACCTAGAAAACCATCCTCTGTGTTTAGAGCCAGTCCATGGGGTCTGCAGGGAACTCCTTTGCCTTGTTGCCAGTGGGCTGGTGAGCTCTTTGCAGAAAAGCATAGTGCTGAAAAAATAATTTGGGAGACAGCCTTCCTGTAGTGATGAGCAGGACATAACTGTGTGCCTGCTGCTGGCCAAGGGCTGCTGTCTCAAGATGACTTACACAGTTCAGTTTAATCTAATTTATTATATTTTATTGTGACTCAACTAATATAAGAGTAGCTGAGATCTTCGTTCCACTGGTTTGCAAAGATTTATTTGATAGGTAAAAGATGGGAAATAATGTATGGGAATAAAAGCAATAACTGGTATAATGAAACCAGTGGTGGAATTGTAAATTACTGCATGCATATGTCTGTGCCTCTATGTACCCAGAAATTGTGGGAACAGAGGCAACATAATACATATGGCACTGATACAGACATATTGGAAAGAAATGATGCCCTGAAGAAGTGCAGCTAGGAGGGATTTCTGTTTGGATCATGATTCAATTATTTAAATACTGGACTGGCAAGTGTGACGAGGCTTGATTCATACTCATGCTAAAATCTGCCATTTTCTTCCACTGTTATGCAGGGTTTAGGTATCAATAAGTTCCATCCAAAGCCTTAGGATAAAGGAAAATCAGGTTTGCCTGTGTGTGATTTCAAAGACTCTGGGAAATCCAACATTACTCAAGAGGATCTTTCGTTTTCACTACATTGAACAGGCTCAAGAAAAGCAGCACCAGAGCTTGGTGGAGGACAAGGTCCACTCTGATCATCATTTCTTTCATGTAGTGTAATGAAAAATTTAATACATTCAAACAATTGATTTAATGAGTATTATCATTAATTGCTACCAAGTAAAACACAGAAAAACTCGAAATGCTGCTCTAAATGTTTCTGTCTCCCAAGCCAACAGACTAAAACAATCTGCAACCCATCAGTGTGCTGCAAACAGATTTTCTTCCCAGGTCTCAGGTGCCACCAGCTCATCACTGAGTGCCACTCTCTGACCAGAGTTAAATATGAATGCATGGACTGGATGTTCACAGCCTGCACTTGCCAGTGTCTGAGGTTTTCCTCATGGAAAAACCTCACCTGTTTCAATGGGATTTTCCCCAGACATGAAATTAGACAAATATCTCATTGTTTATCAGCTCAGAGCACAGAGACAGAACAAAGCCTTGCTGTGCTTAGGGGAGAGCAGCAGTTCTTGTTCCAGCCAGAGACATGGAAGTCTCAATGCCAGATAAATGCCTATGAAAACCAGCTGGTCCCACATGATTATACCCTCACAACCCTGGAGATGGGAAAAGACCCCTGGAGAGAGCTCCCAGGCATTCTGGCTTCCCTCCTCTTTGAAGCATTTCTGGGTACTGTACCTGGTACCTGCCATTTCTGGCCTTGGAGCTTGAGCGAAATCCATCCATTTCCAGATCAATCAGGTTTTCCACTTCCTAGAGGAGGGAGAAGAAGAAAGAGTTGCTGCTGCCTTACTGTTTGATTTATCTCTTGATTTATTATTGATTAGCACTTTACAGGACAGTTCCAAAGGGAATTTACCTCCCCTGGATGCTAATGGGGAGCACAAACCATCTCAGACCAAAATCCTCACACATTCAGTTTCCCTCAGTGGCCAACCAGCTCTATAAACTCCTGTAAAATCATGACCTTTACCATCATTTTACAGCCTTTCCTTCTGAAACAAGGAGTAATATTTAACATAAAATGACCACAAAGAGCAAGAGGCAGATTATTATCATCAGGATGGGTCTAGCCCATGGAAATTACAGCATTTCAGACACTGATATCAAAGCAAGTTCAGAGAATTTCTGCTCAAACCAGTAGAAATTTTCTCTGGTTTTACACCAACATACCTGAGAACTAAATTTCCCCCAATGACAGCAGAAGAACATCAGGTCTTTTCCAAGTGCAAAGCTGAACTGATTCATTTAGAAGTGTGGGTCACACCACAGCAACACTCTTAATTAAATTTTATTATGAGTTTAATTTATAGAAGAAGTTTAAGTGCATGAGTTATTTTCCAAGAACTCATGTGATAGCATATGTGATAGCATAGCCACAAAGGTTTGCACAAAATTAATTTAAATTGTTTGAGCATATTGATGTTAAATTGATAAGGCATCTACAATTAGAAAGAAACACAGTTCTGGAATACTTTTCCTGGGAATTACAAACCCAGTATTAAAATCTCATTGAATCAAGAAAATGGCTGTAAAAATAAAGAAAAATAGATATCCCAGCTCACTGAAGAATTTTATTGATCCTGCAAAGGAAAAGAAAGCCTCATGTCATCCCTGCTGACTTCACAGAAATATTTCAAAACTACAATGTGGAAATGGGTGTAGTTCACCTGAGCCTGGGGGTTTTAATTTAGACTCAGTTTCAGAGTCAAAGCTATAACTATACTTCTTTTCATCATAGTATTATCCCAATAACCGATGGTGTCTTTTATAAATCCTCTCGTCCCTCTGCTGAGGAATGTAAAGTCAATAGGATATTCACTCTATATTTGAATTCCTGTTAACAAAACCCCAATTCCACACAAAGCTTTGCTGAAGTTCACAGAGGTTCCATTCACAAAGATGTCTAGGTGCCCTGTTTCTGTTTATTCCAGGGAAACAGGGTATAAAATATGCTGAAGGTCTGAATACAGAAGCCCACTTAACTGTTTAAAGGTTAAAACCACACCAGAAAAGGCAACACTGAAGTAAGAATATGAAACTGCTGGGACTGAAATTTGGACTTATGCTCACACTCTCCCTTTAATAATATTAAATAGTAATAATAATAAGATTTAATAATATTAAATAAAACATTACAAATTACAAATGAAGACTAATTATCAGAAATATTTACAGCTGGAAGTAGAAGAGAATTGTGAAGCAGTGACCCAGTTCTGCTCCCACTGCTGCTTCCATCCAGAGTTCAGCAGGGAAGGGAGGCCTGGGCCCTGCCTCCAAATACTCACATCTGGGATGTCCCCAATCACCAGATCAAAGCTCCTGACTCCAGAAACGAGGAACAAAACCAAGAAGCTGCTCAGATTCTTCATTTTCTTCCCCGCTTGTTTCCTCCTGAGAGCAGCTGACACAGGTACAGGCACAAGTTCTTCCCTTCTCTGAGACAAGTTCAAGGAAACAGCCCAGGTTTGTGCAGCATTTTGAGCAAAGTTCTGAAATGCTGACTTTGTTTAGGCCCTGGGTAAATATTAGCCTTGCAACACAAGCCTGAGCTGTGGTGCCTGAGCAAGGGTTATCCAAATAGTGTCCTCACTCGATAACAGCCCTGCCTTGGATAGGCTCACTCCTTGCTTTTGTGATGTTTGACTAATTTCCTGCTAGGCACAGAGCTTGCAGTGTCCAAAAACTTCAAAAGATCTCAGCAAGAGCTCCAGCTTGCCTGTTTATAGCAAAGGAGGTGAAGTTTGGCTCTCAGCATGATGGAGGCAGCAGAGCTGGGCTCCCCCAAGGGCTCTCCCACCCAGCAACCCCCAGGGGCTGGCTGAGACCCTGGGGCTGCATCCTGACCCACACAAATGCACTTTTTTCCATTCTGCTGGGGAAAAAAAAATCATTGCTGATGGTGTGATAGTTCCAGTTTTCCAAAATCAGTCACATGAGAACATCTGATATTTTCAGGTGCATGTTTCTCCTGGGGGATTTTGAAACAGGTTTTTTTTTTGCCTCTCTGGTTTTCTGGGTGCTTAAAGTGATGAGCTAAAGAAAGCAAAGAAAAAGGGGGAAAGAAGGGAGGAAGATGCCTTTTGGGAAAAGTTGTTGGGGTATCCCTTCCACTCTTTCACAAGGAAAGGATTGTTGGAGGCACCTGAGCAGCTTCAATGCAAGTGACAGAATTACTGTGTGAACTCTGGGACAAAACAGCAGCCAAATATATATGATATGATATGATATGATATGATATGATATGATATCATATCATATCATATCATATCATATCATATCATATCATAATATGATACTTATGTTGTTGTGGTGTGTTGTGTTGTAATTATATTACATTATATTACATTACATTACATTATATTATATCACATTATATTATATCATATGTCATGTTGTGTTATGTTATATTGTATAATAATATAATATAATATAATATATTGTATAATAATATAATATAATATAATATAATATAATATAATATTGTATAATTAATATAATATTAATATAATATAATATATAATTATATTATATTATATTATATTATATTATATTATATTATTATTTAATATAAATTAAATATAATATTATAATAATATTAATGATAATGCTAATATTATTATATTAATATAATAATATTATAATATAATATTATAATTATAATATAATATAATATAATATATGATATATATTAACTATTATATAGTTAATATAATAGAATTAATATAATATAGTATTATATTATATTATATTATATTATATTATGTATATAACATGTATTATATTATAATATATTATATATTATATTATATCATATCACATTATATAATATTATTTAATATTATTTTATATTATATTATCCCATGACAGTACATTACATTATCTTGCATACTATATTGTGTTATATGATATTCACCATATAATACTAACAATATTCTGTTCTCTTCCCTCATGTTATGTTACACTTCCATGTTTCAGTAGAAGATTTCTGTGGCACAGGTCAGCTGTTACTCGTCCCCTTTTTTCCATTCTGACCGTGTCTCAGTCTGAGCGCTGAGCTCTCCCCCAGAAGCTCTCAGGGAATGCCAGCAGAGCCTTTCAGCTCCCAGCCAGGTGAGAGGGGTGGGAGGAGTGCTGTGTTTGGGAGAGGGGCACAGAGGGGGTGGGAGCAGGGTTTTCCAATAATCCTGGAATCGTTGAGGTTGGAACACCTTCAAGACCATCTGGCCCAACCCTTACCCCAGCACTGCCATGTCCACCACAGCGATCCCCAACTTCCACATCCACGCGGTTTTTGAATACTTCCAGGGATGGTGATTCCACCCCTGCCCTGAGCAGTGCTCCAGTGCTTGGCACCACTTTTGGTGAAGAAATTTTCCCTAAAGTACAACCTGGATATCCCCTGGTGCAACTTGAGGCCATTTTCTCTCATCCCTGGCTACCCAGGAACAGAAATCAGCCCTCACCTGGCTGCACCCTCCTGTCAGGGAGCTGTAGAGAGTGAGAACTTCCCCCCTGAGCCTCCTTTTCTCCAGGCTGAGCTCCTCCAGCTCCCTTATGGTGCTCCAGACCCTTCCCCAGCTCAGTTCCCTTCTCTGACACACCCCAGCACCTCAATTTCCTTCTTGCAGTGAGGGGCCCAAAACTGAACCCAAGGATTCAAGTTGTGGCCTCACCACCGACAAATTCATGGGGATGGTCACTGCCTTGTCCTGCTGACCCCATTATCTGTGGTACAATCTCAGTTTTTAAGTTACCTACCTCAAAGTTAGCTTAGGAAAACCTTCAATAAGTGCAATTGTGGCTGACAGGGCTTCTGCAGAGCTGCAAGAGCAGCAGGACAGGGCAGCCAGTCTTTGCTGTGTTGATGGTACCTACTTTAGCTTGAATTTTGTATATAAACTGATTTTTTTTGGTTTTTATTTCTATTTTTTTATTCAAATTTTTTATTCATGTGCTCCTAGTTTAGGGTGACCAGTCCTGTCTCATCAGAAACTCAAAGCTCTTCTGGAGTCATCTGGGCCTTTGGACAAATCACTGCTGCTCTGAAGAGATTAAAAAATCCCTTTAGAACAAAGTTTACTTTAAAAAACGAGTTTTACACCCCTTATTTCTGTCATCTCTCAACCACTAAATATGTTTTAATTTTTTTTTTTTTTGGTAAAAATATCGATTGGGAAATTAGTTTGACCACTAGATGGCACAAACTGCTCAAGTATACTGCCCAAAAGAGCCCAAAAAGCTGAAACCTCTCAAACTGCAGACATTACACTGGAGAAACAAGAGCTGAGGATGCTCAGAGCCCTACCACCAGTTCAGGTGAACCTCCCCAGGATTTCCTGAGGAGGACAGGATCTCAGGAGGATGTTTTGTGCTAGGTGTCCATTGGGCTCCTCCATGAGTTGTCCTCTCATGACTGGGATTCCTCTGGAAGGAAGTTTTAATGCACTGTCTGTCCTGAACCACCTGAATTAGTGCTGTGCAGAGCCTGTCTCTCAGAATAATTGAATTTTGCTAGTTTGGCTGGCACGAAATGGGGAGAAATGTCACAGTTTCTGTGTCTGATGAGATAGCCAGCATCCTCTTCTCATATTGCATTTCAAATCTGGGAATTTCCAGTGATCCAGGTAAGAACAGGGTATACCTGCAAGGAACAGATTTGGTGTGACTGCCCTGACATTAATCCCATCACACTCCAGCCATTCTGGGAAATTACAGATATGGATGTACAGCAGTGCACCAGACACAGTCAGACACCCCCAGAATCAAGGCCCTTGGGCAAAGACTTTGGGTGATTTTCATCAGAATAATACCAGGTTTTCATCAGAATAATACCAGATTTGGAAGCTTTGAAATGCTCTGCTGGGCCATGGTGCACACAGCTAATGGCAGCAGGGATTCCAGCAGACCCTGGCACCCCAGAAAATACCTTTTTACTTTTCTCTGTCCTCATGGAACCCTGCCTGGGTGGCTTCATCCGGGTTTGGAGCCTTCAACGTGACAAAAATGTGTTGGAGCAGGTCCAGAGGAGGCCACAAAGATGCTCTGGGGGCTGGAGAACCTCTGCTATGGAGACAGGCTGGGAGAGCTGGGGGTGTTCAGCCTGGAGAAGAAAAGGCTCTGGAGACATCTTATTGCAGCCTTTCAGTGCTTACAGGGAGCTTATAAAAAACAGGGAGACTGACTTTTCACCTGGGCATTTAGTGACAGGACAAGGGGTAACAGTTATAAACTAAAAGAGGAGATGTTTAGATTAGATATTAGAAAGAAATTCTTTTTGCAGACGATGGTGAGGCACTGGAACAGGATGGCCAGAGAAGATGATGTGGGTGCCCCATCCCTGGAAGTGTGCAAGTCCAGGTTGGAGCAAGCTGGTGGCATCCCTGCTTATGGCAGGGAGGTTGGAACTAAAGGATTTTTGGGCTCCCTTCCAACCCAAACCATTCTTTCAGGATTCTTTCAGGAACACAGGCACCTCTCAATAGTGCCAGAATTGGAGAGCAGCAGATCACATCCAGATGCTTCAGGGGAGATTGTTTAGATTAAGACCTGAAGGAAAATATGGAATGCAATTCCCTGAACTTCATGGTAATTAATTTTACCTCTGGACATTTCTCTATGACCACACCTGTGTAACCCTTTGGGACTCTTGCCAATTTCTTGATCCATTTGCTGGCTTTGAATGCCACTAAGTGGTACAGTTTGTTGGTGCTTTGTGTACCTTCAGTTGCTGTTTCAGACACTTCTGGTCGGGCATTTAACCCTGCTTGAGGTCACCAAGGTGCTCGTGTTTGTGTGTGAACACAGAGAGACTCCTTGATATAAAATGATCTTTTCCAGGTGAAATGTGTGTGAGAGCTCAGCTGTTGGATCATGCCCCTCTCTCTGCTGGCTCTGCTCATGCTGGCTGCAGGCACATCAGGAAATTTAATTTGCTGAGCCCCCATCCAAAGAACAGCTGCTCATCTTGCTAAGTCTGCAAAAGTCAGCACTGAACATGCCTGATGTGAGCACACCTGAGTAACTGCTTGTCCTGGGCTGCAGCAGCATCCCAGAACAGTGCCTGCCACGCTCACACCCCACACCAGGAGAAGGTATTCCTAGGAGGAGGAGGGGATAATGTGAACAATCAGGACCCCAGGCTCCATGTTCACTCAGCAAGCCTAACTGCATCTGAACCACATTAAAAACACACCTTGGTCTTACCCACTGTGAGCTGTGTCCTTACCTGCCCTTGCTGAGGGGAGCATCAGCAGAACTGGCTGTTCCTAATCCCTTTAGGAAGGGCAGTGCTTTTCCCAGCCCACTCTCTCATGCCTGTTGGTTATCCTGTACCTGCTGGAGGATCCTGTTCTGGCTTGAATACCTTCCTTTCACCAGGTGTGCTTAGGCTCAGCTTCATTGCAGCATCTTTGCAGAGTCTCACTGCTCTGACACTCCTGGCCCTCAGATCCCCACCTGGGCAGTGGGAGGTGCAGAGTGGCCAAATGCTGCAGCTGGTGACATTTGGATGGTATTCCAAATGCCTCCTGGCTGTGCAATGGTCATTTCAAACTGGCAAACATCTCCCCTTCCTGCCCAGAAACTACTGTTACCCCTTGGGTTAGCAGGCTGCTTTTGGCTTGCTTTTACAGAGGGGTCTTGATTGCCTTTAGGTTTTCCAGAACAGGAGGAAAATCGTGCCATGTGTTTTGGTTTGGATGCCTGTTTTCAGCATTTCTAAACATTCACTCTAGGACTTTTGCACATCTACCCCAGGGTAGTGAAACAGAGCAGGTTGGGACCACCCTAATGTCAGTAGTGAGGGCACAGGAGGCTGCAGTCCTGTTTCCCACACTGCTCCCATGCACTCCTCTGTCTGAGCTGGGCAAGACATGTGGGAATAACTGGAAACAGATGAAAAATACTTAAAAAAACCCATCCTGATGGTGTGTTCTTAAGCCAGGTCTCAGTCTGAACCATCACAGTGTCTTCACTGATTACCACATGAATGGTTGAGACCTCTTCCATCACAATTTGAAATGGTGAGGAGCTGAAGAAAATGCTTCAGCTTCTTCTGGCAGGGATCAAATCAGTAGAGGAACCACTTTGGGTGTCTCTGGGGACCTGAACCATCCTGTCCCAGCCTCCCTCCAGCTCTCTGCCAGCATCTTCTCTTCCCCTCCACATCAGCCTTTCATCATTCCCTGCAGTGCTGCCCAAGTTCTGCAGCTCCCATTGAGGTGTGGCCACCACAGAAGCCTTTGCAGCTGCCAGTGGTCCCAGTGGGAAAAGGACTGGACAGGCTTTTGATTCCTTCTCTCCTGTTGGCAATGCCAGCAGGGCCTCATGTGTGAACATGGTGTCACCTCAGCCTCAGTCTGAGCCATTGATTTGCTGATAAGTGAGCTCCAAAGATAACCATGACCTTCCCTTTGCTCCATCTCCAGCTGCCCTCTTCCCTTCTGAAAGGGGAGCATCTCAAAAACACTTGTGAGATTTGGAGGACACAAAACTTCAGAAAGGCCAGAGAGACACTGAACATTGACAAAGGGAAGGGAAGGGAAGGGGAGGGAAGGGAAGGGAAGGGAAGGGAAGGGAAGGGAAGGGAAGGGAAGGGAAGGGAAGGGAAGGGAGAGAAGAGAAGAGAAGAGAAGAGAAGAGAAGAGAAGAGAAGAGAAGAGAAGAGAAGAGAAGAGACCCAAACAAAAAACCAAACCAAAACAAACAAACAAAAAACCCAAACCAAAACAAAAACCAAAACAAAGCAACAAGAGGAAGTTTGTGCCAGCTAGTTTGAGAAGTAACTGCTGTCACAGAAAACAAAGTGGCAAACACGCCTGATTTGGGGTGAGGTGAGCCCTGCCAACACAAGCTCCCAGGGCCTGGAGGTGAGCGCTGCCGGATCGGTGCCAGCTGGCAGAGTCCTGCCCCAGGAGTGTCCCTGGCAGCTGCCAGGCAGAACCCAGCCTGTCCCACCAGAGTCCACCTTCACCTGGGGCTGGTCTGGCAGGAGAGGGCTCTAACTTTGGGAAATGGATGGAAAGGCAGGAGGTCACCCCAGCTCTGTCCGGCTGACAAACACAGTCTGGATGGCAAGAGGGAGGTGGAATTTGGTGTCTTGGCCACCTTTGCCTCAGGTGGCTGCCAAGGTGAGGGTGCAGAGGGAGCCCTGCCCTGCCCTGCCCTGGGGGCAGCTTTTCTAAACCAGCCAGGGCTCCCCAGATGGCGAGTAAGAGAAGCTTTCCCTTCCCAGAGGGTGGAACCAGAGGGTTTTGCCAAGAAGAACTTGGAGCTCTGCTGCCTGAGATGTGAGCTGGTGGCATCTTCCCATTGTCATAACCATGTAATGGGACTGATGCTGGGAAATAAAACAGCTCAAGGTGTGTTCCTCAGCAGTCCCATCCCGTTCATGATTTGTACACAGCCCCCGGCTGGTGATAGGTTTTACCACCCCTGAGGAAAGCCCCAGCCTTGAAGCATCTCCCGGGCTTGTGCTTCCTAAGGGAGCGTGGGTAGGAAACGCTGGGGCACCATCCTGGCCCTTCCTCGGCTCCCAGCCAGCTGCAGGAACTCTCCCCTCAGCATCCCCATCGCCCAGAGGGGCTGTAGGTGCCGAAATGACAAATGGCACCCCCCAGCACCGCCCCTGTCCTGCAGGGGACAACAGGGGGATGAGGGAGAGCGCGGCGGGCACGGCTGAGGGATGCGGGAAGGGCTGAGGGATGCGGGACCCCGCTGAGGGATGCGGGAAGGGCTGAGGGATGCGGGACCCCGCTGAGGGATGCAGGACTCGGCTGAGGGATGTGGGTACGGCTGAGGGATGCGGGAAGGGCTGAGAGATGTGGGAAGGGCTGAGGGATGCGGGAAGGGCTGAGGGATGCAGGACTCGGCTGAGGGATGCGGGACCCGGCTGAGGGATGCGGGAAGGGCTGAGGGATGCGGGACCCCGCTGAGGGATGCAGGACTCGGCTGAGGGATGCGGGACCCTGGCTGAGGGATGCGGGAAGGGCTGAGGGATGCGGGACCCCCTGAGGGATGCGGGACCCCCTGAGGGATGCGGGACCCCCTGAGGGATGCAGGACTCGGCTGAGGGATGCGGGCACAGCTGAGGGATGCGGGAAGGGCTGAGGGATGCGGGACCCCCCTGAGGGATGCGGGCATGGCTGAGGGATGCGGGAAGGGCTGAGGGATGCGGGACCCCGCTGAGGGATGCGAGCCCTGCAGGGATTCCCTGCAGCACAGGAGGCCGCCCTGCGTGCAAAAGGGGCCGGTCCCGAGCCGGGGAGGAGGAGGAGGAGGAGGAGGAGGAGGAGAGGGTGGGTCTCTGTGTCTCCTGTCAGGCTCGGCAGGCTGTGCGCTCACGGCGGGGCAGGAGCCCGGCGCTCCCGGGCACAATGATCCTGTGGCTGTGCCTCTGCTGGGGCTTCTCCCCCTCGGCGGGACAGCCCGACTCGGAGCTGATGGCCAGGTACCTGGAGGAGCAGCTGCTGGCGGACTACAGCATCGTGGAGCAGGTAGGTTTGGAGGCGGAGGTGGCTGGGCAGCATCAGGTGGCCGCGGCAGTGTTGACAAGCGGGGCAGGCTGGTAAAAATGCGTTTATTCCACCTGTCCGTGCTGCTGAGCTCCGTGCGAGGTGCTGCAGCCAGCACGGGGTTGTGCTGGAGGCGCTGAGCCTGGAGATCACCGTGGCCATCACCCTGGCCATCACCCTGGCCATCACCCTGGCCATCACCCTGGCCATCACCCTGCCCTGCTGGTGCTGCTGTCCCGGCACGGCTCGGTCTGACCCCCATCCATCCCCAGGCTGTGCTAACCAGGCTTTTCACTGGCACAGCGGAGCTAAAGCCGTGTCCTGGCCACGCTCCAGTCTGAGTAATCCCGAGGATTTCAAGCTCGGGGGATCGGTTTTTTTTCTGCCCATGGTGTTACTGTATTTGATTTTTAACTCGTGTGTTTTTAACTTGTAACATTTTTAATTCTTGAAACAAAGCACATGAATTACAGCTTCTAAAAGGCTTCTTGACAATGAAAGGGAAAAAAAATTTCTGCAAGTGAGGGAGGGCTATTATGTTGTGTTATTGTGTGGCTTAGCTTTTCTAAGGAAATGGAGTTGAAAGAGCAATGAACTTTTTGGAAGAGTTTGGGTGGTGGTTTGGGAGGCTGTGATCTATTTCGAGTCGAAAGTGTCCCTGCCCATGGCAGAGGGGCTGGAATTAGGTGATCTTTAAGGTTCCTTCCAATCCAAACCACTTGGATTCTATAAGAGAGATCTTCAGGTCTGTGCTGACATCTATCAGGTCCACAAGTTTCCATGTGTGACTTTGGGTCACTTAGGGCATCAGTGACCTAAATTTGATCAGGTCTGAGAGCTCTGTAGCACCTGAGGCACCCATGTGGGCCTGAGATACAATGCAGGAACTATGGAATACCTGTGCCTTGCTGGAGGTCAGGTGGGATAATCCAATTTGGCTAAAATGTCAGTAATTGTCTGTATTTGGCATCTTCTGCCATGCAGCAGGTGGGAAGAGTGAGACTCTTCACATATATCTGTATTTATCCCTCCAAAAATAGAAAGAATAGAAGCATCCACATCTCTCCTCTGTGGGGACACCAAAAACTTTGTTTTCAATCCTGATTGCTATGGATGCATATTCCTTTTTGGGGAATTCAGCCATGAACCAACACTGTTTCACAAAGTGGGAGAGAGGATCTCCACCACTGCCAGTGGAGTGGTGTCTGGGACCACTCACCTGCTTTAGGGGGAAAAATCAGCTGCAAAGCTCAAAGAACTGTCTCACAGTGCTGGAGTAGCCTGGCTGATGTTGCCTGGGGCACCTGAGGGTGTTTTCTCAGGAGCTGAGCTGCTGCCAGGTCAATGGCAGCAGCCACTTCCACCAGAAAAGCAGTGATGTGTGCATAGCTGTGGTGCCCTGGGACAGCCAGATCTAGAAGAGGACATCTGTCTGTCCTCACTGAACACCTGAGAACAGGCAGGTGCTCCCCTGGATCGAGACACTGCCCTAGAAACAAATCCACTGCACAGCTTATATCCCATACACCACGCTGGGACTAACAGCTGGCACTGAGTTATGGGGTCACTACTGGCAATTATCTGGCTTTAATGAGGGTGTTGGAAAGCTTTAAAGCTAAAAGTTGATGGTAATTTGGAAATGGTTCCATTAGATGATGCCAGTGAAGCTGCCTGATTGGAACAGTCCAATGGGCTGATAACAAACCCTGCAGCAGTGTTTTGGCAGTAGCCACGAAGTCCTAGAAAACAAGATACTGCTGTCTGGGGATCCTTAGCTCCTCACTGACATCCACTGGGTATCACCAAGAATTTAGAAGGTGGTTCTTGAACTCACACAGAGTCTTCTTATGCAATTCAGCAAGCAAACAAAATGGGTTTTGGTGGGGAAAGATAAAAATAGGAACCAAGTTTCCAGTTTCACTGATTAGTCCTTAAAAACCCCTGTGACCAGAGCAACAGGTGGATTTGTTCCAAAAGGTAAACCTTCAGTAAAAAAATACTGAGGGCTACTGATCTCTCATCCCTGCCTCTGCTCCAAGCAGGGCCAACTTCACAGACATTTATTTGTCTTGTTCTGAAGAACCTGCAGTGATGGAGACTCTGCAGCCTCTCACAGCAGGCTCCTGAGGGGCTTTATTTGTCTGAGATAACAGACCCAGACAGAAAGTTTCTTCCAAAACTTAAGATACAAACGATTCTCCTCTCCTCTCCTCTCCTCTCCTCTCCTCTCCTCTCCTCTCCTCTCCTCTCCTCTCCTCTCCTCTCCTCTCCTCTCCTCTCCTCTCCTCTCCTCTCCTCTCCTCTCCTCTCCTCTCCTCTCCTCTCCTCTCCTCCCAAGGGAGCTGTTTTCCTTTGGTTATAATTTCACAAGATGTTGGCTAAAATGATGCAGAAGGAAATAGTAGAGATTCTCGTGGATGAAACTTTAATTTCCCCGTTGGGCATTCCTGAGCTTTTCAATGCACAATATAAACAGACATAAAATAATCTCTTTGGCAAGGGCTGCTGCTATTTCAGAGTAAATAAACTGAAAGGGCAAACCAGGTAAAACATAGTGTTGCATTCTTCTGCTCTCTGGGGTTCCACTGACGTTTTAAGATGGCACTTGGCTTCCCTCATTGACAAAAGCCTTGCTTTGGGGAGGGGCTTGATTTGGAGGTGTTGTTGAGCAACCATGTGAGAAGAAGTCAGAGGAGTTGATGACAAGGGTGAGACATTGAGTACAATTGCACTGTCATAGGTGAAGCACTTTGTTTCATAATAAGGTCTGTGGCTGAATTTCTACATCTTTATTCCTGATTTGCCCAAAACCAGTGCTTTTCTGTCACTGCACAAAAAATACACAGTAGCTGTGGAGAGTATTTAGGCAACAGATCTGCTCTTGAGATAATATTCATACAGCTGAAGCTGTAGCATTAATTTAAACATGTTATAGAACCATAGAATGACTTGGGTTGGAGGGGACCTTAAAGAGCATCCAGTTCCAAACTTTTGCCATGAGCACGGACATCTTCCAGTAGACCAGGCTGCTCAAAACAACTTCCAGCCTGGCCTTCAGTACTTGCAAGGATGTTCTTAGCATCCAGGGAAAGGGCTAAAATCTGACCTTCCTGCATTTCCTGTGGCATTCACATTTTCTGGAAAAATCCCTTCACCTAGGATTTTTTTTTTTCTCCTGGGAAGCTGAGGGCTCAGAGAAAAATGAAAACAATAATTATCTGATTCGCTTCTCCTGTGTTGTGCTCACATGTGGAATGTTTGGAGGTTGTTTACCACAGGTGATTGTTTCATTGGATTCTGTTGTGAGTTGTTTTCACTCTGGCCAATCAGTGCCAAGCTGTGTTGGGACTCTGGAGAGAGTCACAAATTTTCATTATTTTGTTTTTAGCCTTCTGTAAGTATCCTTTCTGTATTCTTTAGTGTAGTTTAGCATAGCATTCTTTAATATAATATAGTATCATAAAATAATAAATTAGCCTTCTGAGAGCATGGAGTCAGATTCATCATTCCTTCCTCCATCTGGGGAACCCTGCAAATACAATAGCCATTGTACAGAGGCTCCCTTGCCAAGCACCATTGGCCAAACACCCAGCACCTCCTTGCCCGAGACAGCCACATTCCACTGCTGAGCTTTGATCAGTGGGCCTGTTAATACAGAAGAGACTCAGGTTTTAATTTTAACCAGAGGAGCATTTGAACCTGGCTGTGGGTGATCAGTCATACAGCCCTGTGTCTGGGATTAAACAAGTGACATGTCTGCTGTAAGCTGAACAGACCCCACTCACTCCCTGAACTCTTTGCAGGTTGCTCGGCGCGTCCCAAGACAGGCCAAATTCCTGCAGAGGCTGGTATGTATCACACCCTGTCTTTGTTTTACCTCATGGGAGCTACACTCTCCCTGGATATGTGTGTGTCTGTGTGCATCCCTGCTGGGGTACCAGTCGTGGGTTTCTCTGGGTCTGGATTGAAGGCATTTGAGATGGCAGTTCATGTTCAGGCTCAGCTGTTTATTATTTCTTATCAGTAAAACAGTCTCACTACTGTGAGTTCTGCAGCTTTTCATTAGAAGGCACAAAATGGCCAACAATCTCTTGGTACAAGGGCTTTTAAGACTAAACTATCCAATTAAGAACTGACACCTGGATTATTTTCCCTTTTAACCCAATTACTGATCCCAAAGAGCTGCAATGGGGACTCTTCTGCCCAATTACAAAATGCCACCCAAACCCATGGAGAAGAAGGAAGAAGAAGCATGAAGAAAAAACCCAGGATGACACCCTGTGCCCTCCATCTTGCTTCCATCCACAACAGACTAAAAATTCCAAAACCTCAGTTTCTCACCAAGTGATGCACCTGCACTGCTCTCTATAATGTATTTCACACTTTTCTGGATTCCAGACTATCTTGAAGTCTGGGAAACTTTCTCCATGAATGAGGGTCAGAGTCAGTGCTGCCCTGGGGGTCAGGGCACCCCAGAACAGACAGAAATATTCCCAGTGCCCTGGGTTTCCACAAGCATCCCTGTGCCCAGGGATGAACTATTTGATGGTAGAGTGAGATTCTGGGTAAGGAAAAAAGAAATCTTCATTTTGATCAATGCAACAGGTACAGGTTCTTCTAATATTCCCCAATCCATCTTCTCAAACCCAGATTTGGAGGAAGAACACGTAATGTTACCAACCTTAACAACACAGTGAATATTAGCCTGATGAAATCTCACTGAGTTTGAAGAGAAAGGGAGCTTGCTTTGGAATTTGAAGATCTCTGTCATTCTCTGACAAAATCTCCTGGAGAAAGGAAGAAAACAAGGAAGCCAATATCCTTCTTCCAGCACAGAAATCTAAAATTTAGATGTAGAGAGGCAGCCAGTAGAATTGCTGTTCATGGCCAGTTATTTTTCTGGCTTTTCTGGGGAACTTCCCATTTGAGAACTGGTGTGCAACTCATTTCACACACTGAGCAGCCTTAACAGCTTCTGGTCCCCTTCATCTTTGACAAATTGGAATCAGCAGCCTAGAGAAAAACTCTCAGGCTTATTACCAGTTTATTACTTCTAATCTGAGAGACAGTCAATTTGTTTTGATGAAAGTAACTGATAAAGGTAAAAATACTGAATGGATTTCATATATTCAGCTCTTTTTCTGTTCTTCCAAATATTTCATATAAATGAGCATAAAATAATTTGTTTGGTGAGAAAATCTCAGCTGCCAGTTCATCATCATGACCAGGACACCTCCACAAAGCATCCAGCCAACATGCCTCATGGCAGTGTGCTAATCTGCTGCCTTGGCATTCCCTCACTAAATTTTTAATAGGGATAATAAGTCATGGTAATAATAACATTAAACAAATTGTTTGTTTTGCTTTTTTTTTTCCTTTGAGCTGCCTCTTACCTTCTGAAGGCTGTCTTGGTTTGAAAAGACAGGTGTCTGCCAAGGAAGGCAGGAGCCTTCCTTGAAATGGAAAATGTAAACCCCCTCCCTCTGCATTGTTATCATTTTGAAATTAAGGGGCTCTCAGGCAAAGATATGGGAATAGGAATAATAGTTCTTAATTAGGAAAATTTAAAAAAATACAAATGCAATAGTAGAAACAGAAAACAATCCACTGTCAGAGTGAGAGCAGTCCCTGTCCCCTGTGTGTCAGGGGGGTGGCCCAGCCCCATCCCATGGGGGCTCAGCCCTCCTGCAGTGCCAGCTGTGGCTCTGCTGGAGCAGGGATCCTGCACAAGGGGGGAGTTTTCCTCTGCAGCTCCAGGGCTGCTGGAGATGGGCCTGGGCTCCCTCTGGCCATGCAGGGCAGCAGAAGCTGCTCCTCTGGCAATGCACTGGGCAAAGGCTGCTGTGCTGTGCCCAGGCTCAGATTGGATCCAGGTAGGAATGCTTGGCTCCTCCCCTGGGCAATGCAGCATCTCCCCATGGGATGCTGGGATTGGCTCAGCCCTGCAGGGACACTCAGTGGCCATGGACAGCAGAGATCTCCTGCAGGGAGGATTGGCTGTGGGAGAGATAAAGAAAAAACTGCCCCATGGACAGAGAGAACTGCCCCAGCTCTGACAGATGGAAATAGAATGCACAGCCCCATTTCCAACGTAAGACAAATCCTCAATAAAAAGTGCAGAAAACAAACAGGCATTTGTGCAGCTGTAAATCAGAGCACCAGGCACTGATGGATTGTGCAGGAGCTCCAGGGAATGCAGCACAGGAATCACAGAGTGGAACTCGGGCTGCCTGCCCAGCCTGACTGAGCAACCTGTTTGGAAATGGCCTGTGCTCCCACCATTTATATTTTCTATATACAGAAAATTGCAGATCCCTTCCAGGGATAGGAAGGTGAACCAATTCTTTCAACCTCAGCTCTTATTCAGTATTTGATTTTCCCAACAGAAACTCACATCCACCAGGAAGAGGGAGGGATGTTGAATACCATTTTTTGTTGTGTTTTTTTGCCATTCCTCAGATTGTAAGGATATCAGAGCTGGAGATTGTTCAGTGGAATAGAGATATTTTCCCCATCCCTGGAAGTGTCCAAGGCCAGGTTGGACAAGGCTTGGAGCAACCTGGTCTAGTGGAATGTATTCCTGCCCATGGCAGGGGTTAGAACTGGATGGGCCCTAAGGTCTCTTCCAGCCCAATCCATTCTGTGATTCTATAACAGAGATCAGCTAAGCCAGCAAAGAGTGTTTTTAGCAAAAAAACCCTAAGTGACTTTTTTTTTTTGCATATAAAATACAACTGAGCTGTGGAACTTGCAGCAGGATGTTGTGGATGCTAAAAGTTTACATGGACTCAAAAACAGCTGTGTAAAGTAATAGAAGAGAAATCCACAGAATACAAATATACCACAAAAATACCACCCTTGACCCTGGAGTTCCTTCAGCCACAAATGACTGAAAACTGAGAGAATATTTCAGGGTAGTATCAGTGCAGGTTGGACTTTACACTCTAATTTTACACTCTCCTCTAAGCATGTGCTGTTGGTCTCTGCCAGTGACAGGCTACAGGGTTAGAACTGTTTTTTTTCTCACCCAACACAACCATTCTCCCGTTGTTGTCATAACAAAGGCAAGTTCATGCTCTCTGTCACATTTGAAAGACTTCCTGAGCTCCTGTGAGTCCATCAGTGCATTCTCAGCGTCAGACAGGTCACTGCAGAGCCTCTTGTATCTCAAGTGAAAGGCTAAGGGCTTGATCCTCTTTTGCTGTTCATCTGTCAGCTACATATAAACCCACAGATTTTTATGAGCTGCAGCACGTGGGGGTGAATGCAGAAGGTCTGACACCAAAGAATTTGCTGTAGTTTCTAATTCTTTCTGTAACTTATGTTATTAAATCCTCTGTGTACCTTGCTATGCCACGGGCAATTAGTGGCATGGAAGACTGAGTGAAGCATCAGCTCATTATATCTGAAAACATTCCTAGTACCCTATTTCAATCAAAACTCCCCACCTTCTCCACCTTCAGGATAATGAGACTGGGAATGCCATGCCTATGTATCAGGGAAGTTCATAAGAACAGCAGGATCTAGTTCTAATTAACAGCATTAATTAAGCAGTGGTCTAAGGGTGGGACATTAGATCTGTGCAGGGGTGTTCTAGCCTAGATCCACAGATCCATTGCACTGATCTGCCTAAAATTAAAGATATCTATCATGACTAGGTTCATCTGAGACACATTATATCAGTATTTCCAAGCCTTGCAGGTGTAGGCAGGCAGGGCTTTGTGCCAAGTCTGTTGGTAGATCTTGTTAGATCCTGCAGTGGGTCCTCATTCTTCCATTTGCCTGGAATTCACAAGCCCAGCAGCTTGGTTAGTTGGATGCTCAGTTACTTCTGATGCCATCAGCTACTGCAGAAATGTTCTTGTTCCATACTCAGACAAACACTTGCTCCCTTTTTTAAGCTGTTTGCCAAAATTATTTTTGTTCTGAAAGAAAGCCTGGACATGCAGCTGAAGAGCCTGTTCTTGTCCTCACAACTCTTACGTGACTGTGAGATTTTACCAACCTCAATAGAAAGAGTCTCACTGTATTTGGCTCAGTGAGGTTGCTCTGTATTTACAGTGCATTTTACCCTTTATGCCCCTTCTGCTTTTGAGGGTTTGGTCTTTGTGTAAGTCAGTGCACAGATTTTTCTTTTTCAAGGGCTGCTTTCAGTTAAGTATACTGAAGTATTCCAGGAAGAAAACATTTGAGCTCCATGGAGATGTTGCTGTCAAAAAACACATTAGTCTGGAGAAATGCTCCAACTCAGGACTTGTGCACGAAAACACATTCCCAAGAAGCAGAAATTGGCTTTCAGCTTCCATTGCTACATCATGTGTCATTCACTGCTGTCTCTGCTGCTTCTCTGCTGGAAGGAGTCCAGTGTGGGCTTAAAAAGCTTTAAATATTTTGCTTGAGATGTCACAGTGTCAATGTTTTTTAAGTCTCTTCATCCATTGGTGCAGAATTCCAGGATGGATTCTCAGCAGAGGAGGACTCAGTTGACTCCATTGACAGCAGATTCTCTGTTTACATAACTCAGGGATCTGACTGGATGAATTTGAAGGTGCTTCTTCATAAATGGTGATGTCAGTCTTTCAAGAAGGCTTCCATCTGCTCTTGTGCGCAGAGCAGGGTCTGTGACACAGTTCTGGACCCCATGGGGACATATTTTGGGCTTCTCTTCCCAGGCCACAAGGGAATAATCCTGATCCTCTCACACAGTCAGAGCTGAAAGCTTCAGCTCAGGACACAGATGGATTTTGTCGGGGTGTTTCACAATTTAAAGGCTGACATGAGCACAGCTCTCAGACCTTTCCCAAGCACTGGACAATGTCTGTGGCCTCTATGCATGAACAAAGGGAGTACCACGTTCTTGATTTTCTGTTTGCAGCTCACCTGAAATTTTGAGGACAAGCCCACCTTGCCTGTTGTTGTCAAGAGATCTAATACCCATTGGGTGGGAGCTTGTAGTCCACATTTAATCTTAAACCCATTGAAACACTGAAGGGGTGAGTTTGCTGTCTGTTTAGGGGCGATCTTTTTGATTCCCACAGGAAACCAGGCCTCGGATGTCTGAGTTCCACGTGAGGTCCACGATCATCTCGCGCTACGCCTTCACCACCGTGTCCTGCACCATGGTCAACAGCGGCTCCGAGGCACGGGAAGCTGTGTTTGAGATGCAGATCCCAGCTGCAGCTTTCATCTCCAACTTTACCATGTAAGTAAGTGTCGGGACCCAGGAAAGCCCTCTGGCTGCCCTGGAGGACTCGAGACCCTGCCAAGGAGCTCAGAGACCATGGCACAGATCCCAGGACACCTGTGACTTTGACTATGACCCATGGAAAAAATTACCAACCTTGTATGAGGATCTGCAAGCCGTGAAAGTTTAAGTATAATAATAGTTAATTTGTCACTGGGTGAAAAATAGATTTTTGAGGTTTTTAGAATGGAGGCTTGGGGTCCCAAGATGGAGGAATTTGGGCATGCCCTGCCCTTCTTCCTTCTTCTTCCTAGCCTCCATCTTCTGGGTGATGGTGTTGGCACTTTTGGATTGGTTTAAGGTAGAAACTCACTGTCTAACATAGGTGATAGGTATTGGGAAGTTATGGTAAATAAGGTACATGTAGTTTTTAGTATAAAAAGATAACACTGCCCCGAGGATGGGTAGTGTGCCTCAACCCAACCTGCCAGACAGACCTGCAGCGGGTCAGAGAAAGAATGTTATAGATAAGAAACAATAAACAACCTTGAGAATGAGATCAAAAGAATCCTGACTCCTTCTTTCACTGCCAGGCTGGGAAATTGTACCTATCTCAGAGTCACTCTGACCAGCAGAAGTCCTGAGAAGTAATGCACAGACCAGGTCTATGGATGCCATGATACTAAATTCGAATCCTCAGTGTAAACAAGGAGGGAAACTATTCTAAACTATTCTATTTCCCCTCTGAGTGTCTTTTAACCACTTCCTTCTCCTCCTCTCTCTGATTTGAATGAGAAAACTCTCTTCAAGACCTTAAAAACCTTTCCAGAGAAAGTTTCAGCAACGCTGGCAGATATATTTATCTTACCTTACTGACTGTAATGCCTAAGAATCTTCTTGTTATTTCATGTTCTCCACATTGGAGCAGAAGTCAACCTATCCAGCCAGCAGAGAGGTTCAGTGGCTGCTGGAGGTGTGATTGATAAACCAAATAGAGAGAAACTTCATAGTGAAATGACCAATAAATTAAACTCTTGGTCTCAAACATATTTGGTTTGATCATGCTCAGATCCTCTCTATGGATAGATATTGGGGCCACAGCTTCAGACTTGACCAAAGGGGATAGGGGACCCACTCTTTAAGAAATACTTCCATTTAGAGTGAATAGGAAGAATAAGAGACTTTTGGCTTTGTACTGGGCTGATATTTCCAGCCAGGGAACTTGTGAGTTGGCTTCTGCCCCAGAGACTTGGGTGGACTCAGGAGAGTGACACCAGCAGCACTCTGAGATTCTTCTCACATCAAAGTCTGCGAATGCACCTGCAGCAAATGTACACCTGTCACTGTACTTGGGTGCAGGGTGACCATGCTGACACCTCTGATCTCTCCAGGAGCATTGGCAACAAGACTTATTATGGAGAAGTCACGGGGAAGGAAAAAAAAAATAGCACGGATGACAAAGAAAGGCACAAGAAACCTCCAAGCCCCACAGAAGGAAGGTGAGTGTTGTGCATTTGGCTGTGTTCTGGGAGGTGATGCCCTCTCCTGCCATCTTTATCTTGGCTGCCTTGACGTAGCCATCCATGGATTTATAGGAAGGAGCAGCTAAACTGAATGTTATCTGCACTGCCTGGTGTCATTCCTATACTCCAAGCCATGAAAAATTGTGTGTGGCCTTTTCTAACCCTGTCACACAACTTTTTAAATTTCAGGAAGCTCCAGGATGTACTACTGGGGGGAAGAATTATTGTTGCTTCCTGAATAACAGAAAAGAAACTTAGGGTGTTGTCGTGAGCAGTCATCCACTTCACTCAAGAGTGGAGAAAGAATATACTTTATTAATATTTTATTTAGAAATACTAATATTTTATTTATATTCATTTATAATGTTATAATTATAAATAAATATAAATTTGGTAAATAATAATATCACTTCTAGCTATAATATTTATTATAAATATTAATATTTATATTTATTTACAATAATATAATTGTAAATAAATATTAATTTGGTAAATTATAATACCATTTATATTTATTAATATTTCTAATATTTATTATAAATATTGATATTTTATTTATAGTATTAATGTATTTTATGTATATTTTATATAAATCAGCAAAATTCAACGGTAATGCAGCAGGAGTTCAACAAGATTCAATGGGAAGGTTCAGTTGATTATTTACAGGGAACAGGGTCAGGCAAAACTATCGGGGTGGGGAGGTGAAGGAGGTAATGTGTGATGTGTATGGGATGTGAAGCTGTCTTTGGATTTTCCTTCCAGGGAGAACGGCTATGAGACATTCAAGGCCTCTGTCTTCATCCCCCGCAAGATGCAGGCCAGGTTCACACTGCATTACGAGGAGCTCCTGCAGAGGAGGCTGGGGAAATACGAGTACACCGTCAGCATCCGGCCCCAGCAGCTGGTGGGGAGGCTGAGGGTGGAGGTGAACATCCTGGAGAACTCAGGACTTGTGTCCCTGGAGGTGCCTCCCCTCAGGAACAGCAGGCAGAAAGGCAATGGGAAAGCTGAAGGTAAGTGTGGAGGCCCAGAGCACCGGGAATATTTCTGTGTCTGCTCTGGGGTGCCCTGACCCCCAGGGCAGCACTGACTTTGGCCCTCATTCATGGAGAAAGTTTCCCAGACTTCGAGATAGACTGGAATCCACAAAGGTGTGAAATAGATTATAGAGAGCAATGTAGGTGTATCACTTGGTGAGAATTTAGGTTTGGGGATTTTTAGTGTGTTGTGGATGGAAGCAAGATGGAGGGCACAGGGTGCTGTCCTGGGTTTCTTCTTCATGCTTCTTCTTCCTTCTTCTCCATGGGTTTGGGTGGCATTTTGTAATTGGGCAGAAGAGTCCACCTTGCAGGCTTCAAGTGATCAGTTATTGGGTTAAAAGGGAAAATAATCCAGGTGTCAGTTCTTAATTGGATAGTTTAGGCTTAAAAGCCCTTGTACCAAGAGACTGTTGGCCATTTTGTGCCTTCTAATGAAAAGCTGCAGAACTCACAGTAGTGAGACTGTTTTACTGATAAGAAATAATAAACAGCTGAGCCTGAACATGAACTGCCATCTCAAGTGCCTTCAATCCAGACCCAGAGAAACCCACAACTGGGACCCCCACAGGTAAGGAGAGATTTTATGACCCATGGTTCTCATGGTTATTTGTGGGGCCTGGCAGCACTGGGTCTATTTTCTCTGGATGACTGTGTCTGTGTGGTATCTGTGCCTCAGCCTGTGAGGACTTTGAAGCTTAATGAATACAGGGCTGATCCCATTCATCTCAATAGGGTTTTTTTTCTTTGCTATTGTCTTGAAGAGCTTTGAACTGGGCCTTCAGGCCTTGTGCTCAGCACTGGAGCAGGCTCTTCCCTGGCCTCTGCATCTCCTGGGAACTGTTTATTTTAAGTGAATTGTTTTTTCCATCCATCCATGCCAAGGAAGATAGGAAATCCTGCACTTCAGAACATGGGAAATTCCAAGAGGAAAATCCATATTTTGCCAAAGTGCTAAGTGCTATCTGAGCATCTACTCTTACCCCTAGCCATCCTTGCTCACTGTTCAGACAGTGTAAATATAACTCTTTCTGGTGTAAACCAACAGCTCAGGATCCTGTGTTTGCTGCATGTTGTCAAAAAACACAAAAAAAAAAAAAAAAGGATGGAGGATGCAGAGTCTTTTGGGACTTGACCCTCAGTCACACAAGTGACTCCAAGTGACACAGTGCCAGCAAAATCAGTGGAGCTGCTCGTATCTGCCACTAAAAGATCCTAATGCATGTGAAGTGGAGTTAAACTGATTGCTCAGTGGGATCCTACTGATTTCATCCAAATCACATGAAACCAAGGCTCTCAGTGACTTGGGCTATCTTCAGGTCAAGCCTCATTAGTCTCACTGTCCTACATCCACGTGCCAAGTGATAAATGTGCTCTGCTCCTCATCAGGAGAGGCAGGAAGCCTTTTTCACCTATCAGGGAATTGTTGGCATGTGGTTTCCTGCAAGACATCTGGCATTGATCAAGGGTAGAGACAGACTGAGCAGAGCAGACACACTGCTGGTCCAGCACAGGATGGAAATTCCTATATGTAAATGACATACAGGGAAAACTCGTGTAAGTCACTATCCAAATGGCAATCTGGGAGCACTGACATTCTTGGCATCATGCTTCAGATTTCAAAGAGCTCATATAAAAATGGGCCTGAGCTGTTGGATTCTGTAATCCTCCCTAGCCAGTAAAATGTATATAAATTATGTCTTCCATTGCAGGACAAGTAATGCAACTGAAGCTCAGATTCCCTGTGCTTTATCTGTGTTCAGAATTCAATTTCACACCCTTTCTGTCTGGAATCATCCCATGTGGTTGTCCACTATATTCCAGCTGACTGTCACCTCTCAAGATGGATCCAAAAATGAACCATCACAGCCATTAGTTGCTCCCTGTGGAGCCTTCTTGCTCATATGACACCCAAAAAGTGGGTGCACATCCAGTGAGACCTCCAGAAGAAGTAAACAGAGCAGGAAAAAGCATTTTCCTGATGGAACTGTCATCCTCACAAGAGGAACAGTTAAACCTAAATTATTTTGGATTCTGGCAGATTCAGGATTAGAGCTCTAATGCAAACCAGAAAAAAGAATCTGCTCTCTCTTGGATCCCCACAGCTTAAAACCCTTCAGTACCACTTGGTTGGACATTGGAAAATGGTACTGCCTGACTGGTTTGAGGTTGAATATGTCATTAAAGCTCTCTTCCTCTATTTCCTATGTCTAAACTATCTCACAGTTAATAATAAAATATGAGATTTTGAGAAGTATTAATAAATTATCTTGAGAGCAATGGAAGAGAAATGTATTGTGCTATCAGGTTGTTACAACCCACTCCAAAAGGTGAGGATAACCCAAGTTCTGGAAACAACACTCATTCATCAGGGTTGGAAATACACATATTTAGGTTTATTTTAGAACAACCTAGTTGCACAGGAAAACAGATATGTTTTGGTTCTTATTATCTACAGTAATATGACAATATAAAACCATAAAGATATCACTTGAGAAAATGTATAAGTGTAGAAGGATCTCACCACCTGAAAGGCTTGTGATGAGACTTGGTTGTTGCAATTTCAATGTTTGTTGGTCAAAGTGGTGATCACAGGCTAGACCCATCATGTGGTGGGGAAAATCCTACAGGGAAACCCACAGAATGCACATTCTATTGGGTTTATATTCACTCAGGTTCAGGTGGGAATGCCCAGGTACCTGCCTAGGGTGGAGAGCTTGTAATGACTGTTGGAATGCTGTGGATCAATGCTGTGGATCAATGCTGTGTTTGAGCATCCCAGTGTCTCTCCCAGTCTCACTTGTGGCTATGTCCTTTTCTTGTCTCTCAGAAAGTCCTGTGTCCATCCTCTCTGAACAGGGGGCAGAGACAATGTGATGACAGATCCCTCTAGGATATTTCCTGGTGCGGTAACTCCTGCACACATGGCTCCATCTGGGAGTTGTATTTTTCCCAAAGGAAGGCATAAGGCATGTGAGTTTTGAAAATGATCTTTTGGCATGTGCAGGTGTTTTCTGTCACATACAAACCCCAAAACAGGAGGCATTGAGGCCAATGATCCTGACCTTCTCTGGTGACCTCAGAATGGAGCCACTTTCTGAATGATGTCCTGGATAATATCCTCATCTTGTTCCTCCAGTGTAGCTGTGTGAGAACTAGCCATGGGCTTGGGCAGGAGACACTAGGCTGCTTGAGGATGACTGTGTCTTTCTGAAGCCAAAGGTCTCAGAAAGCTTTTTATTTCTTAAAACAGCTGTCTGGAAATTTCCACATGTTAGCAGAGGACGAGCTTTGCATTTGAGCTCTAATCCTGAATCTGCCAGACTCCAAAATAATTTAGGTTTAACTGTTCCTCCTGTGAGGACGAAAGTTTCATCTGGAAAATGCTTTTTCCTGCTCTGTTTACTTCTTTAGCTGAATTTAGTGGAAAGTTTGTCTGAAGGCTCTACTCTCTCTCAGTGTGAGCACAAACCAGCCCAGGCATTTGGAGCTCATCCATGCTCTGGACTCTGAAATATCTCACAGATTTTTCTCTCTCTGCCACTTGTTTAAAAAGAACAAGGCCAATAAACAAAGGAGACTAATTGTGATCCAGATATCAAGTGCTGCCTAAAAAAGAAACCTGGGGGAAGATATAGGAACTGTGTTCAAGAATATAAAAGGCAAGAAGGAAAAGGATACTGTGGCTTCTCTGTCAATAACTGGAAAAACAAGAAGTCATGGGTTTGTAATCCACAAGGAAAAATGTAAATTGGACATTGAAAATGTTCAACAGTGAAAAAACTGAAGCTCTAGGAAGGACTGGCAAATGCAGGCACTGAGTTTCCATTACTGGAGGTCTGGAGTGTTTCCTGATTGTATAAAAAAACTAAGTAGGAAGGGATTCAGTCTGAGAACATGGGATGAATTAGATAAATTACCTTCCAGACCTGATTTTTGTTTTTCCAGAAAAAAAAAAAGTTTTCTTGGACCCTTTCTATCAGACCATTTTTTGGCTTTTAACTTCTGTCCCAGGGATGGAGATGAGAGGCTATGAAGAGGAGGGGAGAGATTCCTCAGCAATTCTTGTCACTTCAAATGGCTGTGTGAGACAGCCTTGGAAGCTTCCTCTGCAGAGATCCCCAAAGCACTGTCTGTGTTGGAAAGGATGACATTTATCACCTCCAGAGAGTGTTCTGAGGAGCAATAGAGGGAGGCAAAGTGATCCACATACTCCACCTAGACTCTACATTGCTTTAAAAAATGGGTTATGTGTGATTATGCTCATTTAACAGGTGGGGAAAGTGAGGCAGGGAGTTGCTGCCTAAATCAGCTGATTTCCAACAGTCCAGAGAAATGTTAAGACTGGAGCTTGTGCTGTTGTGGCACAGCTCCTTGGCCTCACCCATCACTGTATTTATGGCAGAGAAACATGGAAGTGCTGCCCAAAGGCCACGGACATGGATGTGCAGGAGGAATTAGGAGGCAGCTTCTCCCTGGCCCTGGTGTGAATGACCAGGCAGCCTAACCCACAGCAGGCTTTCCTTTCAGCAGTTGAGGAGAAGTAATGTGAAACCTCCAGATCAGAAATTATAAATGGACTTTAAAGCCATTTCTATGTATTTTAGGCTTTTCCCACACTGGCAGTTAAATGGGATTTCTGGAAGCAATAGAAGACAGATGGAAAATTCAAGAAGGCAGATACAAGCAAATCTGATGCATTTTGTATTAAAAACATATTGTGTCTGTTGGTTCATCAGATCAAAGGGCAGCTATAAAAATAAAAACAGATCAAGACTGAGGTAAAATCTTACAGCAATGTTGATTTATAACTTTTCTTTGCCAGGAGAAATCGGAACTGTACATGGATTTAAAAAATATCAAAGCTCTGGGCAATCATTTTATAAGCCCCTTCTAAGATACAAAACTAGTGTCCTTCTGTGGTTTCAGTGTGTTGGCTGGGACCTCCCTCTCAGTTTCCATCAGGATGAATGGACAGGAGCTCTCCCAGAGAAGCTGTGATGCAGAGTCAGTTCTTGATTTTACTGGGACTGAGTGATCTCTGTCATTTGGTCTCCATGGGCAAGGCTTTTGCTGAGGAGTTTGTTTTACAGTCCTGGTGCTCTAGCTATAATTTGCTTGTGTAAAATTTGGCCTGTGACAAAACCCTTCCCTATCTCAGTAGAACAGCCTTGTGCCTCATCTTTTCAGATGCACTCCCAGGACAGCTGTGGAAATAAAGCAAAATCATCCTGGCAGTAACATCCTAGAGTGCTGTTGATTTATGAATCTTACTCTCATTCCTTTACCTAGAGGAACCTAGATTGTACATGGCACTTCAGAGTAAAAGTTACAGATTTGGCTACTCATTTCATAAACCCAAAAGGACCCCAATCCTGGCATTTCTATGGACTTCCACCTGTGGGAAGTTAGGTAAATTAGGTAACCACCCCATGCCTCCATTTTCCTACTTGTTAAATGGACATAATCACATCTTGCTGGTTTTGTAAATCACAGTGGGGTGTGGATGTGAGGTTGTGTTCATTGTTGCTCACAGATGTCACATTGCCTTTCCCTAAAGCTGCTCAAAGCCCTTTACAAAGGTGAAGTGCCACCGCTCATTACATAAACAGAGTTTTGGGACCCCCTGGAATGGAGCTTTCCCAGACTGCCTGCACCTTCTCATTTGGATCGCTGTTGTTAATTTATTGTTAATTAAAATTACCCTGGAGCAGATGTCTGTCTGGACAGATGTATCATACCCTCATCTCTGACACTCTTGACCTGATCTCCACTTGCATAGTGGAATCTAGAAAATAAACTTATATGTGGGTATTGGCATTGCGTGCACCTGAACTGAAACTGATCCTCCCCCATCCCTAATTTCCCTGTCATACCACAGATTTTTGGGCATTTTTGGAAAATATTTGAGATTTCCCCTCAGAGTATAATTAAGCAGCTGATTCCTACCAATTCTAATCAGGAGCAAACATAATAGAACTTCTGTGCCTCAGAGGAATAATCTCTGTGAGAGCTAAAGCACCCAAGAACAGCTTCAGCTGACAATATATATTTTGTGTTTTCAAAAGCCAGTTAGGAAAAGGGTGAAAGCCCTCAAAATCTGGAGAAGTTCAGGGGCCAAATCCATCTCATGTAAGGATGGAGTTAAGAGGGAAACAGCTGACAAACCAAAAGAGGGTAAGGTGGGATTTTGTTTATATAGAGAGGCAACAGGGAACTTCCCTCAGCTTTTAGAGAATGAGCACAGATAACAATACAAGGAGAATTTCCTGCAGGGTGACTCAGACCTAAATAATTGTCTTTATCTGAGGTGCCCTCTGCCAGGCACATCCCTCTTTATTGATTCAGGAAGGGTTTTCAGAGTTTAGGATGAGTTATATCTTAGGGATGCAATTTGTGTGACTGCACTGGCAGTGCTGGATTTTGTCTGAATTAGACTGAAATTGCAGTGACTATGATGATAACTTTTGCTGAACATAAAGGCAGTGAAGGGGACTTGTTAAAAGGTGGATATTACACATAAGACACTTGTCAGACCAAGGGATCAGTCACTCAGATCAATCCCACCCCACATGCCTGCAGCATGTCTGAACATGCCACCTCAAGAATTCCTTACAATCAATTAGGAAAAATCTACAGTGTGATTCATCTAATCCTGGAATAAATGTTTAAACAGGTCAGATGAATCATACCTGCATTGACTGTCAGGATCTCAGGTGTAGGATCTGTGTCCTGGATGTCTGGAGCTGGCTGGAGTGAACAGCATCTGCATGTTTGAGGTTTTGTGTTTGGCCAAACAGAACTGAATATGGGAGTTTGCTACAAACATTTATATCCCTGAGAGCATTGCAAGATGGGTTTCAATTTAAAGTTTGAGGTTAATTTTTTTTTTCTCTCTTTTTTTATCACTGAATCTTCAATCCCAGTAAGTCACTCTGCTGCCTGACTTGGCTCCATGGCAGCACCACCTGTGCTGTGCTTTGACATCTGTAAGGCAATGGGAAAAACCTGTGATGTTGTGGTTTTATCTCAACAGGTGATGTGTCTCCTCCTCCTTCTACTGTCATTGGGCACACCAAAACCTTAGCTAAGGTTACATTCAACCCCAGTGTGGTTGAGCAAACCAGGATCGCCCGAAATGGAATTTTGGGAGACTTCATAATTAGATATGATGTCAGCAGGGAGCTGAGTGTTGGGGATGTTCAGGTACTGTACACATGATTCATTTTTTCTGTTTTATTAACTGTATTCAAGATGGTTTAATTGTTTTGCCTGCTCCAAATTCCTAGAAAATGCTTTCCAAGTGAAGGCTACTCCTCCATCCTGTAAGAACAATCCAAAATAAAACCAGTCAGTTAGCAGCCACAAGAAGGACTTAAACCCCAACTTCACTGAGCTTCTTTTTTGTGTCTGCTTTTCAGTTTCTCAGTATGCTGGCTGTAAATATCTGGATACAAGGCCAGTTTTTTAAGGGAATGTTGTGGTTCTGATTTGTGGGCACGTGTGTTACATCCTTGCTGCATTTGGAAGGAAACTCATTTGGATGACTCAAACTGCATTTGGATGTCAACCATGGAAGGAGATCTCCATGGATCTCTCCATGGAGTGCTCCAGTTGGCTCATCCAATCTGGATAAACTGAATTAAGGGAGGGGATCCCAAGGGTATCTGGGAACAGAATTAAGAGGGATTCCAAGGAGCATTCACAACCTCCAGTGTAGACACAGCCACCGAAAACACCCAAATATCCAGATATCCCATAATGACGTCTGTAGAAGGTTGGACCACAATCTACCTTTGATTCCTGACTGCCTTGCTCTTCCCCAGATCCTCAATGGATATTTTGTGCACTACTTCGCCCCCACAGACCTCCCTCCCCTGCCAAAGAACGTGGTGTTCGTGCTGGACAGCAGCGCCTCCATGGTGGGCACGAAGCTGAAGCAGGTGAGCTCCTCCTCCTGTCTGTTCTGGGCTGCTCAGCCCTGGGGTGGCAAAGCTTGGCTCAGATTTCTCTCACCACTTCTCCTCTGCAAAATGTTTGCTGTGTCTGGGGTGAGAGGTGGCTCTGAAGTCACCTCAAGGCAAGGTGATCTACCTGCAATGCGAAATGATCGTGTCAGTGGGGATGGGATGGGAACGAGGAATGTAGAAGGATTCATCACTCTGTAAAGGTCAGTGTTGACAAAACTGAGCATAGGATTGTCCAGGGTGGTTCTGTTCTGAGCAGTTTGAGGAGAGGCAGATCAGGCAGAATTGCCAGCAAAGTGCATTCAGCAGACTCTGTATCCAGTCTAACAGCACAGAGAAGACACTGCTGCCTTTAAATTACCTTGGCAAAACACTCAGTGAAGTATAACTCAAGAGGCTCTGCTGAAAGAAAAGTCATTTTGTCCTTTTTGGGAATCTGAGTCTTTCAGAACAAATCTCAGACATTTTTCCAGGGCATAGACCTGAATGTGAGCCACCATACCAAGCTGAAGGGGACATCAAATATAAATGGAATATGGATTCTATGGATTCAAATTATCTTTCCCAGTGACTGGGGAAGAAGATAACTCATCAAAAGAGTTGTTAAGAAGCAATCCTAGTCCTGTCCTGAATGAGGTCTCAATTCAAGATGCCTCTGAATCTGCAAAAAGCCTCATGGACAGAGCTTGGCCCTTGGCTTTCAGTTATCCTCCTGCTGAAAAATGACCACCCAGCCTCTCAGAATAAACAGTTCTGGCACAAATGCCCCCAGTCCTGCAGGCTGGAAGCAGACAGCCAGTGACCACGTGCTGAACCAGGGAGATTAAAACTCCAAAGGGCTTTGGTGCTTTAGTGAGCTGCACAAGTAGCCAGCAGATTAACCTTGCACTATGAAAGCTTTTATTCTCCTCCTGAGTATCAGAGTTTCTTTTCATTGCACCTACTAAAAACAACACAGCCATTAACCCCTAAAGTTTTAATTCATAGCCTGGGCAGTTTGTGCTGCTAAACATGGATCTCAGGCAAATCAGCTACTGAGAGGTTCCTCTGAGCCCAGAGCCTTTGTTGAGGCTGTACCCAGCTGTTGGAATCCTGGATGCTGAGAATTTTAAACCTTTTGTGCTGAAAGGCACAGACTCACAAGAGAGTACTACATTTAACCTGAGGCTGTAGAGAAGACTTCCAAAATTTATTAAAAGCCCTAAAATTATGAGTCTATAGTTAGCTAGAAGGGTAGAAAACGTAGAGTTTTAGAATATAGTAATAAATATAAAGCAAGATGAAAGTTTTAGAGCAGAGGCAAATTCTTCTTCTTCACCTTCTTCTTCCTTCTTCTTCATGAGTTTAGGTAGTATTTTGTAATTAAACAGAAAAGTCTGCACTACAATCTTCAAAGAATCAGTTATTAAATAAAAAAAATAATCTAAGTGTCATTTCTTAATTAGATAGTTTAGTCTTAAAAGACCTTGTAACAAGAGATAATTAGCCATTTTGTGCCTTACTAATGAAAGACTACAAAACTCATAGTTGTGAAGCTATTACACTAATAAATATAATAAACTCCTGAGTCAGAACATGAAATACTATCTCAAGTACCTTCAATCCCAAGCTCAACAAAAATAAAAAATACAAACAAAAAATCCACACCCAACTTTTGGTCTGTTATCTCAGTATATTCCTTTTATGGAGCACCACTGGTACAATATGGAGGAGTGCTATGGGATGGAAGCACTTATCTTCCCTTGATTCCAGCTGCTCCAAAAAACAGAACTTTATGGAGTTAAGATCAAAATCATAAACACCCCGACATATTAATCAAGAAAAGACCAAAATCTAGGACTGGCTGAAAAAGAAACCTCTCTTGGTTCTCTAGGAAAATGTGATCAGTTACAGCCATGTCTGCTCAGTGCCCTTTTTACCAGTTGTTGATGTCATTGAGATGCTTATTAAATTACAGATTCCCTGGTGGCAGGATACATCTGAGCAGAGGAAATGTCTCCTTTTTGTCTTTTCTCTTGGGCTCTCACAGCTGTGGTGATCTCTGGTGCTGTGTAGAGAGCTGGGAAATCCCATGGGAACTGTCTTTCCTCATTTCTCTCTACTGAGTCACGTGCAAGGTCAGCTAAAAATACAGTGAGCAATTGTAAAGAGTGCTCCTGTGGGTCAGCTCCAGTGACTGTGGCAAAGGACAGCTTTTAGGATTGTGTAAGCAAGGATGGGAAACATCAGCTGTGCACCTTTTTCTGTAGAAACTGGAGGAGATTTTGGACTCTTCAGTCACCTGCCTTCACAAAGCAAATGGCAAAGTCACTCAAGTGGGGTCAGGATTTCATCCTGCAGTTCCCACAACCCAGCTGTGAGTCATTTATCTTTTCCTCTCCCAAGGTTTTCCTTTTCCAACATGAATTTTCATCTGTTTTGCCATCCCTTTTTTCCTAAGATATCTCAGTCTTTGAAGCAACAAATGTCCAGTTGCAAACACACAGAGTGAGACTGGTTGATCAGCTTGGATCAAGTCATTGGAGGTGTTCTAAAAGCATGTGGATATGGCGCTTGGAGACATGGTTTAGTGGAGAACACAGTGGTGTTGTGTTAATACTTGGGCTTGATGATCTTAGAGGTCTTTTCCAGCTTTAACAGCTCTTTGGTTCTGTGATCAGGACCCTTGAAACATTCTCCTCACATCACCTAAGAGATGTATTAGCTTTGAGGGGAAGATTTTTCTCCTGTTTTCACAGCCTCTGAGCTCTGGTGATGTCCAGCAGACTCAGATGTGTTGCAGCAGTCAAACCCCTCTGGGAATCTGAGCCTTTGCTTCACTCTCCTTTTAGCACTGGCAGGGAGATGAAGCTCATGAATAGAAAATTCTTGAGCATGATGAGGGAAAAAATATTAATGTGCCTAAGGCTTTGCACATCATTACTGCTGTCCCACTGGCAAGGAAAATCCCCATGAACTTTGTTCCTTCCTTTGCAGAGACAGCAAGTTCTGTGTGGAATAGTTGCTTTTAACAGCCAGGAGAACCTGGGGAAGAGCTTCTATCTGCAGGGTTTACTGGGAAGCAAAATGATTTGCAGAAATGACAAAAATTTGCAAAAATGAAGCAAAATGACTGCCTTTGAACAGTCCACCCTGCTGATTTTATGGTACCTTTGGCTAGGTAGGAGGGGATACAGCAGCTTTACATTGGTATAACCAGGAGAAAAAGGGGCCAGTTATAAGTTCACCACCTTGTGATTACCATCATTGCACCCAGCTTCACTGAACATGGTGAGAAAAGAGAAGAAGAATGTTCCAAGCTGTGAATATGTCCACAGGAGGATGAGTTTGCAGGTATTTTGCAGCTGTAAAATAGAATTGTTTCAACCACAGATTAGTTTCACCTTACCTTTCCCACAGGCAATAAATGCCACACACTCAGTTAAGCAGTTGGCTTCACCACAAGCCTGGCAACCTGTCAGTGGTGCTGTGCCAGACTGTAATTTTCTCTGAGGTTAATTGCTCCAGGAGGAAGCCAGCTGAAACTGGGACCTGCTGGGGATTTGCAAGGGCTCCAGTTCATTTGCCTGTGCCTGTCCAAGGGGCACTGTTGGTATTTTTGAGTCACCCACAGTGCTGGAGCCCATCTGAGGGGCTCTGTGTGCCCAACCCTCACCCTCTGAGCCTCAGCATCAACACCCCTGAGGAGTTTCAGGGTGGTGAAGGAGCAGAAAGCACCTGAGCACTCAATGTTCTCCTTCCAAACTCCTCTGATTTCTGCTGGTTGGTGCAGAGCTGGCTGTGAGCCTGTTGTCTGTCAGTCCAAGTAACAGCTGCTGCCCAGGAGAACAACCTTAAATCACCAGGGAGCTTTGGAAAAAATGCTAATTCTAATTACAGCCTCCAGAGCGTTCAAAGCTACTGTGACGAGGAAAGTTCTGTCAGGTTTTCCATTTCTGCTGGAAAGAAACAATCCCAGAGAAGACAGAAGAGCTGCCTGCAGCACCAGGAGCCCCATGCAGCTGCCTCCTGCTCAGGAATACACCACAGCAGTGTCATCTCAGTCCTCTCTGGAGGTGTGAATTTGGGATATAAGAAATACCACAGTAAATAAGACAGCAGATCTATGTAGACTTTATTTGCTCAAAGAAAATAATAAAATTTCTCCTCCAAGAGGAACGCAAGTACTTGTCACAAAGCAAAATAGTCTGCCTAACCCTAAAACTACTAAATAATGATGGGGTCATACAGAGAAACAGCCTTCAGAGCAAGATGCTCTCAAGTATCCAGGACACAGAGCAACTGCTTCTGGTCTTAGCACTAACAGCCAACTTTGCTTCATGCTGGGGCAGTAGAAGCAGAGACAAAAATTCCCAGGAAGATCCCAGACCACCTATAAAGTGCAAGTCCTTTAACTGAGTTTGGAGTAAATAGGACACAAAGGTGAGGGCAGAGTTTGCATGGGAATGGTGCTGGGGCTTGAACTGAAAACTCATGAAGATGCTGAGAGCTCTCCCAGATGTTTCAATTGGACCATCACTGAGTTCATCGAAGGATGAACTGGAAACAGGTGCCAGACACAGCCCAGTGACCCTCAGACAAAGCTGCAGTGAAATGGAAGTGGCTGAATGAAGCTGGGAAGTCTTTCCATGGATTGGGGTCATTGAGGTTTATGGAGAACAGCTACAGACAGCACAGCTCTTGGTCTGACACTGGGATGAGGGCCCAGGCTGGTGCTTAAATAGGCAGGAGAGAGGGTGGAGGCCCCAGCTGGGGCTGGGCAGAGCCATTAAAGCCTCTTGGTATCCTCAAGGCTCTGGCAAATGCATAAAAGTCAGTGAAGTGAAAGATCTTTCTTTAGTAGTCCTTTCCAATCTGGAATTAAAGGGGTTTTTTCCAGCTGCTGGAGCAACACCTGGAAGCCAGACCTGGCTTCTACATGTGTTTTCATCATGGATCTGTTATGTGAATTTAGGCAGGTTATTTTCCTTGCCTGTGCTTGTCTCTTTGCAGAGTCTTGCCTCTTTAGCTGGCAAACCCATGTCTGGGTTATGGCTGTGCAAAGATCCCCCAAGCCTAAAAGACACCAGCAGACCTTTGTCAAGACTGAGGTTATTAGATTAGCACTGTTTGCAGCAACACTGCTGTTTCCAGGCAAATACCCCTTGCCCCTAAACCAGGGTGTGTCCCACACGTTGCTCAACCGGGACCTTTTGCTTCTGGCTCTGGAGAGCAGCTGAAGCTCAGAAGTGCTTGTGGCACCTCTCATGGAATCCTGCTGGAGTCAGCTCCTCCAGGTTGTGCTGCTGTCATCAAGCAGTGTCCACAGGCAGCCCTGAGGTCCACATGATGCAATTTGAGGTCCCTTAGGAGTGAGGGATGTGAGGCTGTGTCATGGTTGGGGGAGATTTTGCTTGGATAGTTACCCCTGATGCAGTGACATAATCTCCTCCAAAACATCTGCTCTCTTCTCTGCAGAGTTTTGGGTGAAGAATTGGCTTCTTCTCATGCCTGAGGCAGTGGCTTAGGATGGAAATGGGCAGGGGAAGGGCTGGAGGCAGAGATGTGCAGGAGAGAGTGGGGATCCTGCAGCTGGAGATGCTGAAGGGGTTTGGAAATGGTGAAAATTGGATGGGGGCAGGTGTTGAGGACTGTGAGGGCCCTGTGGCCACTCTTAGGTGGAAAAACTGGCAAATTTGCTTTTTTAAAGGAACTATTTAGTGGTCTTGCATTGCTTAATGCTAACCCTAAGCAAAAGTGCTGTGTCTTTGCTTGAACCAACAAACCATTGTCACCACCTTCACTCACTGGAGATCAGAGAATCCCAGAATGGTGTGGATTGGAAAGGACCTTAAAGATCATCCAGTTCCAACCTCCTACCATGGGCAGGAACATCTTCCACTACATCAGGGTGCTCCAAGCCCTGTCCAACCTGGCCTTGGACACTTCCAGGGGCAGCCACAGCTTCTCTGGGCAGCCTGTGCCAGGGCCTCACCACCCTCACAGAGAATTTCTCCCCAGCATCCAACCTAAATCTCTCCTCTTTTAGTTGAAAGCTACTCCCTCTTGTCCTGTCACTAGCACCCTCTTGTAAGATCCCTACTGCATGTCCTGTGGAAAGAAATGAAAATGGGGAAGCCCCAAGGGAGGAGCAGCACATCTCTCCCAGCAGATCATACCCATGGATGGGTTGTTCTGAGTGGGGGCTACAGAGCTCCAAACCTGGCAGGCTTCTGGCTGCTGGGACACCCACTCTGTGAGAGTGGCTGCATGATGAAGGATGGATGGTTGTCATCAGTATGAAGAGCATGATGAGCTGTGCCTCAGCTCAATTCCTGCTCTGTAACACAGCAGTTGATTGCTGAAATTGAGGGGATGTGTTTTGGGCAGCTTTTGGGCATGCCAGCTCTTCCCAGCATTGTGTTGGGGATGATCTTTGTGACAGAAAACGACAGTACCCAATTATTGGAACAGTTCCTGTGTCCTGGGATGAACTCCCTTCTTCTGAGGATGGGCAGAGAGAGATGTCAAGCTCTGCATGGAGGGCATGAGGCATTTTTCCCTTGGTGCTGACCTTTTTGCTGCTATCTCCATGGAAATGTTTCATCATGCTGGCAGGGTGGGGGTTTGACTGTCTGATGGGCATGTTATGGGATCTGATTCCACTTAAAATGAGCTAAGCACAAGAGAAGAATGAAGAGGAATGAAGAAATGAGCTAGGAGAAGAATGTGGCCTTCAGACATTGCTGTGTCAGTCTGGCTGTGTGCCCTTGCAGCCCTGTTCTTTCCAGTGGGGTTATTTCAGTGTAACACTGTGGGACAGCCCTTGAGCTTTTCCCTTTGCCTTATTTACAGTACAGAATTGTTCACTGCTCCAACTGTAATCCATTCTGCACTGGGATAAGGGCTTCAAGTAACAATGCTTGGTGCTGATTAGAACTTGCCTCTGTAAATCTTCACGCTGGCATTTATTCACATCCTCAATGCTGCTGTGAGAGTGCAAAGACTGAGCATCTACTCTGCCCTCTGGACCCATGGAACTCCAGCTCCTGAGAAATCAGATCAGCTTTTGATCTTCAGATTAGTTTTTCATGTATTTATCCTCACCATGATTACTAGACAGTGAGTTACCCCAACTGATCACATCCTTGAAGACAATTTTATCATCTACTGAGCAAAAAATTCAGTGCTTAAGTGTCCTGGATGAGTGTGGAGCTAAGTGTTTTACTCGATGTTAAGTAGAAAACCTTTTCCAGAAAAGGCAATAGGAACAAACATTTGTTCTAGAGGATGGTTGTTTTTCAGCCTGGGAAACAACAAAACAACTTTTTAAGGCCATGTAGGGAGTCAGCAATGTTCAAGTGACCAGCAAAGGATCTGGGATGCTCAGGAGGAGGAGACTGGACCATGGACTGTAGACAGACCTTTATTGTCCAGAACTCCATATTCAAACTCCCTCCATGACAGGCCTGTGTCAGTATTGAACAAAATGCTTCTTGTGCAGGATTGCGAAGGAGTTTTCCCTGGTTACGCTGTTCTTGTCTGCCAGGAAGAAAAACACAAAGATACATTGACAGGGAGAGGGCCATTGCAGTTCCTCAGCTGCAGGACATTCCCTGTGGAGGCAGAAAGGGCCAATTGTCCTCTCTGAGAGTGGGATGCAGGAAGGTGAAACAATCCAGGGATAGGCTTTGGGGTTAACCCCTGGTTTTGGTGCAGAAGTCCCTGTTGCTGGCATGTCACAGACATCTTTTATGAAAAATCCTTTCCTTAGGATTTTTCCTCCTGAGAAGCAGAGAGGCCTCAAGAACAAAATGTAAACAATGATTATCTGCTGCTGTGGAATGCAACAGGTGCATCTGGGATTGGTCTCATGGGGTTGTTTCTAATTAATGGCCAATCACAGCCCAGCTGGCTCGGACTCTGTCCGAGCCACAAGCCTTTGTTATCATTCCTTCTTTTTCTATTCTTAACCAGCCTTCTGGTGAAATCCTTTCTTATATTCTTTTAGAATAGTTTTAATATAATATATATCATAAAATAATAATTCAGCCTTCTGAAACATGGAGTCAGATCCTCATCTCTTCCCTCATCCTAAGACCTCTTTGAACACTGTCACACTGGCAGGTGTGAGCAGCATTTTATGTGGGCAGAAAGGACACTGGGACACAGAGGAAAGCAATGATGTGGCTTCCAACCTCAGCAGGAACAGCACTGCCCAAACCTTTGCTCTCCCTGCTCCCTGTAATGTGGCAGTGGTGCTCCCACTGCATTCCCCCTGGCTCTGGACCCAAACCAACCCTAGGGCAGCACCTTGTCTGGCCATGTTTGCACCATTTCAGGTGTGACTTTGATGCCAGCCTTTCCTTAAGTCACAGTACTAATTTATCCTTTTGACAGATTATGGGGTCAGGATGAGCTTTGGTTGTTGCTGTTTGAAAAACCCAGTCTGGACCTTTTTATCAGCTGCCTCTGCATGTTTGAAAAGGGAAAGAGAAGAACCAAAGCACAGAGGATATTGAAGGGGAAGAAGGAGCTCTTTTGATTTTTCTCCCTGTATTTCCTTGCAATCTTTTGCCAAGCAATATATTCACTTGTACTTTTCTCCTTTTTGCTGTAGATCTCATTTCTGAGCCCTTCCCTGCACTGCTGCACTCTCAGACTCATTCCTGGACAGAGCTATGGCTTCCTAATTCCCTCTGAGCTTACATCTTGTGCCTTAGTTCCCTTAGCTCCTTTCTTGTCAAATTTGCTTTCTCACAAGGGATCTGGAAGGACAAAGGGTGCTTAAATTTTGTCTTTAGTTGTGAGCTCTTTTAGCACATGGATGCAGATGGCCCCAGGTCTGCTCTCTGCAGGCCATTCTTGTGCTTCTCCTCCTGTCAGTGGGTCCTGTTTTCCAACGGCTGTGGTTGGGAATGCTTTCCTCTCTGCTAGCAGTGCTCTTAGGCTGGCTGATCCCAAGTCCAAGCAGTTTCCTGGTGCTGGCTGAGCTGGGAGAGGCTGTGCCACTGGTGATGGAGTCCTGCTGCCCAGCTGCTGCCAGGGTGGCTGGATGAAACACTTAGAAGTGCTGCTAAGGCAATGGAAAGTGTGAATACGTGGGCTTGGGATATGCATTTTAATGAGGTGCTTGAATTCTCCCCTTGCTGGCCAGCAGGGCCAATGTCTGGCAGTGCCACAGCTCCTAACAACCACATATTGTGTCCCTGTGAGCTGCACAGCTCTCAGGGTAGCCAGGCCTCACCCTCGCCCTGCTCCCCAGACAAACAAGGGACTGTGAAAGAAATGTCAGATTCCTCCTCAAAGGTGCCCAGATGGTCTGACATCATCCCAGATGTCTCTGAGGCAGATCTTTGACCCCAAAAAAGGCTGAAGGCTCTCAGCTTTCTCACAAGAGCGTGTATCTTCCCATGCTTTGCTCCACCAGTGTTAAAGCAAGATGAGGTCTGTCAGAGGTAACTCCAAGGGCTGGGTACAAGGGGGACAAATCACAGCCAAACTCGAGTGTAGCTGAGGGAGTTTTGCTCCTCCTGCTATTGCTGGGGCTGGTACAGCTCTGAATCACCTTGGCTGTGATGCAGGGCCTGCAGCAAGCAAGAACCAGACAGGCAGCAGCTGTGTTGTGATATGGCATTCACAATCTCTGGAAAATCCCTTTGCCCAGGATTTTTCTCCTGGAAAGCTGAGAAGCCTCAGAGAAAAAGGAAAACAATATTATCTCATTTGCTTCTCCTGTGTTGTGCTCACATGTGGAATGTGGTTGGAGATTGTTTACCCACAGGTGATTGTTCCATTGGATTCTGCTGTGAGTTGTTTTCACTCTTTGGCCAATCAGTGCCAAGCTGTGTCGGGACTCTGGAGAGAGTCAGGAGTTTTCATTATTATCTTTTTAGCCTTCTGTAAGTATCCTTTCTGTATTCTTTAGTATAGTTTAGTTTAGTATTCTTTAATATAATATAATATAATATAATAAAATAATAAATGAGCCTTCTGAGAACATAGAGTCAGATTCATCATTCCTTCCTGCCACAGGGCACCCCACAAATACAATATTGCATATCCAGGTGTCAGTGCAGAGGTGACAAGGAAGGTCACAGTGGTGGCTGGGAGCTGGCTTGTCTCTGTCCTTGTAGGCTTGAGCAGACACTGTTTGCACATCAATAATTTACTCAGTTGAGCTCCTCTTCTCCCCTCTCTCATCATTCATTCACAAAGTACAGACATGGACTGTGCTCATTCCCTGGCAGTCATGGTCACCTCACTGGTCCTCAGCTGCAGACCAGGGTTGTGCTGCTCCAGGTTTGAGGGTGACATTTCGTAGCCCTGGAGGTGGCTGGTTCAGTCCCAGGGTTCCAGCTGTGTTGGCAGCTCATTCACCAGCACAATTCCTCATCTCAAATGCAGTGGCAATTCAGTCTGCACCTCTCACCTCAATTTTATCCATGCTAATTTGAGGAAAATGCAGGAATCTTCCCCCACCAAGTTATTCTCTTTTAAACACTCATTTAAAACCTGACTCTGACATGTACAAACCATTCCCAAATGGTAAAAATGGATTTTTATTCAGCTGTTCTGTGTTGTTACTTCCTGCCATCCTCTGCTTTAATCCTTGCTCCAAATTCATCTCCCCAGGCAAACATGTTGGGAACAGCATTTCACCTTGCAGCACCTGGCACAGAGGCACTGGACCCCTAAACCATTTTTCCTCAGTGTGAGTGGGTCCAGCTTATCTTCAAAATGAACCAGTGTCATGTGCACAGCCATGGAAGAACAACCTGGCCCTCGGCAGGGTAGAAATGGTTAATTTTCTGCCTCTTTGGCAGGAGTTTCAGTGGAATGACTCAGTGGGGCCAGGTGGGAGTGGAACTGCAAGGACCCCGTTGGCAGCAGAGCAGTTTGGGAATCCCATGGCAGCCACAGCCCTTGGCTCCTTGGAGCCAGGAGAAGTTCCAGCTGTGGCCTTGCTAGGACTGAAGCAGAAACCTGAATCCCAGCTGAAGCTGCAGCCAGAAGAGCTTTGCAAAGCCTTGCCTGGGCTCTGGTGGAGATGGGAGGAGAGGGCTGGGCACCAACTGCACTTGGCCATGGCTGAGTCCCTCAGGATTTCAAGCAGTGCGCTTTTACCAAGATATTCTCCTTATTAAAAGCTGGTTTTGCCTGCCAGCTGCTGAATCATATCCAGCACTCTGAGGGAAGTCCATAAACCATTAGAGGGTGAGGAAGGCTGGTAGGTTTCAAAGCACATTGTTCCACCCCATGAGGAGTGTGGTCTTTAGGACATACCTGGAAGAGAGATGGAAACAGGAAGGCACAGGGGATTCAGAGCACTCTGGGAGAGGTGGAGAGACAGTTCAGCTCCTTTTGGCTCCAGCAAGAACCAGAATGCTCAGGATGGGCAGGATTAGTTGTTGAGGTGAGTCCCACTTTCTCTGCTTGCCTGGAGACAGGCACTTCCAGACTCAGCCCACCCTAAAACCTGTCCAAAACAGATGGGATGGAGAATTCCCTGGTGGTGGCTTCCTCGAGCAGGATTAGATGTCATGCCCAGATTTCTGATGACTGAGTTGGCAAAGCTGAATCCCACCCTTTATTTTTTGTGCTGAGGATGGAGTAAAAGCTGCAGGAGAATGAACCATATGGCCTCCCTCACTCTGTTTGCTTTGGAGCAAACCCATGTGCACACACGCACACTTGTACATATGTTTGTGTGCATGTCACATAAACTCAAAGTGTTTTCATTTATGCTGCAGAGGCAAGCACAGGATACAGATGCCAGAATCCAGGCTGTCAGTGCATATCCATTAAAATATGGCAGAAGTTTTTTCCTGGGAAAAATTGACTCAAACTCCGTGGAGTGACGAAAATGAGACAAAAAGCAAAGAGGAAATGAAAGAAGGGGAGAGATGGTCCCAGCCCCACATTTGGCCCCTGTATGAGGGCATGGGGAAGTGCTGGGTTTCCTGGGAATGTGTTTCAGTTCCCTCCTGATCTTCTCTGCAATTCTAGCTTGGATGCTGTATGCACCCAGGTACTTCTACTCTGTGTTGTTTTACTTTTTCCTTTCCTTTATTTTGGCTGAACACAGGCAAGAATGTCAAAAGGAATTTGTGAGCACAAGGGAAGTAAGATGCAGCCTCTCTGCAAGTAGGCCAAGGCAAGATTATTTCTCCTCTTGCCTTGTTCTCAGAAACAGCAGAGCTTATTTGGGCCCAATAAATCCCTCTGAGAAAAGTGCAGTTTCACAGAATTGGAAAAAAACTGAAGAGAGGGGTTTTGTAATGGGAGAGGTCAAGCAGTGTTAATTATAATCAGAGCTGTAATATAGATAATGAGATTTGGGGAAGTTTTCTTGAAATCATTGCCTCTAGGAACCTCTGTTCCTCTCCTTTCTGGGGTGGAGGGGGGGATGTGTATGTAGGGAGTTGTGGGGGTCTCATTGCTCCTTGCTTTAACGCCCTTTAACACCCAAATTTAACATGCCCAAATTTCCCTCAGGAGAGCTTGGCACTGAGGCCTGCTCACACACAGGATAGAAGGGTCTCCATTTTCACTTTCTGCTTACTTTGATCCATTTTTTGAGGGACAAATACTCAGGCCAACCTTGTTATTGTGGAATTAATAATCCAAGAGTCCTTTTCTCTGCTGTGTGACTGCTGCCTGTGCATGTGTGGGATGGTTTGGCTGACTGAACTGAGGGCTGGGAACCCCAGGTTTTGGGAACCTCTCACTTTCTGACCTTGACATAATTACAAAAGCAGCCTGGTTTTCCTCCATGTAAAATGGGATGTTGATGGAGGGTGTCTCTGAAGGGTGATGTCATGCATTATCTAAAGCATTTTTCCAATAAAAAGGGTGTTGTAAAAGAGCAGATGAGAGAGACTAAAACCTTCCATCCTTTTTCAAATAGCTGATTATTTCACCCAACTTTTCCATTTTCTATGGACTGTTAGACTGGAGGCAGCCTCCATGTTTGGGGCAGGAATTCACCTTTGTGAAGGTGTGTTTGGTGCACATCATGATGTGAACCTGATGGGAATCTCACTTTCTCTTTGAAAGAATCTCTTCCACCAGCATTTGCTTTAATATTCTTGTCTCTGAAACAGTGGTGGGACGTGGAGGAATGTTCCAGCTAAGCAAGTGGAGGGATTAAGCCTGAGATCCCTGCAGAGCAAAATTATTTGTACAGAGGACAGAAATAGGCAGGGAGAGTCTCCAGACCTGGCTCCAGAATGTTTGAAGCTATGGGAAATATTCCCCTTAATTCCAGGTGGACTGGGAGCCAAGGCACCAGCTGTGAGGATTAGATTTGTTTTCATCATTGCATCATCATCTGCCATGCAGAATCCAGGGGGATATTGATGACACAGCTTGATCAGTCCTTTGAGCCCTTTTCCAAACTGTCTTTACATAGCAACATCAGGCCTAGGCTTATGTGGTTTCCAGCACTGCTGATTACTCCTACATTTCTTCTGGACAAGCCCTTCACGTCTTTTCCTGACAGGCATGAGAGGAACCTTTAAATGCTGGTGAGCACACAATATAATTTCTTGCATAGCTTTCCTTGGAATTTGAAGGCTTAATGGAGGCCAAGAAGGGGCTGAGCTGAGAATCTGCTGATTCCTCTGCCTAGATATTGCCTCATATTCCTCCCATGTGTTTTGCATCCAAATATAGGGTATGTTTGCATGGCCAGAGGCTGCTTTTGGGCAACCTCTCCATGTCTTACTCAGCTGAAGTCTGTCTCCATGTGAACCCAGCTGCATGGCTGCTAAATCCAAGCTGGTCTCACTGAGGGAGCTGGACACCTCTGCAGTCTCCCTCTTGCCTTTTCCTCAGTGGTCTGGCTCTCCCAGAACCCAGGATCCTTAACCTCCTTTGCTAAGAACTCATCTTGTGACCATCAGCTTTCCTCACTCTGGTTGCCTGTGTTTACAGAGGATGATGAACAGTTGGCATATTGATGAAAAATAATATGCCTGGGACAAAACTGGCTGGCAGGTAGAATCTGCATTGACTAGTCAGGACTTCTTTTTATATCTAGTTAATTGAATATATTAACCTAAACATTTATTCATTGCTGAAACTATTCAGTAGAGTGTACATGTAGCAATAGTATCCTAATTATGAACAGAGAATGTGCATCCTTTGACATGTTTACTGGTTTTTTAACTTATAAGTTACCTATTTTAAATATATACCACTTGCAGCTTACTGACAGTCTAGAGGGTGTCAGACAAACTCTAAGAGTTTGTTATTAGTCATTATTATTCACTATCTCTTAATTCAGAACATGGTTCTCCCAGTCACTTGGAGTTTTTATCCTAATTGTGATGCCTGATTTTTAAGCTTAGTTAGGTCTAGATGTGCCTCACAAGACCTTTTGGGCAAAAGGTGTTTTTCATCTCATATTTGCCCAGCCCCTGGCACCACAGAGATCAGGCTTTGAGATAGGGAAGGACATCCCAATTTTATTCATCAGCTAAAATGGCAGTGTAGAAATATCCAAAAGATCAGTAAACATCTTGAAACTAAATTCTCACCCACTAAAACACTGACAGCTGTGTCTGCTGCTTGTGGAAACCCAGGGCACTGGGAATATTTCTGTGTCTGTTCTGGGGTGCCCTGACCCCCAGGGGAGCTGGGCTGACTTTGGCCCTCATTCATGGAGAAAGTTTCCCAGACTTCAAGATGGACTGGAATCCACAAAAGTGTGAAATAGATTATAGAGAGAATGTAGGTGTATCACTTGGTGAGAAATTCAGGGTTTGGGATTTTTAGTCTGTTGTGGATGGAAGCAAGATGGAGGGCACAGGGTGTCATCCTGGGTTTCTTCTTCATGCTTCTTCTTCCTCCTTCTCCATGGGTTTGGGTGGCATTTTGTAATTGGGCAGAAGAGTCGACATTGCAGGCTTCAAGTGATCAGTTATTGGGTTAAAAGGGAAAATAATCCAGGTGTCAGTTCTTAATTGGATAGTTTAGTCTTAAAAGCCCTTGTACCAAGAGATTGTTGGCCATTTTGTTCCTTCTAATGAAAAGCTGCAGAACTCACAGTAGTGAGACTGTTTTACTGATAAGAAATAATGAACAGCTGAGTCTGAACATGAACTGCCATCTCAAGTGCCTTCAATCCAGACCCAGAGAAACCAATAGCTCTCTCTTTTCTCTTTCTAGACCAAAGAAGCTCTCTTCACAATTCTCCAGGACCTAAGGCCTGAAGACCACTTCAATATCATTGGCTTTTCCAACCGAATCAAGGTCTGGCAGCAGGACAGGCTGGTGCCAGTTACTCCAAATAACATCAGGGATGCCAAAAAGTACATCCATAACATGTCACCCACTGGAGGTATGATCAGAGATAGAGATGGGATTAACTGTGCTATCCAGTTAACTACAACAGAACAAAGAGTGGGAAATGTGGTCTTGGAGCATATGGAATAAAAAGGCATTGGGATTTAGGTTATGGGACATAGGGTTCCCTTCATCTCCACTTAAGGTTATGTGTTCTTTATTAACATACATGGTGGGAAGGTTTTCTCAGACTCTGCCCATTGCAGGGGGTTTGGACAAGATGGACTTTCAATGTTCCTTCCAACCAAAATTAGTCTGTGATTCCATACACTCATTAAACCAAATTTGATTCCATTCTCTCGCTTATCTGGTGACACCCTCGGAATGGGAAAGCCTCCAAGGTTATTTCTTGAGGACACAGATGAAAACATACCCTGGCAAAGGACACACAGTGCCAGTACTGTGTAGTTTCTGAAAGGCTCTGTGAAAGCAGGGTCATGATTTTGTCTGGGCTGGAAACCCCAGGGATGGAGCACACACTGTGGGGTGTGGGATTGCCTTCTGCAGGATTTAGTTTCTCACCCAGTACTGTCCTCCTGTCTCTACCAAAATTATATTTTAAGAATGTATCAGCCCTTTTTGCTTGTGCCTTGTTGCCTGGAGGGAGGTGGGCAGAGAAAACCCCAGAACAGTGGCAGAGTGCAGGTGTGAGTTTTAATTTGATTCATAGATCTCCTGTGAGGCTATGGACAGTAGCATAAAAAATCTCAAACTACAGTGAGGGTTGCAATCAAACATATTCCAGCAGCTGTGCCCAGAGAGCTGCAGAATGACCTTTTCAAACCCTTCCCCATGGAAGTGGTCACAGCTGGTTGAAGGTCAGGGAGGGCCTTCCCATGGCTGCCCCTGAGCAGGGACCACTCCTAGCAGAGGAAACCCTCCGATGGAAAAACACAGCAAACAGGATGGTTGGCTGTGCTGCTTGTGTTGTGAGAGGAATTGCTTAGGAAGTGGTGAAGGGACCTGCCCAGTTAAACAATGACCAATAGTAATTGGGACAAAACTCAGAGAACAAAGCTTTTTACTCCTGAAGTGCCAAGAGAGCTGTGCAGGAACCAGCTGGGTTTGCCCATGAACCTGCCAGAGAACAAAAGTAAAAGGAAATTATTGACTGTGATTCTCCACGGTGATTCTCCACCACAGGTAATTCAGGTTTTTATCAGGTTTGGCTAACTCTATTTTCTGTTTTCTCTATAAAGGTGCTATTCCTTGAGTATCTTCCACTGAACATGAACACACACAAAGAACATGGTGTGGTTACACCCCTGTGTTGTACTTACAGACCAAAGAAACAGGAGAAAAATCATGCTGCTAAATACCTGAGGATATGGCAAAAGGCAGTTTTCAATGCTTGGTAGTTCTAAGATAGAACTGAGTATTAAATTACACACTCTGCTATGTGACACAGTTTACTTCTGGTTGTGGGGAAAAAGTTCTTTCTGAAATTTTGGATCTGCCTGGAGATTGAGAAAGTTAGAATATTTGGGTGCATGTTTTTTGGTTGAGAGCGATTGTGCAGAAGACAGTCAGGATATTGAGGACTTTTAAGAAGTCTTTGCTGCTCTCCTGTTCCTTGTCTTGCTGCAGTCACTGGAGCTGTGCACACTGAGTTTCTAGGTTTGTGCTGACTTTCTATCACATCCTGTTGATAACCTTCCTAGATCTCCCTTTCCAGACCCCCAGGAGTCAGCTGTGTATGGCTCTTAACCCATTTCACCTGCTTTGTTTCCTAAGAGCTGTTTTTAAGCCTGACGTGCTGATTTTGCAAAGGTCCCACAGCCAATCCCTCTGTGCTTTGACTAGAAATACATGGAGAAAGGCAATACTTGTACTCATTTTCTTTTTTTTTTTTTTTTTTGAACACAGTGGGCTTGGATCCTTTTCATGCCTATTCTAATGTGCATCTGTTCCCACATTTACTTTGTTTTCTCCCTCCCACCCCACTTCAGGCAGTTTTATTCTTTGCTAGCCAGTTGTTTTGTGCAAACACACTCCTCAGCTAACCAAGCTCTTCCCTTTAAACTTTCTATCCCCTGGGGTGTGAAGAAGGAGCCCATCCACTTGTTTTCCAATTTGAAGGCTTTTTTCCTGACTCCAAGTGTTGTGCCCTTCAAAAAAAAAAAAAAAAGGCAGAACTTTTCCTAGTCCAGATATCATCTGGGAGAGTCCTGTAATTAAGTTTAACAATTTTTGTTTGTACCAGCCAGACATAGTACGACTGTTTACCAGGCTGATTGTTGTACATTGAGACATTCAACAGCAATTCCACACGACAAACTGAAATTCATAATTCAGTTCATAAGACCATAAACAGCTGTGCCAAACTCATGCTGAGTAACAGAGCCCCTGAACTGAATTCAGGGGCTAGAGCAACTTCATGTGGAGAAAAGGGACATCCTGATGTCCAGAGGAGCTGTCACCTCACTGAAGGGAGCTCAGGGAAATTATTCACACCACTCTTAGCAGGAGAAATGATCTCTAATCATTCTCTGGTACCTTCCCAGGGACTAATATCAACGGGGCCCTGCAGACTGGGGCAAAGCTGCTCAATGATTACATTGCTCAGAACGACATCGACGCCAGGAGTGTGTCCCTGATCATCTTCCTCACGGATGGGAGGCCAACTGTGGGGGAAACACAGTCCTCCAAAATCCTCAGCAACACCAAGGAGGCCATAAGGGATAAATTCTGCCTCTTCACCATCGGCATTGGCAACGACGTGGACCACAAGCTGCTGGAGAGGATGGCGCTGGAGAACTGCGGCATGACGAGGCTTTTCCAGGAGGATGAGGATGCAGCCAGCCACCTCAAGGGGTTTGTTCTGCTTCTTCTGTTCTTTGGGGTCTCTGGGAAAGTATTTTGGGATAGAAAATCCTTTAATGAGATATGGCCAGAAATTGGAGTTTCCCTGAGGCTCAGCTCTGGTTGGGAGAGGCAGAGTATGATTGGATACTCTGAATGGCTACCCAAAAATTCCCTTTTTCTTAGCAGACCCCCTGAAAGGTACTGGAGCTCCCAGCTCCTCAGAACAACAATTTGTTTCCCTAATTCAGATCATTGTTTTGGACATGTAAACCCAGAGAGCGGGGGGGCACAGGTCCCAAGTCCTCACAGGGAGATGGTAGGAGGAGAGGATGCATTTCATACATCAAATCAACAACATAAACAGCATGGAGGGGATCAGGAATGAAGACTCCAATTTGGAGCAAAAAATTTATTTCTTTATTTTTTGAAAATGATAATTTTCTGCCCAAGATTTGAAATATTTGACTTGGAAAAACACATTAAGATCATTCCTGGGATAGCCATGTAGTCATTAATTTCCTCATTCTTTGTGACCATTAATTTCCATATTCTTTGTGACCCAAACTCCTCATAAATTTCCTGAAATCCTCATGCTTCAGTAGGACCAGAGATTATGCTGCTCTTCTGTGATAAGGGAGCTGTAGTCCAAGGGTAAGTATCAGTTCCTGGTAAGGAACAGCAGAAAGATGCGTGACCACATCTCTGACCAAAATGTTTGGCAATGTGTCAATGTTTCCAAATAAAAATGTTTGGCTTTTGCTCACAAAATGTTAGTGTTTTAACCACAGAAACCAAAAAAAAAAGACAGTTATTGAGTACTGACCTCTCTCCTGGCTCATGCCTAACTCCTCTGGAGCAATAAATCCAAGCACTTTCCACCAGGGCTTTGCCTTCTGTGGAATAATGCATGGACAAGAATTCCTTCTAAACTAAATTCTATAGATCCATCTGTCACTCCACCCATGTAATTTCCTCCCCAGGACATGTATTTTGGATAGCAAGTGGCATTCCCTGGCAGAGAGAGGATGTTCTGATGGATTGGGCTGCAAGAGCCCAGTGCTGCAAGTACTTGTTCAAACGCCTCTCTCTGATGAGCAGCTCCCTGTTTATCAAGCTCAGTCATGGCAAACCCATTTGGCACCTGGTGCCAAATTTATACAGAAAAGCACAATCACTGCTGGAGGCCAACTCAAGCCTCACTTGGAGGGAAAACCTAAATGGGTGCCAATGTAATTTTTTTTTTATGCTCAGCGGGTTGTATTTTTATACAGATACTTCCTTGAATTGTATTCTAAGACAGGTTGTGTATCTCCACCATTTGTTACAACTCAGAAGTTAATTTACAGAGTGTCCTCAAGTTTAATTTAGTCATGTTTTTAAATCTGGTGAGGTCTCTGCATGAAAGACAATGAGTGCTCAGAGAGACTTTAAAAGAAAGTCAACCAATTCAGGCTTTGGGTTCCCTTGGAGAGAGAATAAAGCAGAAAGTGTGACTTTAGCTTCCAGACAGTCTGTTTAACCAGATGTGTCAAATAAATGCAGCTTGAACTAGAAAAAGGGCTGAGGCCAATTCTTTGTTTATTTACCAAATTAAACTCAAATGACTTGCCAAGAGATGAGCAGTTTGGCATTTGAATGGGAAATGTGGTATTCTTGGAGCAGCTTGGGAGGAACCTTCAAAAGCACATTGCTGTAGGGAAAACACAGTACTGTAAACTTGGGCTTTGAGCCTTGGGAAGGTTTTCTTGGCTCTCTGGTGCGAGGTGTTCTCACAAGTGTGGTTGGTCACGTTAACAAGGCACTAAAGGGTTAACCTCCCTGGTGCCAGGAAAGCCATGCCTTGCTCCCACAGAAAATCAGCCAGGAGGAAGTGAGAAGTGAGTTCCCTTGTTCCAGAGTGCCTGTACATAGCAGCTAGAATTCCTCCATTCCTTGGAAATGAGGGGGATGGTGAGATTTTCTCATTTATTGGGGGGCATGGTGAGATTCCTTCTTGATTTTCTTTCTCTGTTGGCCCTCAGAAAACTGTACTCCTGCCTGTCCTACACTGACCAACCCAATCTAGGGGTCTTTCAGAGATTCAGAGGCTTTGGTTTGCAATCTCTTCAGCTTTGGTGGACCTAACATTTTGGCCTTACAGTTTCTGGCTCTGGGATACCATGTGTAACACCACTAGAAACCTGTGGGTAACAGCACCTCATCTAAGTACATTTTTTAATAACTGGGGTGCTTGCTGTGAATCTTGGAAGCCAATAGTTTACTTTTAAGTGCTCACAAATATCTCCTTGCAGAGATCTGGAACCACAGCTGAAGTGACTCCCAGGCCATGCTGGGATGGTTCTGAACATACTTAAGAGATTCTGTTTAGATGCCTAAGGAACAGGCATCTAAACATCTAAAATCTAAATGAGGCAGAGAATAACTTTGGTTGACAGGGACCTCTGGAGATCCTGTAATTCAATCTGCTGCTCTGAGAAGAGCTAACTTCAAGTTTAGATGAGGGTTCTCAGGGCTTTGCCCACTCAGGATTTGAAAAGCCCTAGGGGCAGAGACCCACCACCCTGTTTTTCTAGGCCAAGTTGGAGTGGATGTGGTAGTTAAATTTGGTTTCTGATGGCTCAGACTGCCCCTGAATGACTTATGAGCCATTTTAGATAACCTGACTGTGTCCTTATTGGTGTACCAGTGCAAGAGTGTGTTCACACAGTTCTAGCAGTGAAAAATGTATCTTGCTTTAAGGTTCTATGATGAAATAGGAACTCCCCTTCTCTCTGACATCCGTGTTGATTACCCTGAAGACGATGTGGAGCAGGTCACCCAGAACTTCTTCCCCAACTACTTCAATGGCTCTGAAATTATCATTGCCGGCAAACTCATCAACCGCACCTCGGATAAACTCCACGTGGAGGTGACTGCCAGCAATTCCAAGAAGTACATCCTGCTCAAAACAGATGTGGCTATTGACCTGCCCAGCAGAAATGACATCAGGGGTGTCCCTGGCCTGGAGGATGGCAAAGGTGACAATAATTACATTGAGAGGGCCTGGAGTTACCTCACCATCAAGGAATTGCTCAACTCGCGGCTGAAGAGTGATGACATTCAGGAAAAGGATAAATTGATGGAGAAAGCCAAGTCCATGGCCCTGGCTTACAATTTTGTTACCCCCTTCACTGTTCTGAAGATGAAAGAGGCTGGACTCCACTCGGAGCCACCTCAGGAGGAGTTTATCAGCCCTTCCACTGATGGCATCGGGGAAAAGGTGCAGAGCCTGCAGGGGCACAAGGCCCCACCAGGTATGAGAGAAGAATCACCTTGTTCTGGTAAAAAAATCCTTTTTCTGGGCAATATCTCATGGCTAACTTTGGCACAGGGGTGATCTAGACAATGAACTGAGGGGTAAAGCTGAGATTTTCATACTAATTTTGCTAATTGTGGGCTGGGTAGTCTTTAGCAAAACTTTTAGGCCCCTCACTCACCCCCTTGAAGCATTTACTTCTCTGTCGAAATGATTGGAGAAAAATTGGTATTCTACATGAAACTTAAAGTGGCTGCAGGAATATATCCCATAACCTCTCTGAATAATATTTGGGGAACATTTTTAAAATATGTTTCTTTCTGCTGCTCAGTAAGTAATTGTAACAGCTTTCCTTCCCCACTTCTAGGTATACGCAGAGGGCAAGATAAACAGAGGATTAAAATCTCCAAAACTTCAGGTCAGTGCCTGTTTTCATGCCTTTCATAATGCAAAATAATAGTGACTGATTTATGGAAACCTCAGATGCATATCACTGTGGTATAACCATCCAAGTGGTTACAAAATTCTGTTTGTCAGACCTACAGAGCAGGGAGAAAAATGAAAACAAACCCAAAATACAGAGAGGATCAGTAATGAGAAGGACTGTGAGCAAGGCAGATGATCCATAACTCTTGATCCTCATATTTGTGACTTCTGCAGGTTAGGGTAGAGCAGAAACACATTCTCTCTGTACTAGAAATAGTGAAAAAACCTTTTAAAAATAATAATGCTGAAATATAAAAAAAGTTGTTGACGATAGAAAAAGGAGAAAGTTCTGTAGTATTTTACAATTTTCCTGCTTGTCCTGCACCTTTGCTTAACTTTACATGCATTAAACACTGAAGAATAAGTCCAGACCAAGAACTCTGACTTGAATTTCTCTTGATAGGGTCAATTTTACCTTAGAAAATAGCATTTTTGGCTTGCCTTATTTAATGGCAGCTGAATGATAGTTGATGGTAGGTCAAGGATTGTTGAAAAATTAGGATTGTAGGATCAACAGCTGCTGTTGACTGCTCCAGTATGATACTGAGGGCCAGGAGGGGTCAGTGTGAGGTGGAGCCATGCAGCAGCCCTTGGTCAGAGAGTACATTTCTGACATTTCTGTGTGCTGTGGGGATGTAGCTTGCCAAAAAAGAATGGAGAAGAGTTCAAAACACCTACATGATAATTCCCATAAATCACCAAAATTATATTCCAGGAAGAAAATATCCTGATTTTCATCTAGACTGTTTTGGGTTTTGAGTTGTCATTGAAAACCCAACCTCATCTGTGAGAAAAACAAAACAATCTTTGCGAAAAACAAAGCAAAACTTGGCATTTCCTGGCAAACTCCGTCTGACCCTCTAAAAACAACAAACCAGGAGGACTTAGAAAAAAACAGGGACAAACACACTTTAAACAGCAGTTTTGTTGCAATCTTGGATGCTGCAGTTTTGTGTAAGCCCCTCACATTTGTCTCCATTTCCACATTTGTCTCTTCTCAGCGGATGGGGACCCTCACTTCGTCATTGATTTTCCCTCCAGCAAGTTCTCTGTCTGCTTCAATATTGATGGAGAACCAGGGGACATTCTCAGGCTGGTCTCTGATCACAAGGAATCTGGTGAGCAGCCAAGTCAAGCAGTCTCTTGTGGAGGAAAATCAAAGAGTAAGGCCAAGCCTTGCAGCAGACCAAGCACCAAGGTGCCTCAGGCGAGGAATTGATAGGAAATTAGAAAAAGTTTCTCCTGTGGTTCAACTTCACCCAGTTACAAAGTCACAGCTTGCAGAGAAAAGGTTTGGATTCAACAAAATTGCTCTGCTGTGGGAAATTCCCTCTTTATTCACAGTATTGTTTGGTTTAGGACAGAGCAAAGTACCTAAGCATCACGGCTCTTTTAGTAAAGAAACCACCAAACTGGCTGGAGAGTCATGACAGTCCTGAGAAAACCCACATGATTCAGGATCTGCTTTACCCAAGCCAATCTGAGCCAAAGCATGGTCTGATCCCATCTGGAATTCTAAGCAGGGCAGCTAATAAGCAGATTATGTCCTGCTCAGGGCAACAGTGGGAGAAAAGGGGTGTCAAAACCAGAGAGAATTCACAGGCTTGTTTTACAAAACCCCACAATAAATTTGTAAGATTCTGTTCTGTGTGGCAGTGGTCTAGCCCCCATATTTCTGTTAATGTGTGCCTTAAAAATACAAAATACAGCTCCAGGCAATGTTTCCCTTCAACTTCTTTCACAGACTGTTTGTGCTACTGCTTGAATGATTTTGTGGCTCAAATGCAGAATGAGCTTGAGGAAAACAGACTCTGTAGCACTAGAACCTTGAAACTTTGACGACAGAAATGAGAGATCCCATCAGAAATAATGGGCTATGGAGACATTTAATTTCAGTGTTAATGGCTTGGGTTTAGCTTGGGTTAGCAACAAGCCTCCTCCTTAATTGTCAGTCTTCAGAGGCTTGTGGGAAGTGAGTCACTGTCTTATGGACAATAGGTCACAGCAAATATTAAAATGACTGGGAAATTTACTGAGGACTTTTAGGCTTTAATTGACTCATTGGGATCTGCATCTTAGAATACTCAAAAGTGGTTCTTTTTGTGGCACTGTGTACACTGTGATTAATGGGACTGGGGGCACCTGCCTGCAGAGAAGGCCAGTATTTCTGAGCTTGGGTAAATTTATGTGCTCTGTATGAGGTGACAATTCCATAACAGACTGATTATACTCGTTTGAATGCTGGTAAGTGAAATAATTGAGCATGAGGTGGTGAGCCTACATGTCCTCAGTCACAAGGCTTGTGTCATTGAGACAATAGGCCTGTTCCTGCTGGGCCCCTTCCAGCTCAGGCTGCTCTGTGGCCCTGTGATCCTGGGTTCCAGCTTTCACTTACTGATTGTTTTCCTGCAAGGTGTAACTGTGAATGGACAATTGATCGGAGCTCCTGCACCGCCCAACGGCCACAAGAAGCAGCGGACTTACTTCAGCACCATCACCATCCTCAGCAACAAGCCAGAGAGGTCCTACCTGGAGATCACACCCAAGAGGGTCATCCTGGATGATGGGGAGAGGCTTGTCCTGTCCTGTGGCCGGAGTGCTGTCGTGAGGAGCAGGAGCCTGGAGGTGTCCATCTCTGCCTTCTCCAACATCACCGTCACCATCCGGGACTCCATCAGCTTCGTCATCCTCATCCATCACTACAAGAAGCCAGCCCCATACCAGAGGAATCACCTGGGGTTCTACATCTCCAACAGTAAAGGCCTCTCTTCTGACTCCCATGGGCTACTGGGTAGGTGGCAGGTTCTCGGGTTCAGAGCTGTAAATCAGATAAAAATGGTGTTTCTGAGCAGAGACAGGAGGGAAGGAGCAAGGCAGGTGGGGATTAAGTTCACAGGTGAGACTTTCACATCCTCTCTCAAACAACTTCTCTCTTTCTAGTACCTCCAATTCCTCTCCTGTCTTTTCCTGTAGGGGCTATCTCTCCCTATCCCAGCTGTGCCTAGTTTTCACATTTCCACCCTTTTAATGATTGTTCAGTACAGTTCCTATTAGAATACACATGCTTGATACTCCCAAGTACAGACAGAAACCAAATCTCCCCCAAGAAATTTTTGTGGCCCCTTTTTTCAAATGTGAAATGAAAGAAGAGCCAGCCCTACCTTTTGAAGGAACTAGGCTTTAGGTAGGCTGAGCAAATGGCCAGATGGTTGTGTTCTTTCAGCCAATGAGAAGTATTGATGTTTTTGGTCATGTACAGGTGCAGACCTCTAAAACTTCTGCCATAGTTTCTGTGCCACTCAGACAGCCCCAGGTGTCCCTTAGGAGTGAGGTTTTTCCACTCAGGCCACTCTCACTGACAAACCTCTAAATCCACACTTAGGTTTGGCCTAGAAGAACTTTCTCCCAAGAAGGCAAGGGAACAGAACTTGAACCTTCAGGCCTAGGACTTTTTGCTTGCTGATGGACATTGTGTGGGTTATTAACCTCTAGTAACCATGTCCCACAGAAGGGAACTTACTACTGGCAGCTTAAAAACCTCTTTAGCTCTTTAGTGACCCATGGGAAAAAAAATAAATAGGAATTTATTCTAACCTCTGTGTTTGTGGGATTTAGAAATGAATCACAAGAACAAGATTCATCCTGCTCTTGCAGAGAAGATCCGTAGGCTGAGAAATCTCAAATGCATCCTACCAAAAAAAACCCAAAAAACAAACAAACCACCAAACCACAACAATTTATAAACAGGCACAAATCAGCCAGTCATGTACTCTTCTTTTATCTTGCCTTGCAGGTCAGTTCTTGAGCCATGAAGTTAAACTTCTTCAGGAATCCCTAAACACAAGTCATCAGGAGGTCGAGCAGAACCAAACAGAGGCATTGAAGGCAAACCCTACAAACACCCTGAAGGTGAAGGGGAGGCTGGTTCCTGTGGTGTGGAAGCAGAGGAGGATCTACAATGGGCAGCAGGAGGTCGAGTGCTGGTTTGCCAAAAACAACGCGGACAAACTGATCGATGGGAGCTACCAGGACTATTTGGCTTCTCATCCCTTCGACACGGGGACCAGCTTTGGGACAATCAACAGCCTTTAGGACCAGTCACAGCAATGCATTGCAGCAGCACGTGGGACAGCAGGGCCCTTTGAAGCCTGTTCTAGGCAACTTATGAGTATTTCCTTACCTTTTGGTGCCAAAGAAACCAAGGATTTTGTCCTTGGAAATCAGCTGTCTGTCTTTCATGCTAAATGAACGCTCATCAAATTCCTGAAGAAAAAGAAGGCTGGGGGAAAGGATGTGGTTAAAGGCATAATTGATGCTCTCTCAGTGGGAAGGGGGGAGAAATAAGCCAGTGAACAGTGCAGAGGCTGCTGGCCTTAAAATAAACCCATGCAGGGATCTATGCAATGCCCCCTGGGGCTGGTGAGTCACCCCACAAAAGGCAAATCATACAGAACAGTGCCTGTTGAGGTGATAGGCTTTGCAAAGAAGTGACTTGGAGCACCTGCTCCAGCCTTGGTCCATGGGGAAAGGAGAGAAAGACAAAAGGAGAGGAGAGGTGGGTGCATATTCATCTGCAGCAACCCATTAGCATCAAACAAAATCAAACCCTTAAATCAACAGGCCACAGGAGGGTATTGCTTTCCTGGTTAGTGGGATGAGGTCTGGATTTGGCACTTAACATGACATTCCCTGAATCACTACAAACCCTTAAAACAGTGGTGTAAACCTTGATGGGGTTTCTTGCTGTCTTGGCGCACAGGCTGTGTGCTTAAAAAGCACCTCTGGTCCTCAGCAGCAACAGCAGTGGTGCAGGCTCCCATTCCATGGAGCAGTTAATCCAGCATAATTCAATTTAAATAACATTGCAGGGTTGGTGATTTCTTGAGCCTTGATTCCCTCAGGAAGAAACAAAGTTCCACCATGAGCTTCCAGCAGACCTGGAAGCTGTCCTTGAGCATCACACCCCTTCTGCTCAGCAAAGATTAAAACTTCCTAAGGGGTGACAACCCGGCACCCACAGCAGCTTGTGAGCCTACAAAGCAGCCTCTTGAATTTCTACTAGACAACTCTAGCTGCTTTTGTAATCAGGGAGGAAGTTTTTATTTATTCCAAATTGTCAAAAAATTTTCATCCCGATTTCCCCTGGCTTCTTCTCCTTCCTTACCCTGCAGGAATTTGTGCACAGCAGGAATTTGGCAGCAGGAGGTTACAGAAGGGTCTGCCAGCCACCCCCACTGCAGGTGGTGCTCCAAACCCAAAACTGCAAGGCTGTGCTGTGTTTTAAAGTGAGGCATCACTGAGCAATGCTACAGATCAGCCACCGGGGAGTTTTAGCAAAGAACTTGTCCAAAGGGGACTTGACAACCACAAAGACATTTACATGGCAAGGCCAAACTGAGCTCATGAATACACTGCCTTTCCAGAATTGAAAAGGAGGGAGGCTGGGTGTGGAAGCATCTCCAGGAATTAAATGACATCCATGTGTTAGGAGAAAACAGTTGCCAGGGACCTACAGAAATAGGTTCAATCTTGACTGATTTTTTTTTTTTTTTTCATATTTAACAATTAAATCATATTGTTGCTGTTGGAGCTCCAGCTGCTGGGGGTGGGGTGGTGATTTTCCAGTTGCTTGATCAGCTCGTTAGTGCTGCAAGCACCGTGGCAGCAGAGCAGGTGGCAAGCATGGTTTCTTTACTCACACCATGTGCTGCCTGGAAACAGCCAAAAAAGCACCAGCAAGATTGAACTGCACTCTGGAAGATCCTTACAGAGAGCTCAGTTAGCACAAAACCCGTGCCAAGGCTTGTACTTTGGAACAGAACATAAAGAAGAAACTACTGCTTTGGGCCCTGCTATCTTGAGAAATACCTCCCCTGCGAGAGAGAGCTGAAGGCAAGGCCTTCAGCACAGTCCTGAGTGTGGAATAATAACACTAAATAATAATAATAATAAGGTTTAATGCTCTGCAGTTTGCTTGTGGGCCAGGAAGAGATGAGGAGGAACAGCTGTGAAGTTGACATCTCTGCCCAAGAAGAGAGGAGGAAATCACCCAGGGCCCACACCCAAACAAGCTCCCCTTTCACTGGCACAGAGCAAACGGGGAAGTGGCAGGGGATCTCTGGACACCCCAGGGTTTGGCAGGTGTCTCCATGCTGTCCTTGCTGAAACCTCCCCTCTCCTCCCACATTGTGCTGTCCACGTGTATTGCTGCAGGGAGGGACGGGCTCAGGCTCTCCCTCATCTCCTCTGTATATAGATATGTATATAATATATATAAACACACACCTACTGCTGATAATTCATCATTGCTCCTCTTTTCTCCCCCTCCAGCCAAGGAAACACATTTCTTTCAGGGCCTGAAGATGACAAGGATCAAGTCCAATGAAGCACCTGGGGCAATATACTCAAGGTCTCCTGAAGGCTCCAGTTATCCATTTCACAATAAATATTTTACAGTGAACACTGCAGTGAAGCTTTCATTTGGCAAAGATAAAAAACAAGCTTTGGAGCTAAGGCTGTGTGTGTTTTATGCTGCTGGACAGGCTCACGTTACCAGAAGACTGAAACAACCCCCTATGAGTTAACAATAAGTTGGGAATAAGTGATTTCAGTGGAAAATGAAAGGTCATTGATGTTCTTTAGTCTCTATACGCTTGGTAGGAGGCAAGAACAGGCTTCTACTCCCACATTGAAATGAGAGTTTAACCACAGACTTTAAATACAGTAGAACAGGACATGGGAAAACAGTTTGTGCTCCTGCTGCCCCAAGAGCAAAGGCAGGTCATGGACTGTAAATTCCATTTTTTACAGCTCTGAAAAGGACATCACAACACTTCCCTCTCTCATATGGGGAGGAATATGAGAATATTGAGAATATTAGGGGGAATATGTTCAGGCTTGGTCCTCACAGCCCTTCATGCTGTCTCAGAGAGCTCCCAGACCTCTGTGCAGTCATTGCAGTGAAGTTGCATTTGTTCTCATCTCCAAGAGTGTCACAGAGCACTTGGATTCACTGGGATGTGCCCAGTGATTGCACATTGCTCAGACAGCTCAGGAATGAGGCTGAGCACTCACTCTGGAGTGCAATGGAAACAATTGCATGGCACCATTTCAGAGATGAGAAGGGAACAGGGCTGCTGGGACAGCACTGGCTACGCAAGGATTGAGAGGGAGAACCTTGCCCCACATCTTACTTGTCCTGCTGCTGCTGATTGTGAACCTTCTCAGCCTCAACTAAGAGCTAAAATGAAGATCATGTCACTCACAACCCAGTTTAGGACAAGGACATTGCTTTGGCCAAATTTGCACTCTTCACCCACTGCAGGATTGCACTGGGCAGCCCCATAGCAAGAGCAAAACTCCAAAATACCAGTATTCCTCAAAACAGGGAGCAAGTTTCCAATAGGGAAGCTGTTTTCACCTATTTCCAGTCAAAACCTTGCACAGCACAGGATTTATTCCAACCCTTACCAGTGCAGAACCCCCCAGACAAGCAGAAGTTGTGTTGTGAAACCAACTGCACTGAGCAATATAAATAATCCATTCAGAGAGCTGTGTGCCATGTGTTCCAAAAGCCTTTTGATGTGCCAGCAGAAGTAGGATTTTGACCCTTCATTAAGGAAGAAAAACAAAACAAAAAAAAAGGACCTAATTTCCAGAAAAACAGTTTAAAGCTGCACAGCTGCAAGTGTAGCCAAGCGTGTCTCGTTCACTGAGGGGCATCCCAGACTTTGATTTGCATCTAAGGCTTCAAACCACTTTGAAGTCAGGAGAAAAACAACAAACCAAACCCCAAAAAAAAGCCCCACCAAATATCTTCTCATGCTCAGCCTTCACATCTAAATCCATCCAAGTCAGAAAATCCAAATCCTTTAATTTTTACTCCTTAATAAGGGCTGCTTTCTTGGGGAAAAATACAAGGGAAAAAGTGAAAATAAAAGAACATTCCCACCCATCACTTAAGGGGAGTTGTCTTGCAAGAAGCAGAGGCTGTCTAAGTCTCCATGAGGGAGAGCAGCCCAGTGGATCCCTGCTCCAAGGACTATCCCCCCATTTGGACTCTGGCTGGGTCCCTCCACAGCTGTGTCTCTGCATCCAGCCTGGGAGTGGGGTGGTGCAGCTGCTCTGTGCTCCCTCTCTCCCCAGGACAGCTGCAAAGTGTTTTGCATTTTTGTGTTTATGGACAAATACAGCTTGCTAAGAGGAAGGCAAACAGGGCAAAGCCCTGCACTTCACACTTGGAGCAGAAAGTGCCAGTCCTGGGGTGAGCCGGGGTCTTTTCCAGCAGCTGCACCACCCCAGGTCCTTCCTTACCCCCAACACAGGGCTGGCTAATGGGGCTTCAGACACAGCTTGAATCAGATCCTGCAGACATTTCAGCTGTTTATTTTAAACTGAGGAAAAGGGGAGTTGTCAGCTTCCAGTAAACACTCCCTTGTAAGGTGCTGACTGGGATCCATCTCTGAGTCTGCTCTGGAGCCCAGCACAGGCTGGGGCTGCAGCATCAGGGCTTTGCATTGAAGCAGCTCCTGCAACTCAAACCAACCTCTGTGGCTCAAGTTCTTCATCTTTAGGTTTACCAGAGCAGCCCTGCTGCAGAAACAGAATCTTCCCTGGTCAGGAAAGATTTCAGCAGCTCCCCTTCCTCCCTTTCACAGCATTGGGGTTGTGCAGAACATTAAGCACATGAAGGCATTTAATCTATGAAGCAATTTTAGGTCAAAGATTTATTGGATTCCTTATAAAACAGTAAAAAGAATCAGATCCACTGGGACAAGCTTCCCAATTCAAGCCATTTAAATACATATTGCAAACCAATTCTTTTGAGCATTGTGCATATAAAAGTGTCACAGTTCAGGTACTACAGAATAGAGCTTTTTTCCTTTCTTTTTCTATTAAAAAACCAGACAATATTTTCATTTCAGTCTCTAGCCCTGAAAAAAGAAAAAAAAAAGTCACACCCAGTTGTCCAGCCAGGGAAAATCCATCCCTGTATCCCCAACCTCAACGTGCCTGCGTGTGGAGCAGACAGGTAAAGCAGATACTGCTCAAGCCTGTACAGGATGCACAGATAGCATCCCCAATTGCAGGATAGCTCTAAGATGAGGCAGGCAAGAGGATCTCTGTAGATCCACAAGGGTCACCCAGCTTTCCCCACCCTGCCCTTCCTTGGCCAGCTCGAGGATCACAGTGCTGCTCCTTCCTCCACCTCCACTGTCCTGCTGCTCTCAGATGACCACTTGGTAGCTGGGCTGCTTCATCTTCTGGTTGGTTCCCCAGAGCCCTGGAATATCCTGGTCGCTTTCAGACTGATCAAAATCCATGTCTGGAGACAGCAATACCTGGAAAGGAGAACAGACAGATGCTGATGGAGTCAAAGGTCTCAGAGCTTCTCAATTCTGCTTGCTGAACGAGTCAGACATTCCTATAGAGGGGTCTGCTGCCAGATCCAATCATCTCTGGTGTGCTGGTGTTCACAGGGGTCCCAGGATGAGGGAAGAGATGAGGATCTGACTCCATGTTTCAGAAGGCTGATTAATAATTTTATGATATATATGATACTAAAACTATACTAAAAGAATAGAAGAAAGGATTTCATCAGAAGGCTGGCTAAGAATAGAATAGGAATGATAACAAAGGCTTGTGACTGACCAAGACAGTCCAGACAGCTGGTCTGTGATTGGCCATTAATTAGAAACAACCCCATGAGACCAATCCCAGATGCACCTGTTGCATTCCACAGCAGCAGATAATCATTGTTTACATTTTGTTCTTGAGGCCTCTCAGCTTCTCAGGAGAAAAAAATCCCAAGGAAAAGATTTTTCATGAAAATATCATGGCTACACTCTGGCAGATGGGTAAGGCCTCAAGGTCATCTAGACCATCTCTCCAACAACAGCCAAAGAGATCTGGGCACAGGCACCACAACAATCTGTTGTCCCAGCCCCTTCCTTGAGAGCAGAATGGGCAGCTGAAGGCTCTGACCCCATGGGACAGAACTCACACATGGATGTCCAGGCCTGGCTGAAGCCTCAGTGGAGATGCACAAAAACGAGGCCACATATTTTGGGAACAGCTGCACCCCATGTAGACCTTTTCCCAGGCCCCCAGCTGCTTGTCACCTCCACAGCTCAGCCAGCAGGGCAAGCAGGGCTCCAGGCTCAGCCTCAGCCATGGAGCCAGCTCAGGAGCGGTGTCCTAGCCTGGCAGCACCTCATTTCCACTGGCACAGCAGCTCCTGGCTCAGGCTGAGTTGTGGGAGCCAAAGCACAGCACTGACACCTCTCACTGGTGTTTGAGGTAAAAAAAAAACTTTTTTTTTTTTTTTTTTGTTTGCTGGAGGACCCAAAGGAGCCCCTACACCCTCAGCAGTTAACTCCACACTTGAGGCTACCCCAGCCCCTCCATCCTCCTCACAGTCAGACACCCAAAGAACAGCAGCAGAGTGGATTAAGCTCTCTTGTTGTCCCCCTCATTGGTCTCAAGGAATTTTTTTTTGGTTCAGGACACACACTGGCAAGCTCTGAACTGTTGCAAGATGCAGACAGAGCCACATGTGGGCATTTTTCAGCCACATCCTCTGGAAGAGGAAAGAGGCTGGATTTTATCAAGGAGATGGCTGGCATTGGGTTTCAGCAGAAGAGCTGAAACCCAATTCTAGCCAGCCAGCAGTGTGCATGGATAATTGTCATGGCTGGACAGGTTGCAATCATTGAATCCTCAAGGTTGGAAAAGACCTCCTAGGCTGAGTCGCACCATGAAATCAGCACTGCCAGGCTCACCAGTAAACCTGAATGCCCCTGAGCACTACATCTACATGCTTCTTCAACACTTCTAGGGATGGTGATTCCACCATTTCTCTGGGCAGCCTGTGCCAGTGCCTGATAACCCTTTCAGTAAAGAATTTTTCCTTAATATCCAATCCAAACCTCCTCTGGTGCAACTTGGGGCGGTTCCCTTCTGTCCTGTTCTTGTTACCTGGGAGAAGAGACCTGGCTACAACCTCCTTTCAGGGAGCTTTAGAGAGGAACAAGGTCACCCCTGAGCCTCCTTTTCTCCTGCATGCCCAGTTCCCTCAGCTGCTCCTCATCAGACCAGGCTCTTTGCTCAACCCCATCCCACCCCTATCTCCTCAAACACCCACATTTGAGCAAGGGAAGCTGCATTGTCACCATGCAATCTCCCTGTGCCTGACTCAGCAGCCTTCCAGCTCCAAGACCCAAGTCAAGGGATGGACTTTCATGGACTTTCAGCCCAGTGCTCACCCACAGACCATTCCCAACAGAGCTCAGGATCCCTTGGGCAAAACCAGGAGCAGGGGGAAATCACTCCTATCTCTGTCTCCATACACAGCTGTGAATTAACATGCCCTCCACTTGTCAGCACTCAGGCAGCACCACAGGGCCAGTCACCACAGCAACAAAACCACCAAACAGGAAAAACACAACTCCAGTGAGTCAGTGACTTCAAAGCAGCAGCAGAGCCGCAGGGGAAGATTTCCTGCTCCCCACCCTCACACACACCCCAGCCCCTCCATCCTCCTCCTCCTCCTCACAGTCAGACACCCAAAGAACAGCAGCAGAGTGGATTAAGCTCTCTTGTTGTCCCCCTCATTGGTCTCAAGGAATTTTTTTTTGGTTCAGGACACACACTGGCAAGCTTCCATCTCTCTCACGTGAAGATTTCCTCTGTTCATCACATTAATATCGTGATGCTGTTGGACCTGAAGAAATGTGTAATTACTCACAGGCAGCACTGTGAACTCACTGAGCTCTGACAGGCAGGTTGTGGGGCCTGCTGAACTGGTGATTTGGGTGGATTTCAGCTGAAAACTCAAATCCCCAAGCAGGGATGGTGACAGTGCTGTGCATCCAGACCCATCCAGGCTGCCACCTGCCCACCACACACTGCACAGAATTCACAGAAGAGACCTTCAAGATCCTCAAGTCCAACCCATGCCCCAACACCTCACTTGCAGGAAGCTACACCAGCAACAGTCCCCCAGAACCTTTCCAGAATTCCCCAGGAAGCAGCACCACGAGAGAGCCCCTCATTGCCAAGACAGCCAAGGACACACCCTCAGATACCATCTGCAAGCCCAACTCCAATTTGGGAGTTTTCAGAACAGCTTGGACCAGGCTCTTTCCCTGCAGGTGCATCCAGGTCAGGGTCACAGAGGGTTGGTGACACAGCTGGGACAATGTGCTGCTGTCACTCAGCAGCCCTCAAACACCTCACATTCCACAGAGGGATTTGCCACCAGTCAGGAGGACTGTGAGGTGGGACAGTTTCCTTCCAGAAGCATCTCCATGTCCACCTCCATTTATCTTCCCTGTAATGACCTGGGACCTGAGCTCACCACGAGTTTGAGCTAATTAAAAATTTAAAAAAAATAATCAAAAATAAAATTGTTTCTCAGCAAATCCAACTTGCTCTTGGACTTTCTAAGTGTCTCAATATAAGTAAGCAGCACCATATTGGTGTCTAGCAGCATCTTCATCTAAAGAGTGCCAAAATACAGAGTTCATCTGCCAAAATACAGAGTTCCTTATGAAGGGAATTAGGACAGGTGCTGAACTCCATCCTGACCTCATGCAGTATATTAACTTTCCTTCCAGCCGCTAATTTCACCTTAATTTTTCTAACAAGTACCACTGTTAGTGGACTTTTGCTTTAAGGGTTGTCTCTAAAAATGTAAGCCTTCAGGAAAGGAACAGAAACTCATCCACCTCCCTGGGGAAAAGAAAAACAACTGAAAAAAGATCAAATAAAACATTATTAAAACTGACTTGTTTTCCTGAGTGGAGGAAACAAAGAAATCACTGATAAGATCTACAGTTCATGGGAGTTACAAGGGCAAGGGAAAAGAGCCTTGGGTCAAGGGCAGGACACATACAAAGCAAAAAAAAAGGGCCTTGCAGATGAAATAATTTCCCCAGGCTGAACAGCAAACTGGCATTCAAGAGATCCTTTTCTATCCCAGAAGAGGAGAAAAAAAATTACTGCATGAACATTTACAAGGCAGGGCAGGAGACTGAAACAACACAAAGCTTTAGACTGATGTGGAAGGAAAGAAGGATGAAATTCTTCCAACCAGAAGAGGGAGTTTGTCCTTTTCAGGCATTCAGTGCAAAAGAAGTAGCAAGAGCTCATCCTCTGGTTCACCAAAGGATGAGCCAGTCAGTGCCTGTGCCACCCTTTCAGTAAATAAATTTTCTTTAATAGCCAACCTAAACCTCCTCTGGTGCAAGTTGGGGCCGTTCCCTTTAGTTCTGTTCTTGTTACCTGGGAGAAGAGACTGATCCTCACCTGGCTACAGCCTCCTCCAGGAGGCTACAATCCTCCTGCAGGACTGCTGCTGCTGCTGGGTTTCCTCTGGCTGCCCAGCTGCTCCACCAAGCCAAGGGCAGAGCTGAGCTTTCCTGCTGCCCTGGGGAAAGCACTGAGCGTGGGCTTCTAAAAGGTGAACTCCAGCCCACTCTATCTCTGCCCCTCCTTCTCCAAACACAAACTGCTGGTTCATGTGACAGTAATGACACTGCCTTGGTGAGATAGGCAGAGGTTTGAAATTGAAGCCAGGAGTGAGCTGGGAGCTGGTGGCGCCTGCAGCGAGACAGTCCCGATGAACGCTGATAAACCTGGGGTACACATCAGCTCTGCTCAGCCCCCCTTCCTCCTCCCCTGGGCTGAAACTCCCCCACTTGAACAGCTGATTAGCAGCAACAAGCCCAGCAAATGCTCATTTGCTGCTTCTGAGCCTAAATTCCAGTCAATGCAGCTGCAGGGCTCAGCCAGCCAACATGATCCGTAGTTCACAGCTCAAGAGGCTGACACCTGAAGCAGGAGCTTAAGGCTATTCCTCAAGGCCCAGTGCCAAGAAAGAGCTGGAAAACAGGTCACCCACTTCTGTATTTCTTCATAAACTTCCTTCTCTGCCCAAAATATTTGTTGCCCAGAGGCACAGGAACGTGTCTGAGCATGAAGGAGGCAATGCCTGCAGACTGCTGTGAGGAGAAACCAGTCCCCTTGGTAGTGCAGGGATGGATCAGAGGTTTCAGGATGAACAGATGACCTGCACATTGTTGAATTCTTGCTGAAGTCTGCAGAGAAAAAGCAGTCAGGTCCTTGGAAGGTGAGAGAAACCTTTGACAGAAAGTGGCAGATTGTGGGGATTGTTTCCACTACTTGAAATCTCCTGCCTGTTGACCTGCCAGAAGAGGCTTTCTTAGCATCTGGAAATTAGCATCTAATATTCCTTCCAGTTATCCATTTCACAGTAAATATTTTACAGTGAACACTGCAGTGAAGCTTTCATTTGGCAAAGATAAAAAACAAGCTTTGGAGCTAAGGCTGTGTGTGTTTTATGCTGCTGGACAGGCTCACGTTACCAGAGGACTGAAAGAACCACTCACCAGTTAACAATAAGTTGGGAATAAGTGATTTCAGTGGAAAATGAAAGGTCATTGATGTTCTTTAGTCTCTATACACTTGGTAGGAGGCAAGAACAGGCTTCTACTCCCACATTGAAATGAGAGTTTAACCACAGACTTTAAATACAGTAGAACAGGACATGGGAAAACAGTTTGTGCTCCTGCTGCCCCAAGAGCAAAGGCAGGTCATGGACTGTAAATTCCATTTTTTACAGCTCTGAAGAGGACATCACAACACTTCCCTCGCTCACAAGGGAAAATATGTTCAGGATTGATCCTCACAGCCCCTCATGCTGTCCCAGAGAGCTTCCAGAGACTTGCAGTGTTTGGAGCAAGGCACAGGTGCAGCTCCACCTCCATGGTGCAGCAGTTCCTGTGACACCATCTGTGACACATCCATGGCCCAGCACCCTCTGTGAGCCTGGATGCTGCCAGGTCTGGTTCCAGAAGCTGTGAAGGAGGTCCTGGTCCCAAACAGAGAGGTCACCTCCTCAGCTCTGCTCCTGAGCTGCTGTAATTCTGACAGAGCTGGGGCCTCCAGAAGCACATCCAGGGAGCAGGGCAGGGCTTGGCCAGCAGGGACCTCCCCAGAGCTGTTCATCCAGAGGCAGGGCCAGCAGCAGGGACCCTCTTGTCCCAACAGCTGCTCCCATCTGCCTGCCCTCCCTGCCAGAGCCAGGCATCCCTGCCCCTCTGACACTGCACCCCTGGGACCCAAACACCCCCTGTTAAAGCATCTCCACCTCTGTGGGTGCTGCAGTGTCACCAGTGATGGGCCATCCCATCCATCAGCACAAGAGCTGAGTTACTCCTTATGAAAGGACTCTCAGAGAGCAAGAGCTATTTCTGTTCATCCCAAATTCCTCAGCAGGAGCTCCTCCAGGAACCGGGCTGGGATTGCCAGAAATTATCTTATCTTGGTGAGTCTCAGCAGTGGGCTGCAGGATATCAGCAGCTGTGCACAGAACACACTGGAACCAGGCCTGGGTGCCAGGAGAAAGAAAGGAATTCCTCCCAGGGACCAAGAGTGTGGACTCTGCCCAAAGGTCAGTGGGAAGTAGACACCACCTACCCAACAAACCCCACATGATTAAGAAGAACAAAGTCATCTCAAAGTCTGCTGGAACTGCAGCATTTCCTCCCCCACCATAACTTTCAACTGTCAGGCTCAGACTACACAAAACACAGCCTCCTCCAGCTAAGGGACAATAATCTGGTTGAAAAAATACCAAATGCTGACAAAAATAGGATTCCCAGCTAAGCCTTGTCCTCTAAAAGGGATGCTAATAATTACAGAGAGGAAAGTAAGCTCTAACCAGCCAAAATTAAGTACAATTAAATATAGCAAAGCTCAGAGGGACATTTATAGCCTGCACACACAGATCAGTGCAGGAGGCAGCTCATCCCCCCAGGACATTGTCATCACCCAGGGCAGTATTTCAGCAACATTTCCTGAGCTTTGCTCATGGTTAGAGTGAGTTTGACTTTGCAGGCTGATCACCCACATCCATGAAGAACCACCCCAGGTCCAGGCAATGTGATGTCCTGTCACAGGGCTGTGGTAAAACACACAGACCATCCCACAGTTCTGCATCTTGGTCTGAAACCCAAGTTTGCATCCCTGGTCTTACCTGAGATTCCTCAGTCCTCCTGGCCCGAGGGGTTTCTGTGGATCCATTGATGTCTAGGGCATCCTTCTGCTTGTATTTCCTCATGATCAAGCTGTCCACAACCCAGAACATAATGGCCTTGGGGGGAAAGAACATCAACATCAACAGATTGCAGAGGCCAAAATGCACATTCAATCATTCACAGGTGTTTCTTCTCCTCTTGGGTTCTCCAGACATCCAGCCTTGATCAACCTCACATCCAAACCAGCCCTGCATCAATTGTGTCCATGGGGATTGGATGAGTCCAATTCCTTAAGCCCCTTCTTACACAAGCCCTATTGTTTCCAGATTAAATAAAATCACAATAGGCTGAGTTTCCACCAGAACATAACCCCTGAGCCAAGCTCCATCCAAAGCTCATCTGCCTGAACCAGTCCCTGGTCAGCTCTCTGAGGACCAGAATTTTCTTTCCAATGTGGAAATGCAGCTTGGGATGGTGGAGAGAGGCAGATCAATCCAGCTTTGCCAGTGCTGCATCCATTGAAATGTGCCTGGGATGAGCTGAAAGCTCAAAGCTCAACTCCCTTCTTGCCCAGGGAGCATCTGAGTGTTACCACCTTGTTCCCACTTCCCACCTTAGCAGGAACTGGGCAGCAGCTCAGGGATTACCCAGAATCAGGGGAACCAGGAAAGTTGAGCTGAGCTTTCAAGAGGTTCTGTCAAACGAGTTTTGAGAAGAACAACAGTTCTGGGTACCCTTGAGCACCTTGTCTTGCTGTAATACAATCTGACATCCAGCCAAATGACTGAACTGCAAGCTCACAAGCCATCCTATAGGACATTAAAGTGTTTTGGGCATCCCCATGCTGTTGAGATGAGCTCTCACCTAAGGAGACCCAGCTTTATTCCAAGAAGTGAAGAGTCAGCCCCACAGCAGCTCAGAGAAAGGGACAGAAATTGGAACCAGAGGCTGTGGCAGTGACAGATTTGTGACTGACAGATTTCTTTGCACACCCCTCCACCCTGTCCCAGCACTTTGAGGCTGCCCCCAGCCAGTCCCTGTGCCCTCCCATGAGGGTGCACTGAAATCTCCAAACCACCCACCCAGCACTTGCAGGGGCACCACTTACATTGACTATGAAAGGCACAACAAACATCACCAGGACGAGCTCCAGCTGAGGGTTTGGGATGTAACCCAGCAGGATCTGCTGAAGCTGCAGAGGAGAAAACATTTAGAACACTTTAACATTATTTAGAACACTTTAAGCATTATTTGAACAGCTCTGTTACAAGATCTTTGATGAAACCTGCTTGTCTTACATGAGCAGCCAGAGCTCTGCAGCCTGTGCTTCAACCCAGCTCTTGAAAGATGACACAGGATATTCCCTTAGCCCAGCTGCCAAACACATGATTTTGTACAGAAACAAGACTCTCAGTGTGACTATCCATGACAACAACTGGTGGGACTTCCCTTGGCTCCCTGGAGCTCATCTGCAGAACAAGGACACCAGCCATGGGCAGTAATCATGGAGAGGAGTCCAGCAGCTTCTCTGGATCTGCACTGGTGCTGCTGGAGAAGTTCACATCCAAGTGTGAGCACTGTGGGCTACTGGGTTTGAAGGACAACCCTTGAAGAGATAAATGCTCCCAGATTGCTGGAGATAACTCCTCAGTCAAGTTACACACAGTGCCTGGCACCTCAGAGCCTGCTGGAAGAGGACTCCAAGCTCTCAGAATTAGGTTTTTACACCCATCACACCTACCTGCCAACAGGTAAGTGAGGTAAGTGGCTAAAAGCCCCACAGGTTATTATTATTTTTATTGTTTTAAAGATAAACTTCTGATCAACACAATTAACACTGCTGGCATACAGAAGCAGCTGAGCAGGAAAAGACAACACACATGTAGCACTTCTCAAATTAATCTCTAATCCCCCAGTTTAAGCACAGAATCACAAAACACCTACATGAACTGACTTGACAGAATAACATAGAAATCCTCTGGCAGAACTGAAGGAACTCAGCTGCCAGCCCAGCCCATTTTAGCCTTCCAAGAATGGGGAAGAAAATTAAAACATCATCTTATTCCATTAGCTTTTGACCAGCAAGAGAATGCACCAGAAGCCAAACAATTATAAAAGTCATGTTTCCCAAAATTTAAGTAATATCTAATGATTACAGAGTGATGTCAATAAGTGTGAGAATTAAAGGCTTTCAATAATGGGAACCATGAATCAGGCAAAGCAAAAAGAAACCACAACAGCTACAGCTAGAAGAACACTGCTTACCTTTGTCCAACCAGGGATAAGCAGGACAAGGCTAATCACAGTCTTCTCAAAAACCATTATCAGCAAATAGAGGATACACTGGCCAATCCAGGCAGCAGCTTGTGGAGGGTCACCTGGAAAAACAGAATATTAAATCTGGGACAGAGGACAGGAGGAGACAGAAAAGTTGCCTCGTGCTTGATACTGACCCTCTTCTCTATAAGGACCAGTCAGTACCTCCACACTCTTCTATAAAATAAATGCAAACACATCATTAAAAATATAATCTGCAATGTGCTCCCTGCCAATCCTTACTCACACAGTTACCAGAAACAGTTTGAAAATGTCAAGTCACCATTTTCACTATAAGCAGCATAACTTGTCAGGCCTGAACAGAGTTATTTCATTGTCCTGATGAAGTGAAGGGCTGGTTATGTGATCCTGTCTGAGCAAGAGACAGGGGCTCCATCGCCCCAGCTTTTAAAGCAATTCACTCAAAAAGAATCAATGCTAATTAAATATGAATGTTTCCAACGGGGCACTCACCAAGAAATAAGGAAAAGCATATTTGTACTGCTAACAACAATAATGGTTCTGTATCTATTTCATGTGCTTGCTTCAGCCCTCTGTGAGCACCCTGCCAGCTGGTTATCACCTCCCCTGGCTCACCAGAATATCTCAGCTCTGCAAAACTGAGCTACTCTATCTGGCTCAGGAAAGCTGCAGCATTTCCTCAAAGATAACCCCTGGCAGCACTTGTTCCCAGCACAATCTGCCCGGAATTTGGGATTCCATCAGTGCAAGGGAGCCTGTGCAGTTGGCACTGACAGATGCCAACACTTGGTGTGGTCAGATGGCAGCAGGCTGAGAGACTTTTGACCACTTTTCCCCACTTTTCAGCACAATTCTGTCAAGATGTGGCAGGGGAAAACAACACCAGCAGTCTGCAGGGGCACATTTATCCACACCAGTGAAAAATCTCTGGCCACAAAAACCAGCAGCACATGCTGGGATTTGGCAAGAGCTGGTGCCCAACCAGCCCCAGCTCTGTGGGGATCAGCTTCCCAGGAAGTGCAACATGCGTTTTTAGGTATATTTGTCCTTGTTCTGCCATTTGTTAGCAACATACCTAAACACCTGCCTTGCTGCAAAGCTACAGCTACAAAGCAGAGGCATCCTGGTAGTGTCCAAGGTAGGGTCCCCTCATGCCCCAAATTCTTAATTGCTCAAGCCATGAGAAGGAAGCAAAGAAGAGGAGAGGGAAGGAGGGAAGCTGAGGGTGCAGGGGTGAGGAGAGCAAGCAGGGAGAGCCAAACCAGCAGGAACTGCACGGAGGGAAGGCAGGAAGAGGGAGTCAGGAAGGTTATGTGGAAGCACACCCAGCAGAGCCTGTGGAGATTTTGGAGAGAGGAATCTCTGCTCTCTGGCAGGCAACAGCTTAATGGGTGGTCTGGGAGGAGATGGGAGCAGTGTTGGAGCAGCTGGCAGCACAGGCTGGTGTCAGAGGGGCTCTGAGCCTCCTAAAAGCCTCTCCCATTAGATTAGGGTGCCTGGCCGCCTTTGGCACACACGTTGGGTCTAGCGAAGCTTTTTGCCCCATACCCCAAAACAAACCAATTCTCCCAGGAAGCCCCACGTTATCAGCACCCATCAGAGCTCTGAGTACAAACAAAAGAGGAAAACAAACACATCTGTTGTATCCTTCCTGCATTTGAACTCTTTGCCTTCTGCTGTGTGTTGTCAGCTGTGCCGTGTCCCCCGTGGAGGGACAGGACTGAAGCCACAGCACCCCTTGTGAGTTGGCTCTCTGTGACAGCACCTCCCTGTCAGCTCAGCTGGCCCAAAGAGCAGCAGCAGGACTGAGATCTCTCCCAAACACCTGCCCCCCTGCAGGGACAGGTCACTGCCATTCCCCACCACAACCATGGCTCTGTGCTCTGCACTCTGTGCACAGCTCAGGGCAGGTTTTGGCTCACCAGGCCAAAGAAGAGAAAGGAGAAATTAATATTCTCCTTCACTCCTGTGAAAAATGCATGTATTTTATGATTGGCTTTTTGCAAATATTAAAATGAACATTATATGTGTTGTGTTAGAAAGTGATGCTATATTAATTCTCTTAAGTAGTGTGTTAAATATAGTTTTGGGTTATAACAAAATGTTAAAATAGAAACTATGCTATGTAGGATACTTTTTTTAAAGAAAGGACTCACAGTGAGATGTGAGCAGCCACAGGACCCCTGAATCTTTCAGAGAAAAAGAATTTATTGCCCTCTTATCAGAAGAAATGAACTTCTTCCCACCTCAAAGGCGCTGTTAGAATTTGGAGGAAGAAGGTGACACTGCCCAGACAGAATCCTGTGTTTGAATGGAATTTATGCATCGAATTTATCATGGATGAGGTGTATGAATATGCAACAGGCAATTGCTTTTAAAGGTTAACCCTCTGTTAACCTTTTTTCAGGCTCATGCTGCCCAGAAAAAGGTACCCGGACATCCATAACTCTTTGTTTCTATTGTCTCATATTGTCCTAATTCAATTAGTCCAAATTGTTATTACTCTAATTGTATTACTATTTTAATGACCACTTTATTACTATTAAACTTTTAAAATTTTAAAAACACGTGATTGGCATTTTTCCCAACTCCAAAAGATGCACCCACTGAATTCTGACTGCTCTCCTCCAGCAGCATTCCTAGTGCTCCCCACCACCAGCAAAACTTCCTTGGAGCAGCCCAAGAACCACTGAACACACAGACCCTAGGAAAGACAACCTGCTTCTTAACCCACCCTAGGCATGGACTTGCCTGGGTATTCAGGACTTCCACACCCAGCAGGGAGATTTTTTTTTTACTGTTATTATTTATTTATTGTTATTTTTTACTGCATCCTGACCTCCCAAGGACAGGAGGCTGCTCTGTACCAAAATGATTCAAGACAAAGGTGAAAACAAAGCAGCAGCGTGGCCTTAAAGGCTGCAAAGGTGACTTAGAGACAAATGTGGCTTAGAGCTCCCCTTAAGGGCAGCTCATTTCCACTTCCCCAGTGAATGCAGCTGTTCTGCTTCTCACCCCAGCAGCTGTGGAGACATCCAAGGAGCACTGATCCACCCCATCATCCACTGATCCACCACCTGCCCCCACGAATTCACCCAACTCTGACCAACACCAGGAATGCTCAAACCAACATTTTCTGGCACCTCATCAGGGAAGCCCTTGGTGTGGTCCCTAGCCAAGCCCATATGACAGATTTGCCCCATCTCCTTCCACAGTAGGGAAATGTAGGGGGGTAGAATATAAGTAAATAAAGGTGGTATAGAAAGTAATCTTACCCCCTAAAGAGTTGCAGCTGGGTTAATTATTAAAGATTAGGAACAGGCTTAATTTTAACAGGCCACAGCAGTAGCCAATAAGAAGAAGAGTGTTATAAAAGAGTGGATTGGGTGGTTAAGAGAACTGGAGTCAGTTGGCTGCTGTGAGGCCAAGGAAGAGTCAGTGCCTGGAGGAGCTGCCTACAAGAAACATCAAGGAGGTATGAAACTAGCAATATGGAACCCTTGCAATGTAATGATAATAGAACTCTTGCACCATAATGACAACAGGGAAAGGCTGGAAGTCTGGAGCTGAGCTCATGTAAGAGCTGCTTTCCTACAGAAAGCTAGTCAGAGGCATCCCTGATCCAGCCTGATGTCTTTGGTGGATCAAGAGCTGCTCTGATCTGTGGGTGGGAAAGGATTCTTCTTACAGGAAGGGTTTCTATACATAAATCTTCAGGAGAGCCCACAAGACTTTCAGCCACACTGTGCTGCCAACCAACAAAAAGTAATCTGCTACTTGGAGGCTAAAAAAATTAGAATAAAACAGATGTCCTCCTCTTTCCTACAAGGAAAGGGAAACTGAGAGCAGCAGGGTGGGGAATTGGTCTGACCGACCTTTGCAGCCTCCACATCACACCTGCTGGTTGATTGTATGTATCACACTCCCTCTGAGCCTTTCCAGGTTCTTGTCCCTGGGTCTAGCTGGGAGGTGACCCAGGACATCTCAGCTCTACACATGGAGTCTATCACAAACCTCTCCCTCCAGCTCAGAGAACAGCCTCTGCCAAAACCTCCCTGCAGCCATCCCCCATCCTCACAGACATTAACATCCTGCTGGGATACACCCACTGAATTCTGACTGCTCTCCTCCAGCAGCATTCCTAGCGCTCCCCACCACCAGCAGAACTTCCTTGGAGCAGCCCAAGAACCCCTGGAGCCCGTGGCAGCCTCACAGAAATGTGTCTCAAACCCCAGTGGTGCTGGGGAGCGGAGCAGCAGTGCCTGAGGTGTTGGAGCTGTTAGCACACAACAGGATTAGTTTTAATCCAGGCTGCCTAATGCACCAAGCTGTCAGCACAGCCCACGTGTTACTGCCAGACAGCTTTATTTGCACCCTTCTGGGGACTGGTGGGCAGAGAGCAGGTAGGAAAAAAGCTCAATCACAGCCAAAGTGGAGGGTTCAAGTGGAGGCAAGTGTCTGAAAGCAGTGGAAGTTGTACTGGGTGACAAGGTGGGGGTAGAGAAAGTCAATAAAAACTTCTTAAGAGACACACAAATGGTACTTCCAAAGCTAATGGATCCAACTCTCAGTGCCAAGTACAAAGGGTAGGAAATAGCAGTAAATTCTGAATTCTATGAAATGCTCAACTGGAGGGCAAAACCAGGTTTTTAGGGATGGGAATGTGATGAATCAGAACAGCCAGATGGGTCCAATGGACACCCCAGTCCCTCTCTGGTGTTTTCTGCACCTGAACTAAAATGACTGAACCAGAGAATGGTGTGGGTTGGTGTCAGAGCCCAGGAAATTCCTCTGGCTGCCCTGGAGGACTTGAGCCCCTGCCCAGGGGGCTCAGAGACCTTGGCACAGAGCCCAAGACCCCTGTGCCTTTGATTTAGCCCTTGGAAAAAACAATTACCAACCTTTATATGAAGAATTACAAGCCACAGAAGTTTAAGTAGAATGATAGTGAATTTATCACAGGGTGAAAAATAGATTTTTGGGGTTTTTAGAATGGGGGTTCAGGGGGCAAGATTGAGAAATCTGGGCATGTCCAGCCTTTCTCCTTCTTCTTCTTGGCCTCCATCTTCTGCTGTGATGTTGGCACTTTTGGATTGGTTTAGAGTAGAAACTCACTGTCTAACATAGGTGATAGGTATTGGGAAGTTATTGTAAATATTGTACAGGTAGTTTTTAGTGTAAAAAGATAACACTGCCCTGGGGGCAGGCAGAGTGCCTCTGTCTGTCCTGCTGAGCGGACCTCGGCTGGACAAGAGAAAGAATTTTATAGATAAGAAACAATAACCTTGAGACTGAGAACTGAAGAATTCTGACTCCTTCTTGGACTGCTGGGCTGGGAAAAGAGACTTTCTAACACATCTTGGGGTCATTCTGACCAGCAAGAGTCCAAAGAGGTTGGAAGGGACACCTCCCACTAGACCAGGTTGTTCAAAACCCATCCAGCCTGGCCTTGGACACTTCCAGGGATGGGGCATTCCCAGCTCCCCTGTCCCATTGCTGAAGCAGAGAGAAGCGAGTGCACAGCTGGAGTCTGTCCCCAGCGTGCAGTGTCACACCAATGCTCTGCATCTTTGGTCCCTGTGGATATTCAAACTGCAGGGAGCAGTGTTGCTGTCAGCCAAATTCAGAGCAGAAGATGGAGGCCCAGAAGAAGGAGGAGAAAGGCTGGACACGCTTGGATTCTTCTATCTTGCTCCTTGAACTTCTATGCTAAAAACTCTAAAAAATCTATTTTTCACCCTGTGATAAATTCACTATCATTCTACTTAAACTTTTGTGGCTTGTAATTCTTCATATTAAGGTTGGTAATTGTTTTTTTCCAAGGGCTAAATCAAAGGCACAGGGGTCTTGGGCTCTGTGCCAAGGTCTCTGAGCCCCCTGGGCTGGGGCTCAAGCCCTCCAGGGCAGCCAGAGGAATTTCCTGGGCTCTGACACCAACCCACACCATTCTCTGGTTCAGTCAGGTGCAGAATGGTTTAGCTCAGGTGCAGAAAATGCCAGAGAGGGTCTGGGGTGGCCACTGGACCCATGTGGCTGCTCTGATGCATCACATTCCCATCCCTAAGAACCTGGGTTTGCCTTCCAAGTGAACATTTCATACAATTCAGAGTTTACTGCTATTTCCTACCCTGTGATGGTGTTCACAGGGGTTCTTGAATTGGGGAAGAGATGAGGATCTGACTCCATGTTTCAGAAGGCTGATTTATTATTTTATGATATATATTATATTAAAACTATACTAAAAGAATAGAAGAAAGGATTTCATCAGAAGACTAGCTAAGCTAAGAATAGAAAGGAATGCTAACAAAGGTTTGTAGCTCGGACAGAGAGTCTGAGCCAGCTGACTGTGATTGGCCATTAATTAGAAACAACCACATGAGACCAATCCCAGATGCACCTGTTGCATTCCACAGCAGATAATCATTGTTTACATTTTGTTCCTGAGGCCTCTCAGCTTCTCAGGAGGAAAACTCCTAAGGAAAGGATTTTTCATGAAAGATGTCTGTGACACTACCCTTTGTACTTGGCACTGATAATTGGAGCCCTTGGTTTTGGAGGTACCATTTGAATATCTCCTAAGAAGTTTTTATTGACTTTTTCTGCCCCCACCTTGTCACCCATTACAACTTCCACTGCTGTCAAACACTTGCCTCTCCTCAAACCCCTGATCACAGCAAGGGACCCAAGCACACACTCAGTCCCTGAGCAGGACCCTCAGCCCTCTCATTGCTTTTCCCCCCTGGCCCCAGGGATGGCAAAGCCCAACAGGCTGAGGACAGGCCAGCCCCTCAGGTTAGAGCTATTTCCAGCAGTATTTCCTCAGGCATTAGCAGCCAGCTCCCTTGGCTGCTCCAGGACGTGGGAATATTTGTGATGGAAATTTTGTACAGCATCACCGCGGGGCCAGAAGCAGCCTACACAGGTCCTCAGTTAAACTCAGCAGCTGGCACAGAGCACATTCTCCTAGAACTAAATTTGACCAGCAGAGTTCAACAGGCCACTAAACAGACTTTGAAGGCCTCCAAGCAAGATACTTTTCCATTTCCAGACACTGAACAAAGCATCAGGCTTAGCTAGCCAGTGACCACAGCCACAAGTCAACATCCAGATGGGCATCCAGAGGGACATTTTCCACTGAGAACACTTTTCCTCCCCCTCATTTCTTAATGCTCCTCTAGAAAAATTGACTTGCACACTGCAGGAAATCTCTCTCTCAATGCAAATTCATCACGTTTGCTTACTTAAAAGAAATAGTGGGGTATTTCTAAAGTAATGCTGGAGAATTACTGAGGACAATTAAAATTGGCATTGCAGCCATACAAAGGTGTTCTCTAGGGAGCTGCTCATTGCCATGGGGAGGGAGAAGAGAGCTGGAGCAGTCTGGAGTGATGAGGCACAAAGTTCAGTCAGGCTGGATCTGCACACCCTGACTGGAGCCAGCACATCCCCTGCTCAGTCTGTCCCAGCCCAACAGCACCTCCAAGAACTTGGGCATCCATCTCCCACATTTTTTGAAGCTTAAACTCTGCCTTGTTCTCCTCCCTGTGATGGTTCCCTACAGGGACAGCTCCTATGACCTGCTACAGCAATGGTGCACTGGTGGAATTTCACAGAATCATCACAGAATGCTTTGGCTTGGAACGGACATTAAAAATATCACCTAGTTCCAAACCCCCTGCCATGGGAGTTTCTCAGGGTCCCATCCAACCTGGCCTTCAGCACCTCCAGGGGTAGGAGTTTGTTAGCTCTGAGTAGGTGTGAGGCAACCCTCATTCCCCAAAGCCCTCCTGTGCCAAGAACACACTTCCCAATCTTTGATCCTGAGGCATCCTGGGAAGGTACAGAACTTTCCAAAATGCAGTTTCCTGTGCTTAGAGGCAAGTTCAGAGAGCAATCAGGAGCTTTTGGGCAAAAGATGGAGGACCATGAGGAAACAGGAGCCTTTGATTCCTCACTAGCTGTAAAACAGGTCATTCCTGGCTGCAATGTGGCCATGAGCTCAGGCACAAGAGAGGCTGAGCTCAGAATGCCTGTTCCTGGATTTTTGGAAATATGGAAATAATTGATTTTTCTAAACAACTCTGGACAGCTGGATGCTTAAAATAGCAGCACAGATTTAGGTGCTTTCCCTCCCCTTTACTTTACTGTATTCCCCCATTACTGCAGCTCTTGCAGGGGGAGCCAGCCAGGGCTGTGGAGGCAGGAGAAGCAACCAGAGAGCAGCAGGAACTGCTGCAGCCCCCACCAAAGGACAACTGCAGTGCTTTGCATCAGCTGCAGGGCTGCTGGAAGGACACAGCTGTGGCAGATTTATTTTTTTTCCCCTCCAGGTTGATGCAGGAAGATGGGTACTGGCTCCACTGGACAAAACCACAACCCTGCTGTTCTGATGGCTGCAGCAATGGCACTGACTGCTGTTTGCAACATGGGTTTTGTGCTCTCCTGGCTTTCTCCTCTGCAGGACTTATGTTGCTTCCCTCAATTCTCCTGAGGAGCAGAAGTCTGCTACAGCAATTAGCCCAGAAAATGAATCATGTTCCTGGAGCCTGCATCAAACTGTACAAAGTTTACAAGCGTCTTCCCAACTGTTTGGGAAGTTACTTAACACCAGAGATGAGGGCAGGAGTGTTTTCCTTCCCCAGCCCTGCCACAGGATTGCCTTGGATGTGTCACTTGGCTCCCCACCTGTATTTTCCACTGGGGTCACTCTGGCCAGAGACCTGCACCAAAAACTGTACTTGATGGACGAGATACTTAACCCCCAATCCAAGAACCAAATTCAAGCAACACGCAAACTTGTTTTTCACTAATGAAAGCAAGATTTTCTCAAAGGACTGAGCTGTTTCTGTGGTCTAAGCCAGCCCTAATGAGGGGCCAGCTACAGCTCAACAGAAGTTCATCCCTGCTCTGCCAAGAGACTTTTCATGGTTTTTGCTTCTGCTCAACTGCAGACGTGGCACACGAAGCTGAAGCTGTGTCTGAGGTGGTTGGGCTTCCAGTCCTTGTTGCTCCAAAGGGGAAAAACTCCAGCTCCTGAACTAAGAATATCTGGATTCTGCTGTCTTATCTATGTTTAGGGATCTATTATAAAGGAGGAGCTAAAAGGGAAAATACAGAAGGAATTGCCCCCATCCCATGCCTGCTGTCAGGATGCTGAAACTGCTCTGGAGATCAACCTTGAAAGCCCCTCTCAGGTTTGAGGAGGGCCAGCCCTGCCCACATCATCTCATTCCCAGTGTGCAGCTGCTTTTGCTGCCTCACAAAGCCAGGTTCCCTTCACCTCTGCCATGACCCATCTGCACAGCCTGAGGAAATCCACAGGGCACTGGGGTCTCCAAACTGATCCCACCTGGGTCCAAGTTTCACCAGCTCAGATGCCAGACCAGCTACTAAAAACACACACAAAAAAAAAAACAGACTAACTTCAGAACAGACTTCAAGATTAACATCTTAATGGCAAGACTGCAATTTTTATGAATAAGATGTGTTTTCTGAAATAGTACTGAATTCATCTGTACATCAGATGTAATGTAAAATAGGCAAAGCATTAAATTTTCCCTTTCCTACAGCTTCTCCAGCAAGCTGGCTCTGCTCTTTTGGAAGGGAACTGCTACCCTCTAGTGGGGCTGGCTGAGAGCAGCTTTTTGGGAACATTTTCTCATCTCAAGGCAGGAATTTAAAGAGAAAGAGGCAACACTTCAAAACTCAACTTTTGGGGTCATGCTGTGCCTGGCTGATCCCCACCACAGCTCAAGGCAAATGCAAGAACAACTCCATATTCTGAATGAATATGGTAAAAACCCACAGAAGAACCCCAAAAAAACAACCTTACACATCCTAATTTACCACACAGATGTCCTGGGGTATATTCTACACCCAAGGAAACGTTCAGCTCTTCCTCACCACCCTGCTGCATTCCAGTGGTGGTTCCAGCATTTAACTCACCCTCAGGAGCTCCCTGAAGAAGGGAGAACAGCTGCTCCCATTCCAGCCCCAGGCTGCAGCTCCTGCCATTTTTGGTCCCCATTCCCAGGTGGGAGCACACCAAGCCCCTGTGGGCAGAGCAGGTGACACCTACCATACTCCCCAAAGACCAGGTATGTGTATTTCTTGTGCTGAACAATCCAGGAGACAACTTTCACACCCAGCCAGATCAGCAGCATCCCCAGCGTGGCATCCAGGATGAAATTAATAAGGTAGCTAAGAGCAGAGGAAAATTCAAGTTTCAGCTTCTATATTCTTAAGTATTATTCAAAATCTTTAATTTCATAATGGAAATGAATTTAAAAACCCCAATGTCTTAAATAAGCCTGCTTAACAATCCAAACTCACTTCCTTTCTCTTTTATTGCATTTTCCTAAGCCTTACCAGCAATTTCTTAGTTTAAAAGCTTGTTCAGAAGAGAAGGGGCAGGCTCCACCAACTCTCTGTCACTGCTCATTTATTCATATAGCAATAAATACTTCTTAAAAGTTACCCCCAGCAAAATGGAGACTTTCCACTTGCAGCATATTTTTTTCTAATTAAAAAAAAAAAAAAAAAAGAAATCTCAAGTTTCAGAGGAAACAGAACCAAACTGTTCCCAGAATTTCACACAAGAAAATGGCAGCTTTTGGGGCACCACAGCTGCTCAACAAACTGGCAGCAAAAGAGGCACAAAGTCCATTTTTCTGAGCAGCTGCAAGAGACTCCCAAAAGCAGAGACACAGACTGAGAGGGAGGTTTTGGGAGAGGTGATGGGCCCTGGCTCAGCAGCAAGAGCCCTGAGGTCCCAAAACCCTCAAGTTCAGGTCCCACTGCATATCCAGGAGCTGAACCCATCCCTGCAAGGAGATTTTGGCCCAATGGGTTTGAGTTCTGCAGCTCTGGATGCTGAAGTGTCCCAGAGGCAGGAGACCTGCAGGGACCTTCTGGGGATTGCAGGGTCCAAGCTCCAATCCAGGGCTTGATATTTTAATGAACTCCAAACAGAAAAAAACCCATAAAAATCACATAGACTAACGTGTTTTTGTATGCAGTTTTCCATCATTGCAATATTTTCTGCCAGATTTCTACAGGATGAAGAAAATGCCAAGCACAAGGCTACAGCAGTGAACATTTCCTTTTCCAGAACTCTGCCTCTGAACCAAGAAATTGCAAACAACAATCTGCTTTTGATATCCACTTTGAAAGCATAACATTAAGTTTTTCTACATCCAAAAACTCAGGCTGGCTTTTTACAGTTTCCAGCTGCTGGAAAACCAGAGCATTCCATAGGGACATGGAGCTCTGGTGGTTTATTCTGGGCAGGACACAGAGTGTGAGCCTCAAAGCCCAGGGACAGGGCTGGAGGGTTTTAAGCTGCCTGCTTCAGGATGACAAGTCAGGCAGTGCAGGGAAACATAAAATAAAACACACATGAAAAATAAACAACACACCCAAAGGGCACAGCATAAGCATGAGAGGGTTTATTTTAAAACACTGTCTGTTTAAAAAAAAACAACAATACATCATTTGAGAGGTTATGTGCAGCCCCAGCCAAACTTGTGTCTGCTTAAAGAAACATATCAAAGTGCAGAACTTTAATATAAAAAAAGGAGATGGGCCAGAAGGTTTTAAGAAGAGTTTTGAAGCCTAAAGGAGTTTCTCAAAATGAGATGAGGTTAATGCTGAAACTAAATTTTTATCTGCAAAGTGTGTGAAGTAAAGGTGGGACGTCTACATTTACTTCAAACACTTTGCAGATAAAAATTTAGTTTCAGCATTTTAAAAAAAATTAGTTTCTGGAGTTTGGTTTAGAAATCCCCCAAACAGGACCAGCAAAGAAGACAACATAGAGCACAAAAACAAGCTCAGCAGGGTTTATCCCCATGCAGTGCTTCAGATGGATCCATTTCCACTGTTCATGACCCTTCCCAACACAATTCTCCCTTTGACTGATAGGAAGGCAAGTGCTTCGTGTACTTACAGAGAGCAAGGGTCCTCCTCAGTGAGATCAGACAGAAAAACATTGGCAAAGTGGATGAAGAGGGCACCTATGGCTTGCTTGGAGGTATCATAAAACCTGCAGGAAAAACCAAGATTTTCTGAAGGAGTCAAGCAGGGAATTTTATTTCTAGGGAACACCAGCTACTTTATGGAGGTTTCCTTGGGAAGCAGCAGCACATTTCATTTAATTAAATGTCATGCAGGATTCACATTGGGGCTAGAAGATTGTGAATGTAAGAGAAAAAAAATATTATAAACACATTATTTTCAAGTTTAAAAAGAAAAATCTCACCATATCCTCCAGGGACGCCGCTCTGCCTTTGGCTCCTTAAATCGTTTTACTGCAAAGAGAATCAGAGAGGTTCCATTACCCAGATGAACCCTCCATGGGTGCAGCCTGCACCCACCTGCACTGCAAATGCAGCCCAAAAACCCTGCAGGACTGTGGTGTTTTCTGGGGTTCTTTGTGGCAGGAAGGAATGAATCTGACTCCATGTTCTTAAAAGGCTAATTTATTAATATAATAAATATAATATGTAATGTAATATATAATACAATATATTTTATATTATATAAAAATTAATATAATATAATATAATATAATATAATATAATATAATATAATATAATATAATATAATATAATATAATATAATATAATATAATATAATATAATATAATCATAGTAAAGAATAGAGAAATAATATTTACAGAAGGCTAAAAGATAATAATGAAAATTTGTGACTCCCTCTCTAGAGTCCCACACAGCCTGACCCTGATTGGTCATTAAGTCAAAACAATTCACATGAAACCAATGAAACAATCACCTATGGATAAACAATCTCCAAACCACATTCCAAAGGAGCACAACACAGGAGAAGCAAATGAGATAATATTGTTTTCCTTTTTCTCTGAGGCCTCTCCGCTTCCCAGGAGAAGAACCCTGGGCAAAGAGGATTTTTCAGAAAATATGACAGTGACACGGGACCCTCAGCATTTGAAAGTTTAAAGCTGAGCAAAGCCAAGGGCAGTGGTGGCATCACTGTCCCTGGAAGTGTCCAGAAGACACAGATGTTGTGTTTAGGGACACAGGTTAGGGGTGAGCTTGGCAGTGCTGGGTTAATGGTCAGATCTGATGGTCCTGGATGGCTTTTCCAGCCACAATGATTCCATGATTCTGTTCTCTGGCCTGGAGCAAACCAATCAGAGGGGTCACTGTCATATTTTCAGAAAAATCCCTTTGCCAGGATTTCTTCTCCTGGGAAACTGAGAAGCCTCAGAGAAAAGGGAAAACAATTCTTATCTCATTTGCTTCTCCTGTGTTGTGCTCATGTGGAATGTGTTTGGATTGTTTCATTGGTTTCATGTGAATTGTTTTGACTCTTTGGCAAATCAGTGCCAAGCTGTATTGAGACTCTGGAAAGAATCACAAGTTTTAATTATTATCTTTTTAGCCTTTCTGTATTCTTTAGTACAGTTTAGTATAGCATTCATTAATATAATATAGTAACATAAAATAATAAATGAGCCTTCTGAGAGCATGGAGTCAGATTCATCACTCCTTCCTGCCACGAGGATCCCCACAAATACAATACCCCCAAAGGGCAGCCTGGGCTCCTTCCCCTGGGAAATGCCTTCCTGATCCAACATGGAAGGATGCAGGGACTTCCCTGACAGGAGCCTTGACATTTCACAAGTGCAGCTTTGTCCTGCTTTTACTGGCAAGGTGACAGGGCAACAGATGAAAAGACAAGGACAATGAGGAACTTTTTACAACTAGAAGAAGAGATATTTAGGTGGGAACCTGGGGAGAAATTCTTTACTGTGAGGATGAGGAGGCACTGGAACGGGGTGCCCGAGAAGCTGTGGCTGCTCCACCTCTGGAAGTGTCCAAGGCCAGGTTGGACAGAGCTTGGAGCAACCTGGGACAGAGGGAGGTGTCCCTGCCCATGGCAGGGGGTGGAACAAGATAGTCTGTAAGGTCCCTTCCAGCCCAAACCATTCTCCAATCCTGGGATCTCCCCTAATCCCAGGATTTAGTCAAGCACGTGCAGGGATTTGGTGCCGGTCTCAAATCCACAGAAAACCAGCACTGCTACAACCTGACCCATTATTGCCAGTGATGAGTAACAAAGCACCAGTCAAGTCACACCAGACCCTGCTGCAGCAGCTTGGCCTACTCCTGTCCAGAAAAAAATCCACCAGTTTCCCTCATCCAGCTGAATCCCACCATGAGGTATTCCTGCAGCAATGACTGCCATCAGCTCAGACAAGATCCATCATCACTGGTGCCCTTCAAAAGCCAATTTTCATTTCACCTACCCACAAGCATCAGAGCCATGGACCAACCAAGGGGCCAGAATTGTTTAAAGCAGCCCTCAGCTCATGGGGGCAAAGAGCACAGTGCTCAAAAAAAGCTTTTGGAGGGGTCTTCAGGCCAGCCAGCTGACCACTAGCCCAACCACAGCAGCACCAGGGGTGATTTTCATTATTCTCCTAATGAGAAGTGACATGTTATGTATCCACAGCCACTCAGGCTAGAAACACAGTAATTCAGTGTGATAAGATGACAAGTAAGAGGTAAGAAGTTAATGGTGTGGTGCCTTGTTGAACACAGCTTGTCATGCCTCATTAGATTTAAGAGAGTTATCTGAGACTGTGTAATTATCAGAGACAGTAAAACTGTTGTATTAAAGATAAAAGCTGGTATTATAGAGAAATAATTAACTGCTTAATAGGGCATTTACTGTGCAGAGCTGCAGCAGGCTGGCTCCAAATTAAACCAGAAATCCAGCCAAGATTACCAGAGCTTAAACAGGGAGCAGAGTTGTTTGGTAGCTGTGGCCCGGGGTTAGGGGGGGATGTTAAATCCACAGGAGCAGCACCACATCTCTGAAGACTCCAGGAGATGATGGAGCCCTCCATGAAGCAGCACTTTGTGCTCAGTGAGCACAGCAGGGCTCTGGAGAATGAGCAGCAACAGCAAAGCTTCCCTCCCCTCTTCCAAACGCTGCAGAGAGCCAAGCCATGGCATGCACAGGCACAGGCTCAACTGGATCAAGCTGCAGAAAGGCTAAAATCTCCTCTGTTCTTCTCAAAATGTGTTTCAAATCACTCAGTTTTCCACCAGCTGTAGGGGGGTTTGCTACCCTGGCTCAGACAGACCAGTCCATCCTTAATATTTACTTTAAGGGAAGTTATGCATACATCAAGGACAAAAAAAAAAATAAGTGATATTTGAGTTCTAGCACCTATGACCAAATGAAACTCCATAAAAACACCTGAAACAAATTAAAAATGCAGTTTACTGCACACAGAGTTGCACAAAATGGAAGAGAACCCAAATTCAATTAGATTGACAATGAGACTGGAATGCAGCTGCTCTAGATCAGAAGGCATCAGGAATTTGGGTCCCAAAACCACAGTACTGAATATTTTAATGCTGCTTCCCTTCTCAGCTGTGTCCATGTGCAAGGAAGCAATGTTATTGCACATCTTGGGAAGAAATTCTTCCCTGTGAGGGTGGGCAGGCCCTGGCACAGGGTGCCCAGAGCAGCTGTGGCTGCCCCTGGATCCCTGGAAGTGTCCAAGGCCAGGCTGGATGGGGCTTGGAGCAGCCTGGGATGGTGGAAGGTGTCCCTGCCCATGGCAGGGGTGGCACTGGATCCACCATTGGATCCAAACTGTGCTCACCATTCTGTGACTGAGTGTAGGGGGATAGAATATAAGAAAATAAAGGTAGTACAGAAAGTAATCTTACCCCTAAGGAGTTGCAGCTGGGCTAATTATTAAAGATTAGGAGCAGGCCTGACTTTTAACAGGCCACAGCTGTAGGCAATGAGAAGAAGAGTGCTATAAAAGAGTGGATTGGGTGGTTGAAGGGGAATTGGAGTCAGTTGGCTGCTGTGAGAAGAAGAAAGAGTCAGTGCTTGGAGGAGCTGCCTGTGAGAAACATCAAGGAGGTGTGGAACTCTTGCACTAAGGAGACAAAAATATGAAACCTTTGCAATATAATGACAACAACTGAGATCCTAGGGGAGCCAGGTCTGTCCCATTAAACATAAGCAGAGCACCACTGGGATGGTGCCTGCCTTCTGCAGGCTCTGCCCTGCCTGGCTCCAGCTGCTGCAGACAAAAAGCTGTGAGGCTGAAACAGAAGGGAAGGAAGATGAGGGACAATCTGAGAGATCCCCTGACCACAGCAGAGAGAGGGGAGGGCAGGAAATAAAATGCTTCCCAGCCCTTCCTCTTCAGGTAAGGACAATAAGGATCAAACATGCTTGAAATCCCCTCAGAGCCACCAGGCTGGGTGGAAGCTGACAACTGAATGAGAACCTGTGAAAAGTTAAAAGGAAAAAAAACAGTATTTGTTGGAGTCTTTCAATCTAGATCTGGAAATAGTCAGAAAGCTAAAAGATAAAAGCACAATGACAGCTGCCCTCACTCTTTTTCCAGTATAATACAGAGGTTAATATTCATTATGTTGTTTGTTCTCTTGATGCAATAGAAAGGGGACAGACAGCTTTGCCTGCCCTACACCAAGACAAGGGCTGTGAAGTTACCAGAGCTTGTCACAGTCAGTGTCCCACAGCCTACTTCTGCTTTTGAACAAATTCTCTGATTCTAATAATTAAGACAAGGACAGTAGCAACAACAGCCCTATGCCCTTGTGCTGTTCCTCACCCCTGCTGGAACATCCTCCCTGCATCCCCCATTGACCCCACACTGCAGTCAGGCACATCTGCTGCAGATTTGTGCACCAGCACAGGAAAAAAAAACCCCTAATTTAATCAGAATTAGCTGCAGCATCAACCAGCTGCTGATCAGCAAAACAGGCTACCAAGTCAGGTTTCTGTGGGGGTCCCAGTTGTGGGTTTCTCTGGGGCTGGATTGAAGGCACTTGAGATGGCAGTTCATGTTGGGGCTCAGGTGTTTATTATTTCTTATCAGTAAAACAGTCTCACTACTGTGAGTTCAGCAGCTTTTCATTAGAAGGCACAAAATGGCCAACAATCTCTTGCTACAAGGGCTTTTAAGGCTAAACTATCCAATTAAGAGCTGACACCTGGATTATTTTCCCTTTTAACCCAATAACTGATCCCAAAGAGCTGCAATGGGGACTCTCCTGCCCAATTACAAAACGCCACCCAAACCCTTGAAGAAGGAAGAAGAAGCATGAAGCAGAAACCCAGGATAACACCCTGTGCCCTCCATCTTGCTTCCACCCACAACATACTAAAAATCCCAAAACCTCAATTTCTCACCAAGTGATACACCTACACTGCTCTCCATAATCTATTTCACACTTTTGTGGATTCCAGTCCATCTTGAAGTCTGGGAAACTTTCTCCATGAATGAGGGTCAGAGTCAGTGCTGCCCTGGGGGTCAGGGCACCCCAGAGCAGACACAGAAATATTCCCAGTGCTCTGGGTTTCCACAGGTTTCCATGAAATTATAGGGGGAAACTTATCTCCCTGGGATATGGTTAGACATGCTTGGCTGAGAGCCAGACCACCTCCCTGACAAATCTTACTGCAACCAACCACAGGAGACTGAAGCTGAGGTTTGGGAGGGAGGTGTTGACTCAACAGACAGAACTTTTGGGATTTGATTTACAGGGATCCAAGCCTGACCCCACTGAGCTCAGCAGCAGGCCTGGGGGGGATGGATACTGAAAATGAACCTGATATAAAAGCACTTTTAGATGCATTAATACACCTAAATTGTGAAAGGTCCATCAAAAATAAAGTCTGAAATGCCCCAAACTGGTGATACTGCTGCTTGCTTTTAAGAGGGGACTAAACTGACTGCCACAAACCCCACATCCAGGGCCACATCCCACTAGCAAGAGGGTTAGGACTTCATTTCTGGCCTGTGCCAAAAAGGACTCAGAGCTACTGTACCAGGGAGGAAACAGAAGCTCTTCCCCTGCCCAACCCCTGTGTTATTTTCAGCAGTACAGTCTTCAATAACACATCTCAACCTATTTTGCAGGACACACCCTTTCCCAGGCTCTTTCCAAGCCCCAGGCAGGAAAGAAGCCAACATTCAGGATACAGAGCCAAAACCCTGGGGTCTGCACTATTCTTAGCCTGAGCAGCCACTCAGACAGCTCGACCCCAGACACAATGGGAGGAAGCAGCAGCAGCCACTGTTTGCAGAGAGCAGCCAGAAAAGTGTGAAATTATATCCCCCATCAGTTCAGGGAGCAGCCAAAGTCCTGGTTTTCCTCCTCAGAACAGCTGTCAGTGGTTTGAGGGCACGGACTGCTGCTGGCTTCCATCCTCAGGTCTGCCTGCCCTGGGTGTATTCTGTATTCCCTCCCAAAGAGCCTGGTACCGGTGTGAGGAGAATGAAAGCACCTCCAGCAATAGTGGCAGAGGAAGGAACAGAAACTGAGACTGTGTTCATGGAATCACTGGATGGTTTGATGGGAAGGGCCTTTAAAGACATCTTGTACCAATTCCCTGCCATGGGCAGGGACCCCTTCCACAGAACCAGGCTGGCTCAGGAGCCTCAGCTGGAACACCCATCCTTCTGGAGACTCCAACTGCCCCAAACAAAGGCCACAGAGGATCCTGGCATGGTTCTCAGCCTTAAGCTCTACCTTTTGTGTCTTATTTTTGCACAGATTTTTAAAGCTGTTATTTTAGCCAAGCGCCAGGTGGTCACCAAGCAAAGCTGTGAGACAACAACCATCAGCTTTGCACATTGAGAACAGAACATATTATTTACTGACACAGCAGGTCCTACAGGACACCTGGACTGAGGCTGGGCTCCAACTCAATGCAGAGCATCCTGGGGAGGCAGTTGTGACTCCCCATATAATGCATTGCAAGCCAGTCCCTTGAAAAATGGAGTTTAGAGAAAAGGAAAGATAAAAGTAAGGCAATAAAATCCAAGATCACTAAGAGAAGACCACCTGAAGGATGAAGTGATGCACAAGCAGTTATTATAGACTCACAGATGGTTCGGGTTGGAAGGGACCTTAACCATCATCTTCTTTCTACTCCCTTTTAGCATTAAAGACAGCATTTTATCCCAACTCAACTTTTAACATTAAAGTCTCTCTGCCATACAGTTTTCTTACAAATGCTGTTTAAAAAAACAAGCTGTAAATTTAAGAGACTCCTTAAAGCTTTGCATGCTCCACCTCATAATTATAAAATACTAATTTCACTGTACAGATTTTTGTCTCATTAAGTCAGCCATAACATCAACTGCCCACCACACGTGGCAGAACCAACTCAGGAAGGTGCAGGGTGAAGGATCACAGGTAACTTCTCATGGAGCTCTACTCTGCCAGCTCATTTTCCATCTTCCCCAATGCCTTTGTTCTCTCAGAAACCAGGAGCTTCCAGAGACATAAACTTTAAGGAATTTAGAGATTTTAGAGAAGCTAAGATTTTAGTTAGAGTTAAACTTATTGGAGTTAATTAAAAAAAATGGGTAGGCCCTGATGAACTTAAGAGTTAGTAGTTTTAATACTAATAACTGATTACTTGTCAACACAATGTTTGGTTAGCTGGATTTATAATGAAGAATATAGAAACTGATAAATAGCTTTTAGGAACATAAGACAATTGTAGGCCTCCTGTGTTCTGAAACAATTGAAGATGGGGAATGGGAATCCTACCAAAGGTTCATTTGTCATATTTGCATTGAAAAGGTAGAAAGGTCAGAACAAGGAAGATTTCATTTACTTCCTCATTTTGGGACCCCTCCCCATGAAAGGGACCACCAACACATTTCAAGGAACAAATGCTTAATAACTTTTGAACTAATTACCACATGGAGCAGGGAATGGGATGTACCAAAGATGTGAATCTGTATTTGTATTTTGGGTATTCAATACTTGTATTGATAAAAGGACTCTGTAATCACCTGTAAATTGTGGTATCTATTTGGGAGTTATCCCACAATAAACATACACTTTCTAGCTCTGAACTGTTAGAGAGTTTTTGGATATAGGTACTAGATCAATATCCATATTGGGAATGGGATGTACCAAAGTTATGAAAATGTATTGGTATTTTGGGTATTCATAACTGTATACATAAAAGGACTCTGTGATCACCTGTAGCAATAAACACACACTTTCCAACTCTAAACTGTTAGAGAGTTTTTGTCCATCACACTTGGATATTGGTACTAGATCAATATCCATAATTTTTTTAATAAATCATTCCCAGTCCCCGCTCAGCTCGGCCGCTCGAGGGGCGATGGCCGAGGAGAGGTCAGAGCAACCAACAGCTGCAATTCTAAAGCTTTGTGGAAAGCTGTGTGCAGCTTAATGAAGCACACTGAGTGCTGCACAGACCTTCCAGCCCACAAAGTGCAACACATGTTCTCCAGCTCATCCAGTTTTCAGATGTACTGAAGCAGAAGAGAAACGTGCTGAGAGCCCTGCCATGTGCAGCTTAACCCACAAACCTACATGTAAATCAGCAAGGACCCAAGCTTCACACTGCCAGACACAGTTAACCTCTGTGGCTTTGTTTTTCTCCAGAGGGAAAAGCATTTACAGGGGTGAAGTTGGAATTTGCATGCTCTTGTGTGTGAACAATTAAAAGCACACACAGTTACACACTCGTGTGACTGCAAGCAAAGGCAGCAGAGCCTGCCTTGGGCAGGGGAAGCCTGCAGTGGGGTTTTGTGTCTTGGGCAGATCTATTTCAGAACAGAATGGAAGTCTGGACAGATCAAGTGCTCTAGCATTTACTTCTTCTTTTTCTTGGCAGGAACTCGCACTTTCACCCACCCTTATGAGGTATTTTCAGTGTAAAGTCAAAACACAAACCAGAAAGCACTTGGGATACTTTTGAAGCACTGAGACAGCACTTCACTTCAAACCATGTACAGCAACTGACAACAAACTATATACAACAAACTATGTACAAATACCATATGGACAACAAACTATATACAACCAACCATGGACAAATATCATATGTACAACAAACCATATGTACAACAAACTATGTACAAATACCATATCTACAACAAACTATATACAAACTATGTACAAATACCATATCTACAACAAACCATGGACAACAAACCATATGTACAACAAAGCATATGTACAAATACCATATCTACAACAAACTATGTACAAATACCATATGTACAACAAACTGTGTACAACAAACTCTGTACCAGCCTGAACTGAGCACTGGGGCAGAATCACAGTGTGGTTTGAGTTGGAAGGGTCCTTTGATGGTCACCTCATTCAAATCCCCTGCCATGGACAGGGACACCTTCCACTATACCCAGAGACCCATCCAACCTGACCTTAAATATTTCCAGGGATAGGGCATCCATCATTCTGCTGGGCAACCTGTTTCAGTGCTTCAGCATTCTCATTGTAAAAAAATTCCTCTTGTATTTAGTCTAAATCTATCTTCTTTCAGTTTAAAACCAATGCCCCTTTCCCTATCACTACAGGGCCCAGTAAAAAGTCACAAAAGTTGGGTTAAGTTTGATTTATCTGGTGGAGATGAATGCAACAGCTTCCATGAGTCCCTCTTGAAGTTCAGACACTTCTCAACACGAGGATGCTCTCTCCCATTTCACCATCCAGGACAAAATCAACGTTGAAAGCTCAGCTGGAAAATCCATAGGGATCAGGAAAACACAGGCCACAGATCAAGGGGATCCTTCTGATGTTCTTTGACAACTGTTTTCTACCACAGAGACACTATTTCTTTTACAGGAAGTCTGGTAAATTCCTATTCTGTGGCTCTGCCTCTGGACAAGCTACTTGGACCAGTGTCTAGAACACCATCCCAGGTGCTCACAGAGCATCTCCAGCTCCAATTCCTGCCTGGGGCTCAGCACCAGGGTCCCTCCTGCAAACTGGGCCTTCTTAAGACTAAGCTCAAGGCAAGATGTGCTGGAAGAGCATGTCCAGCAGTGACATGCAAGAGGAGAGAGGGACGCTGCTGTCACACGAGGCAGGATCAAGACATTTTCAGAAGTAAAGCTGAAAGCCAGCTTTCCCACAGGGCTGTGGGAGCTCAGTCCAGTCCAGCTCTCCTTGCCTGGCAGTAGGAGTGTTTTCCAAGAGCAACATCTATTTTCATACCAACATCACAAGTGCTTCTACACCTCATCCAGCAGCTCAGAGGGCTGCCAAGCCAGTTTCAGAAAAAGCTGGAAGAAAAACAAAGGTTCATGCATTTTCTCAATGCTGTTTGTGGTAGAGTAGAAAATGAGGATACCAGCTCCAGGGAAAAATTTTTTCCATTCACAATGGAGACAAAAATTCTTGAGCTCCTCAAATCCTGCACTCTAGTTAATTCACAAAGAAGGCTATGGATGTAATTTGTAGAAAAGATCTTCCCTCATTTCAAAGAGTTTTGTTGTCCCCTGTGCAAACCTGGACAACTTTTGCTAGTCTAGAGCCCTGTAATGTATGTTAGGGATAATTCATGCAATTAATGTATGGTATAAAATACGGTGAAATCCAAACCATGTCTTTTGACCCCCTGGCCAGAAGCAGCTGTCGATTTAGATTCAACTAGCTCCCAGACACAAGTTATGACACAAGTTAAGATAACAATTGATGCCTTGGCGTAAGAATAGAAGCTTCCAGGGTGATGATTACCGGTTTCTCTCCTCGGGAGCCACCCAAGAGCAATTATCACCTTGCTGATTGCATCTGTCAAGATCGCCAGTGACGCCACCCTGACACACCTGAACACCAGGCTCCTCCTCCGATGCCATTGACACCAATGGCACACCTGGACTCGGCCTTTGTCCAGTGACACCACCCTGACACACCTGAACACCAGGCTCCTCCCATGCCATTGACACCAATGGCACACCTGGACTCGGCCTTTGTCCACTGACACCACCCTGACACACCTGAACACCCGGCTCCTCCTCCGATGCCATTGACACCAATGGCACACCTGGACTCGGCCTTTGTCCAGTGACACCACCCTGACACACCTGAACACCCGGCTCCTCCTCCGATGCCATTGACACCAATGGCACACCTGGACTCGGCCTCTGTCCAGCTCTGCACATGGAAAGCAGCAGCGATGCACGTGAAGAGACACAAAGGAAACTTGGTCATCTTTGCCTCGGGCAGAATAAACTGTATAAAACCTCGCTGCAAGAAGCAGCATGTGTGAACCACCCACGGGTGAACCCATGTGTGAACCACCCATGTGTGACCCGAGGGGGACACTCTGACACTCAGGAGGTCAGATCCGTGTTCATTCACCCGGCGCTGATCCCGGGCTCGACGCTGTCTCCTTGGCTGTGGTGGTTTCGAAGACCGAAACTTCGGTCTCGCAGACAAATTAATGAATCTTTGCTAAGTTTTTTATAATTTTGGCTCACGATTTGATCATTTATAACAACCCCTTCCTCAAAAAAAAAAGGATAGAATGAATAGCACCAACTGCAGGGGCTCACCCAGTCCTTACAGCTGAGGTAACTGCAAGGAGCTTTCCCCACCCAGCTGAGTGATGCTCAAGGAAAAGCATTGCAAAGCGCTTCAGATGGGATTGCACAATTATCCCCACTCCTCAGGGCCATGACCTCCCCAGGGGAGGTTCTTGCACAGGAATACAGATTGCCACACACACACAGCTGCTGGGCTCCTCTGCCTTCAAGTGTTTGTGATCATTCGGACTGTCCTTGCAGCCAAAGAGCCTCCACAGCCACCCCAGGCAGGTGGAAAGGGTGACACCCCTTTGCCATTTGACTCCCAAATGGGGCAAAGCTGCAACCAGAGCAAGCTCTGGTCATACTGGGATTAGGTTTGACTACAGCCTTGAAGACCTTGCTGGAAAAGCAAGAGAGTGTTTGTAGGCTAAAATGAACTGTTAGCACTATTGCTCATGGGAGTTGACAGAACAATAAAACCCCACTAAACAGCTGTCCTGACTCCCTGCCAAGGCTGGGCATCATTTACTTCTGGGTCCTGTTTTCACCACTCAAAGAATCCATTTCACAGAATCCACAGCAATGGGGAGCAACCACCCCACTCTATCATTCAAAACTAATTTCCTCCTCCATTAGGTTTTCCTACCAGGTTGGCAGAAGAGAATCTTTCCACAGCCCCAAAAAAACACAAATTCAAGGACATGAATTGCTCTGATAAAAACAAATTTATCCTCCCTGCAATGGCCATGCTTGGGATCCACATTCTGGAGGGATACTCTGAGCACATCCATGCAGATACACCTGCAAAACTTTGCAGAATGCCAAATGTTATTGTTAGTATGAGTTTCTCTGCATGTTTTCAAGAGCTCTGAACAGTTTCTCCACAATCTGGAAATTTTTTCCATGCAAATCCAGGTGTTCCTATAGCTGAGCTGGTACTTTAAAGTAGAAGGAATAGAAAGGCATTGGTTTGAGTTTGGACAGGAATTCTGTTCCATGGTTTTGGGTCAGAAGGGACCTTAAAGATCACCAAGTTCCACCTCCCTGCCATGGACGGGGACACCTTCCATTATCTGAGGTTGCTCCAAGCCCCATCCAACCTGGCCTTGGACACTTCCAGGGATCCAGGGACAGCCACAGCTTCCCTGAGCACCCTGTTCCAGGGCCTCACCACCCTCATGGTCCTTGTTTCCACTTATTAACCCATGACCTGCAATATTCTGGCAAAGAAGAAATCACAGTAATAAAATCAACAGAAACACTGAAGGAAAGAAGAAAGTACTGAAGGAAAGAAGTATCAAAGGGCTGACTCCAACAACAGCAACACCCTAAATCCTACATGATGTCATGAGTCATCCTAAACTAGGATCTACATGATGTCATTTAGTCATCCTAAACTCTACATGAGTCACCCAGCTGGGACTGCCTGGCTGGGTGAAATGAAGGTGCAACCAAAATTCCCAGGAAGTTTTTTGTCTCAGCTCCAGAAGCTTCCACACCTCCCAGGCACTGGAGCCTTCTCCTTGCCAGCTGAACGTGCCACAGAAACAACCCAAAAGCTGAAGGTTGATGCCCAAAACAAAACTGTTGGTGAGCCCACCACCACCGTGGGTTAGGAGTCAGCACACACAGCCCCCTCCAGCAGATCCAAGGGAGCCTCCAGCTGGAAGTGTGAGCCTGGGGCACAGGTAAGGACCAGCTGGGGTGGGTCAGGGACCACCAGCCCAGCTGCAGCCACGGAGGGGCTGTGGTTGGGATCCCAGGGCTGTAAACACATCTGCCCTCGGGGTCCCAGGCAGCAGTTCCTCCTCAGCTGAGGCACAACAAAACCACACAGGATCAGCTTTCAGTTTCTCTCCATTAACCAAGAGGCTGTTAATGTTCACAGAAATATTAGCCCCTGCACCAGCAGTTAGCCCAGAGCTGCTGATTTTCTGGCAGGCGTTATGCATCCTCATCCCCAGAGGTATTCCAACATGATTTACCCAAGTCCTCGATTTTATGGGACACCCCATGGCGTTTATGGGAGAATTAACCCATATGCACACATCACTAGGGGGAACAGGAACAGAAAACGAAATTACCACTATTCTTACTGAAAATATTTGGTGAAACACAAGCAGCGGCATGTTGCAACTGGGCTGCTCCAGCTGGAAGAAGGTATCAGTTATCCCTGGAAGAACTTGTTGCAATTTTCTCTGGCAGCTCGGCGTTAACCGCAGCGCTGGAGCCTTTGAAAGCGGTTTCCAAAAGGCAGAGGGGGCAAGAGAATCTCAAAATCTGCAGCTACTTAACCAGAAAACTTGGAAGTTTCGGTTCACTGTCACCACAGGCTTTCAAACAAGGAAAACAGATCGGGTTCTGGCATGTTGATTCAACTTGTGCTAAACCACTTAACCCTGAAGAGCAGCAACACACACACATCGCTCTGAGCAAAACGCAGCTGCGGCACAGAGCAACAGTGAATTTTCACGGCTCCTTCAGCCTCAGCGTTCCGCACCTTTTCACAGGACCGCAGGATCACCGAGGCTGGGAAAGAATTCTAAAATCATCAAGTGCAGTCATTAACCCAGCACTGCCAAGTGCTCTACCAAACCACATCCACACGTATTTTAAATATCTCCTGGGACGGAGGCTCCAGCACTGCCCTGGGCAGCCGGTTCCAATGCCTTCCCCTTCCGGGGAAGAAGCTTTTTCCCAAATACCCACTCTGAACTTTCTACAGCGTAACTTGGGGCCGTTCTCTCTGGCTCTGCAAATCACACCCCGGGTGATTTTTCTCACTCCTCAGCTGATTTCTCCCACTACCAGCCCTTCCCAGTAACCAGAAAAACACGTTCTCTCTCTGTAACCTCCTTCCCCAAGCCCTAAAACTTGAGCGAAAATTCAACAAAAACAATATCACAGACCATTGAAATCCCCCCGAGCACGCAGCGCCGTGTCGGACACCCGCCCCGTTTTTATCAGCTCCTCCCCGGCCACTCGCGGGGTCACACCAAGAGCTTTTTTTTACCCCTCATTAAAATTTTCTAAGCGACTGAGCAATGGCTCACACAAGCGAGGCCAATTTTAGGAGATTACAGCCTCGCTTTCCACGGAGCTTCATTACCATCAGATTAGGGAGTTTGGAAGAAGGAGCATCTGGCGCTGCTCCTGCTGCTGGGGAACATCCCCAGCGCGTCCCTTCCTCCCCAACCCAAACTTGGTGCTTTTGAAGAGAACGGGCACCCACCCCATCCCACCGAGGTGTCCCTGGTCCCCCCGCTACTCACGCATGAGGGTGCTGAAGGCGCAGAGAGCCAGCAGCGCCTGCAGCAGCACCCCGAAGCGCCCCAGCAGCGCTCCGCTGCCGCAGCCGTGCGCCGGCCGGGGGGCGGCCATGGGGATGCCGTGGGACGGGAAAGTGCGGAGAGGTGCGGGAGAGCCCGGGACGAAGCGGGAACGGGGGTGGGAATGGGGATGGGACAGCCCCGACCCGCACAAAGGCGGCCCCGAGCCGCCGCTCCCGCCCCACGGCCCGCCCCGCCGGCAGCAGCGCCCGGGGCGGGGCGGGAGGGGAGGGACGGAGGAGGGCATGGAGATGGGGACAGGGAAAAGGGACATGGATGGGGATGGGGACAGGGACCGGGAAAAGGGACATGGATGGGGATGGGGACAGGGAAAAGGAACATGGATGGAGATGGGGACAGGGAAAAGGAACATGGATGGAGATGGGGAGAAGGGCCGGGAAAAGGGACACGGATGGGGATGGAGATGGGGAGAGGGACAGGGAAAAGGGACATGGATGGAGATGGGGAGAGGGACCGGGAAAAGGGACACGGATGGAAATGGAGAGAGGGACACGGAAAAGGGACACGGATGGGGATGGGGAGAGGGACAGGGAAAAGGGACATGGATGGAGATGGGGAGAGGGACCGGGAAAAGGGACACGGATGGAAATGGAGAGAGGGACACGGAAAAGGGACACGGATGGGGATGGGGAGAGGGACAGGGAAAAGGAACACGGATGGGGATGGAGATGGGGAGAGGGACAGGGAAAAGGGACATGGATGGAGATGGGGAGAGGGACAGGGAAAAGGGACATGGATGGGGATGGAGATGGGGAGAGGGACCGAGAAAAGGGACATGGATGGAGATGGGGAGAGGGACTGGGAAAAGGGACATGGATGGGGATGGGGAGAGGGACAGGGAAAAGGGACACGGATGGGCATGCAGATGGGGATGTGGGAGAAGTTGGAGATGAGGATACAAAGGGGACAGAGACACAGAGGAATGAAGATGGAGGTGGGGACGAGAATGAGGATCAGGACAGGGATGGGGAAGGGGACAAGGATGGGGACAGAGATGGGGATGTAGAAGTTGGAGATGAGGATACAAAGGGGACAGAGACACAGAGGAATGAAGATGGAGCCGGGGATGGGGACAGAGGCGGAGATTGGGATGAGGAAGAAGTCAGAGATGAGGATACAAAGGGGACAGAGATTGAGATGGAGACAGACAGAGATGGGAATGAGGACAAGAATGGAAATGGAATTAAGGACAAGGATGAGGATCAGGGGACAAGGATGGGGACAGAGGCAGAGGTTGGGATGTGGAAGAAGTTGGAGATGAGGATACAAAGGGCACAGAGACACAGAGGGATGGGGATGAAGATGGAGTTGGGGATGGGCATGAGGATCAGGACAAGGATGGGGAAGGGGGCAGAGGTGGAGATTGGGATATGGAAGAAGTTGGAGATTAGGATACAAAGGGGACAGAGATAATGATGGAGACAGACAGAGATGGGAATGGGGATGAGAGTGGAAATGGAGTTGAGTTAGAGACAGGGATGAAGATCAGGACAGGGATGGGGAAGGGGACAAAGATGGGGACAGAGGTGGAGATTGGGATGTGGAAGAAGTTGGAGATGAGGATACAAAAGGGACAGAGAGACAGACACAGAGGGATGGGGATGAAGATGGAGACAGGGATGGGAATGGAGCTGAGTTGGGGATGGGAATGAGGATCAGGATAGGGATGGGGAAGGGTACAAGGATGGGGACAGAGGAGGATATTGGGATGTGGAAGAAGTTGGAGATGAGGATACAAAGGGGATGGAGAGATAAAAATGGAGACAGACAGAGATGGAGATGAATGGGAATGAGGATAAGAATGGAAATGGAATTGAGTTGGGGATGGGGACAGGGACAAAGATGGGACCAAGACAGAGATGAGGATGTGGAAGGGGTTGGAGATGGGGATACAGTGGACACAGACATTGAGACAGAGGCAGCCATGGGAATGGGTATGGAGATGGGGACAGGGATGGAAATGGGAATAGAGATGGGGATGAGTGTGGTGATAGGGAAGGGGATAAGGATGGGGAAGAGGTTGGAGATGAGGATGCAATGGGAACAGGCAGACAGAGAGAGGCATGGAGTTGAGGATGGAAATTAAGATGGAGGGGTGGATGTGGAAGGGATGGGAGGCAGGGATGCAATGGGGATGAAGATGGAAATGGGTGGGACAGAGATGGAGATGACAATGTGGATGTAGATGAGGTTGGAGATGGAATGAGGATTGGGATAGGAAAGGAGATGGAGATGAAGAGGGAAATCAGGATGGAGATGCAGGCAGAGACAGTGATGAGGAAAGGAGTTATGGATGTGGGTGAGGACAGAGACAGAGGTGGGGAGGATGATGGAGATGAGGATGTGAGGCCCTGGAGGGAATGGGGGTACTGGAAATTGTGCTGAGGTTTGGAGAGCTGGGATGGGGAGTGTGGTTGGGATCCTGTTGGGATTTGAGATGCTGGACTGAGGGAGTCCCAGAAGTGTTTCAGGTGGCAGGATGTGCAGGTCCCAGCAGGATTTGGGTTGCCCTGGATGCAGAGATCCTCGCAAAGTCTGGGATGCTTGGCTGGGGAGGATTGGTAGGGATCCTGGCCAAGATTGGGGTGCCAGGTTGGGGGGTTCCAGCAGGGATGGGGGTGCTGGGTTTGGGAGGTCACAGCAGGGTTTGGGGCACCAGGCTGGAGAGGATCCCAGCAGAGTTTAGAGTGCTGGGCTGGGGATAGTCCTGGGTCTTTTGATAGGGTTGTGGTCTCAAACTTCAGCCTCAAATCTCTTTTTTTGTTTTTTTTTTTGTTCCTCTGCGTAACACTGCTGCCACCCCCCTCTACAGCTTCCTCCCCACAGGGCAGGTTTCATTTTCTCTCTCTTTTCAATACCCTTGAGGCCATCTTCAGGGAGCACTGGGGTCACATGGTGAAATTTCCCTCCCTGATTTTTCAGGGTAGGAGCCTGTGTTCAGTTACAAAACCAGAGAGGCTGCGAATCTTATCCTGTCATATGACTCTGAGGGATGGCCTTAGAAACAGCAGTAAATGTTATGAGAAAAGAAAATCATGGGAGCTGGCCTGCTTCCCAAATAGGTCCAGTTTACAGCACAGGAGGGAATTGTGTTGTTCCTGGGCTTGGGAATCCCCTGTTCTGGGGAGGTCATTAGTGCCAGGCAGTTTAGGCTGGAGCCTTGTCCTTCCACAACTCAGTCAGCACATCACTGAAATAAGAAATATAGTCCATCCTCTCTTTTATTTTATTTTTTTTTTTATTTTTCCAAGGGTGAATTGAATCTTGGGTTAATTGCTGTTCACTTAGCTCACTGACTTTAATCATGGTTTAATCACAACTTCAGCCAGGAAGGTGGAAGTTTCATCTCACTAACTCATTTTCAGCTGATTTAGTATGTGCAATTGTTAGTTTCATAAAAAGGTTCATTCCCCTGAGCTGGTAAATCTGATTGTGTTTTGCAGTCAGTTGCCTTTATATTAAATTCTAAATCAAATATTAAAGTTGATGCTTTCATATAAGCCAGTTGAACACACGGTATGGGGAACCATCTATTAAGCAAGTACACACTTTAACAGAGATTTCTTCAGGCTCTTAACTTTTTTTTTTTTTTTTTGCATTTTCTCAGATTTCCTAGGTTGCTGCTATAAAGACATTTTCAAGAATTGCTGGATGGTAATTTCTCCCCTGGGAGGTGCCTTGGACTCTGCTTGCCCAGGTACAGCACAGCAAGTGGAGAAAACAAAGGGGAAAAAAAAGACATTTAACCAAGATGAGTATTTCTTAAACAAAATTTCATTTCCTGTGAATAACCTGCAAATTATCTGTGATGTATCAGGGTCTTGCCCAAGGGGACAATTTTTCAAAAGCTCCCTCAGTGCTGCCTCCTCCCCTTTCTCCAAGCCCAATCAGTGGTGATTCCTCCCAGCTGCTTTATCAGCAGGCCAGAGTTATCCGAGCCCTTATTCCCAGGTGCTGATGGTTTTCCAGGAGAGCAGGGTGCCTCCCATGTGTGAGAGCACTCAGGCTGCAGGAGGGCAGTAAACAGAGAGCCTTGATTCCCCCTCCTTGCAGGAAAGGGCAGATATCCTTCAGTGGCTCTGGGTGCTGCCCATTCCTCCGTGAAAACACAGCTTTGCTTTATCAAAAGCACCGTTTGCACTTCAAAATATTTGTGTTTTCTGAGCCCACGCAGAAAGTCTTGAAGTTTTGTCTGTATCCCAAGCGGAGTCCAGGAGCTTTGGTTATTGAATTCCAACCCTAGAATTTTGGCAATTTAGATGCCTCACCACCGGCTCCCTGCTTTGTTTTTTTTTTTTTTTTCCCTGAGGTTTTTCTCTCTCTGAGGAGACTACAGGGCCTCTCTCAGTATCTAGAGGGGCTCCAAGAGAGCTGGAGAGGGGCTTTGGACAAGGGCATGGGGTGATAGGATAAGGGGGAGCGGTTTCACACTGCCAGAGGGCAGGGTTAGATCAGATATTGGGGGAAATCCTTCCCTGTGAGGGTGGGCAGGCCCTGGCACAGGGTGCCCAGAGCAGCTGGGGCTGCCCCTGGATCCCTGGAAGTGCCCAAGGCCAGGCTGGACAGGGCTTGGAGCAGCCTGGGACAGTGGAAGGTGTCCCTGCCCATAGAAGGGGGTGGAATGAGATATAATCCTCAAGGTCCCATCCAACCCAAACCATTCCATGTTTCTAACATTTGAAAAACACCCAGCAAGAGAAAAAGCAAGTCAAGTAAGCACTTATGGAAGAAGTAGAACTTAATAAAGGAATAATTTAAAAAAAACCCAAGAAAAATCAAAATATTAGGCCATGGGGTTAAGCATAAAATCAGAAACACCAAAGTGATTTCAAGTGATAAAGAATGTAAAAACTAACCCAGGCTATTTATGAAAGTACAAGGAAAAAAATGGAAGATGGAGGAAATCTGTGAATTTTCTACAAGAACAATATTCTACTTTAGAACAGAATGGAAAACCAAAAAATGAAAACCACAGAATATTTATAACAAATATAAATAATATAAATATAAACACCGAGCCTTTATGTTATATAAATATAAACACAGAATCTTAATTTTCCCATGCTTCCAAAAAAGGATTAGCAAGTGAAATTAACTTAAAACAACATGAGCAGGGATAACCCAAGACAAGAGCAGGTTCAAAGATGAGAGGAATCAAGACTGATGGATTCAAGGGCCTGAAGGAACAAAGCAAAAGTAGCTGAGAAGTGGGCAGGGCATAGTTTGGCTCCTCAGGTGTTATCACAGGAGAAGGGGAATTGCTGTGCCTGGCTCTGAGGAGGGGAATGAGGGGCTGAGGAATCTGAGACCCACCAGCTTTATTCCAGTAGCCAGGAGGACACTGGTAAAAATTACCAAAGAATCAATTTATAAGCACCTGGCAGAAAATAATGTAATAAGAACCAACCAGTGTGGATTTGACTAGAATAAATCATGTCAAGGGAGTTTCATTTCTGCTCTGAGAGGATGACTGGGTGTATCTTGGCTGGGAGAAGGTTTGTGTTGCTGCCCCAGTAAAAACCCATCAGCTCTGCTGCAGCACCAGCTCTGGACAAACCCCCACCAGCTGCTCCAGAATCTGTTTGCTGCTGCATCAGGAGCAGTGTGATGGCTCCAGGTGGGCATCTGAAGCTAAATATCAGACTTGAAGAGTCTGCAACCCTTCATGAGGTTAGGGTGAAAATTAGGAATTATTTTGTTGAACCGAAGGGATGGTTCCAGAGCCATCAGAAGGAAATGCAGGGAGTGGTAGGGAAGGAAGGAGGCAGAAAGTGGCTGGAAAGAGCATCAGGAGATGTAAATGTCCTGCAGACAAAATGTGAGTGGAAAACAAAAAAGGTGTTGCAAAGAGGAATGTTGCACCTCCCTGTTTGAGGAGGTGATCTGGAGAGTTTCATAGAAAAATTGGGCAATGCTGGGTTCAGCCCAGTTTTGCCATCACACAAAGATGTGCTGGAGTCTGGAGAAAGCAAAGAAGAATGGCAAGAATTTGAGAAAATAAGAAACAGAAAGGAAATGGGATATTTTCTCCTGCAGAAATAGTAGCTGTCATTGGAGGAACAGGCTTTGTGGCAAAACTGTTCTGGTACAGTTATAAAAAGTTAATAAAGTTGTTGGAATTTTTCTACCTCAAAAAAGACAAGTCAGGGTTTGTTTTTGTTTCCAAAAAATAAATTAAAAAAAATAAAAAATGTTTTCAGCACTGGGAAAATTGTCCAGCCCATATCTGACACTCAGCACAGGCACCTGCTCACACTCAGCTGGGCCTGGGTTCAAAACAGACCTGAGAGGAGGATGAGGCTTTTCTTCAAGGCTTCCTCACTTCAAGGGCACTTCACTGTGAAAAACTGGCTTGGGATCCAGAGGGATTCTCTTTTTTTAGGTCTACTCCTTTTTGTAACATTGCCATGGCCTTGAATGCCCTTAGTGCAGTCCAGGTACAGTCACAGGATGAAAAACCCAACCCCTGTTCTGCACAAGTTCCTTTTGGGTGGGATCCACCTTCAGATGTCTCTTTTTCAGACATCTCCTTTCATAGCCAGTGGAGAGGAATAACTTCTTTCAGGAATAACATCTTCCTATGTCCATCCTGGTCAGATGAATTAAGTCTGCTCCAGCTCCAGGCAGTTCAGTGATGGCCTCATGTCAGAAAAGAGCCACAAAAACATCAATGTCCTTTTTTTTTCTAGCAACACAGCCTTATTTTCTTCAACTCACTTGCCTCCAAAACACTCAGGTGTTTTTTACCCCTAGAGTGCCCAGCTTGATGGTAGGGGTGAGGAAAAGACAGTGGCAGGTCTGCAGAGGGTTATTGTGGTAAATTGGAGGGGGACACACCAAGCTGCCCTTTCCAGGATGATGCTCAGGGAAATTATTCATCTGCTTTTATTTATCACATGGTGAAAAAATTACTTCTGAAAACAAGATCTCTTGGGAAAACTTCCTTTAGCTGATATTGGAACAGACTTTATTGATGCTGCCAGCAGCAGTGATCCCTGCTGATTAAACAGTAGCTGGACTTTATTCTTGCTGAATTACCCATTTGACAAGGCCTAGCACATTGAACAATCAGTCCCAGGTTATATTCATAACCAATTTCTCTATCAGCCAGGGCTTTGTATTGCAGGATACTCCAAGGAGTAATTGTCAAGGTAATTCTTTTCTATTTTCACTAAGTGCTTTAGCTGTGTTATTATGAGATGTTCAATGTCTTGCTCAGAATGAATGGGAATAATTTCCCACTTTACAGGCCCTGTGGCACTTTTGGCTGGCTGTGCTTGGCTTGGAGCTGGGTATTGCCAGCCTGGCTCACCCTGGCTGTGTCAGCCAGAGGGGCAGGGGACACCTGCAGGTCTGGCAGGACCCAGGACATTGCTCTGGCTGCCCTGGGTGATTCCAGACCCTGGCAGGGGCTCAGAGACCTTGGCACAGAGTCACAAACACCTGTGCCTTGGATTTTAGCCCATGGAAACAATTCCCAACTTTGTGTGAGGAGTTACAAGCCACAAGAGTTTGAGCAGAATGATAGTGAATTTGTCACAGGGTGAAAAAGTAGAATTTTGGGGATTTAGAATGGGGGTTCAGGAGGCAAGATGGAGGAATCTGGGCATGTCTTGTCCTTCTTCTCCTTCTTCTTGTCCTCCATCTTCTGCTGTGATGGTGACACTTCTGGATTGGTTTAGAGTAGAGCCAGACTGTCTAACATAGGTGATAGGTGATAGGAAAATTATTGTAAATAAAGTACAGGTAGTTCTTAGTATAAAAAGCCAACACCACCCCAAGGGCAGGGACTGTGCCACAACCCAACCTGCTGGACAGATCTCAGCAGGTCAGAGAAAGAATGTCATAGATAAGAGAAAATAAACAACCTTGGAAAGCAGAACTGATGAATCCTGACTTCTTCAGTCGTGAGGCTGGGAAAAAAGACTTTTAATACCTTGGGGGTCATTTCAACCACAGAAACCTGAGATGTGCCCAGTCTGTGAAAAGCAGAAAGAGGAAGGTTTCAGCTTCCCTTTCCCCCTCCCCTCATTCAGAACACCCCAGCTCTGCAATTCAGGCCCTGGGCACAGCCCCCTCCTCTGCATGGCCTTCCCTTCACCCAGGACAGAGTGGGAGCTCCTAAAACAGCACCAGGGAAACCCTCACAGGTCCCACCAACCCTTAGGATGATGTCTGTGGCATTCACATTCTCTGAAAAATCCCATCGCCCAGGATTTCTCTCCTGGGAAGCTGAGAAGCCTCAGAGAAAAAGGAAAACAATTCTTATCTCATTTGCTTCTCCTGTGTTGTGCTCATGTGGAATGTGTTTGGAGATTGTTTACCCACAGGTGATTGTTTCATTGGATTCTGCTGTGAGTTGTTTTCACTCTGGCCAATCAGGGCCAAGCTGTGTTGGGACTCTGGAAAGAGTCAGGACTTTTCATTATTATCTTTTAGCCTTCTGTAAGTATCCTTTCTGTATTCTTTACTATAGTTTAGTTTAGTGTTCTTTAATATAATACAGTATCATAAAATAATAAATGAGCCTTCTGAGAGCATGGAGTCAGATTCATCATTCCTTCCTGCCACAGGGCACCCCACAAATACAATAGCTGTCCCTGCTTCAGGTTTGACTCTCCTGAGGTATCACCCACATTCCTGCAAGGTGAGCCCTGGGAGGGGGATTGGACTGGATCACCTTTAAGGTCACTTCCAAACCCAACCATTCTATGGTTCTAAGATGATCCTTGGGTTTGTGACTGTTTGGACAAGGATAGAACTGCTAGAAAGGCTCAACATTTGCTTTTTCAATCAGTTTCTTCCTTGAAAATTGAACTTGTGTTGTTCTTATGTAAGAATGGCCAGATGCTGGTTCCTTCAAGCTTAAGATACATTTGAATTCATGGCCATTGAGACCTGGGCAAAATTCCCTGGACTGCAACAGAGTGGATTTAGGCTGACATCAGGACACCTTTTCCAGGACTAAGGCTAGTTAAGAGCTGCAATAAGTTATTGGGGGCAGAGGGAGAAGTTCTGCCCTTGGAGAATTTTAAGAATATCCATCTTTTTAGAATCAGAGAATCTTGTAGGTTGGAAAAGGCCTCTAAAATCATCAAGACCAACTATTAAGTGGTCCAACCAATAGTCTTGTCTCAGGGAGAGCTGGATAATTCCTGCTTGAGGTGGGAGAATTGGTGAGCTGATGTCCTAAATTCCCCATGAGCTGCATTTTCTTGGCTGCCCTGCTCCCTTTTGCCAGCCTGTATCTCCAGCCTGACCTTGTGTTGCAGTGGTTTATTGGACAGACAGGATATGTACCAATCCTTTTGGAGATCTTACTCCTCTCAACATCCTTCCAGTTCAGGGGGATCAGATTCCTCCTTAGGATAAAAATAATAACAAAAAAAAAAAAGAAGGTAAAGAGAGAAAAAATCCAATCAAATACAGTTTTGTTCCTTACAGCTCTTCTGTATCTCTGGCAGACCTGAGGCTGCCTCAGGAAAGAGGAAGCTTTTTTCTCTGCACAGTTGTGGGTCTGGATGTTGGAATCTGACAGCCTGGGTGACTATTTATGCAAAAAGATCAGTTAGGAAATGGAGACCTGCCCTACTGGAGAAATGTTAAATATTCACAACATTAATGTAGCATGTAGAGAGGACCTTGGTTATTTTCCCCTGAGCTCTATTGCTCACTGGGAGCCTTGAAATAAAATGCTAATTTGCCAGGACCTGGTGAATATTCCCTGCTCCCAGGCCTTTCTCCATTAGCACTTGAAAACCACAGGTTCCTTCACAAGCCAGCCTTGATGTTTTATAAATGCTATAGCTAAGACATCCCTTCTTCTCCCTTTAATGCATTTTTTACAGCTGCAGCAGAGATATTATTTCCATTCAGGCTGCAAAGAGCCATCCTGGAAGGGACCTCAGTTACCTCTCTTGAGGTGCTCCCAAAACAGCTCATGCTACCTAACCTTAAGCTAATAACCTGCTCAAGGACCCCATTTCACATTTTCTGTGCAATCCCAGCTGCAGAGCCACAGGTCAGGAGCCTGATGGATTCTTACAGGTACAAAAAAAAAGCCTTTAGAAGAGAACTCAACCTTGGCTGAATTTCACAGGGATGAATTTCCATGAGAAAAAACCACCTGGATGTGGAAGAAAAGGGGTGTTAATAGTGTTTGGATTAGAAATGGTGCAACAAGTATTGCAACAAACAAACCTCAAGGTTCAGGGAGAAGATTGTCTCCAGCCTAGAAACCTCAGCCAAATCTGCCCCTGTGATACCTACAGTGTTTCCTCCCAGGGGTTGCCAAATAAACCTCATGAACTGTCTTAAAACTTGATTTTTACTCACCTAGAGGGTCTCTGATGAGAAACATGCACACACAAGCCCATAATGATCCTATTGGATATTAAATGGTACAGGCCTATTCCTCCCAGACAAGGAGGAAAAGTCTCCCACTTTGAGCTATGCCAAAAGCTAAGAACTCTGCAGAACTCATCTGAGTCACTAAGCACAAATATCCTTGAAAAAAATAGCTTTCCAGCCTGCAGAGTTACTATTCTGGTGCAACAAGTGAAATTTAGGCCAGTTAAAAGCCTTTTTTCAATGGCATGTACCAGAGGAAGGTGTTTGTAAAAACTCCACCCCTTCACTGGTACAACAGTGTCAGGAAAACTTTCAAGGAGCAGATCTGGTGTCAGCCACAGACACTAAATGGGAGGAGGAATTAAAGCAAGGAGTTCTGTATTGCTTCCCTTAGCATCCTCAGGATCCTGCCCAGGAAATCAGACAATTTGGGTCCCACCCCAGTTCATTACCCACCATGCAAACATTGGGTGTGCACTGCAGAAGGCACAGAGATCTGCTCAGCTATGCCACTTCTTCCTGAAGACCTGCTGGAATCCTGATTTTAGGTTTAATCCTTTCTTAGGGACTTCATCTAGTTAAGCAAGGAACAAAAGTCACAAAGGAAACACCAAGGGGAGGATTGCTCATTTCTCCTGTGGTTGGTGGCCTCAGATCTGGTGGTGGTTACTAAAACACTTGGCTCTAAAATATGCATTTCATTTAAAATAATAACTTTGCTGTTATTATTTTGTTTTGCACTACAATATCCAGTGTAAAACAAAATAATGGTTTTCCAAAGGAGCAAGTGGTGAGGTTGCTTTGGTCATCCCTGTGTTTTATGAACTCAAGGGGAATCTTTTTCCTGATTCCAGCTGGCCTTATGTGGCATTCACACTCTCTGAAAAATCCCTTTGCCCAGGATTTTTCTCCTGGGAAGCTGAGAAGCCTCAGAGAAAAGGAAACCAATCCTTATCTCATTTGCTTCTCCTGTGTGGAATGTGTCTGGAGATTGTTTACCCACAGGTGATTGTTTCATTGGATTCTGGTGTGAGTTGTTTTCACTCTTTGGCCAATCAGGGTCAAGCTGTGTTGAGACTCTATTTTCATTATTATCTTTTTAGCCTTCTGTAAATATCCTTTCTGTATTCTTTAGTATAGTTTTTAGTATAGTATTCTTATAGTATAGTATTCTTTAATATAATATAGTTTAATAAAATAATAAATTAGCCTTCTGAGAACATGGAGTCAGATTCATCACTCCTTCCTGCCATGGGGATCCCTGCAAATACAATAGCCTTAGATCAGATGTGTAAATCTCACCCTTAGATGAGATCTGATACAAAACAATCTCAGTTGAAGAAATCCATTTACCAGAGCTGTGTTTTCACATTTTAGCTCCCAAACACTGGACACATGCCAATGTACAACTCCTTTTCAAGCAGAATTATTGCAGCATGGATCTGCACACATTCTGAGCTCAGAGCCTCCTTCAGCACTGGAGGGGAGGCTGGAAATGCAGGGAGTTGGGTCTGCTGCTTTTGAGGTCTTTAAGATGTAGCCCTGCAGCCCAAACTGGCTTTCTAGGCTTCCTCAAATTGTGCCCCTTCACCCCATGTCTGAATTAACTTCTGGAAGGATCCTTAAAGTTATTTACAGAGAAGTCTCAGTGCTCACATGAGCACAGCTCGCAGACAAAGCTTTCTGTGCCTCTGTGTGGATGGAAAGCTGAACAAAATGCCTGCCAGCTGTATCCCAGAGAAGCTGCATCCCAGAGGAGCCATATTTTTACTGCATTTCCATCTTCAGCAGGAGAAGAGAAAAATATTTGAAGAGGTAAGGCAGCAGCTGCTAGAGATGATCCTACAAATGCATCCCACCCTGCAGCCCTGCTCTTGCCTTCTGTAACTGCATGGGCAAGACACACCTTTCCAATCTGAATGATTCCATGAATCTATGACACAGCTACAAGTTATTTTTAAAACAAAAAGTGTTAGAAAATCACTTTACAGAGTGATGTGCAAACCCCCAGTCACTGTATGTGTCTGACACCAGATCTGCTCTTTGAAAGTTTTCCTGACAGTGAAGGGGTGGAGTTTTTACAATCACCTTCCTCTGGTACATGCCATTGAAAAAAGGCTTTTAACTGGCCTAAATTTTACTTGTTGCACCAGAATAGTAACTCTACAGGCTGGAAAGCTAATTTGTTCAAGGAGATTTGTGCCTAGTGACTCAGATGAGTTCTGCAGAGTTCTTAGCTTTTGGCATAGCTCAAAGTGGAGGTCCCAATCCTGAGACTTTTCCTCCTTGCCTGGGCGTAATAGGCCTGAACCATTCAATAAGAAATTATTTTTAACCCAATACTTATTTCAAACTCAACCTAAACAGTGTTTCTACTTTCTCCTACTGTATTTTTTCTATTTTCAGCCTCGCCCTAATCAAGGGCTGCTGTTTTAACAGGAGACCCCTTAGCTTGATGCTGATGTAGGCCATATGTTCTTTTCCTCCCCATCTCTTCACTTCTGGATGTTACAGCTGAAATACAAACCCCTGAATGCCCAGGGATTTCCAAAGGCCAGAAGACATCTGCTTGCCATCACAGATGTTTGCAAGTTAACACATGGATGAAATAATATTAGTCAGTGAGATTCAGAGATTCCCCAATTAGGCATAAATGGTGCTTTGATGAAGAATTAAACAGGGATGAAAAAATTGAAACATAGGCATCAGTAAGAAAACAGTTGCCAAATAGATTTCCACCCTTCAGACTGCAGTGAAGAATCAGGGTGTTACAGGAATCAGTCTTGCTGTAGCAGGAAGAAATGCCTGTGTGCACTCATTTTGCTGTTTTCAACAGGGAAGGTACTACAGCAGCTTTGTGGTTTCTGGATAACTCTGGATAACTGCAGCATGGCTCAAGGACAGGCTGGAAAGGGCTCTGAGCAGCCTGGAGTGAGACACTGAAATGTTTAGGGGGGATGGTTCCAACATTTGCCCTTTTGTGCTTTGCTGGTGCCAGGTCTGCACCCCAGAGAAGGAGGAAGAGAGTTTCTGGGTGTGTGGTGTCATTCCACTCTAACCAGCCCCTATTAACAAGAAAAGCATTCCTGTCCATGGCAGGGGGGTGGAATGAGATGAACTTTGAGGTCCTTTCCAACCCAAATAATTCTGTGACTCTGCAACTTTTATGTTCCTCTATTCCTACTCAATGATTTGTGCCCATCCCTCCTGGATGGGAGCAGTGAGAAATGTCCCTGGAGACTGATCCAGATCTGATCAATGTGACAGCACAGGGCACAGAATTCATGCTCCTCCTCTGCTGAGTAACAACAGGTGTCCAGGTAGGAAAGGACTTGGATTTTCCTTTTGTGGTTTCCATTTGCCCTTTTGTGCTTTGCTGGTGCCAGGTTTTCACCCCAGAGAGGAGGGAAGAGAGTTCCTGGGTGTGTGGTGTCACTTCACTCTAACCTGTCCCTAGTGCTATTCACAAGAACCTGAGTTAGCCTCACCAACCTGCAGCAGCTTGTAACACCTGGGAGAGTGGAAAACATCCCTGCCCATGGCAGGGGGGTTGGGGTTGTCTTATATATCAAGAGTTCTCTTATCATTGTAGTGCAAGGATTCCATATTGCCAGAGTTTCGTACCTCCTCAATGTTTCTCATAGGCAGCTCCTCTAAGCACTGACTCTTCCTGGTCCTTGCAGCAGCCATCTGACTCCAGTTCCCACCAATCCACTCTGTTATACCACTTGTTCTTATTTGCTACAGGTGTGGCCTGTTAACATCAGGCCTGCTCCTGATCTTTAGTAATTGGTTCAGCTGCAACTCTTTAGGGGATAAGATTACATTCTATACCACCTTCATTTACCCATACTGTATCCCCCTACAGGTTGGATCCAGATGGTCTGGATGGTCTTTGGATGGTCTTTGGATGGTCTTTGGATGGTCTTTAAGGTCCCTTCCAACCCAAACCCTTCTGTGAGTCCAAGGAGGCAAGCATGAATTTGGAAGCCATACCAAACCAAACAGCTGAAGTGGAAAGTGGTGGTTTAGGCTTTATATAATGCATGAAAAAGAGAGATGTGCCAGCAGAGATGAGTCCCACAGGGAGATCTAGGAGGGTCCCTTTTCCTGGGGGGGCCAGCACAGCCACATTCAAGAAAAATGCAAAGTGAGTTTGTGTCTCCGATAGAGCTGGAATTTTCACTCTCCATAAATATCCTGCTGTTCAATTGCTGTGTCTATACTGATCTCCACAAGAAAACATCCCATTTTTTTTTCAGTGGGATCCTATTGGTGGAGGCAAAAATAACTCCAGAAATCATTTATTTCTTCAGAAAGTGTGGGAGTACTTGTCCCTGCTGCTGTCAGCTCCCATCCATCCGTTTTATCAGGCAGTATCAACACACTCTCTTCCAGCGAGGTCTGCTCAACAGCACACAATAAAATTGATTCATTACTCATTTTCTCCTTATTATCTTTCAATTGCTCCAGCTCTTGATACCACTTAAAGTGGACATTAGCTCTTTGTAACCAGTGTGTGAATGCTTTTTCTCCAAGCTTTCATTACATCTATTTTCATTTAGTATCATTACACCATGTGTCTTTCTCATGAACTTCTTATAATGCCTTTATACACATTGGTGTATGCCCTGTCATGGTGAAGAGTGAGAACCCAAATGGATTTCTTGGAAAAGGTGCCCCAGGTGCTCTGTGGGTGAAAATGAGAAGTATTTAGTGCTGGAAAGTGGTTTTATTTACAGGAGCTGGCTCTTGAGCTCTCCAGAATGAAAAAGCCCAGAATCACTAAGAATCAAACTCAACTTTTGTGCTTGTCTTTGGCATGAAAGCAAAACTGATTAAACTCCAGGAGGGGCAAGACTTTCTGTTTATCATTAGCCTTGAAATGGGGATGGGAGATGAGAGCTTTGTTTTGGGGTAGGGGGCAGGACGATTTAAACTTCCTTCTGCTTTGGGAAGGATTACAGTGACATTGAATTTAATACAGTTTTGCAGACTCTGATTCATACTCTGGAAGGAAAAATCTTCCCAGTTTCCACACTCTCGAAGGGTTTAATTCAAAGAAGTTCAAAACAGTGTAGCTCCAGTGGAGCAAACCTCACAAGTACCTGCAGAAGTTTGTCATACAAGTAGTTATCCTGTGGGGAATCTCTGCTCCCTTCTGGAATCTGTAGGACCAGGGTTCTTCTTGGCTTTGGGTTGGGTTTGGGACTCTTCTCACCCAAAGCTCCAGACCAAGGTGTCTTACAGGCTGCTCTGGGCCTGGAAACTGGGTTTGCTTTATTGAGACAGATGGTAGCTAATACTCAAACATGGAAGTTTGAAAGTCTCAAGCACAGATAAAATATTTGCTATTTACCCTGGAGGGAGATGAATTTCTTTTCCAGGTCCCTGCAGTGATTTCTCCCCCCAGTTACAAAGGGGATTAATACTTCAGCTGCACTTATCTCAATATCTCCTAGCTCAGACAGATGAATACAACCTTCAACATTTCATGGGATCAGATTTCTTTTTAATTAAAGCAGCCCTTTGTCTCACTGTGGTTCTGAAAGTCTTATTTATCATTAAATCCTTTAGAAGTCTCTTAGGAAAATAATTTCCTGCTCCCAGTTTTACTGAGCCTTTGGATCTCCTATCTCTTGTCACCTGTAACAAAGTGCTGTAGGAAGGAGCAGTGCTGGATTGCTTTCATGTTCTCCATCAGCTCTGATATGGATGGTTGTTATAAGGCTTCATACATAATATATGCCATGTCTTAAAGCAGCCCTGTAAACTGTACAGCTGTAAAGGTTTCTTAACTCAACCAGCCTCCAGCTAGCAGCTGTAAAAAGGCAGTTAAGCAGATTAGCATTAAAACTACCTGGTGAGATGAAAAATGGGGAGGCAGAACGGCCCAGTGATGGATCCTTGGAGTGTGGCCAGTCACGTGGGGAAGTCACCTTTCTGTGCCTCACACCTGCTGGCACTGGCACTAATCATTTTTGGGGAAATTTCTCTGTGGTTGCCTGGTTTGCCCCCAAAAGGGCCACCTCTCTCAGCACACACAGGGAGGATTTTCCAAAGGAAATGTTGACCTTCTCCTGCTGGGTCTGAGTTTTCTTGGTCTCCTTTGAGAGTGCTGCCTTTGCTGTGCAAATGCCTTTGAATGACCTTGCATGCCGAGTTTTCTGCCTTTTTTCTATGGCAGAGCTGGAGAAAAGCCTTTGGATCCTGTTCTGCCAGGAAGTGTGCTCCCATTCCTGTCCAAAAAGCTTCTCCTGGCCCCAGGTTTTGAAAAGCTGAGCTGAACATTAAATGCATTTTAAAACTTGTCACGAGGAAAATCCAAGTCCTTTCCTACCTGGACACCTGTTGTTACTCAGCAGAGGAGGAGCATGAGTTCTGTGCCCTGTGCTGTCACATTGATCAGATCTGGATCAGTCTCCAGGGATTTCTCACTGCTCCCATCCAGGAGGGATGGGCACAAATCATTGAGTAGGAATAGAGGAACATAAAAGTTACAGAGTCACAGAATGGTTTGGGTTGGAAAGGACCTCAAAGTTCATCTCATTCCACCCCCCTGCCATGGGCAGGGATGCTTTTCCATAGACAAGGTTGCTTAGAGCCCTGTCCAACCTGGCCTTGAGCACTTCCAGGCATAGAGCATGGAAATATCCCCAAAATACTGACATTTCCACAGGAAAAACACCCAAATCCATCTTTCAGAACACAGTCTTGGGTGCATCCATTGAGGTATTCCAAATATGAGACAGGGACACTGCACTGGCCAGTTTCAGAAGGCATTTTCACACAAACCTTCATCCCTGACATTGCTTTTCTAACAGAAATCATTCTCCCTGGCCCTGTCTTGTTGGCACCTCTTCCAAAGTCCCCTTTTGCCTTTGCCCCTACTCTTCACTCTTTGTTTATGCTAATAGCTAATGAGCTGCCTTTGTGGATCTTGGATAAATGGGATATTTCATAGACAGTAACATAATCAATTAATCGACTGCAATCATGATTTGTTTACCTAAACAGGACTTTAAATCCAATGCTTGTCAGCAAGCATTTCCTCTTGACAGGGCTGTGCAGGATCCTTTTGTTTGGAAGAAGGCAATTTAAAGGACATTGAGATGAGGACTAAGAAGATTTGTCAGGGTCAAGCCTTCTCTCATTTTACATTATGAAATTGTAGGTGTGAGCAAGAAAGCAGCAGTTATAAAAAAAGTGATTTTTCCCGTGTAAAGAGTTGTGTTCTTTTAGACAAAAACTTTTTTCCAGAGCACTAAAACCTATTATTTTCTCAACACCATGCCAAGAAGCTTTTACATTTATACCTCACACGTATAATGAGAGGTGATCAAAAAGCAAGCAAGGAGAATAATTATTTCATGTTAAAATGTTTTAGCTGTTGGAAGCACATCTTCCCCAGTGATGGTGTTGGAAAGCCAGGAAGGTAAACTCATCCTCAGTCACACTGAGGACAAAGGGAAACCCTTCAAATGACCCCTGAATGCACCCTGGATCCATCAGGGAACGACCTGGTTCAATCCAAAAGAAACCTGAAAGATGGTTAATATTTATAATGTGTGACAGGAACAAGCTGAGGAATTTTTCTTTTCATGTTACAACTGAACACACAGAAAAATAGGGCTGGCATAAATGCCAGAATTTAGGAGAGGTTTGGAGATTCCCACTGGAAAAGACTCCCGTCCAGACTGTAAATCCTGGCCTGAAGCAATGCCAGTTTATAAAATCAAAAGGGAATCAGCAATTAGGTTGAATTGCACACAATCTCTGTCTCATTAAATGCCAGCATGCCCCGTGCCATGTTTTAGGGTTTCAGATCAGTTCCACCACATAAATCAGAGTGCTTGACTCAGATGACACAGTTGGTGCCCGAGGGCACATTCTTCTCCTGGCACTGTGACTGTGTGAGAGTGCATGCACACAGCCAAAATCCAGGTTCTTTTTTCCTATGATCCTTCCTGTATGTGAAATATGAAAAAGTGCAGCCTTTACTGTGCCCAGTTGGATCCACCAAACCCAAACTTGGGTGTTGGTGGATCCCACTGGGATCCAAATGATGGTTAAAATAATTTGATTTTAAGCAAAAGATTTTGAGAATTAACCAAATGATGGCTAAAATCCCATCATTTTAACTGATGGGATACTCAGGTAGGAGTCCTGGCTTTGGGGGCTGAAGTTGTATCATCCCACCCCATTAACAGGAATTTCTGAGCAGCCAGGGTGGGTGCTGAGGATTTTCACCCTCTCTACGTGTGGCAGAAGTTACCATTTTTTTTTCCAAGCCTGAATTTTTTGGGGGGGTTTGGCTGCAAGTTTGTGACAGATGCAGGAGCTGAGTCTCTCTGCAGGATTTCAGAGAGGGTGTGAATCTCAAACAGAGCAGATGCTGCTCTAGGACCAAATCTTCCTGAGGCTCCTGGGGGTGCCTGAAGGTAACCAGACATGTCCTGGGCAGGCTGATTGTCTAAAATAAACAAGGCTAATGCCATTTATTCCTGAACACAAATGTCATCTCAGCAACACGTTCAGCTTGTGGGTCCTTCAGGCACCTGCTTAAATTTGGGCCTGAAATGGGTAACCAAACACACAACCACCTACAAATCCAACAGGGTCCCTCTGAGCATTTCTCTTCCCAAGCCAGGAGAAAAGAGAAAAATTAGGACTGTTAATGCCATAACATCACTGTTTGTGTGTGTGCTTGTGCCTCCTTGTCTAGGGGACCTTTTTACATCTCCATCTGTCCTCCAAAAACAAGAACCTGCTGAAGGCAACAGCCTGGAAAATGGGAACATTTTTGTGTCTTAGTAATCTTATCCTGCAGATCAGGAGCTGCTAACATCTGATCTGAAGGAATGGGACTGTCTGAATTTCAGTGGGTTGGACAGTTTTGGTGTGTCCAGCTATGGAAAGTTTGGAATGTGAACAGTTCCATCCTTTGGCAGTGATCATCAGAGGCAAAGCAGATGGATGTTCCTTACAGCTTGGGTTCTTGGTACTCAGGTAAATCTTTTTTATCAGTGCTACTTGCATCAAAGTCTTTTAGTTAAAAAGGAGTCTAAAAGTGGAGAAAATGTTATCAATGTCATAATAAAAGTAAGGACTTAGAGGAACTGACTTGATCCTGGAGTCATGTCCAAAGCTGCTTGCAGCTTTTTGAGTTCCTTAAAAATCTCCCTCCATTCCTAAAACCTATTATTTGCAATAGGAAATCCAAGAGGGATTTAAATTATTAAATATTTTTATGGACCTGGCTTTTAATTTGCCTTGATTTTAATCTCCCAGCTGTACAGTGCTTCCTTTCTAAAGACAAAGTACAGGATAGTTAAAAGGTACAGGATAGTTAAAAGGTACAGAATATGGGATTTTTCAGCAGTGAATTCTTCAAGCAGTTTATAAAACCAGTGCATTATTCTTCTTTTCATTGTAGGGATGGGGAAACTGAGGCCCAGAGGCTGTCACTTGTCAGGGCTCAGCCAGTCTAGGGTAAAACCATGGTCACCTGCAGGCAGGACATGAACTACCAAGGGAGCATGGTGTGAAATGAGATCAGAAAATTCAATTCATGAAAAAACCCTCTTTGTTTCCTTCTTTACTCATAAGCCCACAGCCACGTCTTGCTCAGCAGAGTTCCAGTAAGAAAAGGATTTAAACACCTCCTCTCCTGATCCCTGCACTGAGATACTCAGTCCTGAGCTCATTATGACCTTAAATATGTTACCTATTACCTTTAATGGCATACTCTAGACTCCTCCACTCATAAGCATCCTTATTAAATGTGCTTAGCAACCTGGCAATGAAGAAGTAGAAGTGTCAGCCTCTTCAAATTAAAATAAAAAATCAATTATGCACTTAGGGGCAGATGGAGATTAGGCTGAATACAATGTACAGTTACTCTGTTGTGGAAGCTGGGCCCTTTATGTGCAATTAGTGGCATTTTGTTCTTAATCTTCCTCCTTAATACAGAAGGAGACATTAAAAGAGCAAAAGCCATCCACAAGCCCTTTTCATATTCAGCCTCAGAGAGACACTTCTAAATGCATCATTTTCATCTTAGTTCTGTCAAAAACATCCCTCAAAGTACTGATATGACCTTTTAATACTTTGCTGTGAATTTGGGGGTGGTGCTGACTGGGGGCTGGAAAGAGGGAGGAGAAGTTCAAATGGATAATTGCAAAGTTAGGTTTTGCCTCATGGTGAGATGTTTGCCAGAGAAATTTTGGGCACAAATTGTGTTGTGGATGGGCTTTTGGGCTGTTGTGGGAATTTCTGCCCACAGCTGTCCAGCTCCTAAATCCTATTAGGTACCAAAACCATGGAAATGCCTGAGCTGGGTTTTGAGCCCACCATGCAAGGAGGGCACTGAGAGAGCCAGCCCAGCCCCATTTTGCAGACTATGACACAGAATTCACTCCACATGCAGCAATGATGAGAAATGCAGATGTGGTGCATAATTTGCACTTTAATGAAACATGAGCTCCTGGTCATCCTTGTCAGTCAGAGATTTTGATCTCTTTCTGCCATTGTGGGTATTCCTATATGAAACAGGAGGGAAATGGAGAATTTACTTGTTTGACACCACAGAACTTGGCAGAAACACCCCTGTGAAGTGAAAGCTGTAACCACAGTGCTGCATCTGAGGTGTAAATCCATTTCCATTGCCACAGCCTTTCCCTGGAGTTGCATATCTGTGTGTGAGAGCTCAGCTCCTCCTGCCTCAGTTTCCCCAGCCTCCCTTCCCAACACCAGCTCGGAAAGGCTCAAAAACCAGGAGGAGCTTTCCTGCCAAGGCAAAGCCTGTAAATACTTGAAATAAATAAAGAAGCTGTTAGTAAATGGTAGAAATGAGCAAGTTTTTGGTATGAGAGTGGGTCTCTCCTGTAGTGCTGGCACGATCAATACAGCTCATAGCTGTGAGCCTCAGTATTGAACCTCAGCTCTGTGATTTATTGGCTATAACATGTGCTTCCTTTTCATTCACTGCTAAGGTGGGAAAGCCATTGTTTAGCACAGAGACCAGGCTTTCTGGGCATTCCTGAGCTGCAGGCATGAGGTACTGGCTCAGATTCTCCAGTTAATATTAAAGCCACTTATTGCCCCTCTGCGGAATAGCCACAACCCCTGCGCAGCGATTTCTAATCAACAGGCAGTAAAAATAAATTAGAATTGGGTAAATAAAGTGCTTTGGGCTCTGGAGGTGGTGTGTGGGTCTGCACATGGGGTTTGTGTCTGGGGCAGGCTGTGCAGGGCAGCTGTGCTGGAGGCTGTGGGGGTGCCTGGCCCTGAGAGCCCCCATTTGAGAGGTGGTGATCCCTTTTCCCTGGTGTTCCTTGAGTTCCTGCAAGAAAAGGGCTGCACCAAGGCACCTTTTACCTCTCCAGGGGATGGTTTGCCTCTGCAATCACTGCACACAGGGCTGGTGCTGCCAAGAGGTGCAAAGCCTGTGAGACCATAACCCAATGAATATTTTATGAATCCCAAGCCAGCAATTCCTTTGCTGTTCACAGCATTCAAGAGTCAGGACTTTTACTGTGAAGCATAAAGAGGGAGTTTAAATTTTGGATTAACTTCACTTATGTTAATCTCTCCTTTAGATCATGCCTTAAACACCTGCCTTCAAAACTCAGATACACTGAAAAGAAAAAGGTTATCAGAGAAATTCAGCCTAAATACGATCTCCAGGAGATGGCACTGTGAAACAAGTCTTTCAGCATCCCAGTGCCACCTCCCAGGGACCAACTTCTTTCTGAATTAGGGCTGATGGATAAAAAAAGAAGACAAAGGTGGAAGTGAAAGCCCTGGCTCAGGGGCTGTCATGAAATAAGGGCCTGATGGTGTTTTACCTCATGATAAGATGGGGTGAAAATTCGGAAGCTGAAGGCCTCAGTTTGTTGAGAGGAGAGGGAAAATGCAGAGAGGCTTTGCTGTGAGCCCAGGAGCAGTGCCAGGAGATGAGTGTGGCAGAGGAGCTACCAGGAGCTGCACTTGGCTGTGCAGGTGGCCCCAGTGATGTCCTGTGTCCCCTCTCTGACACCAAACTCCTGTCAGACACTCCCCACCCTTTAGCTCACTCAGGCTGGACACTGTTAACCCCAAAGAATTCCCCAGTGCCAGCTGCACAGCCCTGCCCCTTTTCCAGTGCAGGAATCAGCATCCCAAAAGCAGGCAAACACCTCCAAAAGTGGAGATAATCCCATTCTTTGGGCTAAAGGGAAACCTGGCTGCCACCAAGGAGCTTTGGCCCAGTCTCACTCATGGTGTTTATCACAGATGAAGCTCCAGAGCCTCAACTTTGCCATTTTAATTGTAGAAAAGTTGTTTCAGATCCTCCCAATTGCTCTGTCAGCAAGGCTAATGCCATTTATTCCTGAACACAAATGTCATCTCAGCACCACGTTCAGCTTGTGGGCCCTTCAGGCACCTGCTTAAATTTGGGCCAGAAAGGGATAAACAAAGACACAACCACCTACAAATCCAACAGGGTCCCTCTGAGCATTTCTCTTCCCAAGCCAGGAGAAAAGAGGAAAATTAACATATGGCATTATGTTAATGCCATAACATCACTGTTTGTGTGTGTGCTTGTGCCTCCTTGTGTAGGGGACCTTTTTACATCTCCATCTGTCCTCCAAAAACAAGAACCTGCTGAAGGCAACAGCCTGGGAAATGGGAACATTTTTGTGTCTTAGTAATCTTATCCTGCAGATCAGGAGCTGCTAACATCTGATCTGAAGGAATGGGACTGTCTGAATTTCAGTGGGTTGGACAGTTTTGGTGTGTCCAGCTATGGAAAGTCTGGAATGTGAACAGTTCCATCCTTTGGGAATGATCATCAGAGGTAACAGCAGATGGATGTTCCTTACAGCTTGGGTTCTTGGTACTCAGGTAAATCTTTTTTATCAGTGCTACTTGCATCAAAGTGCTTTAGTTAAAAACAACAACAAAATTCAGATGTGAGACTTCTGTTCCCAGCTTGAAACACAAGATCAGGTGTCGTGGTTGCCAACAAATTCAGCACTAAGGAGCATGGACAGGAGTGAAATTAATGGAGTTGCTTTAGATCAGTGGAAAATTCATCCCTGAGAGTCACTGAGTCTGAAACTGGAGCTGATCTCAGGGTGGGTTTCTGCCAGGGCTTAAATCCACTTTACATCTTGGGATGCTACACTGGCACAATTCAGTATTTCTCAAAGCACTTTCTTTTTTTCCCAGTGATGCTCTCAAAGCCAGTATTAGAGTGAAATCTCTCAGCAATTACTGCAGTTCACGTCCACTAAAGCAATTTGTATTCTCAGCAACGAGCAAGATGCAAAGTCTTTGCTGCCAACAGGAGCTGTTAGAGTCATCTCCAGCTCAGCCCTGATATAAATCTGCACCTTTTCATTCATATCTGAGAGCTTTGTTGTAGCAGCCACTTAGAAAAGTTCCAAGGGAATTTTGTTCCTCGGCTTTAATTACTATTATTTTCTTTCTTTCTTTCCTTTTTTTTTTTTTTTTCAAACCACCTCTTTGGACACCATCCACAGACCTAATTTAGATCACAAACTCTTAGAAGGTTTTCTTCCACATCTCTCCATAGAGGGCCAATTGAATCATCAGTGTTTCAGAAATAGTCTATAAATAAACTGAAAGGGAAAATCAAGGTGAAGAGGGAAGAAGAAGCTCCAGAGAAAACAGTGGAGCCAAAACTTCTGGGAAAACCTCTTAGGCCTGAATGGAAAACAAATATATAAAAAAATAAAGCACAAAGGCATCTGGTGTTAAAGGAAAGGAGATGGAGGAACACCTGAAGTGCTGTGAGAGCCACTGTGGCTGTGTCTGTCCCTAAACTGGATGATGCCACCAGCTTTAGATGAGGAGAGGCTGCAGCCAGAGGAATCTCAGTGTAACCTGATTCAGAGCAGATTAAAAGGAGAGAGAAGACAGATATGGTGTTTGCAGAGCATCTTCCTTTCAAAACTATGCTGAAAATTTGAAATGTCACTGTGCTGAAAATGTCACCCACTTCCACAATCATCTGGATAAACAGGACTTCAATGCTCTCCTGGCATCTAGTTGGGGTTTTGGTCTTATTTTGAAGTTCTGAGAGTGTTCCCTTGCTGTTTTGAAATCCCATCCAGCCCAAAGTCTGAAAATAGGAGCTGCTTGATTTGTATTTGTATTTGCATTTGTATTTGTATTTGTTTTCCAGGAAATCTGCAGGAACAGGAGAGGCTGAGCCCATGCCCGTGGTCTCTTGGAGTGTGAATGGCAAGAACATGGATTGTGCTGAAGAAACACTGTCTGCAATATTTGCTCTTCCTTCTCAGTCTTTGCTATCTTCTCAAATGTATTCCAGAATCAAAATATTTCTCCATCTTTATTCCACCCCTCACTTGTCTTCTTGCACAAAATCCATGAGAGGCTGGTGGAAGAGAAAGGGATTGGAGAGAGTGGAAGGGAAAGGGATTGGAGGGACTGGAAGGGAAAGGGATTTGGGAGGTTCAGTGATGAATCCCCAGCAAGAACCAGTGAAGAGGATGCTGGTGCTTGCAAGAGGGCAGAGAAGAGCTGGGGTCACCTGTGGGAAACCAGTCCTTCCCCAGTGTGAGATCACCCTACCTGCTCCTGCAAGAAGGGATGCTCACAAAATCAACCTGGAAACTTCAAACCTTGGCTCAGAAATGTGCAGAGAAAGGCAAGAGGGGACAGCACTTGCATCTGAGCACGAGGGGTGACATAAATTTGGCAGCCTGGGGGTGGGGATGGACACATCACATTGGGGTTAAATCGGAAAGGAATTTGTGGAAAGAACAAAGTCCAGGACTGGTTGCTGCCTCAAAACCGTCCTTTCCCTCTGCTCTCCTCCAGACCTGTTGAATGTGTGTGCCCTGCACCAACCCCCACCTCGGAGGATGCTCCTAAAGCATCCACTTGAATCCTCAATCGCACCAATCGTGCCTGCAGGGAAACGGGAGCTGGGGCTCCAAAAATCCCCATCAAATCCCCAAGATGGTTTACACAGTCCCCGAGCAGGGCTGCAAGAAGGGAGGGGCAAAAATCCTGCAAAATTCACCCCCAGCCTCGCTGCTGAGCAGGGGTAGGGGAAGCTCCGTGATCTGCGGGCGGTCAGAGCATCCCGAGAAACCTCGGCTGCAGAAATGAGGATTTATCCCCATCCTTCCCACCCCAGGGGATTTTCCTGACCCCCTCCCCGAGAGCAGAACCAGCCGGGTGAGGGGCACGGGCAGTGATGTCTGGCATGATTTTCCAGTCCTGCAGCGGGGCTGATTTTCTCGGGAGGGAAGAACAGAATATCTGTGCAATCTGAAAAATCCCGCAGTGTGGCTGTACGTGCGAACACCCCCGCAGCAGCACCGAATGCAGCGCGAATCCCCCGCACTCGCCAAAGAAAGGAAAAACCACCAAAAAAACCGAAAGGAAAGAAAAAAATCCCATCCGATAACCTGAGGAGCAAAGGAGGGAAAGTTGTGCGCGTCCCTGAGCGCCGGGAGGGCGGAGGGTGCCCACCAGTTGATTTTACATCCCGCCTTCTGCCTTCGCCGGCTTTTCGTGATATATTTTATTTATTTTCCGCAACAGGGAGTTAACAGGTAATGCCGGAGCCCGGCGAAGCGGAGGGAACGGGTTGGGCTGAGGGATGCGCCGCATTTTTTTTGCTTTCCCTCTTCTCCCCATCTCCTTCCCCCATCTCCCTCCCTTGGAAGTTTCTTGGCGACGCGAAACGAGGAGGAAAAGCGAAATAAAAGCTCGTGGGGAGGGCAAGCCGGGAGGCAGCGCTCCGCTGTTGAAGGCTCGGATTTAATGGTGTTTTATGGTATTTGATGGCATTTTCTGGTATTTGATGGTGTTTTATGGTATTTGATGGTATTTGATGGCATTTAGGGCGCGGGCGGCCAGCCCGGGATGCCACTGCGCGCTGTCCCGGGTGGGGACAGGGATGGGATCCCGACTTCCACGCGTGGATTCCATCCCTGCCCAAACCCCCGGCAGAGGCGCGGCTCAAAGCGCGGAGGCACCGCGGGCGCGGAGCAGCCGGGGCAGTGCGGGTTGGGATGCGCGCTTGATTATTATTATTATTATTTTTTTTAATCCTTTTTCTTGAAACTGCTGAAAAAGGTCAACGAAGGAGTTGGCTGCTAAATATTAAAAGGAAAAAAAAAAAAAAGCGAGAAAGAAAGAAAGAAAAAAAAAAAGCCCTAAAAAGAGCGGCAGGCATGCGCACTGCGCGGATGCCATATTGGAAGGAGCTTGCCGCGGGTGCGGGCGCAGGCACGGCCGGGCTCCGCTCCGCGCAGCACCGCGCACCGCTCCGCGGGGCAAAAAAAGGGAAAAACACCCCGAAATAAGCCAAACTCGCACAGGTAAGGCACGGCGCCCCGCAGCCACCCCTCCCAAACCCTCCCGGCTGGCGTTTCCCTTTATTTTATTTATCGGCTTCGGCAGCGCTTGGGTGGAGAGGGTCGCTTTCCCCTTTTCCAAGATGTAGTAAAAATTCTTTTCACTTATTATTTTTTTTTAAATTTTGATATATTTTTTAAAGCCTAAGAGATGGGTGTGGGTATTTTATCCGCCCGTTTTCCAGAGGGTGAGCCCGCGGTGGAGTTGTGGAAGTGCTGGCGTGCCGGGGCTGAGCCCCCGGCCGGGACCGGCGCTCGGAGCGCGGCTGCCGCTGCCCGGCTGCGCCCCGCGGGCCGGGAGCCTCCGCGCTGCCTCTCGGATGCAGCGCAGCCGTGCGGGGCTTGCTTTTCACCTCGGCAGATCGCATTTTAGATGCTCTCATCTCCTTTTTCCCCTTCCTTTCTTCCCCTCCCTTTCCCCCTTTTTTTGCTTTTTTTCCCATTTTTTTGCTTTTTTTCCCCCCTTCTGCTTTCCCCCCCTTTTTTTGCTTTTCCCCCTCCCCTTTCTTTTGCTTTTTCCCCCTTTTTTTCCTTTCCTTTTTTTTTCTATGATTCCCTTTCCCCCATATTTCTTTCCCTTATTTTTTAAAATTTTTTTAATTTTTTTTTTAAAGTTACACCTATCGTTTTTCTGCTTCCCTGCCAAACGCTCGTGCGACCTCCTTTCAGATTTACAAGGCTGATGATGCTCATCTCTCGGAAAGAGTTATTTTGGGTGTGCGGGTGGGTTTCTTCTGAATCTTTGGGGGAAAATAAAAAAAAAGCTGCTGCAGGAGGCGAGAGGGAAGGGAAAAAAAAAAAAAAGAAGAAAAGAAAAGAGAAGAAAGCAATCAGCTGTGCCAAAATGTGCAGCCCTGATCTAGACATATTTTCCCGTAGCGCTCCCGAACTGCGGTAAATGAATATTTATAAAGCTTGTTCAACATGGCGGGTTAAGGTGTCTTCAAAAACTGCAAATAAACATTTTGAGAGGGGGGGAAAAAGAGGGCAAAGGCGTTTGGTTCAACTCTCTTTTGTTGCTCGGAGAGGTGCGCTGGTGAATCCAGCGCGGAGGGATGAGGATGGGATCCCCAATTCGGGATGCTCCCCCCGCAGGAGCCGGCGGTGGGAAAAGCGCCGGGGCATTTCTGTGGGCTGGGAAGGGACGTGTGGAGTTGGAACCGCGGCCGATTTGCCTTTGAATGCCAAAATCGCAGGCGTGCCATGAGAGGAGGGAAAAAAAATAATAAAATAATGCGCCGGGAGACGGAGCGCTGATTTATTTTGCATTAGCTGTAGACATGTCGTGGGATGAGATGTCCTGTTGGAGCTGTCAAACCTTCCTGGGCGCAGTCAGCTGGCGATGGCTGGGGTAGTTTTTTTCCGCTTTTTGCATTTTTTTTTTTTGGCAAAAAACCACTCTGGAATTGCTCCACGCGGAAATTGGGGCGGCAGAGAAGCGACTCGGGCAGTGCGAGCTGCATCTCTCTTGCAGAGAGATCCCGAAAACCCCCGGGGACGGAATCTCAGCTTTCGCAAAGCGAGAGAAGGAGTTTGCAGAGAGTTCTCCCGGAGTTGGTAGCGCCTTTTCCAAATGTATTTTCCAGGGGAGCGGAGGAGTGAGGCTGCCTGAGAGGCAGGAAAAACTTCCCCAGTAGTGCAGGGAGCATTTCGGTGCTGCTGCTGTTCCCCCGTGGTTGTAAGGTGTTAATGTTGGAGCATCGTGTGTTCTGAAGTGTGGGAGGGGATGGGATGCTCCAGCACCGAGGGCTCTCAGTGCCTGGGTGTGGATGGAGGAGCCAGGGAGGATCCAGGAGTGGATGGGGGAGCCAGGAGTGGATGGAGGAGCCAGGGAGGATCCAGGAGTGGATGGAGGAGCCAGGAGTGGATGGAGGAGCCAGGGAGGATCCGGGAGTGGATGGAGGAGCCAGGGAGGATCCAGGAGCGGATGGAGGGGCCAGGGAGGATCCAGGAGCGGATGGAGGAGCCAGGGAGGATCCAGGAGTGGATGGAGGAGCCAGGGAGGATCCAGGAGCGGATGGAGGGGCCAGGGAGGATCCAGGAGCGGATGGAGGAGCCAGGGACAATCCAGGAGTGGATGGAGGAGCCAGGGACGAGCCAGGAGTGGATGGAGGAGCCAGGAGTGGATGGAGGAGCCAGGAGTGGATGGAGGAGCCAGGGAGGATCCAGGAGTGGCTGAAGAGCTGCTCTGCTGCTCATTTCCCTGTGCCTCTCGGAGATGCTGCCCAGAACCTCGCTGTGGTTTTATTTATTTTTGTTTTATTGGTCAGCAGTGCTGTTTGCACACCTTGTCGTGCAGGGTGAGGTTTCCCATTCCAAAAGGGCTCTGATCCATCAACCCACACGTTTCCCCCTCCTTTCTCCAGCCCCTGCCAGGACCGAGCTGGCACAGGGATCCACAAACTCCCATTGCAGGGTTTGGTGGTGTGGAGGGGCACAGAGGAAAAGATGGGGGTGAAATTGTGATTCCTTATCAAAATAGCAGAAAATCACATTAATTATAAGCAGAGAGGCTTGGAAGGCAATTATCAAGCTGTGGTGGGAATTTGGGTGGCAAAACCCAAGAGCTGCAGTGGGGTTTTCTTTGGGATGGGAAGAGATTGGAAGAATTGTAGAAAGGGAAGGGATCTTCCCTCTCTGCCCCCCGTGCATCTCCCCATCCCCAACTTTGGTGTCCCTTGGACAGGACAGGTTTTCTAAAATCCGTTTGTGCCCCTGGTGCTCTGGGGAAGAAAGTGTGATAGCAGAGTGATGTGTCCTTGTGTCTGAGCAGAGCAGCAGCTTCACCTGGGTGTGATGGGGACGTGGAGATGGAGGGGATTTGGAAAGGTCTGTGGAGATCCCTCTGAACCTGGGGCAAACCTTCCCCAAGGAGTTTCTTCTTCTTACACAGAGAAGGGTGCTGGCCAGGAATTAGTGCAATTTGTTTTCCCTCTCTAGAAGCCTTCAGGTGAAAACAAATTTGATTTCCTTTGCTGTTGGCAAATTAAGAACCTGCCTGAGCTGCTCTTTCTCTGGGGCTGGGACTGTTGCCTGGGTGAGCAGGGATGCAAGTGGCTTTTTCCCTCCTCTTTTTTCTTTTTTTTTTTTCCTCTCTCCAACAGATTATTTATGAAAGGGAAGAAAATATCCTCACAAGTCTAATAACTTCAGTGCTTATAAAGGATTAGGTCCTAATAACTCCTGTGATAAGATGGAGGCTCGGTGTAATCTGTTACTAAGTGAAAATCTAAAAGCCATTTAAATAAATGCAGCAAAGAGCTATTGAGAGATTGGAACCTTGTACACAACAAGGAAATACATTTTTAATGATTTTTTTAGGGGTGCACAGGCTGGTGGGACAGTAAATACATTATAAGCAAGGCAGTATAATTTCAGTTCTATATTGAGAAAACGTTTGCAAATATTCAACAGATGTTACATGTGGCAGAGGTGGAGAGTGTGTTTTGCACAGATGTAAGAACATCTGCAGAAGACAGTATACAGTTATGTAGCTGTGATTATGAGTGATAATTGCCTGGCTGGACAGGCAGTTGATGTTTTAATGAAGCATTTATTAAAACTTTATGGAAGTGTTACTAGAAATAGTGGTAAACACCACACCTGCCAACACTTTGGACTGGGGATGCTTTTCCCTCACTCCTGGCTCGTGCTGTGCTGAGCTGGTGTACTTTGGGTCACTGTTTCTGCCCTTTCAGAGCCATGGGATGCTGCTCTGAGCTGGGTGTGGGGATGTGATGGTAACTTTGCTGAAGGGCAGGACAGGGTAGGGAAGGTGCCACCTTGTTTCTCCAGCAGATTTTGGGGAGAAATTCTTTATTGTGAGGGTGCTGAGGCCCTGGCACAGGGTGCCCAGAGAAGCTGTGGCTGCCCCTGGATCCCTGGAAATGTCCAAGGCTGGGCTGGATGGGGCTGGATGGAGCAACATGGGATGGTGGAAGGTGTCCCTGCCCATGGCAGGGGGATGGAATGAGAGGATCTTTAAGGTCCCTTCCAGCTCAAATAATTCTGTGTTTCTGTGAGCCTTCAAGGGCATTTCACCAGTTAAATTCATCTTGGTGTGGGGTAAGCAGAAGCATGGAGAGCATCTGAGGGGGTTTGCAAGGATGGTGATGGATGAAGGAGGTGCCTTGTCCCTGACTGTGTCCAAGTGATAAAATAAAGGAGTTGTGAAAAACTCCAGAACTTGTGACAGCCAAAACTTGAAGCAGAGGAGCCAGGGGTGTGTTCATGAGGGTTCACAAAAACAATCCTGTGGTGACCACAGGGTCCATGCTTTAGATGATCTGAAGGTGTCAGAAGTATTTTATTACTATGAATATTGATGCAGAGTCTATCAGCTGGTGCAGCAGGGTCCTCAGTGCTGAAAATGAAATTGTTGATAATAGTGTAACCACCTGCAAATATGTTGATAATAACTGTTGATAATAGTGATGCCACCTGCAAATAGGAGTTTGTTCTGTCGTTGTAACATCTGGCCCCTAGGAGCAGAGTTTTTTTGGGATTAGAGTTGCTGATGGTACCTTGTCAATATTCAAAACTCATCATTTGAAACTGTTGATCTTTACATGACAGACCCCGTTGAAACCTGTCAAATCCATCCTATGGGTTTTTTTTTTCCAAAAAGATTTCTCTTTCCTTTATTTTCTGTTTCTTGGAGTATGACTCCTACAGTGGTTAAAAATGTTGGAGTTGCAAAATAAGGAAATACAGAAATAAGAGCGAAGATTTCTCCACTGACATTTAAAAAACTCCTGAGAAAGTTTATTTTGAGATTGGCCTTTTGTAAGACCTCAACAAAGCATTCTTGTGAAGGCTGATTTGGAAAATGTGTTCACAGTTACTCCCATTTCTATGAATCAGAAGTGATGATCTAAAATAAAATAGTAATAAAAAAAAAAAAAGAAAAAAAGCCAAAAACCAAGCAGCTCTTGACAGCTGACCCAGGGATCAGTTCTGAGTAGGTGTGAGGCTTAAAAAGAAGTATGTGCAGAATCCTTGCTATTTTTACTCCCAGTTCCTGCTTTCATGACTAATACTCTAAGCATCACTGGGTGGCTTGTGCAAAAGAGCCATATTTTCTTGGGTAAAGATCTGAGACCCAATTTGAACAAAAGTTAATTAGAAAGTCTTGCATTTATTTGCTTGGCAAGGAAGTGGAATTCCCTCCTAAAATCCAGGAGTGACATTATGCCTGTCCCTGCTGTGTAGGAGATCAGACAAGACAACCACAGGCTGAGGATCCTTAAGGGCTCCCAAGTCCTTTGTGGAGACTGTTGGGTAGAAAGCCATAACTCTCCTAGGTGCTTCAAAAATACATTTTTAAAGAAAGTTCAGGAAAAAGCAAAAATTGACTGTTTCTTGGGGGGTGTGTTGGGCGTGGGAGCTGAGTGCAAGTGTCAGATCAGGCTCTGGGATGCTTTGTTGGGATGGTGGTGGGGCATCACACCTGGATGTTTTGCAGCAGTTCTCATGTTCACATGAAAGGGAATCCAGTTTGTTTTACCTTGGAGAAATGGGGTGGAATTAGCCCTGTAAATGTGACCTGTAGGACTCTGTGAGTTAAAATGCCTTGTGCAGTTTGGTTGTGGATGGACCTTGGCAGGGCTCTGCTGGCTGCCCTCCCATGTGCTTGGCTAAGGGAAGGGTTCTCCTCCTGCTGCTGCTGTGCTGTGGGGTGGCTGGAGATGGTTGTGAGGGCTGCATCTTCTTCAAATTTTTCTTTTTTTGGCAGATCCTGCCAGTCAGTGAAGCAGCTTCTGGATGTGAAGCACCCACAGGGATGTAAGTGTGTGCAGGACTGAGCCCAAGTGCTGATCAGCTGTGCTGTTTAAATGAACCAAACACTGCCAAGATGTAAAATGCCTTTTTTTTTCTCCCTAAAAAGTGCTGGAATCAGATGGCAGATGTTTCCTGGATTCTGGTTTGCATCTTTTATTTATTTTTTTTTTCTTTTTTGAGAACAGCTCTGACTGCTGCAAAGACATAGAAGGCAGAACTGATTGCCCTGGACAATGGGAGTTTGGTTGATGAGGGACTTCTGAATTGGGCTCTAAATTAAGTCTGTGAAAACAATGTTTTGTGTTTCCTGCTGGGTGGCTTCTGTCTCTGGGCTGATTGGTGCCACTCAGGGGGTCTGACTGATTAATTTGGTCCATGTGGCTGCTGTTCTGAGGTGATAAGCATCACTTGGTGGGGGTTGGAACTCCCTGATCTTCAAGGTCCTTTCCAGCCTGCTCCACTGTGCTCTGTGATTTTCCCTAACAAGATGAGGAGTGTTAGGATGATCAGGCAGCTCTGTGTTTTCAAGTTATCCATCTCAAAGGCTTCCTGGTTTCAGCTCTGTTTCACACATAGATGTGGGAGAGGACAGAGTGTTGCACATGGTTATTGCTGTCCTCCTTCCTTGCAGTTCTTTTTCCTGTTATAAAGGGCATCAAGGACATTGTCCCAGTCTTCTTCACAGCCCTGGTTCAGCTGAGAGCTTTAGAAGATGCCCAGATTTAAACATGCCATGTTTCCATGTAATTTGTGTACGTTGGGTGCTTAGCATGGGTAGAAATGCTTTACCAAAGTGGGGGGCAGCATCATGGAAATTGCCTGTTGAGTCATGAAGGAGCTGCAGACACCTGCTAGGGGGCAGAACAGCTGGAAACAGGAAGGATTAGTGTGAGGTGGCCTCCCTCTCCTTGGGAGACATGCTTTGTGGGGTGCTGAAGGTGGGCATGTCCAGGGTCCCCAGGTGCAGGAGTACAGCTGGGGCAGCAATGCCCCCTTGCCCCTGCTTATAAAACATCCAGCTCACTCAGGAGAAGGAAAACTGAATGGAAAAGTGCTTTAATTTTTGTGGTTTGATCAGAGAAGTTTGAGGCAGGTTTTGGCTTGAAGTCCATCTCGAGGTCCTTAGGTTTTATTTACACACAGGACAGCTAAGAGGGTAATGTGTACCCAAGCCTGGGTGTCTGCCTGTCATCTCTCTTTCTTTTAATACTGCAGGGCTTTTTGCTGTAAACAAGTTAACAGTCCCTAATTAGGTTCATTTTACTTTCTGTTATCTTATCTTACTACCACTTATCTCTGTGTGTATCCTGCACTCAGGAGTGTGCCAGGTAGGGAGGATGAGAAAATTGCTTTGTGGAGCAGGTTTGTCTCTGTTGGCATCAAAGGTGTGAAGCTTTTGGCACCAGTGCAAGGAGAGAGGAGAGCAAGGACCAGCTGAGTTACAGGGGCTGCCACCACCTTGCACAATCCCTTCTTCAGAGAGGTTTGGTTCCTTTCCTTCTCTGACTTTGAGACAGACAATCCAGTCCATCCCTGCTCTGGTGGTTCCCTAATTTCCTGTTTTTACATGTTTTGCCTCCAGGCTTGCTCATTTATTTTCCCTGCTGCACAAATGCTGACTTCAAGAGCAGGAAGATGAGCCCTGTTGAGTGGCTGGAGCTGGGGGACTGAGGGGGTTTTGGACTGACCATCCCTTACCCCAGGGCAGGATTGACTCTACCAAGATCAGTTTCTGGACACATTAACATCCTAACTCCTCCAAAAAGCAGAGCTCTGTGCCCTTCCCACAGTGTATTCCACTTCTTCACCAAATTCATTATAAGTGATTTCTTCTGTTTCCCAAATTGTGTCCCCTCCACCCTGCAGTTTCAACCAAGCTGCCTTCTTCAACAAGAACATGGAAAACAGATTATATTCTTTCCCCATTCAGCTGTTTTTTATGTATTTGAATATTGTGAACATTCCTGGTTCTCCAGAGTACATGGGATTTGTTTCTTCCACCCCAGAGTGCAACACAGAGCCGTTCAAAGCAGTAAATTTCCCTTATTAAAATCCTGTGGGGTCTTCAATATGAAAGAGAAATTGTCAGTTGATATAAGTGAAAACATTTGGGCAAGGGAAGCTCTCAAATAAATAATAAAAAAACCCTCACAGGAATTTGGAAGGAAAGGTCCTTTATAGGTTTCCAACTGGTACTTTGTCTGAGAGGAGACACAGTCCCTTTTTCTAGGAGGTGAAGCTGTTGCATGATGTGTTCAATATCCATTTTGAATGAGCTTCCAGTGCATTGTGCAGATGCTCAGGGGTGTGTGAATGGTGGCAGGCTGGCTCTGGCAGTGCCTCCTGGATCATGTCCCACAGGGATGAGATCCCCTTCATCCTGCTCCACGAACAGCACCAGGACCACCTGGAATCTGAGCATCTCCCTTCACTGGAAGGTGTCCCTGCCCAGGTGATCTTCATGGCCTCTTCCAACCCAAACCCCCCTGTGACTGATGCAGCTTGTCTGCTGGGAAATTTGGGTATTTAAAACATTAGCAGGTGCTGAGCAAGAGCAGGAGCCCCCTGAGGGTTGTTCATCTCATCTGAATTTCAGGGATCTGAAATTAAGGCAGTCATCCTTTATATGTGCTTTCTCTTGGCTTGGTTTAGGCTGGATATTTGGAAAAGGTTCTTCCCCCAGAGGATGGTTTGTGGTGGTGTTTGCAGGGGTCCCAGGATGAGGGAAGAGATGAGAATCTTGACTCCATGTTTCAGAAAGCTGATTTATTTTATGATATATATTATATTAAAATAAAATTACATATATTATATATATATAATATAATGAAAAATTATGTATAATTATATAATATAAAATATATAAAAATTATATATATTTTATGACATATATTAAAATAAAATTACATATATCATATATAATGATAAAATTATATATAATTATATAATTATATTAAATATAGAAAATTATATATATTTTATGATATATAATATTAAAATAAAATTATATATTTTATGATATATTAAAATAAAATTGTATGTATTTAGTATACTAAAACGATACTAAAAGAATAGAAGAAAAGATTTCATCAGAAGGAAAAGAAAGGAATGGAAAAGAATGATAATAAAATCTTGTGACTGCTCAGTCCCAACACAGCTGGACTGTGATTGGTCTTCAAGTAGAAACAACTCACGTGGACCAATCAAAGATGCACCTGTTGCATCCCATAGCAGCAGATAATTATTGTTTTTCTTTTCCTCTGGGGCTTCTCAGCTTCTCAGGAGAAAAAATCCTAGCAAAGGATGTTTCAGAAAATATGTGTGTGACAGTGGTTGGGCACTGGAACAGCCTCCCCAGGGAATTTGTCACAGCACCAAGCCTGACAGAGACCATAGGGTGTTTGGACAACACTCAGGCACGTGGTAGGATTGTTGGGGTTGTCTTTTGCAGGGCCAGGAGCTGGATTTTGATGATTCTGGTGGGTCCTTTCCAACTCAGGACATTCTGAGATTCCCTGACCCTGCTGCCACTCTCAGGTGTCACCGTGCTGAGAGGTGGGACCATCTCCAGTCAGTGCCTGTTGCTGGATTTTGGAGGGGCCAAAATCAGTCCCAGATCACTGGGAAAGCAATGGAATTTATTTCTCCACCATTCAGGACTCAGCATTACGTTGGCACACCTGGTTCACTATTCAGGTTAGAGGTTTCAGGGATTCAGCCTCTTTCCTCTCTTCCTTGTGTCAATCCCAATTAACCAAGTGTGCACTGGAGGGAGAAAATAAGTTTTTCAGGAGTAGCTTTAAGGAAGAACCCTAGGGGTGCTGGATTTGTGTGTGGGTAAGGGACCTCTCCCTACAGAGGAACACTCCAAAGGAAGAAAAACCAGGCTGGAGCTGACAGGAGATGAGAAGTGTAAAATGGTGTGAGGAAGCCAATGCTGTGCTCGTACAAAGAGCCAATATTGATACAGATGACAAGGCAGGGCTGAGACTGACAGCCGTGGGAAGGAGGAAATAAAAGAGATTCTTTATTATATTGCCTGGCTTTTCCTGCCTGTGAGTTAAGAGCCTGGATCTGAATTAAATACCAAGGGAATGGGAGCTGCGTGGGGGGAAGAATCGGCTCAGTCTGAGCCACCACTGTGCAGAAACAATGAGCAAGGGATCTGAAACCAGGGAATTTCCCCCCTCCCTGCTCTTTCAAATGCATTTCATAGGATTTTTCCTTTGTGCTCCTGCCTGGTGTAGTGTCACCTTGAGCCTCTTTTGGTGCTGTTTCCCATCACCTTGTTCCCAGGCAAACCTTGATTTGGTTTCCAGTGGATTTCACTGGGAGTACACTGGTGTGTGCTGCTGGTGTAATGTTGATGATTGCAGGGCAGCCAGTGTGCTACTGTTAACAGGATGGCTGGGGACTCTGTTTGAAGTGTTAATTAGCAGCAATTAATAAGAAGTGAAAAATTAATACCCTGTGTCAGCTTTCTTTGCTGGTTAGTTGTATCAACACTAAAGCTCAGCGCTGTTTTGAGGCTGGTGTTTGCATAAGAGTTTGGTCTTGTTGTCACATCCTGTTGGGAAAATACAGAAGTGCTCTCCTGCCATAACTGATAAACTTGTTATTCCCAAAATAAACCAAGTAGTGGCCTCTGATAGATCCAGTTTCCTTGGGAGGTGGATACTCTCAACATGACATTTCAAAACTAGTAAGTTGTCCATAGCTTAAGCAAAAAATACATTAAAATAGAGTTTAAAACCTCAAAAATGTTGATGATGTTGCTGAATGTGCCTCAGAGGTTCTGTATTTCTCCCTTTTAATTGAAGTGGGCTCAAAGCCAGTTCCAGATGGGGCCGCTGAGGATGGGTCCCAGTTGTGTTGCTGACACCTTGGGCAGGTTCCTGCTGATTTGCCCATCCACTTTCCATTTCTGATAGCAAATTCCATGATCCAGGGGTTTGAGTCCCTCTCATGGCTCTGGTGGCAGATTTGGGCTGTGCAAAAACAAAAAAGCAAATACTGTTGTTGTCTGATTGGGCACCTTCAGCTTTTTGTCAGCTCATAACTCTGTTTTATCAGCATCATAGAAGCACCACAAGATTTAACTACAATACTGAGAGGATTATGTTTCTTCTTAGTATTTATATTGTTAACCCTGAGCTCTCTTTAAGATGATGGATTTGTTGTGTTTAAATTGATACCTCTTTTTCTCTTTGAATTTTTTTGGTAGACCCAGGTTTTCTTCCATCCTTGTCTGGTCCCTGGCAAAAATTAAAACAGCCACATCTCCCCAAGGTTTAGCTTCAGCTGGCATCTCCCCTCCTCTCACATTTAACAAGTTTGATGTAAAGTCCTGATACTTAGCTAATTTATTATTAATGATATTTACGGAAGTGTCTCTATCAAAGGAGAAATGGGGGGTTTTTTTTTTGACTTTCAGTAAACTGACTGCTTCTAGTTTCATGGTTAATTGAAACTTAATATACACTGGGGATGAGTGATGTGTATGTTCAGAGGTTAGCTGCACTCAGAATACAGAGTCTATAATACACTTAATTCATTAGCAAGTCTCATGTCAACAAAGAATAAAGATGTAGTGCTGTGGCAGTGGGAAAGGGGTCATATTTGGGGAGTACTTCAAGTTTGCTGAGCACTCTGTGAAAACACCAACAACCATATTGCTCTGAGCTGGGTTATGATCTTCATTTTTTAAAATACTCATTTTTTCTTTCATTAGCAGATTCCTTTGGGGTGGGAAGCAAAAATTTCTAACTTTGCCTGAGAAACCTTTGGTGGGGGTTGAATCACCTGCCTTGGTAATTTGCTTTCACCAGTGATTTTTTTTGCGAAACACCCATGGTTTTTGCAGGTTTTAATTGCAGCTGTGATTGCTCCAGCAGACATTCCCACCATGGTCCAGCTGATGGATATTTCAGTTCTGCTCACACACGTCCATTTCTTCTTTTAAATTGCCATAGGAGCAGCCCTTAAAAACTGGGAGTGAGAAATCCACAGCAGAACACTCTCCTCCTTTCTATTTTATAACCATCATATCTAGTCTTCTAGAATATGCCTCCAGAGTAGTAAAAGTTGAAAAAATCCCATCTATTTTTACAATCTTATTACATCCTGCTTTGCCTGGCCTGTGGCAGTAAACGTCTTCCCTACTTTTAGTCACACATTTCGCCGAGCGTTTGGCACAGTCCCCTCTTGTCATGCAGGGTTTGGAGGCTCCTCTAATAAAATAAGCAGGACCAGTCCTCCCCATCAGATATTCTGGACACACACCTTCCCTGCTGCCTGGCTTGGCTTTAGCATATCTTGTGTGAATAGCTGCTTCCCTCTGTGCCCATAACCCCAGCTCTGGGTTTTTCTTTTTCCGTCGTCCTTTTTGACACCTCGTAATTCATCAGCATCTCGGAGTTTTACTGAAAAGCTCACTCTGGAGCTGTTTTTAATCTACTCCTAAAGGTGTATCTTGGGGTGTTGCTTGTCTGGTGTGGCTGGAAATACAGTTCTCATTTAGTCTCATGCAAGATCTGAGCATTGTGCCCTTCCTCATACTGTTTTTCATTTCTGTGTGTTTTTATTCCGCTTTGAATTTACTGTGGCCACTCCTGCTAGGAGAAACTCCTCTGCTAACACAACCCAATTTAAAATCAGCTACTATTTCCTGCCCTGCATGTTAAAACTGGTACAGTTACCTTAGGTCAGTCCTCACTCAATAAACAGTTGCAGCCAGCACTATTTCATGAAGGTATCTGCATTTTGCATTCTCAATTTTGTTTTCTAGAGTTACTCCAGTCTCTTTCTCATGAGTATTTTCACTTCAGTGTTTCCTCTGTTTCATTACCACAGATCTCTCCCTTTGGAAGTTTGAATATTTATGGAGTGAGATGTGTCTCACACAGTGTTAGTCATTAAAAGGCTGGAAATCAAGGGCTGAAATGGCTGGAAGTTGCTGAAGATGTTCGTTTTTTTAGCATGGGTTGTGCTGCTTTTTGGGCTCATCCCTGTCTCTCTGTTGATGGGCTGGAGGGAACTTTGAGATGTGAAGCCTCTGGATGCTGTTTATTACCTTATTATCTTCTCTCTTGTCATTATTTTTGCTGTTGCTCTTATATTATTTCCACTAAGGTCCTTTGTTGTGGTTTTCATCCAACCCCAGCTTCAGGCTGGAGACAAGAGCAGGATGGAAGGGTCACCATCAGAGGGTCACAGAATTATTTAGGTTGTAAAAGACCTTTGAGATCTTTAATTTCAACTGTATCAACATGGGGTGACATGAAAACCATGGGGAAAGGCTGAGGGAGTGGGTTGGTCTACAATAAATCACTCATTGCTTTTTTTTTTTTAATTTTCCTTGTAGCTTGTCCTCCTTTCTGCAGGATGAATTAGGAAGGCCAAGCCTCTTTCTCTGAGCCATGGAGACGAGGGCATCCTTCATTGCCAGCATGAGAGAGACCCAGCAGCTCTCCCCAGAGAAGGATCCCAGCCCAGCCAATGGTGATGGGGAGCACTTTGACTCAGGTGAGTGGGGGGTCCCAGTCCTGGGTTTCTCTGGGTCTGGATTGAAGGCATTGAGACAGTAATTCATGTTGGGACTCAGGTGTTCATTATTTCTTATCAGTAAAACAGTCTCACTACTGTGAGTTCTGCAGCTTTTCATTAGAAGGCACAAAATGGCCAACAGTCTCTTGGTACAAGGGCTTTTAAGGCTAAACTATCCAATTAAGAACTGACACCTGGATTATTTTCCCTTTTAACCCAATAACTGATCCCAAAGAGCTGCAATGGGGCTTTTCTGCCCAATTACAAAATGCCACCCAAACCCATGGAGAAGGGAGAAGAAGCATGAAGAAGAAACCCAGGATGACACCCTGTGCCCTCCATCTTGCTTCCATCCACAACAGACTAAAAATCCCAAACCCTGAATTTCTCACCAAGTGATACACCTGCACTGCTCTCTATAATCTATTTCACACTTTTGTGGATTCCAGTCCATCTTGGAGTCTGGGAAACTTTCTCCATGAATGAGGGTCAAAGTCAGTGCTGCCCTGGGGGTCAGGGCACCCCAGAGCAGACACAGAAATATTCCCAGTGCCCTGGGTTTCCAGAGGTGAGCTGCTACACTCCTCACTGCTGCAGCTCCTCAAGGTAGAGCTGGGAGGAATTGGGAATGGTTGTACAGCTCCAAGCCCTTTTTTGGGTCTTAGGGATTGGACTCTGTCCTGTGACTGATGGGAAATAGGAGCTTTTCCTCTTCTGGACCTCATCTGCAGTATGTATCAGCTGTTCAAAATGTAAACAAACAGCCATGGAAAACCTTTCCCAAGGCATCACATTGTGTTCTCCCAGCTTCTCCAGCATTTTTTATTCTGTTGAAATTTTGTGGTGAAGAGAGACAGAACAAATATTCAGAAAATATCCTATTTCCACTTCTATCTAACAACCTCAAGAAGACTCCCAGCACAATTACACAGTCAAAACCTCCTTCTTAATAAGCCTAATCCCAATAACAATCTACATCCACTCCAGAACAGTGAATGTAGATAAATTTACAGCATTTCTCCTTTGTTTTGACCTTCCCCCTCATTTCCTTCACTGTTTTTTGGAGTGCTTCATTTGAGGGGGTTTCACAAACACTGAGGAGAGCTGGTCCCATGTTGTCCCTGTGCTCATGACTGGATGCTTTGTAATGCTCTGGGATGGGCTCCTGGAGGTGTCAGGATCTGCTGTGCTAAATTTGGGTGTTCTGTGTTAGATGCAGAAAAGTAAATGCTACATTCTGGTGATTTTTGATGGAATCAGGTGCTTTGACTTCCCACATCCAGCCTTAGCAGGAGGAGACTGTGTCATATGATGGAAAAGTACATTATGGCTAGACCTAACCTACTTTGTTTCTCAAGCCAAGCTTTTCCCTGCTTCTCCCTCAGCAGGTCACAAATTTGGGCACTCAGCCTTCAGTTTCCTCACTCCTTGTAGCAGCTCAGTGATTTTCCTGTTTCCTTGGACACCAGATCCTTGGATTTCCAGAGTGGACACATCTGGGTTGGTCTAGTCACCACTGGATCTATTTTTTTCTATTTTGAGAGATAGGAATCTCTAAGGTGAGATTCAGTCGGCCAACCATAGGCATTTTTTTTGGGAATGAGGAGAACTGGCCTGCAATGCCTAAATTTTGATGGGGATGAGGATTTTGATGGCTCTCCCAAGGCTGTGCCAGAGGTTTGTGGTTGATCAGGTGTCTGTGTGTCTCCCCACACCTGTTGTGGGAGCATTCCAGTGCTCCATTCACTCAAAAAGTCATGTTTGTGTATCTAGGTGCTATAAATAAGATGTCTAAGCAATTTGCCTTAAATACTTTCTCCTACAGTGAAGCCTGAAGGGAAAAAAAAAAAATTAAAAATCAGTGTTTCTGGAGTCACAGGGTTTGGGTCTTTTATCCCTTTTCTTTTCCATAGCTGAACATTCCAGGGGGCTGTTAACAGCTGGAACAGTTGCATTTTTATAATGTCAATGCATGAGCACTTTAAAGCCATTGAGAGGCTCTCAGATAATGACTTGTTGATTTTATTTGTCATCCTGGGCTTGTTTATACATCACCGTATTGTAAAGCAGCCAGCCTTGACTCTTTCATTAAGAAAAAGCTCTGGACCTAAGTACCAATAATTGGAAAGGGAGCTGGTATGTAAAACAGGTTTAATGGCAGATTTATCACCTTCCAGGGTGTCCTGTGCTCCTCAGCAGTTGGGTTTCTGTGATGGATGAGGAGATTTGTGTGCAGCCCTGTTGCATGTGTGGGTGGTGTTGGGTCCTTTGGGCTGGTCCCATCCCTGTGCCACTCTGTGTCTGCTCTGCCAGAATTCCAGCAGGGGACCAAGTCCATTGAAAAACCATTTCAGAAAACATACAGTCCCTTCAGAATCTGTTGTGGTGAAATGAAGCAAGATAAACCAGTGATGCTGTGATAAATGAGTACTCTGGCATTATTTTTACAGACCTTGTAAAAGTAATTTCCTGATAAAGTCTGCAGATAAAACATGGTGGAGGAGCCAGGCTGGTGATGTGTCAGAGAGGAATGAGCTGACAGCGAGGGAAGGCTGCAGCTCTCACTCTGCCTTGCCTCTGGGCCTTAAAAACCTCTTTATTTGGGTTTAGAAAGGAGAGATCTGGGTGGTGTTTTGTTAAAACAGGTGGTGGTGTGAATTTTGCTGGGCAGCATGTGAAATAACCTTCCAGTGAGAGTCTCTGTGCTGGCCTGTGCCAGAGCAGGTCAGGTGTGACCGTGTTCACAGGGGTCCAAGGATGAGGGAAGAGATGAGGATCTGACTCCATGTTTCAGAAGGCTGATTTATTATTTTATGATATATATTACATTAAAACTATACTAAAAGAATAGAAGAAAGGATTTCATCAGAAGGCTGGCTAAGAATAGAATAAAAAAGAATGAATAACAAAGGCTTGTGGCTCGGACTCTCTGTCTGAGCCAGCTCAGCTGTGATTGGCCATTAATTAGAAAAATCCAACATGGGCCAATGACAGATGCACCTGTTGCATTCCACAGCAGCAGATAACCATTGTTTACATTTTGTTCCTGAGGCCTCTCAGCTTCTCAGGAGGAAAAATCCTAAGGAAAGGATTTTTCATAAAAGATGTCTGCGACAGTCAGGGTTAATAAGGTTGTGAAGGACTCGATGCATCCATAACTAGCATCTAGTTCTAATTGTTAAAAAGCTTTTTCCAAATTCTGGAGAAGACTCTGACCTGCCTGGAGACTTTGCTCCTTGCAAGGGCTGCAGGTGATGCACTGGACTGGCTGAAAACCTCTGTGGAATGAATCTTTCCTGAAAGGCTGCTGAGGAAGGCTGGAGGAAAGGACACATGTGCTGAAGGAGGGACTCACACAGGAATTTAGAGCAAAAACAGGGATAAAAACTGACAGTACACAGAGAGCATCCTGGGCTGAGGAAAAGGGAAATGCTCTGACATGGAAGTGCCTGACCAGGAGAGAAGAGAGCTGACCTGGAAGTCACAGAATCACAGAATTATTTAGGTTGGAAGAAAACTCTGAGAACCATTCCCCAGCACTGCCAAGAGCACGCCCTAAGCCACGTCCCCACATGCCACATCCCTGTGTCCTTTAAATCCAGGGATGGTGACTCCCCCACTGCCTTGGGCAGCCTGTTCCAAATGTCCTGGCCATGTCCTGAGGTGGAGATGCCCTTGGGATTGTTGGAACAGCCCATCCCAACCCCACAGGCACAGGTAGCAGGGGGAGATGAGGCACAGGGGATGATGCTCTTCAAGCTTTTCCTGTCAGGTGCTTCTGACCTTTGGTGGGTTGTGCTCAGGGTAAAAGTTGCTTAAGCAGTTTTAAGCTTGGAATGGATAATCATATCTGCCCACCTCCTGATGGACTTGGTTTTAGGGGCTCAGCCTTTGCAGTCTCTGCACACAGCTCTTCTTGTAACATTAACTCTGCAGGGTTGCAGGCACGGAGGCTGACAAATATCCCTGTTCATCTAAATTGCCTGCCTGCATGATACAGAATTCTTCCACCAAGTTCCTACCTTGTGGTTAAGTTGTGGCTTATCATTCAGTCAAGGTTGAACAAACCCCTCATTCTGGGTCAGATATCTCAGGTAGAGCCAGTTTCTGAGCCTGGAGGTTTTTGCAGTGATTGCAAAAATCAAAACAGAGCCCGTTCTTTATTCTGCCATGGATTTGTCTGTTTTTTGGATTGTAATCATGGCATTGGGTTATTTCTTGCTGTGTTGAAGAGTCATCTGGTAGCCTCTTTATCACTGGAGTAAATGTTGATTTGCATCTCCATATTTAAGAAGAGGATTTGAGTTTAGGGCAAGGAGTCAGGCTTGATGCAGCAGCGTGCAAGTGTTTAATGGTGTTGACAGCTCAGCTTTGAACCCCCAGACAGATCTTTACCCTCAACCAGCTCTGTCTCAAAACCCTCTTCTGTTCCCCTTTTCTCTCCCTCACCTACATGGGTCTGGTGCCACAGGCAGCAAATAAAAACTGTGTCTTCCCCTTTTAATAATGAGAGATTTCCCCTTGCACAACATCATTTTCTCTGGTCCTGGAAACTGGAGACCTGTAGCAATAATTGCAATAAATTAACCTAGCCTTTTTCTTCATAAAACTGTCTGGGGAGGGTTCTTAATTCAGTTTGTCATGAGTCACTTTAATTACATCATGACCACGCTGATGAATGCTGGGGCAGGTACAGGGTCTTGCAGAGTTTGCCTGATAAATGCTTATTGCACAGAGCTCATTGCCAGACTGTAAATATTTTTGCTCTGGGGATGAAACTGGGCTTGCAAGATTCCTTGGGAACAAAATGAAAACAATCAGATTTGGCTGATTTTCTGTAAGTGAAAGAAGATTTATTTTTAATTATTGCTGGGTGAGTTTCAGAAATGGTTTGGGGCCTTGGCTCTGCCTCAGTGTGGTTCTAAAGGAAGAAAACAAAAAGTGGTCGTGTCCAGCCCTTGCTGTGGGGCAGGGGTGTGCATGGGGGAGAGAGGACACAGAACCCCAAATGTGAAGGGGAGCAGGGATAAGAAGGCAGTAGGGGTCTAGTGAGGTTTGGGAGAAGCAGCTGTGGCTTGTAAAAGGGGTTTATCAGAGATTTCTGGGTGCAGTGATGCTGAGGAAGGAGAAGAGGGGGTGGCAGGAGTGAAGAAAGGTCTCACTCACCCCATGGGTTGGTGTTTGGTGCACACATGGCCCAGCCAACAGAAGCATCTTGTAATTTATCCCTGGGGCTCTGCTGTGGCCACCAGGGCTGGGGGAGCACTTGGAGGGCACAGGGACATTGCAGCAGGGATGATGGGCAGGCAGCCACCTCCCTCACAGCCTGGGAGTCACCAAATGCAAAATTAAAGAGCCCAAGTGCCTCTTGCAGTGTGTGACAGCTTTGTGCCTCCACTGCCATGGAAGCAGAGTCATTTCTGGTCTCAGTGTTGGCTGCTAAAAGCCCAGAGTCTGCTGAATTCACAGCAAGAGCTGGTCAAAACACAGATCCTTAAAGCAAGCTTTCTGTTTTCCCTTCTGTTGATGTTTATACTGGTTGCTATTCTCACCCTGAACTCTTTGACACAACTTTTGCCTTCTTTGGCTGTGTTTTAGGCTGCTTTTCTTTCTCTCATTTTTTAATTTTTTTTTTTCCTTCTCTTGAACAGATGAGGGCTCCAGCATTGAGGATGCAGACTTCAACTGGGACGAGTTCCTGGAGGAAACAGGAGCCAGTGCTGCCCCCCACACCTCCTTCAAACATGTATGTGCTCCCTCTGAGCCCTGGGGGTGTTGCACACATTCCCTCTCCTGGTTTGCAGGGGCTCCCTGGGGAACTGAAAGTGAAATCTTCCCATTTTGGGGAGAAATTGTCCCTCCACAAATGTGGCAGCCTGAGTGGGAATAGCCCCCAGCTGGTGTTGGGTGACCTTGGTGTGTTTGCAGTCACAGATTGGAGTTCTGTGTCTGTGCCACTCCCTTATCCTCTGCTTTTGCATCAGATTTTCCATTTTTGAGGGGTTGTGTTGCTCTCCTTTTGCTTCTAATGCACTCATTTTTTTTTCCTCTTCACCTGTTTTCCCCTCTTCATTCATTGTTGTCCATGCCAGCCTGCAGAGATGAATCTTACAGGAGTATTGTTGTTCCCCAAAGCTCCTTTTAGTGCCTGATTTGCTGCCTGGCAGAGTCCCTGAGCACCAGAGTTCAGTGTGGCCCATAGGAAACCATCTCTGCTGTCTCAGCAGTGTGGGGAGCAGGGGCTTGGGCAGGTGGAGCTTTTCCTGGCTGAACATGGGGCATGCAGGCAGTGACAGGTCTGTGCTGTGCTCTGTGTTAGCACCAGCAGCAGTGAGGGCACCTCTGGAGATCACCTGGTCCAACCACCTTTGTCTCCAGGTGATTTTGGGGCTTGTTTTGTAGGGCCAAAGGAGCTGCAGGGATGAAAAAAAACCTCTATTTTATCTAATCTGAGAAACCAGAAAAGTCCTCCATTCCCTATTCTGCTTTCATTTTAACAACAGTTCACCCAGAGCATTGCAGGATGAGGGACCATAATTCTCTATACCCTCAAAATGCATTTGAGGGCACCTCTGGAGATGACCTGATCCAAACCACCTTTGTCTCCAGGTAATTTTGTGCTTGAGCAAGCGGACCAATCCTCAGTTGAGCAAGTGGACCATGTTATATTTGTCTTTCTAAATAAAAGAGTCATTTAAAACTGCCATTTCAATTGGAAAGCAATGAGAGACGGGCTTACCTAGAGTTATAATCCCTCTGGATTCAGTAGCTGATAAGGTTCTAAGAACCCTGTGGCAGTGACAGGTCTGTGCTGTGCTCTGTGCTAGCACCAGCAGCAGTGAGGGCACCTCTGGAGATCACCTGGTCCAACCACCTTTGTCTCCAGGTGATTTTGGGGCTTGTTTTGTAGGGCTAAAAGAGCTGCAGGGATGAAAAAAAACCCTCTATTTTATCTAATCTGAGAAACCAGAAAAGTCCTCCATTCCCTATTCTGCTTTCATTTTAACAACAGTTAACCCAGAGCATTGCAGGATGAAGGACCATAATTCTCTGTACTGGAGATTTGCAGGGCAATGCTTATTATGGAGTTTATTCTTGATCCATCAGCTGCTTGGAGAGAGCATCTTGTCCCAGATTTCTGCTCCAGGCTCAAAGTAGAAAGTTTTGTGCTTCGTGAAGCCCTTAAGGATGTCTTTAATTGTGTGGAGATGCCCTGCTGATGCTGCTGACTGCAGTGTCTCAGCACCTCAATCCTGGGAGTGTCAGTGTGGGACAGATTGGTGCTGGGAACAGCCTTTGGTGGCTGCTTCACAATCTGAAACTTGATCCTCAAAAATCTGCCCAAAAGCTGTTGGAGGAGATTGTATTTCCTGTCTGATTCTCCTCTTGATTCTCCTCTTGATGTGATTTCCAGTCACAAGTCTTCTTGGCTTCCAGAGTACCTTGCTGGTGTTATGGTGAGCACAGGGTTCAGAAAAAAACCCCAAAGAAACAGTAAATGAATCACTCTCTGCAGGCATCTGTGACCGTGTTCACAGGGGTCTTAGGATGAGAGAGGAGAGGATGTGACTCCATGTTTCAGAAGGCTTGATTTATTATTTTATTATTATATTATATTAAAACTAAACTAAAAGAATAGGAGAAAGGATTTCATCAGAAGGCTGGCTAAGAATAGAAAGAGAAAGAATGATAACAAAGGCTCTGTCTTGGACAGAGAGTCTGAGCCAGCTGGGCTGTGATTGGCCATTAATTAGAAACAACCCCATGAGACCAATCCCAGATGCACCTGTTGCATTCCACAGCAGCAGATAACCATTGGTTCCATTTTGTTCCTGAGGCCTCTCAGCTTCTCAGGAGGAAAAATCCTAAGGAAAGGCTTTTTCATAAAATGTGTCTGTGACAGGCATCAGGCTCAGGTGCTTTGAGCTGCAGCTGCAATTCTGTACTGGGAGGAGGCCAGGAGATCCAGTTTGTACTGGGACATGGGCCAGTCTGTAGCCTGGATTATTTGTGAGGACTCTGAGCATTGCTGGGATCCTGGTTTAGCTGTGAGTAAAGCAGTGCATGTCACACACCACCCTCAGACCATGCCCAAAGGTCCCTCTCAGTTGCTCTGTGCCTCTGGGCATTGATTCTGCTGGAAGTGCCCACACCAGGAAAGGTACAGGGAGTGCAGATGATAAATGGGTTTGGCTGGGCAGCCCTTGGGTCAGAAGCTGGAGCTGGATGTGTGAGGGATTACTGCTGATGGACCAGAGGAGTGCTTTTTCAGCAGCTTGGCATCCCCACCTCTGTGAAATCCTCAGTTGAGCAAGTGGACCATGTCATATTTGTCTTTCTAAATAAAAGAGTCATTTAAAACTGCCATTTCAATTGGAAAGCAATGAGAGACAGGCTTACCTAGAGTTATAATCCCTCTGGATTCAGTAGCTGATAAGGTTCTAAGAAACCTGTGACAACCTGTCCTTAAATGTTTCCTGAAGAGTGACAGGTTACATTTTGGATGGTTTTGTGAAGACAAGGCTGGCACCTGACCAGTGCACTGGCATCCACCTCTTCTTCAGCAGCAGCAGCTAAAGGCATCCCACTGGTCCTTGGAGCACAGGTTATGCTGCAGCAGGCCCTGGTGTTCAGCAGCAGTGTCCCAAAAGAGATGCACAGGCATCTCCAGTGTCCTAAGGCACATCACAGGTGCCCTGTCTCTGCTGAGATGAGTGGAAGTGGCATCTCCATCAGATGGAGGACAGTGACCCAGAGAATTTACTTCTTTCAGTGACAGGTCATACCTCATTTTCCATGGGGGAATTGGCTGAGGCTTGAGCTGCTGAGGATGGCTGCAGTGGAAATCCTCTCCTTGGTCTGCCTGGTACAGCATTCAGCCCTTGATGCTTGTCAAGCCTCTAGAGATGCTTCAATGTTGTGATGTGACTAAATATTGTAGTTGGGCTTAACTCCTAGAGGTGCTCCATACCTGCCTTTCTGTGTCCTGTGATGTGCCTGGTGGAGCTCTACAGTAGGAAATGAAGCTTCATTTGGTTTATGCTGACTGTATCCAAGGCATTGGTGACATTTAGGGGTGGAAGATGAGTGCCAGTCCTCTCTTGGATGCAGTACACCTGAAGGCACCACTCCTACATGTGGGAAATGATACTTCATTTGGGTTATGCTGGCTGTATCCAAGGCATTGGTGACATTTAGGGGTGGAAGATGAGTGCCAGACCTCTCTTGGATGCAGTACACCTGAAGGCACCACTCCTGCACTTCAGAGCCTGTGGGACTTGCCTGATGGGATATGAGCCAGTGAAGTAGGAATGGAACTGCCCAGAGAGATGGGGAAAGAGGTGGTTGGATTAAGAAGCACAATCAGCTCGTGTCCTATCCCAGGGTTGCTCTTCAAGGGCAGCATTCCCAGGGGAGGTGAGGGGATCACCCTACCGAGCAGAACAAGTTAACACCATTCCTTTCTCCTTTTTTACAAGGTTGAAATCAGCCTTCAGAGCAGCTTCCAGCCAGGGATGAAGCTAGAGGTGGCCAACAAGAGCAGCCCAGACACGTACTGGGTGGCGACCATCATCACCACGTGCGGGCAGCTGCTGCTGCTGCGCTACTGCGGCTACGGCGACGACCGCAGGGCTGACTTCTGGTGTGACGTGATGACAGCAGACCTGCACCCCGTGGGCTGGTGCACACAGAACAACAAGGTCCTGATGCCTCCAGAGGGTGAGTTCTGTCTGCTTTGCTGGGGTCATGCTCTGCGGTTGGGGTCCAGGTTTCTGGCTGGGTTGGGATTGTTGTATTCGCGGGGTGCGGCGATGAAGGGAGGAGTGACGAGTCTGACTCCATGATGAATCTGAGAACTCTATGTTCTCAGAAGGCTAATTTATTACTTTATTGTGCTATATTAAAGAATACTAAACTATACTATACTAAAGAATGCAGAAAGGATACTTACAGAGTGCTAAAAAGATAAGAATGAAAACTTGTGACTCTCTCCAGAGTGCCGACACAGCTTGGCCCTGATTGGCCAAAGAGTGAAAACAACTCACAGCAGAATCCAATGGAACAATCACCTGTGGGTAAACAATCTCCAAACACATTCCACATGAGCAAAACACAGGAGAAGCAAATGAGATAAGAATTTTTTCCCTTTTTCTCTGAGGCTTTCCCAGGAGAAAAATCCTGGGATTTTTCTCACAATCCTGAGAATGTGAATGGGACATGGGATGGGTACTGCAGGTCCTCAGCTGGTGTTGGGTGATGTGGGCAGGGTTGTGTCCCCACAGGATTCAGTTTGCCAGTCAGCCTCCAGCAAAGGAGTTTTTGCCTTAGTTGGTGACAACAGAAGGCACTTCCATAGGGAAATGTCTTTTTGCTGCTGAACTGTAATGCTGGGATTTTCACTTTGGGGAAAAGTCCTGTTCTTGTGGAAAGGAGGGGTGAAATTCAAGAGTGAGAACAAACTAAAATAAGCAAGATCAGCCTGGATGTAACCAAAATCAGAAGCTGACTTTGCACTCAAAACTGTTTTGCCCTGAAAGTTTAAAACCTTCCATTGCCGGACTCTGGCAGCTCTTAATTCCAATGGTAGATCCACGTGATTGAAGATAGCAGAATTTGATCATTGTTGGTTAGGGCATGTCCTGATTGGCAGCTCTTAGGTGCACAAAAGCTGAATGGAAGTGTTGCAGGTTCCTGAGTGGCCCATGTGGAGCAGTTTGTTAATAATACAACTTGATCCCCAAGGTATTTGAATATAAATATATATACATATTAATGTATATAGGCCATGTGCATCAGCAGAGCAGCTGTGGTGTATCCTTGCTACCACATTGCTCCAAGCAGAGGCATATTGTCAGTGTTGCTCCTAAGTATTCCTGCCATATATACCATTTATTCTGCATCAAGGGAAGAAGAGATGAATATTCAGCCTCCAGCTTGTGCATACATTTAAGGAAAGTCTCATTTAAGGGCTCTGCTGCTGAAGTTACTCTTTTCCTTTCTGCTGTGTGGCCATTGGGAATAGTGCATGTGCCAGTTGTGTGCCACGAGGGAATTCTCCTGGAGTGAGTGTTCCCTGACTTCCTCCTGAAGTGAGCTGTAGACACAGTCTTTGAATCAAAGCTGACATTCCTGCCTTGCATGTGCCCAGCTGTGAGCTAAACTTGTCTTTTTGTTCTGGTCTGTGTGTTTTGAATAAACACAAGATTGATTGCTTAAAAAAAAGAAGTCCTGAAGATAAATACAGCTGAGAAATCTCTTGGCTTGGTACCAGTAAATCAAGCTGATGTGAGAGGGGTGAGGTGTTTTATTTTATTGGCCTCTTAAACTGCATTTTATTATGTGGATTACAATCAGTGTTACCAGAAAGGTGTACAGTGCTGCAGACTAAATCTCAAAAGTGAGGGTCAGGGGGGGTAAGAGAATTTACTGAATGTCATAATAGAAAATAACAATTCCCTTATAACCTGAGGCAACTGCTTTTCATGGATCTGTTGTAATTTGCCCTTTGGGTCGTGGCCACTCTGTGTGAATTGCCTTGCTTGAGTGACTGCCAGTGTTCAGAGTGCCCTACATCCCTTTTTCTCTGGTGGGTGATGTATCTGGACATCAGGGTGTTGAATGTGGGCAGCTGCCCTGTTAGTTTGGGGCTTTTTTTGTTTATTTTCCCACTCCCACTCTGGTTTTCAGTGAATAAACTTAGTTAAATATGTAATTTCTTTCAAAGAAGAAATTAAATGCATGGGTTGTTATTCCAAAACAGATTTAAGCATTTAAGAGCTTGGCTCATTTTGGAATGAGGCGTCTCAAATGCCCAAGAGGATCTCAGCCTTCAGGACTTAAAGAATCATAGGACCTATGCATTGGTAAAAGAGAAACTCATGTTCTCTATGAACTCTGTGGAGATTTTTTTAAACCTCTTTATTTTGTTGTCAGACTTTTGGGAGAAACAAAAACCAGCTTTAAATTGCACGGACCCAGTTGTGAAGGCAACTTCACAGCACAGCAAAGTTCTGCATATCTTGATTACAGTGGCTGTATCTGCTGGCTGCAGCATGGCTGGGGCTGGTTGTCTGTCATTAGGCTGTGATTTTAATCAGGAGCTGAAGGCCTTGGTTAAAAAGCAGAGTTGCCAAAATGGACTTGTTTAACAGCCAGGATGACAGCACTGGGACAAGGCTTTGTTTCTGCTCACGAGTCAGGTGGGACTGATGGGTGCTCATCTCGTAAATGTGCTGCCAGACAAGAATAGTGGAGTGATGGGACAAAGAATTTCATTAGATGGGAGAGAGATGCAACAAAATGGGCTGGTTCAGTTCAGCAGATCAATAGAACTTGATTTAAAGTCCAGCACACACAGAGCTTTTAAGAGGCGGCTGCCAAATAATTGTAGTTTATGATCCAGACCGAAGGAAGTTGATTAATTTGCAGACTGCTGCTCTGTTATTTATGGGGTGACATTAGTTGCATCATGGTGCCTGTGGCCTGTGAGTAAAATGTCAAGTCATGTTCTGTCCTCCCGTGACGTGATGGTGCAGTCACCAGGCCAGGAATACCTGAGGTGGCAATAAAATGTCTTGGTTTATGGCAGGATGATGTGAGTGCACGTGTGCCCGTGAGCTTCATGCTCCAACCCCCTCCTACACAGGAAATCAAAGGAGTAAAACTGTAGTTACTTCAAGCTCTGCCATTAATTATATTTTTCTCATTACAAATCGGTGTGTAATTTGAATTGCAAACTCAACTATCCTGGCAGAATAGATCTGTTTACCATTCAAAGCAAAATGAAAATTATTTAAATTAGTTAATATAGAACTCATTTGAATGAATTGGATGTTTATTCATGAACTAGCTGAGGCAAGTGTGAAGCTGTCCTTATGGTCTGTAGCTTTGGCACTGATCAGCTCTAATGTCACGTCCTGGGACAGAGATTTCTTCTTTACTGCATATTAACTGTGGTGTAAGCAGTGGGTAACTACAGCCTGATGTAGCTGAGTGTGAAATTTTCATCCTTCCTGACAAGGCCCTTCAGCACTTGTAATTCATATGAGGAAGGGCAGCCTGCTTCAGAGTTCCCTGGCAGGGGCAGGGCTGTGGTGGTGTGGGAGCCTTTGTTTCCTGCACTCTCAGGGTGGGATGGAAGGTAGATTTTCCATCAGTTAGTTAAAATTTCCCCATTGTATCAGCCTGAATGGTAACAGGGATAGAATTTATTCCCTCCTGTGTCTTACCCAAAACTCTCTTCCTCCTCTAAGAGCAGTTGTTTGTCGCCATCCTCTATCCCTCGGACTGAGCATCCTTCATCCCTTTTACCCACTGAGCATTAAAAATTGGAGCCTAACTAAACTTTGCTGACTAGTGAAAGGAAAAGAGGTGTCCTTTGGCCTGTTCATTTCCATGTGTGTTTTCCTCTGCTGGTGACACTTGAGTTCATGGCCACATCCACCATCGGGCGCAGGAGCGGCGTGGAGGACCTGACGAGTGTAGTAGCTAAATTATGCATTGTGAAAGAGCAGGGACATCCTGTGATTGACACTCAGGGGGTTTTTGTGCAGATTGCAGATTTCCAGCTGAACTGATGGAGCCCTGGCTCCCCTGGCACCGTTGTAATGCACCCTGGAATGAGCTAAAGACACCGGATGAGGGGATTGCTTTGTACACTTGGAATTGCAGCAGTGGCTCTGCTTTGATGCTATTGACAGATGGAAATTGAAACAGGGCATTTCTGTGTGCAGGTCTGTGAGCTGGAGTCTGTGGAGATGGGAAGAAACACAGCAGGGAGAGAACCAGGTCCATATTTTGATTTTGTGGTGGGGAAACCTCTGAACACTGGCTGTACCTGGGCTTGGTGACCAAGAAGATCAGTCCCACTGTGATTCTGTGTGGGAAAGCAGCTTTTACTTCCCTGTTGCATAAATTCAAGGAGGATTAAAGTTCAGAAGGCTGATCCTGGGTTGAAATAACCTCCTCTTTCATGGTGCTGAGCCTGATAAAGTTTAGTCATCAAATATACCATTAAGAGGGGTGGACTTTAAAGCATTTTGCCTGCCCAGGCTTTCTGTGAAGGCAAACACCATCATTTGGTCAGTATTTGAGACAGGTTTTCATGTGGCTCTCAGGTGAGATTAAGGCCAAAGGAGGGAAATTTCACTGTGATTCCAAGTGCTGGGTCAGATTCTGGGCAGGATATGGTGGAAAAGGGAGATAAAACTTGTGCCGTGGCATGTTGGGTTACCTTCAAATGACAACTTACTGCTCTTTTTGTTTGGTTGGTTTTATATATTATCATGTGAATCTATCACAGAACAAAATCCTGCTCTTTGAGGTCAGCAGTGTTAAAGGAGGGGAGAAATGGATCTGGTTGGACTTGGTGAAATTTACAGCAGGGTGATTCTGAATGGCCAGAAGATGGTCTGCTGTGATGCAGGTGTGCATTTGATGTCACTCCAAGGCACACAGAAGGCTTTTTTTGGGGTCACAGCTCAGGGTGGTGGTGATGTGGCCCATTCCCTTGGCTTTCAGCATCATTTTTGGAGCTGCCTTGCTGAATACAAAGCTTGTCCACGGGTTCTCGAAAGAGGGACACAGAGATCTGAGATGATGTTTCTGACAATGGATGAGGGTGTTCAGAGATTCCGTTTCAGAAAACGCAGTCATGGATATAGTTGGTTTTTTTTTTTTTTTGTTTTGGTGTTTTTTGTTTTTTTTTTTTTTTTTAAATAAAGTCATCTTCCCCCTGGTGATCTCATCCCAGAGGAAGTAAAAATTAAACTGTACTTGCAGGTAGAGGGATCAGATGGGCAGGGTGGACTTCTCCTTTTGCCTTTTTACTGGTATGGAGAGCAGATCTAGCCCTGGTTTAGCTCTTTCACCTGAAATATTACTTCCTAAGAGCTTGTGGCTGGAGAAAATAAGTAGGCATTCACTGAGCTTATGCTGCTTAACATCAGCTAAGAACTGGGCCCTCGAGCCAAGTAAAATGAAACTCGGAAATCTTCTTTGGCAGGTTGCACTCTCAAAGCCTGTGGATGTTTCTAAAGCAGTATACAGGGCTGTTTCTTAAAATCTCTGCCCGATCTTTATCCTGTTATTCCATCAAAACTGAGTTTAGACTAGCCTAATGTAAATAGATGGCAGGATTTCTTTATTTTAAATGCTGCAAATGACTCTTAGTGCAGTGTTTTATGTGTGCTTTTCAAGGCGACTTCAGCAGACTATTAATTATGCAGGGATGACGTTAGCATAAATAACTAGTCAGCAAATAAATGTCAATTAAATATTCTATTAGCATAGTAGGCAGCTTTATGCATTGGCATAGAACATTTAGCAGATCATACTTAACGAGCACATAAAAAAAAAACAGATTTTTTTTTTTCTCCCTAAGCTCTCCTGATGACGGCAAAGGGGAGGAGAGGAGGTAAAAATGCTGGGTTTGCCTGAAATTTGCTGTAGTAGGAGTCAGGTCAGTTGACTCTGGTGTATCTTGGGAGTTTCCAGGAGCTGGAATTCATTGGAGCATGTCATGGCTTGGCATTTCCTCCCAGCCCCTCGTAGCCCCTTGCAGATTTGCTCCTGAGAAAAGCATATTTTCATCAGAGCACCCTCAGTAGCTTTTCCTTCCCCTCCTTGGCATGAGTCAGATCCCTCAACCTGGGATGTGAAAATTCAAGAGTCTCCTCGTGGCTTGAGTGGCATCAGGATAATGTTGTCTTGATAGGGAAAATGCTCTTTTCACTGTTGTGTGAAACTGTAAATCTTTCTCATGTGCTACTGGCTTTAGTTACTTTCAGAAGACTTACTATTGCCAAGTGAGGCCCTTTTGGGGTAAACTGAGCATAACAGCCCCCCATATGTGTTGTGGGAATGTAATTAATTGTTGAGTTACTGTGTAAATGTGGCACAGCCAGTGGGTCAGGCTTTGCAAGAAGTTTGAGCTGTAGACTTTATCAAATGTAGAGGGTTTTGATCATCTCCAGCTCTGCTGGGCTTGAGGTCAACATTTTCTGGTTTGATTTTCCCTTTAATATAATTTATCGAGGCATAACTGCAGAGAGCCTTGCAGGGATGAGATGCTGGCAGCTTTATTAGGAGGAGTGGGGAGTAAATGAATTATCCTGATATTTTAATTGTGAAACTCGGACAAAAAACCACTTCCTGAGTGGGAAATGCAGGGTGTGCACTGCTGTGGCTCTGTGAGTGATGGAGAAAATGGAGGAGGAAAAACAGTGTGTGGTTCAACACAGGTCTTTTTGTTTTGGGAGTGCAGTAGAAGTGTTCTTTAGAAATATGGACAAGGCTCCCAGCCTCGGCTCTGCAGGGCTGTGGCTCAGGTGATGACCTTGGGGCACTCTCAGCTCTCTGCTCAGGGGAAAGTTTTCTTCCCTGAGGCCAGGTCTCATCAGCTGGGGTCACTCTTCTTGCTTCTCTTCAGTGTCTGGTGGAACTGGCTTAGAAAAGTTCCTTTCTCCCCTTCATTCAACCATAAACTCAAAGTCTCTGCTTTGTGCTCACCAGTGTTTTCCTTCAGGAAAAAGTCAGTGTTTTTTCCACTCAAAAACATCAGGATGGCTGTCTTGGAGTTTAAACACCCACAAAACTGTCTTGGAGTTGAGTTGCAGCAGACTCAGCACCCCAAAAGTGGATGCTGGTCCCTCCTTGCCCTTTTACCGGGGTTAGACTTTGTCTCAGGGGGTTTTGGCCTCTCCTTGTGCATTCATCTTGAGATTTTTCACTTCCATCCCCCATGAGATGCTTCTGGAGAACCCAGCCCTTGCTGAGGATCAGGCATTTGAAGAACTGAAACCATGCAAGATTGTTTAGTTTTCCAGTGGAAAAAAGAAAGCCCAGAGCTTGCACATGAAGTAGGCTCTGTTTATTAAAAGCAAGAAAAGAAACACACTTTTATCAAAACCTAATTTTCCAGTAAGAAGCCGTTTCAGCAGAAACATGCCCAGCAAGCCTAGTTTCTAGGGACAACAACATCTGCTTATGCTGTATTTATATTTATTTATGCTCACAAGCAAAATGGAGGGAGGGGAAAAGGAGAAAAGGAGCAGGCCTGACCAGGCAGCCTGTGGTCCAGCGAGGCAGGGATGTGGGCAGTGTCTGTGGGCACCAGAACTGCTCAGGAGCCTGCAGTGCACCTCAGGTGCCTGTTCAGCACCTGTATTTGGGTGCTTTTTTATCACAGAACCCAAGAATGGTTTGGGTTGGAAGGGATCTTGCTGATCATCTCATTCTAACCCCTGCCATGGGCAGGGACACCTTCTACAGAGCAGAATATTACTGAGGATAATTTGGAAAAATCAGATTTGGCCTACACCTAGATTAGTTATCAGTGCAAGTCCTTAGAGGGTTGACAGTTTCACTGATGCAGTTTTCCCCTAATGCAAATCCTGGATTTTTGCAGATTTCTGGATGGAAATACTTTTAATCTGTAACTGTTGCTTGTCCTTGTTCCTGTACTGGACTGAGCTGTGTAGTCAGCAAACCTTTTAAAAAAATATGACTTAGTTTTGCAGCTAACACTGAGGATAATGCAGCACTGTTTACTCTAGTGTGTTATTAACCCAGCTCGGAGCAGGGGTTTAATCTGGAGCTTGGCTGGCAGCCAAGGAAGGGTTCGAGAAGTGGTTCTCCAGTGGATGAGGTTTGGAAGCCAGTGCTCAGACATGGCCCTGCTGCAATGAATCCACTCCCTGCCTGCTCTTCCCTGGCTTGGGTGGACTCTCTCTTGTAGCTGCATTTCTCTTCACAGAGAAAAATCAAGGCACAACTTCCCAAGGATATTTCTGGGATTCACATTCTCTGAACCTCAGAGAAAGAAAAAAAACAATTCTAATGTCAGTTGCTGCTCCTCTTGTTGCTCACAAGTGGAATGCATCATGGAAGATTATTTACCAGAAGGAATTTGCTTGATTGGATTCTGGTGTGGGTGTTCTGATTCATTGACCAGTTGAATCCAAGTGTGTGTGTTGGGACTGTCAGGTGACAGTCAGGAGATTCTGTGCAGTTGGGTGCTTGTGCAGATTCAGTTCAGGTGGAATGTAATATAGAATAACATAGTAAAATAAAGTAGTCTAACAATATAGTATAATAAATACAGTATAATAAAGTAATTAATTAGCCTTCTGATATCCATGCATTCAGATGCATCATTCCTCCTGGACACTGGGCAAAAATATCACCGATGCTCTGTTCTGACTTTTATATCCACATGCTGCTGCCTTCCCCCATAAAGGAGTGATGCTGCCATTCCCACAGCAGCTGGGTGGTTTGCAGCATTTGAAGGGTCCCTTTTGGATGCTTTGGTGCCTTTGGGTGCTTTGGTCCCTTTGGTGTTGGGAAGGCTGAATGATGAATCCTGTTATGATTAAAGAAGCAGCACCTTGTGTACAAGCAAAAGCAGAGCTGAGGATCAGGGATATTGCTATGAAAACTGAAAGCCTAATCCTTTTATAAACAGTCTGGAGGGGGGAGAAGAAAAAGCAGTGATTTTTTTGGGGGCTTTGACAAGTTATAAATATATCCTGAGTGAAACCAATAGTGTGGAGCTTTATGAAAGATTTAATGAATGAATATTTCATGCCCACATGGTGCTTCTTCTGTAAAGTGTGCTGTTGGTAAAAAGCAATAAACAAAGAACCTCCTTCAGGGTTTGTTTGGGCTTTTAAATTAAACTAATTTAATCAACTTTTTCAGTCAAGCTTGATATTAGTTCCTTTCTGTACACAGCACTGTACTGGGTTCTGTTTGTTTTCTCCTGATACCTGTTCTGCTGTTTGGGAGATGCTTGAATATCAGAGAATGATTCATTTCATCCTGCCCTTATGGTGCATCTGGGTTTTCAAGGCAGACAGCTCCTGACTTTCTCCTTTTCCTAAAACCTGAGGAGCCATCCATCCTCTACCATCACAGCTGGAGGTGTTTCAGGACTCCAGCTGAGGTCATTATCCAGGAGGAAAATCACTTGAGCATGCTGGTCATTTCTGATTGAAAGCAATTAGGATTTTTATGGGTTTTGGAAGCCTTCAGTACCCAGTTTGCTGCTGCTTGAAGGATTAGAACTAGCCCAGAGTTCTCTGGAGTCTGTCCCCTGTGGCCAGTGAGGCTTGGACATTTCTGCACTGGATATCACAGATTTATGCAGGGAGATGGAAATTCTCTTCAAGCTCAGGCTTTTGGCAGGGCTGGGGCTTGGGTGTGCTGGTAAAGTTTCTTTATGGTTGGCAGTCGTAACAAATAGAAGGAAATCAGGGTATGTGTCAGCTCTGTGTTCCATGTCTTTTGCAATAATTTCTAAAAAATCCTTGGGGATGTGATTTCTCCTTGGGAACAGCAGGACTGAAGCCAGTTGATGTTTTCACAGCTGGACCAGCAAGTGAAAAGCAAATGAGGCAAGTAGGGAGATAAAAGCAAGGGTGATTGGAGGGGTAGAGGTAGCTTTGGGAAGGCATCAGCATGAGCTGGGGATCCTCTCAACCCCACACCTTGCATGGAGTGGTGGGGTTGGTGTTGCATGGAATGAGGCATTTCTTAGCTGCTTTTGCCATGAGAAGGAGTAAAAGTCCTTTTTTTCATTTTTTTTTTCTTCCTTTTTTTATTTTTTCTTGTGGAGACCCAGTTGATTTTGTAACAGGCAACTTTGGGAACTGAAATTAATCCCTCTTGGCTGGATGGAGTATGGCCCTGTGAGGTTTCTGCTACATATGAGCAGGGCTTGGTATTAGAAGAGAGGTTGTGTTAGAAACTGAGGGGGTTTTGCTTGTCCAAACCCCCACAGATCTGAGTTCCATTTTTTTGGTAGGGTTATTAGGCAACGTGTGAGATTCTGTCTCTGTAGATCAAGTCTCAAGCCCATTGCACAGCAAAAGCATTAAACCTCAGCGAATACTGATGCAGCAAAACTCCCTGCAAGTGATGCTGAGCTTCAACAACTGATTCATCCAGCCCAAAATGTTGGCAGAACCAATTTCTGTGGCAGCTCCTGACCCCCCTGCAAGGAAAACTCATTTCAGTGGGACTCAGGCTCTGTTCAGGGTGCTTGGAGCACTTGAGGTGAGCGGGTGGGACCCCGTGGCTTTGCCTTCTGTTGCTCATGATTCTGATCACAGTCTGCAGCCTCCACCGTGACCAAAGCATTGGTTTTGAGCCTGATGTTCAGTGCAGGTTGTGCTGGAGGAGCAGAGATAGGGCAGGAGGGGAGTAATTGCAGCTTGAGGCAGAAACTGTCAATGAGGAGCTGCATTTCCAAGGAAATACTGCAGGAAAAGGCGGTGAGCAGACACCAGACTTTTCTGCAAGTAGAGATTTCCTCCTTCTTTAGCAGGGAGTGGAACAGGGTGGGTTTTTGGGTGGTACCTTTGAGACCATTCCAGAAAAAAATTCCCTTTGACAATTCTTGCAAAAAGCGTCTTGCATCCACTGTGTGAAACAGCAAAATCCTCCTCCTAATACATTTAAGTGCCAAGATGGAAATTATTTCATAATTAGCCTCTGTAAGGCTCCTTAAAAAAAAAAAAAAGTTTAAGAACTACTGGCCCTGTTGCTCTGAGTTTAACCATTGTTTGACATCATCCAACTCCTCGGTTCAGACCATGTGAATATGAAACAAAATGCAGAAAAGTTGAGAATCTGTTCAGCATTGAACAGAAGAATTACAGCCCCATTTGTGGGCTTGGTGTGTGGTCACTGAGGAGACTACAGTGACATTATTCAAGCAAAAACCACGGACATGCACCTTGCTCATGACTCTGGAGATCCCCACACCTTGAATATCCAGCAGTGAATATCCACAGTTGTTCTTCCATGTCCTGGGACATCTGCTCTCAAGCTGTGGAGCTAAAAAGCCCAGAAACCACAGAAAAATGGGATGGTTGACCCTGAAAGCATAACAGTGGGTGCAGACCAGTCATTTTTGTAATTGTCAATTTAATTAATGTCTGGCTAAATGCATTTTTAATAAAGTACTCTTAAAAAATTATTAGTTTGAGAGATTTTAAAATAGTCATTCTTGATAATTGAATTTAATTTCCCTTCCCCAGTCTCCTGTAATTTTCCCCAGAGGAGTTCTGGAATGGAAATGCCACTTCAACTGTAAGACTAGACTTAGGTAGTTAATGATATAAAAGGTAAAGCATGGTCAAACTTAATTAATCTCTATTGGAGACATCTGTGGAGACTTAAAAAAAATCCCCATGTCTTTGATATTCAAAGTTAGACAGTTTTGGGTGTTTTTATCAGAGAAGGAGGTGATATTTTTGGTGCATTTTTGGTAGGAACTGGGAAGGGTGAGTAGCGCAAGGGATTTGCTCCAGAGCATGCCAAAATTGAAGTACACTTTTCTGCAGTGGACCTTTTTTTGATCAGTTTGGATATTAAATTACACCTTTTAGTGCTGAGCTGAGGGAGGATGTTCTGAGCCCTTTTAGGCCAAGGACAGAGCAATATGCCCAGTGCTGTGTCTTCAGCAGAGCTTTCCTTTGGGTGCACCTGGGATCGGCGAGGAACAGGCACGGAGTGAATTTGGGAAGCTGCTAGTGGCAGATGCAAGCACCAGCATGATCCCGAGCCAGCTGTGACTTGCACTTGATTTTTCCTTCATTATGCATGATAATGTGGGCTCCCAGTCACCGTGGAAGGAGCTGGATTCCTGAAGCAGGCCATATGCTCCTGCAGCCCGTGGAGGTGGCTGATAACAACACAGAGCGGAGCTTTAAGGGATGCTCCTGTAAAGCATTTTCCTGATGACAACTAAAAATCAATTCTTCCAACCCAGATACCAAATTCTTGGTCAGTTCTGGCCCTTCTGGATTGGAGAACTTTTGCTCTGAATTCCCACGTAATCTGTTTCTGTGTCTCTGAGTGCGTGCTCTCGCTTCCATTTGATTTTGGTCACAGAAGGAATAAAACCCAGACCCACAAATGAGCTTAAGGACATGCTGAAACCCATCCTGATTGATGGTTTATTTTGTGTTGAGAGGCAGAGCATCCACCTCCTGTGTTTGTAGCTAAAAAAAGCTTCTTTCCCCACGCTGTCACTTGGGAATGAAGAAACGAGGGGAAAGTCAGTGTTTTTAGGTGTAAAAAATGTAGCTACTTCCTAAAGGGCTGGAGTTGATGTAGAAGATTAATTATATCCAGGGGAAACCTTTCCAGATTCAGGAAATCGTCCTGCTATGTGTTGTAGCAGTTTTAGTGAAGAGGCTCTGCCTTGATGAGTACAGACCCTAGAGAGGGGGAAATCCTGCAATTCCCCTGTGCCAAGCACCCCTGGGAAGGTCAGTGAGGAGTGAAACATCTACACCCTGAGTGTTTTCACTGCTGAGGGGGAAATCCTGCAATTCCCCTGTGCCAAACAACTCTGGGAAGTCCAGAGTCCTGCCCATGTGAAGCATCTACACCCTGATTGTTCTGACTGCTGAAATTTCCTTTTCCATAGAATCCTGCTTTGCTCTGAGCAGTTCTGCTGTTGGGCTTGACCTTCTCAGCAGGTGGATCTTTTGGGAAGGCCTCTTCATGTAGAATATCTAAATTTATTTAGAAAGAAGGCAAATAAACTTAAGAGGAAGCATTGTATGATGAAGATGAGATTAAGGGCTCACAAACCAGTTGAGTGAACCATGGCTCTGCACTAATATTTGATTTAGCAGTGAAGGCATTTTGGTTCACTGGAGCATCATCATCTCCAGTCAGAAAATCCCAGTTTGATGGAGAAGCTAAAGTTTTGTAATTGAAAGGAAATTCAGAGCACTGTGGAAAAGCTGCTCCCATTTCAGGTCCTGTAGCACATTGTTATTCTCAGTTCACACATTGCTTTGCATAATGCTCCACGTCGATCTCCGATTCAGATTTAAACTCCTCAAAGTTTCGGGGGATGTTTTTGATCCTGGGATTTATAGTTCAAGCCCCTTTTCTGTTTCCAAGTGAAGAAAACACATGTTTAGCAAGCACAAAATGAGCCTTGATGGAGTATTTCTTTGATGGTGTTGTGATGATGGTTATGAATTTGCATTTTGTGCATAGGATGTTGAGCACCTCATGGGGCCTGGCTGTGCTTTGACTGTACCATTAATTTCGGGAAAGGATGCATGATGAATGTTCATCAGGCCCTGCAGGTTCTGATTTGTGGTGCTCACATCACACAGCTGAAAGGCTCCAGAGTGATTAAACGGGATTCAGTCATTAGGAGCTGGCAATACAAATGTGATTAATTACAGAACGCACTGTAAATTGTGAAATGAGTTTGATGGGATTTTTTGGAAAACATATGTTTCTGCTTCATGGGGTGTCAGAAGTTGGAGTCGTGGTGAATGAGGCTTGTTTGCTATTTCCATGATAATTTGGGAGTGTGCTGGGTTATGGGAATGGTTACATTTCCATTGTTGTCCCAAGCACTGGGGGTGAGCAGTGAGATTTGGGGAGAGTCACAGGCAAACCCTTAAATCAGACCTTACAAGTCCATCGTGGAGCCCACATCCAGGCTCTTGTACTGCCCAAGGTGTATCCTTTGAAGACCTTATAATAAATACCTACTTTATTCCTTCAGCTCTGTCTAGCCTGTGTTTCAGGTCAGCCTCTTTAAACATAAATCCCTCACTAACCCAAGCACAGTGGCACCAGCCTCCCCTTGAGTCCTGACAGAATTTTCCAGCAAAGAATCCCTTTGCCTCTTATTACTGGGATGCATCTTTGTGTTGGGGGTGTCAGGCTGAAACTAGTAATGGCTTGCTTTTTCACTTTGAAATCACTGCTGGTGGGGAAAAAAAAAATATTGGAAAAAATTTGGGACACACTGCCCAGAGAAGCTGTGGCTGCCCCATGCCTGGAAGTGTTCAGCACCAGGCTGGATGAGCCACCTTGTCTAGTGGAAGGTGTCCCTTCCCACAGTAGGGATGGAACAAGAGGATCTTCAAGGTCTCTTCCAGTCCAAACCATTCCATGATTCTAAAATAACTCCCTTAATTTTAAGCATTAACCAAAACTTCATTCCTTTTTTTTAATTGGTGTTTCTTCTGTTGTGTAATAAACAGTATAATGCATACAATAAACTGCAAGCATCATCCCCACTCATTCTCCTCTTTCTGTAGAATACAGAAAATGAGAAAGAAACTAAAACCTCCAAATCCCAACCCCAAATCAGAATGGATTTCTTGGACATCACATCCCTCTATTTGTCTTCTATGTTTTGATGCTTTTATTTGTAGTGGATATTTGCTGTAGACTGTTGGCACTACCAGGGAAAAACAACACAATTGTGCAGTGAACTGGTTTATGCTTTATGTAAGAACATTGTGCTGCTGTAAATTTGTTGGGTTTTGCAGAGCTGTCTCCAAAGAATATCATTCAGAAAGTGACTGTGGGGTTTGGGAGTTAGAACGGGCACTTGGTGTGGGGGATAATTGGATGGAGTTTGGAGGTGTGAGGTCAGAGCCCTGGGAAGGATGTTTATACTGCAGTGACATCCCAGGATGGAATGGCCCATAAATTTTAGGTGTTGTTGTGCCACGAAATCTATTTGGGGCCGGTCTATGAGATCCCAAAGGCACAGGGCATGGAGCTGCCTCCTGTGTCCATTGCCAAGGCAAGCCAAGGGGAGGGTGTGTGGTGTTCAGGAGACCTCCAGGTTTTCTTTGTTTCACTGTGGGGCATCAGTGACACCTGGGGCAATGTCATTTTATGTGACAGAGCCCAATTCATACCCCCTGTTGGCATGGGCCAGCGTGTGCCCATGCTGCCCAGAAATACTGATTCAGCTCTGAACCAGGCTGGTGGCTGGCTTGCAGTAGTTCTGGCTGTGGTTAGGAATTCTGACTTGGATGGGGGTTTATCTAGGAATTCAGCGTTTTGCTCTTTAGACACATTTTCTTTTCCCTCTTTCTGCGTTTCTGGTGTGGAAAAAGTGCACCAGGAGCTGTGGAATGCTACAGGAAGAGTTTGCCAGGATTGATGGCTGGGCAAGCAGCACAAACATCCTCCCCCATGGCTTTCAAAACTTTTAAATTATACTTTTCAAGCTTCTACTTTTGAAACTTTTAAACCTTTCGGGATTTTACAATTTCTCCTACATTTGCCTGTGCATTTCTGTCTACCTGCCACAGTAAATCTCTTTACCTGCAAAGATGACTAAATGGTTTTTTGGTTTTCACCCAGAGGGGCTACAATTTGGAAGGAAATAACCATGGAAATGCCTGCTAAGTGCAAGGAATCTGATGTGTGTGCTTGTTTCTCACACAGGTGAATTCATAACCTTCTCATGCAGTCACTGTGAGCTCTGTGATCTGGTTTTGCTTCTGAGCACGTTGGTTAAGATGCTGATTTTCCCTGGATAACAGCACTCTCACAATGTTATTGCTATTATTCTTTTATCTCTATGGGCTAAAAACTGATGTAGAAATTACAGTCACAATACCAGGTTCCCCCCTCTTTTCCCTGAAAGCTCCCAAACTGCTGATTTCACAAGGCCTTCATTAAAGACTCCTGGGTCTGGAGATTGGGAGCTGGAGCTCTCAATCCATTTCTTCTGAGCCCTGGGCACGGTGCTTAATGCACAAGGAAGGAAAAAATAATCAGGGAATGTGTGTGGAGGCTTGGGGTTAAGTGCCAGGAGCTGCAGAGTTTGGATGCTCATTTTCACAGTGAGCCATCACCCTAATGGTCATTGATACTAATGATGGGAGAGCCCCCATGGTGATGTGGTGTGTGCAGAGCTCTCAGAATCCAGGCACTGCCTGCCTCTCAGAAATGCCTTTCAGGAGCTCTCTGTACACATCCAAGATCATTTCAGTCAGCCAGTCATGATTTGTTTCTAAAACTGTTGTTGGCAGCAGTGAAATTCAGGTGCCTTGTTCCTAGAATTGAATGGGGCAGGGAGCAGAGTTACTGCTGTTGTTTTAAGGAGTGTGCAGTTCCTGTTTAGGGAAGAAATTTTGGAGGAGCACAAATGACCAGCTCTGGGTGAAACAGTCTCTGTAGTTACACCTCAGGTTTTTTCCTAATTTATCACACAGGTAACTGAGACTAAAATCAGCCCATTTTTGCCACGTTGGATTCTGTAACAAAATGAGAATAATCAGCCTTCATGCATGCCTGCAGAAAACTGCCCCACTGCCCTAGGGTGACTTCATGCTGCTTGTATCCCCAGTTGTCTGTTCTGCTCATGCTGGATATTGAGTTCTGTGCTTTGAAAACCTGACCTGGGAGCCAAAGGGGGGAGAAGGAGAAGTTGTGGAATATCTGAGGTGGCTGTATCCAAAAATATAAAAAGCTTCAGCTTTCCTTCTCACAGACTGTGTTGTCTGCAGCCTGGGCAGCAGGAGAGAGCTCTCCTTTGCTTTGAGTTAGTTTTTAGCTAGCTGAGGCAGAGGAGTTCCCCAAACTGTGGCTTTTCTTCTTCTTGGACCTGATCAGCCTTCAGTTCTGGACAGAAAACCCAGAAAAACATCAGGAGCCCATGCCTGTGACTCACTGGAGCCTGGGACATGGCATTTTCCAGCACAGGAGAGACTGATAAGAGACTAAGTGAGCTCAGCTACACCTCACCACAAGGACTCTGAATTTCTTCAGAACAATGAGAGGTTTCATTGTTTAATATTACTCATTTTTTATGCTTGTGAATACTTTGCTTGTTGCATAAACAGTTTTTTTTCCACTTTTTCTCAAAGGAGGTTTACCTCCTGAACTGGTTGGGAGGGGACTGCTTGATTTTGCTTTCTAGAAAAGACCATTTCAGAAGTTTCCTCCCAAAATTTGCCCTAAAGCAGGACACCCACTTAAAAATGGTTGTGTCCAGGAGATATTTTTGCACTCCCTTCCCAATTTTTGGTGGCTTTAATGAGGGTGGGTTTTGGTGTCTACTCCAGGTGACAACATTGCAGAATTGTGTCCCAGGTGAAATCAGTGTAAAAATACCTTAAAAATAAAGAAGTAATCGTCGAATTATTTGGGTTGGGAAAGATCATTGAGCCCAACCATCAAAGATCATTGTTTTCTCCCAAAATTTGCCCTAAAGCAGGACACCCACTTAAAAATGGTTGTGTCCAGGAGATATTTTTGCACTCCCTGCCCAATTTTTGGTGGTGTTAATGAGGGTGGTGACACTCCAGGTGACAACATTGCAGAATTGTGTTTCAGGTGAAATCATTGTAAAAACACCTTAAAAAGAAATAAATAATCACAGAATTGTTTGGGTTGGAAAATATCATTGAGCCCAGCCATTAACCTGGCTATAAATATGTGGTAAATGCTCTAAACAATTGAATGCTTCATCATCAAATTCCAACCTGCTGAGGCTGGATGGCCACAGGTGACTTTTTGTTATGCTGAAGGACCAGGTGGAGGAATTGGTGGCATCCCTGCAAGGGATGGGAAGAGATTAATTCCCCTCTCCTCCTGCCGTGTCCCACCTGCATCTCTCTCCCCTCATTCCCAGACCCTGAGGGAGAGCAGGGCTGTGTCTGGGTCATTCCAGGCTGGCTGATGCTGATAACACCTGGGTGAAGGCTTCAGACAAGCACAGGTGGAGCTGATGGATTTGCTGCTGCTCCTTACCTGCATAATCTGATTGCAATTGAGAAATAACACCACCAAGACAGAGCTGAGTCCCTTCCCATTATCAGCACCCCTCTCTTTTCTACCCCTTCTCTAAAAATTTATTTTAAATACTTCAGTGCTGATCACACTTGGGTGAAGCCTTGAAACAAGTGCAGGTGGAGCTGATGGATTTGCTGCTGCTCCTTACCTGCATAATCTGATTGCAGTTGATAAGTAACACCACCAAGACAGATCAGAGTCCCTTCCCATTATCAGCACCCCTCTCTTTTTTAGCTTTTTTCTAAAAAATTATTTTAAGTACTTCAGTGCAAACCAGGTATTGACTTTGACTGAAGGGAGGTAATTAATCACAGCACTTATGATTGAATAATTTACTGCTGGCTGGGTACCTGAGGCTTTTGTGCTCAGGGAGTCAGGGCAGGCTGATCTGGTTTCGTGGCACTGTTGGGATCTATGGGACAAATTTCTCTGCTGATCTTGGGCAGTTTGACTTGGAAGCAGAAAGCCACAGTAGTGGGATGTCAGAAAGGTGTGTCTGTATCCATAATGTTGTGTTTGGGGTGCAGACAGTGAAGAAGTCTGGGTGAAACAGTCTCTGCAGTTACACCTCAGGTTTTTTCCTAGCTGATCCTGCTGCATGGGAGTGCCTCAGTAGTTGGTGGTGGTGACCAAAGTGTCTTGTTCAGCTTCCTAAGCTGCAGTGAGTTGGTGGAGGGGGTTTTTACAAGATTTTGCATAATCAAAAAAAAAAAAAAAATCAGTATAATAGCATCCACTCACCCTGTCTGCACACACTGATGGTTTTCTCCCACAGCATCCCACATCCACCTCTTCCACCCAGAGCTCCTGCAGCTGGGTTGGAATTTGTAGCCAGTGCTTTTTTTTTTTTTATTTCAAGAAATGAAAAAGCAACTCCCAAACCACCCACTGCTTTTTTATTGTTCAAAGATAGCAGTTAATTAAAGACTGCAGAAACACAAGGGGAATGGTGTGCATGTCTGTGAAGAGCTCAGAGGATGTTGGGAAGCAGGGTGTCCTGTGGACACTGAGGCAGCTTTTTGCTCATCAGCTTGCTTGTTTTGACCCAGAGGATATAAGCAGATAATTTCTGGAAATTCTGAATGGCAGCAGGAAGGATAAAAGTTGCATTGTACTGAAATTCAGTGTAGTTGAATAGAAAAAACTATAAGGGAGTTCAGGTGAGAACCAAAAGCCTGTTTATTTTTTTTTCTTCTTTTTCTAATCAAGGGCTGCTTTTTCATGCAGAGTTGGATGTGCAAGGATTAAAGTCTATGTGCTGGCCCTTTCTTGGGTCAGGACCACAGAAACTGCAGTGTAGTCTTCTTTTAGAAATGAGACCAGGGTGGTTTGGATGGCCTGAAAAAACAGAGGGCACCAAATATCTTGAAGAAAATTTAACAAACATGCAGAATATTGTTACTAAATGACGTAGCTCACATGGGCTAAACATTAATTTGAAGTTTGCACTTAACTCAGTTGTATTTTTTAAAAAGTGAGCTAATTAGGAGCAAGCAGATTAATCAACAGCTTAAAAGGATCATCTACTGAGAGAATGCAAGAGTGACACGTTCTCCTGCAGACATCACACTTCCTTCCAGCACCTGCTCATTAGCCTGTTGTGAATGCACATGCATGGGAGCACAGGGTACTGCTGGTCCAGAAGTGTCTTTTGAGCACCTGCATTCTTTGATGGACAGTGGCTTAGGATTTCTGGTTTCCATGAAAATCCTCTCTATGTAGTATTTTCCTTGAGCACTTCATTTAAGACAGGTGTATAGAAGGCAGTGCCTGAGCTCTGAAGTTGGGGTCTCATGATATTTGTGGCTGCACCACGAGGAAATCAGATCAACAGCTTTTGATGCACTTCTTTTCTTTTCTGGACTGAATTTGCATTATTTTGTGATCCAGTTCAAACCACAGAACTCTGCTGCTGTGAGAACAGAAGACTGTTTGAAGTTTTAAGTAAGAAATTGTTTGAAGATGTCTTTAGCCCCATTTGGCTTTTTTTTCAGGGAGCCCACAAAAGCATTCAAAGCAAACAGTCATTTTTATAAAAAAAAGTCATTAAAGGACTGACTAATTTTTTTTTAAATGTAGGTTTTACTCAATTTATTTTGGAAATTCTTAATAGGGGATCTGGCTTTGTAGGGTGTGCAGTGGAGTGTGTTCCCAGCCCTTTGGGTCTTGGGGAGGGTTCAGAAACAGCCTGAGCCTTTACTTGGGGACAGCACTCAGCCCCCATCCTGTTTTCACATCCAGTCTGGTTCACAGGGATGTAAATAGTTCAGCAAGAGGAATGAAAATGTGGGGATTCAACCGTTTCCTGTCAAAATGCTGTTTTATCAAAATGGAAATATTTTGTGAGAACATGTCAGTTTTGACAAATTGTTTTGATGGGTGAAGTCTAAACAAATTGTTTTAGCATTCTATGTTATTTTGATATAAAGACATCTCATTTCAACTCCATCATTTAGGCCTTTATAACATAGTTACAGCATTTATGTGTTAATATTTTTGTAACTTATAAATATTCCATCGGATTTGTGGCAACTTTAAAATTAAAAGAAAATGTCAATATTGTAAGCTTTCTATATAGTTTTGCAGTATGCTGTTTAGCTTTTAAAAACCTGCATATCTTGTCACAGAGTCCCAGAATGGTTTGGGTTGGAAGGGACCTTAAAGATCATCTTTTTCCACCTCCCTGCCATGGACAGGGACATTTTCCACTAGACTTTGGATGCTCCAAGCCCTGTCCAGCCTTGGTTTTGCTGGCTGGGTGATCTGTAGCAGATCTCCACTATAATGTCACCCATCCCTGCTGGATGGAGTGGCTGGAATTCCCTTGTGATGCCTTTCAGGTGCTCTCCTGCTGATCTGGGATCCTTCTCTCCAGGATCTGGGCATTTCTTTCTGGCACCAGCAGCTTTACTTTAATGTATCTTAAATGTGTATCTGATTCTTATATATATGTGTGTGTGTGTATATATATATTTTTAATATATATATATGTGTGTGTATATATGTATATGTGTATCTAATTTGTATATCTGTATCAAATTTTGAACATCCTGAATTGTTTGTTTAGGAAATTAATCTTTTAATGAGATGCTGGTATTTTAAATTTATTTCATTTATTTCACAATGGAGGGAAAAGAATTGCCTGATTCCCACCCAGCTATAATTCCCCTTGTTAACTATTTTTGTTCGTTCCAGTCCTAGGAAAGAGTTAAAGTTTTTAATGATAAAAATAGTTCCCACGCTGAGAGTGTTGTCACTTAGCAGATTAATCTGAAAGATCTTAAACCATTTTATAAAGCTGTTTAAGATGCTGTTCTTCACATATGAGAAAATTAAAACTCTGCTGTTTAGAGGTTGATGGGTTCCAGTGGGGATTTTCCAGTAGAGGTGTCGACAGGTTCCTGGTGACCCTGAGTTATTAAAAAAAAAGAGAAACCCAGCGTGAAGGGTGTTTTGTTGTTTTTTTGGTTGTTGTTTTCTTTTAGGTATGGACAAAAACGAGCATAATTTGATATATTACTGCTTGTTGGGCACATGTATCCATGGGGCATGCTGAGGTGTTTCCAAGGAGTAGCTTATTTTTAGGAACTGTATGCCTGTAAGTTATATATGCTACCATTGCTTTATTTTACCAAATGCAGCAGTTCAGATCCCTGAATCTTGTTCTTGCCAATCAAATGGGTGCCTTGGGGGGAAAAAACAGTCATGAAAAGTATAAAAAACAAACCATGTTCTTCCCATTGTCATGTCTGTCTTTCAGATTTCAAGGTTTTTCCTGCACTTTGCAGTGCCCTGTTCTTGGGGGCAAAAAAAAAAAAAAAGGAAAATGAGAATTTCCATGTAAACCTGAGAGGAGTGGCTCTCAGCAAAACAGCAACTCCTAGAAAACGAGATAAAATCCCAAGAGCTGCTAATGTGATAATAGTATCTCATATTCATTGAATGGAGTGCCTGTGCCTCAGTGCTGCCATGGGACTGTGAATGTGCTTTTAATCTCTTATTTCTCTAGAGAGGCAGATAAATCTGAACCCATTATGTGCCGAGGCTGAGGCAGGGCACAGAGATTTACAGGGTTGCAGGGAATGAAGCTGCTGTCCTGGCTCTGGGGCACGTGTTCAGGGGGATTGGATGGGCTGTGCCTTGCTCCAGCATTTCCAGCTGCTCTTGGAATGGTTTTCATGGTCAGCAAGCACAGAGCAAGGGGAAAGGGCTGGCCTTGAGCAGCTGATGGGGAAAACCTGATGATAAATACTAAATACACCAGGCAGGGAGCAGCTGGCAGCAGCCCCTGCTCCTCAGCTGGTGCCAGGTCCAAATGCTGCCTGGAGTCTCAGGACACAGCTGGGGAAAATGAGGAAAATGAGGAAAAGGGAGGAAATGGCAGTAGGTGAGGAAGGGGAGAGAGGAATGGGAGTCAGATGTTGTGAGCAAGGTGAATTGAGTAGGGAAAAGTGGGAAGAATTTGGGGGATATTGGATATGATCCAATTCCCTCAAACTCCACTCCTTGATGGAGTTCAGGTCTCTGGAAGGAGCACTCAGTTTTATAACCTGAATCAATGTTGGAAAGGTCCTTTTTCTTTCTCATTCAAGAATTTGCTGTAATACTTGCCAAACTAGAAGGTGATCTCTGAAATAATCGTTTTTTTTCCATGGAAGGAGGCAGTGAGCTGCAAGGTTTTTATTGGTTTTTGCTTTTGCAGGTGTGGATAATTTCACTGAGGTCTCTTGGGAATGGTTCACCCTTCACCAGCCCATCACTGAGTCTGGGAACTGGTGCATCCCTACAGCTGCTCCTCAGGAACTGGGGAGGGAAATGTGGGGTCTTTTTCAGGTGTCTGAAGCCCATGGACCACTCCTGACTCACTGAATTAATTTAAGGCAGTGAAAAATGTTTTGAAAACGGGAATACTAGTGGAGTTTAGGTCGCTATGGAGCAGGATTCTTTATCCTGGCCACCTTCCCTTCCCTTCCCACCAGCTGGCCAGCCAGCTGCAAAAAAAAAGCAGAATTCTCCCAGCCTGTCCAGCAGTAGGAGAGGTTCAATAGAGCCTTTTCCTGTAGCTAATGATGAGGGAAAATGGTAAATAGTGATGGAAATTCGCTGCTTCAGTCCCCAGTACTGATATGCCAGAGGAGCAGCAGCATTTCTGGAGAGGGATGCTCAGGCTGGGCACCCATGCATGGCACTGACAGCTATTCTCATTTACCCAGCAGATTTTCCTTGGTTTGAATATATTTGTTTAACATTTTCCTTGGTCCTCAAAGGCTTTTGCAGCTATCGTGATCATTCAGATTCACTTCATTACTACTAAAAATTAATATTTGCACTGTGGTGACTTGAACTGTAAAACTGAGAGGGCTGATTGTGCTCTGTAGGCACAGAGGAAGGTACAAATCCCTGTTTCTACAACTTCCAGTGCAATTTCCTGTCTCTCAGAGGTTTTCAGAGTCGTTTTATCTATGCCACAAAAGCATAATAAAGGAAAACCCTAGAAATTAGATTTGTATGAGAAGGATGGTTCTGAAACCACCTAGAAACTGAGAATGGCTCAGGGGTTTTTTCCAGCTGAGCCTATTTAGTCTGAAAACAAGAAGTCACCTTGTGACTTTTGGACTTTGGAAGTCTCTAATCCAGATCTGAATGTGGAGAAGAGCTTATTTAGATGTCAAACTGTGAGGTGCAAGTCTTTTAAAAAAGGACAGGGGATTTTTTTTTTCTCTCTCTGAAAGGCACTGGGAGACTGACAGACAGCCAGATCTGTGATTCAGGCGTCGTTATGACATCTCCAGTTGGGCATCTGGAAGTGGAAGCCCCTGAAATCTGTTAATCTGTTGTCAACTTTGAAAAATCCTATTTTCCCCCCCATCTCCCTCCCTCCCCCCCCCGACTCCTGCCAGCTTTGAAAGTTCAAAGTGTGTGCTTTTTATCACATTTGTCATTCCTTGGTAGTGAAGCTCTGGCGTTCGGAAATTTGGCTGACAACTTTGTGGGAACGAGCCAAGATCGAGTTCAACTTGCACCTTTGTGTGCTGCACCCAGTGCTGTGCTCAGGGGGAGGCAGAAATCTGAGCTAGAGGGACCCCAGCCTCATCCATTACCACAGTGACTGTCCCCTCCCTGGTGCCAAAATTCAGCTTTTTTTCCTTTATCCTGAGGTAGGTGGACGGGAACTGATGAGTTCAACGCAGCAGGGGTGTTGGGAGAGAAAGTGTCACATCTAAACCATTTCTTCTCAGGCTGTTCTTTCATCTTAAATAATGCAAAGGTTAGAAATCTTCCAGAAATCATGCAAAACTGGTGCTGCAAAAGACTTAGAATGGTTCCAGGCAAGTTCAAACACTATTTTATGGAGGCTCGAGTCCAGCAGTGCAAGGCTTGATAATTTTAAGTCCATTTAAATGCACATTTAAAGTAATTTAGATATCTAAATGGGATGTATTGCTCAAGCTGGGAGAACTAGCTTTTGGGGAAGGAGCACAGCTCAGAAATGAGGTTGAGGTAAGGTGCCCTGGGCATGGCTTGTATCTTTATACATGCCCAGTCCTGTGGATTACCATGGGGTAATGGTCTTTAAATAACATATCTAGTTGTTTGTTCAGAGGAAATGTTTACATTTTCAAATGTTTGTGATTTTTCCCTTCTGTAGGTGTTTCTAAGTTAGCAAATAACTGCATTCCTGATGATTCTCTCACATATAAGTGAGATTAGTTTGGAGAGAAAACAAAATTTTCAGGTGTACTTTAATTCTCCTCTACAGGCAGGTAGAATTAAAGTCGAATTTCTGGATTTTTGATTGCAGCTGCACAGTGCATTTGAAGAGGCATCTCCGTCTGTCAAGCTGAGATTTGCTGAATTACTACCTTCATGTATCCACTGATTTAAACCAGAACTGACCTGGAATATGAATCCTAGAGGCAAAATTTATATATTTCAGTTCAAATCTTATAAAACTGCCTACATGTGCTAAATTAACGCTGGTTCACAGTGTTTACCTCAGAAATTATTCTTTTTTTTTCTTTTTTTTTTTACTAAATGAAACAGAAGTTCCTGATAAGGGAAAGACTTTAAATCTTTCTTCTTGCTAGTGTATTGACTCAGCAGCTGATATATGATGTTCTCAGGGTTGATTTTTCTACTCTGTTGGAAAAACACCTGGAGTTTCTGGTTTCCTGTCAAGGAATTGAAAGTTTGCACAGCTTCTTTTTTTCCCAGAGGTCATTAGTGAACATACAGAGAGACTTTATGAATCACATCTGAGCCCAGGTGATAAGCAGGAAACGAGTGGTTACACAGGCAGTGGCCAATTCTGAATGGGAGAGATGGGGGTGATAAGCCACAATGTTGTAAATCACTGTCAGTGGCCTCAGTGGAGCAACACCTTCCCTTTTTTTGGGATTTAACTGTGTGCACAGGTTGCCCAAAGAACTGGACAACAAACCAGCTTTTTTTTCCTTGTCTGAGTTGCAGGTGAATCCAAAACTTTAGAGCTGGTAAATCCCGAGATGTTTCTGATTGAATCATAGGATGCTTTGGGTTGGAAGGAACATGAAAGATCATCTCATTCCATGCCCTGCCATGGGCAGGGACACCTTCCACTATCCCAGGGTGCTCCAAGCCCTGTCCAACCTGGCCTTGGATGCTCTCAGGGATGGGGCAGCCACAGCTTCAATGGGCACCCTGTGCCAGTGCCTCATCCCTCTAATAATGAAGAATTTGTTCTTAATAAATACACCAGGTCCACTGTGGGACACACACGTGGCAGGCAGCTGCAGTCTGTTGTGCTAAGCATTTCTTTTCTTCCCTTCCCTTCCTTTCCCCAGCAATCAAGGAGAAATACATGGACTGGACAGAGTTTCTCATCCAGGATCTGACTGGCGCCAGGACGGCCCCTGCGAATTTGCTGGAAGGTGTATGTATTAGATTGCATTCCTCCTCCTCCTCCTCCTCCTCACTGTGTGCTTGCAGTGTCTGTGTCTGCCAGCCCTGGGACCTGACCCAGCCCTGCCCCAAAATCCATGGCAGCAGTGCCTGGGCTCTGCTAGCTCTGCTTCTCACCCAGGCACGGGGAGTTAGTTTTGCCTTTTCATTCTTTAGAAAGTTGGGTGCTCAAAAGAGGCATGGAGTGTGGAGGGGATCCACAGAAGGGAGAGCTCAGCCCTCCAGTGCCCCATTAGATCCATCAAACTGCTGAGCTGAGCTGCCAGTCCATCTCTGCCCCATCCCTGGAAGTGTTCAGGGCCAGGCTGGATGGGGCTTGGAGCTGTCTGGTGTAGTGCAAGGTGTCCCTGCCCATGGCATGGGGTTGGAACTGGGTGATCTTTAAGGTCCCTTCCAACCCAAACCATTCTGTGACTCTGTGGCACAGGTTGGAGAGGGGGTTTAGTAGGTTGATGGGGAGCACTGTTGGGTTTATCTTTATATGGGCACTGCTCCTCAAGGACATTCCCTCCCCCTAAATCCAGCAGTCACATTTAGCGGGGAAGTTGTTGGGTGAGGTGGCCTCAGAAGAGCAGAAGGGTTCATTTTTTAGATGCTCCCAGAGCCCAGTCTGTGCAGCAAATCCATGGGGTGGCTTGCACCTGGGACAGCCTCAGGTCCTGGACAAAAACCCCACAGCTTCACCTTGAAACCACTTTTGCATCAGGGCCTGCTCTGCTCTGCTGTGGGTGCTTTGGAGAGGAGACAGATGCTCCTGCAGGAGCCCCTCATTCTTTGTCCCTCTGTTCAGGCTGAGAGCAGGGCCATAAAGGAATTTGTCAAAGTGCTCATGTTGGCTTTTGGGAAGCCAGTGTCCATCCAGCACCATTTTTGGTCATTTTGTCCCTGTTTACTCCTACCATCCACAGCTGCATCCTTTTTCCACGTGCCCGAGCAGTATGGATGGACCTGGCAGGGATAATTCATATTGTACCATTAGGGTTTTTTCCCCCCAGCCTGAGGGAAGAACAGCCCTGCAGCCCCCAAACAATCCCCATCCTGCTGCATCCCCATTCCTGGACAACTCCAGGGTGGCACATGCAGAAATCTGGTGGTGTCCAGCCCCCATCCCTGGTGTGTGCCAAACCTCCCCTTTCTGCAGGCAGGGGAGAGAGGCAGAAAAGCAGAGAGAGAAAACACTGAGTTGGCTCAAAGCAGTTTCTGACCCTTCCCTGGTGTTTTATGTGCTCAGTGCTGTCTGTGTCCTGCAATGTATGTTGGCCCCTGTTGACAGATTTGCTGTTCATGAGTGCTGCAGATTGTTGTTAGGCTGTTAAATCAATATGTAGTGCTACTTTTTAAATCCTTTTTTTTTATTTTTTTTTATTTTTACGTGCCAGCTACGCATGTAAAGGGTTCTTGCATGATGGTAAATGTTAATATTTCATGCAAGCTGATTATTAATCCTAGCCATTCAGTTCTCATGGGGTAAGTGACAGCCCATTGGCTTAAAATTTAGCACACAAATCAGGGAAGCAATATTCACTTTGATACAGCCAGGGATTTATTATAATAAGTTAAATCATTACACCATCCTTTCATATTAAAGAATATTTGGTTGCAAGCAGTTGTATGAGAGGGGAAAAATCCACATTAAAGTGGATTTCTGTTGTATTATTAAATTCTGACACTGCATTTTGCCATGAAATAATATTTGAAGAGATTATACAGACGCTTGCAGCTTGCACTGTAGAAAAGTAGCTTATTATGGCAAATATATTGTTCTGAGAAATATCTGTTAATCATAAATTTGTTTAAAGTTGTACATGTGATAAGCTTTTTGTTAATTTTAATTCCATTTTTTTACCATATTCTCATGCTCTTTCCTTCTTTTTTGGATTAAGAGAGATGTATGAAAATCGATTGCATCTCAAAATTTCAATATTTTCAATATTCAGTAGGAAAAATAACTTTTTGAAAAATAAGGCTTTCTCCTTGTTTTGTTTTGTAGCACTACTAGAAAGAACCATCCTGGACTGAGTCTTGATTTACAGAATTAATATTTTAAAAAGTAATGTGAGATGTTTATATGGTTTAATTAAGTAAAAGTGGGACTAACACACAGGAAAAAAATAAGTCTTTGTTTTCAATGTATTTTGCCTTTGCTTAGCATCTCCTTTGGGGACCGGTGCTTCCAAGTCTTGGGGTCATTTTAATGCTGCTCTTAAAACCCCGGAAACTGAGACATTGCATAAGAATTCAAACTTGTATTTAATAAAAAAATAAGAAATCTAGCCATTATGTTAAAGCTTGAGAACACAGAGATGCTCACAGTCACAAAACAAAACCAAAGCCCCAAAGGGGTTGTTCTGCAGAGCATCTCATTGTTTTTTAATGCCTGAGCTTGCAGGTGGAAAGTTACACACGTGTGTAAATAGCTGCAGAACTGGATCCCAGAAAATAACCATGTGGAAGCAAATAACCTCAGTCACTGGGATTTCTTGGGCATGGTGGCTTGACCCAACAAATCCTGTGTGCCTTGGGCTTGGCTCCAAACCTGCTGGGGGCTTTGAGCTTTGGAATAACCCCCACAGACTCCTGCATCCGTGGCTGGGGGGGATAATTTGCTCTCCATGCCAGTAGGAATAAGATAAAGCTGATCTTTGGTGAAAGAGATCAGTACACAGAGTGAAATTTCTGGGTCGTGTACAAAGTAGTCACCTTTTAGGTAAATACTAGGGTCCAGTCCTGTGGTTGGTTCTTATCAGCTGCAATCAATGAGAATTTGTTTAAAATCCTTCAGTACAACTGGGCTTTGAGTAGTTCAGGAGCATCCTAAATGGATGTGCCTCACGAGCTGTTCCACCTTTATTATTCTTTTTTTGTTGTTGTTGTTGATGATGTCGGTTGAGAAATTAGCACAACTGTTGTTTTCTGTTTTACTTCTGAATTTGCACTTGGAAGACATTGGGTAAAATAGAAGAAGAACAGACTGTTTGCTGATCGCTTGGATGATGGTGTGAAAAACAAAAATAATCTTCTGCTGTCATCTGTTTCCTTGAGAAGTCTTCAAATAAAGTTTAAAATAAGGAGTTTTGCTTCTATTCAAACAGCCTCTGCGAGGAAAAAACCCTGTAGACCTCATTACAGTTGATTCCTTAATAGAGCTGCAGGATTCCCAGAATCCCTTTCAGTACTGGATAGTTAGTGTGGTTGAAAATGTTGGAGGAAGATTACGCCTTCGCTATGTGGGATTGGAGGAGACTGAATCCTATGACCAGTGGTTGTTTTACTTGGATTGCAGACTTCGACCAGTCGGTTGGTGTCAAGAGAATAAATACAGAATGGACCCACCTGCAGGTAAGGAACCTCCTTGAAATACTGTCTCCCTTCGTGGGTGTTCAGTGATGTTTTGAGATGCTTTGTCCTTTTCCAGCGTTCACATTGCTTTGTCAGTAGTTTCTGGCTGTGGCACAGATGGGAGGCGAGGTCCATCTAATTTGGGTTCAGAACTGTATTGTTAATTAAAGAAATTCAGCTGAAGTCTTTGTGAGTCTGTCGGACCGTATGAAGCACCAGGACATCACAGCTTGGAGATGAGGTGTCTTTAGGGTTTGAAAGTCTTTAGGGTTGAGTTTAGTGTTCAAACCAGCTTGAATGGAAAGGGATTGGGACTGCAGTTCAGCCAGTCTGGGGTCACAGATTGATCCACCTTCTCCTGTGCAGGTGAACAATGTGGCCAGGTCTGTGCCTCATTTTCTTTCTGCTGTGGGTGTTAAGTTTTTCCGTGAGTATTAAGTTCCCCTCCTCTGGGAAGGTGTTTCTGATGTGGCTTCTGTCCCTCACACCCAGTGAGGAGAGTTGACCCCGACATGTTCAATTCTCATGTTCACAGTTTGTCTGGGACTTGGGTCTTGAGTGCTTTTAGGAAGTGTTTTTCTTCACTGGTAGGCAGGAATCAATGTTCCCCATCACTTCTAAATTAGATGTGAGTGCTGGAGAGCATGAATATCACCCACTGTTATTTTACAGAGTCTTTGTGTTACAGAGAAACAATTTTTTCAGTGACCATCTCTGAGCCCTCTTGGCCTGTATAGGTTTGGGGAATATAGAAATGGCCCAGAGGAGATTTGTGCTTCCTCTTTGTTCATTCCATTTGCTTGCTACTCTTTCCTCCTTTTATCCAGTTGTGGAATCCTTCTCTGTGGATTCCCCACCCCTCATGCCTTTCTTTTCATTTTTTTTCAGTTGTCTTTAAACTTGTTACTAGATTCTTTATTTGCTGGAGTTGTTTACTTTTCTTCTCCCCTCTCCTTGATTTAACTTTTAAAATTTCTGTCTCTTGTTCTTACCTGTTTTCACCTGATAGCTGTTCCCTCTAATTTCTCAGGTTATTCACTTTTTAGTCAACATTATTATTAATGGATTCAATGCCCAAATCTTCTTCCTCACTTAAATAGGTCTTCATTACTTTACATCTCCTGAAGTTGAGCCTTGTAGGATTTTGCTGTGAAAAGACCCTTCAGGTCTGAACTCTTCTGTTTTTGCCCAAATCCTCTCCTGATCACTGTTTCTGGGGTCTTTCATTGATCCCCCCTTGTGACCCAGCTCTGTACTGCAGGGAGTAGCCAGGCAGGAGTGGAAATTTGAGGAGTTTCTGGAGCCAGGAATTCTGGTTGTTCCTCTCCTGGTCATTTGATGTCCACCTAACACGGAGTCACAGAATCATCAAGATTGGAAAAAAACCTTCAAGATCTTCCTGTCCAACCATCCAACGTGTCCATGAGGCACCATGAATTAATAAAATGTGTGAGATATTAACTGAGAGGAAGAAGACAAAAAACCCTAAGTGGCTGATCTTATGGGATATGCTTCAAATTAAAGTCTCTGCAAAAGGAATCTTGGAGCAGTCAGGGAAGCAGTAATGAGTTGTGGGGATGAGATGCTGGCAGCAGAGAGCTCTAAAGTAACTCAGGGATGAGGCTGTCAAACTATAAACTCAAAAAATGAAGTTTCCTAAGGACCTGAGGCCTGGAGACTCTGTCAGGGGTATATCCCCTGGTGACTTCTTTAGGGAAGAGCATTTGGACTAGGCAGATGTCTGTTGTGTGAAAGATCCAGTGTGGACCTTCTGAGAGAGATTCTGTGGGCAGTACCTTGTTTTTTTACACATCAGGGATTAGATTCACCTGCCATGGGGCAGGCATCTAAAGACAGTTCTGCATGAGAAGTCTCTTTCTCTTTATATTGGGTAGGGAAAAGAGGGTGCTAAGACACCTAACATAGGTAAGATGACATGACATCTTTTTAAGCCTGTTTTTTTTCACTCACGGGGGTTTAAAGCAATGAACACACACCTGGTTGTCCTAAATTTTGAACATCTGAAGCCAGTTAAGCCTTGATTGATAAAGGGAACAGCCTTGGACTGTGAATCAAATCTGTTATCAATCTCCTTTGAGGAGATGCTGAGGACATGCAGCTGCTCCCAAAGCAGGCTGTGTGTCCCCTTGCTATCAAACAAGGGTGTTTTTATACATCACTGCTGCAGCTTGTGACAGTGCTTTGCCTACCCTGAACTAGGATTCTACATACCCACCCTGTGCTTTATTTCCCTCTGTGTCTGGGGTGTGGCTTTGCCCTGTTGATCCACCTCTGGCACCTGCCAGGTTTCCAGGTCAGTCTTTCAGGATGCAGAGCATCTCAGATAAAGGAGATCCCATGGACCCAAACAATATTTTGGATGGAGGGGTCTCTTTCCTGAAGCCACCCACATCCTAACACCCACTTAATGTGGAAGAGGGTCCTCAGGGGCTTGGAACTAGATGATGTCTAAGGTCCATTCCAACCCAAACCATTCAGTGATTCTATGAAACAGCATCTCAGCTGTCTCCCTCAAATGGACTCTGTATATCTCATATCTCACAAGCCCATTTAACTGAAGCAAAGGGGTTATAGCTTATTTTTCTCTTCAGATGTACATCTGAGTTTGGAATAAGTCTCCTTGCTAGTGGAAATTGGCACAGGCTGCTTGACACAGAGCCACCGATGGCCTGAGCTCAGCTGTTTATGCAGGACAAGATCATCCTGTTTCATGCCACTTTCTATTTAAAGACAAATTGCCAGTCATTTTAATTGCTCACTGCTTGTGAACCCTAATACAAATTGACACAGTGCACTTTGTTCAATTACCTGGAGCCCTGACACTTAAATAAAATGCTTTATGCTCTTTTAACCGTGCAATTTAGTGTCCATACACTTGCCCAGCATAAGCGAGATGCCACTAATTAAATGTGCATATTCCTTGCTGGTCCTTGAAACCACTGGAGGTGCCTCTCTATCTTGAATTTTGTTGGCAATGCCCAGAGAATTTGCTGTTTGTTTTCACTGATTTTGGCCAAAGTTGCCCAAAACTTGGCCAGAGTTGCCCAAAATGCCAGTTTCATCTTTCCTGTGCTTCACTGACATCACAATAGAAAATGAGTGTCTGTTTCCAGCAGGGAAGCATCAGGCAGAGTTTTTCTGAACTCAGACCTGAAAAACCAGGCTGGTTGCAGCATGGGGCAAAATCATGTTGTGTTAAGTATTTCCCTGTAAATTAAACCAAAAAAGAAAGAAACGAGTCATCCCCCTCCCTGAACTTCATGCTGATCAGAATTCCTGCAAGCAAGGGAGAAGTGGGGCAACAAAACTATAAAATAATGAACAATTAGATAAAGAGTGCACTTCTTAACACTTGTGCCCGCTGCACACATTGTAAACAAAGATTTGAAATCTATATTCCCATTAATAACCAGACAGCTGAGGAATTAAAAATACTGCCCTGAAAGGTTAACATTCCCCTTCAAGTGTGTTTAAATTCATATGCATATCCTTGATGTCTGTTCTGAAGTAGTGAGATTTGATATAGTGGAAGTATAAATACATCCACTTCAGTGAGTGATTCTGCAAATCCTCCTTTGATAAGGTCTTAAATCTGTTGAGTTCAGAGCATAAAATTCTCTTGTACCATCAGTGCTAGGTGGAAACAGTGCTTGCCAATTCCTTTTTTTTTTTTACACATATTTTTTATTCCCTCTTTCAGAATTGTAAGATACAGCAGTAAATCTTCTGCTAGGTAGTAAATATATATGGTTATTAGATGTACAGGATTTAAATGCAAATTGGGCCAAATTGAACCTTGATGTGAATGAGGGGAGGCAGACTGGCCAAAGAAAAGCTCCACACTCTTCACTCTGTATCAAGGTTCGAGTTTATTACTGAGCACATGTTCATTTCCATTTTAATAATTGTTGCAATCTATCTCCCTATCTTCTCTCTTTGAGGCCTTGATATGAATGTTCTGCAATAACTTGTTACGTGCAAGATAACAATGTGTTTTCTAGGGCAGGAGTAAATCCAGTATAATGTTCCTCATCACAGCATTGTTTCCTACATTGTTCCCTTTGATGATTCATAGGCATTTCACTGCACTGAACCATAAAGGGCTTGTTAATATCATGATTTAATAATATTAAACCTGTGTAAAGAAACTCACTGCAAGCAATGTGAAGCTGCACAAAGATGTTGCCTAAAAGTATAATGATGAAAATTCATAAGTGTAAGTCCTTGCTCTGGTGTGATGCTCTGGTTTGAGTGTGATACCAAAAAATGTGTCTGGGTAGAGATTTAGCTGAAATGTTTCTTCCCACACCCACCCCAACCTTGCAATTAAAAAAAAAACCCAAACCCAAATGCTTTCTGATGAACAGGTGTCTTAATAATGATACTATTTGTTTTGTTCAAATATGACTGATATTGCTTGAAGACCTGAGGCTCCTCAAACTAGGAAACATCAGGTAGTTTGAGAAATGAAAATGAAAGAGTTTTTCACTATTTTCAAGTAATGAGATAATATGATTATCGTTCCTTTAGCAGAATTTGAAGGATGTGAATTTTCCTGGGTTTTACTCCAGGTTATAAAACACAATCTTTCTCCAGTGTGCCCCTGCTAGCTGCTTTTGTGTTGAATTTATCCATGCTGCACAGCTTGGAATATAGACACTGTTCATTTCACTTGCTCTGTCCATTCATATGACTTAAGAACTTTAGTCTTCCAAAAATTTCTGATCTCCAAACAGTCACCTCTTGGTTTTGTTGTTCTTTTTTTCTTTTTGTTATTGTCATCCCTGTAGATATCTATTCTCTGAAGACTATAACTGAGTGGAAATGCGCTCTGGAAAAATCCCTTAATGATGCAGCAAATTTTCCTCTTCCAATGGAAGTGTTCAAGGTAAAAGACATTTTCCTTTGCTTGTGGAACTTGTGATGAATAAATATCATGCCATGTTTAGGAGCTAATGTTAAACTTACTCTGGAAAGGCCTTTGCTATAATATATCACTGTGGAAGGTCACAAGTTGGATGTTTGTATAAAACACTTTTATGTGTGGACTTACTTCTTAGTTGGTGTTTTCTGGGGGCTGGGAGTGACCAGCAGGGATTTCTCCAATTATTTTTCCTTTGTCTTACTCTGTTAAATCTCTGCAAAGCCATCATACATAACTGAAATAGTAAGGCTGTGACCATAAAAGTTTACACAAACTGGACAGATTTCTGTGAGCCTTGCACCAAAGTTTTCACCTGATCACAAGCCACAAGGTAGAGAAACCTCCTTCAGGGAGGGACCTGTAGTGGAAGGGAGAGATGATTTTGTTCCTACATCTTCTTTTTTTAATTTTTTTTTTTATTCTCACTCTGGTGCTTCAGCCCCAAGGCCCTGCCTTTAATTTCCCGTGTAAATCTGCACTGCTGTGAGCCATGGTGGCTCCAGGTGATCCTGATTTACAGCTGTGCCTGCCTGGTTTCAGCAGTTCCATCCTGGCTGGGGTGGGATGGGCAGTGAGGGGATGCTCAGGGAGGTGTGTGAGGCACAGCAGTGCCCCCATGGCTCTGCTGTCACCTCTTGCTTGGGGACCTGCTGGGCCAGGCTGCCTTCCCCACCACCCCCAGCCTGGGGACCCTCTGGGTTCCTCCCAGCCCTTCAGCAGCACTGCACTGGGCTACTCCAGAACATCCCTGGAATTGGTGCAGCTCATGTGTGGCACTTGCTGGTGGCCTTGGCAGTGCTGGACTTGGATCTTAGAGGGCTTTTCTAAGTGAAACAATTTGATGGCTCTGTAACTGGAATAAGTCTCTTACCATGTCCCATTGTGGCTGCCACAGAACCCCAGTGCCACCTTCACCCTCCCTGCAGGGACATTCCAGCAGCTTCCCATGAGGAATCCAGGCTCCTCACCCAGCTGGGATGCACTCAAATTAGCAACATTAATTAGGGGACACTTAGCTCAATAGCCCGGGCTCATTGGCAGTGTGGGAGCTCTGCTGTGCTGGGAGGAGAGGGAAGATTGGCCTTGGGCACAGGGCTTGAGGAGCCCTGTGCTGGGATGGAAGTGGTGTGCACAGAGTTCTGGGTCTCTGCCATTCATCTCATCCAAGGCTCCCATCTGCCAACTCTATTAAAAGTTTGCATTGGCAGCTTCAAGATCAAAAATGCTTTGTGTGGGGCAGGGATTAAATCACAGAAGGGAATTTCTAATGTGTAAATTTTATTCCTGTCTGTGTGAAAGAGTGAAGAATGTTTCTGAGGAGGCTCATGAAACATCCTTTCTGAAAAATAGTTTATGACTAACAGCTGTGTTGCTGGCTCTTCCCAGTGTGCCAGACTTATACCCACTTATTTTAATTATTGCATGCAGGTCATAAATTTGAATTCATAAAATCCCAGTTGCTGTGATGTGTGCTTGGAGCTTTGGAGCTTGCAAAGCTGTTCCTCTTAGAAGACAGTACAAAACCTTGGAATGCTTGAATGGCCCAAGAGTAGAGTAACTTTGGGGCAAAATGTGGCAAAAATGTCAATGTTTAGGTCCATGATTAGGTCAGTAGGACTTCTCTGTTTATCATAATGTGGAAGGTGAGCACAAGATGAGCAAAATTCAGATTTTGGTGCTGGGAAGGCAGGAGATTGAATAAATTTTGTGTGTGTGGGCATCACTTTATTCTGCCCATTTAGGGTGAATCAACCCCATTTTGTACATCTTAATTAAGGAGAAAAAGACAAGATGTCATCTGTGCCTGTGAGCAAGTCTTCCTCTAGTAATGACTTAAACATGAGTTAAGGCTTTAGGAGACTATCTGGGAGTAAACCCAACTGATCTTGCAAAGAAAGCCAAGGATTATTTATCTGTGGGACCTTCAAGTAGAATCCCAGATGCAAGCAAAGAGTGTCATATCCAAAGGTGTCTTTTATAACTTCCTTTTAATTTTAATTTTTTAAATTTTATTTGCAATCCCAGCACAGAAGTAGTGTCTCTACACCGTGCCTGGGGCTCCTTGCTGTTGTAGCTGTTTGTTAGATGAGATAAAAAACACAAGGTTTGACAGCTGGCAACTCTTAGAGATCTTCTGGAAAGCTGAAAATGTCTACTTTGGCAGGCATGGTGACTGCACACTGAGCAGTTACATTCTGTTTTTTCCACATTTCCCTGCAGAATCCCCTGGCTGAGCAGGGTGTAGGCGTGTGCTTGCTCTTCATGAGCACGTCCCCTGGGCTGGATTGTGACTTAAATCCACGTTGTCCTTAGAGCTCTGCGTGGCTGAGGGAAGTGTCACTGTGGTGCCATCCAGCTGTCCCCAGGAGGTGGCACTGGCAGAGCAGAGCCGCGTTTGCAGGGTGAGAAGCAGCTGCTCTCAGGGGTCTGTCAGCCCATTGCTGCTGTGGCACTCCTCACTTTTGGTGTCACAGGGTTGGGTGCTGCCTGAGAGCTCAAAAAACATGGGTTTGAGCCTGAGTTATCAATGCTCAGAAGTGTGTCAGAGCTGAGCTTGGCATGTGGTGGTCTTCAGCTGCAGCTCCAAAAACCCCTTGCAGAAGCACAGCCCTGACCCCCTCTTGGCATCCAGGGAGAGGACACCAGACCACAGGAGCTGGTTGCAAAAATCAGGAGAGAAGGCTGCAAACAGGATTTTCTTTTAATTTTTTTTTCCCTGGTGCTGTTTTACACTTGGCCATATGTTGGAAGTGTTTGTAAAATGCTTTAGGATCCTTTGAGAAAGGAACATGATGTTTAACTGTCACAAAATGCTGCTATTATGCAGCTACTAAACATAGTGTTTTGCAAACTGCACATCCTGGAATAAATTTTCCTCCTCACAAAAGCTTTTTGCAATGCACCTGCTATTTTGTCGTTCTCTGCCTTTCAGAAAACATGTTGATCCTTGAAGAAAAATAAATACAGACAGGGTTTTCAAGGATGTTTGAACGGCTTAGGAGCACAAATCCTTCCAAAAGGCCACAGCCCAAGGACATGTGTCCTTTGCTGTGTCTGCTCTGATTTCAGAGTGCTGTTGAATGCTCCCACACTTGGTTTGGTACAGGTCATAAATGATGGCTTGGGCTTCAGGTGACACCTGATAAAATGGTCAGGGCTTGTTGTGAATAAAAATGGTCAAAATGCTGCCAGGGCCCGATTTCAATTTAAGTGGAACAATTTCAGTGGTTTGCTTCAGTGCTGGCATTGCTGGTGCTCTCTAAGAGGGAACCATGCTCCAAACACAGCTCTGATACTACAAACCAGTGCATATTTTAGAGTTGCAGCCCAGCAGCTTGTGTAAGGTGAATGGGTTTCATTTCCTGGAGAGAGGCAGACAGGAGATCCTGGATATCCTCTCTGACCTCCCATTCTGCTTTCTCCAGTCTCCTGTGCCACATCTGTGGGTGCCTTGCAGATGTCATGGATCCTCACCTCACCTGTTTGAGCAGCTGAATCCTACCCAGGATTTGGGGTGCTCATCATCTTTCCATGGATTTTGCATATTGGCATCCTGTTCCCAATTCCTATGAAGTGAATCCTGATGGCTGGCTTGGATGGAACTGTTACCAGCCACATCCCTGAACCACAGCCTGAAAAACTGCTTGGAGAGCACCTAGGAGAGAGAGGTGTTAGATATCTAAGACAGGTGGAAGTTCCTGCTTTATGGCCTTTGATCCCATTCCTCTGCCCTCATCCTTTCCTGAAGTTGTTGTTTGTTCTTTCCAGCTCTAAATCTTTCTAGCAAAAACCCCTCTATATTAGGTGCAGCCTAATATATTAGGTGCAGTTCCCCTATTTCTGACTGGAGCTTCTGGATGTCTCCTGTTACCAGTTAATAGTATTAATTCATACTAAAACTAATGACATGGAAGGAATCAGTTGGGATAGATCTCTCCTAAGGAGAGAGATGGAGGGACCATCCACCACCCAGACAAGAGCTGCCCCTGAATTTCAGGACAGAGTGGTGCTTCTAGTTCTACACTCACAAGCCCGAAGACAAATATTGAACAGGACTCCTTCCTACCAAAAAAAAAGTTTTTTCTGAAAAATCCTCTTTGCCCAGGATTCTTCTCCTGGAAAGCTGAGAGGCCTGAGAGAAAAAGGAAAATGGTATTATCTCATTTGCTTCTCTTGTGTTTTGCTGCTCTGGAATGTGATTTGAAGATTGTTTATCCAACAGGAGGTTGTTTGATTGGCTTCATGTGAATTGTTTTGACTTAATGACCAGTCACAGTCAGGCTGTGTTGGACTCTGGAGAGAGAGTCATGAGATTCACTATCATTCTTTGTAGCCTTCTGTAAGTATCCTTTCTCTATTCTTTAGTATAGTTTTAGTATAGTATTCTTTCATATAATATCATAAAATAATAAATTAGCCTTCTAAGAACATGGAGTCAAATTCATTCCTTCCTGCCATGGGGGACCCCAGAAAATAACACAGAAGACAACATCTCTCAGAATTTAGTAAACATTTTGTGTGTTTCAGAGTGTTTTTTGTACTGGAAGAGTTGAAATTAGAGAAACCTGTTTCCCTGGCTTTTTAAGATTTTCTAAGCCTTCTGATGTTGACATTCTTGTAGCGAACCTTCTCACACACTTTCTGTAAATAACTCATTGGTTTGCATTCTTTCATGGAGGAGGAGAAATTTGATGGACTGTTGGTTTGTCCAGTGTCATTGGAGAGGTGGCACTGTCACCCTCCAATCCACTGTCACTCTTGGGAAACTATAAATGTTGGAGTCAGAAAATAAACTTCCCTCTTCTTCCTCATCTTGAGAGCAGCGGGGTGCGCTTGTGTTCTTTCGTGTCCCATAGTGACAGAAACCCGTAGGATTTTCAGCTCATCCTGACCTGACTCCATGAGTAGCTTTGAAGCCCAACAGGGTTTTTGTGTCTTCATCCCCCCTCAGTGGATGGGCACGTGCTGCTGCAGCAGCTTGAAAGGAACATGCCTTTGGTCTCCCTTGGAAGCCAAGCCCCAGTCCCGAGCTCCTTCATGCCCTGCTGGTTTGGCTGGCCCTGGCTCAGCACGCCGTGCTTTAATAACCCACGAGTTGTCTGCAGGCTGCCAGATTATTTATACTCCATCTGTTCTTCCTCATCTGTGGGCTCTCCAGCCCTTTTCCATGGCTGCTGGTTGCCTGGCTGGGAGACGTGCATGGGGTCTTGGTTTGGAAAGCCAGGTGTCTGCTGAGGAAGGCAGGAGCCTCCCCTGAAATGGAAAAATGTAAACCCCCTCCCTCTGAATTGTTATATATTTGAAATTAAGGGGCTCTCAGGCAAATATATGGGAGTAAGAGTAACAGTTCTTTATTAGGGAAGAAAATAAAAAGATAAAATAAACAATGCAGTAAACTAAAACAACTCTGACAGAATCAGAACTCAACCTGACACCCTGTGGGTCAGGGTGTTGGCAGCAGTCCCATTGGAATTGTGGCTCAGCCCTCCTGCAGTGTCAGGGGTGGTTCTGCTGGAGCAGGGATCCTGTAGAAGGGTGCAGTCTCTTCCTCTGAAGATCCAGTGGAAGGAGAGGCAGCTGCTGTTCCTCTGGGGAATCCAGTGGAGAAGCTGTGCTGGTGTTCCAGAATCTCCAGATTATATCCAGGTAGGAATGCTTGGCTCCTCCCTCTGGGCTCACATCTCCCAGTGGGATGCTGTAGTTCTTATCAGCCATGCAGTGACATTCAATAGCTGTTATCAGCAGATGTCTGCCCAGAGGGAGGAGTGGTTGTGGAAGAGATAAGAAAAACTGCCCCCTGAACAGAAGACAACTGCCATACAGATGGCAAATGGAATACAATCAGCTTGACAATCCAGGACACATGGCTTCTCAATCCCTCTGTTGTTCTGCTGCCTTTTGATCCACTCCTGCCTCAGCATTTATCTTTGTAAGAACCATGGGACCCCACAGAGGGAGTCAGGATGTCTCTGGTCCCAGAGGGTGAGATGGAGCCTGGTGGTACCTCTGTGAGCAGTGAACAGCTCTAACCCTCTCCAGCTCCCTCCTGACTGCCCAAGGCTGTGCAAGGATTTGGGTCGGGAGAGCAATTGGTTGGGAGGTGGGTGAAGCCAAGCCCTGTCTGAGGTGCCCCCAGGGTCTGTTTGGCAGCACCATATGAAAGTCAGGGTTGGGAGAGAAATGCTAGAGGCAGTTCAAGCCAAGCAGAGGGGAGGAGTGAGAACCAGGTCCCTCAGCCTTCCTCATCCCTCTGGCATGTGTAGTTTTCTTCACTGGGGGTCTCAGGATGGGGAGGGGTCAGCTAAAGAGCCTGGTTTAGTTGAATCACTGCATCCAGCCTTGGTGTGAGGCAGTTTGTGACATCCTGAGCTCCTGCCTTCCACATCCCTGGGCAGTGTTTTCCACTGAGAGGAGCTGATGTGCACCTACAGCAACGTCTGCTCCCATGTATGGAGTGGTGGTACCTAAAAGTCATCCATTTTAGGGCATTTTGTGAGGGCATGTGGTGATAGGGCTTAAAACTGAAAAAGGGAAGGTTTAGGTCAGATATTAGCATGAAATTCTTTATTCCTAATAGAGGGTTGGTGAGGTCTTGGCACGGGTTGCCCAGAAGTTATAGCTGCCTCATCCGTGGAAGTGTCCCAGGCCAGGTGTGATGGGGCTTGGATCAGCCTGGGATAGTGGAAGGTGTTGTGGCAGAGGCTCTGGAATGAGATAATCACTAATGTCTCTTCCAACCCAAACCATTTCATGAGTCTACTGCTGTATGATCTAAAGGTGAATTAATGTCCTCAAAGAAAGCAAAAGCAGCTGTGGTCTGCAGCTGTTTTCCAGGATGGTTGCATCTCACAGTGTGCATTGAATGGGCTCTTGATCCTCTCTGCTCTCACAAATTCCTGTTGATTTCTCAGTAACAATTCCTGCCATGATGTTACCGTGGGCAGCCTCAGTCCCTCCTCACAGTTGAGGCTCTGTGTGTTGAGGGGGTGTGAGCAGAGACACTGCTGGTTTCACTCTGAGCACTCCAGTAGCTGTTCCCACCTGTGCCACCCTTTCTGTGTGACTTTACCCTCCATGAAATGGGACCTGGGCGTGTAACACAACCGAGTCTCACCGACGCTTGTGAAAATCTGTGGCTCTGAGATGCTAAAAAACCCAAACCAAACTGTCCTGGTTTAGGGCACATTTGGGAGAAAACCTCCAAAGGGGGCCCCTCCAGAAAGCAAATCCACATGGCCCCTCCCCGCACTGGTTCAGGAAGGATTCCTTGGAGAGAAGTGGAAAGAACCTGTTTATTTAACAGGCACAGCACCCCCAGCACACAAAATGAGCAATACCAGATGACAACACTCTTCCACCGCTCTGAAAAAGATGGCAAATTCAGAAAGTCTCTCTTGGAGGTGGTCGCTCTGCTATCAGTCCCTTTGGCACTGGGGCAGCTGCTGCAGCCACAAGGTGCAAACTCTTGGTGTTCCCAGGTCCCAGTCTGCAGCAGGTGGGAATGGTTCCAAAAAAGGGAAAGGAAAAACAGTCCAGGGAAAAATTTGGACTGCTTAGCTAAACTAACTAATGAGCAGAAGCAAAAGGCAAGAGCAAAGCAGAAGCAAGAGCAAAGCGAAAGGCCAAGCAAAAACCAAAAGCAGCACTATGTACTGCCCTGTCTGTGTCCCACCAGCTGTGGGGCAGTGGCTGATAACAAAACCAAAACAAAACTTTCACTCTTCAGAGCCACTCTTGAAGGCACAGAACACAGTATCCAGCATAAACAGAACACACAAATGGGGGATACAGCATCATAACGTCACCCTAGGACACAAACACACCAAAAAAACCCCCAAGTGGATGAATATCCATCTCTTTTACCTCTGCCCATGCTTCCAGTGGCCAGGCAGAGCCAAGCAGGCGCTGTGTGGGAGGGGATCTTTGCCCTAATGCCATCTGCCTTGGCCCGAGCCATACGGAGAAGGTGTGCTTGGATTTCGACTGGCTACTCTGCAATGTTGCTGTTTCTATGGCAACTCTTTTTTATTCAACAAGAGGAGCTTAAAATCCGTAGGGCTAAATCCAATCCTCGGCAGAAGCATCTGCAGTTTTTCAAGGGGCTCTTCAGTAGGTGCAGTTTGTAGCTGGCTCTCGTTGCTTCAGGGTTGTGGTGTCTCCAAAACGTCCTCCCAGCGCCCTTTCCTCATCATCCCACCCCACATCTCTACATTCTGGTCTTCCTCTGATGGCCCTTGTCAGAACAAGGGGACAGTTTGCACGTGTTGGGTCTTACAGGGATTTCTGTCTCCCTGCAGAGAGTGCACCTTCAGGGAAAATTGCTCTGTGTTCAGCAGAGTAAGTTGGTGAATCACAGACAAGACTGATTCATCTGCAAATAACACAGAGGGTTGCATTGGATAGCGTTTCTTTATTTTCTTTTTTTTTTTTTTTCTCAATTAAAAAAACAAATGCCAGATTCCTGTGGAGGCAGTTTAAGCACTGCTATTACTGTGTTTGTGACTGGTTCCCACACGTGAGCTTTGTGATGAAAATTAGGCTATTAGGAACAGCCAGTTTCTTGGAGAAATTAGAGAGAAAAGATGGAGGGGAAGTCATTTTTTCAAAAATAAAAACCAAATCATCTAACATGTTCCCAGTTATACCAGATGGGGCCTGCTTCTCTGTGTCCTTTATTAGGGTAGACCAGGAGAGATGTGACTGAAGGAAAGAGTAGTTCACACTTAAAGTTACACTTAAAGGAGGCTCAGGTCAGTAATTTATTAAGTGATCAGTGTTTCTAATCAGCCTCTCAACCTTGCAGCTTTTCAGCATTCAGACTTAGTTCTGAATTTTGCATGAAGTTGCAGTTCTGTAATTTGTGTGCATCTGACTGTCCTGGACCAAAAGAGCCCTGATTTTAAGAATATTTGAAAATTAGACCAAAATTAGAGCCTTTTGCTCTTTTCTATACATTGTGTAAGGTGCTGTGTTTAAAATTATATTACTCCAGTGGTCTTGAGCAGAATGGGCTAAAAATGGACATGTCACAATCTGAAAGTGCTGCCCTTCCTTGGGTTTGGGGACACAGATAGAGCAGCCAGCCCTATCAGAGTGCAGCTTCCCTGAGTGTCACAGACAAAAGCAGCTTAGCCAGGTCCCCCTGCTCTATCAGCTTTACCCAGTGCACTGTAAAATTAAGCCCCCAAAAAAGCCCCAAAGAGCTCCACTCTTGTGACGTGGACAGAATTGAGTTTATTTACAGCCAAATGGCATTTTTTTAGCAGAAATTACATTTGTTGACCTGGTATTTAGCTAACAGGTTGGACAAATGGCAGTGATGATTTTGAAATTTCTGAGTCCATCGCCTAAAACTAAAACTTACTGGCTCAATTATCAGGAATTCTAAGCATGTCACCCACACAGGTAGTTCCCTAAGGCTTACTCAGATCCTGAAGAGTTGCAATACTTTTCTAAATCTGTTTGTGGATCTCTTTTGGAGTGACATTTAGGCAGCCATGTCACCTGGCATTTCTGAAATCTACACTGCTGGTGGCTTGTTAGCTGTGAGGGAGAAAATTATGTGGCCATCTCAGACCCTAAAGAAAGAAAGGAATTTGGGAAGGGGAATTAATTCCCTAATCTGGGAATTTGGAGCCTGTTTCTGCTCCCAGCACTGTGGCTAACTTGTTAGCTGACCTCCAGATTTTGCAATTCCCAGCCCTGTGTGTGATGCTGGATGCAGTGAGCTGTTACAAAGCCCATCAGTAATTTTTACAGGATAATTACAGAAACACAAGCCATGTACAGATGGAAATCATGGTGCAGATGTGTATCAAAGCAGGGCTGTCTTTCAGGTGGCCCAGAGGGTCATGGCCTGTGCATTTGCAAATGCACCCCCTGCTCTAAGGCTGTGAGTGTGGGGCTGAGTTTAATTGCTTTTTTGGGATTATAATGAGAGCTGTGACAGCTCTGGCTGTTGCCAGTGGGTTTGGGCTGTGAGTGACAGACGTTCATTGAGGGCTTTTGCAGTGCTCCACTCATTACCCCTGAGCTGTAATCCATCATGTTGGAAGACTGTGACCCTTGGAGTGAGCAGCTGTGGTGCCCGTGCCACGTTAATTTGTTCAATGTTTTGTGGCATGGTTTTTCACTTTGCTCCAAGGGACTCTTCTGAATCCTTGTTGATTGTCAGTCCAGGTCACTCAGCAGCCAGAGGGTGTTTCCATTGCCCTCTCAGGGCTTGTGAACCCCAGGACAGGCAATCCTCTGGTGTAAATTACAGAATCACAGAATCATTGCCTCATTTAGTTTGGAAAACACCTCCAAAATCAAGTCCAACCATTAACCCAGCACTGCCAAGCCCACCACTAAACCATGTCCCCAAATGCCACATCTGCACAACTTTTAAATCCCTCCACAACTCTTAAATCTCTCCAGGGGTGGTGACTCCAGCACTTCCCAGGGCAGCAGTGCTTGGCAGCACATTCAATGTGGAAATTTTTCTTAACATCCAGAGCAAACTTCTGTGTGGTCAGCGAGGCTGCTCCTGGGAAGGACCGACTGCCAGCAGGAGTGAAGGCCCAGCATGCATGAGGCTTTAAAATGCTCCAGCTGGTCAAAACTATTCTGCCTGTTGATCTCCATTTCAAAGGAAATTGAGTCACTTGGAGAAGTTGCTAGAAAATAATGGCTGGTGACATCCTCGCTGGTGGCATTGAATGCTGTGAAATAGCAGCAAAGGGTCGAATTCTGCCACCCATTATCATGTCAGGCATTTCTTTTGTTCAGCTGCAGAGCCTGGCAGGGACCAGGAGAAAGTCTCACCCCTCCAGTCCTTTCCTTGTAGCTGCTTTTATTAAACAGGCGTTGGTTCCTGTCAACGTGAATAAAGGGAAGAGAGAGCAGTTCATTATCCAGTGTATCACTTTGAGTCTAATACTAATTAAAAGCTTTGCCATCACTTCTCTGGAACCTATTCTTAGAAATTATGTAAATTAATTGGAGTTTTGAAGAGGAGCATATGCCAAATCCTAAGTAATTCCCTGCTGGCTGAGGCAGCTCCAGCACTGGAACCAGAGAATGGCATCAGGAATCTTTTTTCTTTCCTTTTGTGGCTGCAAAAATATAAAGCTGCTTTGGTAAATTCTGATGATTCTCTTTAGCCAGTATATGAGACAGATCAAATATCCAGACCCTGACCATTTTCCAGAGAGGTTCAGTATAAAGGCTTTTTCTCCATGAAAGCTTTTCCATCTCAAAAATGACATTTAACACAGAAAGGGTTTTTACTTCCACAGCATTTCTCCAAAGAAATGCATGTTTCTGCTTCAAAGAGGATTTTGACCCTCAAAAGGGAGACGTACTTGAGATCCTGTGAACTCCCCTTGTGAGTTCACTCTTGCTACTCATTTAATGGGGAAAATATTTACTTGCTATGCTGAAAGACAAGGGAGATTTGATCCCAAGGTACACAGTGCTTTTGATGTAAAATACTTTTAAATATTATTAGTGGGTTTTTTTTCCCCCATCTGATTATTTTTCCCCTTTGAAAAAAAAGCCAAAACAAATAGAAGGAGAAACACCAAAGAAAATGGTTCAGATAAAAAGGAGAAGTAGTGTGGTTTGGTGTCAGTATATTTTGGTCTCAATCAACAAATCACTTTAAAAGTTGATTAAACTACTTGTGTGTTTAAAGATAAACATGATTAAGTACTTTGGTGGATCTTGGCTTATTACATATTGAGGCTGGATCCGAGCGTGAGTTGAATCATGGAACGTTTGTGGGGAGATGCAGGTGCACATTTTGCAAAGTTGCCTTTTCTTTACAACCTCACCCCAAGGATTAAGAAAATCCGAGCGTGGGTCCTCATGCAGCAGGAGGCAGCCCTCCAGTCCCAATGCTATTTTTCCTTTAGGGGTTTAAAGTTCAGTGCTGGTGATACTGGAGTTTTGCAGCCATCATCTTTTCCCTCTGAAGCCTTTTCAGTATTAAAGGTGGCAGTTTTTGACAGGACCTTAAAGCTCATCTCCTTCCACTCCCCTGCCATGGGCAGAGACATTTTCCACTATCCCAGATTGCTGGTCTTGAGCACTTCCAGGGATGAACATCCACAACTTCTCAGGGAAACCTGTTCTAGTGACTCACAGTAAAGAATTTATTCCTAATATCTGATCTAAATCTGCCTTTTTTCAGCTTAAAACCATTCTGCCTCATCCTATGATTGCATGCCCTTATGAAAAGGATGCTCAAACTCCTGGATGTCTGCTCCATCCTCAACCATTAGTTCCTTGGGCTCTGGGCCATTATTCTTAAATATTCCTCATCAGTATTTTCTTCTCCTTTGAGACAAAATTCATTATTGTTCCGTTGGTGGGTTTTTTTCTGCTTTTTGTTTCTCACCAAAAAGGGCTGCAGGTTGGTAGGATGAAAACAGCAATTCATTTAGCTGTGGTTGGAGCTTGTAAAAATCCTTATCTCTAGCAGCAGTTGGAATGTAAGATCCCAAAATAGAAGTTGTTAAGCCCTTACAAGTGCAGACAGTTCTTGGGAAAAGAAAGCACAATGAAACACAACTTTGGATCAATAGAAAATCATTTTAGAGCAAGAATACCACGTGTGGCAATGAATGTAGATGGGATTGTTGTTGCTAACCACTTATTAGATAGCAAGCTTTCTGCATGTATTTTGAAGTAGTCTGTGAGTGTGTGCTAAATACAGCATCATCTCTCTTCATGCTTGTCTTGGCTAATGCACCAGTGGTTTAGAAATACTGCGGGACATTTTTATTGAATGAACTCAAAATGCAGTCATTACCCTGGAATTAGGGTGGCAGCTTGTGTGGCTGTTAGATAGGGATCACAAGGGATGGAGTAATTAAGTGTTAAACTAAACTGGTGGCAAACCAAGGAGTTGAATCTGGGTTGCTTCTGAATTTCAGGACTGCATCCTGCATGCCCAGAGCTGCTGTGGGGAACCCTCTGTGTGTAGCTTCTGGTGCAGCCAGGTTTTATCCCAGGTGGAAGTGTTATGCTGGGGATGTGCTTGAACACAGCTGCCTGTTTTCCTACCATCATGTTCTCTGATCGCCCACATTTTGGTTCTGAGTTCACTGTCCAAGCTCTAATCCATTTCCAGTCTCCTGGCTGGAAAAAAAATACCTTTCCATATTTCCATCTTGGAGAGCAGCCCAGTGCTTGTTTTGGTGCCCTGCAGGTGCTGGACATGCATCAGGGTAAATCAGGGCCATGCTGAGCTGTTTGCATCCATCTTGTGCATTACCCTGGAGGGCTTCAGTTTGAGTCTTGGCACCTCTGGACCCTCAGTTGCTCCCAGAGGGTGATGTGGGTGTCAGAGGTGGAGAGGCTCTGCCCACAGGAGGTTTTCATGCAGCAGTTTCTCAGCCAGGTCCTCATTTTGGTGAGCACAAAATCCTCGTGGACCAAATGCTGGTTGGATGCCTGAGATGGACATAAACTCTGTGCTTTAGGTATGGTGGGCTTGGTGCTGTAGATGTGTCCTCTAGGACTCAGGTTGTCCTGTCTCTTTCTGTGGCTGGGTTGGCTTGAAAGGAACATAGGACCAGCTAAGTGGACCAAACCCACATGGATGTCTTTCAGATAGATTTTCAGATGTATTGGCTTCTTCTTGGTGTCACCACGTGTTCCTCTTCCCACAGGACCATGCTGATTTGAGAAACCATTTCTTCACTGTGGGGATGAAGCTGGAGGCAGTGAATATGAGGGAGCCATTTCATATCTGTCCTGCATCAGTGACCAAGGTGAGTGCTCAGAAAGGAGGGAGGGAAAGAGCTTCTCTGTGAAACCCTTCCTGATTTCCACTACATTTAGGGAAAAATGTAGTGGAAATCAGGAAGTACTTAAAAAAAAGAGTGGTACTTAAGTGGCTGGAGAACACATTAAGGAATAGGTTTAAAATCCATGGATGTTGCTAATTAATTCTTTCTTTCCCACAAGCATCACCATCTGATTCCATGCACTTAAAACCAATGGGGATGAGCATGTTCATCTACCACTTGCATACAAAAAGAAAAAGATCCCTCTTTTGTCTTTATCTCCCCTCCATCCATATGTATTTTCCCTGCCCATCTGAGAAACTTTTGGAAATAAAACAGCTGCATGGAGGTGGTAGCTGGATATTTAATCCACACACTCAAATACAAGACAGAGGAAAGCTCTGGGGTCCTCAGGATCATCTCCAGTTGCTGCTCAGCTGTGGGACCCTGAACCTCAGCACTTTCCATTGCTTCATTTCACCCATCTCTGAAACTCAGGCTTTGATCTCTTGGGTAGAAACACTTTGATGCACAGGTGTTTAGGTGAGAGCAAATTATTTTCAGTTGTTTGATCCCCAAGTTTGGCTGTTTCAGCTTTCCACGTTACCTAATGTTACAGCAAATCTAACCCCTGATTTTGGTCTCTTCTTTTTCACCCCTTAGGTTTTTAACAATCATTATTTACAAGTGACCATTGATGACTTGAGACCTGAACCCAGCAAAATCTCAATGCTTTGCCATGCAGATTCCTTGGGGATCTTGCCAATACAGTGGTGCCTTAAAAACGGAGTCAATCTCACACCTCCCATGGGTTTGTATTCCTTCTCAGTGATTTTTAGGTTTACTCTGAAGCACATTTGCTTGTTATTATTGCCTTTAAAATTGTGTTGGTGGTTGCTGCAGAGCATCAGCTGAAGTATCTCAAGCCAGAGTAGTTCTCTGGAGTGATTGGGGCTGTTCTGGCTCCTACCAGCCCATGAACATCTCAGCAAATGTTTCTTGCTGGTGGATTGATGTCCCTGTGCTTTGAAGTCTGATTAAGGCTTGTGAAATCCTCGTGAATTCCTGTGGGATGAATCCTAGCAGTTCTTTGTGTGTGTAGAGAGCAAAAGGAGCATTAAAAGTCCAATCACTGCAGAGGCAAACCCTGTTTCATCCACGTCGGTACAACAGCGAGGCCAAGCAGAGCTCCTAAATCTGAATGTCTGAGCTAAAAACAGCTGCCTGCCCAGGAGTGTGGAGGGATTTCCTTGGCTGTCTCAGCAAATCCCAGGGCACACTGCAGGCAGTGTTCAGGTCACAGGCAGGAGAAACAGCCTCCAGCCCTGCTGTTCCTCAACTTTGTAGCTGTGCAGTTAATTACTCCCAACTTCAGACAACCACCTGTGGTGCTCTAGCAATATTTCTTTGCTTGAAAAATGTGTTGGTTCCCTGGAATTTCAGGTTTTTGAAGCTGGCTGGGTTGTTGGTCTATAGCCAAAAATCAATGTTGCTTGGGAGTAAGAAAAGCCTCAAAAAAAAAAAAGAAAGAAGCTAAGTTGTGTGTATGAACTTTTGCCTTCATTTTGGAAAAAGCATGATGCTGCCAAACCCAGGGAAGGGAAGGGTTACTCCCTACCAGATTCAGAATCCTCTTATCTATATCCAGAGTGCTTCTTCAGCACATGTAATTTGAAATTCCCACCAAAGTCCTGGAGCCCTGTGCCTGCAGCTGCATATGGTGCATCCATGATTGCTCTGCTGCTTCTGCTGAAATAAATCTGCTGTCTGGGGCTTCAGCTCTCTCCTGCTGAAAACCAGGTGTAATGATAATGCCTGTGTAAGCACTCACTGATACTGGCCAGAAAAGTTGCTAGAAATCAAAGTAAATGGAATATTTTGCGGATTTTCCACCCAAATTTACATGCAGTGTGCCCAGGCAGGATAATTAACTGAAGGAGACCATAAGCTTAAAAATTTCCAATCCATGCTGACACAAAGCCTGTCTGAGATGGTGGTTTATGGGTCAGGTGTGTGTGAAGTCTATTTTAGATGCCAACATTTGAAGACATATCTGAAGCATCTGTCATGTGAATATTTTTCAACTTGGCCAGGTCTGGTGGGAGGTGTCCCTGCCCATGTCAGAGGGGTGGAACTGGATCATCTTCCAGGCCCCTTCCAGCCCAAACCATTGTGATTCTGTGATCTTGTGTGGTGCCTGGTTATTGAGATCCACCTGAGGAGGTGCAGAAAGTCTCTCCTTATTCCTCTGGTGAAAATCAAATTGGCTTTCTGCTCTGAGATCAGAAATCCTGGGGGAAAGCTATTAAAAAGGCAAAAAGCCAGTGGCAGATAGATGAATTCTATGAGTTGCTGTATTTTTTATACTGTGTGTAAAGGCTGCATGTCCAAACTGAATTTTAGCACCTTAAAACTTTTTTCTATGGCAGACACTTTCTTTGAGTTACTAAAATGTAATCAGATATTAGAATGAGTCATTTGAAAATAAGCACAAACTAAACACAACAAAAACCCAGAAACCACTAAAAAAAAAAGCAGATGGAAGGTGAAAAGCATCCAAACCCCTGGTTAATATAGGCTTGACAAGGAAGTTTTCTGATCTCAGAATCAACTGATTTTTTTTGGTCAGAACAATATGTCAGGTTGGGATATTGGAGTTTGGAGTCCTTTATTTGTCTGATATCCATTCTCTTTCCTTTTTGCTTATCAGGGCTTTATTGAAGACAAACAAAGAGTAAATGGGTCATGAACAGGAGGTGCAAATATTTGCTACTTGAAATAGAGAGCAGCATTTTCCTGTACAGTGCCAAAAATGAATACCCATTAACTGCTGCTGTATAAACATTGAACAAGCTCTGTTTATATTTATTAGAGCAGGATTTATAGACCACTTCCCTTTAGAGTAACAATCATTGTTTTATGAGCTATTATTAAGTGGGGAAAAAAAAAAATTGATAATGTTCCTTGTTGTAAAGCTTACTAAGGAAAAGCCACTTCCAAAACCTCGTGTGCATTTGTATTATACTTGCTTTGAATTAGCTTCTGATGCTGGGCTCTTCCATGCCCAGAGCTGAGGTGGCAAACATGGTGAAGGTGTTGCATGTTTGAGGAGTTGTGCAAACACAGCTCTCAGTGCTGTCCCTTGGGCTGAGCCTTCCAGGGTGTGAGTGCTATGTGCTGATGGAGGCCCTGGGCACCTGGTACCTCCCCGTGTGCTGGGGGAGGCAGAGAGGTTGGAAAGGACCTCCAGGCAAGCTGGGCCATCAAGTCCAACCTTTGATGGCCACACTGTCACACAGACCACAGCACTGAGTTGCTTCTTATCACTTCCACCCCTTCCCTGGGCAGCCCATTCCAATGCCTGACAACCCTTTCAGTGTTAGAAATTCCTCCTAATGTCCACCCTGCCCCTCTCCTAGTGCAGCTTAGTGCCTTTCCCTCTCCTCCTATCCCTGTTCCCTGGGAGCACAGCTCGATCCCCCTGGCTGTTCACCTGTGGCATTCAGATTTTCTGAAAAATCCTTTTGCCCAGGATTTTTCTCCTGGGAAGTTGAGAAGCTTCAGAGAAAAAGGAAAACAAATTTTTATCTCATTTGCTTCTCCTGTGTTGTGCTCACATGTGGAATGTGTTTGGAGATTGTTTACCCACAGGTGATTGTTCCATTGGATTCTGCTGTGGGTGGTTTTCACTCTTTGGCCAGTTAGTGCTAAGCTGTGTTGGGACTCTGGAAAGAGTCATGAGTTTTCATTATTATCTTTTTAGCCTTTTGTAAGTATCCTTTCTATATACTTTAGATATATATTATCATTAAATAATAAATTAGCCTTCTGAGAACCTGGAGTCATATTCATCATTCCTTCCTTCATCCTGCAAATACAATAGTCCCCTCCTGTCAGGGACTTGTGCAGAGCCAGGAGTTCCCTCTGAGCCTCCTTTTCTCCAGGCTGAGCCCCTTCCCAGCTGCCTCAGGTTCTCCAGACCCTTCCCAGCTCCCTCAGGTTCCCCAGACCCTTCCCAGCTCCATCCCTTCCCTGGACAGGCCCAGCCCCTCCAAGGCTCTGTGGCCCTGAAGGCCCAGAACCGGCCACAGCCCTCGAGGTGCAGCCTCACCCTGCAAAGGCCACAGACAAATCCGGGCTCATGTGAAATCAGTTCCTGGGTGTTCTCCTCTTGGAACCCTCCCTGTGCTGCTGCAGAGAGTTTATTTTTACCTCCCCAGCTGCCCTTCCTGGTTCCATTCCTGCTGAAGCCTGAAGGAAAAGGCTTCCAGTGGTTCCAGTGGTGCAGAGCTGAGCGGGGTGGTTGCGTGGTGACAGCACAGTCACAGTTTTTGTACCTCACTAAAACATCTCTAATAGGCCTTTTCCATCCACTCTGACAAGATCTGTGTTGATCAAAATTGAGATGCAAACCCTATCCATGAGGGGGTTAAATTGGAGATAAAAAAAGAGATGAAGCGTTGTTACTATGATGTTTTTTGAAAATTTTTCGTTGCCCAGGATTTTTTCCTGGGAAGCTGAGAAGCCTCAGAGAGGAGTGAAAACAATAATTATCTGATTGCTGCTCCTGTGTTTTGCTGCTTTGGACTGTGGCTTAGACATTGTTTACCAACAGGTGAATGTTTGATTGGTTCCATGTGAATTGTTTTAATTTAATGACCAATCAGGGACAAGCTGTGTCAAGGTTCCGAGGAATTCCAGGTTTTTATTATTTATTCTTGTTAAACCTTCTGATGTATCTTTTTTCTTTCTTTAGTGTAGTTTTAGTATAACATTTTTAATATAATATAATAATAAATCAGCTTTCTGAAAATGAGAAACCAGATTCTCATCTCTCACCTCATTCTAGAAACCCTCACAAACACCACAAAGTGTGAAGAAAATACTGTTGCAGAAATTGTTAAAAAACAGTGCAAAGATATTTTTTGTATGAAAAAAAGAACATTTTTTATAAGTAACTACCCTTTTTTTCCTTCCCTGTGCATGTTTAGTTTTTTAATTATTATGCACTTTAATGCCCCACAGAGACAGGCATCATAGCTCAAGGCTTTATCTCAGTAATTTGTTTGTCATGAATGCAATTACTAGGAATAGAAATCATCTTATCCAAGATACTTGGATCTTAGCAGGATGCTTGGCATGTTGTTTTCAAAAATTTTGCCTCCTTTTTTTGGGATCTGGCAGACTGATAGGGGATTATACTCAGTATTCCAGTCCTTGCCTATAAAAAAAAAGCCACAATTTTCATTGTCATAAAAGATTCATTCACATTTGATCTTGAGTGTCCCTTTTTGACTATCAATGCAAAAGGCATTTAGGGATGTTCTGTGAAAGGAGGCCAGGCTGAGATTTCTAGGGAGATTGAGGGGAGAATTTGGCCTTTGGGTGACTCCTGAAACTTTCCATAAGAGTAGTTCTGCAGTAATGTCATTAGAGTATCCTCAAGCCCCTGGACAGGATTAGCACTCACTGGTTTCAAGCACTGCAAAAATAGAAACTTAAGAGGAAGGCCAAAAAAAAAAAAGCTCCCAAAAGCAAATGAAAAATCCCCCAAATGTTTCTGTCCCAAGAATTTATTGCCTAAATTGCCAAGTAGGAATAGTGGATGAGCAGAGGTCTGATTTGTCTTTCTATGATGGGACTCCTTGAGAGATGCTCATTTAAAGGAATCCCTTTATTTTACCTAGAAGCAGAGGCTGAAGGGATGATCTGCTTGCTGAGGCTGTTTGAGGGGGATCTGCATTCATTTTCCTGCTCTGCTCCAGATTTCTGTAACATTTTTACTGTGATGGGATTCAGCTCACACACCCTGAGCTGCTGGGGGGCCACTCAGGAAGGGTACATGAATGAAGAGAGGGGAATTTATCTCCTGCTTTGAAAAGGAGGATGGATCAGCTCCTGATGTGCTGATCCCCTCCCTGTCCATTCCTGAGGGAGCAGCAAATATCCCATGTCCTGCTCCATAACCTTGTCCACCTTTTAGACATCTAAAAGCAGGAGAAAGAAGAAGTCTATAAGTAGCCCTATGTGGAAATTTGGCACAGTGGCACTTGTCATTAGTTATGGGTTTGTTAAAAGTTGGGAGGTGCTCACAGAAAAGGGAAAATAGGGGAAATGATTGTGTCTTAGTACTTTTTAGTGGAGTCTTGGCAGTGAAATGCAGATGTGTGAGTGGAGGCTGGAAGAGCCATTGGCTCTCATGGTGTGTGACCATAGAATCACAGAATCACAGAATTTCTAGGTTGGAAGAGACCTTTAAGATCATCGAGTCCAACCCATGTTCTAACACCTCAGCTAGATCATGGCACCCAGTGCCACATCCAGTCTTTTTTTAAACACATCGAGGGATGGTGACTCCCCCACCTCCCTGGGTAGATGATTCCAGTATTTGACCACTCTTTCTGTGAAAAAATTCCTCCTTAATTCCAGCCTGTATCTCCCTTGGCACAGCTTGAGACTGTGTCCTCTGTTCTGTCTGTTGTTGCCCGGAGAAAGAGACCGACCCCAGCTCAGCACAGTCACCCTTCAGGAAGCTGAAGAGAGTGATGAGGTCACCTCTGAGTCTCCTTTTCTCCAGGCTGAACAACCCCAGCTCCCTCAGTCGTTCTTCACAGGGCTTGTGTTCCAAGCCCCTCAGCAGCCTCGTTGCTCTCCTCTGGACACGCTCAAGCATGGGGGCCCTGCAGGGGTCACTGAGGCAGGATGAGATGCTGAAACACAAATCCTCATCTCCTTGTGGTCTGTTTTGTCCTCTGTGGTGTGGAGTGGTGGCTGATGGCTCTTTTTGTTTTGTTATCCTGCAGGTTACCCTGGCCAGGACTTTGACTGGGCAGACTACCAGAAGCAGTGTGGAGCTGAGGCAGCACCTCACCTGTGCTTTAGAAATGTAAGTTCTTCCTTTTGCTCCTGGTCAGCCCATGTGAAACAAAACAGCTTGCACAGAAAAGGTGCTGCAAAGCTTTGAGGGCTTCCTCCCAGAGCACTATGAGGATGCCTTAGGTAGAAAACTGGGGGAATCTTCCAGGTTTCCGTCCCTAAAAGAGAAAAAACTTATTTTAGTCTTGTCTTTATCTGTAATTATCCTGCTCTTCATCCCCTCCCTGGTTTTGTACAGCACTAAAAGGATCTCAACTGGTTATTACTATTAATTCAAGTGCTACTAAAAATAATTCAGGTAAAGAAGTTGCATAGTATCATTTGTTCCTTTTTACATTTTAGGTGTTCTCTCTGTATCCCAGGGATACAGAGAAACCAAACCACATGTATTAAAATGCTAAATCTTGAAAATGAAGGGGAGGATGATTAACCCTCATGGATGCTCTGGTCCTTGGAACAGTTCATGTCCCTCCTTGATGCTAAAATAGTGATGTGAGAGTGATGGATGCCATTAAGATTCACAGCTTTTGAAATAATCTTTTGCAGGCTGTTTTATGGCAGTGACAGTCCTGTGTGGCTTGATCTGACAGATATTCATTGCTTGGGGAAAGGCAGATGTAGCCTTCTGCCTTTCCCAGCAACCTGGTGCTCTCCTTCATGTGCCCGTCAGCTGATGAAGGTTGAGATGGCATCAGTAACTGAAAATACTCCTGATGGTGGTACCTAAATGTTAGTGGTGCACCTAAAATGAGCACAGGAAGCTTTGCAAAGTGAAGTGATGTGGTGAATGATGGACAGACAGGTTTCTGTAGGAATGTTACAGAAAGTCACAGGACTGAGGGATGTGGTATTTATGGAAAGCAGAATGGAGACAGGCACCAGCTGTGGTTTTCCATGGCTTTCCTCGTCTGTGGTGGCCTAGGGGCAGCCTGGCTTGGAAGCTTTGATGGTGAATTAGTGAATTTTTTATTGATGAACTCACAGGAACTGTACCATGAGCAGAGTCTGACTTGGGCGTCAAACCAGAGTAAGGATTTCTTTGCCCAATAGAGGCCATCTCCCTGAAGGGACTTAAAGCAAAGATTTCCAGCAGTCCTGAGGGAAGCTGGACAGTGATGCATCACACCAATACAGTGGGGCTATTTTTGCATTTCCCTTCTGCAAGCATCCCCACCTTTTCTTTATATCTCTTTTCATTTTGCCAGCTAGTGGATCTCTTCTCTCAGCTGTGGCAGCCTTGAGAAAAGTCTCTGCATAATATCCTCTAAGATTAAGTCAGGTCTGGGCATTTTTTGGTCCTTCTTTTTTTGTTTTTAAGGAAACATTCACCAGATGAACATGTGTCTCTTATTCTTCCACTCTCAGTAACACAATTCTTTTCAGAAGGAGCTGCTCTGCTTTCACTTGTGCAGCCTCCTGGCTGGCTGGTCCCCTTGAATTGTGGCTGTGAGGGGCTCTTGGATGGAAGCTTTCTTTGCATCTCCCACCTCGTGCAGCCAGACGTGGTGCTGGCACTGGAGGTGCTGTAGCTGTTTCCCCAGGAGGGATTTTTTAACAAGGAGAGGCAGTTGTGGAATGGATTGACGTGCCCAAATGCTTAGTAAAATAAACTCCACCTAACTGTTTTGCCATTGATTCTGTATAAATGAGCCTCCAGCACCGAACTGCAGTGAAAGGAGCCAGGGTGATGATGAATGGCATTTCCTTGTTAGGCAACATAAAAGGCATTTTAACAAACTCAGCAGCTTTTGCAGGGTGAAGCTGATCTGTGTGCTGAGCAAGGCTTGAGGCAGTCCAAGGTGTGCTTGAGAGTAGCAGAATGTTCTAGGATGGAAAAGAGACCAAAGCCATGAGTTTTTAGTCTCTCAGAGAGCTCTCAGTAGTTGTTCAAGGTGAAGTGCCCATGGTCCTTGGTGTTGTAGCAATGGAAGAAGGGTTGAATTTGAGCCTGGCTTCCAGTTTCTCACATAGGATGAGGGTTTGGTGTCATTTTGAGTCAGTGGCAATTATTACCCATCCCAATTATTATCAGTAAAAAAATCTCATTTCAGAGAGGGAACCCTCTCTGTGCTACTGTGTGCAGAGAGATGCAGAGCAGGTGGAACAGAGGGGAGGGAAATCCAAGGAGAGGAAGCCCTGGTATGGACACAGGTGTTGCATTAGTGTGTTTTCAGGGAGAGTGGTGGGGGAAAAACTGGGAAGGGGCTGAGAATAAATGACAGGAGGGGACATTGGAAGGAACAGTGGCAATGAGCACATCTGGATTCATCTACACTCCAGCCAATGTACCTGAAATCCTTGTTCATTAAGCTTAAAACAGAATCACAGGATGGTTTGGGTTGGAAGGGTCATTAAAGACTGTCTAGCTCCAGTCCCCCCATCCCATGGGCACTGCTACCATCCTCTAGATTGGTTGCTCAGAGGTCCACCATGAAAATTCCATGAAGAAAAGCACACTTGAAAAGGTTACTCAGATATCTTCAGCTCCAGTCAGCTTGGGTGACTGAATGCTTGAAGAGGTTTCTCTGGTCTCAGGCAAGGTGGTTTTTTGCTTTGTAAAGTTTCTCCTAGCAAGGTGAGAGATGCTTAAGCACTGGAGTTCTAGGAACCCTTTGGGTGGTATCACATTAACAGAAAATGGTCATTAGCAAACATTCAGACATCCTTGGAGCTGATGTGGAGCAGCTTCCTCCCAGTCCCCTCAGAGTCAGGGATAGGAGTAGAACATGACATGCATTTCATCACTGAGTTTTCAATGGGTGCTGGTGCAAACCTGCTCCTGCATGGGCTCCTCTCTCCAGGGTCACAGCCTCCTCTGGGTGTCCATCTCCTGTGACAGGGATCCTCCAGGGGCAGCAGTCTCTACTCCCCTGCAGATCCCCCATGTGCTGCAGGGGCACAGCTGCCTCACCCTGGGCTGCACCAGCCCAGCTCTGATTTGGCTCTGGATGCCTTTGCATTCTTCAGGGAATCCTGTCCTTCCAGCAGAAAGCAAACCATGCTAAATTTATGCTTCCCAGCACACAGTCTGGTTGAAGTTGTGCAGTGCTGCAGTGCCATGTTTCAGCGTTGTCTCTTGCCTCTTTTCAGACATCCTTCAGCCGTGGCTTCACCAAGAACATGAAGCTGGAGGCAGTGAACCCCAGGAACCCTGCAGAGATTTGTGTGGCTTCCATCACCTCGGTGAAAGGACGGCTGATGTGGCTGCACCTGGAAGGTACCTGCTCTAAAGGCTGCTTGTGTTTGTCTGCTGCACTCACTCTCACTCTCTCACTATTTCACTCACTCACTCTCTCTCTCTCTCTCACTATTTCACTCTCACTCTCTCACTCTCTTAATTTTATCCTTCATCCTCTGCACAAAATTGCTCTCTTCAACTTTCCAATTTTGTACATACTGACGAGTTATGTTTTCTGAGGAATTACATTTACCTGCTCTTTCTCTGGGGCAGCTGCAAGTTCCTTCACCCTTCCATCCACATGGTCTTTATCACCATGATGACAACCTCCTCCCTGCCACCATCATACACCCTCATCCTAGGAATAGAAGTTTGCCTCACTTGTGCAGCTGAGACTTCTACAGCAGTTCCCAACCTGACAGTTTGTACAGGAGGAGAGGTCTCTAATCAAAGCCCTTAAAGTTGGTAAAAACATTGCCAGGTAACCCAAAACATTGTAATTCCTCCCAAGTGTTTGCTTTTGGTAGAGCTGTGTGCAAGGGCAGGTTTTGGTTTTTGAACTCTAAGATTGTTTGCCTTCTAGCTCAAGGTAACAAAAGCTTATCTGGAGCCTGGTCTGGACACAGGGCAAATATTATTTTTTAATTGCTGGAATCAACAATTGTTTGATATTTCATTCCCACTGAGGCTGTTGTTGAATTTACACCCATCTGATCAGGGAATTTGACCCATTTTGGGGACTTCTTTTCTTAAATGACCAGGTGTCTTCACTTGTATATGCCAAAGATGTGGATAGATGCAGGAAGAGAGCAACACACTCCCAAGTTGCTTCCTTCCCTCATCTCTTTCTTCCTGCCTCTTACTCTTTTAATTTCTTAAAGCATGTTTTTTTACAGCTTACCATAAAAAAGTCCTGTGTACATCTACTTTCTTTTGAGTTCTGATATATAGGTGCTTTAAGCTTGGTTTATATCTCAGTACCAGGAATTGAATGATCTGTCGTAAACAGAAAAGATGCAAAAGACTGCAGAAAACAGAGAGAAATCTTTGCTGCTCTAGGAATACATCACTACAGTATGCACAGTGTTATGCAAAAAGCAGGCATTAAAAAAAAAAACCACAGCCAACTGCTTGCAGAGTTGTAAAATAAATGTGGCTTGAAGTGAGGCATGGGGTTTTTTTTTACTCCATAAATATAGTGTTGTTTCTAACTGATTATTTATATTCTGGAAGCAGCAAGGCTCCCCAGTTCCACTGGAGCCCCTCACTGAAGACCTCAGGTCCCACCATTTATCACAGGCGCCTCTGCAGCTTTCATGGTTGCCCTCCCAGTTTCCCAGTTGGACAGCCCAGGCTGCAGCCATAAACCAGGAGCACAGGAGTTAAGCAGGGCTGAGTTAGACAGGGCTGAGTTAGGAGCACTGTGTGATAAATCACACTTTGTACAGTAGCAAAACCCTGAACTCGAAGGCGAGCGTTTAATGAGCAGCAGTGCGGTTCCCCCGTGGTGGAGGAGAAGCTCAGGACTGATGGGATGCTCTGTGCTCTCTGCTACTTTATTACTCATCATCTGCATTGTTAATTTTTACTGGTTCATTTTAAATTTTAGAGCTTGAAGCTTTCTGGTGTGAATTTATACAAGTAATAATGCACGCTCCCTGCACAGCCCAGGAATTTGAGGAAAACCCTTTGGTTAATCACTTCTCCAGGGAGGTTTCCTGTAATTTCCCCTTCTGCAGTTTTCTGGAGTTGCTGCTCTGTTCTACCCATCCTGTAAAATTCATAGCAGACATTTTCCTCACCCTGTTTCCATTCTCCTTGTTTTCCCTTTAACCTCCCAATTCCCACGGACATTTCTTGCTCTGAGAAGAGAGCAGCATAAAACGCAACAGATGAAACTAATGAGTCTCAGAAAAGCTGTTTTCCACTCCTGTGAGTGAGGCCAAAGGAAGCAGTAAGATGTTGGAAGTGGAAAGCAGGGTTATCAATTGCCAGAGGGCAGAAGCAGTGCCAGGGAGGACAGAGGAGCTGTGAATATGTCTTACAAGAGGAACAAAAGTGTTGCTGGAGAACGGGCGTTGTGCTGCTTTCTTGCTCCTCAGGGTGACTGCAGCTGTAAACTTCAGAAGCAGAATGTTCATAGAACCACTTTGGTTGGAAAAGACCCTTCATGTCTCATTTATTGTTGCTTGTAAGCAGGAGAGTACGTTTCATCTGGTTACTTTATAATAATTTTGAGCTGTAGAATAATTAAGATTGGAAAGGACCTCTAAAAGAATTGAGTCTGTTTTGTCAGAATAACACCATCACAATAATGAAGCAATTGGTTTTCCCAGACCTTGTGACATTTCAGTGGGGTCTGTGTTGATTTCTTGCTCTGTTTAGGGCTTGATCCATGGCTTGCTCACTGTGTGCATGTCTTGCCACTGACTCACTGTTGTCACATGGGCTCCTTGCCTGGATTTGTGGTGTCAGGTGGAAATGGAGCTCCCCACTGGAGCTTTCATCAGGTTCAAACTGAGCAGTGACCATGTGGTATTATCTTGTGGAGGGAAATGGTTTTTCAGGGAATTTCAGCAGCAAATACAAGATTTCAGCTGAAATCTTGTGTTCAGCAAATTGTGTCCTTGCCCTATGCCTTCATCCCATTCTCTTCCCCCTACTCCAGTGTGTATTTTCAATGGATAGTGCATGAACACAATGCAGGGCTCAGGGGAACACCATGAGGACATCCATGGATCTACACAGACATCCTAATTGCATTTTTTTCATTATTTCCTCCAGCAGTGTTCACCTATTTCCCTGCCTCCTTTGAGGAGGAGGCTTTTTTCTGCAGCCACACACTCTGAGAGCAGCAGGTTTATTACTGATCCAAATGCTGCACCTCAGCCTCAGTGCAGTTCCCATCACAAAGTTCAATTACTGTTTCAATTACACCACAAGCCCTTGATGAGCACACATTAGTGGCAAGCTCCCTGTAGTCCTCTGGCTGTGCACAGTCAAACACTTGCTGCCTTTAGCAGGAGGCAAAGATGTTCTGACAGATGCCGAGGCAAGGGTGATGCAGGGGGAGCTGCTGATCCTTTGGTCCCTTTCATTAGGAGATCACCCCATGCTGGTGCTGGAGCTGTCTCTCCTGGGGTGGAATTGGCAGAGGGAGGAGGTGAAGTTGCTGGCCCAGCTGTACCAGCAACTTGAACTTGAATTGGAGTAGTTAAATGGTGCAATGACTCAGGACACAAGGGTTGCTTTAGAAAGAACTCAAAGCCAGCAGGAATATCTTCATTGGATTTTAAGTGGACATCAGGTAAATTAGGGAAAAAAAAAAAGTAGGAAAAATTTCCTTCTTTGAAGGGGTGGTCAAGCATTTTAACACGTTTCCCAGGGTAGTGGTGGAATAATGTCTCTGGAAGTGTTCAAAAGTCATGTAGATGTGGTGCTGAGAGACATGGGTTAGTGGTGGGCCTGCCAGTGATGGGTTAGTGGTTGGGCTTGATGATCTTGGAGGTCTTTTCCAACCTAAGTAATTCTTTTGTTCTGTGAGTGGGACCCACATCAATGAGGACAGGAGGTTGTCTTCTAGAGGAGGTGTATAACCAAATTGGAAGATAATTGCTTTAACTAGAGACTTCAGGTGAGTTTTGGAGTCAGCATTGTGACAGAGACCTTGGTGCATGTGTCCCACTTGGGATTTTTATATTTCTTCTCTCCTGTTGGGTGATCAGCTCTTGTTTCATGTGAGGAACTCTAGGAGAATTCGTGGCACTTGTGGACAGAAGAGTGGGTACCTCTCCCCCTTAAAAAATGGGACTCAAGGGCAGAGCTGCTCAAAAAAGCTTCAGGGGAGCACTGGAACATCAAAGCCTCTGGGATACACTCTCCTACCATTAAGAGCAGGCATTCAACAAGTCCTTCTAACTCAGTTATGCAACTTCACAAAATATCCAGGGGTCAGCCGGGCTACCTTGTTGAGGAATATGTTTAACCTCCCTGGCTTTTGGCTGCTTCACTGCACACCCTCAAAGTGCTCTTAATGGGGTTTTCCTCTGAACCACATTGCACTGTAAATGCAGCAGCCTCATCCTTCCTGTCTGTGCAGAACTAGAGATGAAATGGTGCCTGATTGGGGTGCAGGGGAGCAGATTTATTTTCACATGTTCCATCATTCGCTTCTCCAGGCTCGTAATGGATGCTTGGATGGCTCTGGGCTTGGTGTTACCGTGCCTAAATCCCATTATAAATTTGTGTTTATAGGTTCACAGATGCCCTCTCCAGAGTACATTGTTGATGTGGAGTCCATGGACATTTTCCCTGTTGGCTGGTGTGAAGCAAATGCTTATAACCTCACCCCACCACACAAAGCTGTTTGTAAGTACATGGATGGAGACCTGAGCAGTGCAGATGATACCAGGGATTTTTCCTAAGGTCTCTAATCCCATTTTTGACACTATCAACCTACTCAGGAGACCAATAACCAGGCTATTTACAGTACACAACCAAGTGTACACAACCAAGTGTACTTCAATAAATCATAATAAATCTAATTAGTGACCAGACTGGAATTATACAGTTTGTATTTTTCTCTGTGATCAGCCCCTCCAAAAATGGAGTTGTCTGTGCTGGGGGAGGCTGTTCCATGGTTTGGGATTGCAGAGGGGGTTGTGGGTTTGCAGAGGGGCTGTTGGTCAGTGGGGTTGTCAGGGTTGTGCTGAGCCAGGTTCACTCAGGCAGCTGAGTGGATCAGGGACAAAGTCCTCAGATTAAAAAAAAAAAACTCCATAAAATGTCAGGTAGAATGGATATACAGAGGCCATCCAGGTGCCCCTTTCCCAAACAGGATCTGCTTCATCTAAATGGAGAAATAATTGCTGCCATTCTGTGATGGAATTTCTGCCCTTTCCCAGGGCATCTGTCCCTTATTTCACTGCCCTTGCCAGCTCAGAGATTTTCCTTGTGTTCAGTTTAAATTTCCCCTCAGCACAATTAAGCCCACAGTGTTTTGTCCTGCCTCCAGTGCATATTAAGACAAATTTCTTTCCTTTCTATTTGCATTTGAAGGCAGTTCATGAGAAACTTGGTGTTGTTCTCCTGTTCCAATATATCCAATCTCAAGCCACCAGATGAAAAATTTGCCTCATTGTTTATATTAATTAACATCTGAAAGGCAAATTTTAAAATGTATCTTCCCTTCCGAAGAGTTAAATATGCTTAAGTTAAAAATCAGGCAGCCAGAGCCTAATTTAGGAGAATACTGCTATGGCAACATTATGCAGCCTTATCACAAGTTATTGCTGGGGATAAATTATGCTGGAGGTAATCATGCTTGTAAAATGTAATCTTATCCATATGTGGTTCTGTATGGAAAAATATTTGTGTTTTTATTTTATTTTTTTTCTTTTATGCTGATCCCATAAAACACAATATTAGCATTCCAGAGGAAAGATTAAATGTATTATTACATCCTTAAAGTAGGTTTTAATGATGTAGTGACTTACTTAAAAAATACCAAGAAAAGATGGTGATAGTAATTAAGTACCATTTCATTGTGTTCAAAGTCATTTTATAGTCAGTGCATTTACACAGCTTTTTTATGCATTCTGGGTGTACTTAACAGGACAGAAGGGGACAAAACTATTTTTTTCTTTCTTGCTTCATTTTTGCAGTGCGAAGGAAGAGAAGAATTGCAGTTGTGCAGCCAGAAAAACAGTAAGTTGTTTTGGTTTTTTTTGTTATTTAAGGTGGTGTTTTCACAGGAATGCATCAGGTCTTCCAGGGGGGATAATACACAGCAGCTGTGTGGCTCAGTAACTACTGCTCAGATACTGCAGCACAGCCAGCAAGAGGATTCTTTGAAGTCTGAAATATTTGTTAGCATATTAGAAAGTCTCTGTAACAGCAATTTTTTGTTGGCTGGGGCTGTGCAGCCCCTGTCTGATGGCCATCAAGGGATGCTTATGGAAGATGGACATATACCAGGAGGGCATTTCCCTGTCTAGCTCTTGCAGTTTGTAGAAACCTGAATTTAAGGGGTTTAAGGCAGGATATTTGGAGCCTGGAGGTCTAAAGCTGACACATCAGAGTGTATTTTCAGAGAAGGGGTGGATCTGGCTCCTTCATCTGCAGTACCCTGGTCTGTGATCAGCCATGGCAAAGTGGAATTGTGTTGAAGGTATCTCTGCTCCCCATACCAGGCTGTTGCTGGTGTAGCTTTTGGTCCAGCCTGGGGGCTGCTTCTGGCCCTTTGTCCTGTCTGATGCTATTAAATACTCCAAATACTCTATGAAATGCACCCCATTTCTCTTTTAACAGGTTACCATCCACAGTGCCTGTTGAGAAAATACCTCATGACCTCTGCCCAGTTCCTCAGCTAGACACAACAGGTAAGGATCCTTATTTCAAAGAGCCATGTTCCCAAATGGAAGGGGAGGACCCCAGAAAGGCAGTGAGTTCTCATGGGGGTGGGGAGATGGAACCACATCCTCAGGGGCTGTAAGGTGGAGTGAACCCACCTGTGGCACCCCAGGTGAGGGTCTGTTTCTCCACATGTCCTGCTGGAGCTGTCAGAGTTCCCCTGGAGCCTGCCCATTGCAGATGTTGATGTTAAGACAAGGCTAATGACTCTCTCTGGTGGAGATGGGTGCAGGTTGTTGATTGACACTGATGAAATTGGGTACAGCAGGACCTGATGGGTCCCCTCTCTTAGGTCAGGACTGTGTGGTGTGGCTGCTGCTTCTGCTGAAGGCAAATTCCTCTCCCCTTTAGCAGTGGCAGGAGGCTCTGAGTGCAATATTGATCCAATTGATGGTGTGAACCCAGCAGCAGGGACAGGATTTAACTCACTTTATTTCAGCAGGCTGTGGGACACATATTGGCATTGCAGCCAACACCCCATTACAGTCAAATGGGGAGAATCAGGGTCCTTTTGGGTATGATAACCAAAAAAAGTGGATAACCACTTGGAAGGCATGTGAGCCACATCTAAAAGTTCCCATTTCTCTCCGTGGTCTATGGAGGAGCCCAGAGTAATTAGCCCAGACAAGGAAAACTGCTCTGTAGACCCATGCTGGGTCAGGGAATGGCACTGCAGGACTTGTGGGGTTGGACAGGAGCTGAGGAGGGGTTTCTGAGGCTCTTTCTTCACTGGGAGAATGTTCTCCCTGAGCTGACTGCCTGTCTGTGAGGCTGTGTCCCCCTGCCCTGTGAGTTCTGGGACAGCCCTGGCTCCTGTCGTGGATTAACTCCTTTCCCAGTCCTCCTTTCAGCAGGGTGTGCAGATAAATCAGTCACTATCAAAACCACCTCATTTTCCCATGCTGGAGGGATTTGAATAGCAGAGGCTTCCCTACCCTCTATTTTGTGCCTCCTTTATTCTCCTCCCCTTCCTCCCACATCCAGGAGGAAGAAGTGTGGAAAATAGAAGAATAGAAACTTCCACAGGCACAGGAGGGTTTAATTTACAGCCTTGGAAGAAGCTTGAATTGATGTAAAAACAAAGTACACAGACATTAAACAGAAAAATCATAAACTCATGTTCTATAATAAGTAAGAATATGCTTCAAGTGAGAAACTATTGATGAAGGGTTTATAATGTAAGGGTGTAATTGTATAGAATAAGCTAAGAGTTTAGAAGTTACATTAAAAGCATATGTGTGTACATGTGATTGCAACCCATTAGATGAAAGTATACACATTACAGTAGAAGTAAGTAAAGGTGATAAATTAGAAAAACAAAACAAACTTTGTGGCAACTATCCATTAAATTCAAAAGTTATATATTATCTTGTAAGGAAAAACTTGAGACCATTTTGAGCTATAGCTGACTACTTCTCTTAAATCTCACAGCCTCTAAGATTGATATTTATTTAAACAATAAATTGTTTTTAACCCAACTGTAGCCCCATCCCTTGGATTAAAACAATGATAATAACAAAGAATTGCCCTTGGTTTATGGTATAAGAGTGCTGCAGGCACCTCACTGCTGCTTTCTCCTTGCAGGCACCATCAATGGGAGGTACTGCTGCCCCCAGCTCTACATCAACCACCGCTGCTTCTCAGGTCCATATTTAAACAAAGGCAGGATTGCAGAGCTACCTCAGTCTGTGGGGCCTGGCAAGTGTGTGCTGGTCCTCAAGGAGGTATGGCCCAGCTCTCTTTTGGGGGGATGTCAGAGGAAAGGATGGGTCATGGCTTGCCAGACCCAGAATTTGCAAACAAATGCGCTTAAAATTGTCCTGGAGTGGTTTCCATGAGGCAAAACTGCAAGCCAGGAAGAAGGGGCAGGTTTTGCATTGTGGGTTTTGATGGGAGAGCTGGTATTTTTGAAACATGGGGAGTTCTTTTGGTTGGAAGCAACTTCACTGTGGGTTGCCATCAACACAGGAGCAAACAGCAGTGTCATGGAGACATGGGCATCTCTTTTTGGAGACATAAACAATTTCCCAAGGAGCAGGACAATGGCAGTGGTCCAGCATTGGTCCCTGTTACTTTGCAGAAAATATTCAAGCTTATTATGGCCATAAGCTCAAGCTCATTCTGCCCATGGGAATCAGTTCCAAATTCTGGGAAGGGTGAAAAGAAAACATTCAGGGTGTTGCTGTACCTGATTCCTGGTAGCTGTTGCTGAGATGTGAGAGATGCCAGCAGCATGGAGAGCCACGGGCAGGATGGAGGTGAAAAAATTGCAGCACAATTGAAGTTCCTGATGTTCCTCAGCCCTTTCCACCCAAGGCTTGTCCTTACCTCCACCACTGATGCAGTGAAGCATCATCCTGTGTGTGTACCCTTGAATCCCAAAGTTTTAGGTGAGTTACAAGTAACTCTTGTGTAGTTCAGTACCAAACTTATTTTTACAGCCTTGCTGTTCATTATTCCCAGTGCCAGCACAGGTTTTCTGCTGGGACCACTGGTTTATTGTGGTTTCTTTCACTGGAAGAGGCAAGTGAGGTGGCAGTGCCTGTTGTTTGACATCAGCTGCAAAGTTTGTCTCATTTCTGAAGTATTTTCTTGGTAAACAAGTTGAAACCTGGAGCCAAAGACAATGGAGACATCAGCTACTGCCATCCAGCCATTGCACCTGGGCAGAAAAGTGGTGACTTTAAGGTAGTTGTATGTAATAAAGGCTGACTTGAAGTTAAATTAAAATAAACACATTGTCAGCTTTAGTTTTAGTACTGGGGTCAGAATATCTAAGAAGCACAAACAGTTCTTCATATGTGCCAAGAACTCCTCAGCAACCTTGTAAAATAAAACAAGGTGTCTAAGTTCTTAAGACTCCAGGTGATCTATAACCTCCCCATATTTTAGAGAAATATGCTGTAAAGATTAATTGGTTTCATTGCTTACTGCTCTTACTGTTTTTAAGACACTTTGCTCTTTGTCTATTTAAAAAGAAAATGGACCATGACATAAGATGCCTTTTAGATCCTAGATGATCTAATGAAAGAATCCCAGATAACTCTTCTGCTCCCCTCTCTCTGTCCCACAGACACATCAGTATTCCAAGTTAAAAAAATAAGTTTACTGCCCTGCTTTGAGGCCACCCTGGGATTTAGCATCTCTTATTAGGTAGGAATGTGGGATTATAACTCAGATAGAGGAAGGAAAACGAGTTTTTCCTCATAAGAATGCTGATCATTGAGGTCTTGAATAGGAGAAAAGAGTTGTGATCATATTTTTTAGCTGTACCTTGTCAGTGATATCTCCTAAGGAAACTTCATCCATCTCAAAACTTGAGACTGTTTCAAGGGGGATGGAGATGGGAAATGTGTGAGCACCAGAGAGCTGTCATGGGAAGAAAAGTGCTGAACTGCCCAGTGGCATCAGGCACACCAGATATACTCAAAAAAGAGCCCCTGTGCACATGGAAATACATGACATGGAGAACTTCATGAATACCAGGTGCTTGTGAGGTGGGGCAGGGGCTTGTGATGGTGCTGCCTGATGATGTTCACTGGTGTGACTCCAGCTCAGTCAGCTCTGAAAATCCAAAGGCAAGCAGCATCAATATAAAACCTCACTGATGGACAACAGCAAAGGCTGAGCTTGCCTAATCCCCCCTGTGCTCCAAGGCACCCAAACCAATCCTGATGCTGAGGGCTGAAATTCAACCACCAAAATCTCCTACTGGTCACGCTCCAGCCAAAGGAAATTTGACTTGTCTGAGATGGTTGATGTAATTTTCCATCTCCAGAGAAAGTTGGAAACTGGTCTAGGTTTCTTCACTGGTTTTGTTTAAATCACAGTTAATTTTCTTTTCCAAAATTCTGTTTGTTTGCATTTAATAGAGTGCAATATGAAGTGATAGTGTTGCTAGAAGGTACCACTGTTACTATGATGGTGGACCTTTGCTGTAGGGTAAAATGCCAAACCCAGTGACTCACATGAGATACAAGAAGAGTAAAAGCCAGAGGTTTTAAATTTTAAGACCAGAGGTTTTAATTTCTTTTTTTTTTTTTCCTTCCGTGAAAAGGAAATAATTGTTCTTACAAAACACTCATTTTTTTGAACTGAGTGTAGAACTTTGCAGAGTCCTGCTGGTGACAAGCCAGCTTTGAGAAAAGTCCTGGCACTGTGGGTGCCTGTGCAGGGCTGCAGTTGATTAGGTGTCTGGGAGAACGCCCAGACAGGGCCACACTGGTACTGCAGGGTTGGGTTTTCTTTTCTTGCTCGTTTCCCAGCTATTCTGACAACTCATGCAAGCACCATTTCACTGGTGAGGGGGCAGGACAGCACTGCTGGTGGAAATTGGTCAACAAGGTGCCCCAGCAGCCAGTGGGGTGGGTGTAGGGGTGTGCTCAAGGAGAGCTTTGCCAACAAACTCCTGTCCAGGGCTTAAATAACTCCCTGGGTTTGCTGATCAAGGCACCTGATGAGCTGTGAACGAGTGTGGCAGCCCCCCAGGCACTTGATGTTTTTGAAAACCCACTTCTGGCTTCCTCATATCAAGTGTCAGAGTCCAGTGCTTCTCAGTGTGTGTGGGGAGAGACCAGCAAGAGAGATGTGGGTGAGCAGCTGGAAGGGCTCACTCAGAAACTGTCATTTCATAGCATTTTAAATGGTTTGGGTTGTATGGGACCATAAAGATCACCCAGGGCCAGCCCCTGCCATGGGCAGGGACATCTTGCACTATCCCAGGGTGCTCCAAGCCCCATCCAGCCTGGCCTTGGACACTTCCAGGGATCCAGGGGCAGCCACAGCTGCTCTGGGCACCCTGTGCCAGGGCCTCACCACCCTCACAGGGAAGCATTTCTTCCTCATATCCACTCTAAATCTACGCTCTGTCAGTGTTTGGTGTCTCTAATTGGACTTTTTTGAAGAGTGGTTTGAGTTATGTTTCCAAGGGCCCAATGATAAATTAAATTTTGCTTCTAGTAAATAACCTATCCAAGCAACTCCAGCCAGTGCCGTTTTACAGAGTGCTCTGCAGCATTAAGTGAAGCCCTTGCCTGAAAATGATTAATCCTGTAGGGTTTTCAAAATGCTAGCAAATCCTCAGGTTGCTGGATTTAGAGGGGGAAAAAAAAACAACCCAGAAAAAACCAACCAAACAAACATAAACACATTGGTCACTGCAGTATGACCTAGTTATTTTTTCATTTCTGATGAACTCTGTTCATGGTTGCTGGATAAACTTCATGTTCATCAATCTGAAATCATTTTGCAGGCCCCCAAGGAATTAAGAACAGGCGTTAGGTAACGAGCTAAATTAGATGAAAACCAATCCAGATTCACTGTGGGATCACTCATGTGCATACAATGCAGAGTGTTCAAACACACAGTCTGGTGCTGTTAAGAGATTTGTTTTCCTTGTGTTTATCTCCCTATGCCAAGGGTAGGCTATTAAAGCTTGGATTTCCTGAGCCAATAGCAAGAATCATTTTTATTCTCACTGACTTTGGATTAAAAGGATTGGCACATGTGTTCTCTGGTACAGAGTGGACACACACTGGGCTCCAGGCACACCTCCTGCAAACTCTTTTTGTGGAGACTTCATTGCTATTCTGTTAATACAGTCAAGGCACACAGCTCTCAGGCTCTTCAGTACATTGCTGACCTCTAATGTGTGAATTTCCCCTTCAGTGTTCACTGCGTGGTGGTGCACGTGGCCTGTACCTGGTTGTGCCTTTATTTCTGCTTTCATTTTTTTAATTAAACTGGTCCATGATGGGTGTGCAGTCTGTGCAATCTGCTTTGGGTGAGAGGGTTTTCCACAAAGACAAAATCAGCGGTTAGCAGATTTTTGGGGTTGAACAGAAGCATTTAATGCAGTTACCTTTTCAGACTCAGGTGTTATCCATGGTATGGCAACAGTTACATATTCTGGGACCCCTCCTCCTTGCATCCAGCACTTAACCTGTGCAGCCAGGACAGAAACAAGCACCTGCAAGCTGCTCCTGCCCGTGCAGCACCTGTGTGGTCAAGGACTGCTTTTAAAGCCATCATTGTTGCTGGTTTTATCTCCCCATAGGTTCTCAGCATGGTGATCAATGCAGCTTACAAGCCAGGGAGTGTTTTACGAGAACTGCAGCTTGTGGAGGACCCTCAGTGGAATTTCCAGGAGGAAACACTTAAAGCAAAGTAAGTCTTCAATGTGTGTTCTTTTATTTGGGAGGTTTCAGAAAGGAAACTAACTGGGGAAAAAAAAAAAATAGAAGAAAAGGGTTTTTTCCTATTGAGTTTTACTTTTCTAATTATCGTTTTGCTTCATTGAATTATTTGACTCATTCCATAGCAACTTCAGAAATGAAATATTCACCTGAACAGTTCATTTCTTTTGTCTTTCTCCAAGCAGCCATCCAGGTTTTGATGAAGTCAAGTCCTGAGTTTTATGATAAGCTGTTCTTATAAGCTTGGCTATTACTGAATGAACTAAATTCCCAGGTTTCTAGATGGAGGAGTATGGCTGCTTTTAAATTAGAGCCTGTCAGGGTAATGCAGAAAAAAATGGTGAGAATGAGTGGCACCAAAAAAAGTTCAGACAGATTAGCAGGGACACATTTTTTAGCAGGGGTGTGATTAGGGCAAAACAGATCAGAGATTCAGGTCAAGATTTGATGCCTTTCTAGAAAATATTCTTCAATTATCTTCTAAACAGCACCAAAGAATACTGAATTCCTCCTTCCAGCATTAAAATCTACCTGTTTATGTCTTCTTTATGTAATGGGCACTATACTTAGGATGTATTTCAACAATTGTTGCCTCTCTGAGAGAGGGGAGTCTTATGACTAAGCTCTCTCCAGAGTCCTTCTGAAGAATAATTCTTCCCACTTGAAGATGTATCTCAATAAATATTTCTTTGAAGAAAGCTTTCTTTGTTGACTAATGGTCACCTTAACTTTTTAAGTGCTGTAGTTAAATGCAGTGAATCTCACCCTTTGTACTGAACTCTGTAACTCCTTTTCAAAGAAAAGCAATTTTCTCTGGGTTATTTGATATGAATAGCTGCCAAACACAGCACTATTGATGGCTACTGTATTTGCTCTTTGCCCATGCAGGTATTGCAGAGAGTTCATGTGTTCTGTGGTTGAGGGAGGGACTTGAGAAACTTTTACTCTGTGTACACTTAAACTGCTTTCCTGAAGGAGGATTGCAAACTGAAATGGAGATCTGCTAAAAACATCCTATTTTCAATTTGCTGCTTTCACCCATGTGGAGTGTTGGGCTTTTGTGTTTGTTGTGGATGGAAGTCTAAAAGTCAACTTTGTGCATGCAGATTTTCATTTAAAACAGGTCTTTGTCCATGACCTGGTTTTCATTGATTCCAGGATCTCACATCTTGTGCTACAAATATCAGATAATTCACTCCTGCAGGTACTTAGCAGTTGTGAAATCAAGTTGTAATGCCCTATATTACTTAACATCCTCTCCTGCAAAGAACTGAGCTTACAGGCACTTTTCCTATTAGCAGTATCCTGAGTAGGATTTTGTTGGACTTTCCCATTTGAGTGTGGGGATCTGCCTTGTGCAAAAGCAGAAATACCTATTTCTTAAAGCTGCAATCCATATTTCTAATGGGAGACAGCCTGGGAAATGTTTACCTGACCATCCATGGTAGTATTTTACGTTGGCCCCCCCAGTCACAGTCCATGTTTGTGTTCCTGCATGCTGGCAGCCCCAGCAGGCATCCACCTCGCTCTCCAGGGAGTCAGGCAGCATCTTTCAACTTCATTAAGCCACAGAATGGGTCATCACAAGCTCAGAGCCCTGACAGCAAGCATTGAAGGGCTTTCTGAGAGCAGCAGTGGATTCTCCTCCTGTGTGGCTCCTGAGGAGACAAAGCTCATGGGGCTGGGCAGAACCTGGCTCCTGCAGCTCGCTGGCTCCTGTGGCTGCTCTCTTCACAGAGCAGTGCTTGTGGTGGTGCCAGCTTGTCTGTGGGTAGTTTGAGTACTTTTAAGAGTGGATGGCAGAGGATTGACATGACCCAAGACTGTCTGGCTACCCTAGGACTTCTTCTTTTTTCCTTTTCAGTTTGCTCCATCCCAAAGTCTTAATTGCATTTGGTTGTTCAGGAGCAAAAAAGAAAATACAGTCATGAAACCAGATACTGTGGAACATTCGAACAGCAAATGACACTTTCCACCAGGTGTGACAATGCTCCAGAGTCTTAAACAGAGATCTGTAATATGAAACACAGGTCTGCAATGAGCAACTTCCAGCTCCATGGGCTCTGGATGGTGCCTGTTGCTAAGGGTGACAGCTCCAGAGCCAGCTGTGATGGGACACTTCTTGTCACCCTCTTTCTGATGTGGGCTGGCACCTCCTTGGATCTTGGCAGTGCTGTTTGTCTGCAGTGCCTGCAGCAGGGTAGAGCAAAGGGATAGGTGAAGAGAAAGCTGCTTTTCCCACTGTTCCAAATCCAAGGTTTTGCACTGCCAGGAATGCATTATCTCAGTCCTGGGGCAGCCTGTGTTCAGTTCACTCTGCTGCCGTGAGTGACCACTGTGGAATCAATTACACTCACCTTGCAAAGAAGATAAAACAATTTAGATTGTCCAGAGAGATGTGTTTGCAGTGTGTGATGGCAGCTGCTTCCCATCAGCGCTGCTGGCTCCGTGTGAGAAGAGTCAAACCTGATTTATTGGTGATGATGAGTTAGAAATGTCAGGCTTGATCCTCCTGGGTTCCCATGAGGGCTGGTTGAAGCTGTCAGCATTCAACCCTTATAGTTCTGATGCTCTTAAGTGCAGTGCCTACATCTTGATTTGCCTTCCCAATTTTACATAAAATGCTTAAGGGACTTCATGCTTTTCAAGGGTTTTCATTTCTAAGGGCTGATAATGGGGCTGTTTGGATTTACCCATTTTTGCAGGGCTTTGGACATAAACAAAAGCAGTGTGTGCACAAAGTTGTCTCCTGGGTCTTGTATGAAGCCCAGTTGATCAAAATAATAAAGATGAGTATTCCTGAACTCCTTCATTAAATGAAATCCTGAGAACTGCTCAAATCCAGTAGCTGAACTCCAGGAATATTTACCCCTATGCCAGACATCATTGCTTATTTATGAGGCAGCATTTCAAAGAAAGCCTTTTCACTGCAGCTGCTTTAGAAGACTGCCTTTAACTTGTGATAGGTGAGGTGTTTGAAATCTTCTTTGCCTCAGCCTTTGCTAGTGAGGGTTTGCTCTCAGGCTTCCCAGGGCCCTGATCCTGTTTGAGGGAGTGAAGTGCTACCCACAGTAGGTGGAAAAGAATCTAAAAACCCTGGAAGCAAAGTGGATGTGTGCAGTTGGGATGTGCATGGAAGCAGTTGGGATGCAGCCAGCTCTGCCTGGGAGAACTGGCCAATGTCATTGCAAGGCGTGTTTGGAAGTTGATGAGGATGAGGGAAGAATGCTAATTTTTGGAAAAGACAATTCTGACACCCCTCCTTAGGAAGGACAAGAAGGAGGATCCAAGTAACTGTACACTGTCAGTTCAGTTTTCCTGGAAAGGTTATTAGCCAAATCATCTTGGAAGCCATTTCTGAGAACGTGCAGGACCGGTAGGGGATGGGCAAGAAGCAAAGGGTGAGTTGTGCCTGATGTGATGAGGTAACTGGTTTGGGGTTGAGGAAGAAACAGTGGAAATTAATTTGTGTTCATTTTGAGCAAGGCTTTACAAGCCAGGATCAGTGGAATGATTTAAACCTTTTATTTCTCTAATCAGGAGACTTAATGAGACAAGGCCTTAGAACCAGAGCATTCCAGTGCCCTTTCTGAATCCGGTGTTCAAGAGTACAAAATGCCACTGGAAGATGAAATAGCTTTGAAGGAAGTTAACTCCTTATGTTTGGCAGACTTTAAGGTAGACAGACAAAATGGAAATTTCTTTAAAAGAGTAGAAAGGAGTTTTCAGTCCCCCAAAAGGAAATTGAGACTTTTTAGTTGCTCAAATTAGTCTCAAGAATTGTCAGAACACCTTAGAATGGGACTTTTGAAAATGAGGTTCTCAATGTTCTTGCTTTTTGAAGTTTTTCAGCAAAAGACTTTCTGTGTCATCACACAGCAGTCCATAACTGGAGTTCTGGAAGGCAGTATGTTCTCATGAGCCTCTAATCTATTTTAGGGAGTTTCAACAGAAGAATTCTATTGCAAAGTGCTGTTCATTTAATATTTTTGCTCGTGGATCAGCAAGTGTACTTTTCATGGAAATAGTTGCAGCCTTAAGGTTTTCTCTGTGTTTGGCATCTGAGGGCAGAGAAGGGGAAAGAGGAAAGAAAGATTCTTTTGGTTTTAGCTGGAAAATCTTTTTTTCTTTAAAAAAAGAACAGCAATTTCTAAGAAAACCAAAAATATTATCCTTGACACAGCAATTTTCCAAGTCTCCAGTGGTGCCATGCTGTGCATGTAGATACTTGCTGCTTGCAGGTGGTTGAGAAGATAGGAACCCTGCTATAAGAACATAAATAGGGGCATCAGTAGTTGGTAACTTTCTGAGAGATGCTAATGGAAAATGTTTTCTGACAAAGGAGCTCCTACTACATGGCTGTCCTAGAAGCAGCTCAGATTACATTTGGTGGTGCCTGAGTTAAAAAATCTTTAGTGTGTGAGGAATATGGAAAATATTAGGAGAACCTGGTTTATAGTTGAAAGAGGTGCTGCCAAGACCAAAATGATGTAAAAAATACTGCTGTGGCCAGTGCTAACACCTTGGCTTATTGAGACTGATTGCTGCAGTCATGGAGATCTCCATTTTGCCATCCTCTCTGTTAATTAAAATGTGTGTTGCATTCAAAGCAGACGATGAAATCAGTCAGTTGTTCATTTTCCTAGTTTCATCTTTTCCTTTCAGCAGGCACTGCAGTACAATGGGTCCTTCCTGGGCAGCCAAACACAATAGGAAGCACACAGTTAGAAAAAGTCAGCCATCCTTGAATAATACCCATCAGGCAGCTTTCTTAGCTTATAAGAAAGAAGATCAAGAAGCAATTTGATTAGAGTGCTTTTGCAGGGAAACAAAACCAGATGCAGTCTTTTCATCCTAGTGCTGAAAGTCAGAACAAGGACAAATAAATGTGAGTTAAATTCAGATGCATCCAGACATAAAATGAGGTGTAGGTACAGGTGCTCCCTGTGCCATGATTCTTCCAGTGGGGAGACCCTCGAGGCTGGTGCTTGTCTGGTAGTGCTGTTTTAGTCCAAGCAGAGTTATTTGGGTCCAGCTGAAAGCAGCACAGTGAAATCTCTGAGAGCAGACTCACTGACCCAACAATCCAGGTTGTCGTTAAACTTCATGGCTGCTGGAGAAGTAATAAGTGCAGGAGTCTTTTCAAACACATTGAAAAGAAATATAAAACTTTCATAAGTAGATGCATTTAAATGCCTGTGGCATTTAGTGGTTTTGTTATATCAGGTATTGCCAAACCCTGCTCAGCCAGCCTGCCTCTGCAGCTGTTTCATGGGGAAGCTGGGATCATAACAGTGCTCTGTACCTGAAGGGAACATTTTCCCTTTTACATCATCTCTCCAGGTCTTTAAGGGTGTGTGAAAAGTTGGCTCATGAAGTCATTCATGCATTCAGGTGAATGAATCCAGGATTGTCCTGGCACCAAAAGGGGGATCAGAGCCTGGCACCTTGCAGGAATGCTCTTTCACATTTTATGCTGAGGTGATAATTTGGATTGTGACCTGAGCATGGTTGGACTGGGATGTTCTCAGACTCAAGTTTCATTTGGGTTTCCCCTTTAGAACACTTCTTGTGCCACAGTTTCAAACCCTTTTCTCACACCTCTTTGTTTCAGAAAGAGCTGTCTGAATGTTTTAGCTCTCTGGTCACATCTTTATTTCACCACCTCCTCCTCTTCCTCTTCCATATCTATCAGCAGCTGCTAGGAAACTGCGGATCTTAATACACTTACAAACGCTTTGTTTCATTTTTCCTGGTGACTGTATCTTTCTCTTTCCTTGCCTCCCATCCAGTAATCTTCCTTCCACTGTTGTTCCCTCTTTTCCTTTTGTTATGTGTTGCTTTTCCCTCCTCTGAGCACATTTGTAATGCCAGCACCGGGCTCTGGCATGGTTGTTCCTCGTGTTGCATTCCTCAGGATATGTAAGAGATGTTTTAAAAACCTTATCTCACTGTTTACAACAGCTTGCTGCTGCTGTTTAATAAATTACGGGGATAATTGGTTTTCCAGGGTTCACATCTACAATGTAGTACAGCAGGGATGTAACTGTATCTTTCTCAGCCATTTATCACTCAGAAACACTTCATATGAAACACCGAAATAAACGTTTTAGTGGCGTAGCAAATTTAAGACAAACCTTTCATTGCAGGTTTCTGCTCCAAGCATTCCCTGCAGGAATCAGTTTTTAGGACCTGTTGCTGCAGCCCTGTTAAATAACTCCAGAGACTCCTGATGAGTTCCTCAGGTTTTGCAGTGCCCACATCTCAGAGTGGTGAAGTCATCTGGTCCTGGGGTGCCAGAGATTGGTGTTTCACCGAGATACTTCTTCAATGAGTGTGTCCTGATAGCCACAGCTGGCACCATGAGTCTTGGGGATTGTTGGGAGCTGGAACATGATATGGGAGCAGGAAAGATGGCAATGGAGAAAACCAAAAGTGCACTGGGGGCTTAGAGAGTTGAGTGGTGACCAGAAAGCTCTGCAAGGTGTGTAAGCATCTGATCATGGGTCAATATATGAGGAGAGACTGCATCCCTCTCCCAAAACCTTTGCATCAGTTCACAATAAGGCCTTGCTCTCCTGTGTAGTATCCTCACCAAGCCTACTGAGGTTTTTTTCCTTCTCTTGCCATATCTACAGATATATCCAGTGTGCACATAGATTCCTTCCCAAATCATGTTCACACCTTCAATTTCCTTTCCTTTCTCGAGTCCATCTGAAATGGAGCCACTAAAAAAAGTGGAAATTTCTTTAAAAGAGTAGAAAGGAGTTTTCAGTCCCCCAAAAATGTTCTGCCTGCATTCTCAAGAGAGTCACTCTCCCAAAAGTCCCTGGGGAGGATCTCTCCCTGGCAGAGGGGGGTCTGGTCTGCAGCACCACAGGATTTTGCTGGATGGGTGACGTGGGGTCCTGTACTCGTCCCTAGGTACAGGGGGAAGACGTATAGGGCGACCGTGAAGATCGTGCGCACGTCGGACCAGGTGGCAGATTTCTGCAGGAGGGTCTGTGCCAAGCTCGAGTGCTGCCCCAACCTCTTCAGCCCTGTGCTGGTGGCTGAAGTCTGCCCCGAGAACTGCTCCATCCACACCAAAACCAAGTACAGTGAGTATTGGGAAAATGATCTTGGTGCTGGCTGGGAACCAGAGGAGTGGGAGGTGGTGTGTGGTGAAGAACAGGAGCTGTGTGATATGTTCATACTGTTGAGGATTCATCTCATCTAAGAGCAGTTATTTAATCCTGAGGCCACCACAGGCTCCCTTGGAATCCTGTACCAGAAAACTGTCCCTCTTACTGCATCCTAATGCATCTGTTTGATAGCCGTCACTTTTTGGAAGTCTTGAATTTTCTTCATATCTAAAGTTAACACAAGGAGCACATAAAAGGAACCTGCAGTGGGGAGCTGAGATTTTAACTTGCTACATCTGAGACAGCTTTGTTAGGTGAGATGAATCCTCCTTGTAAAGAGTTTCTGGCATACACACCAGCACAGGCCAGAGCCACAGTGCTGAGGTGCTGGAAGGTTTGAACACAGACTCTCTACTCAGTGTTTAATACTTAAACATGATCCTGCCTGTTCAGGAAGGTTGTTGTTAGTGTTCAGTTCTTTTTGTTGTCAATGTTATTGGAATTATTGGCTGTCAGACAGGTCAGGAAAGTGGAAGGGAGTGTTGTCCTTCTTCCACAAAGGTTGCAAAAAGCAGTGTAATTGACCTAAAGCAATTCTTTGAGTTCGGTGCCAGTAGAAGGAGGAACGTGCACAGGGGGATACTGAGATCCCTGGGGATGGGTTTCTCTAGAAATCTACACCTGAGCTGGAGTCCTGGCTCCCACTCGTAGCAAATGGAGAGCTGGAGGAGCTCCAGCTGAGGTTGTCCCATCTCAAAGTTGATGGTTTATGTGACTGGAAGAATTTTTCCTCAGAAATCCATTGATTTGCTGAAAGGCTCAGTTCAGTTATGAACTTTGCCACGGGTGCCAAGGGCCATTTTAGTTGTCCTGGTATACTCTAGCTCGTCAAGGACATTGTGTCTTTCATCCCCAGAGTGTGTCAAAAGGCATTTAATACAAACATTTAATGTAAGGTCAGAGGACTTAATTTCAGCCTGGTCCACAAAATAGTTAAAAGTAATAAAAACCCATTCCTTTGTACATGATTGAGGCTAGCTGGCCCTCTCCCCTCTCTGCTGAAAACTTCAGCAACTTTACCTCACACAGAACTGCATTGGATCAAATCTGGAACTTGTTGGCCTCTTTCCCTCCAAGTCACTGCTCAGCTCTGCCTAAACACATTGTTAAATCCTGAAGTCTTCATTCATCATCAATAAATCTGGATACATAGGAGCTGTAACACTCTGTGCTTGTCCAACATGACCTATTTATGCTGTACAATTTTTTTTTCCCAAATCAATTTATTTTAAAGTTTAAATTGCACTTAGAGTACATTCCTGAAACTGTAGCAAGGAGCAAGCCAAGGTTCCCTTCTTTGGTTGTTAAACTTTTTAATGGGCATTGTGCTTTATTTCTCCAGCTTATTATTATGGGAAGAGGAAAAAAATCATTAAGCCACCGATTGGGGAAAATAACAACCTGAAAAGTGGCCATGTCAAGCCAGCCAGACGCAGAAAGAGGCGGAAATCCATCTTTGTGCAGAAGAAAAGGAGATCATCAGCTGTGGATTCCAATGCTGCAGGCTCTGCAGAGGTTTGTGCCACACTGGATAAACCAGCAAAAACTCCTTGGTCTCTTCTTCTTGTCCCCCATTCTGCATTTTCCTTTTGGGGGGCTTCTCAGCACACCTGAACACTTCCAGTTTCTATTTTGGATCTTTCCTTGCTGCTCTCTTCCTCTACAATCAGACTGGTTTTACTGGGGCAGTTTGGGGATTTTTGCCTTGGCCATTTCAGAAGTAGCAAGCAGATTTCTTGCTCCCAGCCAGCTCACTGGCTGACATGCTCTAATATCTCCTTTTATTTTATTTCCTTCCTTAAAAGCAGGCAGATGAGCCTGTTGGATGCTTTGCACAACATTTAGCAGAGTGAAGGAGCTCTGTGATCCATGCCTAAGATCTCCAAGTATTGTAATAAATAATAATAGCTCATAGCCATTGTGGTTTCAAGGAATTTTGTATATTTTTTAACTATTCCTAATATTTTTGGCTCATAACATCAAGCCTTAGCATGCAAGCAAATGGTTTGTGTCCCAAATACATGGAATTTGAGGGCTCAGTCTTTCCAGTCTGCTGTGTGATATAACAGGTTCTGAGCCTCAGCAAAGATTCATATCCAGATTAAACCTGGAATAGCCTTAGCTCTGTGTGGGCTGTTTTCTGGGGGCTTTTCCCATGGTGGTAGTAACAGAGCTCGTGTGGTTTCACTTCCTCAGCTGAGTGCCAGTGATTGCTGCTTTGTGCAATGTGAAATAAAATTGGTTTACTTAAATTCCCTCCACTTCAGCTAGAGTAGGTTATTTTATTCAGCTTTCAGTTGATTGCCTGCATCTTCATGGCTTGGTCCTCATTTAGGTGTAGTTCTGCTTCATTTCCTTAGATTATACCTGCTTCAAAGGAACTTAAACTTATGTTAAGCCTAAATCAACCATTAGCCAAGTTTTTCAACCTTTCAGCCAATACAACTATCTTTGTCTAAATTGCTCTTTCACTCAAGACCTGAGCACATGGCTTTGGGTGCCTGCTCACACTTGGAACAGAGATAAGCTGTCAAAGCCATTTGGGCAGGTTATATATATATATATATATAAAGTCCAAAATGCACAGTTTCCATCAGTTGCTGAGTGTTTGTAAAGCCCTGTGTGACAGAAATAACAAGAATCTGGTATAAGGCTTCAAATGAACTTAGGGCTTCACCTCCAGCAGTTCAGTGTTGGGCTGAAAGCAGGGAAATCTGGGTGCAATCCTCTGTCCTGAGTTTTGCAGAAATGTCACTAAAAGAGTCCTATCTTGAACATCTAGCCATTTTCAAAAGGCACCAAAATGTCCCTTTTTTCAGGAGCAATAACACCCTAACGAATTTGAAGCAATGTGAAAGTTTAAAGTCAAGTTTCTGATTTTATTTCATCTCAGTCAACCTGAATTTCATTTTATCCTCTTAGTATTTTCCATTTCTCCTCCTGCACATCTGCAGTGCCACAAGTTTTGAGATACCAGCCCAGGACAGGAACGTTTCATGCCAGATGAGTCATTGCTGTTGACCTTTAGTGATGCACCTTTGCTGGGTGCAGGGTCCTGATAGCACAGTCCTCTCTGGGACAGACTGCCCGAGTTCCTGAGCAGTTCTCAGCCACAGGCAACCTCAGCAAGTTTAAGTGAGATCAGCTCTTTTATTAATGTAGTGATTTAGTGATTTTCAGCTCATTGTGGTTTCAGCCCTTTCAGCTTGCAGGTGCCCAGGCAGGCAGACACAGGGAGAGAGAGGAGAAGGCTGTTTGGAGTTCCACAGTGATGTCTTTATTGATTCTTCTGAGAAGGGTTCCAGTGACAGCTCTTCTACCAGAACCAGGCTAAACCAGCCCTTTATATAGGGTACAGGAGGATCAGAAATGGTCCAATGGCAAGGGTTAAAAGAAAGTGATCTATAGGGTTATACAGAGGGTTCCAAAAGGCAGAAGAGGGGCTTCTGGCCTATTCACCATGACTTGGCATTTCCTGTCTTTAGGCTTCTGCACGCCACGGGGCCCTTGCAGACCCAGGGCCTGCTACACTTTAGTTGGGAGGAGAAAAAGAATTTCCTGCCATACACCTTTTTTTCTTCTGCATTTTGTAACAAACCTAAATGTAGGGCTAATTCACTTACCGCCGTAACGAAAACTTGATAATTCACTTAAAATAAATGTTACCCCAGACCAGCACAGCCATGGGAGTGCAGTCTGCCCCATCCATGCCTTTGGATCTGCTGCTGTGTCCGTCTCTTGGGTGCTGTTTGAAATAAACACAGGCAGGAGACTTTTCTCCTTTTTAATGCCTTTATTAAAAGTGATCAGCTCGGGTGGGGACAACCGACGGGTCCACGCTCACACTGCTGCTGCTCCCAGGAGTGACTCAGGGGAGGAGGCAGAGTTCAGCTTTGTCCACTGGTCTGTGGGCAGAGCTGGAGGTTCCATCCTCAGGAGAGCATCAGGAAATCCCTTGTTTGCTTTTTTGGCCTGACCTTCAGGGTCCTGCCTCTAGCCGAGGTCCTCCTTGGCTAGGGCAGGCGTCTCTGCAGACTCTGGACTTTGTTCCTCACGTCCAGACATCACTTTGATCTCTTAATTCTATGTTGGCTCGTTGTTTTTGGGGTCTTTTTGGTAAGTTTGGTGGAGTGGCTTTCCCGTGGCACGCTGGCTCCGAGGTCATTTGCATGCCCTTCTTTCACTGTCCGAGAAGGGCCATCCACCTGGCAGCAGGCAGGGTGGGACTGACAAAAAGGGGAATTCTCAACAATAGGCATTTAACAACCACTCTTAACAGGAGATTACAACATGAAGCTAACAAAGAACTCTCCTCTGCCAGCAACCAGCTCAGCTTGTAACTCTGCAACCTTTTTAAAAAAATGGGTAACCTTTTTTGTGCGTGCAGGAGAGCGAGGAGGACGAGGCGGACGCGATGGAGGACGAGACGGGCAGCGAGGAGACGAGCTCGGAGCTGCGCGATGACCAGACGGACACGTCCTCGGCCGAGGTGCCCTCGGCCCGGCCCCGCAGAGCCGTCACCCTGCGGGCCAGCACCGAGCTGGACAGGCCCCCTGCCCCCGAGAGAGCACGCCGCAGCCGCAGGGCCCAGCCCCACTCCTGCAGCGAGGCCGACAAGGGCACGCCAGCCAAGGAGGTGAGAGCGTGTTTCATAGCGCAGTTCATCCTAAATGGACCTTCAGTGCTGGCATGAGCACGGGCAGGAGACCTTTCTCCTTTTTAATGCCTTTATTGAAAGTGATCAGCTCGGGTGGGGAGAACCGACGGGTCTGTGCTCACGCTGCTGCTGCTCCCAGGAGTGATTCGGGGTAGGAGGCAGAGTGCAGCTTTGTCCACTGGTCTGTGGGCAGAGCTGGGGGTTCCATCCTCAGGAGAGCATCAGGAGATTCCCTTGCTGTTCAGTTCAACATTCGAGCTCCTCTGTCTAGCCAAAATCTTTATGTTAGGGTGAGGGGTAAAAAGGCCTTGGCGGATACTGGATTCTGTTCCTCACATCTGGCCATCACTTTGATTCGTCAGTTTTGTGTTGGCTCGTTGTTTTAGGGGTTTTGGCTAGGTTTGGTGAGGGGTCTCTCCCATTGCATGCTGGATCTGAGGTCATTTGCATGCTGACTCAATGTCCCTTCCCCTTCACAGTCTGGGTGCCATCCTCCAGGAAGCAGCAGGGTGTCACTGACAAAACAGGGAATTCTTAACCATCAACGACAGGTCGTTAACAAAAACAACAGGTGATTACAACAACAAACAGTTAGAACTCCACCCTGGCAGCAGCTGGCCCAACCTGTGAACTCTGCAACCTTTTAAACAAAATGGGCAGCTTTTTCTACTCATAACAAGTGCCAAACTTTGCTGCTCTGAGGAGGGCAGCCCTGCCCTGGTTCTCCACTGTTGGACACCCCTCTGGCTGTCCTGGATGGCTCGAGCACCTGTCAGGGGGCTCAGAGACCTTAGCACAGAGCCCAAGACCCTTTGATTATGACCCATGGAAAAAATTACCAACCTTGTATGAGGATCTGCGAGCCACGAAAGTCTAAGTAGAATGACAGTTAGTTTGTCACAGGGTGAAAAGTAGAATTTTGGGGTTTTTAGAATGGGGTCCCCAGATGGAGGAATTTGGGCATGCCTTGTCCTTCTTTCTCCTTCTTCCTAGCCTCCATCTTCTGGGTGGTGGTGGCACTTTTGGGTTGGTTTAGGGTAGAGACAGATTGTCTAACATAGGTGATAGGTATTGGGAAATTATTGTAAATAATGTACACATAGTTTTTAGTATAAAAAGACAACACCGCCCTGAAGTGGGGAGTGTGCCACTGACTGACCCGATGGATGGACCTCAGCAGGTCAGGAAAAGAATGTTACAGATAACAGAGAATAAACAACCTTGAAAAGCAGAACAGAAGAATCCTGACCCCTTCTTCTGTTGCTGGGCTGGGAAAAGAGACTCTGACACATCTTGGGGTCATCCTGACCACAGAGACTCCGAGACTCCACAGGAGGTTGTTTGCTTTATGATATCACCCTTGGGCCAAGAATGACACAAGAACAGGTGAGAGACCCAATTGCAAGAGGAGAAAAGAAGGGCTTATTACAAGGGATTCTTATATTTTTATAGACCGATAGGATACATTCCACTTGATTGGCTAGTTAATAAAAAACACCTTTCTCACACACCATCCTGGAGAAGAACAGAAAAACAAAGTGAAAAAACACCACCCGTAGATTGTTTGTACTAACAAGTTATCACATTCTTACAACTCCCTAAAAATTCTTACAAGCCACTGGGCTAAACAATTGCCATTTCTGTCTCCCTGACAGGCTGGCATCCACATGATGAAAACCTTTCTTTGTTATTTTTTCCCTCACAGGAAATTAAGCCAGAAGAGGAAGAGAAGCTTGTCCTGGACAGTAACCCACTGGAGTGGACTGTGACTGATGTTGTGAGGTTTATTAAACTCACTGACTGTGCACCCCTTGCCAAAATATTTCAGGAGCAGGTAGAATGCTTTTGTCACTTGTCCCTTTGTGTCTGTGGTGCCTGTTCATGCTACAGGACATCCCACCTTGCTGGCTGGGCCTGGGGCTTGGGTACAGAGACTATGACCAGACTTCAGGTCCATCAGGCCGAGTTATAACACCAGTTTTGGCAAGGCATGAAAGCCCTACTTGAGTCAGGACCTTGAGTCAGATCCTCAGAGAGTCTAGAAACTCAATTGCCTTGTGGAAAGCAGGAGGTTTGGTCCTTTCATGCCAAGGTCCACGGTGCCATACTGATGTCCCATAGGTAGGAACCTCAGTGTAAAAACAGGTCATGGTCACCTGGTACACTCTAGGCTTTCTCCCAGACACATGAGTTCCATCCTGTTCTAAAATACTGGCCTGGGAAGCAGAAAATACTGCTTGAAGCCCAAACTGGCTATCTAAATTTCACTATTAACACCTAGATGTCCAAGGTGTGTAGACACCTAATTCCTGACTATGTTCCTCTGAAGATCTGCCAGTCAGGCCTTGGATGACCTAAATTTAGGAGATGCCAGTCTTCTCCCCATTAAGCAGATAGGTTTGCAGGAGCAAAGCCAGTGCTCTTCATCTCAAGCCAGTGAGAGTGTGTACAACCTATGTGGAAAGAGCCATTCCTTGGCAAATGAGTCGCAGCCTCTGCCGAGGGTAAAGGGCAGCACTAACGAGCTGTAGTTAGGAAAAAACAAGTGTAGTTAATTAATCAGTGGTGTGGCCAGCTGCTCACTGAACTGTCTCTGATTCTTCACCATGGATGACTCCAGCTGCTGTGGCTGGGAGAAGGTGGAGGGTGAGTCTGGAGCGAGTGAAACTCCCCAGAGCAGGATGCTGCAGTTGCTGTGTCACAGCGAGCTCCAGCCATTTGTTAACCAGCCTGGAGCAATGCCAGGGCTTGGAAGCCAAGCCTGTCTCCTTTGCCAGAGAGTTTTATAGTGGCTTGAATCAAACACAGATGACTGGAGCTTTTCCTTGTGAAGCCCTGGTGCAATGGTCTGTGCCATCAGCCTTCAGTGGAGGATGGACTGAGCTGTGGACAGTCTGATCAAAGCAGCACTTCAGGTGTCTAAATACTCCTTGTCTAAATCCTAAGTCAAAATCTTAACTCCAAGTCAATTTAAAGTGCTGCCTAATCAGGGCTGTCCTGGGGAGTTTATGTTGGCTGTGAGTTGCTGTGCATAGACTCTGATCCTCCCTAAAGGGTTAAAAGCAGTTTTGTGGCCTGATCATCTCAGTCTATTAAAGAACAAAGACAACTCGAGCTTTTTATTAAGAAGAGGATCATAAAGCCAGCAGAGGTTCCCAATAAAAGTGCTCATCCAGGGTACTGGTTCATGGAGTTTGGTGCACAGTTATGCTTGAGGGGAAGACATGACCTGCAGAGGACCTTTGCAGCCTACACCATTCTGGGATTGTAGGACATTAGAGATTGCAAGGGCTTTGGGTGTCCAGGCCCCTCTCTTGGTCATTCAGCAGTGGAACAAGGCAGGTCCTGGGTGTACCTGGGTACAGGGCATGGAGCAAGGTAGACATAAATCTGTGCTGAGCAATCCTGGCCAGAGGAGGTGGGGAAAGGGTCTGACTTGGCAGTGGGACCAGCATCAGTTTGTCCATTCTGCTCCCTCCTCTGTCTCCTGGAGTCTCTCTGCAGCCTGTCCCCTGTTTCAGTTCCTCAGGCATAAAATGGACTGATCAGATCTCTGTTGGCTCTGCAGAGGTTCTTTAGGTGATCCCTCATTTCAGCAGCTGGGAGGCTTTTCCCAAGCTGGGAGTTAAGGTGATAACCTATGCAGAGACACTAGACAACTTCTGAAAAACCATGTTGTATCTCAGGAAAACGAGATGAGCAATGTCCAAGTGAGAAAAAAGCAGAGGATAAAATAACTTAATTTTTAGGGCAAACTGCCCTTCTTGTTCCTCCAAACTAGCTTATGCATTCTGCCCTCCAGAGTCCACAAACAAAACCATTTTACCTGTGTTTCTCTCCCCAGGACATTGATGGCCAGGCCCTCCTGTTGCTGACACTGCCCACGGTGCAGGAGTGCATGGAGCTGAAGCTGGGCCCAGCCATCAAACTGTGCCACCAGATCGAGAGAGTCAAAGTTGCTTTCTATGCACAATATGCCAACTGACTGCACTTCTGCATTCCTTCCTCTCCTCCTCCTTGTTCCCTGTCTTTTTTACCATTTCAGCTTGTTCAAGGGGTTTTCTTCCCCCCTTTTCCTTTTTCTTTTCCAAGAACAAGTGGAATTGGAAGCACTGGGAGCAATCTGCAGGGGGAAGAAAAAGAAACACAAAAAGAAACGAGCTACAAATGGAACTAAATTTTCTGTACTTGTAAAGCACATGGAAAGACTGCTGGCATCTCTCCTCATGAGCCTCTCCAACCCATTGCCCAGTGGTGCAAGGCCAGCATGGATCAGCTGATTTGTCACCAAACCAAACCTACCAATGGCAGACACATTCCCAAGGAGAAGGGTCAGGCATTCCCAGGTGGTCATGGTTTGTCTAGGACAATTTCTGGACATGAACATTTCTTTTAGACAGCTCTGACACTCTTCTTTCATATTGAAATGTAAGTCATCATTTGTAGCATTACCTGGGGTTTAACTGCAAGTTTGATCTTGGTGATCTTGCAGTGATCTTTTTTTTTTTTCCTTCCACCTCTCTGGTTTTACAAAAGGAAAAAATGTTACACCAGGCATATAATGGTTATTCCTGACTGAATTTTGAAAGAGGATTCAACCCATGGTCTCTGTGATACCAGACAAAATTGCAGGGGACTGACAGGGGTGGCACAAGACCTGGTGGGGCAGCAGCACACCCTGAGCCACGCTGGCTCTGCACAATCAACTGGAAATCTCTGTGATGGGATCTGTACAGTGCTCCATTCTTGTACAGGAACATGAAGGCTTTCATAGTCAAAATCTTAACTCCAAGTCAATTCAAAGACCTGTCTTAGAGCCACAAGGTGACAGCAGACTGGGATCAGGGACTCCTGCTCACCCCTGTGCTCAGAAGAACCTGCTGACCCACACCAGGCTGCAGCTGCTGCATTCTCCTTCACTGGTTTCCTTCTTAAATTCTTTGGAGAAGAGGGAGGACCTTCAGATATAAATACTCTGGAATACATCCAGATCTTGCCCAGAGGATGTTTTAGGCAGGAAGCACTGACTCTGCCATGCATCACTTGGGAATTCCTGGCTTGCCTTTCAGCAAGTTTCCTGATTTGTCACTGAGGAATGGGATTGGTGCACCTGCTGCAGGCTGGACCAGATGCTGAGACTTCATCAGAAATGTTCTTACATGGGAGATGAGCAGGACTGGATCTGTTCTCAACTGTTGCTTTGTTCTCATGATCTTCTTCAAGTTTTAATTGGTTCAAGGCAGTGTTTGTTGCCTCTGCATCAAATGCTGGGGTTTTGTTCTTCAGAAATCCAGGAAAAGGGTTCTGTAGTGGGGCAGATGTTAAAAAAAAAATGGGGTTTTGACTGTATTTCCTGCTGACAGTGAAATGTGTCAGTACAACTGATTTGATAACTGCTTTGGATCCCTCTCAGGGTCCCCTGAAAGTGTCGCTCAGTGTTTCACCTCTGAAGACTGAAGGATTGAGCCCAGCAAAGTGAGAGAGCAGCTGAGAAAATCAGGGAGGCTGCTTCTGCCAGCTCCTCCTCGCTTCAGCCCAGTCCTGGTGTTCCATCTGTCAGCAGGAGACAGCTCCTGGGAGGATTCTGTCAGGAGAACTGGTGCATGAGGACATTGCAAGGAAGAGAAGCAGGAGGGCTGTTTGCTAAACAGCATCCCAGCACTGATCCTTTACCCATCAAACCCAGCTTCTTCTGCTGCTCAGATGTTCTTGGAGTTTCTGGCCTCTGGGATTTGTCAGAGACATTTCATGCCTTCTGGGACACACTGCAAAAATGTCATTTTTTGTCTCCATCAGCCTTGTAACTGTAGATATTCCTATGGCAGCTAATTGCTCGTGGAGGCATGACTGGGGAGCAGACACACACAGACTCTGAGAGCAACCAGCTCTAGTGCTGGCCAGCCAATGAATGGGTGAAGCATTGAGCCAAGAACATGGGAATCTTTACTGGCTGTTCAGGGAAGTTAAATCATATTCAAAACTAGAACTATTAAACAACATCAAAAAAGTTTTAATTTTATCTTGTGCCGGCTCTTTTATTCCTGCAGATTTCTCTCCCACTATTTGTCTTTCACTTTATTGCTCTTCAGTGTTGCCTCATTTATCACTTTCTGTCCTCCCAGAGAAGTTGATAACCTGAAATCTTTATGCTGAAATTACCTTGGGTGGTAAATGCTTTATTGTTTATCTTTAGTCTGCAGGTTGGGAAGAGTACAGGATTGGGGTACTGTTGGCTGTTGCTTTGGTTGCTTTCCAGAAAAGCTGGAGCTGAACTTCTTGGGTCATTTCTTACAAAAGTGGAGAATGAGTGGTGTGGAGTTTAACTGGACAATGTGCTCAGATTGAACAGAGATCAGAAGGAACTAATTGCCATTGCCTGGACATAATTTCAATTCTGGAACATCTGTAAAGCTTTGGAGTAATGTACTTAAAGGAGATGATGGGCATCCAATCTTGCTGGAGTAAAATGCCACTTCACTTTGCAGTGTACAAGTGCAAACCACTGTAAGTTTGTGGGATTTTTTTGTTCCAGACCAGATTGATTCCAAGTTAAATTCAGAGCTGTTGCAGTTCCACAGATGCACTAATGACAGTGGTGAAGCCACATCTCCCCTCCCTGTTGTGAATTTGGCATCCAGGCCTGAAGTTTGCTGTGTTACCAGCTGCAAAAATGCCACTGCTGAGAAGTGCTGAGCTCATGGTTACCCCAGGCCACTGCCAAGGGCTGGGGAGCAGCCCTGCTCTTGTTTCTGGGCTGTTGGATGCTGACCTTCAGCACACTGACACAGACACTTTGCTCCCACAGGAGGGCTGTGCAGGTGTTCCTGGACTCTCTTCGGGCACAGGACCAAAGATGAGCATTTTTGGAACAAAAACAGGGGGCTGGAGAGTGTATGGTGCCTGCTCATCTTGATCTGCACTGGCTTCTTTGGAGCTTGCACTCAGGCTGAACAGATCCATGGGCAGGTCCCTGCTGCCTTCACAGCCCTTGCCTTGGTAGAATCAGCCAATTCCCACTTTTCAGAGCCAAAGCATCCATCTCTGAAATGGGATGAAATCATTAACTTAAGGAATGTCCATGATTTCCTGCTTGGTTGTCCTGCCTTCTTCCTGCTGTCATGGATGCTCTTCAAGAAAAATGATATTTGATTTCAGGGCTTTTCTTCCTTTTTCAGCTCACAAGCACAGCTGCCAGAATGACCAAACCCTGGTTTTTCCTACCTCTCAGAGGCACAAAGGCTTCTCAGCTCTAGGAGGATTTCAGGGTTTCCAGCTCTTTTGTGTTACCCATATTCCATAACCCTTTATCATTTGGGCCTGCAGGGTGCAGAAACCTCCTAAAAATGCTGTGTGCCCTCAGAAAACACCAAAATCCAGGCACAACCTGTCCTTAGTGAATTATTCAGTAGATGCATGTCCTAGCTGAGATGGCCTGACCCACCCTCACAGATGTGTTTGGATGCCTGGTGGGATTTAAAAAGTTTCTCAGTGGGGCACCTGAACTCCTTTATTTTGCTCTGGGCAAACAGCTGATTTGCCTTAAGCTGGAAAGTCACCATTCCTTGGCTTTAACCTTCAGCCTGTTGCAGTCCCAGTTGTATGGTGTCCCCACCTCAGCCTTTTGAGGGCAAACCTGGCAATTTTGGGCTGCCATCATCAACATTTAGTCACCTCAAAGCCTGCCTTGGTCTTTTCAGGGCACAAAATCGAATTTGGCAGAGCTGCTGTTTCAGAACATCTCAGTGTTTTAGAAGCTCTGTACAATCAGGGCACTTCAAATATTTTGTGCTTTTCTGGTGCAGTGCATGTGGGAAACTCTGAACTCAGAGTGTTCCTCTCATTTCCAAATTCAAGTGCCAAAAGAGAACAACATGCTGCAACTGAACACCATTGAAACCAGCTTTATTATGCATGGATAAATACAGTCCCAAGGGCTCCATTTTGGTGCTAAGAGATGTCACGCTGTATTTTCCATTGCTTGGGATTGCAAAGCTGATTCCTTACTCCAGGAAATATTTTCTGTAATCTGCAACATCTTGAACATTAGATTTATTTTTTTTTTGTTCTCGTGACTGTACACTTTTTAACTTGGATACACTCAACAAATACTCCACCCACAGTACTGGGTGTTTTGGAGATGTTTTATACAGTATATTTATGTAAAAAATTCTTTCAAAATGTGGATGCATGTATATTTTCCCCCTCAATAATATTCTTTATCACATCAGCTGACCCAGAACAAAAGGAATCTGTTACTCAGGATTTAATCCAGAAATAACTGAGGTTAGTGTTAGGGCCCTCAAGACGTGTGGGTTGTGGGACCAGTTTCTCTCACATAAAAGTCAAAAAGTCTGCACTTAATTAACAGAAAATTTAAATGCCTCCTTCTCCTAGCAGGAGAAATGCAGCTGCAGTCTGTCAGACTTCACAAGAGAGGGCTTGTGTCCTTAGGTGCTCATGAACTCCCTGTAAAGGAGCAGAAGCCTTTAATGGTCTCATTTATTCTTTGGTACAATACTCCAGCAAGAAGTGTAAATGGTGTTAATGGCTGCATATAGAATATGAGCCAGTCATCAAAGATCAGAATTTTATAGCCCAGCAGTGCTTTAAATGTCAGCTGTCCTGCAGAGTAAGAGTGGTTTTGCAGTGATTTGGTGCCATGCACAGGAATTCTCTTGCAGAAGACACATGAGCTGCACAAACCTGGGTCATAGTTACAAATACTCGTGGCCTTTCTCTTTTTTTAGTCTGTGGTGTTAATTTTTGCAGTGAAAAAGGTAAGTCTTGATCACTGCCAAGGATGTGGGAGAGGAGAGAGAGGGCTTCAAGAGGAGGGAGCCTGGAGTTCTGGACTTGAGTTGTCTTTGTGGAGAGGGACCTCTCAGAACAGCAGCACAGCTGGGATCTGTGAGCATCATCCCTGAAAGCTTTTCTTTTTCACAGCAGAGATGGTTTTTGAGTCCCAGCAGGGGCCAGGTGAGAGGAGGGAAAGAAGTTTGCAATAGACTCAGAGCCACAATACTGAAAGGTTCTCATTTTTTTTTTCCCAGTGGAGATAGAGAAATCTGACTCAGATGTCTCTAGGCTCATTGGCTGCATAGGAGGGAAAATCAGTCTTTTTTCATTATACCCAACTCCTGTGTGTCTTCTGGAGTTTGGGAGCTGAAGACTCTCCTCTTGCACCTTCCAGACTCCTTAGGAAATACCAGGCTAAAACTTGAGCTCTCTCCCACAGGAAAAGGTGACGTTGCCCTGAGTTCAGGTTGTGGATGTGCAGAACCCTCTGCTCTGTGTTGTGGTGTGACAGGATGAAAATGCTCATTCCCAGGGCACCCCACCTGCTCCTCATTGCTCCAGCCTCTCTGGAGATTATGGACATACAAATGTCTGTAATTTATGCATTGTAAATGTGTGCATTCCATTTCCCAATCCCTGTTCTGCCAGACCTGGTCAGGATGTGCCAAGTTGTTCCAGCAGCCTTCACCTTCAGGGACCTTCTTTCTGGAAAACACCTGGGGAATGGCACCATGACCCTTTCACATGCACAGGCAGGGGTGCCCCGTGTGTTCCAAGGGAGGTGAAAGCCTCAAATGCAGCCTTGGAGGGGAGCTGAGTCTTGTCATGTGCCTTGTGTAGGACAAGGCAAGCACTTCAACCCTCCTGTCTCTCCTGGAGCAGCAGGAATTGGCTCCACAACCAGCAGTTACCCTCCATTCGTGGTGGTGCATGTTGGAAAACTTTTGAATTGTTCTGCATTCCAGTTTGTACTGAAGGTTTTGACTCCCAAGTTCGTGTACATAATCCCTTTGGTGTGTTGATACATATGTGTGTATATATATATGTATATATATGTGCGTGTATATGTATGTGTATATATATATACATATCAATCAATCAATGCTGGTGTTTTTACTTTTTCAAGTTCCCAGGGCGAAGGGCATGTTGTCAGTTTGCTGTAAGATTCTATTCTGTATATATGTTTCCATGTAAATAAGTGAAAATCTATATTCAGAGTTATATTTTAATTTTTATTCAGAATGAAATCCCTTTTTACTTGAAACAGTTGTAAGCCACGTTGTTAATAAAGTAACAATAAGTCATATATTGTTTTTGTTTGTTTGTTTGTTTGACAGGGCTGTGTTTTGATGTATTTGTGTGTCCAGGCTGCCTGGATCAGTTTTGCCTTCACTGAGCCCCCAAACTTCCAGAGGTCCAACACAACCTCCCTGGCTCAGCCCTCCGTAGGCACCAAGCTGAACAGTTTGGGTTTATGCATCTTGAAGTTCTTCCCAGCATCAGGACATGAAACAAGAAAGGTTTGGTGGGTGGTCAGGAGACACAACAGCATCCAAGGACCTTTTAAGGAAGTGATGGGAGCAGGGTGAAGGACAGGAATGGAAATAACTCAGGGAACAACAGGCAAAGGAGGGTGTAGCGACAGAGCAGCTGATGGCGGCAGGACAAGAGTTACAGCAGCACATGGAGTAGGGAGACAGAAAATAAAACTTCCCCAGGTTCACAGCAGCCACTGAAGATGGGGGGGAAGCCATTCTGCAGTGGGGAAAAAATAGCTGTGAATTGCAAAGGGTGGCCTTCAGACATACCTGCTTTGCCAGACAAAACCTTGCGTGCATTGCGTGCCTCGTGTGATGTTTTCCCTGCACTTACAGGCTGTGCTGAGCTTAAATTCCAGCTTTGCATGTCCTGTCACCTTTCAGACCTCTCAGTGGCATCCTGAGTCCTGCTCTAAAGGTCTCTGTTTGTTGGACAGGCTTGGCTACCCAGCATTTGCCACTGGTGTCCTCCCCTGTCCCCTGTGCCTCAGTGAATGGAGGGTGGTGCACACCCCAACAGCTTCCATTGATGTGTGCATGGGAGAAAGTGGGCACAGAGTCCACAGAATTGGCTAACAAGAGTTTGGATGACTTTGGTTTTGCTCCATTGTTGAGTTGTGAGGTCCCCAGGACAAAGGAGGAATTGAGAATCTGACTCCATGTTCTCAGAAGACTGATTTATTATTTTATGTACTTATATTAAAGAATGCTATGTTAAAACTATACTAAAGAAAGAGAAAGGATACAGACAGAAAGCTTAACAAGAAGAATAATAAAAACCCATGACTGACTCCTCAGAGTCTGGCACAGCTGGCTGTGATTGGTCATTAAGTCAAAACAATTCACATGAAACCTATCAAACATTCACCTGGTGATAAACAATCTCCAGACCACATTCCAAAGCAGCAAAACACAGGAGAAGCAATCAGATAATTATTGTTTTCATTCTTTTCTGAGGTTTCTCAGCTTCCCAGGAGAAGAGATCCTGGTGAAGGGATTTTTCAGAAAATATGACAGTGACACTCCATCAATCCTATTTAAATGCCTCTTGTGGACACAGCAAAACCCAAATTTCTCTCTCTGTGTTCCATCATTTCTCCAATTTCATCAAGACCGGCTCTTGTCTGTCAGGCAAAAACACAACCGTGGGCAAGCAAATGGGGGTAGAGTGACTTACAAAAGAATCAAGCCATTGAAAAGTTGTTAATTTACCATGTCAACAAGTCTTGGGATGATAATCCTGTGGTCTGACTCCTTCTGACGCTGTCCTGAAGCCCAGGCTTTGGGAGGGACAGCAGTGCAGGTGGTTCAGTGAAGTGACCTGTCCAGACAGCCTTGGGAATAGAGCACAGAGCCGTGGGTACTGCTGGCTGCTGACCAATGGCCTGCTGGACCACAGAGGAGCTCACTGAAAGGTGGAACAGAGAATGGGAAGGATTTATCAAAGGAAACAATGCTGAGGTGAATCTGATGATGACAAAACCAAAAGAGCAAAAACTTGAATGGTTCATGATATTCTTTAGGGTGCAGAGGTGAAAATACACCCAGGTATCTCCCCATCGCTCATTATATACTCATTTAAAAGTAATGCAAAGGTCAGACACTAGTTTTTAAATTTCTGCCCCAGCTCAGGCAAGACTCAGAGCTCTGCAAAGAGACAATTTTTGAGGAATATGAAGTGTTTTAGTCAAACCCTGGCAAAATACTCCAACTGAGTTCCTTGAAATTAATGACCAATGCATGAAATGTGGTTGCCATATATCATTTCCTGAGGGGAAAAATACCTACCAACCAGTCTTGCTTCTGGTATCACAGACCAAGATTTTGAAGAGACTTCCATTTTTAGTGTTTTTCATGTGCAATCTATTTGTGAAAGATTTCTAGATACTTGATTTGATTTGTTGACACAATCAAGCAGTCACGTGAGTGGACGTATGAACATCAACATGTAGTCAACCATCCCTACAACAAAAACACCTACAAAACAAAAGTTATATTTTCAGGTCCCTGAGGAAACACCATTTTCTTTCCTGCATACAGAATGAACAAAAGCAGGTAGTTATATTTCACTCCCAAGCTTTCTAGACAGACTTTCAAGGCAAATAATTACTGTTTTTAATAACCATGTTGTTGCTGTTACTGCTGCTGTTGATAGCAGTTTTATTGCTTTTTTAATTTCAAGATTCATGCCTTTCTGTGAAATTTAATGATTCTCCAAGTCCCTCTACTGCTGCAATATTTACTTAAGACTGATACACCTCTTGCTGTAGTGTCTGTACTCAATTACAGCAACTTGATTTTATAACTACGTCTCAGCTGAAGTTGTAATTATGCTGTCTTCTCTAATATGTCATAAAATCTTAAAACCAGAGGAAAAAAATAGTGCTGCAGGACACCTTGAGGTGTCAGGTTGACTGTTTCCCTCCACGAGGCAGGACCAATTAGACAAATCTTGTTCCTATTTGGCATTTGTTTAACCTGACCTTCAGATGGGTGTCAAAGTAAGACCTCCAGCAACAAGCCTTTCCCCAGCACTTCCACAGCATGTAAAACAAAAAAAGTGGTGGCATTTGGATGATGAAATGTGATATTCTCAGGCAAAACCACAGAGCTGATGTCGCCATGGAGTGGTCATTTCGTTTTGAAAAGCTCAGTCGGACTGGTGATTAATGCAGCAATTAATAAAAGTAAAAGCAGGAGATTTGTGGTTAAGATGGAGAAAGAAGGAGGGGAAAGGGGAAAGGGGAAAGGGAAAGGGGAATGGGAAGGGGAAAGGGAAAAGGAAAAAGGGGAAAGGGAAAAGGAAAAAGGGGAAGGAAAAGGGAGAAGGAAAGGGAAAAGGGAAAAGGAAACGGGGGGAGGGAAGGGAAGGGAAGGGAAGGGAAGGGAAGGGAAGGGAAGGGAAGGGAAGGGAAGGGAAGGGAAGGACAGGACAGGACAGGACAGGACAGGACAGGACAGGACAGGAAAGGACAGGACAGGAAAGGACAGGACAGGAAAGGAAAGGACAGGAAAGGAAAGGACAGGAAAGGAAAGGACAGGAAAGGAAAGGACAGGAAAGGAAAGGAAAGGAAAGGAAAGGAAAGGAAAGGAAAGGAAAGGAAAGGAAAGGAAAGGAAAGGAAAGGAAAGGAAAGGAAAGGAAAGGAAAGGAAAGGAAAGGAAAGGAAAGGAAAGGAAAGGAAAGGAAAGGAAAGGAAAGGAAAGGAAAGGAAAGGAAAAAGAGAGGAAAAAGGAAAGGGAGAGGAAAAAGGAAAGGGAAAAGGGAAAAGATTCCCTGCCAAGGCAATCAACAGCCTCCCATGATGATAGCCAGTAAAGGACCTGTTCAGGGGAAGAAAGTGTTATTTATTATCAGCTTCATGGACTTGTCACTGAGACCTGGGGACCTTGCAGGAATCAGGGGCTGTGTTCCCACTGGTTTAGGGTGAGATCACACTTGTGTCTAAGGAGGAGTGTGCTGGGGAAATCACCACATTGAAATGCAAACATTCCTCTGAAATTCACTTTGAACATCCAAACTGTGAAACTTTACGTTTGCACAGGAAAACTGCAAGGTCTGCTGAGCTCCTGGGTGTATGATTGACCTCAATTGCATTTTACCAATGCAGTTTTCTGTTCAGAGCCTCCAGAGCAGGACTTTCCCTGGCCAAGGAGGGAGTGAGCACAGTGGGTCCCCAACCACAGCCACCAGTGCCAGGCTTTGACCCTTTGTATTTGTGCTCTGTCATGAGGACAATAGAGAGAAGCACAAAAGGAGAGAAGAACAGGAAACTGGACCATCTGAGGACTTCTCTGCCTCCAAGGATCTACTTAAGCCTGAAATAAAGCCCTGAAATATCAACTCATTGATATGAGGGGGAAAAAAAACCTCATTTTGTTCTGTGCTTGCTCAGTATCTACAACTGCTGGTGCCTTGGGGCTTGACTTCATTTTTAACCTCTATTACTACAAGTGATAAATACATTAAAGAGAATATCTTCAACCAAGAACCTGGAATAAATTCATACATCCTTTTTCAGTGGGGAAGCCCTGCTGTCTTCTCTTGTCACATGAACCACTGAGGCAGGCCAGGGTGATCCTGCACACCATGCTGTGCTGCAGTGAAAAATTGGGAATCTCCTTCCTCCTCCTCCCTGATCCAGGGTCTCTAGCACACTTAAAAAGTCAATGTATAACCTTCCCTCCCCTTCAAGTTCTTGAGAACGCAGTGTCTCTAAGAGGGTGGCTGGATGGTGCCTTGGTCATGGCATTTCTCAATGAAATCTGAATTTTTATGGGAGTACACTGCATTTGTGTGTGGGAGGGCAGGGTAGAAAAGAACCAGTCCAAGCCCAAATATTTGTTAAGAATGAAGTGGAGGAGGAAACGATTGTGGAGGAGGAGAAGCAAACCAGTCAGAGAAGATTCTCTCTCTTTTCTCTCTCTTATTTCTCTTCTGGGAATGAAGTTGCTATTTGAGGTTGATGCTGGGGGCCTTTTTCTTTTTTTTTTCTTTTTTTTTTTCTTTCCTTCCAATTTACTTCCTTTAGCAAGAAGCAGCTTTTCTGTTTTCATTTAAAGTTGTTAAGCTGTGGCATCAATGTGCCTGGATGTGTCTCTGTGTGTCTCCAGCCCATTGTGAAACACAAACCAGAATATCAAGTCTTTGCATTGCCTTAGATCGTGGGTTTTATCTGATATTGAATTAAGTAAAGGGCTTAATGTTCAAAGTGGTGTTTGGGGAGTTACTTGCACAAATTCTGTTATTGCTGTTAATGGGATTTGTGCAGATTGCTTTGAAGATGAGCTCCTTCATGTAGAATAGGAAAAGACATTCTCAATTATAACTTATTTCAGACAAATCTATCTTTAATTTTTTTACTGATAGGGCATTAGAGACATGAAGCAAAAAAAAGCATTAGATGAATTTTTTATTAGTATTATTGACAAGCATGTGAGGACAGGTCTGGTTCAGATAATTGAGTGGATGTTTGGTTAATTTTTAGAAGTGGACAGAAAGAGACTTTGGAATTTTGGAATAGTGATAAATGATAAATTTTGGAATAATGATAAAATTTGGTGACACTTCAGAAAATCTACAAAGCTGGGCAATAATTTTCAAGTGTTATTTAATTTTCAGGTGCCTGGGCAGAGAATTTCTCACCTGACTCCAGCCAGGACATCCAAGACATGAATGGGATGGCAAAGCCAAGGAACAGTCACAGCCTCTTAGAGCAGCAGAAGTGGCATTTTCAGCTCTCTCAGATAGTTGTAATACTTATTTTCTGTCAACTCATTCATGTCCCACCTGGATTTCTGCCTCTGCAGCTTCCCTGGCTGTACCAGGTGCATTCATAGACACTGAAGTACCTCCAGACATGGAGATTTCCATTGTCCTTTAGGGGAGAAGCAAGATCCACACTCCCTTTGTTGTTTCTGTCTCTGAAGGGATGTGAGGGGTGATAACCACCCTGGTGCAGGCAGCTCCTCTAAGATGGATGAGCAGTTTAATTCTGCTTTTCTCACTGTGAAGATTTGTGGGCCGCTTCCTCCTCAGATCCTTGCAACCCCTATTTTTTATCCCCTGATCTGGATAACAAATCTGACAGAAATTGTATAAATTACAGACTTTGGAATATTAATGGGCTGTTTCTCAGTGATTAATTACAGAGGATCTCTTGCATTCACAGATCAGTATTAGTGAGTCACCCAGTGTTATCCCACAATATCTCTTCCTCAGTCAGCCTGTCCTGGATGGAAACACTTTGGGAGTTTCTGGGCAGAGAAGTGTGAAGAAGTTACAGGAGGAGGAGGACTTAGGATGGACTTCTGTGCTTTTTCTGCTTGTCATAACTTCCTAAATGTAGGTTTGTGGCTCAAAGCAAACAAGGAGGAATTTCATGCTCTTAACCCACAAGCCAAGGTTACTCTGTGGCTTTAGAGGGAGCAATTCCTGCTTCACTGAGTGGCCCCATCCCCTCCCTGTGTTCCTCCTCCTTTCTCCCTCAGGCTCACATCAATATTTTTGCAGTTGGGAAATTCATCTGGTTAAAGATTAACCCACATGGAAAAGCTCTCAGCTGGCTCATTTTCCCAATCTATCTACCTGGATGTCCAAGCTTTTCAAGCAGTGTTCTGGTGTGGGGAGGAAGGAGCACTTGGGAGGGAAAGAAGTTTCCTTCTTTTTCAGCTTCACATGGATTCTTTTTCAGTCTCATCATCTTTTTCAGCTGCACATGGATTTACACTGGAATCAGGAACAGGAGTTGCCACAGTGCTAAGGACAAGGGCAGACACTTCTTCACACCAGGTGCAGAGCAGGAGAACTGTGTCTTACACAATTCAGTTTTCCACAATTCAGTTATCCACACTTTTCACTTAGATAGAAACTTGGCTCACTATATTTTTGCTCCATTAAAAAAAAAAAAAAACTTCATGATTTTGAAATGATATTTCCCTCTTCCTTTCCCAAAAACCTGAAAAGGGAGTACCCAGCTGTATCTTCAGGCACTTCTAGAAATCTGTCCCTAAGGGAGCAACTACTTACCAGAAGCCACAACAGGGCCTTTGCTAAATGAGATGATTCCTTGATAATGCAATTCCCAAGGTAGGGAGGGACAAGAACAAGGACAGCATAAGAGAATTTAATTGTCTCCCTTTTCCAGCAGGAAGCAAGTTGAAGGAATAATTGTTAATTGCTGTTAATTGTTAATTGCTGCCTACTCCATCTGCAAAGTTCCCATTAGGAACTAATGAAACCATGAAAGAGCTTGGATGGGTGTATTATTCTCTGGCTCAAGAACTTTTTTCCTCCACAGCAGGAACAGGCTGAGTTTTCCACTGAGCTTTGTTTAGAAGGATGCTCAGAGTTTCTGACCCTGCCATGTGTTTTCACCATGCCACAGGGGCACATCACTGGGAAGAGTTCAATTTCTTCCACAATATTCCTCAATATTTTGCTTTTATTTTCACGGAATCACGGAAGAGTTTGGGTTGGAAGGGGCCTTAAAAATCCCCTCATTCCAGCCCCCCCTGCCATGGGCAGGGACACCTTCCCCTTCCCCAGGTTGCTCCAAGCCCTGTCCAACCTGGCCTTGAACACTTCCAGGGATGGGGCAGAACACACCAAAACAGGTCTTCAGGACATCCACTTCTGCTGTTCTGCCTCCCAACAGCAGGTTCTTGGGCAAATAAATTTAAGGGCAATTCATCTGGAGAACATATTGACACTGAGACTCAAAAAGCAGCTGAAAATCCACTTTTCAGTCCCACAATTGATTATTGTGCAAAAAGTGTCCGTTGACAAGCTTTGCATCTCCCCTTATCAAGCCTTTTACCTCATCCAGCCTTATAATTTCATTCATATTTTAGTGAAATCTGTAGGCACTGGGCTGTTCATGGGACAGGAAGATGGCAAATCAATACCAGGAGCTGCACTTGAGGAGCTGCCTCACCTCCTGCCAGCCACTGCATCTATTTCACGTATTTTTTCCATCTCCTTGTCTGTAAAATGTGCAAAGTGTTGCTTACTGCACTTCAAGAATCTTGTGAGTTCCTTAGCTGTGGATAACTAAATATTATGACATATAAAAGCACGGGGTATAGATATATCGTAGACTTCACACTTGTATTTCACACTCTCTATTAATGTGGCACTCCACAGTGACATGATATTTACCAAAAACTTCCTGGAAGCAGATTCAAAATTTTAATTTTTTTTTTTTTTTTTCAGGGCTAAAAACTGTTAAGCTCAGTGTTTATGTGCAATGGCAAGGCAAGGTGCTCAATGAATGGTAATGAAAGGTTTCTAGTCCTAAAAATAGCCTTTCCTAGGCTGAGGAAAGAAAAAGAAAGAAAATACCCTGTGAGATTTTTCTGGCATTAAGGCAGTCAAATTGTCTTTTTAAATAGTGTGAAAATTGACAGATTATAAAAAATAGAGAGAACAATCACTGGAGAGTGTACGATAATCTGGCAATATGGAAATTACAAATTTTAATATTTCCCCAGAGCCAATGAAATATGCAAAGGAACAACTGCATAATGCAGCAGGCTCTGTGTAACCCCGAGGTAGTTTGACTTAGCAAAATATTCTATCCCTGTTGGGGTTTTTTTTTCCTTGGTTAATAACAAATCCACCAAACTACTTTAATGGTGAAGGACAGAAAAATCCTCTCTGAAGTTCAATTGTTGCACAAAGCTGCTCCATTAAATATCCAGATTTAATGATGCTCTGGTAGTTCCTGATCTTGCTGAATTCTTCACTGCAACACGAGAAGTCAGTTGTTCTAAATTGGTGCAGCTGCCATCAGCGTTCAGGTGCCATAATGGATTTTCTTGGTGATCCATCAAACTCAGGTTTTCCTCCAGCAGAAACCAGCAAGCCATCCTGAACTGTGGGGAGGTTTGCTCTCTAGCTTGTAGCTGGTTTCCTTTTTAAATCACAACGATTTCCTGCAAATTCGGAAGAAATCTGGATGGATGTCACATCCAGGATTCCTCTCTCTGGTAATGAAACTGCCAAGTAATTCCTTCTTTAAAGAAGATCAATTCCTTTTTTGAAGAGAACAAAATATTTTAGCGAACATCAGTCACCAAATGACAAAGTGTTTGTTCCTGCAGAGAAACAGCAGCATCAAACTCACCAAGCAGAACATGTGTTTTGCCTGAGAGTTTCTTTTTCCAGGAGCTTTTGTTTGGTTTCATTGCCCGAGCTGCATTTGGAATAATGGATTGCAGCAATTTTCACATACAGCAGAAAATTCAGCCTGAGCTTGCTCAGGCTCCTGATTCAGAAGAGCTCTTCAACATGTGCTTAATTTAAGCATATATTTGAGGGTCTGAAGGGCTGAACAACACACTTGTGCCCTTCTAATTAGAGATTACTCAAATCATGACTCAACTAATCTTCTCCTAAAGCAGAGCCAGAGATTACTCAAATCATGACTCAACACATCTTCCCCTAAAGCAGAGCCAGAAGCAGCTCCAATGGATGAAAAGCCTACCTCTCACAAAAAATACAGGGATGTGCCTATAGTTAGAGAGTTAGAGTTACACAGGGCTGAACTAAACAGAGAGATCCTGGCAGGACTGTCCAGAGAGTCCTGAATGTAGAAACTGGATAAAACAGGGAAATCAGACTGTTTCATTCAATCCCTCTCCAGTTTTCATGGGAGGCTCTGTGAAGTGATGCTTGCTTTGCCTGGGGAGATGATGTTGACAGTTCATGGTTGACCCACCTTACTCCAGACTTACTGAACTTAGGGCACCATGCAGTGAACTTTGCATTGTGCTAGAATTGAACAAGTAGTTTTCTTTGAAGGCAGGGTTCTGCACTGGTCAGATTTTGTCATTCAATGTTTTCACTGAAAAACTTCCTGTTTCCAGAAATTCTGACTGTAATTCTCCCAAATGCAGGTGCTTCAGGCAGGAAATCCTCCTCACACATCTTCCCTTTTAACAACTGAACCAACCTGCCTCGCAGTGCCTGGGCTTAGAAGATTTCAATAATGATTTTGATGCAAGTTTATCATCTCCCTTCCCTCTCTTTACAAACTACAGGGGGGTTTTTTGTTAAATGTGATGCTTGTCCCTGGATCAACAAGCCAGAACAAATATAATCCTGCAGTAGCAAGAGGAGCAGCCCTTTTTCAGGGGGAGCGATCAATCCCCTCCAGCGACACGTGCCTAATGGATCTGTCTCTTTCATTAGCTCTGGGCTCCTAATAACCACTGTCTTTGCCAAATGAGGGATGTGTTATGTCAGCCTCCTCTGCCTCTTCTCCTCCCTTCCCTGCCTTGTCAGCAGCATGCTAATTTATGTAATCAATTCATAGGACTGCTTAATGAATAGCTTTGAAGTCGTTAGATTCATCTGCTGGTAAAGGGGCTGATTGGTCAGCCTCTGAATCGTTTCCATTTTCTGAGGCTTGAAAGTGTCAGCCAACATAATTGCTTTAGAAACACCCTTGGGAGACACTTGGGAAGTAGCTGTACAATCCCTCTTTATATTTAAGTGGAAGACAAAGTGGAACAATAATAATACTTAGCATTTTTACCACACTTCATATCATTAAAACGCTTCCCCAAACATTAACTAATCCTTGCAGTATGTCCAAAAGGTGAATCATTGCTTCACTTACACAGAGCAGAGTCAGCAGGAAAGACAGTAGATCTCAAGCCTCTTGGATGCTGCAGCTGATGGGTACTTTTGTGCTCTGGAACATGTAAACCCAGAATCACAATGTCCCTTCAGTACCCAGCTCCTATGGAAATCCCTGGGGAAGGTGAGCTCTAGGATTTTAAAATTTTAAACCACACAAAAGGCAGGAAAAGGGAAGTGGTGGGATTGTTGGGGTGTCTGTGCAGGGCCAGGAGGTGGACTTGATGATCCTTGTGGGTCCCTTCCAACTGAGGATATTCTGTATTTGTCTGAAATACTGGGAACACTTTCAAAGATATTCTCCTGCTCCTCTCAGGTCCGTGGTCCTGATGGAGGCACAGGCAGCCACTCACAACTCCCAGTTACTGTGCTTTGGGGCAGCAAGGTTTTTCTTGGAGTCTCTGTGGTCAGGATGACCCCAAGATGTTTTAGAGAGTCTCTTTTCCCAGCCCAGCAGCTGAAGAAAGAGTCAGGATTCTTCTGTTCTGCTTTTCAAGGTTGTTTATTTGTTGTTATCTATGACATTCTTTCTCTGACCTGCTGAGATCTGTCCAGCAGGTCAGGTTGAGGCACACTGACCACCTTGGGGTGGTGTTGTCTTTTTATACTAAAAACTACGTGTACTTTATTTACAATAATTTTCCAATACCTATCACCTATGTTAGACAGTGAGTTTCTACCTTAAACCAATCCAAAAGTGCCACCATCACCCAGAAGGTGGAGGCTAAGAAGCAGAAAGAAGAAGGACAAGGCACAACCAAATCCCTCCAGCTTGGCTTCTGAACCCTCATTCTAAAAACTCAAAATTCTGCTTTTCTATCTTGTAACAAACTATCGTTCTACTTAAACTTTCATGGCTTGTGAATCCTCACATAAGGTTGGTAAGTGCTTTTTCCATGGGCTAAAATCAAAGGCACAGGTGTTTTTGACTCTATGCCAAGGTCTCTGAGCCCTCTGCCAGGGTCTCGAGTCCTCCAGGGCAGCCAGAGGAATTTCCTGGGTTCCCACAGGTTTTTAATCTGGATTGACAGCTCAGTGCATGCCAGCCAAGCACTCTTCTGTCTTCACACCCAAGTCCTGCCCTCCTGGTGGAGAAAGCTTGTTGAATTCGCACCCCAAAGGGGATGTGCTCGGAGGGGACCCTGTGTGGATGGAATTTGCTGCCTGGGTCAGACACTCAGGTGTGTCTCAGCCAGCCCCACCTGCACTGAGGCAGGCTGGGACAACAACAACAACAACAAAACCACACTGGCTGAGCTCAGGAATGGAAAGCAGAAGGTGAGATTTTCTTCCAGCTCAACTGCCTGCTACCAACAGAGCAGGGTACTCCTCTAAGGACTTGAAAACTTTCAAGCACAGACAGTTTTCAGTGCTTTGCAATGTTTATTCAGTGAGCTGTGATGCAGGGTGCCCTCTGGCCACACCAGCTCAGTAATGACTCTGGCATTTCTGACAGAGACTAATAGTAGAAATTGTTATCAACGTTTTTAGCAAAATACTGCAAGCTAGAAATTGGATTTCCCCCCCTTCTGCATCCTCCTTCACTCGTTAATGAGCCACTTCTTCAAGGTGCCAATGGCAAAGCTGTAAAGTGAGATGGGCAATTAATTTTCTGGGCTTGAGACCCTTAGACACAGGAGCATACAGTTATTTATTTTAATGCATCATTCACATAAAATTACATCATGCTTTACAGGTGTAGCAGGAAGACAAGTTTCCTTATCCCTGGGACTTCTAAGGAGATATTGATGAGATGCCAGAGCAAAATGAACACGAGATGAAGAAATCTCCCACTCCAGGTGTAAGTGAGGCTGGTGAGAGCAGTTCTTGCTATGCATTACCACTGGGAATTCAGGAATGGACAGGACATTTCTTTTTTGATGAGGATATTTGGACTTTTTAAAAAGTTACTGGAGACATGTAACATTTCCAGTAGAATGATTTGTCCTGCACTAGTTCAGAAGTTTAAAATCAGTGAGATCAATAATGCTCTGGTTGCAATTCCCTATTTCTCATGGTAGCCGAGAGCATATCTGTAACAGCTTCCAGTGTAGGTGTTTCCACCTACATCATTGACATTTCTGGACTGATGTTACCTGTGCAGTAAAATTGCTTTCCTTCATATTCTCCTCCCTTTCCAGAGCACCCTAATTTTTTAAGGTTGTTTTTCAGGCTGTAGAAATATATGTTATCTCATATTGGATGGATGAGCTTTGCACTTCGTCTGTGGAAACTCAGGCCTGCATCATCAGCGAGAAGCTATTTTATAGGCATATTGATATTTTTATTAAGGTAAGAATATATTAATATTTATGGGTAGATGAACATCTCTATTAATATTTTAAGGAAAATACAGAAAACAGAATATTCAAATGTGGAAGCATGTTCCAATCACTACCAGTGCTGCCCCAAAAATGAACCTTTCCTTTCTGTCCTCCATCAGCCCCATGGGGGTCATCTCAGGCATCCCAGGAGGGCACAAACAAATCCTAGAGGTCTGTGAGAGCAACAGCCTTGTGCCTGGACTGAGTTGCAGAGCACAGAAACGGGCACTGAACGGGTTGGGAGAGGTTATCCAAGAGGCCTGATGGAGGAAGAGCCTACCCAGAGGTTACAAAGCATTTGGGAGGGTAGATATTGGTGTTTAAAGGAAAATTCCCTTATAAGCCTTTAGAAAAGGTGTGGTGTTTTCAGGGTCCCCTGTCGTGGGGAGGAAAGATGAATCTGACTCCATGTTCTGAGAAGGCTTATATATTAAATTATTATATTATATTATATTATATTATATTATATTATATTATATTATATTATATTATATTATATTATATTATATTATATTATATTATATTATAAACTATACTAAGGAATAGAGAAAGGACACTTACAGAAGGCTTAACAAGATACTAATGAAAAACTCCTGACTCTCTCCAGAGTCCCACACAGCTTGACCCTGATTGGTCATTAAGTTAAAACAATTCACATGAAACCAATGAAACAATCACCTGTGGACAAACAATCTCCAACCACATTCCAAAGCAGCAAAACACAGAGAAGCAAATGAGATAATATTGTTTTCCTTTTTCTCTGAGGCTTCTCAGTGTTCCAGGAGAAGAATCCTGGGTAAAAAGGATTTTTCAGAAAACATGATGGTGACAGAAAGGGTCACTCTAATCTTCTGGATTCTGCACATTGACAGGTGGCATCAGAGAAGGACAGTGACAAGGCCTTGATTCTTTACTCCAGGTAGTCAGGGATGAAGGAAATATGTTCCAGAATGGGGACAACTCGGACATGGGCTTTTTGCAGGCAGGTGCAGTGATCCTTGGTGGCTTTTTCTTCCTCATACGTTTTCTTTTTTCTGTTTGTGTTTTCCTTCCATTTGCTGCTAAGGCACTGTGCTGTTCACCCCACTTTTCCTTCCAGGGGAATGGAGACAAAAAAAAGAGAGCTGTGACCTTTCCTGTGATCACAGAGGGACAAGATCTGGTTTTCCAGGGAAAGGTTTCAACACCAGCCCATGCCAGCTGGGGAATGCACCCCCAGGATAGGTGTAACCCCACATGTCAGAACCCAGGACATCCCTCTGGCTGTCCTGGATGGCTCAAGCCCCTGCCAGGGGGTCAGAGACCTTGGCACAGAGCCCAAGACAGTCCTGTGACTTTGATTTTGACCCATGGAGCAAATTACCACCTTTATATGAAGAATTACAAGTCAAGAGAGTTTAAGTAGAATGATAGTTAGTTTCTCACAGGGTGAAAAGTAGAATTTTGGGGTTTTTAGAATGAGGGTTCAAGATCCCAAGATGGAGGAATTTGGGCGTGTCCTTCTTTCTCCTTCTTCCTAGCCTCCATCTTCTGGGTAATGTTGGCACTTTTGGATTGGTTTAAGGTAGGAACTCACTGTCTAACATAGGTGATAGGTATTGGGAAGTTATGGTAAATAATGTTCATGTAGTTTTTAGTATAAAAGATAACACTGCTCTGAGGGCAGTCAGTGTGCCTCTGTCTGACCTGCTGAACAGACCTCAGCAGGCCAGAGAAAGAATGTTATAGATATAGAAATAATAAACAACTTTGATCGCTACAGCTGAAGAACTCTGACTCCTTCTTTGACTGCCAGGCTGGGAAAAGAGACTTTTTACACATCTCAGGGTCATCCTGACCAGCAGAGATTCCGAGACCCACAGAGGTACCTGTGCCACCCAGACCCACAAAGCCACCACGAGAGCTGGTGCAGGGAAAGGCAGGGACACAGTGGGGAGTTGGTGCCTGAGAGGAGCACAAGGTGAAGCCAGATGGACAAGGACACAGGGGACAGCAGGCAGGGACAGCCTGTGTGGGTCCTGGCCATAATTTCTTGCTGCTGCTTCCAGGGAAGTCAAATATCATTACTCATTTTGTCATGGTCTCCAGCCCATGCCACCACAGGAACCCAACAGGTTAACGCCTTTCTATCCCTCCTGCATTGTTCACCCAGCCTCAGGTTTAATCTCCAGAGAAGTTTAAACAAGGAAACCACCACCACACCATGGAAGCAGTTTAATTTCTTGATGGAATTCCAAAGCAATCCCTTCACCTGTGGTATCTCACATAATTACTGACAGCACTGAGAGGAAAAACCTTGTCCTTGCTGCTTAAGAATGTCCAAGGGACCCTAATGCACTGTTATTATTTTGCAAGAACTCCTTTCATTCATGATTCATATGATTTGGTTTATAAAGGGAGACAGCAAAGCAGTTGTCACCTCTTCTTCCCATGCAGGGATCAGGTCTGAGCAGAGACAAAAGGTGAGTGCTGCTTGGTGACAGGTTATTGCAAAGGTTGAGATATGGGGCCTTTTTGTTTTATTCTCCATCTAAATTAGTTACTGCAAAGAGATTTCCCTGGTGGGAAATGCGTTTCAATATTTATTTCCTACCTGACACTTTATTATTCTTTTATTGAGTGGAATGTGTTTTTGCTCTCTCAGAACAGGTTTTCATGCAGAACTTGCTATGACACTGCTTTATAAACTCACACCATGTGCCTGATCCTGTTGACTGTGCAAAATGATAAACTGTCTGGGGCCTGACCCCTTGTCCACCCTCAAAATTAAAGGTAATACAAACATCCAGTTCAACTTGACTCAAGATGGAAATAGTAAACCTTTTTTCATATTAATTTAAAGAAAAAAAGAGGACTGGGGGGCACCTAACACAGCATTCCTATGAATTAGCAGAAAGGTTTCATTCAAAGTGGTTCATTTATATTTTGATAATTTGTGACAATGGGAGAGTAAACTAAGGTGATTTTTATCCACTGGGGGAGGGAACAGCTCAGGTTTTGGAGACTCCAGAGTCTCAGGTGTTGTTCACTGCCTCTCTCTGCCTGGAAGGATGTAAATCAGAATCATTAGGTTTGGAAAACACCTCTGAGGACATTGAGTCCAACCATAAACCCAGCACCATAAATGATGGGTGATGTCCTGCACCTGGGGTTGGACTAGCTGGCCTTTAAAGGTCCCTTCCAACCCAAAAAATTCTATAATTTTGTTGTCCAATTCTTTCTGCTTTGTACAATATGTCCAAACAGGCACTGGAGAGGGGCTGGAGATGTGGCCAAGAGGGCAGGGACTCCTGAGCACAAGGGACACTCCCTTCTCCAGTAGTTCCTTCTCACAGGTTTTTCTACAGTCAGGTAAAGGCATATAAATATTGCACAAAAAAGCATCAGACCTGCTTTTCATGGTGGCCTAGGGCTCCAGAAGAAAAATCCCCAACTTAGCAACCTACATGATTTTTGTTTTTGCTTCCCTTAAACAGATTTCAAGATGTATTGTATGGTTCCAAAAAGAGAGAGCAACACTCCTCCTTGTGTTACACCTCAGACTTTCCATTAAAAGGGATGAATGTGATTACAAATTCCAGCAGGTCAAGGAAATTGAATCCTGGTCTTCTACCTCACAGCTAAATTACAAAAAACCCTGTCTTTAGTGATTTAAATATTTTAAATATTATATAAATATCACATACTAAGCCTAAAACACTGCACCTTCTGAATGCTCTGACTTCAGCAGAATTTCAGTAATTCAGCTGCCTCTGGGGCCCCCTTTATCAAAATATGTGGTAAACACATAAAAGTCACCCCTCAAATGTGATGGAGAACAATCAACCCTTATGGTGCTTTTCCTCAAAGTGGTAACCAAAACTGAGTTGCAAATAGATTTTATGTATTTATAAGGTACAGTGGAAAAGATTTAGCAAGAGAATATTTATAATAGAGCTTTTTCACAAAATAACTCTGTGCAGGACAATATAATATTACAGAGCATATCAGACCTTTACATTAAGAATGTAATCTATTTTTATAATGGAACTATAAGAGTTTCTGCTGATGTTTTGAAGACTGAAATGTGTTTTTCTCCTCCCTGAGCTGATTATTTTTTCCCAATTTGGCATCTTATTTGTATAGTTTCTTCTTATACAATTTTATTGTGACATCTGGCTGTAAAATAAAAAATGTAGCCTACAGGAAAACTTAGAATTGTGCTCCCCACAGTGCATCAGTCAGACAATAAAATAGCCATCACTAGAAAAGTGTGTTTACAAAAGCTACTCTTTGCAAATAGAAAGGTTTTTTTCTGGCTTTACATCTGAATGAAAGCAGAGGGACAACATTTCAGGTGGGGTAAGCTGGGTTCAGGATTGCTCCACCATTTTTTCCTTTCTACCACTTCTGAGGCCATTTAAAAATGGACCTCTGTTGGGTGAGTTTGGGGTTGGGTTTATTTGGTTGGTTGTTTTCTGTCCCTGTGTGTGAGGATTTCTTCCTTTGTGCTCATCCCACCATTCCTTCTCATCCTGTGACCAACTCCCCTGACCCATCTCATGGTTTCCTCAGTGATGTGTGTCCAGATTTAAGCAAAGTGAGGCTGATTTGGGCTTCAATATCCTCTGAAAATGATGAATAATGCAGCTAACAGGTCAGTGGGAGAGTTAATACTGGATTAGAAGCAGCTCTGAGATTGTTATCACAGTGTTAATACATTTATCTACTGCAGGCTTAGGAAAAGAAGCAAAGCAGCATGATTACCTTCTTACAAATTGATTACATCCATGCAAACACTGTGGAGGAAAGCACAGGCAGATCAAAGCATGATTTTGACAGCAGACTCCTAAACAAGTTATTTTAGCAACACCTTAGGAGGCAAAAGAAGGAGAGTCTTGGCTGGAGGCCCCATTGCATGAGCAAGGCCTTGCAGAAGGGAGGGATTGGCTTGAGAAAAGGTTGTTTGGAGCTGGTAAATCTGCTCTGTTCACCTGATTGTGCTGGAAAAGGATTGTACTGAAAGGATTTGACTAAAAGGGTTGTACTGCAGGGCTGCCATGCACTGAAATAGAACATAAATGTAGGGATGAAATGGCACCTGCTCTTACAGATCATGGAAGGCATCAAATACTCCTCAGGTGTGAACTGGTTTGGATGGTCAGCTTAGGAGGAAATGAGGGGTGCACAAAGTCTCCTTGCCTCCACTCAGAAAAGAGGATAGGTGACCAGTCCAGATGAAGAAACCTCTGTTATTGTTCTCTCAGTGGAAATGAATCCAGACAGGATTTCAGGAATGGCTGGAACTGGCCATTTTTGAAGAGGAGTGGTAAAACAAAACCCCAAATCTGTGGTTTAAATCCCATGCTCTTCTGGTAAAAGTAGAATCATTGGTTTCACAGGATGGTTTGGGTTGGAGGGGACCTGAATATTTCTGAATATTTCCAGTCTCTCTAAATATTCACATTAAAGATCACCCAGGGTAGGATGTAGGCAAATATATCATAACCCAGCCTGTGCTGCCATGGCACTCAAAGATGTTCCTTTGCTTACCAAAAATCTTCATGGGCTCATGATATTTAGAGTGGCTTTAAGAGCTCCTCAGTACAGCCACAGGTACTCTGCCAAGTGACATCTAGGAAGAAGATCATTCCAACCTATTTCATCTGTAGGAACCTGCAGCCCATCCCAACTCATCTTGATGAGGTTATAGTTTTGGTTTTTTTTAATATTTTATCACACAGATAAGTTTATTATGACCACAGTGTTTATTATGACCACAGCTCAAACAAATCCATGTAATCAATTTTTCTGCTGGTAATTATCTGCTCATCCAACTGTGATTGTGCAGATCAGAGTAATTGCCCTAATGTTATCCAAGCCTAATCAGAGTGTCTTGTGACCTAAGATAACCCACAGAATCTATTTCTTGACCTCTTTTACTCACTTCACCCTTACACAAGTGGAGGTGATAGATCAATTCAATCAATTTGGAATGCAACCAAACTGATCTAGAAGGTCCTTCCCTACTTGTCTCATGATCTTGTTGAAGATTTTAGTCGGGAACAATTGATGTCTTCGGAAGGAAACACGACAGCAGGGCCCAAGAAACACAGCATCAAGAGAGAAGAGCTGGAGACCAGGTGTGGATGGGAGAAGCAATGAGGATAAATTATTCTGGATGTTTTCAACCACCCAGATTCTTGAAGTTTTCGGAGTTCTGCTTCAAAAGCCTTTGGCGTTTCTGTCAGAACAGGTACAGGAATCTGTTGCATAGGGGCCAGAGTGTGCAGAGGAGACAAGCACAAAGATAATTCGCCACTTTTCTTCTGTTACTTTTCTTCTTCCAGGCCTAAACCTCCAAGGCAACAAGCTGTGGTTGCATCAGCAGATGGGGACTTGAGTGTCTGTGAAGAGCTCCTTGTTTTCCAGTGGCTGCAGATGGCATGGGTTAGAATTCAGCTGATCAGATATGCACTCCATGTGTGTTAGATTAATTCCACCTATGCAAGGTGCAGCACAGCATTGGAGCTGTTAACCCCCAGCTCCCAGTAGGGCCAATGGACACCAATATTCACTTTTTGTGAATGTGACTGATTGTAGACAATTATTTTACAATGAGATGAATGATTTCCTGAAGGTGCAGTGCCCCACTGCCTGTAAAACTGGTCTAGACAAGTAGTTTGGTTGTAGGTACTGGAAGCATCTTCATCAAGACAGGTGTGACCACTCCAGGCTGATTTCCTACTTAACCTAACCTGCAATCCTTTCCAGATCAACAAACAGACATTTAATTAATTTGAAAAATGTTACAAAGGTGTGTATAAATACTAGAATATTTACAATTATTTTGAGAGTACACAGTCAAATACTTGTTTATTTCACTTTAATAAGGTGCTTAAACTGATGTTGACAATACTCCAGCATCAAGAACTGGAGTCTGTCTGCAAGATGAGATGTAGTTTAGCACAGCTTGTTGATCTGGAACAGATCAACTGTAAAACTGTAAAAATTATATATACCTGAAATTAAATATCTATGTATCTCTCTATCTTTATAAATTGTGTAATCATGCCTTTTCTGTGGTGCAGCTGCAGCATTTAACTCAGATATTTGTACCAAAGGAAAATCTTTTCCCAGCCAGTTAAACTAACACTGTGTAATTTAATTAACCAGTGGATACAAATACAGAGCAGTGTAGTCTCAGACTGTAACATTTCTGATGGTAGCAGAAATACACTGTGGATTTTTCAATGTCGTATTTGCTGACATTTTTCTTAATAAGCTTAGTGAGTGAAGCTCACTGAAGCACATCATCTCCAGAGACCTTCCCATTTAGTTTTTCTGTGGATTTGGATTTTTCCATTTAAGGCCATTTGAAATCCCAAATGGTCTCCTTCAAAGCCACTTTCACTTAAAAGAAAGTTGCTGCAGCTTCCTGAGCTCCCTTAGAAATCAACTTATCCAAATCATGGCATTAAGTGGGGCAACAGTATTTGATTTCAAACAGTCAGGAAATTAACTGTTACACAGCTTTGGTGGTACAAAGATGGCTGGTAATTTCTAATTTTAAAGGTCTTTTGGAGGATTCATAAAGCCCTTGAGAATACTGCAGAAGAACACAATACTGTGTTCTGCTGCTAACAAAATAAAGTGTCTGGGAGATTAAGGAAGGGGAACTCTTGTATTAGAATAGGTCGACAAGACAGATGAAACACTAAGAATTCATCCAGCTCATCAACAAAGGTCTGACTAGATCTTAAACAGCAGAAATGTCTATGCAAACCTCACTTGGATGCCTTTAAACCTGAATCTGACATGCCAGTCTCATATAATTCTCCTTTTCCCAACAAAATGGTGTAACAGCTTCATTGGACAGAAGAATGGAGAAAGTGTGTTTGCAAGAAGCACACAGATGCTAAGATGCAAAATTAAACTCCAGTGCCAAGTCCCCCAGGACCTTCTTTGTCTGGGGATTGATCTCTGGGAATTACAGAATCATTAAAGTTTGAAAAGTCCTCCAAGAGCAAGTGCAGCTTTTCACCAAATACCACCAGGCCCACTAAACCATACCACAAAGTGCCACGTACATTTGTTTTTTGAACATTTCCATGGATGGTGATTCAATCACTTCCCTGTGGAGCCTGTTCCAATGCTTAACCATTCTTCCAGTGAAGAAATTCTGTCTAATATCCAAATTTAATGTCCCCTGGCCCAAATTGAGGCCATTTCCCCTTGTTCTGTCTCTAGCTGTGAGAAGAGGTGAGAAGAGGCCAAACCCATCTTGTTACATTCCTTTGTGAAGAGTCTTGGGACGTGGCCACGGATAAAAACACCACAAAACCAGTGGAAGTTGACTCCTGAGATCAAGAAAACCAACTGAAGAGGGCAATAAAACATGATTACTAGAGTTGTTCACTCAGCAAATCCCACCCCACTGCTCACCAATCTCAGTCAAGCCCAGAACACTCAGCTACTCCTACAGCCCAGGCAGTTCAGTTGACAGGAAAAGAGGTTTTCTAGCTTTATGGGGAAGAAGAAATCAGAAGCTGAGTGTCAAATTCGGCCATCCTCCTACCCGCCAGCTTCAGTTTTACAGGGGAGACCAGGGGATGATAAATCCACCTCCTCACTCCTCTCAGGAGCAGCAAATCGGAGAGGTCATTCCAGGGCTGAAAAACGAGCTATAACTAAATGATGCCAGTATATCTATGGCCTTGTGCTCTCTCTCAGGTGGAATTTCCTCCTTACAGCTGAAAACACCACCCATCCCAGGAAAAGGAGTGACAAATCCCCATGGAATAGGAAGGCAAATGCATCCCTGCTGCCTGTAGCTCACACAAGCTGGAGGCTTCATGTCTCACAATGATAACACAGCACGTGGCCCAGGGGCTGGAGGCTGCAGGACCAGCCTGCCACTGATTCATCCCTCCTGCATGGGTCCAGCACACAGCAGGACTTGAGGCACATTTGTCCAGCTGATGGTTTGACTTCATCTGAAATGTTTCCCCGGGTCACTGACCTGTTAATTGCAGGCAGATAATAAATAGTCGATACGCTCCCGAGTCAGATCCTTTCCTCACAGTTACCAGGCAACCTCCTCCAGCTCTCCACAGCTCTGCTGACACTTTTCCCTCCCTTCCTGTGGGAACTCAGGATATTCCTCTGGCTGCCCTGGGTGATTCCAGACCCTGGCAGAGGCTCAGAGACCTTGGCACGGAGTCAAAAACACCTGTGCCTTTGATTTTAGCCCATGGAAACAATTCCCAACTTTGTGTGAGGAGTTACAAGCCACAAGGGTTTGAATAGGATGATAGTGAATTTATCACAGGGTGAAAAAGTAGAATTTTGGGGTTTTTAGAATGGGAGTTCAAGAGGCAAGATGAAAGAATCTGGGCATGTCCTGTCTTTCTTCTTCTACTTCTTGTCCTCCATTCTCAGAATCTCTGCTTCTCAGAGGGACTCTGAGATAGGTACAAGCCTCTTTTTCCCAGCCCAGCACTCAAAGAAGGAGTCAGGATTCTTCTGTTCTTGTTCTCAAGGTTGTTTATTATTTCTTATCTATAACATTCTTTCTCCAACCCGCTGAGGTCTGTCTGGCAGGTTGGGTTGAGGCACAGTGACTGTCCTTGGGAGGGTGCTATCTTTTATACTAAAAACTACATGTACAACATTTACCATAACTTCCCAATACCTATCACCTATGTTATACAGTGAGTTTCTACCTTAAACCAATCCAAAAGTGCCAACATCAGCAGAAGATGGAGGCCAAGAAGAAGGAGAAAGGCTGGACATGCCCAGATTCCTCCCTCTTGCCTCCTGAACCCCCATTCTAAAAACCCCAAAAATCTATTTTTCACTCCATGACAAACTAACTATTATTCTACCTAAACTCTCTTTACTTGTAATTCTTCATATAAAGGTTGGTAATTGTTTTTTCCAAGGGGTAAATCAAAGGCACAGGGGGGTCTTGGCCTCTGTGCCAAGGTCTCTGAGCCCCCTGGCAGGGGTTCTGGCAATCCAGGACAGCCAGAGGGATGTCCTGGCTTCTGACACTCCATCTTCTGCTGTGATGGTGTCACTTCTGGATTGGTTTAGAGTAGAGCCAGACTGTCTAACACAGGTGATAGGTATTGGAAAATTATTGTAAATAAAGTACAGGTAGTTTCTAGTATAAAAAGCCAACACCACCCCAAGGGCAGGGACTGTGCCACAACCCAACCTGCTGGACAGATCTCAGCAGGTCAGAGAAAGAATGTCATAGATAAGAGAAAATAAACAACCTTGAAGAGCAGAGCTGAGAAATCCCAACTTCTTCTTTGAGTGTGGGGCTGAGAAAAAAGACTTTTAATACCTTGGGAGCCATTCCAGCAACAACAAACCCAACACCTTCCCACTGCAAACTCAGGAATGGAGAGCGTGTGTTCATCGCAGGGTAAGAAACAAGGCAGGGCATATTTAAGTTGGAGGGCTCTTTACAAGCATGAAGCAATGCACTCCTGTAATAAACAACTATGCCAGAGCTAATACTCAATAAACAGTGTGCTTTATAAGCAATTAGGGACTCACATTGTGGAACAGCCATTTCAGGGGAAGATACACTACCCCAGCAATGCTTAGCAAGATAAGTGGCTTGTAAAAAGCACCATAATTCTCCTTTAAAAATCAATTAACAGTTTGGTGCATTTTTTTTTTTTAGTGTAAGGACTGCTGGGTGTCTTATTCAAATGACAATGAATCCAGGGAACTGCTTCTCATGTTCTATTCATTGTCTGGTGTTTAACCCCAAAAAGTGCATGTGGAAGGAAACCTGCAAAATAAAGAAATAAAATTATTTAACTGTAGTCAAGTTCAGTTGCCAAGAGGCAGCTGAAGTTGCTCAGATGAGCCAGATAAACACATTTTCCCTGGGCAGAGGAAAAATCAGAGCACATTATAAAGCCATTTCCTTTGTGTTTCTTATTTGGTGTTGGTTTTTTTTTAAATTAAATTCATTAATAATCTCTTCCCCCAGTCACAACTGGTTAGGCAGGAGAAGTTTAGCTTAGAGATATTTGGTTGTGAGTTCTACCCAAAAAGGCAGTGCAGAGTCCTTTTCCTGAAGTTTCAGAATATCTTCTTTCTCTTCTAACAAAACCTGCTCTATGGCATCCCTGGGAAGGAGCAGTCTCAGGGTGCCAAGCACAGAAAAGAGGGAGAGAAAATCATGGGAGGGGATCAACCTTGCCATGGCTCCCCTCCATCACCAGCAGCAGGGCACTGGAGAGCCAAATGTCCTCCTCTTTTCACCTCACAAAGGCAGAAATATTTTCAGCCACTTCTGCTTGCAAAGGTAAAAAGCCAAAGCCCTATTCTGAGACTGAATATTTCCAGTCTCTCTAAATATTCACAGGATTATTTTTCCCAGCCCAGTCTGATGCACTCCTGATTTCTGAGCAGCAACGTGCTCTCCTTGCCATTGATTTCCCATCAGCCCTTTACAAATGCCTTCAGTCTTCCCTCTCTGATTAATTATTAAACTATTAAATCAATTGCTGCATCCAAGAGTTTGCAAATCAAAACACAACCTCCACCTGCCTCTCCTCAAGTGCAAGTGGCTGCAAAAGAGTCTGGGCAGACTTTATAATCCTGCTGGACTGTGCTGATCTCGTGGATGAATGTACCCTCACACTGCAGAGCCTTGGAGGTGATCAAAAAGCCAATTGTGCTGTTGTTGATGGGACACAAAAATGGAAAGCAAAGGATTTCAGAATCCACCTACAGTAGGAATTGTGGAGTAACATGAGCTGTTCAGAGAAGTTTCCAGGTGTCATGCTTGGATTAAACTAGATAGAAAAATGCTTTTCTGGGAAATAGATGGGGGAAAAAAACAGAATATTTGGCTATCTAAAAGTCAAACAGTTTATTCCCCCCTTGCCAGGGCTGCAGACTCAGTTGGCTTTTCTCTACTTTCCATCCCCTGTGTGCCCCAGAGGAGGAGCAATGGGGATGGCTGCAGTGGCTTTGCCTTACAGAGCCACTTCTCCCAAACTCCTGATTTAATCTCTGCACTGTAAAATCTGAGAGTAATTGAACAGACTGAAAACTGGGAGGTGGTGCCATCCAAAGAGGCTGCCACAGCTGCTCCAGCTAGAGATGTGTGTTTCTCAAAAGTGTGAGTGCATGCCAAAATATTTACTTTGCCAGTCTTGAAAATTTCTCGTGTCCACCTAACTGATTCTTTTTGTTCATCTTGACAAAGAGCATCTTCCACTAAAAAACAAAAACAAATGGCACTGCTGAAGATAAACCTGTTCTTACACAGCCAGGCCAATATATAAATATCAACCCAATAGCCAGTATCAAAGTCAATAGAGAAATCTGACTCTTACCCAAAGGTTTATACAACAACAAAAGGTTTGCAGATACAACCTGAAAAACAAACCCAAATTACTCGCTCTATTGCCTTATGGCTTTTTTACTCCTTTGATTTTTTAAAATTAATTTTTATTTGAATCGCTTCAGAATGGGATTATTGGCAGGTCAGAGAGGAGCTAACAGCATTTCTTAGGTGAAGTTTCATGATCCCTGTGCTTTTATTTCAGGCAGGTCAGACTCTCTTCAAGAGGAACTGAAAGGCTGTGACCTTTTGAGTGAAGAATTAAGATTTTCAGTAATTTCTGAGAACTTTAGAGCACTCTTCCACCTTTTTGCTGAGGTAGTAAAACAAGAGTCAGGCCTCTTAGCCTCTATAAGCATATTTATACTGATTGCCTATGAAAAATTTGCATTTAATAACAAAAGCAGAGGGTTTTAAAAGTTTTGCTGGGTTCTAGCCATGGCAAGAATTAAACTGTCAGGTCTCACAACTTCTTTCCTTACCAGGTCCTACTATCTTTTTAGCCTTGATTTATATAAGAAAACCCCATGACTGAAATCCTGACCTTTTTCCCCTCCAGGAACCTGCTCTATTTAGAGGAGATAAACTCAGCGAGCTTTGAGGGTGGAAATGCTGTCCCCAGCCTCCAGTCCACTGTTGCAGGAGCACTTCAGCTGCCACTGAAGGGATTGCATCTCTTTCAAGGCCAGACTCTTAGGGGTCAAAGGTATCAGGATTTTTACCACGTTTATCAATAGAACTCCTCTTCTCTTCTCTTCTCTTCTCTTCTCTTCTCTTCTCTTCTCTTCTCTTCTCTTCTCTTCTCTTCTCTTCTCTTCTCTTCTCTTCTCTTCTCTTCTCTTCTCCCTTCCCTTCCCTTCCCTTCCCTTCCCTTCCCTTCCCCTTTCCCTTTCCCTTTCCCTTTCCCTTTCCCCCTGCTGGTTTATTTCCTCCAGACACAACAAGGAAAAAAGTGATTTTCCAAATTTTAGCTATAATCTGGCCTATTTCACCCCAACCAAGGAAAGTCTTTTGCCCTTATGCCCCCTCACTTTTTCTCCTAGATGACTTCCAAGACAGCTACAGCTGATGGACCTCTCTTCTGACCCCTGATACATCCCTTTGTCATAACTCATCCTCACCTCTCAGTCAAAGTCACAATCTTCTTAAACATACACAATCCAGCCTGGAAACATCTCCTTGGCTCCAGGCTTCCTGGCTCTGCAGAGTCTGGAAAGAAGAATTGTCACTGAAGAGCATCCAAAAATGTGTAAATTTTCCCATATAAGGCCTCCCTGGAAGGTTTCCAGAGTGAGCATCCTTTTGGGAGCAATCAGCTCGGGATTGATCCCATATAACCCTGCACAATGAACACAGGCACAGCTAAATATCCTGGGCAGGGAGGAGCTGGCCACCTCTAAGCCATCCCAGGGAACCCAAAAAGATCATTAAGGAAAGCCAGCCTGCAATCCATAGATGGGAATTTGCTCCTCAGGGTCTTCATCTCCAGTGTAAAATATCTGCAGGGTCTGGCACTTGAAGAAGGGCTTGAAACCCCTACTGGGAAATCACCAAACACGGCCCCTTGGGCTGGATTTGGGTTTCAGGGGTTACACTGTGCTCTTCAGTCCTCTGGTGACTCCAGGAGGGCAGGTGGTGACTCAGTTTTAATGTAGCAGATCTGTTAATTGTCCACATAATCCAACTTGCATGTATCTGGGCCCTCACAAAGGTTCAGCTCACTTTTAAAATCAATATTTGCCAGGGAAGGTGACAGCAAAAGCTCTCTGCTCTGCCTGACATGATCTTGGCCATTCCCAGGGGTATACTGCAGCACCACAGAATTTGGTGAGGGCTGGTTTTTTTCTGGTAAATCTCCAAGTGTTGAAATAATAAGAAAGTTGCTTCTTTCCATCTTCCTTGTGCTCCTTCTCATTACAGGAAAAAGCTGAAAAGTGGGAACCTTGAGCACCTGGCTGCAAATATACAGAAATAAAACCTTGTGTTTCATTATTTTTAAATCATATCATTTCTTAAGCCCAAATTTTATTTCAGGAAGCTGACTGAGGTTCTTATGTTTCAGATCGTGTTGGTGCTATGAGTCATAGAAATTCCCTCTGAGACAATCTGAAAGGGGTCTGGAACTCAAATGCAAATTCATGTTATCTTTAACCTGGCTTATGGCCTGTTGCATGGAAAATATACTGCATTCTTAGGTGGTAAAGAAGTAGGCAAATAGGATCATATCCTTCTCATTCTGTGAACAATCACTGCAGCAGTAAAATACTGCAAATCCAGTTTTGTAAAACACAGCTCTGCCACGTGCTGCCCATTTTCACCCAGGAATGCACAGTGACTGCTCATGAAGTCTGTTATGATACCTGAAAAGCCTTCACTGAGCAAAGCTGAAATGGATCATAAACAAACCAAACCCCATTTTTCTCCAGGTGTGTTTAAGTGTATGGGGGCTGTCAGGGCAAAGTGTACATCCACAGAATTGTAGAATCCAGAGTGGTTTGGGTTGGAAGGGAGCTTAAAAATCATCTTCTTCCACCCCCTGCCATGAACAATTTCCACTATCCCAGGCTGCTCCAAGCCCCATCCAGCCTGGCCTTGGGCACTGCCAGGGATCCAGAGGCAGCCACAGCTTCTCTGGGCACCCTGTGCCAGGGCATCTCCACCCTCACAGGAAATGATTTCTTCCCAATGTCTTATCTAACCCTGCCTTCTGTCAGTTTAAAGCCATTCCCAATTGTTCCATAATTACATTGCTTTGTCCCAAATCCCTCTCCAGCTCTCCTGGAGCCCCTTTGGGTACTGGAAACTGCTCAAAGTTCTCCCTGGAGCCTTCTCCAGGCTGGACAACCCTGGCTCTCCCAGCCTGGCTCCAGCCTTTGGAGCATATCCATGGACTCCTCTGGATCTGCTCCATCAGCTCCATGTCCTTCTGCTGCTGGGCCCCAGGGCTGGAGGCAGCTCTGCAGGTGAGGTCTCACCTGAGTGGGGCAGAGGGACAGAATCCCCTCCCTCAACCTGCAGGTCACAGAATATCCTGAGCTGGAAGGATCAGAATGATCCTTGTGGCTCATTCAATCATTCAGAATTGAATGATCCACAAGGATCATGGAGTCCAGCTCCTGGCCTTGCTCAGGACCACCCTCATTAGTGCTAATTAAGACACTCCCAGTACTTAACTGGGAGTGACTTCAGGGAGCAGCTCCTGATGTCCATTAACAGCCCCCTGACATCCTGGCAGTGCCTGGGTTGGTGTTATCTGGCAGCAGGACACTGACACCATGACAAGTTGAACTACTCCAGATATCTCTGAAATGCCTGCTGGATCTGGATTTGAGAAGGGAAGAGTGTCCCACTCTCCCTTCTCCACTCAAAGCAAGTTTGTTATCCTATTTAATGCAGCATGGACACTGCCTCATTTAGCATGACAACTATAACTGTGTTTATGTTAGCTCAACCCAATTTTGACTCCAGTGTGAAATTATTCCTTTCCGGGTTGGAAAATGAATGACACAGACTAGAAAATATCTCATGCTGAAATCCATATTTTACATACAGCGTGCACTCAAGTTGCACAAGATGTTGCTTCCTCGGGCCATTTTTGTCTTTTGAGACTGTTCCAGCAATCCCCAAGTTTCCCCCAGTGGCTTGGGAGCAGCTGCATGTTCTCTAGGCATGAAAAACAGCAGGAAGAGCTCTGAAACTCTTCTGCAATGACACACCTAGAGCTCCAAAGACTGCTGATACTTGAACAGTGCAACCATAAAGCAGCTTCCACCACATGGCCTGGGGACCATGGCCTGTTCCTTGGACAAATCCCAAACACTGTATAGATGAAGCCTATATAATCCTGGCAATCACTTATCTCCCTGAGGACAAAGACCCCATCTGCAAAATATATGGAATAAATGTACCAGCTTTGCAAAGCTTTAATTTAGCTCATGGCTGCAACTCTTCTAATAATGACATATGACAGCTCTGTAAAAGTGGTTTTAGCTGCCAAGACAAGCAGTGGAAAAGGAAGGCCAGATTATGTTTGAGTCTACAACTCGAATTAGCTCCCCTTGTCTTCCCCTCTGCAGGTGGAATGCATTTTGAGGCAAAGGGGATTTATCTTGAGCACAAGATAGGACTTAAATAACTCCTGTAATGATGTGAATACAGAAGATTAGGGGAGAACAAAAAGTGCCTGGCTGCTAAAAAGGAAAAAGGGAGAAACAAGGAAATGCTGATAATTCAGTTTGACTTCAACTTCCTTTCCAGAGCAGAGCAAGCCAATATTTACACAATATAGGGTGAACAATAGCATATATATGTTCATGCTCTTCCCAACAGCTTGGCTCTGTCAGCTGGGCAACAGCCTGCAAGACAATGGGAGTCATTCTCCTGTCTGTCCCCAGTGGCATCCCATGTCTGGTTTTGATATCATCCTTCAAGGAAAATAGTTGGGCCAATGGGAGTGTTCCCAGGTGCAGCAGAGATCACCAGTGTGATGTGCATGGTCTGCAAGAACAAGAGAAAGAGCTGGAGTTGTTTAGCCAGAGGAGAAAGACTTAAGGGGAAGCTTTAGCAAGGCTTTTAAGAAGGAGAAAATGAACTTTTACATGTGCCTGTGGGTATCAGAACAAGAAATGATGGACCTAAATTTCATCAAGGAATTAACAGGCTTTGTGATTCTCCCACCATTAGTTGTGGCACCAAGCAGGGGAATGCTCAGTGTGCCTCCCATCCTGATTCCTTTTCATAGAGATGCTGGAATATAGAAATTGATGGCTCCTGCCACAGCCACAAATCTGACCATGGCCATCAAGCATCTCCTTAGTGTGCTGCTACCCTGCCAGTGGAATTGCTCCAGAGCTGACAAAACACATGAATATCAGATAATCACACATCACCTGGCTGCTTCCCCTCACTAATGGCTCCTCCACTCCACGTCTTCTTTTCCTCCCTCTGAAAATCCCTTGGGTGAGCCTGGAGTGCCCCACTTCACTCTGCTCTAAATTCCCCCAAAGCTCACCCTGCTGAAAGAATCTGACCTCCAAACAGCATGGCTGCTAACACCTCCAAATTTATTTCCCAGGAGACTTTTGCTAAAGCTTGGATAGCAATCTGGGATCCTCTAGCCTACCATATACAAAGGAATATTAATTTCCCATTGCTCCCAGGGAAGTGAAAATACAGAAGAACATCAGATACATCTGGAGTTATATTTACAGTCCATTGAGGGGGAAGGGGCATTAGATCCCAGAGATTTAGCTTTGGGAGGAGTTCTGCCTGTATCAGGGTTTGAGGCAGTCTTTGATGTCAGTGAAATAAAAGAGAGAAATATTTCCCTCAGGGAATGGGAAAAAAATATCCAAAGTCTTCAGCCTGAGGTTTTTTTGTATTGCTGCTCCAGCTACTGTCTCCAGAACTCATTACAATAAGCAAATACTCATACATCATTGGTTTAATATGACAACTGTGATGCTTAATAAGGCTGGAAGAAACATCACTGTGACTCTATTTGAGCCTCCTAAACAATCAGTTATTGCTGAGAAGGTTACACCAATTTTTATAGCTCAGGAGCTGATTTGCAATTTGTATTCATCTTTCATTTTGACTAGGCCAATTGTGTGTTCCATCTGCATTATCAGCTCCATAAAAATTCATTCCTATCCATAAAAATAGAAGATTTCTAATAATGCCTCTCCTACTTTGTATGGGTGTATTTGGTTCTATTTAGAAGAGAAAGGCAGTTAATCTGGTAACTGGGTTGTCTTCCTGTCCAGTTTCACTGCAGGACCTAATCCATCTACTCTAAACCCATCCAGTCAGATTTAAACTGAATTGTTTTTGTGATGAGATGGGAGAAATTTGTCTTTGGACTGTGACAGTACGAGTTCTGAGTAACTGTGAAATTATTGCCTATCAAATATCTCTCTGTACAGAGTCACTTGGGCAGATGAGGCTCCTGACAGGTGTGGCCCATGTGGTCTGAAAGGAGGTAAAGAACTGAAACAATTAACATTTGCAGCCTGATTGATCAATTGATGCCACTGAGGCTTTCTGAGCTGTTTAACCAAGGTCTGTCTCCAGAGAGCTGGAAAATCCCAGTGAAGTAACAAAAATGACAATATAGGTAATAAAAATTATAAAGAAGTTGTGAATAAGAGCAGTAACAAACATATTTAAGCAATGACAATACCTTTAGTGTCAAAACCAGTCCCAGGAGCCTCAGGCACCTGTGATCTCCATGACTTTCAGGTGTGTCTGTGCCTGGAAATACTCTGTGAGGGCAGAGCCAGTGCTGGGTTGCCAAGGGAAGGACAAAACATTGACCTGTCATGGGGAGATACAAATGCACGTCCAGAGCAATGGGTATCACTGGGGCCTAATAATTTCTCACCATTGGATATTTAACTGGCATTTGCTGAGCAAACAGCCAGATAATAAATAAATAAATAAACAAACAGATAATATGTTTATGTAAATAAATAATATTATATACATAGTGTTTAAAGTAAAAACTAATGCTATTTTCATCTATTAAAATTAACTTTAAATTAGTTTTAAAAATGTTTTTAAATTGTAATTTTAACTAATTAAATGTTTTATAAATAAAATACTTTATAATGAAGTATAAGAAGCAATAACTATAATAACAGAAATAAAAAGAATAAAGATATAATAACAAAAAAAGAAAAAAGAAAAAAATCTGTAGTTCTTACCACTATTCAAAACATCAAACTCTATACCAAAAAACAACTGCTGCTACTACTACTACTACTGTTCTTACACAAAACCTTAAGACTCTATACTAAAAAACTTAACACAGACTTTAATATTTTAACACAAACTTTAATATCTTAAACTCTTTACCTTCAAAACTAATATACTCATACAATAAACAACATACAATATATATGGACCTAACTAATATATTCAACTAATATATTCATATAATAAACAACTTTTTAACAACTAACAACTACTCATATCTCTACCAGCAGCTCCTCCCAGGTGTTTGCTGTCTCCTTCCCAGCATAGATCCTGCTCCTGCAGTGTCAGAACCCAGGAAATTCCTCTGGCTGCCCTGGAGGACTTGAGTCCCTCACTGGAGGGGATCAGAGACCTTGGCACAGAACCCAAGACACCTGTGCCTTTGAGTTGACCCATAGAAAAACAATTACCAACCTTATATGAAGAATTACAAGTCAAAAGAGTTTAAGTAGAATAGTAGTTTGTCACAAGGTGAAAAATAGTTTTTTTGAGGTATTTAGAATGGGGGTTCAGGAGACAATATAGAAGAATCTGGGCATGTCCAGCCTTTCTCCTTCTTCTTCTTGGCCTCCATCTTCTGCTGTGATGTTGGCACTTTTGGATTGGTTTAGAGTAGAAGCTCATTGTCTAACATAGGTGATAGGTATTAGAAAGTAATTGTAAATATTGTACAGGTAGTTTTTAGTATAAAAAGATAACACCACCCCAGGGGCAGGCAGAGTGCCTCTGACTGTCCTGCTGAGCGGACCTCAGCTGGACAAGAGAAAGAATTTTATAGATAAGATACAATAAACAACCTTGAGACTGAAAACAATTGGCTGAAGAACTCTGACTCCTTCTTCGACCACCAAGCTGAGAAAAGAGCCTTTCTAACTTATCTCAAAGTCACTCTGACCAGCTAGAGATCCTAAGATTGCAGCAGAGGCAGCTGGAACAAAGATATGCTCCTGTCCCAGCAATGCTTATTCACAACCCAGTGCTCCAAAAGAAACTCACCTTCATGAGCAGCTGGAGGCCATGCATGAAACGGGGCAGCTGAGGTGGGGCCCGTGTTTGGTTGGGCCAAAACAAAGAGGGGACAGACAGGCAATGTTAAAAATAGGTTAGAAACTGTTGTAAAATAGTTGATAGATCTTTAAGCACATACTGTTAGTTGGGTTATTATATTGTAAAAGGGATTAAAAGAGGTAGTTATAAGAAATAGGGTACTCAATGTACCAATACACACCTCAGTAAAGTGCATCACAAGCTCGCCTGGACAGGACTGTAAGGGTCCAATCAAGCGCCTTAAACCTTCATGCAAATGAAAGATCCAAACAGAAAACAATCCAGAGGGACAAAAAACAGGATATAAAGGGGCTTCTGACCCACTGATTTGTGCTGCTCCACCTGGGACATTGGGGACATCGCTACAGGCCTTGCAGCATCCCTGATGGGAACGCTCCTGCTCGGCCCGCAGGCCCCCACGCTTTAGGCCTTTCTTTTTATTGTAATAAATGCTGAAATCACTCTAGTACTGGGAGCCTGCTCTTGTTTTTATCAGGTGAGACATTCAGGAGGGGTAGAGGGAGATGGGCAGGAGCCCCTTGTGTAAAAGTGAACAGGCCTGCAGATACTCAAGCACTGAAAGGACTTGTACAACCCTTCTGTTCTCCCCATTCTCCTGATGTCTTGTGAAGACTGACCTAGAACAGAGACTAGATGGAGTTAAAGACTAAAGTAGGGATTTATTAGAAGGCCTCAATGGATCCACCTTGGGCAGCACCAGAGCCCAGCCAGGGCTGCACCCAGGATGAACCAAAATGGCCCCAAAATGCACCAACGCTCCCGGGGTCTCTCCCTGGGATCAGTTCTGCTCCATTTGCATCTTGCAGTTCATTGTCCCATTCCAGCTTTAGCCCCTGCAGTCCCACCCTGCTTGTTTTTCTCTCTCCAGCCCACGGTGTTTGTGCTCTTGGGCTGAGATTTGGGGCATTTGTCCTTGGTGCCCAGCTGGAGCAGGAATTGTTTTGTCTCCCTGCTCTGTGCACAGAGCTCACCATCCCATAATATGGAGCTCAGACCCACACACTAAAGCAGCACAGAATGTGAAAAATACAAAAGCTAAACCCTGAGGCATTATTTCCCCCCACTATTCCTTCTTTCCCTTATTCCCTTTCTCCTTTCCTTGTGTTTCCTTCTGTACCCTGTTAATTATCTGTGCCATGCATGGGGTTTTTTCTTCCCCATGATTCTTGCACGATGCAATACTGCTTAGATGATGTGCAGGTAGTTGAAAAGAAAATAGTTTGCATCTTTTTCACTTTTGGTGCAATTCCAGGTGTGTTCCTGGTCCTGGATGATAGATGTCAACCAACTCACTAAATATCCTTTTTTAATAGTTTTTTCAAACCTGATTGCTATTGTTGATCATTGTAATACAATAAAACCAGAGTCTGCAAGGCTCTTGATAGGGACAGGACCATATTTAGTTAAGATAGAAGGGTATAAAACCAGGCTGGCATGATAAAGAGACAGAGAAGCACCTGTCTGATCTCAGTGGGTGAAAAAGAAAAAAGAATTTGTCTTCAGGCAAGTGCACTTTCAGAGGAATCCCAGAGAGATCTCTCTGGCCCTGCATTCTTCAATGTTCCTGCAATTCCTGAAATCTCTGAAATCCACTGGGCTGTATCCATCCTACCAGCAGTACATAAGCAACAAGCTCTGAAATTTTGTCTGTGTCTTCCTCCCCAGGGCAGACACCTGGAGGAAAAACCTCAGGAGCCCATTCCAGCTTTGCAGTGAGATGCCACAGCAGTTGTGAGGCCAAACTTGGGTGTTTGTTGCCCAAAGGCAAGAAATTTAGGCACTGGTGGCTTTTAAAGGGCTGGAAGCAAAGGTCATCAGTCCCAAGAGAAGAAAGGGAAGTGGGAACTGGAGAAGGGACAACTCTAGATTACTTGTTGAAACAGAAACTGGCAGGCCTAAATGAACATTTTTACACTTGGCTCCTTCCTGTATGAGACAGGGAAATAAGCATTTATTTCTCACCACTGTAATCAATTTATGTTCTAAATTCTTTGTTAATCATTACATTTGTGGGCTCCAGCCTTGGCTGCTGCTTGATTCTTCATCCCCACCTGCCTCAGTATCCTCTTTCCAATCCATTCCCCAGTGCTCCAAATAAAATATGTCCATTTTTCCCCACCAATATCCCACTTTGGTGTGGCTGAACTTCCAGGAAGATAGTTCTCCAGCTGGAGAGGCAAAGTGGGATCTGTGTTAGGGTGGGAAGGAAGTCATAGGGAGCTCTTTCCTAAGAAGGCCTGGAGTCCACAGCCCCTCTTGCCTGCCTTCCCAGTCTGCAAACACAGAGGTTGGACAAAGCTTCAAGAACACCTTTCCAGATTAATAAAGGCACCTTCAGAGTCTGTGGCTTGTGCTGAGTTTTAAGCTGCAAGATTCCCCAAACCACAGCTGCTTCAGTCTGAGATACTGTGGCTTTACATGCCCAAATCTTAATGAAGCCTGAAGCAACCTCTGGCTACACCCTGCACTCCAAGTAAAGGAGGTTCTGGGGACCATTCAGTCCATTCCCTGCTACCTGGACAAATGGGGACACTAAATTCAAGTTTCCTATTAACTTCTGCTGATTACATTGCATTCATCACAAACTGTGGTGAATTTGTTAAAGCAGCTTTAAATACTTGAAGCAGCAAATGTAAGCACCTTAGTAAATGGGACACAGATAAGGCTCCTCATCTGTCAGCTCTCAGGCAAAGATCCTTAATATTCAGGTAAATAATATGAAAAAAATTGGAAGTAGAGAAAGACTTATTATGGCTGTAAGGCATGTCAGGACATGATTATCCTGTTTCACGCTGTCAGGGGAGTGTGAGATGGAGTAACTGACAACAAGCAAGACTTAATCAATCTGGAAAAGCTGAAAGGAGACAATTTTAAATGGGAAATTTTCCAAACAACCCTCTTTGCCAGTTTAATGAGGGCAATGATCAAATGAATGGATTAGAACAGGATCACCCAGTGTGTGGATGCTCTCCAAAGCAGGTTGTGCACATGCCTTACCACAATATACTGTCCTGTATGTATGGGACACTATGTCCCAGGGATAGGAAAATTCACATTTTTGATCCTTTTTACTTGTCCTTTATATCCTAAGCCAGTATAGATCAACACCTTGGCCTAAACTTTACCATCTTTCCTAAAGAATGGATGTTTATATCAGAAAGGCACTACCAAAACCATCCAGTTACAGCTGCTTCCCCAGAAGACACAATAGGAATTGGTGGATTATAAATTGGACTGGTCCGCAAAGGTCTGGAATTTAGCTTTTCCATGGTACAACCAAGAAATTGTGGTTTAGCATCTCATATATTAAATTAGAGATCATATATTAAATTAGGTTCATCATATATTTAATTAGGATCACAAAACCTCTTGGAACAGTGCTAGGAGAACTATAGAAGGTATTGTTATTATTGTTATTATTATTATTATTATTACTGTTGTTATTATTATTGTTATGAATAATGCAGTAACCATGCAGTGCATGAAACCACAAACTGTGGATGGTGGGAACAGAATATTCTCCTGATGTTCCCAGTCCTATTAAACATAAAATGTGACATCAAACCTAGCAACCTCCTCCATGGTGGAAGACAACATGGACCAAATGGATGAAGAGAAACAGCTTCCACCCTGTGAATCATCACATCAGAACAAAAATAATGACAACTGCTGAAAAACTCCTTTGGCTGGGAACAGCTGAGATGTTGTTTTGTCCAGTTCCCATTTCATGGATATTTCTCTCCTTCACTCCTTCCCATAGTACTATTCTTAGTTTGAGAAAGTATCTCAAGAAATAAACAGGGGGAGGAGATGGAGGTGTGTCATGGGCAGGGGGGAACATTCGGCATTTTTTTATCTCAGCCCCAGCTGCATAAAATGACATCAACACATCTGGAACAGCAGAGAGAAAATCAGCATTACCAGGGAGGCTTTGCTGGTTAAGAAACAGGAAGCAGCCCTGGAGAAGATGTATGGAGCAATAAGAGATGATTTACTCGCACAGATTTTATTGTTTGAATACTCACACTCGCCCCATCCATCCTCGTTTGCCCCAGCGCGCGCGGCGTTCCTCCCCGTCGGAGGATGACTGTGTTGCATTTGTTGGCATTCCCGCCAATATATCATGAGGAATAGCTGCTCCTGGGCCTGGATGGAGAAAAGCAACCCCCTCCCCATGCTGGACCTGGTAATGGGAGCTCTCCATCACGCTGCCAGCTCACGGAGCGGGGTGCAAGGCGTGCAGAGCAGGAGCTCGTCGGAAGCGCTTTTGCGAACGTCGTCGTAAAGCCCCAAAAAAAGCAAACGCTTCCCCAATTACTCTGTTCTCTTTGTGTGCTCCCTTATTCTGAGGAAAAGAAGCAGAGAAAAACCCACAGGATCTGTGATGAGCAGTGCTGTTGCCAAGATTTTGATATGATGTGGACAACTCAGAGTGGCTGGGGATGTGACACTTCTTTTCTGAGATGGATCTTTCACTGATGAGTCTGGTTTGGTTCTTAGTGAACCAGGGGTCAACTCCAGCTTACTCCTACTCAGGCAGGTGCTGGGGGAGAAGAAGACACAAATATGGCTGAAGACTTTAATAGGGAGAGCCTGAAACCATTAATTAATGGCTTTTAGGTGAAGGAAGATAGACTTAAATCAGATATTAGGAAGAAATTATTCATTGATGTGGGGTCTGGGTGAAACTGGTGGCTGGAGTGTCAGGTAGGGGTATAAATTAAAAACCAAATGCAAAACACAAAAAATATTCTATTTATTTTCTTTGGAGTTTTGCATTACTTCAGACTTGAAATTTTCCTAGGAATGTGAGAATTATATCCCACAAAAAGCCTTTGAATATCTTTTGAAGTCCATTACAATGACTTTGGGCTAGGATTTTCTTGTTCTTCTTACATGATTTTACCTCCTTACTACAAATGGGCTGTGCAAGAAGAGGTATTGCAGCCTATGATGGTGTGACTGATGGGTTTATTTTTTCAGTTGTTTTATTGCCTACCCCTAAAGGTATGTTTACATACATTAAATTTTGAGGGGAATTCTAAGTTACACAAACATCTCAGTAATTTCATCTATAATCACAAAGGCAAGTTATGTAAAGAAAATTATGTACAGGACATAACTGGAATTAGGAACATAATGGAACAGCCAATTGACTGTTGGGCAAATTATGCTTTTCCCTGCAATCCAAGTCAAACACTCCTCCCAGCTTTGGGGCTTAATTAGTTAATTATTATTTTAAATTATTTAAATTACTATTTAACTTTAAGAAGTTAAGTAACTTCTAGCTCATTACTGAATATGTGCAGAGGTTTCTTTTCACAGTTTTGAAACTGTTCAGCCCATTCCATTGCTCTGATAGTGGCCACATAACCTGATCCACTTGGAAAATGCTGGACCTCAACTGCACAAGGATGCAGAGAGTCTGGGAAATCATCCTGAGGAGTATTCACAAAAACATGATAAAAATTCTGATAGGAACTGCTTCAGTGCTTAAAATATCCAGGAAAAAATACCCCATGTTGGAAATCTACTGTAGAATTTTCTAGAAAGGAGAAAGGACTTCCTGGAGGCAAAGGAGACTGCTCTCCCTGGCATATTATCTCCTTCAAGATGTATTCCCTTCTAAGAATTTTTACTGACTCTGCTTTTTATCCTTTGTTGGCCAAATCTGCAAGCAGTCTAATTATGTCTTTGGAGATATGTTTTGTTCTGTCATGGTGATAACTTGGCTACATAATCTTGCCTAGGGTTTGATGAACCCCATTTATATCATATTTAGCTCAAGGCATTATCACCATGTGTGCAAAACAGTAGAATTATTTTCCATTTGAGGTTGTGTCTCTGGTTTCAGTAAAGCTGCATTTAGCTGCAGTTGCATTCTCTTTAGGAGGATCCAAAAACTTTCTAAACACTCATCATGCTTTCCCTCCAAAGGACCAGTCTTCAACATATTTAAACTGCATACCTTGCAAGGAGATGCCTTCAAGCTGCAGTCAAGACAAAGTTCTCTGTTCATCCAGTCCAAAAGCCTGAAAGAGTTCAGTTAACAAGGTTACTTTGGTTCAGTCTTCTCAGATTGACAAAGAAAAGGATGATTCATCAGCTGTTCATTTTTCCACCCAATTTGTTCCTTGTTATTTTTAATCAGCTTTTGAAAGCAAGGAAAAACATCAAGGGGAGATTAATTTCTGTATAACAAGAAAACATAACAAAACTCTGAGCACAAGAGCTGCAAGTTTACATCTTTTCATACCTAAAAGAATAAATAGAATGAAGAAAGACTAAATCATCTTAAAAAGCAGTGGAAGGGAATAGAGGGGTTTTTTTGTTTCAGAAAAGCAACAGTCCACTTGAAATTGTTACAGCCAAAGCTCTGAAAGGATAAAATCACTTTTCCTCACCTCTGCTCAAGGCTGTGCACTCATAAACCATTCCAGCAGATGCTTGTGCTGCTCTGAACAGGTTTGTCCTTGCAACCCTTCTGCATGACAAGGTGACAGCTCCAGCTGCTACACAAAATTGCTTAGAAAAATTTGTCACATTTAGAAGCCTTTGTCAAACTCCTTGAAAAAAATCTTTTCCTGGCTTCAGCAATACCTTGATTTAGCTCAATATTCAGGAAGGCCTCTTGATTCCACTAAAAATTGGTATGATTTTTTCATGGATCTCCATGTTTGGGAAGAAGTGTCAGTGCTGGAAATCCTGAGGGGACAACAATCTGGGGACACATGAGTTTTTATCTGGACTTTCTCTATCATAAAATTAGAGGTATGTAGCCAGTAAAAAGGCTTCTGTGATACATAACATCATTTCTCTTTCCTTCCCTCTATCCTACACCAGCCTTGGTGTTTCCAGCTCTCAGATATAGATTTTCAACCCCCTTATGCTCTAAGCAGTTTTTCAGTGCACATGAACAATTCAAGCTGTCTGAAAGACAAGGCACCCCAAATCAATAATTAATAGTTGTCTGAGTATCAAAACAGAGTCATGGGAGTAGGTTTATATTGGATGTTCAGAGGACATTATTGACTGTGAGGGTGCTGAGGACCTGGCACAGGGTGCCCAGAAAAGCTGTGGCTGCCCCTGGATCCCTGGAAGTGTCCAAGGCCAGGCTGGATGGAGCTTGGAGCCACCTGGGACAATGGAAGGTGTCCCTGCCCATGGAAGTGGGTTGGAATGAGAGGATTTTTAAGGCTCCTTCCAAACCAAACTAGACTATGATTCTAGAAAATCATGGCTGACCTGGAAAGACCTGACTGACAAACTGGGGCCAGGTAATTCCTGCTAGAATGGCAATATTATTCTTGTAAGTAAATCCAAGAGTATTTGAATGCATGGAAAACTCCACAGAATGAGAAAACAGGAAAGGAAAAGTTGTATTTGCCTACATTAAATACTGAGGATTTTGTGTATTGGCCCATTTAGTCTATCTGAAAGCAAAGTTAATGCTAGTAACATTATAATAATGTGCTGAGTGAATATGGGAATTTGAGGCCACACTATAATCACCTCATACAAAAACCTAAAAAGAAAATATGCCACTGAATTGCTCCAGCCCACAGGCAGCATGGTGAGAAAAAGTGGCTTTGATAAACCTGTCCCAAATTTGCTGCAAATCACCATAATTACTGTAGTTTAGTGAAAATTCCCTTATTTTACACCATTGGCAACATATTTTGAAGAGCAAACCCTAATACCCAAGGGTCAAGACATCCAAGAGGAGTTTCCTCTCCATGACAGGATCTGGACAACCAAGTGCATTAGGGAGGCTTGTGAGACTCCATGGCTCACTCAGAACATACTCTGTAATAGCCAGGTAATTACAGATATTTGTGCAGCACCTTATTCCTCTGCTTGTCAAGGTGAAAGAAAAGCTGCTAGGAAAAGGGAATTTATTTGTATTTATCTTTTCAGCAGGCTATTCTTCTCTTGTCTGCCTCGCTCCAGTGCTTTTCTTTCCAAGAAAAGAGTAATTTATAGGATCATAATGCAGAAAATGACTCATTGTAAGGATTTTACTATGAATTAGTAGGTGAACCTTCAAGGATGTGTGTACTTACATCATCACATTCACTCACTCACTTGTCCTCTGTTGTTACCTGTAGCCCTTTATTCTACATATTCTGTGAATAAATCCATAAATAAGCTCTGTATGTGTCCAATGATTTGTGTTTCCCCCAAGTCCGACACATTTCTTTCCCTTTTCTGCTTCTTTCTCTATGCTCCACCTAAATATTCATCTGTCCTTTGGAGAGCACCAGCACAAACAAACTGATGTCTGTTTTCTCCTTGAACAGCAGCTCTGTTCTGGATGTGATTTTACATTCCTGTTTATTTATTTTATATTTATGTGTCACATTAACTCATGCAGTGTCCTCAAGAGGAAAGGAAAGGAAAGGAAAGGAAAGGAAAGGAAAGGAAAGGAAAGGAAAGGAAAGGAAAGGAAAGGAAAGGAAAGGAAAGGAAAGGAAAGGAAAGGAAATTTTCAAAGTCAAAAATTCAAGCAATTTTCAAGTCAAAAACTCTTTTCACTGCCAGCTTTCCATTTCCCTTCCTGAAATTCCCTGGAAGGAGCATTTCTCTCACAGGAATGCTGGGGCCAGAACTGTCACCAGAACTGTGGTGTTCCCATTGCTTATAAATTTGGGACCTAAAATCCTGATGCTAATTGTATTTCCTATTATCCATTCATCATCTTCCACCCAGAAGACCTTAAGGCAGGGAATTAACATCCTTAGGAGAAGGTGAGAAATGAGGTTCTGGATCATTCCACTATCTACAAGTGGTGTTTGGAAATGATGGGGCATTTTGTGGGCATCTGAGTCCTGTTCTGGGGCTAAGTGCTCTCAGGATTTTGAGGGATTTGAGGTCCTGTTGCAGCTCAGAGAATTTTTCCGGAGTAGATCAGTGTCAAAAATGAGGCTAACTCTAGACCCCAGTTATAATTCCTAGATTAGAGGATTCCTAGATTAGAATTCCTGACTAAAGGATTTCATCCCTGCATTGTGTCCCTGCTGCTAGAGCAGTAATTGTACTTGCAAATAAAATCATCCCCAAAAAATCCAGGGAGCACCTTTGCTGATGCAGAGTGGCTGTTACCTTCCACCCCAATGCCTAGTGAAGGATCTCTTTATTTATGGCTTAAGAAGCACCTGGGAGTTTCTGAGGATAACTGACCCTTCACAAATGTACATTATAATAATTGTCACTCAGACTGAAATCAGCTCTGTGGTGCTTTGCAGTTTAGGGGTTTTTTTTGTAATATTATTTTTCTGTGTAGGAGGGCTGTTAAATAATATATTCCATTATGTGGCAAAGTCAAAATTTTATATTTTTTCTTCTTATTTTTTGTATTCTGTCACTCTTAAAACACTCTTTCTCCTGCAGACACTGAGCTTTATTCTACATTTCAGTTGTGAGGGCTGTGACTCTCCAGAATGGGGCCCAGCATTTCTAATGACAGATGAACAAGACCTTTCCAATCTAAAAACTTTTCTATGTATACATACATTTTTAAGGAAACATTTTGGGAGTTTTGTTAAATAATTGTATTTTCTTTTTGGGCTGTTTATAATGTGCTTCTTTTGGAAACACCTTAGCAAAGTATTAAACTGCATTTTCCTGATGCTGTACAGCCTGATGGGACTGGTAGTTTTACACCATTTTCACCAATAAAATAATCTCCTCAGAGGATTGTGCTTCCACTAAAAGGAGCTGTGCTGACTTCCCACCAGCCAAGCAATGTGGTTTGTCATGGACATTACATTGGCTACTAATTAGCATGTAATTATTATGAGCAGGAAGCCTGCTCTAGGAGAGTGGGGGGAAATGTGACTGTTTCTGTTTTAACTACAGTTCCCACAAGACCACGTGCTGCTGTGAGAAAACAAAGTTGAATGTTGACATGACTCAAAACAAAACCTTTCAGCAACCCAAATGGAAAGGTTTTGATTTCAGGCATGTCGAAACATTTCTCTTCAGCTGAAAATGTCAAAAAGAGCATTTGACATCTGTTGTGTTTTGACCTTTCCAAATTGAATTTCTTTGTCGCTCCCTCGTCCATTCTGTAAAAAATAAAACCACACATTTCTTTTGTCCTGGTGTGGGGGAAAACACAGACCAGGAATATCTAGGGGATTTGTCACGAAGGGACATTTTTCAGTTTCACTTAGCTCTTCATAAGAAAGCTTAGGCTGAGATAAAATATCCCTTTCTCCAACACCTGCAGAGGACTGGCACTGAGCTGAGCCCTGCAGCACAGAGCAGGGGATAAAGCAGCAAGTGTGATCCTGGGAGACTGTGATTCCTTTCTGGGCACGTGATGCAGAGGTAAATAACTCTGCTCCCACCCTGTGTGTTCCTGCAGCAGCTGTATAGATTCCAGATATTCCTTCTTTTCCATCTCTTCCTTGCTGCTATCTCCAGTGACACACTGTCTGGTTTATTCTTTGTACATCTAGTATGAAATCGAATAAATGTCCTGTAAGTTACTTTCATCTCAGCATCTTCATTATTTTCATGTCAGAAGTGTCTCAGAGAGGGAAATTCAAGTTTGGGTGAGCTCACAGACATTTCTTTTCACTCCTAAGACATGAACAAACCATCTGGCACAGTTAAGCCACTCAGCATGATCGTAAAACAAAGACAAATGCTGCCACTGTTGTTTCATTGTTTAAAACAGACATTTTTGGAGCATGGATTATTTGAGTCCAGACCTTCCAGCTCTTTTTTTTTTGTTAAACCCATACATATTGATACATGCCCCTGTATGTCTCCATATCGCCTTAAGGAATTGTCTCTTTATAAATAATGCACATTAAATATATATAGCAACCATTTCTGTGGAGTGTATCATAATTCCAAAATCCACATAAAACAGCAGAGACATTAAATGGGGATCTCAGCACCCAGTGTGGTTTTCTGCTGCAGACTCAAACAAGACAAGTGCCATAGAAACATGAAATGATTGGGGTTGCAAGGGACCCTAAAGATTATTTAGTTCCAACCCCTTCCATGGGCAGGGACGCCTTCCACTAACTCAGATTGCTCCAAACCCCATCCAAACTGGTCTGGAACACTTCCAGGGTTGGGGTGTCACCATTCCTACATCTTCTCAGGTTGAACATGGCTGTTTGAGAGTTTGTTTATGAACCATAAATGTGCCCGTGGAGGGACAGAGATCTGAGCCACCCTGGGAAAGAAACAGTTGAAGCACCAATGGTTTGGGGAAGGGCATGAGCTCAGTTTTCTCTTGGATTTCTTTTGACACGGGACTTTTCAATACTTTGTGCTCTCCAGAGAGGTCTGTAAGGGCTGGGAGAAAATAACCTGCTTTCAATCCTTCTAGAAGCCATTTCCAAATGTCTAAAGACAATAAAGCACTTGAGAGAAGTCAGCATGGATTCATTAACTGATCAAAGCTTTCTACAAGGAAATTATTAGCCAATGGGTGAGAGAAGAGCAGGGATTATTTCCATAATTTAACAAGGCTTTTGACACTGTTTGCCACAACATCTTAATTTTCAAGCTGGTGAAATACAGGTTAGACAAGTGGACAGTGAGTTGGATTGAAAACTAAGTGAAATGCTGGGCTCAGAGGTTCTCAGTTGGTGGAGTGAGGATCAGCTGGAGATCAGGCACAAGGGTAGTCTTGGTTTGAACAGACAGGTGTCTGCCAAGGAAGGCAGGAACCTCCCCTGAAATGGAAAATGTAAACCTCCTCCCTCCAAATTGTTATCATTTTGAAATTAAGGGGCTCTCAGACGAAGATATGGGAGCAGGAATAACAGTTCTTTATTAGGAAAGAAAATAAATGGACTGCACTCTTACCAAAACAGACCCTTTTCCAGCATTGATAGACTTCCCTGCATTTTAGAAAAGTTCTCTTCAATAAAATTGTCTCTCTGGGGACTCAGAAGAAAGTTTTGGCCGTTTAAAGTGTGTTTACAGGAAATGGAGCGATGCTTAAGGATTCTGTTGCCATCAGTTTTTTGTGGGCTGCAGTTCCACTTGCCTTCTTTGGGCATCTGCTCCTGTGTGATTGCATTTTTATTCTTTTTCAGAAGGGCAGATGGTATTTTTTTTTTCCCTGTGTGCATAATTAAACAAACACACAACAAACTCATCTAAAGATACTAATTAATTCCTTTTCCTAATAGATTGCAGGCAGTCTATTAATATTACTCACTCCTGGGACTAAGAGTCTGTTAGCAAGAGCTTCCTCATCTCGCTGCTTTTCCCTCTCCATGGTGAGACTGGTGAAGTGATCCACACATCCCTTTAAGCACAGCCCAGCTGGAAGGAGCTGTAGCTGATCCTGGGCTGGTCTTGGTGATAGGCTGAGCATCCTTCACTTGATTTGTTAAACATTGCTCCCTTTGAGCCCCCTCATCTTCCTTTCTTTGATGGTCTGTGCTGCCATGGTGCTGCTTGGGTTCAGTATTGGCTGAGGACTGTGTCATTCCCAGCTCTGCATTCATCCAGGGATTTTGGGCTCCCTGGTATTCCTGGGAAGGGTGTGACCAAGGATAAGAAGTTTAATGGTTCTTCTCTTAATATATAACTATATATACACATTAAAAAAAAAAAAAAAGGTGAGATCAAAAATGCCGTTGGATGGCACCGAGTGATTGTCAGCTCTATTATAATTACCCAATTAAAGAGGTGATAATGAACCCAGACTTGAAATGCTGGAGGGAGAAAAGGAGGGTGTCACCAGCAACTCAACATTTGTTTTATCCTAAATCTTTATTGTGAAGTAATCACCTGTCAGGAAGTCTGCTGAGGAGGGAGCAGCTGCTCCGTGCAGTGCTGTGATCACAGAAACAGAGTGGGAACAAAAGCAGCAGTGACAGATTCAGGTAAGGCAGTCTCCAGCCCAGGAAACTCCAGCAGCCCAAGGCTTTTTGAGGAACTCACCCATCCTGAGGACAAGGAGGTGCAGCCTGAGCTGGGGACATTAGGTAGAAGCTGTGCTTCCTCCAGATGGTTTTAGTGTTTACAGGGTGGGTCATATTTTTATTATGCTGGACAAAAAATAATCCAGGAGCTGTGTATTCACATGTTCAGCCTTAGAAACCCTGCTGGAAAAAACCTATGGCAATCTGAAAAGAACCTGGGGTAGGTGATCCCCTCAGCAGCCTAAAGTGTGCATGGGATACTGGTTCATAGTGGCTTAAATAGAGACAGAAGTTCTTGGGGAATAATCTTCTGTTTTCACTTGGCATTTGTCAGACCAAATCTGGATCCATGGCCCTGTTGGGTGAGTCCAGGTGAGGTCATGGAGATGCTCAGAGAGATGGAACATCTCTGCTGTGAAGACAGAGTGAGAGAGCTGGAGAAGGAAAGGTCCCAGGGAGAATTTAGAGCCACTTCCAGGCCTAAAGGGGCTCCAGGAGAGCTGGAGAGGGACTGGGGACAGGGGATGGAGGGACAGGACACAGGGAATGGCTTCAAATTGACAGAGGGCAGGGTTAAATTGGGTACTAGGAAGAAATTGTTGTCTGTGAGGATGGTGAAGCCCTGGCCCAGGTTTCCCAGAGAAGCTGTGGCTGCCCCATGCAGTAGCCAGCCCTTCACCTTCCCCCAGACTGATCCTGCCAGAAGTTTATTCCACTTTTGGGACTACAAATCCCATCAGTCTTCATTGTTGCCTCAGTTATGTGCTAGGCTTCAGGGGGCCACAGGAACAGCTAGACAAACCAGGTGAATGCTCCCTTCTGAGATACAGGGAGGAATGCATTTTATTAAATTCTTTCAGCTTTTAACGTGTGCAGAAATGTGTTTCTTTTCATATGATCCTCATTGCTGGTTTTCAGTTGTGTTCAAAGATGACAAAATGAAAAGGATCAAATGATAAATCAAAACAAGAGTAACACAAAAGCCTGAGGGATACAGAACTGACAACAGATGATCACAGAAGAAAGTGATAAAATTCTTGCTTTTTCCTGTAGAGCAGTCCTTAACTAAGAAATATTTCCTAGATATATGTGTAAATGACACAAAAAATTTTAGATTGATCATTTCTACTGGATATCGTACGATCAAAATTTCAGTTTATTAGAATTCTAACCATCCAGTTCATCATTTTCAAGGCTGATTAGTACTAATATACATATATAAATATTTTAAAATGCATCGAACAAGGCAAAGACCCAGCAACTAACAAATCAATTTCTTATTAGTTTACACTGGAAAATAGAGTGTCCAGAAGTTTGAGCCATTTGTAAACATTAGGTGCATCAATCTTGGTCCCTTCAAACAATCAATTTCCCCATGAAAGGAAGACAAACACTGAAGGGAAAGAGGGAAAAAGAAAGAAAATAAACCCCTCCCCAACCTGAATGCAGAAATATCATAGCAGTGTAAATCTAAATCATTGCTGTTCTACTGTGAAGAACTGATACCCCATTTTTAATTTCTGGGTTTGTTTCTTTGTGCTTTTTTTTGGTTTTTTGGGGGATTTTTTTTTTTTTTTTTTTTTTTTGTTTTTTGTGGTGGTTTTTTTTCTGTTTTTTTTTTTTTTTGTTTTGTTGTTGTTTTTTTAGGATTTTTTGATTTTGTTTTGGGGTTTTTTTCTTTGATTTTTTTTTTGCTGTTTTTTTTTTTTCCCTGACTTTTTTTGGATTTTCTGAGCTGCTCTTGTAGCTGATTATAATGGCAACTGGCTTAAAAGTGTTAAGAGGGAAAGATAAATCACTTCTGAAACATGTTTTGTAGTGGGTTAGTTAATGCTAGGAGCTTTGCCACACTCTCTGCAGTTATTTCCTGTTTGATGGATTGGTTTCAGCTCCTCTCTGGTATCCTTAGGGATTTCCTCATCTCTCATGAGGGCACGAGAGGAATATCCTGCTCATGGCAGGTACCAGCTGGAGAAGAGCTCTAGGCTGTACAGATGAGGACAGACGGACACTTTGCAGGTCTGTGTGGGCCAGCAGCACCTGATCTGGACTGGGGGTTAAGTAGCACCACCTCAGGGCCATCCTACAGCCACCACTTCACCATGATGCTCCTCCTTTGTTGCTGAGTCCCATCTTAGCCTGAGGAGTCTCTGTGTTAATATGGGTGCACTGTCTCCAGCCATGAATCCATTAAATTCCTTGGGATCCTTGCACCCAGCTTTGTGTGGCCACACCCACCCTTGAGTTCCCTTTGATGATGCTGACACCTGGTTAAAAAGAGCCAAGGACCCCAGTCTGAGGTCCTCAGGCCAGCTGGTCATGACTGGTTTGTGTCCTTGCTGCCAAGGGTATGAAAATGCACAAGTGTTTGATTTTCCTTTTTGTTTAGCACAGTACATCTTCCCCAAAACTGGAGTTCTGCCCCAAAACTGGAGCTCTGCCCCAAAACTGAAGTCCCTCCTGGCCTAAAAGGAAGGATCTCTGTATCCAGCCCCTGAGATCAATGAGGTGCTCAGATACCACAGAGATGCTGCTTTGGGAAAGCCTTTGGAATTACAGGGAGTTGCCTGAAGGTGCATCACAGCTTTCATGGGACTTTCACCATGTTACTCCATTGTCATTCAAATTTATCCATTCCTTTTGCAAATAAAGTCATGAAAGTCCTTTGTAGAGCATGGCAGGAACTCTGTGGTCCTCAAAATGCTCACTGCACATCCAGAACTTGAACCAGGAGGATAAAAAGTAAAATCAGGGAGGATTAACAAGCAGAGAAAGTCAGAGCTGCTTAATGTGGCACTGCAATCATTATGGCTGGAAAACACCTCTGAGACCATCAAGTCCAACCTTGGCTTCTTGCATCTGCCAGCTTGTGAGCAGGGATTGGTACCCTGTCACCACCCTGCTTGTTTTAGTGCCCACTTCTCCCAGTTTTAGTTCCCACTTCTCCCAGTTTCCACTGAGAACAAGAAGAGATGTGGCTGCTCAGCTTGACGAGCACGGTGTGGTTCATTCATGTTGATGTTATTTTTCCTCTCAGCTGCTGCAGCAAGTGCTCTCTTCAGGGGTCTCTGATGTGAGTGCAGCAGAAATGTCATTGTGCAGTGGTTGGTGGTCAGTTTAAATAGCCAGGCTGTGCTTGCTTCTCCCAGGAAAGAACAGCTTCTTCCAGCCTTAACTGAGAACATACACTGGGGCTTCTTGGAGGATTCTCCATGAATGAAGGAAAATGAATGAATTTCCTTCTCCACGTGAAGGAAAACGTGTACAAGGCACAATGGCCACTGGTGGGACATCCCTTCTCCTTTGCCCTCATCAAAAAGCACTAATTTTATTTTATTATCTCCCATTCAGCTGGGATTCGGATGTTCCCATTGTCAGTGTGATGGAAATCAGACTCCTGGGAACTGATAAAAAATGAGTTTCGTTCAGATCCCCGCAAAAATTTGGGCACGATGACTCTGAATTTGAAGGACTTCCAAGTAGCAATGTCCTGGCACACAACCACAGCTCTAAGTGATGTCTATATTTTTTTTTTTAAACCTTGAAGAGGAACAGCTGGGAACCCAAGGAGAGGATTCCCAATTGATATGTGTCCACCTAAACATAAAAATACTCCCTATTTTCAACAAAAGCTACAGCATATATGTACATTCACATACACACACACATTACTGTACTTTTTATCTAATGTAGTGCATAATTTATTAAAAGGGTATATATTGAAAAATTCTGCTTTCCATAAGGGTTCAGGAAAGGGCAAATGTTACTGCTTGTCTTCTGTGAAATAAATTAAATGCAACAGTACAGTTAAGCAGGACCATCAGTTAAGAGCAGGTATGTACCACTGCAGTGATGAATGGCTTAATATAAATGACATAGGTGTGCTAAGCCAGGGAAAAAGCCCAAACAGGAGATCAGTAATTGCATCTCTCCATTAAAACTGAATTATCCCTCAGCTGCAGCTCCTACTTCTCTTGTCTAGTTGAGTCTTAAAATCCTCACCGTGGGGCCCTCACAAGCTAATGCAGCTGCTGAGGCTGAAGGTGCTGCACAGAAAAGCAGCAGAGCTCAGTGCACAGGGCCAGAAATCCAGAGGGAATGAGGAGGGACATGGTGCTCCATGAGGGATAGCTGTGAGCCCAAAGTGGCCATGACCATGAAGAGCTGATGTCTTTTCTCTCTTGGTCTTGGTGTTGCTGCAAGAGGTGTGCTGGAATTTAGACCTGTTTTGCTTTGTTCTCAGCTCTTCCCTTAGCACAGCCTCTGAAATGGCCTTTGTGAGGGTGAGTGAGTGAGAACTGCAGTGCCCTGTAGGCTGGGGGGTGAAACCTGGGCCCTGCAGCTCAAATCCTCTGGTAAAGTTTTCAAATCAACTTTGGTAAAGTTGTGGTTGTCCCCTCTTGTATTTCTTCTCTTCTCCCCTTTTCTGAGACAAGTAATACATGAATTTCCAAATCTTTCACACCAACCCTACTGGTTTCCAGGCCATTTCTCCTCCTTCTTGGACTCTCTCCCTTCCATATCAGGCATATCACTGCATATCATGCATCCCATTCATATGCCCCTTTCCAGTGTTAAACCTCGCTGATGTGGCCCCAAATTTCCTTCCCACATTGTTTTTCTTCACCCTGTGTTCCCAGCTGGTATTCCTAACCTCCTCCCTTCCCTTCTTGTTACTTCTCTGCCCTCACCAGAGCCCCTCACTTTGGTTATGGGCAGCCCCTGTTATTTTCTTTAGTATTAACAGAGCAGAAAGCAGAACTGCTGCTCTCCACCCCGACACCATCTCCAGGATATCTCCTTTTAGCTCCAGTCTTAGGTGACAAACACTGCTTTTTGTTTACAGCCCCACAGCCAGAACAGTGCTTCCCCCTGAATGAATTCCAGTCGGTTTTTGCTTCAAATGAGATTTCCCAGGAGGTGCTGGAAGTGCCTCTGGAGCTGTGTCAGTACGAATAGGTGCCCGTTCATCCAGGCACACACCGTGCTGTAACAGCCACAGACATCTCGTACTGTCTTGGGGGGAAATGTGTCTGCTGCAGCTTGAACTGAGCTTCAGATGGAGCTGGGAAACCATGCACTAATTAGTTAATTGGCTGAAGAACCCTGTGTTCTATTGGATGGATTCAGCTTATAAACTGACCCTAGTTTTGAGGCCAAAAAAAATTAAAGTTAAGCTTTGCAAAGTCACAGACCTTGTTAATCTCAATTTTGCCTTCACCCATCCCAGCATTACATGTGCAAGGGGCTGACTGATGTTACTTTGTACTCAGGAATATTGTTCAAGCATAAAATCAGGAGTGAAGTCTGAATCACATCTCTCTTCCACGCTCTGCTGTGACTTCAGTTTGCTTTGTTGTGGAAAGACAGAATGAGTCACTGACTCAAACAGAGGCAGCACAAGCATGTAGTTTTTTTTTTTTTCTTTACACCAGTAAAGCACATGGTTTTGGAGAAATCTACACACAACCAAGAGGATTGTGACTGACCTACACACCTGCATCCCAGTCCATCCAGAAACTGCTCCTGGATGGGAGCATATAGTAGAGGAAATGTACTTGAATATCTGTATGGAGGCTTTGCCCCAGAGGTCCCAGTTGCCCTTGATGGGCTGCAGCTGTGATGTCCTTAATTGGGCTGCAGCTGTGACCAATGAAGATAACTGGGATAAAAGAGGGCGGGATAGCCAGTCAGGGAGAGCTTTGGAGGAGCCCTGACCCGAGAGAGAACAGCATGCAGAAGAAGGAGTCAGTGAAGATTGGCAGCCATGAGAACACACCAAAGAGGTATGGACTTCAGAAGTCTGAGAATATCATTATGGGACTCTAGAGAAATAATAGAACAACAACAGGAGCACAGTGATCCATCCACTTTGTGCAGAGCTGCTCCTCCATGCAAGCACATCTCATCTCTTTCAGTTGCATGAAGCTGTGCCAGGGGAGGCCTAGGTTGGATATCAGGAGAAGATTTTTCACCCCGAGGGTGGCTGGGCACTGAACAGGGAAGTGGTCACAGCACCAAACTTGCCAGAGTTCAGAGAATGTTTGGACAGTGCTCTCAGGCACAGGGTGGGATTGTTGGGGTGTCCTGTGCAGAACCAGGAGCTGGACTAGATAATCCTTGTAGGTCCCTTCCAACTCAGGACAGTCTGATTCTGTGATTTTTCTTGGCTTTACTGCCCTTCCAACACACACACATAGTTCTCAAAAAGAACTTTTCAGAGTAATCAAGACATATTCAAAGTTATTACTGTTTAGCTCTGAACTTCTGGGTAAAAATAAATAATTCTCGACATATGGGAAGAAAAACTGGAGCTGTTCTGGCATTTGGGTTTTGAGATGTTTTCTGATAGCGTGGTGCAGAGTGGAGGGGGGTTTCTGTAGTGTGAAGCAGAATAAAGATCACAATAATGAGGGCATGAAATTAGCTTGGCAGTATGAACTCCTATGCTACTGCATAGGATTTTCAATTAGGATGAATTAAATTGTTGCCAAAGTCAGAATGGATATAGGGATTGAGTAGGGTAGGAGGGAGGGAAGAGGTGAGCCTTAAAGATAATGGCTCAGAGAATCTTGTGTACTCAGGGAATAGCTCATTCATCTAAAACTGTGTAAGAGAGAATCATGAAAATTACCTAGGAAATAAAACATGTGGATGTATAGTGAGAGTGAGACTCTAAAGTGATGTCAGGGAAATCACAGCAGAAGAATAAGTGATGATTAGAGCCCCTCTCATTCTGCAGACCTGCCAAGGCTGCGTCTTCCAAGAGCACAGCGATAATTTGCACCATTGAAAAATAGAAAAGACCAGATTTCTTCTGTGTGTCATGCCAGGAAGGGTCAAACACGCCTAGGTAGGAAAGCTCATTCAGAGCAGCTCAGCCTCTGTGGTTTTGTACACAAAATGTCTGTAGGATTTAAGCAGAGCTTATTATGTCTTGTTTTATTTATGGCAAATTTCAGAGCCATTCAAGCAGAGCTCTGAGTTTTTGTGAAGAGTAAAACAGCAACGACTTCCCCAGAATGTTCTTCTGTTCTATAGGAGTCTGATTTTTGAAGACACAGTCTTTCAAGAGTGACAAACATTGAGCACCTTCCAACAACTGAGGTTCCAAAAGATCCCACATTGCAAATCCCAGCCATCCATCTTTTCCTGTGTCTTCAGATGTAAAACACAGAGAAATGCTTGAAAAGCTTCACAAGAAGTGCTCAGGCACCTGACTCCCACAGAAACACATCTGATGTTGAGTGCCACTCCCCTTCTGCATTTGCCCACTTTACCCTTCCTAAATAGATTATAATGAGTGATTTTAATATTCCAATCATGCAAATCTTCCCCCAAGATTTCAATAATGCCAACGAAGTCTGATGTATACTCATAAATGAGCTCCTCCAATTCCAGTTCTTGTTTATTGCTCAGGCTCCCAGCATTAGAGTATAGGCAATTAAAGAATTTCTTCTCTTCACGTCCCTTGGTGCCTTGATTAATTTTGTTCTTGACATCTTAATTTCGAGCTAAATGAATGCTCATTCATTCCTCCCTCTCTGCCTTCCATCTTCCCCATTTTAACACTCTCCTGACTATTCAGCCTGACACCTTGAACACTCTCCTGTGAAGAGGCAGTGTTGGAACACAGTGGCTTTGTCTTCTCACCAAATAGGTAATTGTATTTCTTGCCAAATATCTGCCTCACTCTACTTAAAACTAGAAGTCCTTCATTTCCAGAGGTTTTTTCCTTCCTCTGCTTGTTGGAAACAAAACTTCTGGATGGAATATCCATCTGTAGAATCCAGGAACTCTTCAGCCACCTTCAATCCTTCATATCAATCATAAAGAATGTCCACCACCATCTGTGGGAACCTTGAGCATTTTACACATGCTCAACCTTGCTATAATAACTGTGATGGGTTTTGGAAGAAAATGTCAAATGACTTCTTTGTCTCTGGGAAATTTAATTGCATTCTGAACCCAGTGCCTTTGCCCCAGTTGATGGGATTGCTGTGACCAAACGTGGACATGTAAGAGGTAAAATTCTCCATTTCCACCTTTATAGTCAGAAGAGAGAAATAAAGCTTTCTGGGGAGAAATTGTTCTGACCTAGGGCAGATGAATCATGCTTGGGAAATGTCCATTGCTCTCTGTGGACTAGGAAAAATACTTCATGATGTAGTTTTCTGTAATTGAGACCCGTAAAGCATTCCTGGGGTCATTTCTACCCCATGACTCAGCACCAAAACCACCGTGTCAGGCTCCTGTCCTTTCACCTGGGACTCTCTGCTCTGTGTGCAGGTTTGTGGATGTGCATTCAGAGAGTGTATTATGGCAGGAACCATACAGAAGCATGGTCAGAGGCTGCCTGTTCCCTGGGGAAACTGTAATCTAAATGAAATCTTCTATTCCTGTCCCTCTCCTGGCCTGGCATAATGCAGGGTAACTTTTAAAACATTTAAAGCCCTTCTTCAGGGGTTTTTGCAGATCCTGACTGTTTCTCTGAGATACTGAAAAACTGATGATATACCTTAAGAACATGCTGAGTTCAAAATAGACCATATTCCACAGCTGGCATGTAACAGCTTCACCTATGCCCTCGTGCCAAATAAATTCATGCTCCTGCAGCATCTCCAAGCCAGGCCCTTGGAGTACAATTGGTAAAAAACCTGTGGGGGGGATGTAGGTGCTGCCTTTGGAGGTAATAACCATGCAGAGTGCTGGGTGGTGGAATGACTGCTCTACACAGAGGAGGAGCAGCCCCATGGAGAAGAGGATCAGTGTGGGATGTGCCCTCAGTGCTTCCTGCCTGTCCTGTGGTGTCTGCTCAGATGTGGAAACAACCAGGTTTGTGCATGAGGCAGAGGAGATTTCTGTGAGCTGCTGGTGTCCTGCTGCAGGATGTGCCCAGGGCAGAGCCACAGCAGCTTAAATTGCCATCCTGGAGCTGTGATTTACTCTGACCTGGTTTAATTTGTGCAGGTGCTGATTAGAAGGGCTCACAAACTCTGCAGGCATAGCTCGGCCAAAAGGACAGACAGGTCACCCCCAAGCATCACTGAAGGGCTGGGGTTAGAAGGAGATCATCTAATCCAAACTTCCTGCCAAGGCAGCTACATCTACATCTCTGGTTCTTTGGAAACAGCCCCCTTTTCCATTTGGATGGTTTTTTAAGATGGATTTTAAAGTTCTTTGTTTGGGCCAGAGCAGATGCCCCTGGAACCATCCCTACAGAAATAGAGCTGGTAGAAGCAGAGGTTTTAAACTGTTTCAGCTGTGGAAATACAAACATGTCCATAATAATTTGCTCTTTGGACTTAACCTTTTCTATTTTACCCCAGTCTAATGCTCAAACTTCCATAGGTGAAGCTCAAACTGGAACCTGTCATTTTTGCTCTGAGCAGCACAGACTTGCAGATGAGTCTCTGGAGACTGAAGCCAAGCTCAGCTCATGGAGTTTCTTGCTCATGTTCCTGGAGATGTTGAGCTTGTTTCAGTGAGGTGGGATTAACCTCCTGTAGCTTTCAGTGGAGGGTTTACACTGCAGGTTAACACATCTGAGTCTCAGAGTCTCCATGGATCTGTTTCTGTGCAAGTTCTGATTGCAAATTCCCAAGGGAATCTATGTAAATGTGTGATGGCATCCAGTTGTCTGAGCACGGGGTCTAATGATGGTTTTGGTGGTCTGGGGTGTCCTCCTGACCTCCAGCAATACTCTGAGGGTGAGCACCTCCCCTAAATCCCAGCTGCATCTCTCAGTCTCACTTGGGCACCTCTGATCCCCAGAAACTTTTCAAATGTCACTGCATATCCATGGTTTGTGGCTAAATTAGGATTCTACAATTATCTAGAAGAGTAGCTCTTTTTTCAGCTGTATTTTTTTTGCAAAAAGGGCAGTGGGGTTTTTCCCTGTTCCTTCTGTGACTTGTTCCCCTTGCCTGTGTGGGGCTCATTGGAGCACTGCCATTCCCAATGTGCTCAGACCTCACTCAGGGCCTGATCCTGGCTGGATCTATAAAGCATGAAGGTGTTAGCAGACCCTGTTAGATCTGCATCTGTGTTCAGGGAAGAGCACCCTCCTGGGACTGAGCACACAGCAGCTCTGCCACAGCTGAGAGGGATTATCATAGACACCGAGGAAAATCAATGTAAAGGGGCAAAGGGAACACCTGAGCTTCCCTAAACCTGCTCCTCCACCTTCACATGTTAGAACAGCTTTGGCAGAGTAACACTGGAAACAAGATTGTACCCTGGAAAACTCTTTTTAAAGCAATTAAGCCAAACTGTACTACATGGTGTTAATTTAGAATTTCAATTAGTGCATACAATTTGCTGTCAGCTCTGGCCAAGCCATTTGCTCAAACCAAAGCTGCTCCTTGCTTCCTGTTTGCTTGAAGAGTATGAAGATGGAAGCAATTTGTTAACATAATCTGGTTTAATATGATGACTAATGATTTTCAGAAGAAACCATGGATTGGGTTTGTCAGGCTGATTACATCTGAAGCATGACTGATGAGGGGCTCTTTCATCTGTCTTGATCAATGCAGTTCTGCAGGAGCTGAGCTGGTCCTGGGCTTTTCCAGGGTAAATTCCAGGCAGCTTCAGTTTACTAGGTAGTTGTAGGATGGGTTTATTTAGTTATTATGGGAAGTTTGAGTTCCCTCCTCCCAGGATCCTGTTCCTATTTGTACAAGGCAGCAATCACTGCCCAGTTCCCTCATTCTGCCAAAAATTGCAACCCCCCCCAACCCCACCTATCCCCCATTCTCTACACCCTGTGCACAATTTATGTTGCTTTGCTCTCTTAGGCGAGCTGCTGGCTGTGCAAATCAATTCCCCCAGAGTCTGGGGCTTTTCAGTGCTGGGTGGTTTTGGTTCAGTGCTGCAGAATTGTCACTGCACCCGAGGCTCTTGTCCCGGTCACTGTGGATGCTGACCCCACGCCCTGCAGTGCCAAGGGAAAGCTCCTGCATGCTGGCCAGAGGGTCACTCCTCTGAACACCCTTCCCTGCTCTACCCCTTGGCCAGTGCTTCTGTTGTGGCTCATGTAAATATTGACATTTGCCACGGACCTGCCTTTGTGCTTTCATTCCCTGCTGAAAAGACTTGATGTTTTTCTTCTGGCTTCGCCTGGACTTTTTTCTCGCTCTTTTCTTTTACATAGCCTTTCTCTGAAGAGCCTGGAAGAAAGAAAACCTCTTTTGTAAAGGCTGCTTTTTTTTTTGGTGTGTTTTTTGTTGGGTTTTTTTTTCCTGGAAATGTTAACTCCCTGCGCAGATATTCTGGGAACTTTTCACTGTTCTTTTATTGCACGACACAAGAAACTAAAAGAGGAACATTATCTCTTCGAGGCAGCAAGTCATTGTACTTGCTTCTAAAAGCTGATCTTGTTTTGTTTGACTCACTAGCTGTTTTACTCTGGCAGTGATGCACTAAAATATCCTTGAGCTAGCTCAGTTGCACTTTGCTTTCCTTTCTTTTAATGCCACATCTCTCTCAGTCACACCGTCCTCACCATGAGCAAACCTATCAGCATCTGGCCCATTAATAACAGCTCGTTATGAAATAAAAATTAATCAAGCACTGAGATTATTGTGCAGCATTTCCCAGGACTTATTACTCAGAGTGATTGTGCAGACATCTTGTTGCATGGGGGTAGACTGTAGTTTGGTTGGAATTAACTCACAACAGCTGCTTTATTGCTGTGATGTATTATTATTTATGTGGGATGAAAGATGTGACTAGCACTTGAGCACAGCAGAGCTGTTTGCAGGCTGAGGGAGAGGAAAGGCTGGAGCAGAGCATGATAAAAAAGGGAATGGGATGTGTGTTGCTGCAACTCAGTCCATAAACTTCAGCAGAGCCTTTGTTTCTCTGAGCTTCTTGTTCTTCCTCACATAAGGCACAGTTATAAGCAGCATTAATCAAGGAGGTGAAGAGTCAAGAGCTTTGTCTTTAATAACATTGAAGTGTTTCTTGTTTAACTTTCTCCCTGTGGACCCAGTTCTCAGATCTGGCCAAGTTTCACCCTGTTGAGGGGCCAAACAAAGCAGATAAAAGAGGGATTTATGTCAGAGGAACAGCTAGTATATTTTCATCTCAGAGACACAATGATTTGGTACAAGAGTGCATATTAAGCATCTTAAAATAGAGTTAAGCTGTGTGCTGATCTTTACTCTGAAGCCACATTGCTCAGCTACTTGTACAAATCCTGCAAGATAACAGAAGGTGCTAAACAAGTCACTGGGAAAAAAAAGAAGATGGAAAAGTGACATATCTTTTAAAACATAAGTAAGACCAAATTGATTTGCAAAGGAAGAATACAACTAATTACACAGTCAGAGCTTTGCAAAGTGTCTGTGTACCAGTCTTACAAAGTTTAGGAGCAAAAGTTATAATCCCTGAAGGAGGAAATGCTGAGTGCCAGAATGATTGAAACCAAGGTGGATTTGTGTGAAAAAGACCCTCTAACTCCCACAGTCCATTAAATATTCTTCTCACCCTTCCCAATCTTCTCACTCACAATATATTCACCATAACCCCCTGCCAGTTTCAATGTGTACCCTGCCCCAAATCTTTCATTTTTCTGAACGTGTTTCATGATGTGTTTTTGCCCAAAGAAATGCCAATGGATCTGCCATCAGCTGCACCTTGCCTCTCCTCAGCAGAGTTTTTACCTTTTAAGAATACTTCAAACCTGCCAGGAACAAAAAGGGATATGAAGAACCAATTTCAATTACAGTGTGTGAGGCGGTTTCCCAGCAACAAGAGTATTTAAGAGCAACAAAAATTAACATACCTTCAAAGAAAAAGCAGCAGCAACAGCCACTGATTTTCACGGTGTAATATTTTGTATTCATTAAAACGGAGTTTCTGAGCATTGTTTCTGCCTCAAGGCTCAACTCCAACTCATCTTAAAATCACGTTTCTCCTTTCTTCACTGAAAAGTACGTAGAACTTTATAAAGAGACACAAGGAAAAGGATGGAAAGGAAGAGACAGGCTGGACTGCTAATATAATTCCTTGGAGCTAAGCTACTGACTCCTATCTTGCTGGAATAGCAAAACTCAGGTGCTCTCTTAAGGAATAATCCCTCCTCCTTTAGGATCCAACTCCTCTTTTGAACCACAGAAAGAAACACTCCATCTTAAAATTGGCTTTTTCAAAACCTTCTACCCCTTTTTGTCACTGTACATCCATCCATCCATCCATCCCTATTCTCCCTGGAAAATAAGTGCTTTCCAAAGCCTCTGGTTTGACTGATAAATCCAGGAGAATTTGTGCTCTGTGAAAGAGCTGTTTCCAAACAGAGTTAATAAATCACAAATATTGTGGTCCTGAGCAGGTAGCACAGATTTTTACCTGCAAGGGAGGGGAGGGATGGTACCAGTACAGACCAGTAAAACCCAAAAAATCCCAGTAAGCTCCTGTGCAAGAAGAAACTGGGACAGGAGGTTGATTTTCATATCATTTTACCTTGAAGGATTTACAGTGTTTGAGTTGCTCCTGTCTTTTAACACCTTATACTTGACAGAAAATGTCTGTACCAGTGACATCCCTGTCTGGGGTGATACTGCCCAGGTATAAATGAAAAAATTGAGTTTAACATTCCACTGCTTAAAGTGAAGAATTTCTGACCTGCTCAAAACCAAAACTGAAACCATTCATTGAATTTATTTCACAGTCCTTTTTATTCCCCCAAAGAATTCTTTGTCAGAAAAACATTTGAATTTTCAGCTCAAGTTGGGCCAGAAGGGCAATCCATGCACTTGTATGGCCTTGGTTTGCATTTTCCAAGAGTGGGGATCAAGGTCATCTGTTACATTGCACAAAATCTGCAGGACACAGATCACTTGCACTGCAGCCACTGCCCTGACAACATCAATCTTTGGCATTTTGGGACATGCAGAGGTCATTTTGGTTAATCTGCTGTGTCTGGGTTGCTAGACATCCAAAAATCCTGGCCAAACTATCAAATTCCATTCTTTCTCCCTTGTGTGAACAGGATTTCTGAGTGACTAGGGGAAGATATATCAAGAAAAGCTGTTGGAAAAAAAAAAAGTGGTTTTAGGAGTAGAGACAATAAATATTTTGTTTCTTGAAACACTGCTGATTGACTGATTAAAAGCTGGAGGGGTGCAGATTTATCCACCTGCATCAGTTCCAGCAGTAGGACAAAATCCTGTGCCAGATGGTCCAGTGTTGAGTAAACCCATTGGCTTGTGCCTCCTCAAATAAAGACTATTTTAAGCAGTCACTGGTTGCTGTAATTATAATAATACAACAATACAAAGATTTGAGCCACTTGCCTGCAGACAGGAGCCTTGTTGCAGACAAAATGCTGCTTGAGAAACCCCAAAGTGCCACTTTGGAGCTACAGGAGGTCCTGGAAGTTGGGGGCTGACTAAAACCCCCCCAGTTTCCCCCTATGCTTGGATAACTGGATTGAATCCTGCCAAGGTGAAACTCTGCATCCTGCCCCAGCCTTCTCTGCTCACTGCAGAAGTGACCTTGGAGCAGTGGAAGTGGCAGCCAAAGAAGCCACAAGGCATAATGAAATTATGGAGATATGAGTGGATGTAGCTGCCTTTCCCCTTCCCTGAGGACAGCAGAGAGGAGACCTCAGAGAGACCCAGGGGCTCAGATTCCCAACAGGTGAACTGTCAGCAGAAAGTCTCTGGGAGTAAGCTATTTGCAATTTAAATGGATTGAAATAAAAGGCAAAAGGCACGAGGAACTGGTCAGCAAGAAGATAATTTGTTAAGTTCCTTCTTAACAAAAAAAAAAAATGTTACTTGACCTAAGTAAGCCATCATCCCTTAATTCAACTTGTCCTCTTCACAATGCCCATTGCACCCAAAGCCACGTGAATCTTGAAATTTCATTTACTCTGCTGAGGGGCAAAAATCCCTCTAAAACATTTTGCTTCTTTCACATCACCTTTTTCTTTCACATCACCATTACTTGCTCATGGCCCTTTGCAATGTCTGTGTGTCCCTGCACAGCAGTGGCAGAGAGATGGAGAACTTCCCCTCATCATCAGTGCCCATTCACCAGCACCTCCAATCACTGGAGCTGAATTTCTCCACAGCTCCATTCATTTAAACCTGGAACTGGATTTTCACCAGGATTTTCAACCCAGAAGGAAAATAAAAAAAAAAAAATCTGGTACAAAGCATGAGGGGTGAGTTTTCTCACCATGGCAGTTGTGTGGAGCAGGATTTGGTTGGGTGATGAAGGCTCTCAGTTCTCTTGAGGGGCTGTCTTGAGGATGAGGCACCAAATCCCCAGGAACCAAGAATTGTGACCACCAAGAAATGCACAACCAGCATTAGAACCCCTTGTAGCAGACATTTTTTCCTGAAAAAGGGATGTGTACCTACTTTTAATGAAGGTGGCTCCCAGTTTCCATAATCTGCAGTGAGGGAGATATCCAGTGTGTGAAGATAAAATGGTCCATGAAATGGGTCAGCTTGTGGGCAATTAACACATGTGGAGAAGGGAATGAGGACAGCACAGCCAGCAGTGGAAATCAGGGGGAATAAAAGCTACTGGGATACAGAGGAAGCAAATGGGAAAAGGACTGTCTGAGAGATTACATTTGCAGTTGGCTAAATTATATATCTAAATCTAAATATATATAAAAGATAATCCTTTACCAAATAATTTCTAAAGAAGAAAGAAACTCTTTACTGGGAGGGAACAGGTTTCCCAAAGGTGTGGATGCCCCATCCCTGGAGATTTTAAAGTCCAGGGTGAGAAACCTGGTCTAGTGGGTGTCATCCCTGTCTGTGGCAGTGGGGATGGAACTGGAAGGTCTTTAAGGTCCCTTCCAATATATATATATATATAAATTATATATAAATGAGCAATTGGTGGAAATTTTACAAAGCACTGTGAATTCAATTACTTTTGAGATGTTTTAACACACGATACAGAATGACTTTAGGATGGAACTTTTCAAGTCTGAATGTAACAGTGGCGTGAGGAAAATGCAGAGGTGTCACAGACATATTTTATGAAAAATCCTTCCCTTAGGATCTTTTCTCCCGAGAAGCTGAGAACCTTCAGCTTCTCCATGTTTTTCTGCTTTGGAATATGATTTGGAGAATTGTTTACCCAGCATGTGAAATTGTTTTTACTTGATGACCAATGACAGCTGCCTGTGTCGAGGCTGTGAGCAATCACAGGATTTTATTATCATTCCATTCCTTTCTTTGCTAACCTTCTGATGAAATGCTTTCTTCTATTCTTTAGTATAGTTTTAATATATCATTTTCTTTTAATATAATATATATCATAAAATAATAAATCAGCCTTCTGAAACATGGAGTCAATATTCTCATCTCTTCCCTCATCCTGGGACCCCTGTGAACACCATCACATTTGGTGGTGAGCCCCGAGTGAGGAACATTGCCACACAGAGGTTTTCTTGTAAACCATTGGTCTGCCAGCCAATGTGGAATAGGCTTCCTTACATGTAAAAAACATTGTGGTTTTTGAGGACCTTTACAGAAAAATGCCAGTAGTTAAAAGGCAGTGAAGCACAAACCAGTGTGTGCTGATTTTTCACTCTGATGTTGTCTCATGGTCATATTCATGGAGAAGGAGAGGCAGAGCCAGCTCTTGGATTCAGGAGGCTGCTGGAATTGGACCCAAAGCCCTGCCTGTGACACCCCAGGGGTGCAGAGTTACCTGTTGGTGGGATGTGTGTCACTTTGTGGGGACACAGAGGGGACCTGAGCACAGGGAGTGGGCACAGGGAAAGGACCAGTGGCTGGGAAAGGAGGAATATTCCCACTTCCAGACCAGGACAGTGCAACTTATTTTGCCCTCATTCTCCAGTTTGCCTACAGTGCTGAGGAGGATTTAAAAATATTGCAAAGATGACAAAAAAGACCAAAAACTGGGGATGATGTTCCTGCTGTTTGATCTTGCTGTTTGGGTGGGGGTCCAGGTGAGCTTTGCTTTCCTGGTGTAACAGAGACAAATTATTCTTATCTGTTGAGTTTGATGGGGAGAAAAAACACACATCAGCTGCCCCAGCTGGCTGAAAGATGTGGAATTAAACACACTCACATTTACAGCCTCTGACTTCATTAGTAAATTATTATATAATGAACTGGTACATGGTAACCTTCCTATACTCGTCCATGGCTAATGCCCTGCTAATATCTCATCCATAGGCTTATTTCACACTGCAGCCAGCCTATTTCTACAACAGGCAGCAGCCTGGTCCCTCTTGGGTTCAATGTGAGCTGGCCTGGATGCTGAAAGTGGAGCTGGAAGGAAACATAGTGATGGTTGTGCTGGGGGAAGTGTTCGACCATTTCATTAACCCTGCTAATGGTTCAAACGAAGACCTTAATAGCACAATCAATAATGCAGCCTCTGATCAGTTTGTTAGCCAGCCTCACATGCTTTGCTTTTAATAGGGGACTCCCAGAAGGATCAGGAACTGTTACTTGCAAGCAGTAATTCAGGGTGCATGGAAAGTATGACTTTGGGTCTAATTTTGCATTTTTCTGAAAAGCATAATCACTTCTCTGTCTCCTTAGACTGCTGCTGGATAACTCACCCCAGGAGTACCAAAGTTCTCTGTCCCCCATCAGCCTGGCATTTCTGAACTAATTATTTGGGTATTCATTCCTGTTCTTAATGCTTTTGCAGGGAAAGTGAGTCTCTGGGCTTGTCCACACTTAAGGCAGAGCTGATGGTAAAGGATAATCCTTTACCAAAGAATTGCTAACGAGGAAAGAAACTCTTTACTGGGAGGGAACAGGTTTCCCAAAGGTGTGGATGCCCCATTCCTGGAGATTTTAAAGTCCAGGATGAGAAACCTGGTCTAGTGGGTGTCATCCTTGTCTGTGGCAGTGGGGATGGAGCTGGAAGGTCTTTAAGGTCCCTTCCAATCTGAACCACTCTGTGACTCTGTGATGTTATAATGGGGCCCCACATTCAGCTCTTGGGGTTTTTTTTACAGGTTCTCTCAACTCTGCCTTTTCTTCAGCTCCAAATCTGAGGCTGTGCAGCTGTGGCATGACTGCACCAAGTACAACCTTTCACAGCCTCCGTGGAGCTCAGCTCAGCTCAGTCGCCTCAGGTTCCCATCTCCCTGGAAAACCCCATCAAGACACCTCCAAAACAGGCTCTGCCCCTTTCTTTCCCATCTCCCCTTTTACTCTTCCTTTCCTTCTTTCCTTCTCTTCAGCAAAAGTTTCTCACTTAACTGAAGAAAAGCTGCCAGACACCTGCATGCGTGCAAAGGCACTCTTGAAATAAAACATCTTGAAATTGGTCCAAATCTGGCATGAATAAAGCAGTGCTCCTCTCTCTGGAGGCACTCTGCCCAAAGGAAGGTGGGCAAGGAGAACCTGAATGGCAATATTTAACATTATAGGTGGATACAAAATAGCAGAACAATTTTTTTTAATGCTCTTTCATTTGTAAGAATGCCCCCTTTCTGCTTTACTGCTTAGAATTCTATCTTCTGGTTTTGACACTTATAAACTTTCCACTTATTAGGCTGCCTGTGAGATTTCTCATTGTTGAGAGGTTTTTTATTATTATTTAAAAGACTGGTATGTGTGGAGTTTTCATTGTCAGATTGAACACAGTGAGTAAATACAGTCCCTGAAACAGGAGATTCTATCTGGGAAGCTCAGATGGAATTCCATGGCTGGCTGGAAGTTGCTCAGGTGAGCCCTCTCTGCCAGACTTCAATAGCAAAGGAAATTCTTCCTTCCCTTGACCTTCTCTTCATCATGCATGGGAGGGAAGGGAGTGGGAGCAAAGCAGGGTCATCTTGGCATGGCATTTATTGTGCTGCAATGGCTTCAGTGAGCACGAGTAACAAAGCATTCCCTGTGAGCCCAGCCCAGCACTGAGATTGCACCAGGGGTGTGATGCTGTGCATGACCTGCTCCAGGATGCAGCCAAGTCAGCTCATTTCTTTCCCTTGTCCTCACACTGCAGAACAGTTTGAGGTTATGCAGTTTCCTACCCAGAAATCTTCATTGCTGCTGGCATCAGCTGAGAGAGCCTGGAGTTAATGTAGCAGAGCAGTGGGGCAGCTCTCTGAAGGATGTGCTCTGTTCTCTGGGGCAGAAGTTGTATCCAGAGGGGAAAAGCAGATTCAGACTTGTCTGTCAGGGCAGCCTTCATGTGGTTCATGATGAAAGCAACCACATGTTGTTGTTTCCAGGAAGAGCTGAACTCTGGAGGACTGTGGGTGGTCAGGGCAGAGCAGGGGTAAGGCACTCAGCACATCCTGAGGGCATGGAAAGAAGCACCATGGAAAAGCACCAGGTTTGGGATAAGGAAATCAGTGAGACGGATTAAATGCAGAGTGTGTCAGGGCATGGGAACAGCTCAGGGTTACCCTTGCTCAGCATCCCTGCAACTGCTGTGCTCAATTCCAGTGGGAGATGGAGCTCCAGGTGCAATGGCAGAGAGGTGGGAGGTGAAGCTCAGGCACTCACCAGCACTGGAGCAGGCTGTCCATGGGAGCAGTGGGGACAGCATCCCTGCAGGTATTCAAAATTTGCACAGATGAGATGGATCTGGCACTATTAATGTTTGAACTCAATGATCTTAGAGAGCTTCTCTAAACTTTTGTATTCTATTCTATTCTATTCTATTCTATTCTATTCTATTCTATTCCATTCCATTCCATTCCATTCCATTCCATTCCCATCTATAAACCTAATTTTCTATTACAGACAGGTCTCTTGTTCTTCAGATCATGGCAGGGCTTCAAAGCAAGGTACATGGTACTGGCTCCTCCCTCAGGGCCCCCTCCCTGACAGGGCTAAATGGATTTCACATGAAAGAAAACAGGGCTCTGCCAGGCTCCCAACCCTTTCCTTTTGTGTTTTGCCAAAACCCACAGCCATACACAGCCAAAAGGATGGGAGCTGAACTGGATCCATGACCCCTACCTGGATTCAACAAAATGTGAAATAATTTGGATGAGAAATTATGTCTATATGATGGATCACAAAGAATGTCAGCAGGGGAATGAGGTGGTGGTAGAGACAGGGAAGGGTAACAAATGTTTTGCTTCCTGATTCTCATCTCTCACAGAACAGGAGATTTTTTGATTGGTTTCTTAACAGGAACTGGCAAAGCTCAACTCATTAATGCCATAATTAGGATTGAAATCCAAAGATTTCCTGTAATGATAGGTAGGAGTGGAGCCAGAGGAGGCCACAAAGGTGATTGGAGTGATGGAACACCTTCTCTGTGAGGACAGAGTTGGGCTGGAGAAGAAAAGGCTGCAGGGAGACCTGGAGCACCTTTCAGTTCCCCCAGAGGCCTTGGACAGATGGGGACAGACCTTTTAGCAGGGAATGTTGTGACAGGGAGAATGGTTTTACATTGAAGGAGAGCTGATTTAAATTAGGAATAAGGAAGAAGTTTTTTTACAGTGATGGTGGTGGAACAGTGGCCCAGGTTGCTCAGCGAAGGTGTGAATGCCCCAGCCCTGGAAGTGTTCAAGGCCAGGCTGGACAGGGCTCTGAGCAGCCTGATGCAGTTGAAAGTGACTCTTTTGGTCTTTGTTCCACGTCTGTCATTCAGCAGGGCCATCCCCCTGCAGCTGGGACACGAATCTGCCAACCCTCCTGCAGCTCCTTGGGGCAGCTCTGTCACTCTTGAACCACTTTTCACTCCTGGATGTATTCTGAAGATGTTTGCATCACATTTTGCTTTAATTCAGTGCTCAGGCAGGGTGGGAGACTGTTCTGAGGAAAAGACACTTTGTGACAATACTATTAACATTTTACTTGTGCACGTTTTCCCCTCTAGATTGGTTTTCACTCCAGCTATATTTCTTTGAATGTGACAGATTTTATGGGGTTTTTTCTCCATGTTTTCTTTTTGGTCCTATCCTCTGTTTAAAAGCAAGGTCATCAATAATTTTAGATGAAATACATTTGCTGTAACCCTTCAGGATAACATGGTTTGAATATTTTGATTGATTTATGTCTATAAAAAACAAACTGCATCAGCTGTTTGTCTGCAGAAACCTTTGTTTTCTTTAAAGGCACGAGCCTTGTGCCTCATTAGTCTTCCCCAGCTTTCCTTTTGGTACCTGTTGTGTTTCACACATTTTTATAAGCTGTCTGCCTCTAATAAATGAAATTATACTTCAGCTGTAAAGTGTTCCCATAAGCAATCAAAGAAATGCTGCCTTGTAGTCTGTGAGAATAAGCACCATCAGTACCATTGTCACATCATCAGGACGTAGCTCAGCCTGGTTATTAGTTTTGTGCTGCTCTGACAGCTTGGCTGGTGCAGCATCTCTCAAAAACCACTGCTGGAGGAATCCAGGAACGGAGGATCAGCACATACCAGCCTAAGGTGTCTGGCACTGCAATATTCTGGCTGATTTTCAGAAGGGTGGCTTGGTTCTGCATAAGCTCTTGATTCTATTCAAGGATCAGAAGTGAAAATTGAATGAGTTTAAAGAGGAAATCACACACAGGTTTGTTATCAAAACTGGGAGCTATTGGTGTGGGTTACAGCATCTTTGGGGAGCTCCAGAGAAGCTCAGCCAAATTCCCTGTAGGATCCACAGGCAGGTAGAAACTTGTTTGCTTTTCCTCTCGTTTCTTGTTACAAAGAGAGAGAATTGGAAGGATTTTGTTTTTTTCCTGGGACATCCTCATGTCAAGCAGAAGATGAATGAGGCTGTGCACAAGTCCTGGTGAGCTCATTTCTTGCACTCATGATACAAACCAGAGGAAGAAGATGGGCCAGCTCATGACATACAACATCATTTTATTTCAAATGAGAGCTGGCTGACAGCTCCTCGTTTTTCTAGAACTGATGGCAATTTTGAATTCCTGTGGGTTTTATGCAACTCTCCCAAGCTCATGGCAACATTCATTAGCAAAGTTTGGGATCTGGCACCCTTTGCTTCCAACACCTTCCTTGAGTGCTCATCCAATGCTGTGTGTGTACAGAAAGCCATCTGCTGTTAACATGGAATTGTTTAGGGTGGAAAACACCCCCAGGACCACTGAGTCAAACCATTGACCCAGCTCTTCCAGGTCCACCACAAAACCATGTCCTGAAGTGTCACTGTCATATTTTCTGGAAAAATCTCTTTGCCCAGGATTCTTCTCCTGGGAAGCTGAGAAGCCTCAGAGAAAAAGGAAAACAGTATTATCTGATTTGCTTCTGCTGTGTTTTGCTGCTTTGCAATGTGTTTGGAGATTGTTTATCCAACAGGTGACTGTTTCATTGGTTTCATGGGAATTGTTTTAACTTAATGACCAATCATGGTCAGGCTGTGTCAGACTCTGGAGAGAGTCACAAGTTTTTCATTATTATCTTTTAGCCTCCTATCTGTATCCTTTCTCTATTCTTCAGTATAGTTTAGTGTAGTATTCTTTTATATAATAGAGATCATAAAATAATAAATAAGCCTTCTAAGAACAAGGAGTCAGATTCATCATTTCCTTCCTCCAGTGAGGGGGTCTCAGAAAATACCACACTGAAGTGCCACTTCCCACATTTTTGGAACATTTCCAGGGGCAGTGACTCCACCACTTCCCTGGGCTGCCTGTTCCAATGCTTGACAACTCATTCAGTGAAGGAGGTTTGTTTTAATATCCAACCTCAACTTCTGGTGCAACTTGAAGCCATTTCTTCTTGCTTTAGCACCTATTCCTCTTTTGCTATCCATGTTCCAGCCCCTGCAGCTGTGAGGGTGAGACATCCATGGCAAAACATTCCAGCTCAGAGCTGAGGGCACCCCTGGGTCTTAGTGGAATCAGCTTTTTGAGACCAGAACAAGGATGCTGCTCAGGACAAGACTAAGCACAGCACAAAGTTGTGTTTAATATTTCAACAACTTCTCAGCTTCTTATTCACTTCAGCTGGGTGATCTTTAATTACAAACTTTTTTTTTGCCTTTTTTTTTCTCTTCAAATGGGGATGAGGCAGAGAGGAAATCAGCATTCAGAACTCCTCTCTACTTACATGCACATTGCATTGCAGAAATGAACACTGTGTCTGGTTCAGTTGGATCAACTTTGTAGGCAGATTATTAGTAATTAAACCAGAGATATATCTCAGAGGCAAAAGGGAAAATCTCACTGACTCCAGTTTATCCTTTTGTAACCCATCCTGGGAAGAAGCAAAGCAGCAGAAAGCTCTCATTATTTATGTGTATTTATATATATACATAAATGTATGTATATATATATAAATGTGTATATAAATTTATATGTATTTCCATATATATATGGAAAGCAGATAGCAGTTTCTTCATTTCCCCGCTCTGCCTTTCTGCTTGGAAGCCTATTTACAAACACACAGTCAAAATCCTGCTCTGAAATGGGTGATTGTGTTCATTGTTCCAGAACACATAATAGCAGAGGCAAATGGGAATGCTGAGGCAGTAATAGCTTAAGTTGTTCAAACAGGAGGAACAGGGAAAGCAGCAAATAATTGTCACAACCTAAAGGCTGCAGAGTCCCTGAAATCACCAAATCTTTCACTCTGTGAGTCTTCCACACTTGTTGAGCTACATAATGTCTTGGCTATGTCATCAGGATCTGAGATTCAGCCACAATTCCTAATATCTGGTCTAGATGCTCTTAAATTCTGCACCACAATTCATCAAATACTGATTTTATGGTGGCTGAATTGAGTTTTCTGGGGCTGATTCTAAAATCAGAGTTTCCTCCATGTGTACAGTGATCAACCAGGGCCATCTCTTAGATTCCTTTTGGGAAAGAACATCCAAGGCTTGGTGAACTGGCTTCAGGGAACAGGTATTTACTATGTCCCTCCTGCAGGGACTGTCACAAGCCAGGACAGGGTGTGCAGGCCAGGCAGAATGGGCAAAATACCATTTCCTGCAGGGCTCAAAAGGACAGAGCTACCACAGGATGAGACAGGAAAAGAAATAAATCTTCATCTCACTGCTAAGACACAAATGGATGATGATACCACCATGCAGGAGCCCCTGGGCTGGAAGTCAAACCTCATTATAGTCTGTAGAGGACAAAAATTTGACCCAATCTCCTCAACACAACCATCCACAGCCCTTTATGGTTTTGTCCCAGGAGAACACAGTCTCCCACAGACCTGCCAGGATATTTCAGGTGCCTCCAAGATATCTCAAGTGATATCAAAGGAGCCTTTTTTTTTTCCCCCATCCTTTTTCCTCCTCATTTTGTTTTCCCCACATCAGTGGAACAAGCTCAGGTCTCTCAGAGCTACCTGGTCAAACCCACTCACGTGTTTTGGCTTCCTGGAGTTATTCAGAGTTTCCTGCACAAAGGAAAAACATCAGGACATGAATTTTGTGCTGACCCATCTGCCCCAGCACAGCAATTAAAAGAAGAATTGTGCAAGAGCAATATTATTTTAAAAGCACAGCACAGCCTCTGATATGAAACAGCACCAAGAATGGACTTGTCAAACACTATTAGTTTTCTATTTTATTTTTCAATAAAACAGGGAAAGAAGGAGTGTTTACAAGCAAGCCAGTCTGTTCTAAAGTCAAAATACTCTGTGTGATTATGCTCAGGGACCAAGCAATTAACAATGATCAAAGAGGGTAATTGTCGTTAAAAAGTTAATAGGGATAAAAATATCACTATATTAATTTTTTTGGCCTTTTTCCCCCTCCAGAAATAAAGCCATAATTTTTCAGCATTTGAAAATATAATCCTCATCACTGATTGCCTTTCTTTGGGGGCAGACAGAAAAAAACTCCCAAAAATAAAGATGAAATAAGGAAAATTCTTCAATTAATCTAATTTTTGCCAAAGCATACCTTAATGGGTCAGATTTACAGATTGCACAAGGTGGTTAGTTCAATTACAGCAGGGAAAGAGTAATTCTGAGAACTAATTAAATATGCTGGTATGCAGATGGTTAATTGGATTAATAATTACCTTGCATATGTAAAAAGAGGTTTTATGTTTGCACAGGCAATTTTTTATCAGGATTCTCCTGGGATAAAAAAAAAAATCATGCTAATAAATGATTGTTTCAAATAACAAAATGATTTTGCCTTGGTTTTGACTAAACTTTAGAAGGAAAAGCTTTCTGCTCCCATCAGAAGGTAATTTAAATAAAAAAAAGATTTCACTTTCTTCTTTTTTTTCCTGTACTCTCACCTAGAGCCACTCCAGGGAAGAGAGAAAAGCAAAGCATGTTGTAATCTGCAGAAATCAGAAGACAATGGAAAAATCTGTTTTTAAGCATTTTTGGGGGGTGGGAACAAATTGCCATGGCAACTCTCTAAACGGATATGTCTTCAAGGAAATCATGCTGTTCTCTTGAAAAGTGAGATGCATAATACAGCAAGCACTTGAAAGTTATCTTTGGAAGGCATGTGTACAGGAGAATCAGAAATATTTTATAAATTCAAACTTATGAAACATTCATGCTGATTCACTAATGTTTCACAGGGCAATTATTCCACCCAAAGGCAGGAGCTGAATAACCTTGCCATGTATATGTGCATTTTTAAGAGTGCTTTGTGGCTGGGCTCATCTGATCTATCAGCACCTTCCCCCTGCTCTGCAGGCACTCAGAGTTCCTTTCCATCAATATATAAGTTGCTGCTAACTCAGATGGTTGTTAAATCAGAGCCTGAAATATTTAACCCATTTCTTAGACCCTTTTTTTTTTCCTGACAGGCTGTGTCAGTCAACATTTCCCTTACCAGCAGCATCAGTGACATCAGTGTGCTGCAGAGTGGGATGAGAGGGGAGGATTTGACCTAATAACTTTTCTTGGAAAAGCTGTTCTTCCTATTTTAAATCAGTCAGATGGTTTGAGGCATCTGGTCACACTCAAAATTATATTTTGCTCTCAGAATTGAAGGATTCTCATCCTGGCAGAACAACTTAAAGAGTTTTACCTCAAGACTGGGGCTAAATGATCTTTAAGGTGCTTTCCAACCCTCACTATTCTATGATTCTCTGCTCCTATTAAAAGCAAGAGGAGGATTTTCTTTGCCATGAGTTATTTAGTTCCTAAGCTTCTGGCCTGAAAAAGTAATAAAATAAATAGGACATTAACTAATATAAAGTGAAAAGCAAATCATGGCATTTATTTGCATCCTTGAGATGGAGCTGCATTTGTGCTTCTTGGCTCCTTCTGACAACTCCTGGGCTTTTCTTCCACAAGGATGAACCATTTTAATTAATGCAACCCAAACCACTTGCTTTATATAAACCAGAGAGAATAACAAAATCTGTCCTGATTGAAACCAAAATCAGCATCCTGCACCAGTTTAAGTGAGGTAATTTAAAATTGTCACCTTGGACTCACGCTTTATGTAGAGGAGCTCAGGGTGGCAGTCACATTGCCAGGCCTGGGTGCTTAAATTTAAGGTGTCAGAACAACAATCACATCTAAAAGGCAGCAAATGGATGCAACAATTCACTAATGTGTCCCTGAGGGTCTTCTCCACGTGTCACTCTCCTGTACTTCAGGGAGCTGAGGCAGGGGCTGCTGTGCCAAGCCAGGGCAATTAGCTGTGGTTCCAAATAGGAGGAGCAGATTGTGAACAAGCCCCTGATTTTCTCTCCCAAGTGTCTCTCTGTGCCTGGTACCCTTCAGTGACTCAGTTGTCTGCTCAGCAGTTGTTCTTGGAAGCAGAATGATCACGGCAGCCAGAAGAAGGAATCCCATTTGGCAGGTGGACACTTGGTGGGAATGGCTGGGACTGAGAGGGCTGGCTGCAGAACAGGGACACAGCTCATCTTGGCTAAGCTCTATCATGATATGTTCTCTTTTTTTTTTTTTTTTTTTTTGAGAAACAAGTAAATATTTTGACAATTTCTAGCAAAATCTGGCCCTCAGGAGACATCGAAGTGGAAAAAATTACTACTGATGACAGACAAAAAGACCAGAATACCTATCAGGGCTAATAATTGCTGTATCTGAGAAATGTCTAAAGCCAGATCCAGAATTCACAGCTTGAACAAGGCTCAGAAAGAAGTCTGGTTTGAAAACCCATCATCCAATGCTGTGGTCAGTTTGTCTCAGCTATGCTCCCAATTTCTTTTGTGAACCTGGCAGAGTGTGAGACAAGGGGAAAAAAATTCCTTGACTTAGGATAAACACAAAAGCAAAAACCTGAACCATCAGTGTGTCATCAACACCATTCCCATCCTGAATCCAAAACACAGCCTTGGAACAGCTGCTGACAAGAAATTAACTGTTCCTGAGCTGAAAACAGGACGGTGACATTAAAAGGTCTCTGTCACAGACACATTTTATGAAAAATACTTTCCTTAGGATTTTTTCTCCTGAGAAGCTGAGAGGCCTCAGGAACAAAATGGAAACAATGGTTATCTGCTGCTGTGGAATGCAACAGGTGCATCTGGGATTGGTCCATGTTGGTTGTTTCTAATTAATGGCCAATCACAGTGAAGTGAACTGGCTCAGACTCTTTGTCCAAGACACAAGCCTTTGTTATCATTCTCTTTTTCTATTCTTAGCCAGCCTTCTGATGAAATCCTTTCTTCTATTCTTTTAGTATAGTTTTAATATAATATATATCATAAAATAATAAATCAGCCTTCTGAAACATGGAGTCAACATTCTCATCTCTTCCCTCATCCTAAGACCCCTGTGAACACCATCACAGGTCTCTTCCAACCCAAACTATTCTGTGATTGTAAGATTTTTCATATGGCTGGGGGAGGCTAGGGTTGTTGCCTGAGGCTGTGGAACAGCAAAGCCAGGCCCAGGTCAGGGCAGCCCCTGCTGCTCCTCCTGCCATGGCTCAGGACGATGCTCTCTAAGCAGATTTCATTTGCTGCGGTCACGCTCGGAGCTGGCCAGAAGCTGTGCAGCTGATGTGGCACAGCCTGCTCCCAGCAGAGCCTGTCACCTTCTGTCACCCCTCTCAGGAGGGGCTGTCCAAGGCTGAAATGACCCTACAGGCAGTGGTGGACACGTGCTGTGACCCCATGGCATTGCTGAGGTCACTCCAGCCACGGAGAGTGACTTTGTGCATGTGTGTGTGTGTCACCACATTTCTCTTCACAGAGAAAAAAAGCAAAGCACAATTCTTCCCAAGAATATGTCTGGGTTTCACATTCTCTGAACCTCAGAGAAAGGAAAAACAATTCTTATCTCATTTGCTGTGCCTGTGTTTGTGCCAAAGTAGAATGCAATATGGAGATTGTTTACCCAAAGTGTCGGTGTTTTGTTTCCTTGACCTATCAAGGCCAGGTGTGTGTGTGTATGTTGGGACAGTCACAAGATTCTGTGCAGTGTGTGCAGAGTTGAGTGCTTGGCAGATTCAGTTTAGATGTAATGTAACAGAGTGTAATATAATATAGAATATTATAGTATAATAAAGTAATTAATTAGCCTTCTGATAAGATGGAGTCTTCCTCATCATTTCTGCCTGCCATGGGTGTCACCCTGTTCCGATATGTGTGAACAGCAAAAACCACCCTGGGTGAGGCAGGAGATGCTCTGAGGGCTCTGCACCATTCAGAGGTGTCACTGTCATATTTTCTGGAAAAATCCCTTTGCCAGGATTTCTTCTCCTGGGAAGCTGAGAAGCCTCAGAGAAAAAGGAAAACAATATTATCTCATTTGCTTCTCCTGTGTTTTGCTGCTTTGGAATGCGTTTGGAGATTGTTCATCCAACAGGTGGTTGTTTAATTGGTTTCACATAAATTGTTTTGACTTAATGACCAATCACAGTCATCTGTGTCAAGGCTCTCGAGAATTTTTGATTAGTATCTTAAGCCTTCTGTAAGTATCCTTACTCTATTCTTTAGTATAGTTTAGTATAGCATTCTCTAATATAAAATAAGTACATAAAATCATAAATTAGCCTTCTGAGGACGTGGAGTCAGATTCATCAATTCCTCCTTCGTCCTGGGAACTGCAGCAAATACCACACAGATGGACTTTGGTTTCTTTTTACCTGGTCCCAGATGACACCTCCACCAATGCTTTTAGAGCAAGAGTGCACCAGCTCCAAGGGGCAGCCTTCAGATGGGCTTGCATGAACAAGAGCCTCACTCCACTTGTCTTTAATGGGAAAGAAATCAGCACCATTCAGAAAGTTTGTCCTATAGATTTTTTTAAAAAAATTGTGTCATTTCAAAGATGAAAAGCTAATTTTTTGCATGCAGTTTTCCTCAACAAAAATGGGCTAAAGGAATAAAAATATTAAAAAATATTCCCCAGAAACTCCTCCTACATATATTTTAGGAGTTTTCTAGGAGCAAGGACAGGGCAAATCTGTGTCAGTAATCCTGGCAGAGGCAAGGTGGAGATAAAGGTGTTAAATGGCCAAAGAAATTGTATAATTCAATGGCATTTCTTCTGATAAAGCAGTGTTTAATCTGACAGCCACAGGAACTGGGGTGTGACATGAGCATAAGGCCAGAAAATGTAAAATGAAGTAATCACCCTGAAGAAGGAACTACTTTGAATAACACATGATGCTGGAAGTCTTCAGTGCAGCATTGGATTCTGTTTTTCAGTGCCTCCTCCCAGCCATTTGCCATTTATTTAAATATTACTGAGAGAATTTAGGGCAAAAAATGTTTCAACACTGTCTGCAGCAGCATGAATATTCTTGCTAGAGAACCTCACCATCAGCCTGAAGGGTTACAGAATTTGATGTGTAAATTTGATTTTTAACAGGGATGATTTTAAAATGATGGGAGAGGAAAGTTGAGGGGAGGTGAAAGGTTTTGTGTAGGTCAATATCATGAATGGGATAAGAAAAGACCAAGAGTTTTTAAAAAGGACCTTGGTTTAAAATGAGAGGAACTGGAGGGAAAACTCTTGAGACAATCAAAGAAAAGACAGTATCTTGTAATGTGGTGAAAGGGGATTTTTGACCCTACAGATACCTGAAAATAAATTATTTTGCTACAAATAAAAGCGAGGCAAGGTCATAAGTGCAAGACTCAAAACCCAGCTGCTTTAAGTTTAATTTCTGAAAATGCATCTGAAATAACTAAATATTATCCCCCAGTTGTCCCACTGAAAGTGTCCCAGGGGCACCTTTAGCACAAATAAGAGGAGGTTTGATAAACAGGACATCATATCAGCATTACTGTGTCTTTATCCTTATTCCACAAGGACCAAGTTGAAGCAGAGAGAAGAACATAGTAAATAAAAATAATAAAGACAGGCTGATGCTTCCTTTTGAGCTGGATTTCTTTTATCTAACATTAGCCATCTGAAAATGAGGCATCTGGCTTAGTGCAGACATCTGGACCCTCTCAATAGTCAGTAGAGGGAAGCAGCTCTAGAGGTGATCCATCACAGCTCTTTACAGAGCATGAATTGCCCTGGGAAGCTCCACCAGCTGCAGAAGGAGCCTGGATAACAAGCTTAGCATGGAAACCCACGTGTTCACAGGCAGGAACCAGCCAAGAAAAGTCCCACCCTTGCTTGCTGTGATCAGAAGAGGTCGTGGGGGACATTGTTCCATTGCATGATGTGCCCAAAGCTGAAATAATGTGATTATTGTTGATCACACACAAGGAGATGGAGAGTTATTACAGAATAGGTGAAAGTCAGAAAGGTGACTCCAATGGCTCTGCTCATACTACAGGTGATCCCACCTTTTAATTCCTCACTTAGGCTTCCCAATGTCCTAGGAGAGCCAGAATCCCCACATCTGGTGCCTGAGCCCCAACATCTGGGTCCTCAGCTGAATTCCATGTCCTTTCTGAGGAGCTGGCACAGAAGGAAGGAAGGAAGTGGCGGAAGTGGCGGAAGTGGCGGAAGTGGCGGAAGTGGCGGAAGGAAGGAAGGAAGGAAGGAAGGAAGGAAGGAAGGAAGGAAGGAAGGAAGGATTTGTGTGCTTTCAGTGTGCATCTAATCCAATTCCAGGGCATGACACAAGTGCCTCCCTTGCCCTGGGGATGCAAATGCAAAGCCCCTCCCTTGAGTCATCAGGCCTTGGCTTAAGGCCTTCATTCTCAGAAATTTTTCCTCCCTCCAACTGAGCACTCATCCTGATTTCCAACTGAGGAAAATAACAATGCCTTTTTAATTGTTTTTTTAATTTGGACAGGTGCAAGGGTGTCCCTCCAGAAGAAAATTTGTTTCTCTTTAAGCCCCATTTAGACTCCAAACTTGCTAAGCTATTTAAAAAGAAGTAGAGGGGGGAAAAAAAGAAATGCAGAGGAAGACTTTCTACCCCTGATCTCAGCTATTTTTCCTTGCAGAAGACCATCTTTGAGCACTATGTTATTGAACCTCCCTGTTTAATGACCCCTCTAATGCACTGCTATCAGGTAGTGCCATCTGTATTTGGGCAAATGTGCTCACTCGTCTGTTTACTCAGCATAAATTAGCTTTATTTAAAGTTTAATGGAAGTTACATCTATTTGGACATCTGTACTTAACTGATTACTGGCCACGTTGGGCCGCCTGGTGGTTCTGCATGAACTTGCCAGCTGCTCTGAAATGATAAGAGCCTGACATATGTTAAGAGCCAGCAACAATCACAGTCAGGGTGTACTTTTTTTAAAATTTTTTTCTTTTTTTTTTTTTTTACTATTTCTGAGCTGGCAGTTAATAGCAGCAAAAAAGAAATCCACCCACTTCTCCCAACTGCCTCCTCCACCCCCGTGCGTGTCTCTGCTGTCAATCCAAACCTTTTTAGAAGCACACAAAAAAGAAAATATTCCCCCCCCACCCCGCCTTAGGAGTGAGTGGAGCTCTTTGTGCACACCATTAAATCCACGTGCAGTTTGTTCCCTGTTTCGTGCCGTGAAACACTCCTGGCCGTGGGAAGCCAGAGCCCATCCCGGCTCATCAGCATCTGCAGGAGATTTGGAAAGTTGCTGCCATCTATAGATAGGTATGAGGATTTGCTGGATGGTTAGGGAAAAGGTTGGGATTCAGGGAACAGGATTCAGGGCAAAGAATCGTGGAATCCCAGAATAATTAGGTTTGGGAAAGACCTTTAGGATCATCCAGTCCAGCCATCAATGCTGCCAGCACTAAACCAGTGCTGAGCTGCACACACACCAACAATCCTGGACCTCTGCTTCTGGTTATCTTCTTCTATGATATTATTTTTTTCAGTTTATCTGGAAAGATCATGGCCTGGAAATGCTAGTTTTTACCTAATTAAAAGCTTGTTTGTGAGTGCAGACATTAACCTGATGTCAGCTGCTGCCCTGATCTACCCTGGTTAACATTTTTTTGCAAGTAGTTGTGACAATTGTGTAAGACCAATTAATGTGACCTTGTGATCCCCAAAATGCTGACTGTAGTTAGATCTCTGTGGCAGGAAGAGTGCTGTAGTCCTCTCAATTTCCATCCCATCCCATCCCATCCCATCCCATCCCATCCCATCCCATCCCATCCCATCCCATCCCATCCCATCCCATGGAGCTGGGATTGATGCAATAGTGCAGATTGCCCTAAATTCAGTTCCCTGCACAGAGACAGGAGATATCATCATTTCTTTGGGGTGTTCCAACCCTCCTATGCCATTCTCTACTGAGTACCAAAAAAAGGTTTATGAAAAGCTTCTTTACTTTTCCTCTGAGTTTTCAGGGTTACTTTAATCCTTTCATACTTAACTCATTTCTCTCAGGGTGAGGTGATTAATTTCTACCTAAACCCTTTGCTGCAAATTCAGCCCTGGAGAAAACATCTGTCAGCTCCAATTTGTTGTGGGTATCTACTGGCCTTCATGACTGTATTTTACTTAGACCCCAAAGAGGGTCCTGCTTAAATGATGGTCCATGGGGCTCCCTGGAAGCAGAACTGGATTTCTGAATATAAACTCCTAAAACCCCCTTGTAAAGCTTCATGATTAATCAATGTTGGTTGAGTCTCAGTGAAAACTAACAGCAACCTACTCTCAAAAATCAGGAGATTTTGTGTATATGTATAGTTAGAGTATGTTTAAAGAGTTTAGCATCAGGCACCCGTTTCTGAAAATCTTAGTGGAGTGGAAAATAAACAAAACCAGCCTGTGCCTGCTGGAAGCAAAGAGGCCAATGGTTTTCAGCTGCAGAATAATTGTAGGGAAGCCTTGTGCTTCTGAGGTGAAACCAAACTCTTTTGTGGGCCGTGACCTGTAGGATGTGGGCTGTGACTGAAGAAACACCAGGTGTGGTCCTTGGAGCTGAAAAGAAGGGATGGAGCATCATGGGTTGATGGAAAAGGTGTCACTGCTTTTTTTTCCTCAGGGCTCAAGAGCTCTTGTGCAACCCCATGTGGAGTGGTGGGACTCAGGACAATTTCCATCGCACGTCTCCAAAAATCCTCCTCCTTATCTCCCACAGGGATGCCATGGATGTGCCTCATCCACGGCCTCATAAAGACTCTGGTCTGAGACAGAAAAGATCAGAAAAGCTGCCCATTCTTCTTCTGGCTCTTAAGTGGAAGAAGAAAATCTGTCACTGGAGCCTCTTAGTCCATCAGCTCCCATTGCCGCTGCCTTTGTCTTCTTTGGCCTTTCTGGTGTGAGACAAAAATGGATGATGTGTGGTGGCTCCTCTCCTGCTGCTGACACACAGAATTACGTTTATTTACTGCCATGGTTACATTGCCATATGTTGTGTTTTCACCACATGGCTCCGTGTAGTGATAGATATGGGGACTGCATGTCTGTAAATGGACCTTTTTATTCCATGTTTGTGTATGGAAGTCTGATGTCTCCCTTCTTATTTTGCATCACCACAGCAGAGATGGTGATGAAAAATAAAAAAATGCAAGCACAGCCAGCCTGGCTGTGCAGGAAAATACAAAACACACCTAGAAAACGGGGGGGAGTGAGACCTGCAGTTTCTAAAAGGAATAGAGAATGATTTGGTCCGCAGAGTTCAGAGCACCTGAAGTTCTGTGCATTTGTTGGAGGCAGTTTCAGGTCCTGTGCTTTGCATGGGGTGGACTGGTTAATTGTTGGCATCGTGTCCTTGAGTGCTGCTCTGTTGGCAGCAATTCTTCTGCATTACAGCAGGAGGAATTAGATGTATATCAAGCTGTTAGTGCTGTTTTCCCCCAAACTAAACACGGGGGATTAAATTAGTTGTACCCCTAAACTCCAAACTTGTACCTCTCCTTTGGTTTTAGTGTTTTAGTTGACATGACAGCTCATTCTTAAAGAGCCTGAATGAAGAATTTTTTGTCTCTCTAAATTCAACATTTGCTTGTTTAAAAAATAAATTAAACAGTGATCTCTTGCCCCCAGCACTAAATCACACAGAGCTTAGAGGTTCAAGGAGAAAAACCTTACAGTTTGGAGCTACTATGAAACCACTCTGTAAATAAATCTGCACTTTAAGCCAGGGGTATTTGCCAGGGAGGAAATATTTTTGCCATCACAGAAAAGAATTTATTATTCTTAATGTATTCAAAACTTTAGAGTTCCTAAGTTATATTAATAGCTTAAAAGTTACTATATTTTTCCATTTTAAGTGTTATTATGTTTTTATTTATCCTCTTATTTTTGATTCTAATGGTCCTGCTCTTTTACAGCTTCTTTCTAGCTATGAACTTGTCTATTATAGAAAGCAGCCCGAGTCTCTCACACGTTCAGCTGTCTCCAGGGGAGAGGAGCTCTCAGTCCAAATTACCCTTCTATCACCACCACAGTCACCCTCCTGTCTCCTGAGAATTGCCACAACAGCTCAGGAAATGGCAGCCAGAGTTCCTGGGCCGTGGATTATAATAAATAATCTGCTCCTGGGACGCGCTGCAGGGGTCACCACAGTGACTGCCACTGGCTGTCACCATCCCAGGGGAGCACGAGGGGCGGCCACTAACAGGGCCTGTGACCCACAGGGACTTTCTCCAGCCCCTGTTTCTGCTGTGGATCTGCTCTGGGGTCTCCTGCAACCCTCTTGGAGGGAAGGGGATGACCTTTTTGAAATCCAAGGAGGGAACTTGCAAGGTAAAAGCCCAATGAGCGAGTAACCAAAAATACAAACTTACCCCAATATAGATCAGATTCAAGAAAACCCTTAAAAACAAGTTGAAAAAAAAAATCTCAATTTTATGTTATGTTTGCATACAAAATCCTGAGATCACAAGCATTTAACTGGGTAGGTGCATTTTTTTTCCCACACAGATTTATCAATCTGAGCGCAGATGTCTCAAGACCACTTGGGAAAAACACCTTAAGGACTACACTGACACTGCAGCATGTGGAATTTGGGAGGTAATGAAAGTTTACAAAACATTTTGAGATCCTGAGAGGTGTGTTGCCTCTAGCCAAAAGGTATTATTAGTGTGTGACATGCAGAGCAACTGAACATTCCTGTAAAATACAGAAGGCGCAGCAACAGAGAAGGAAAAGCACCAGATCATTGACAGCACAACAAATATTGAATTTGTTGACAATAAAAGGTGAGGGGGAGGAAGATTAGGAACGCTTAAAAATGTCTAAATCATGAAAAGAGCTAATTTATTGCTGGTAGCCTCTTTGGGAAGGAATGTTGCCAAACAATCCAGCAGCAGTGTAAATCATGCAGAGCACAACTCCTTGGGAAATGGCAGGTGCTCACTCAGTTGACAAAAACACTGAATAAAAACACACCCCTGGCTGAATACCTATTCCACTTTTTGAAGATTACAAAAGCAGGTACCTGGCCCAGGATGTTAACTTGATAAGGAGTCTTTATGAGGTTTACCTGTCATATAAATAATGGATTGTTTCCCTTTAGGTGGCTTTTTTTTGGTTTATTAGTGGTTTCCATTAGACAACAGCTATATTCCCAGGGATCTGCAGGGATTTGCCTTCAATAACAGCACAGCCTTCTTCTTTTTCCCTTTTAAATTAGATTTTGATCCTGGTTTACTTCTGGCAGCATGAAGGAGACAGGGTCTGTCCCTGTGGGAGCAAACCCATCTCCCATGGGAAAATCACCTCACAGCACTCAGCTCTGCCCTTATTTAGCAACTCATGGAGCAAACAAAGCTGCAAAGTCACCAGCCCCAAGCAAACTGCAAGTGATGGGGGTGGGCAGGGAAGCTGCACAGTTACCTCTACAGAATTGATAAGATGAAGTATTTCCATTCAAGCAGTGATTTTCTATTCATATTCCTTTTCCTGGCTTGTCCACACCTAAATATAGAAGATCTTCTGGTGCACATTACCATTGTCCCTCCTGAAATCTGAGCTTCAGTGAAATGTGAACATAGAAAAGACAGACTTCAGTTATTCAGTTAAAACAAGCCAATTGAATGGGAATTATTTTTAGCCAACAGCAAGGTGATATATTATGGTAAACCTGACAGAAGTGATCCCCGCAGCCACTCAGAGTGGTATTTTCATGACTTATCTAATGCAGTTAAGAAATACTTGGGAAATGAATGTGTAAAGTAACTAAACTGTGATACAAAGCATGCGTTTAACAGGGTGATTATCTGGTGCTTTCCTCAGGGTAATGTTTTTGCAATTTTTTCTTCCAGATTCTGCTCAGTGCCGTTACAACAGGACAGTAAACTTCCACCATAAAGCAAAGAATTTTAACTGTATTTAATGGGACATCTGTAATTTTTCCATAAATATTTCGGTGTGCCAAGTAAGTAAGAAACTTGGCAAGGCCTGTCCTAGTTGGGCTTTGCTTTATCTTAGTCACACATGGGATTCTGCAGTCCTTAACCAGGATAGAGCCTTAAACACCATCAAATGGAAGTTACACCACATCACTTTACACCAAGTGAGAGTCCATCCCTGGACTTGACTCCAGGCATCTTTTACTCCTGCCCTTCTCTATTTAGAAACCAATTTACTTGAAGATTTAGTCCAGGTTACAAATTAGACCTAGTCCAGGTTACAATTAGAAACCAACTTACTTACAAACTAAGTCCAGGTTAGAAACCTTCACAACAGTAATGAAAACAGAGTTATTTATTCACATTGTGCTGAAAAGCCACCTGGCTTTGCTCCTCAGCCTGCTGGAAGGGGACCAGCCCTGTCCATCACCAGCTAGTGGGGCCCATAATCAGAGTCATTAGGCTCAAATGACAGGTTCCACTGGAAAGGAACAGAAATGCTGCTCTTTGTGTTAAATTAATGGCTGCAGCCACAGTTAAAAGCCCATCGGCTCCACAGCAGACAGCAACAGTCATCTCACCATGGGGAAAATGAAACCCTTGGCTGGGTGTCAAGGTTTTAAGTGCAAATCCACACTTACCCTTCACGGAGCTTGGTTATGCCTCCTCCTCCCACCCTCGTGTCTCTGACCCCCAGCTGAAGCACCTTCCCCAAGGATGACCATTTTCTTCCTCACTCTTTGGGTGGTTTGGGTGTTTTGGGTGGTTTGGATGCTTTGGGTGCTTTGGGTGTTTTGGGTGCTTTGGGTGGTTTGAGTGCTTTGGGTGTTTTGGGTGGTTTGGGTGCTCTGGGTGCTTTGGGTGCTTTGGGTGTTATGGATGGTTTGGGTGTTTGAGTGCTTTGGGTTGTTTGGGTTGTTTGGGTGGTTTGGGTGTTTTGGGTGGTTTGGGTGGTTTGAGTGCTTTGGGTGTTTTCGGTGGTTTGGGTGCTCTGAGTGCTTTGGGTGCTTTGGGTGCTTTGGGTGCTCTGGGTGTTATGGATGGTTTGGGTGTTTGAGTGCTTTGGGTTGTTTGGGTTGTTTGGGTGCTTGGGTGGTTTGGGTGGTTTGGGTATTTTGGGTATTTTGGGTGTTTTGGGTGCTTTGGGTGGTCCATCTTCTGGGTCAGTTGTCCTCTGACAGATCACTCTGACCTACAATTTACTCCAGGGTGGAACAGATGTTCCAGCTGTGACTGGCAGTGGAACCAGAGATGATCTTTTTCCAAGCCAGGAAGACTGGAAGGTGAAGAGCACAGACATGGACAGGATTTAGCAGGACTGGTTCAGCCACCTGATCCCTCCATGAGCAGGGGAGCAAAAAAATTGAAGTTAAGTTGAAATTAAGTTAAACTTAAGTGAAATTAAAGTTAAATTAAAGTTAAGTTAAATTTGGAGCAAAGGGAAGCTGCTGCTGCATTCTGCTGCAGGACTGACCTTGCTGGGTCAAGAGATGTGGCTTAATTCCATGGTGGCCTTACCCCAGCTCCCAAGAAGTTCTGCTCCAGGGATGGTCAGAGCAAGCTGTTGTGCCATCTGATGTTGTGCCATCTGATCTGTCCAAGCCTCTTTGTTACTGAATGTTCCCATGAGCTCTTTGTTCCTCCTTCCCAGAGGACACAAAGTCAGCTCTATTTAATAGCTAAGCTCAGACTGACACTCCTGGTCAGTATGGAGGCAGGGAAGGCCATGGAATTATGGAGGAAAGGTGAGGGCTCTTCCTTTTAAGAGTTTATTTGGGCTCTCTCATCATTTGAGTATATTGCAACTGTTAATTTATCTTCCTTCACCACTCTGGTATTGGAGGGAAATGCTATAAAATACGCCTGGTTTACAAATACCTGAAACCAGTGAGATCCCTAAACCCCTAAACCACACAGATTTTTAATGTTTTTAAACTGGGATTCAGCTCTCTCATCCAAGTTGAAAGCAAGGGTCTTCTATGGCAGAAATGGGAAATGCAGAAATATTTTCTGGCTGCTCTGATGTTCAACATGGGCCTCTGAAATTTTAGCTTTAGGTGTTTTTCCTGCATGGAGAAGACCCGGAAGAAGGACTGGGCCCTGGACTAAGTCCACATTAAAAGGGTTCTCTCCTCTTGCTCAGAGACCCCCACTTCCCTCCCAGCTCCTTACCCACCACCAAACCCATCTCCTGGACAGACTGCAGACACTGCCTGCTTAAATAACACCCCATAAATCATTCAGAAACTTATTACCAAGCTTATTATAAGCCATTATAACAAATCAGAACTAATAGCATTGCTTAATAGTAAGATTTTTGTAACAAGATATGATGCCCATATTTATCACTGTGAGGAGTTAGGTGGCCACTGCAGATCAGGTGAGGGTGATTGATCGACTTGCCTTTTTCCTCTTCTGATTATAAAGGCAGGCAGCTTGGATCCAGAATATTAAAGTGCACTATAAAACACATTATTAATATGTACAACAACCCTCTTTTTACAGCCTTATGCCAGTTTATTGCTGGAGAACCCTCCTGAATGTGACATTAATAAAACTGGTGCAGTAACACAGACTCTAAATTGGTGGTTATTGGTAATGAGGGTGCGATTTAGTTAGCGAGGTTTGTTGGCAAAACTGAAGGCCCATTATTAGTCTGATGGCTGATTAATTAGTGATTATTCTCTATCTGTTTTGCGACCCAGCCCACTGTTTTTAGAGATAGTCTCACAAATATGCAATTTTTAAGCTAATAGCCAAAACAGAAGTAAAATAACAGTCTGCTGCCTGAGCAAAGAGTTTACATTCTAAGACAAGCAGCAAGAATTCCTCATCCTCCCTCCCATAAACCAGTGCTGTAAAATGCCAGGACTCTCCATATTCCTGACTCTATGAGAGAACCAAGGCTGACATATGAAAAAGATGCATTTTTTTGGACACTCTAAAGTTGTCAGATGAGTGGATGAAGCTGCCTGAAGGATCTGCTGACATGGGGAGAGTGGAGGACTTCACTTCCCCCCAGGAATGTCCTCTCCATTTTTAATACCATTAGATCTGCAAGCTGCTGCTTAAGGAAAAAAAGCCAGGTCAAATATTCTGGGGCTTTCTGTGAAATTTTCATCCCATGCAAAATCTATTTTGATAAATCAAAACAATAGAATTAATGCCTCAATGGCATTTACATTGTATTTATGAACAGACCATATGGTCTGCATCCTCTTACATTTTTACGAAATATTTTCATCAGTGATCCTTGTCCACAGAAGCAGCAGCAGCACAAATAACTTCTACAGCATCTGGACATCTTCCCAGGTTATTCTATTTGCTAAACCATAAACTGTTTTCCTAAGTTCACAGAAGTTTTGCAGTTAATATATTTTATTTTTAAAAAATGGGGAGGCCTGATCTTGTTAAGATTCTATGAATAAAATAGCAAAACAATATTAAACCTCAAATCTTTTAAAATATTTTGAGTGCTTTGCCCTACAAAAAAGTACCACTGTTCTTTTCTTGGTATCACTAGAGACAGGATATCACCAAGGATATTTGGATGATCCTTCATCGGAGAAGGAGCCCTCCAAGAAGTATTAAATCCCTAATATTGCCCCTTCTCCCAGCTCTTGTCAAGGTGATCTGATGTTTCCAGTGCCATCAAAAAAGGTGAAGAGCTGATGGCAAACAAGTAAAAATGGTATTTCCATGCTTATGTGATCACTGCAGAAAATTTTTAAAGGAATTTTCCAGCATTCCAACTGAAGCTTGCCACTGTCTCTAAAGATATGACCAGGGCTGAGATCACTCTGAGGTTCACACTGTACATGGAGAAAGAAAACCCTGGAAATCTCAGGGATACAACATTTTTGAAGAGTGGTGACCATCCGAGGAGGTCAAGATCAAATAAACTCAATGAAAAATTGAGAGGGTTGTTTTAGTGAGTTGGGCATGAAGATAGAAAGCCACAGACTGACTCCTCCTGTGGTCAAGAGGATGTTCCCTCATGTGATAATCAAAGGAGGATTTTTATGAAGCCAAACTCCACTCATTGCTCCTTCCAAATCCACAGCCCCCCTTTGCCATAACAGAACCAGCAAATATTGAGAATTATCATCTTAACAATTCTTTTCAATCCTGTATTTTATCTATCCCTCTGTTCATTTAATCATGGATTATCTGTTAAGCTTTCTCACGTTTTGAAAAGTGGGATTAATGAAAACACATCCATTTTTCCTATCATTTCACATTGAAATTCACATATTCTGTCTTGTAAGTGGTGGAGTTGGGGCTAAAGAACAGGCTGAGTTTATCTTCACCAACACTTAGTGTTGCTCATACACCCTACACTGCATTACACCCCAGGGTGAAGATAAACCTCCCTGGATGCTGTATTTAAAAATGAATTCATTTACATTTAAACCCCTTCCACAAGGACCTGACAAATCCAGGGAGACAGAAGAGTCACAGCCCATTAACATCTTGTCAAAACACACTCACTCCCTGGTGCTCAGATGTCCATGCTGTGGGACAGAGGCTTCTGGGCCCAAAAAATGAACAGCTGCCAGACTCTACTGCCTCTTTCAACCACTTCAAACCCCCTCAGAAAGGCAGATAATTTCACATAACAACATCCACTGCTGTGTGTATTCCAGCAAACCTCCTGGCTGGCAAACCCAGATCCTTTCTCCCTGTGCAGCCAGGAATTTCTTACCAAATTCACAGCACTGAGGTGTGCAATTTTTAAAATGTACCCTAGGACTTGGAATTGTGAAATAATAGGAAGAGAAAAAAGCTTCTCTGGATTCAGGGTTTTTAGTCCCATATGCTGAAGTGGTACCATATAGAGAACAATTCAATCAGGAATTCTTTTGGCACGCTAAAAATATCATTGCTTCTCTGTCTGGTTGGCTGTCTGTCTCTGCCCCGACACGGGTAGGGTGGTTCTTGGGTGGACGCGTTTCAAAGGACGAGTCTGGACTCTTCAGCTTTTTGGTCTTCAGATTGTTTATTATTTCTTATCTACAAAATTTTCTGTCTGCCCAACAGAGGTCTGATCTGCAAGGCAGCCAAGGGCACTCGTGACCACTCACGAGGCGGTCATGTCTTTTTATACTAAAATCTACGTACATAATATTTACCTTTATTTCCCAATGCTTTTCACCCATGTTAGCAAGTGCACCTTCACCATGAACCAATCCCCAAGTGCCAACATCAGCACAGGAGATGGAGGACAAGAAGAAGAAAGAAGAAGGACGAGACACGCCCTGATCCCTCCATCTTGTCTCCATAACCCCCCTGTACCAAAAACCTTAAAGTTTATATTTCACCCTCTAAATGTGTCCCTTTTACACCCTTCACTCTAAAGTGATTCTCTTGTCCTCAAACTCTTGTCACTTCTGTGGATGGATCAAAATCAAGCCACCAAGCACTCTTGGCAACATTCCAGGATTTTCGAGACCCCCCAAGGGTTCTCCTGGCATCTCTGGACATCGGGAACGATGTGCTGAAATCCCACACTTCTCCATTCTGTAACTAAACCACTAACTCCTGCTCCCTGTGCAAAATGTGTGTCAGGCATATAGAGGAGGGAAGAGCCTCCAGCCCCGAGGGAAGAGGAGGATGGCAAGGGTTAGGGGGAGCTGCACGTCTCCTGAATTTCAGAGGGTTCCTGCCTTGGCTGCAGGCTCGGGGAGGGTGTTGGTGCGATTGCACCTCGCTGTCAGAGGCAGCAGTGCCTGTTTGCAGGTTTTCAGGCTGCTTTCTGAAGACATTAACAGTTGCTGACTTGTCAAAAAAGTCCGCGGTGCAGCCTCGAGGGGTTTTGAAAGCTGAGATGAAAAAGACACGGAGGAGAGTTCAAAGTGATAAGACCCCAGCCCTGCTATCTCGCTATCAGGCAGAGGCACAGTGATGCACTCTGGTGGGGACTGACTGATCCACAAACCAAAGAAGGACTGGGCTGGAGCCAAGGCAGGTTGTTTTAAATCCTTTTTCATCTCCTTCAAGGTAATATTTTCCCTTTTTCCCCCCCCTTCCAACTCCTCATATCACTCCTTGAAATAGAGTTGACAGGCATATGTCAGGAAGAAAGTAGGTGAAGTTCATCCACATTTGGGTCATAGCACGGATCACTAAAAAAAAAAAAGGACAAACTCTTGTTCAGAGTAAATAAATAAATAAATTTATTATTGCTTCAAAAAGGGAACACTATGGAAATGGAGGATGGAGAGAGCAGGGTGCCCTCAGTGCTAAAGAGAAAAGGGCTTTGATTTTACATCTCAGGAATTCTACTAGTTATCAATTAAGGAGCTGGTGATGGTACAAAGTGGTCAGCTGTGAGGAATTTCTAACCAGAACAAAAGACTGAATGCCCACAGCAACCCCTGAAAATGCCAGGGCACCACATCTGTGGAGCAGGATTTATGCAGGAAAGGCACCATGTTCCAAAAATGCTCAGCTGTGAAGTGAGCACACACTGGAAGAAAAGAAGAACAAAAGGAGATTGGATTCAGCAAATCATCAAAGAATAGCAGAACTCCAAAGGGCAGCTCAGCATCCCCCAGAAAGGACCCCATTGCATTCAAAAAATACATCTCTGTGTCAGGGACTATAATGCAGCCTTTGGAGTAGCTACAGACTGAGACATGAATAATGGAATAAAGAGAAAAAATAAAAATGAAGCTTCAGGAAAGGAGTTGAAAATCCAAATTAGTCACTCTGAGCATGCTGCATCCTCCCTTCCCATAGTACACCACTCTTAGGGTGAACTGACTGAAGCCAACAGGGTGGTTGAGGAGTAAGGGGACTTGGAGGATGAAAAAGAAATTTAGAATACAGCCTTTGTTTAAGAGAAATTATGATTAGGTGAACTGAAGCAAATCCAAGAAGTTTGAGAGAGATGAACACTCATCCAGTGAGAAATGTGTCAACAACGTTTTTGCATCCTAAGCTCCCCTTTTCCCCCTGTGGTTTGGTGTATTTCCAACATGAAATAAAATAAAAACAATTAATAAACAGGAAAGCTTAACAACTAATCAGGCTAATTTTTGGTGCTGCTTTAATTATTGATGTTTTTACACCACAACTGTGAATCCAGCTCTTGGTGAGCCCAGCAGTTTGAGATGACTGATCCACATCTTTCAAATTAGCAAGGCTAAAGTTTCAGAGGGTGACATTTCAGTTAAGTCAATCAAAGCTATTTTTATCATTTAAATTCTACCTGCAGACCCCCTTCCTCTGTTTCATGAGCTAAAGGAAGGTGCAAAAGTGTGGGATTTGTCTTCCAGGCCTGCAGTCACAATGTTGACAGACCCATCTGAGCTGGCTGTCCAACCTACATTGTCAGTGGAAAGAGGAGAATACTTCTATAAATGTGATTCATGCAATTTATCTAAAAATATCATTAGTATGAGACAAGTCCCACCCTACAGATGACTACAAAGGGAAATGAGCTTTGTGGGGACTGAGCTTTCAGGCAGCCAGCATTAGATGAGGAAAAGTTCATATCTGGAGTACAAAACCATGGGGAGTTTTGTTCCCCGGATCTTTGCCTCACACAGCAGCAAAACTGGGTTTAAGGTCTGCAAGATTTCTGCAAGCCTTTGTCAAAAAAGGGATTGTAAACCTCGATAATTTATTATATTTTTCCATAAATTCTGACTCTGCTACTGCCCTAAACCATGAAACCAAGCCCACTACACCAAACCAAGCCCATGGGTACCAGCCATCCTCTCACATCCTGCAGTATCAAGTTCTGCTGCAGGTGGATGTGCTAAAAAATGCAGTGACCCCAGTGAAACTTCCTGCATAGTATGAAAATTTTCTGTCTGGCGTGTACATAACAGAAATGCCTCAAAAGTTTGCTCAAGCTTTAAATTACTCTGTATTTTCATTTTTTAAAAAATGAAGAGGAGAGTCCTGGGTTGCAAACCACCATGTTCTTGTGTTAGGAACAAGATCCATAAAGAAGACCCAAGGGTTAATTTACATTGTGCTCTTATTTCCCACTGTTCAAAAGGGCATTTTGGCTACTGGATATGAAAGAAAACCCATGCCTGTGGCACGAATAAATTGGTTTGTTCCCGGACAGAAAATGCCAGATAACATTACATCCAAAAGGCTCAGACAAAGCCATTTAGAGTGTTGCTCAGAATTGTTCAGGTGAATTTAAATTTTTGGTAAGGGCCTATACTTTCCCAGCCTGATTCATGAAGTGGGAACAGGAGCAGACAGGGAAAATCTTGCTCTCAGTGTGGAGGTGCCACTGGGTCACAGCTGTCCCCAGCTCACAAGGGCTCCACACACACACTCATCCCTCTCCCCAGGAGGCTCCTTTGCCACCTGGGATTTCCTCAGCTCCCAGGAACATCTCAGGACCAGGAGAAAGGGCAGCAAGCTCAGGCTTTGCCTTTGCAGAACAAAGGGAAGTTGGCAAATGGCCCAGACAATCTGAATTAGAAACTAAACGGGAAATCCCTCAGAGAGAGTTGAATATTCAGCTTTTTTCTATATTCACACTGCTCCATATGCAAGAGGGACAAGGTTGGAGGGAATGGGCATCCATGAACTGATTTTTGTTGATCCTAAGTATTCCCCACCTCCCTAGTCAGGAATTATTTGTCAAAAATATTTTAATAATTTTTCCTCTGTTATGAATAATTGCTTCACTTATTGGGTAGTTGTACATGTTTTAAATAGTCACAGGCCTTCTATGGGAAAATCTCAGGACAAATTCCAGCTTGGAAAGGTCTCATGCTTGTTCAGAGTCAGACCAGAGGAGATTGCATGCTCCCTTCCCTGGAGTGGACATTCATTCCCTTTCCTGGATGCTTTTAGTCTGGCACAATGTGGGACTGAAGGGAAAGAAGCAATCTTGATTTGCTTTTTATCATTTGTAAGATAAGCAAAATGTGTCCTGTCTCACTGTGCTGCTGATGTATCCTATCACAAATGAATGTCTGACAGCCATTTACCCAAAGAAATATGTATGTTTTCCCATTTTTATGTGTGCTTGAACAGTTCAGAGTACCTGAAGTTTAATTAAGTTGTTATTGCTTTTAATGTGAATACCTGCCTCACAGCAGCACTGTGATGACTCAGATCAGAAGCCAGGGAGAGGGGAAAACACTCATGAAAAATGAAAACCACTTCCCCCTTATCACTGAGCCACCATCCAATCTCGCCACAGGCACTGCAATTTTTTGTTCCTTGTTTGCTTCTAAGGATAAATATAACATGCAGGGTGTTGGTTTTGTGAAATGCTAAGGATATTTTTCTGTGTAGAAATGTATCTTGTGAATGCCCAGTTGAAAATGCTCCTTAATAACCCTGTTTTGGTCAGGTGTGACCTACTGGACTTTACACCTGCTCTCTGGCTCATCTCACACGCTCTGCTCTGGCTGGCACATGCACTGATTCCATCCTAATCCCCCTGTTCCTGCCTTCCTTTGCTCGTGGGATACAAGGAATTCTTCCACATTACTTGCCAGTGTGGTGGCTGCAGAAGGGAGATGAAATTCCACACAGTTTTTAATGGGGATGTTTTCTGTTCACACTGCACTTACAGGAGCATGTGTGGATGGGGGAAATGGCTTTAAACTGAAAGAAGGCAGGTTTAGATTGGATATCAGGAGGAAATTCTTTCTTGTGAGAGTGGTGAGACACTGGAACAGGTTGCTCAGAGGAGTTGTGGATGCCCCATCCTTGGAAGAGTTCAAGGCCAGGTTGGATGGAGCTCTGAGCAACCTGGGATAGTGGATGTTATCCCTGCCCATGGAGAGGGTGGAACTGCAGGAGCTTTGAGTTCTCTTCCAACCCAGGGCATTTGAAGACTCCCTGAGCAGAAATTGAGATATTGAGGCTTCAGACCTTCATCATCCCAGACAAAAAGTGGCTCCAATAGATTGGGAGTGGCAGCTCACCTTAGGTCTTTAATGTTCCTCATTGCTCCAACAGGAGAGAATGGGCTGGAAAACCTCTGCATCTCTGGGCCTTGAGCAAAGAGCAGAGGACTGGGGCTGAACTATGACTGCACACAATATAATTAAGCAGACTCCTCAGGATTTCCTCTCCTTTCCATGCCACTCCCTGAAGGGAAAGAACAATGTCACTGCATCTCATCAAGGTCTTCACATGAGCAGAGTATTGTTTACAGTGACCAAGAGGGAAATAAGATCCTGGCAGCTGACTACCATTCCCTCTCCATTCACAAGCAGCAGCAGCAGTGCCCATGAAGACATCATTGTAAAGTCAGTTTTGATAATACATAATTCAGTGCCTTCAATTTGGCCCTCAAGGCAACTGTGGTATTTTATATAATGGCTTTACTCACGAGGGGGAAATTAATTGCATCTTCCTGGCTGGTTGCTCAGAGCTACAACTTCATGTGCATGAGACAGACTCCCCTTAGGAGTCCTGATTTTTGTCAGAACAATCTGAAATTGTCTCTGTGTCATTTATTACAACAACAACAACAACTGAGCAGCCTATATAAAATACAAATCTAGGTCCATTTAAAACCCATGCTCTTTATTGCTGCTACGAACAGCATGTTTTAATGAAAGTCAAGGAAGAATAGATGTCGTTGAAATTTGCCTGGTGTAATTTTGGGACACTTGGCTATGGATAGGAAATGCTCAGAGGAAAACAATTGTGGACATATTGCAAATGGATATCTTCTTACTTACTCATTCATGCTTTCATTTGGCCCTTGGGGCTTGCAGAGAAATTAAAATGGCAAAAACAGAACAGGATGACTCCAGTAACCCCTGCTGTCCAAGCTGTCATGTATCAATAAAGCCACTCACCTAACAATGGATTGTTCACATCAATGTTCCCTGCTGTCCACACGAAGAATCATTATCCAACCTGCCTGGAAATTCAGTGAGGGGAGCATCCATAGTCACGGGGATTTGAAGTGCAACAGACAAAGCAGAAAGTTTCTAGAAGTATGATTACATATTTATCATAGCATCATCTCACATTGGAGGCCCCAGTTACAGACAGGCTCCCTTTGTGCTGCTGGACAAGCCCAGAGAGAGTAAAAATTCCCTTTGCTTCAGGCCTGTGACAAAGCTGTTGCAGCTGCCTGTTACTTCTTTGCAGAAGTTCTGGAGAGGTGTTGAACTGCCCAAAGATCAACCCACACAATTAATCCTGATCTGGGCTTTATGTGGAGGCTTCTCCATGTCCAGCATTGATGGAGCCTGGTCCAATCCTTTCTACCACTCAAGGTGCTACTAAATCTCAGTGATTTTGCACCAAAAACTTCACCTCAGTGTTTCCCAGTCATGAGTAAACCTTTAGACCCCTTGAGTGGCTGTAAATTCATCTCCCATCCTTTGATGTTCTCATCTCTGCAGTGCCATGTTAAACATCTCACATGTTTAAGTCAGTATTTCCTTGGGACACATAAGGGACGGGTGCTACACTATGAGACACAAGAGTTTTGGTATTTTAGAGGAAATTTTTTGTGATAAAGTGTGTCTCTCTGCACTCCTGGCACAGAGGCTCCAAATCCAAGTTGCATCAGTCCAAGCACTGGAAACAGCTGGACAAATCCAAAAGTTTTTGGCGGGAATTGAGTTGTTCAGGGCTTTCACAGAAGGAAAAGGAAGAGAAGAAGCAGCCTAGAAAGGAGGAAAGCTCAGTTTCCTATGAAGTTCAGCAGTGGAAGTGCCTTCATGAAACATTCATGCCCACTTTGAATATTATATAAGAACTGTTAGGGAATGATTCATGCCGTGTGTCATTTACTCACCAAGTGCACAGATTGTTTATAAATATGTTATAGTCTATCTTTGGAAATATAAACGACTGTAATTAAAGACTCCTGTTTTTAAGCCTGGTGAAGTCAGTTAACTGTGGATAATGGTTACTGAATGCTGTTTTAAAATACCATCTGAATGATCTTTACATATTCATGGGGCTGCTGCTTATACCTTGCTGTTGGGGACTGCAATTTGTTTTTCCAGATAGGGTGTTAGAGAAGGGATTTAGATCAAGGGTACAGCTTAAAATGCACACTAGCTGGAAATCTCCTCTTCAATTTCTGTTGATTACAGTGGACCAAATCCTCTGTTGGTGTAAGTTTGCTTACTTACTGTCCATATTGAAAAATTCATCCTGACCTTCCTGTTCCCATTTGGCTGGTGCTATTTGGTTGTGCATTCCAACAAATAAGCCCTAGTGTTAAAGACATGGAAAAGTGCTTTTCTTCAACTTCTGTTTTCAGTTGCACCTAGATTTGACAATATTAGTTGTGAAAGCTGGGATCATCCAGGTATCTCTGCTTCAGACAGAGTTATTTTGAAAAGTCTAAACAAATTTACCTAGATTCCCTTCAGCAGAATGGAAAGAAAATTTTCACTGCTACTAATTTTTTCCAAGTGCTTCTGTTGGAAATTGGATTTGAAAGGTGATAGAGGGAGAGCACTTATCTTAGCAGAAGGCTCCAAACTTTGAGTATCATCTTCAGTGCACAAGGCCTGGACCAAACTCATCTTCCTGAAGGACCATGGATAAAAAAAGTAATCTTCTTCTTTTCTCATTGAAGTCACATCTCTCCCTCTGGGTTATACTCAGTGTTGTGCATTTCATGGGACTCCTTATTGTCATTCATGACAGTTCCCATGTCTTGGATCCAGTGGCAGAACCATATGAGCACTAAAAATATGTTTCAAGCCCTGATGGCCCAAATAAGAAGTGGTTAGAGCTGCCTGCAGCAGGTTTACTTTGGACTCCCCTCTACTTTTTGGTCTAGTTTGGTTCCTTAAAATAAAGGAGAGGGAAGTGTGAGGAATACTCAAGCTTAACTCTGGCTTTGAAGTACAAAAGTTGAACAGCAAAACCTGGTAAATGGCAAAATTGTGCTTGGTCTCTGATGCAAAACATAAGTCAGGAGAGCAACTCTCCAGATTTAGGCCAGGAGAAGCGGGAATGTAAAACCCACACAGAAGAGGGGAGAGAGGACAAGGCCTGCCAGGCCTGGCTGGTGAGAGGCACCAGTGGTGGGCAGGGAGGCACGTTTCAGCTTTTTTCCCTGAGTCCAAGCTGCAGCATTGGAAGAGGAGTTTGCAGGAGGAAATTAAGGAGGTCAGTAAAGCTTCCTGGCTTCCTCCCTGCCACGAGCCCAGCTACACTGGCAGCCACATCCAGCAGTGGGAATCCTTCAGAGGAATCCCTCTGCATCCCATTCCAACAGTCGCAGTTTCCTGTGCTGGCCATCCCCTCTGGGCAGCTGAGGCCAAGGATGTGTGCACAATGGCAATCAGTCAAAGAGGAGAGATTGCAATTTAATTTCATTTCAACCTCTCACCCGAGCTGTTAACGCTTGGGAAAGGCTTTTAATAAAATGGGACGAGCGGTGATCTCATTTGCCGTAACTAACACTATCTTTACAGATGCACCATCTGATTCCAGGCACACAAGAACAGAGGATTATTGGATTAATTCTAATCTCATAATTGATTCATTCTGGGTTTAGTCTGCTTGTAAAGCAAGATAAGATCTTAATATTGTGCATGCAGCACAACAACCGCTTGCCTTTCAGAGCAGCCTCTAATTTCTGTGAGTGATTAGCTCATAGCACATCCCCAGTCTGGCACAGACCCAAACTAGGGGGATATTTGGAGCAACATCCAGACTTCACAGCTGGCTCTTATCTAAAGAAGGGGCCTGGCTATTTTCATGGCCATTTACCATTCAAGCAATGTTAAACTCTGGAGCCGGACACAAGCATGAGGTTAATAATCTGCAAAAAAAAAAAAAAAAAAAAGAGAGATTGTCCCAATAGGGGTTACAACTGCATAGCTGATTTGACACAGGGAAAGGGGGAAAACAATGCAGTCAAAGATGTGATGGGGAACAAAATACTTATATTCCATGTCAATGCCAGGCCTGAAGTTAGACCATGGAAACAGACACAGACGCATGACTGCTCTCAAGGTTAGGACCTGGACACGGTTAATGGTTATCTTGGTATTACTGATGATGTGGAAAATGTCTCTGGCTGCTCAGAGAAGCTCTGCTGTCAGTGTGCACAGTCGGGGCATGGCCTCAGGGCATGTTGCTGTGAAGTGACTCCTGTCTCACTGTGCCACATCTACCATCCACCTGAGAACCTCTCATCTCACCAGCTTAACACATCTCAAGGGAAGGATGAGCAAGATCAGCTGTCAAAAGCTATTCCTGTAAGACATTTCAATCAGCCTGACATCCACAGCACTCTTGTCTCTGTCTGTAGCCTCTTGTTCTGCTGTGTTCCCATTAAGATTTCAAGCCTTTAGAGAAAGGGAATACATATGTCAGTCTGGTTTTACAACACCCACCCAAAGCCTTTCTCAGAACTCAAATCTTTCCAGCCATGGGTTTCAGCCTCAATGAGTGGAGAAGACTGAATTTTGCTCAAGGCTAAGACCTAGGTAAGATGTGCAGAGGGGAGCAGTGTCTGTGTGCAGTGAGACATTTGGGCCTTGTCTTGGCAGGCTGTAAAATCTCAAGTTGCTCCTGCAGGATGTGCTTGATGTCATTGGCAGTGCCTTGTGCCTCCTTCATGGAGTGACAAGTCCTGAATCCTCCAGTTTACTCAGACATGGGAACTGACACAACCTTTTGCCTGGAGCAGCAGTGACTTCCCTGCTGGGAGTAAAAGTTGAGAACATGTGTAGGTGGTGCTGGTGGGAGTGGGTGACTGGTGAGATAATCAGGGAAGGTAAAAACTCCACTCTTGCTGGTTCTTCAGCACATCTGATCATCCAGACTCACCACAGGCTGTCATTGACTCTGCCACACTTGTGTCCTCTCAAGCCTGATGTCTGAATTCATGAACTCAACCTCATCCTGAACTTGTGCAGCAGATCCTTGATTGCTGTTGCTGTGGGAGGACATTCATGTGACCCACTCAAGGGCTTTGCAGCAACAAGAGGGAGCAACTGCCATGGGGAATCTCAGCTTCAACAGGAGTCATAGAGACACTCTCAAAAAGGACAAATAGTGCAAAAAGTTTGTGAATAAAAGTAATACCAGGGTGACAACAATGCAGTTGTCATGTCTGCTGCCTGCTTCCAGGTCCTCTGCTCTGTCTCTCCAGGGCAGGGTGATTTCTGACTGTTTTTTATGGATTCTACACCCAGAAATTAAGTGGAAACCGCTATCCAACATCTCACCAGTGATCTCCTTCTTCCCAGCTGGCTGCAGAGCCACACATCTGTGTGTTTATGTGAATTATCCGGGCCTTGGAATGATCAGGGACATGGAAGAAGACTGTGAAGAACCTAAACCTGGGAGGAGGAGCAGGAAGGGAGTACACCCAAACCTCCACCAATGGTCTGAGCTGTTGTTTCTCTCATCAGAAGAGCCTTGGGAACTGGCCCTAGAGTCACCAGCCTGTCTGGGAGGGTGGGAGGAACAGAACAGTGGAGAGACAAAAGAAGGGGCTTTCTCTGACCCATAGCTCCTGAATCCTCACTGCCAACAGGATCATGAGACCTGAGAGCATCCAGAGCCCCTTCTTCCATCTCTCATTCTGATGAAATAGCACCTTCCACCAAGCCCAGCTGGGTTACAGACATCCCTGTAAAAGAACCAGTGTCCCTGAGGCTGCATGGGCTAAGGATGACCCCAAATGTCTGCTGTGGAGTAAGGAGAATTATTTCAAACCTCCATCCACTCCCTGGCTGGCTCCATTCCTTTGTCTCCTCTTCATCTTTGCCTGCATCCCCCCAAGCTGAGTTGCCTTTCACAGAATCACAGATTCCCTGAGTTGGAAGAGACCTTCAAGATCATCGAGTCCAACCCTTTGCTCAGCTGCCATTGGCACCAAGTTTCCCACCTCCTGCTTTAATAAAATCACCCTGTCCCCTGCTCTCCTCCCTCAAATGGATTGCTCCAGTATTTCAATTATTGTGCTGGTAATTAGAAATGTTGGTGAATGAATAGCAGCTTCATTTAAACAGAGGCCAGAGGAATCTCTTCTCCCCCAGACACATCCCCAAGCACTTTAATTGCTCCTGAAATGCTGCTCAAGGCCACCATCAGTTGCTATGAGATGGCTTTTGAAAAGATGGAGTGTATCTGGCATGGGTGAGGACTGGGTGGCAGGAGTTGTTGTTTCTGTCTTTTTTTTTTTGTACCCACAGAAAAAGGAGAAATAGAAATGGAACAGCTCTTCCCACACTGAACCTCTACACCCCCAAAAATAGCACCTGCATTCAAGCAATGAGATTTTTAAGGTCCTTATTGTGGTTTTCATTTAATTTCTGACTGTGGGATTCATAATCAGTAGTCAGGAAAGAATCTGGAAACTGGAGAGGAGTGTTTAGCATAAGATAAGTGGGGTTAGAAGGGTTAGAGGGCAGACACAGTGTGCCTGTGTCTCTTACTGCCAGCCCTAACAACCACACCAAACCAGAGCACTCCCATGGGCACTGCTGCTCCCCTGTGGATTATCCATCCACCTGGAAGTGGTGAAGGTTTAGAGACTTTGCCTTGTTAGAGGCAGAATGAACCAGAGAGAGCTGCCACCTTCCAAGGAACTTCAGTTTTCAGGGCATGATCTAAACCAAAAAGGAAGCCAATGAGGTCTTTCACAAAAAGATTTTTTTGCTTTACTTTCAATTTCCCTAAAAGAGGTACTTTTAGGACAATTGTGCTATAACCTTCATAAGAATTGCAGGTGGAATGAAACATTGCAATGCTATAAAAATTAATTCTTATTATTTGACTTTAATATTACTCCAGCTGTGATTTGCTGCAGCAAACTTATGCAGGAGAGGTTGGCTGCAAATCACATTGATCCTTTTCACTCCTGAGACTTCAGTGCAAAGTTTAAGTGGCATCTGCAGTGCTGATGTCCTGGACCAGAATAACCTAATTCTTCTTGACAATAAACCTAATTCTTTTTGACAATAGCCTTGTGCTGCTCTTGCTACTTTTGCAGCACAACAATGCATCCTTAGTGCTGGGAAGAGCAGTGGGGTTTGCTGTGTGTCCCTTTGTACCTGCTCCTGCTCCAAGAGAGGAAGGACCCCGCGAGACAGAGGCAAGGGAGAAAAAAAAATCACCTGATTTTAATGAATATATAAATTTTGGCCTCTAAGAAGACCCCAGTATTTTTCATTCTGTCTCAGAGTAAATTCCAGGTCTACATGAAGCATTGGCAAGGACTGCAGGACAGGTAAAAATGTCAAACTGGGAGGTTCAACCTAAGAAGCTCCCCACAGAGGTTTGACACAACTGCATAGACATAATCCCACTGTGCTTCAGCAAGACAAAATGAATTATTTGACTTTTGAAGTGTTCATGGAAACAGATTCATCCCAGCCAGCATCCACACAGAATGGATCTATTAAAGACACTGCCTTCAAATGACTTTAACTCTTTGCCCAGCCCCAGATATGTCCTTAACACATCTGCAAAGTTTTGTTGCTGTTGTCCTTTGATCAGGACAACTTTTATGAGTGTTTCTCCATGGAGTCTGAACATCAGCCAAGCAGCAAACACTAAGCATGTGTGACTGCAACGTGTCTTGCCATTTAGATGATGCTACTTCAGACACAAAGGCAAGAGCAAAGATAGGGAATGTGTCCCAGATGGCAAATATTGGCAGGAACCTTGAAACTTGGACAAAGAGTATTGTCTTTTTGTTACTACCCATGCAGTGAATACAAAGGCCGTGGGTACAGCACTAAGCCTTGATCTTACATAAACTTCTGAACATGAGTAATTGAATACACAAATGCATCCTAATTAGTTTGGGGTTATCCCATGATTACCTACAGCTCTCAGCTAACAGCAGTCCCCTGTGTTGGCTGTGTAGGTGCACATCAGGTAAATAAAAAAGCACAAGTGAATTAGGGACAAGAGACATGATGGTGCATGAGGTCATGTAGGAAATCAGTGCTCAAGCTTTGGGAATTCCCACATGGGTGGACTTGTTCTGAAGAGCTGTTTCTGGGAGGGTTCATATGCACTAACAAGATATAAGATTTCTGCCACAGAAGCTCCATCTGCCACTTTGCATGCAATGGATTGTGTCCATCTGACCCAATGACTGGAGATGCTTCAAGGTCCCCACAAATGTGTGGGGAGAAATGATTCAAAAGGTCCCCACTGCAAAATGAGGGACCAGCCAGGCTTGGTTTCTGTTGATGCCTTGGGAAGGCTGACCTAGAACAGAGACTAGACAGAGCTAAAGAATAAAGCAGGGATTTATTCAAAGGATCTCCTCCATGGATGCACCTGGGGCAGCACAAGAGCCCAGCCAGGGCTGCACCCAAGATGAACCAAAATGGCCCCAAAATGCACCAGCGCTCCCGGGGTCTCTCCCTGGGATCAGTTCTGCTCCATTTGCATCTTGCAGTTCATTGTCCCATTCCAGCTTTAGCCCCTGCACTCCCACCCTGCTTGTTTTTCTCTCTCCAGCCCACGGGGTTTGTGCTCCTGGGCTGAGATTTGGGTCATTTGTCCTTGGTGCCCAGCTGGAGCAGGAATTGTTTTGTCTCCCTGCTCTGTGCACAGAGCTCACCATCCCATAATATGGAGCCCAGACCCACACACCAAAGCAGCACAGAATGGGAAAAATATAAAAGCCAAAACCTGAGGCATCACTGTTATAATTTCAAGGTAAGTTTGCATTTTCAGAGACAAAGATCCGTGGTTTAAGGGCAAATGGGTTCATTTGCAGGTTACTCCAATCCCCCCAGTGCACTGAGGATGTTCCACTTCTACCACGGATGATGCAGCTGGGAAGGCAAATCCAAGGATTTGCCATGGTGGCTTGGCATCCAGATAGCCATTTTTAAATTCCTTCTTGACTGGGATGCCCTGGGAAATCCACTTAGAGATATTCCTCATCCAGCTCCTGTAGAAACAACATGGACTGCATGTAGGGGTGTTTCTGTCTTGTCATCAAAGACTTGGATGTCTTTGTTGAGTGGAGCTTCAGATTTTGGAAGACATGCTCCATAATTTTAAAATGGCCAACTTTTATGTAAATCAAAGATCAGACATGAAAAAAAGGTGTTGGTGAACAGAGAGTGGCCAGGCAGAAATATAATGGGACTTATTACAGGACCCACAGCACAGAGTAGTTCTTGAAACAGGCCCCATCTCAGAATGGCCAAAATGCTTTCAAATGTCTTTACTTTGTTGAGGAGAAACCCTGTTTGCCTTTGAGGGACATAATTGACCTGGTTTAGTGAGAACAATATAGCCAGACCTTATCAGAAACAGCAATTTGAGTCCTGAAATTAAATGTTTTCCTAATTTTTAACTGTTTTGGTGGGACCTCTCCCCAAAACTTCTCCATTCCTCAGTTAGCAAAGCTGTCAAAAAATACTGAACCATGAGAAACTCATGTAAGAGAAAGTCCATGTTTCTGCATTTTACATATTTTCATTCAAGCAGTTGTTGATATTTCTTCTATAGCACATCATGGAGAGAGAGGAAAACAAAAGTTTTGTTGTGTATGAGGAGGAAACTTTAGAGTTCTTTTATTGTGATCAGTCCCAGCTCATGATTTTATTTACCCTTTTCTGAAGGCAGACTTCATGTGTGGGGTAAAAGACAGAATTATGGGGAGCATTTTGGGCTCTGTATTTAGTGATGCGAAACTGGAGTCAGCAGCTCCTGCCTAGCAGGGTAGTAACTGAAATCCTCTGATTTTTAGTGAAAAGGGTTTAGTGCATTGATCCAGTTTTCAATGGACAAAAGCCATTACTTCTGAATTAAAGGCATCACAGCTGCTCTGCCTGCCAGTGGCCCAGTACTGAGAGTTTCCCTTAAGTGACTGTGGAAACTGATTTGTCACTGCCACAGCTGGGTCAGAGCAACACTGAAATGTGGATCTCTCTGTAAGGTGAGCAGAGGGACTTGAAAGCCCCATTTAAAGAGCATATTCCAAGCACAGTTATGGACTCAGATATGAATCAGAGTTACTTTGCAGTCACAGAGAAAAGCATTTTTCTGAGCAATGCAGTGTTCTCATAGCTGTGGGGAGCTTCAAATCCTCAACTCAAACCCATTTGATAAATGCTTTCTGTGGCAATAATAAGATTTCTCACCTCAGAAATACCATCTTCAGTTAATCCTCACACATGTAGATATTAGATCTTTTTCTCCCAATTGAATGTAAGCTTTATAAGGAAGAAAAGCAAATTCATACCCACATGGCATCCAGAGAGAATCACTGCATGAATTATTAAAAGCCAGCATTCAAACCCTTCCCTTTCTGGAAGCAAAGGGCTGCTAAGGTGTACATTCCTCATAAAGCCCCAATTTGAAGTTAAAGAAAAGCTTATATCCATATTGGCACTTTTCTGTCTACCTCTTAATTATCCATCTGGTTAGGACTCTTTCAGGCTTTTGAACTCAAGGTTAAATTCTAAACCCTCTAGAGATAATAGGGTTGAGCCACCAGAGCCAAAAGGATTAAAACTTACATCCTTAGTGATTTTCCTGTGAGTTTACACAGCTACACAGAGCCCAGCACTGAGTTCAGCAAATTCAGAGATTCTAGGAACCAGCATTCCAAATTGTGAACAACAGAACTGACAAGCTGTTTCATTTGCCTCACTTTTTGGACAAATTGTGCTAGGATGTGTGTAGAGGTGGCCATGCAGAACATGCAGTTCCTCTCTCTTTGCCATCTCACTCTGACCATTTGCAGGATGAGGAGAAAGGGATGGGTATTTTGGGTGGTTGCAGCCATCCAGGTGCCTGCTGCTGACCCTGCAGCAAGAAGACACTGGGGAGTGTTTGGCTGCTTTGGTTGGCATTTAACTCAAGAAAGAACCACAGATTTCACTGTGAGGCCACAGAAATCGGTGGAAAAGTTCACCTTCACTTTCTGGATTTTAGATTAGCTACAGCTTTATTTCATCTGCACACAGGTGTTGAATTCTCCTCCAGTCCAGGGCTGTGGTCTTTCACAGTCACAGGCAGAGTGTGCTCTCAAAAAAATTGCACACCTGAGTCAAAAATACCCTGGAGTCATTTTCTATTTGCCTTGAGTGGACTCTGCCACAGCATTTTTGGGAGATGTGTCATTACTGTAGCTCTGTCTATGACCAAAGACCACATTGCTTCTGTGTTGAAGCTGTCATTTGTCAGGGATACCCAAGTAAGAAGGTCTGGCAGACACACACAGAGCTTTGCTTTGCTTTGCTTTGCTTTGCTTTGCTTTGCTTTGCTTTGCTTTGCTTTGGAGACAGAATGAATGAAAAATGAGCCATTGAGTGTCTGGCTCGTGGCAAGCAAACACACACCACTTCATCCTTTGCTTTGGTGTCAAAACAGCATCTCAGCTGAGCCAAGAATGGCACATTCAGCTTCCAAAGGGCAGAAAACCTCTGTTGGCCACACTGCAAGAAAGGAGTGAAAGGGTTTGGTATCTCCAGAAATACCAGTGTACACTCAGGCACTGAGAATAGATGTTACCCAAATTAGCTGGGGAAAGCATCAATAAAAATTATATCCAGAGTCTTTAATTCATCTAGAGATGGAAACCCACTCCCACCTCCACCTCTTCTTAGATCAGCCCTCTCCACCATGTGCTGTGCTCCTACATTTTCTAGTCTCCTACTTCCATTTTCACTCTCCTCAAATTAGGGCCCTTTCTACCCTACCAGCTTTCCTCATCCCAAACATTTAGCCTTATTTTCCCTAAAAACAAGTCCCAGAGAGCATGGATCTGACCCCCTTTACATGCTTGCATCAGACCAGCCTGCAGCCCTTGGCAAGCTGTGGCCCATGTCCCCAGCACACAGAATAATTAATGGCAGTGTTGCTCCCTCCATTGCACTTCCCGGGATTCAGTTGGCATTCCAGAGCCTCTGTTATCAGACAATTACAATTTAATTGTCTCAGCACACACACTTTTATTTAAAAACCCTCTCTGATTATTGCATTTGCATGTTGTCTATAATTTGCTTTCAGAAAGGAGAAAAGACATCAAGAAAAACATTCAATTTAAAGGCACATTTCTAAGACATTTATAGCAGGCTACTAAATGCCTAAAGAGGAGTTGAAATAACTAGTTTATTAGAACAGCTTAAATGGTAGAGTCTGTAAAAAATGATTGAAACACTTTTTTTAAAAACTAGATTATTTAAACAAGCTTTTCACAAAGGTAACATCCAGTTAATTTTTAATTATTTTCCATTGCATTGAAATGTACGAGAATACAAATTACCTTTTTTTCCTTTTATTCAGCAGAAATGCCCCTGTGGGATATTTAGTGTAGCTGTCTCTACATTCTTGTCTGTGGATAAAGAAGACCTGGAGGGTTTTACATCTCCTACAGCTTGTTAGGGCTGGGGTTCCACTGAATGCTTTTTATTCCCCAAACACTGTTCCTTCTCTGCTCTTCTGTAAGGAGGCCTCATGTTTTATCCTGAGGCATTTAGGAGTGCAGGGAAACCTACAGAGTGGAAGCAAATAATGTTCTAGTTCACCCCCAAAGGCAGTGTTACAGCAATTAGGAACTGACTCTACTGCTTATTTGAAATAAAAATGCTATTGAAATTTGCATGTGTTTAACCATTTCTAGTCAAGGAGGTTATTCCAGCACCTTACCTTACACCCATCTGAAATATCTGTCACTTGCTCATAACATCATCATTTTACAACTAGAACAGCACTTCAGACTGCTATCAGCTGGCTCTTTGAAAAGGCAACCTCCAGACCAAGTGAGATCAATAGGATTTAAAAATATACAAGGTAGGTTTTGGTCAAAATGCTTCCAAGATGTGCACAAAAAAACCCCTGGGTGTTGCCTGTGAGGTTTCTGTATCCAAAGCTTTTGGGTCTGTGCATTTGTTTCCCCTCTGTGAATCAATCCTCTGCCTCAGGGACATCTTTATTCAGAGCTCAGCTGACCCTTGGCTTGTGTAGGGGTTGTTTTGAAAGCACTGAAAATCAAGCTGGGCTGTGGCAACTTAAAAGGGGTTGCAACTATTAGCTAGGATTTTCTAAAAATTGCTGCATTTTCCATAGGGTTGCTCATGGATTCAGAGGATGCCTCCTCCCAGCACATGAAGGAAGATGAGTTGGTTGGTGACAGTGTGGGGCTGGGAATCCAAGGGTAGGAGAAGTTTAATCATCTTTTCCCAAATTTGTTTTCACTAGCCAGAGGATTTTGTAGATAGGAGATGATAAATCCCTAGCAACACAAACCCCTGACAGATGGTGTTAAATGGTTTTGAGAATATTTCAAAATCTGCCCTACTTTTTATTCCCCAAATGTTGCTCCCTCTCTGCTTCTTCTTTTTTTTTTTTTTTTTTTAAATACAGAATTTTCCTACCCTGTCTCCCACATTCTCATTTGTGTTATAATTTATGCTTCCTTATGCTCCAAACCGGAATCCAAATCACCAATTTAAAGGGAGAAACAACCTGCTGAATTTTAAAGCCAGTTCTTTTCCTCCTGTTGAGCTGGGTATCCAATCTGAGAGGAAGGAGAGTGTATCAGGCTGATCAGAATTTACTTCCCATTCTCCAGGAAGGATTGTCTGGGTACACCACATGGAAATCAAGGCAGAGCTTGCCACCAGTCCCATTCTGCAGAGAAAGCAGCAAATTCCCTTCTCACATGAAGTTTTTTGAGTAAAAACTTTGTCTCTTTGCTTTGCCAGGATGGGAATCCTGTGTGTAACTCCATGGAGCATTGTAGAACTAGGAATGGCTCCTTAATGTGGTGCACAGAAACAGAACAATGGGAGGTTAAGAAATGTGGGAAGAATCAGCTTTTGCAGTTTATTTTAAAAAGGCTGGTGTTTAGGAAGTCCCTGTGTCAGCCCCCTGAGAGGAACTTCATGGGTTCCAGCTTTCTCTGGGATCCAGATGCCACCTCCTTCCTGCAGACAGGGCCCAAAATCCAATCTCTGAGACAGCTGATGATGCATTGACAAAAAAACCCAAAAAACCCAAAAACCCAAACCAAAGCAAACACCCCCCCTGGCACACACTCATACAATGAAACACACACTCAAAAAGCCCCCAAAGCAAACAGAAAAGGTGCATCTTCTTTTGGCAGGTATGAAACATAAAACCAGGACAAATCTTTTTTCTGTAGAAGGATGGTGCTGTCCATATCTTCATCAGTGCCCATGAGTGACCTCATCCCAGAGCAAAGGAAGATAATTGCTGTCCTTTTGCTGAGGGCTCTGCCACCTTCTCCATGGAGATTTGTTCCAATTACTGCTCTGAGGGCAAACTGCTTTTTCTGATCAGAACCTGCAGATGGAAAAGGCAAACCTCACCTTTTGTCCAAGGCTACACCGTGTGCAAGTCAAGGAGTCTCACAGCAGTAAAGTCAGTTTTAGGGAAAGAAATCCACAAATCAGAAGTTAAAATTGCACTGGACAAAGTAAATTTCCCATTCCATACCCTCAGATTTTTCTCTTTTAGCCATCTCTGGTCACATGCTGATGTTATATATATTTTACCAGCTCATCAGATGATGTTGAGGGCCAGCACAATTACCTAGCCTGGCAAAAAATGAACTTTCCCCTCCATCCCTCCTTCCAAAAAAAAGGGATAATGAACTGTTTTCCATATAGTCCAACAAGCTAAGCAGGACCAGAACACTCTGATAAGCAACAGCTTCAATACAAAGGGGAGGCAGAGCAGGAAAGAAGACAGAAGATCTGGCAGCAGGAAAGAGAAAATGAGAAGAAAGTGTTTGACAGATGCTGCCTTTTCATGGCAGTTCAGATGTTCCTCCAGTCACACCCCAAATGTGACCATGAAAAATATTTTTTTTTTGTTCCTGCTTTTACTCTGTGCTGGCCCCATTAGGTCTGGAACTGAGTTTGCTGTAACAGGGACCTTGGACTGAACACCTATCTTTCCCCATGGGTCTGGAAGCAACAAAGCTCACCAGTACTTTTGGCAGATTTCAGATTTTAAGGATGTCAAGACACCCTTAAGCCTAAAAGAACTGCCCTTCAGGACAAGAGCACTGAATATTTATGGATGCCTGAAGAGAAAATGTTAAAGAGCTCACAGCTGACAGCATTTTAACAGGACACCTGAACTAGATTCCTGCCTATTTTCCAGCATGTGACTGGGAATGCTTGCTAACAGGCAGGAAAAAATATGTAAACTTGTTTTCTATGTGTGGATGATTACTGTTGAGCAGCCAATTGCAAGCTGCTGCCTTTTTGTGGGCAGATGAGCCCTTGCTCCAGAAATGTATTTTTGTCCCACTGGAGATACCTGCCCTATGGACTGCACAGGGAGCCAGGGCTGGCTCTTGGAGATGGACCTGTGGCCTTGAGGGCTTTTAGTTCAGCTAAAATGCTGAAAAGATCTGTCTGAATCCAAATCTCCCTGGACACTCCCAGCTCACCTTGCCTGGCTGGTGGATTCGTGTTCATATCTCCCTGACCAGCTCCTCTGTGCTGATGCCTCAGGTTTTGGCTTTTATATTTTTCACATTCTGTGCTGCTTTGGTGTGTGGGTCTGAGCTCCATATTATGGGATGGTGAGCTCTGTGCACAGAGCAGGGAGACAAAACAATTCCTGCTCCAGCTGGGCACCAAGGACAAATGACCCAAATCTCAGCCCAGGAGCACAAACCCCGTGGGCTGGAGAGAGAAAAACAAGCAGGGTGGGACTGCAGGGGCTAAAGCTGGGATGGGACAATGAACTGCAAGATGCAAATGGAGCAGAACTGATCCCAGGGAGAGACCCCGGGAGCGCTGGTGCATTTTGGGGCCATTTTGGTTCATCTTGGGTGCAGCCCTGGCTGGGCTCTTGTGCTGCCCAAGGTGCATCCATGGAGGAGATCCTTTGAATAAATCCCTGCTTTGTTCTGTAACTCTGTCTTGTCTCTGTTCTAGGTCAGCCTTCACAGGGCATCAGTTCCCAAACATCTTCCATGACAGAATCCACCCAATCCTCAAAAGTTAACTTCAAGTACCCAACCCCAAAGGCCTCCTGCTTTCAGCAGGGTGAATGTTTATCCACTTGTGTGGCCCCAAAACCTTTTTCTCTGCAGAGATGTCACCCTTAGGAGCTCCCCAGGATCCCTTTGCTCTCCTGGGTGTCGTTGTCTCTGGCAGTGCAGCCTCCAGGCTCCTCCTGCCATGGAGACCCAAAGCAGCTCAGTGTGGATGGAAATAAAGTTAAATAACTGCTCAGGTGTGGCAGGAAGGAAATGATGAATCTGATTCCATGTTCTTACAAGGCTGATAATATATAATATATAATATATAATATATAATATATAATATATAATATATAATATATAATATATAATATATAATATATATTATGTTATGTTATGCTATACTAAACAATAGAGAAAGGATTCTTACAGAAGGCTAAAAGATGCTAATGAAAAACTCGTGACTCTCCAGATTTCCAACACAGCTGGCTGTGATTGGTCATTAAATCAAAACAATTCACATGAAGCCAACCAAACAATGACCAGTTGGTAAACAATGTCCAAACCACATTCCAAAGCAGCAAAACACAGGAGAAGCAATCAGATAATTATTGTTTTCATCTTTCTCTGAGGCCTCTCAGCTTCCCAGGAGAAGAAATCCTGGTGAAGGGATTTTTCAGAAAATATGATGGTGACACTCAGGCAGCACTGGAGAGTTCTAAGGGTGACCACTGCATTACAGCAATTGTCACATCCAAAGAACACCATGAGGAAGGAAGGTTCATAGAGGATGTGCTAGAAACTGATTTATCCTGATTTTGATGTGCAGCACGTTGTAGTGGATGTGAAATGAAGAAAAGGATCATGCTCAGAAGCTGTGACATAAAGGAAAGCACTGTCTTGTAAGTTGTGAATAAATATGTTTGAATTAAATGATCTTAGAGGTATTTTGCAATGATTAATGATTATATGATTCTTTATCAGAGCCTGTCAAAGCCTTTTCTGTAGCTTGCGAACACTTGTCTGGAACATCATTTGCAGAAAGCAGCAATTTTCCAGTTTCCAAGTGCCAAACATGCAAGGAAAGGTCTTCCCTCCATTGGACAAATTTTGTGGAACAGAGAACAAAACAGAAACAAAAAGCAGAATAGACCTAAATCTGGCCATTCTAAGATTCACCAATCAAATGATAAGTCCTTGGCTTCTAAAATCTAGACAGTGAACAGAGACCCAAAAACTGTAAAATCAAAGTAAATGGAAGGTTCTGGAGAGAGAAAGACATACTTCATGCTCCCTAATTCTGAGGTGGGTTGTTACCAGGGAATATTCCTTTCTGTCCAGTCCCTCTGGTGTTTCCTACAGGCAGTGATTTAGATACCAAAATACCCTTGCATTCCAGAAATATTTAAAAATATTCTGAATGAAGTGAAATTGGGATACTCCAATAAAGCCACAGCAGAAATGGAACCACAGATATGTTTGGTTGGCAATGAAGGGGTGGTTCCTACCCATTCAAACAGTGACATTTCAGAGCCATCTTTGGTAAGATTGAAGAGGGAACTGGTTAATTTTACAGAAGATTTCTATTTTCTGAGCTATGTTTTCCTGCCATATTTTTTCTATTACTATTTTCAAGCCTCAAATTGCTCTCATCAGCCTCATGTTGTGGTATAGAACCAGTCATCACTTAAAACAAGATCTTCAGCCCCTCCATTGCTCCACCAAGGTTATTTTATTGCTGGGCAGAGCTCAGAGATGGCTCGAGGCTAAAAAGTCTTGATAATAATAATTTTACATATAAACTCCTGTAAGTAATTACAGAAGGAGGTTATAGAAGGGATTTTCCAGGTCACCTTTCCACTGCATGAAACCAGGGTCAGTGCAAAGTCCTTTGGGACACCATGAGAAGGTGATTTCACCTCTGCCTTGCTGTTCCTGCAGAACACCCCACGTTCTCAGCTGGGTGAGGCATTGCTGGTTTGGGCTCTCTGATCTCCAGGAGCAGCTGCCAGGCACAGGAGAGGGATTATTCTGATGTGAAAAGCTGATGAAGCCTAAAAATGTCACTGCCCTACCAGACAGCTGTGAGAAAGCAAAGTGTGAGGATGTATGAGAGGAGGCAGGAAAGAAAAATAAAAACCTGTTTACAAGAGCTTGGTGAGTCACATCATCTCAATAACTCAGAGATAGACGTAGTTATGCAAATGTCAGGCATCATGTTTGAACAAAAGGTTACTCACTCACATAACCTGAAGCTTTTACTGCTAATGAAGCATTAACTTCCATCTCAATATGGGACCATGAGGAATTTAGGACTTTTTATAGCTCGAGTCATGAATGATTGAGCGATATAAAAATAACAATATCCTGTGTCTCACTTATCTGAGACAGAGGCTTTAGTTTCTTCTTTTCTTCCTACCTGGAGTTTCTAATTGACAGGAAAACTTAAATCTTGATTTTTTTGTTTGTCACTTTACATTGTGGTATGAGGCAGCTAGAGAACAGTGACAGCATGAGATGCAGGTTGTGCAAAATGCTGCCAAGCCTGTCTTACACCAGTGAGGAAGTTGGGACATGGGCAATTATAGACCTGCTTTAGGCACAGAAAAGAATGTGTTTTCTGAATGGCTGAATTAAAAATGTAGGATAGAATAGAATAGAATAGATTATTTGGAAGAGCCAAAAATCCTACATCAATCAGCTAGTCCAAATGTCTGACTACTTCAGGGCTGGCCAGAGGATAAATCATGTTACTAAGGGCATTTTCCAATTCCCTCCTTAACACTGACAGCCCTGAGGCATTGAGTATCCCTCTAGGGAGCCTGTTCCAGTGTTTGACCACACTCTCAGTGAGGAACTCCTTCCTCATGTCCAGTTTAAACCTTCCCTGCACAGCTTGGAGCCATTCCCACATGTCAACACTGTATTCCAGGGAGAAGGTATCAGCATCTCCCTCCCCTGTTGAGTCTCTGCCAGCCAGCACCTCAGATCCCTCCCTGCAGGGCTGCTCTCTCACCATTCCTCCCTCAGTTTACATTTGTGCCTGGTGTTTCTCCATCCCAAGTGCAGAATCCTGCATTTTGACTTGTACATGGATTGGAAGCAGTTGTTTTCCAGAAGAACTTCACCTGCAAGTCATTCCTTCAGTGCAAACCATGGTCCAGGGACTGCCCTTTGTGGTCTGAAGCTTTTATGCAAAATCAAATTAAGCACAGCGATTTGCAGAACTTGTCAGTCCTAATGAGCCTGAACCATGGGGAATTTTAGAGTTCACTGAGATCTGAGGTGGCTCAGAGGTTTGGGAGCCACTGGCACAGGGAATGCACTCACTTCATCCAATGGCAATCAGTGAGGAGGTGCTGATTTGGAAGGGTTTGTTTGTTTGTTTTTGTCAGATTTGAAAACAAGAAATAAATAACAAAAGCTCTCTTTACACACATGAACTTTCAGCTGACTGAGCCTCACTGCAGGCTCCAAACCTTCCTGCCCCTGCAGGGGGATGTAGACAAATGTTCCTGGTCACCTTGTGCAAATAAAAGAGATCAAATCCTACCCCAACACCCCCTCCCCAGCATGGCATCGCTGCTTGATGAGAGCTCATACTGCTGAGATATAGAGTTTGCAGGGAAAATATATCTTCTTTAGCACCTTTGCACTGAAGGTGATGTGTTGGCAGAAGGGAAAATGAAGAGGTAGTTTTAAAGGCAAGATATTAAACAGAAACACTTTTGAGGGGGTAATGATGGAAGGAGAAGGGGGGAAAATGAGTTGGATCTTAGCAGGAACTACCTGGGTCAGGAGGTTAATGAGATTTTGGGTAAGGCAGGAGGTCTACACACAAACATATCTGTGTCAGGACTGTCAACCTGCTCAGCCCACTGGGCACAGCAAACATTGTGCTCTGAGCTTCACACCAGCCTAACTCAGCCTGATAATTGGTGGCTGCAAGTTGTCCCCCTCCCTTCCCTCCTCCAGCTGCCCATTCCTCTCCATTCCTTTTGTGCCAGCCCCAGATTTCACCAGGTCCTGCTCCTATGAGGGAGGGTATGAGTGCAGCAGCGAATCTAGTATCATCTTAAAAAAATATTTTTTAAAAAGGGAATTGTTTTTGGAGTGTGAGAATTGTTTTTGGAGCACAAGGCTGCCATGCAGTCATTCTAGTCTGGTACACACTCATGCTGAAGCTCAGAAGGTTGTATGATAGCATGATCCTCCCATTCCCAGCCCTGCCCACTCCCTTAGGTGGATCCTTCTGCTCCTGCAAGCAGATAAATTTAAACTTGGAAGTAAATTGGGATTTGTCTGACCATCCATGCTCCTTAATTATTAACACATTCCATGGTGGGTTCTTAGCAGAGCCTCAGTTTTAGCAACAGTTTGTAAGTGAAGAAGTCTTGAACTTCATTTGGAGAAGGAGACAAATTTAATTCTGTTGCTGAGACAGAAATATTCATTGAGACAGAGGTGGCTTAAAAGAGAAATCTCTCAATTTAAAGGTCACTCTCACACACATAATGTTAGAAAACTTGCACAGGCAGAAGGGAAACCACCTACATTACAGAGATGCTTTCCAGGTTCTTTAGAATTTGCACAGAAACTCTCAGAGTTTCTGCAGGAGGTCAATGAAGAGGCACAAAGAAGCAGCCACATTAAACATTTTAAAGGGTCAAACCCCTACAAGAGTCAGCAGTTCAGCAGATTTTCTTATAAGAAAGAAAATATAAGAACGTAAGAAAGGCCTAATTTGAGCAGCACAGCATCAAGCAAGCCTTTGCAGAATGTTTTATTTCATGCTGGTGGGATAGCATGGAAAACAGGGTGAGGACTGCAGCTTTAGGGAAGATCCAGGGTGGCAACAAAGGGCAGAGCTGAAGGCATCTTCTTCAGAAAGATGAAATGTGGGGGTTATTTCCACCTTTGTCCATAGAAAAGTACCCCCAACCTTTCGATCTTTTAGGACACTTTAGATCTTTTAGGACACAACTTCTCAGCATTGGGAATCTTTGGCCAACTTTTTATTGTTTTTTTTCCATATCTGGGTGATAGCATGAATCTGTGACACAGGGAGCAGGGTGAGGCACATCAGTGCATTTACAAGACATTCATTCTCCCTTCCAGAGAGGGAATTAAGCTTTGGAAAAGCCAAATTCCAGGCTTTGAAAGTAATTTGGTCTCCTTCCAAACTAAAGGGAGATTGGGTGACTAAACAGATGCCCAGACTAGATGGGTTAGGTGTACAAAGCTAGGTGGGGCCCAGCCCTAGGAGTTAAAATGTTGTGAGTGGAAGCACTTTTGCTGTGTCCAGCCAAGGAAACAGGACTGGAATGCTGAGGTGATGACAGCACAGTGAGTTCTGGGTCAGGAATGGAGTTTCCATGGTGCACTAACAAAAACAGTAATGGGAATAGGAGATAAGTGCCATAAAGCCTTCAAAAAAAAGTCATATTCAGAGCCTGAATGAGCCTAACAGCTTAAAACCTGCTCTCATCAGGATGTTTTCCTTAAGGTGAATCCTCTTCAAATCCATGAGAAGTCAAATGTTTTCTTTAGTGGCCCATAGAAAGGCGTTAGAGCCTGGCTGTTCTTTAATAGCAATGATGACCGTCACTTAAGGGAAATATTTAGCATTTGGTAAAGACTACAGATGGTCTTTATCTTAGCTAATAGCTAAAACTTGCAAATATTCAAGCAGAGAAAGACCCAAGCTGGTGATTTCTCAGACTCCTATTGCCTGAAGTCCAGAGCCTTGGTCTGAGTAAAGACAGCTGGAGGCTTCCCTCAGATTTTCTGTATCTCATTAAAAAGTTTTAAAATAGAGGGGGAGAGTCTGTGTAGATCCTCCTTACCTTGTGCCAAGGTAAGATCTTTAAAAGTAATGGAGTTACTCCTCATTATTTCTAAGCTGCTGAGTGATTTTATTCATTTTAACCTTTTGCTGGATGTTAGGAGGTGCCATTTCTCTAGGTATGACCTTTATCTTGATGAGAGTTATGAAAGCTATAGTAAATACATTTTTATAGTAAATAATTTTTAAATACCTCTTTATTATATAGTTAGAGCCTGAATTTGTAACAGCAACCCAGTAAATTTTGTCTGTGGTGTCCACTGCGTAATGTTCCATGTTTACTTCTCCAGACTGTTCATGATGCAGACTGAGGGAAGGAAAAACAAGTATTTTGTGCTGTCCTACTGCTCAAGACACAGATCTATCAAACCATGAGATCTTTATTGGAGATTCTGACTGCTGGCCACCAAAACCACCTGCTAACCACCCGAGCACCTGGCACTGAGTGTCTGGAGTGGCAGCCAGGAAGACATAAATAATAAACTTAGAAGCAAGCTTTGGGTTTTTGTGGTTGAGGTATTAGAAAGTTTTTTCTTTCCCAGCCCCGTGACAGAAGAAGAAGTTGAGATTTGTCAGTTCTGCTTTTCAAGGTTGTTTATTTTCTCTTATCTATGACATTCTTTCTCTGACCTGCTGAGATCTGTCCAGCAGGTTGGGTTGTGGCACAGTCCCTGCCCTTGGGAGGGTGTTGGAATTTTATATTATGAACTATGTGTACTTTATTTACAATAATTTTCCAGTACCTATCACCTATGTTAGACAGTCTGGCTCTACTCTAAACCAATCCAGAAGTGTCACCATCACAGCAGAAGATCGAGGAGGAGGAGAAGGAGAAGAAGAAGAAGAAGAAGAAGAAGAAGAAGAAGAAGAAGAAGGAGGAGGAGAAGAAGGACAGGACATGCCCAGATTCCTCCATCTTGCCTCTTGAACCCCCATTCTAAAACCCCAAAATTCTACTTTTTCACCCTGTGACAAATTCACTATCATTCTACTCAAACCCTTGTGGTTTGTAACTCCTCACACAAAGTTGGGAATTGTTTCCATGGGCTAAAATCAAAGGCACAGGTGTTTGTGACTCTGTACCAAGGTCTCTGAGCCCCTGCCAGGGTCTGGAATCACCCAGGGCAGCCAGAGCAATGTCCTGGGTCCCGACATCAAGCAAGCTTTCAAAGTCAGCCCTGAGGCTGTCCCATCCCAGAAACCACAGGAACCTCTGGTGCAAAAATGAAGAGCCTGAGTGGGAGGGAAGGCAAGGAGTCCGTTCTGCTCTTCAAGCAGATGCTCAGGCTGAGGAGCACAAAAATAACCCTGGGAGTGTCTCACTCAGAGCCACTTGGAGAGGGCAAGCAGCAGTGCTGCTTCCTGAGAAGAGCTGAGTGCCAGGTGTGAGCTTGTAACTTATACATTCTAAAAATTATCCTCATCAAGGCTCTTCTGATTTTTTTTTCCTTTTAAAAACTTCTCCTGTGCTTTGTTGTTGGTAAGAAACCCGAAGAAGAGGCCAGAAGTGAGCACAGTGAGCCCTTGGGGTCTTCTGCCTTGTTCCAGTCAAGTGATTCTGATGAGAACACATAAGAAATTATAAAGAAATCATAAGAAATTACTTATTTTCTAATTATTATTACTTATTTTGAGTTATGGCTTAGGAGAGTTTGCCAGCTGATTTATCCTGAGGTCTGATAGGAAGATGGGAGCTGGGAGATCTCCATCACTCGTGCTTTAGCTTGAGATGAACCCTCAAAACACCACAGGACTGTTAGAGGTGAAAAACCAAGGTGTTCTACCATGGATTTCACCTGGGAGTGGTTTTTTTCTGACTTGTTCAAGCTTCCTGCTGGTACCAAACTAAACTTTCTTGTACTTTCTACCCTGTAAAGAGAAAGAATTTAGGGTTCCTTGTCTCTGTACTGTCTCTGCAGTACAGAGAAAATAGAGCTGAACTGTTGTGAGAACAGTTCAACTCTATGTCCCAAAAACCAGTGACATAACTTTTGGCCACTTGGAAACTTAATTCAAATTTTGGGCTGAGTTCTGCCCTGTTTATATTGGAGATGTAGTAAAGAGAGGCAGGAAAGCAGTGAAATTTTCCCAGTGATGATTTTCCAGAGTGCACAGGGGTGGTCTACCCACCTGTGGATGCTTTTATTATAGGCTGATATTGATCATGGATGTGATCAAACTCTGTGCAAAACCTCTGCTCTGAGTGGGAAACCCTTCCCAATGAGCAGTGCTCCGTTCATGCTTCATCAGGAATTTTAACACACCCTCCCTGTTACATTCCCTTATCCCACAAAGGATTCAGCTGGAGCATCTGCAGCCAGAATTACCCAGAAGGGCACATTTCACACCGAGGGTTTTAAAAGGAATTCCAAACTGTGAGCTGATGCCTCCCAACAGGAGGGAAATTGTCATGCACAGAGGTCCCTCCCTGGCTCTAAATCATCCTGCTGAGATGCAGGGATCCAGCCACAAATCCTGTTAGCTGGGGAGAAATCAATGCCTAATGTTTCTCTGCCTTTAAATTGTACACTGCCATGCAGAGCCACACCTTGAAATTGTTTGTAAGTGTATTTATTTGTACATATAATTACACAGATACATGTAATGTATGCATGAATGTATGTGTCACACAGGGTCATTAAATCATTGATCTTTTACACTTGTAGAAATACATATATACCTACTACAGAGATATTTTCTCTCTTTTTATATATATATATATATATATATATATAAAAGTATACATATAGAGTATGTATAAATAAAATATATAGTTATATATTAGCATATAAATATATAATATATCACATGTTATGTATAAAATAATATTAAATATATAATATGTATATTTTATATATTATACGTACATATTAAAATATATTTTTATATAGCAGTATATATACAGTATATAATATATGTACTACATGAAAAAATATATAGAAAATATATATATTTTATATATATAAAAATATATATATTTCATGTACTACATGAATATATATATAGAAATAATATCTATTATATCTATAAAATATATTATTTATAGGCAATCTTGTAGAAATTAGCTTCACTCTTCCGCTTCATAATTTGATGCTGTTGAATTTCTCAGGTTTGGTTTGTTTGGGTTTTTTTACATGAGGGAGTCTATGGAGAATCTCAAGATCCTTTTGCAGCTGCCCAGATTAAAGTTTTGTATTCTTATGGAGTAGAAAAGTTTGCCAACCCAGGCAGCTTCCCACTGGAATCACCAGGGAATGGGAATTCTTGATCCTTGGGTGCAAATCCAAGGGATTTTTGCCATGGATATTTCTCTGGGTCTTGGTTTATCATTTCTGAGCCATCCCAATTAAAGATCTTGTCAGCACAAATGATTTGTATTGAGCTGATGTCAGTGGAGAAGGATCTCTGCAGCTGAATTCAGCAGGGAAGGATGCACAACCCTGATGCAATTCCCTCCTCCTGAAGCCACAGAGTGTGGAGACTTTTCTAAAAGAATTGCTAACAAGATTCTTTTTCCTTTAGGAAGTTTTTCTTCTGCTGTATAAAGAAGAAGAGTTGCTTATTCCTGGTGCTCCCCAGGGTAAGGCTGACACAATAAGCTTCTGCAAAGCTGAACTACAGTTGTGGCATATCCACCTGATGTCACAGTGCCAAAAACACACCAAAGAGTTCCCTCCTGCTTGAAAACTTCTGTTTGACACAGGCTTCTCTCTCAAAAGCCTCTTCTGACACCACACCAGTGGTAGCTGCACTACACAAGCATTAAGGCCCAGAATGCTTCTGAAATACCCAAACCTAAACTAGCTAAGCCATTAGTCTCCAAGCAAAATCCTCTTCAGCTCAGACAGGTGAGACTTAACCTTTCCTACAGGCTTCCAAAGTTAAACCCAATTAAACTCAAAGAAGGGACAGCACTTCTGGGACATCACTTTTCTCATGTAGAAAAACCTTGAGATATCTGTTCTCTGAGACAGGAGGGCAGGAAAGAATGGTAAAGTAGCAGAAAATGTTTGAATTTCTGTTAAAGTTTCAAAACCTCACAAGAATTACCCAAAAATGTAATAATTTCACTGTCCTTGTGCATATATATCGAAACAAATGCATCTGATTTATCATTTTAACCTGAGTTTTACTCTGTGATCCATAGGTTTATTCTGGTGTATAAAAAAGGTTTATGAAAGGTTATTAGGAAGATCAATGCTATATTTAATTGGCCAGAATTTTGTTTAGATGGGATTCTTCCAGTGGGAAAATATCAGGAGCCTACAAAATAATGAAAACAAAAGAGATAAAATTCCTACAAATTAAGCAAAAGACCCAGCTTTTGTTTTCTGCAATTCCATCCATATCAACAGATCACTTAATAAAATCTCCTATTTATGTCCACGTGCAAAAAAGAAAAAAGCAAATTCTAATGACCACAAGGGTCTGCTGAGATGCAGAGTACAGTGAAGTAACTGGAATTTCTTTCCACAAAGGCAAACAGAGCTGATGGTGGGAGCAGAGGAGTCATGTGAAGTTGAGCACTTTATAAGCTTGGGATAAGATGATTTCACAGGTCCTTCTCAAGAGCAGTGCCCAGGTTCCTGAGGAGCAATCCTGGGATTTAACCTCAGCCACCTGCAGCTTATGGGGATCATAACTCTGCTCAGCCTTCTGGAGGTCCCTTCAGACCTTCAGGACTGATAATTCTGGATGTGCTAAAATTAGTAATTCTCACTGGTTTGGTCATTCTCTGGCTGCTGGGTGCAGCTTCATCCTTTTCCACCCAGCACTTCCAACACATCACTTCCCTCATTCATTTATTTAATAATAACATTTTAAATATTTATTTATTTATTTATTTAATAGTATTTTTGTCTGACCCTTGCCAAAACAGCAGGAAGTTGTGTTCTGCTAATTGCTTGTCAATTATTTAATTGCTGTTTAATACCAGAGCAGTGCTGTCCTCCTCCTGTTTCTGAACATGGTGGGTCACATGCTCAACCTGTTTCTATGTTCTGCAGTTTTGAATAATCCTTCAGGCTGGAAATAAGGGTAGTAACCAGAGTAACTGTAGTAATTACACTGCTCTAGCACAGAAATGTCTGAACAATCTTCTGTAGAAAGAAACAAAAAAGAAAATCAAGGGGATAACGACTGCCTTTGGGTTTTGCAGATAGTAGTCTTCAACAGTTTATTTTTTAAATTATTAAAATAAGTTAAACTGCATCACAAATATTTGGCAGACAAGCCTGTGAGTTTGTCATGCACATGCTGGAAGCTCATGGATAGAGGTGCTCACAGGAAGGTCTGTCTGCAGGCTCAGTAAATCCAGTTCAGGAGAAAGCAGAAAACCACCAGCACTGGCATTATCTCATATTTTCTTTATACTCCATGATGATTCTTTATTATGGTGAAAATCGAGCAGTGATGCTGCTTGGCGTAGTAGAAAATGAGTACAGAGTGAGCAAACTTTTTCCATCAAGAAATACACAGAAAGAAGAGAAACAGCAAACCAGAAAATTGAAGAGATGAGATCCTGCAGAGATGTTAAACACAGTCTTTGTTTTGCAGAGATTTATTATGCAGTTTAAGTTAATACAGCCTTTCCTACAACTCAAGAGATACCATAAATACTTACATTGGCTTCCTGAGCCACCCTCTCCAGGTGCAGTTTCTTTTCAGGGATGCCAATTCACCTGACTGAACCTCTTGACTTCAAAGTGGAATATATAAGTATTCAGCAAGAGAAACATCTCCAATATTTAGCATTGAAATGGGCAAAAAAAAATTGACTGACCATTAAGGCAAACCCAGGAAACCTCCAGTTCCTTTAAATTCCATCCTCACCTCAGGCTGGGAGTTATTATCCATGACATGTGTCATTATGTCACATGAGGGTTGCCTAGAGTTTTTCTGACACTTAAATAATTAGTTATCTGCTATTCCCAGCTATTTATAGTCACTGTAAATGCCTTTTTATTGGGTGTGTGTGCTCTTTGAATGGTGCATGAGCAGCTGCTTCAGATGCTCAGCATTTTATGTCTTTATATCATACCAAGATCACTGTCACACAAAGCCAGTGAGCAATAAGAGGCTGGAGCAGAATGAGATTAACCCATGAAAAGGCAGATTTCCCAGGGATGTGGATGGTGTTTCTGTGATGTCACCTGATGGCAAACATGGTCAATGGTAAGAGGGGGAATCCAAGCTCTCCCTTGGGTTTCTCAGCAATATTTCAAAACCAAAATCCATCACCCCCCAGAAAAGGATTTTCAAGATGCTATGCCAAGGCTGAGCAGTGCTCAAGGAAGATGTGAGTTTTGCTGAAGGGATAAATTGATTGGAGAGATAAGAAAGGATGCTGCCAGGAGAAGACACTGCATCTCTGTCAGCTTTAATTTACACTGCCCTTGCTGGACTCCATCATTTCTTTGAAAATGCTTCTTAACTCCAGCAAATAAAATGGGCCATGGCTGATTTCAGGGCTTCAGGGAAACACAGTGACACCTGAACTCTCTTCTTCTGAACCCAGAGTGGGCCAAGCTCTTCTGTGCTGTATCCACATGCTCCTTGGTGTGATGTGAGACCTGGTGCAGGAACAAGTCAGAGCTAAAACATCCAAACAATGACTCAAGTGATGGTGTTCACAGGGGTCTGAGGATGAGGGAAGAGTTGAGGATCTGACTCCATGTTTCAGAAGGCTGATTTATTATTTTATGATATATATTACATTAAAACTATACTAAAAGAATAGAAGAAAGGATTTCATCAGAAGGCTGGCTAAGAATAGAATAGCAAAGAATGATAACAAAGGCTTGTGGCTCGGACTCTGTCTGAGCCAGCTGGGCTGTGATTGGCCATTAATTAGAAACAACCACATGAGACCAATCCCAGATGCACCTGTTGCATTCCACAGCAGCAGATAATCATTGTTTATATTTTGTTTCTGTTTTTCTCTCAGCTTCTCAGGAGGAGAAATCCTAAGGAAAGGATTTTTCATAAAAGATGTCTGTGACAGACTCAGACTGGCCTGAGCAATCTCCTGGACATTTTTAGTTCACTATCAAATGTAGCCTGAGAGACACAGCACTGGAAGGTGATGGATGCTGACCTACAAGTTGCAATCCTTCTCATACCCTTCCCTTAGGACATAAATCCGTGTGTTTGTCACTTCCCTTTTCCCACTGCATTTTCTGTGCAAGCCCCAAAGTCCAGCTCAGGTCTTGCCTTTGCCTTCTGCAGCTACAAAAGAAACAGTTTATTCTCACCAATGGTGAGAATGTTTTTGGCATTATTCCCTACAGCAGCAGGGTTGTGTATCCTGGAAAAACAAAGAAGAGCTAAGTGGCTTTGCTGAGCTCTATTAAAAATAATAAGTCTGGCCACAAAAGTTAAAAGAGTGATTGCACAGCACCTTCCTTCTTCCCAAACATTGCTGCTGCCTCTGGTCCAGTTCCAACAGGGATGGCTGCGTGCCAGGAACATCAAAAAATGCATATTAGAGTTGGTTTATAATGAGATTTTTCCTTCATAACAAATTTGCAGGATATTCCACAGTGTTTGTCCAAAATGTGATCCCTCAGGTCAATGTGGGAAACTGAACTGAAGGCAGCCCATTCCACCCTGCCTTGTGGCCCTAATTAAACAAAAAATCACTGCACATGACCACATTTTTGCATACTGTTATTATAGATGCAGACAACCTGGTGCAATGTGGAAGATGTTTATTATCCCCAAGGTCAGAAGTGGCATCAGACCCTCTCCAATCCAACCCCATCTGTACAGTCAGGAGAGGAGCAGTGCTGTGAAACCTTAAACTGCAGCTGCAAGCCAGCAGTGGAGGCAGGCAGAGCTGCCATTCTCTGAAGAGGAGAACTGACAGAAGTTGCATTTTAATACCTGATTTTACACCACTGCTCCTTGTTTAATCAGATCAACACAGATCAGGCTGATCATACTGGGAAAGGAAAAAAAAAAAGCCCAACCAGCCCAGAACGAACACTTTTGTTGAAAAACATCAGAGTGTTTGGCAGATTATATAATGTTGCAGTAAGTAACTGCATAGCTTAATTTTATGGTTTCCATGGAAACCATCAAAATGAAAGGTAAGGGTTCAGTGTTCTTGGCTCTGAGGAGCAAATCTCTTCGTGGAGATGTGTATTTGGGGGAGAAGGGATTTCATCTGTCTTGCCTGGCTTTGGAGTGAAGGGAATCTTTTGGAAGCTGTGGGCATGAGGTGGTCTGGGAGGTACCTGAACCATTTCCAGCCCCAGCTGGGCTGCACAAGTGCCTGAGATGCACATGGAGCCTCATGAATTTTACATGTGCTGGAGATCCCAGCCCTGCTCACACTGGCTCCTGGTGTGGCAGTGGGCAGCTTGTTTTCCTGTGGAAACTTCTTACTAATGCAAAAAACATCCACATTCACCTCGTTCGGGGGGGGAAAAACAAAAAACACCAAAGCTGCCCAGGGTCACTGTAGAAGCAAAGGTTTCTGGCTGTTTTTGTTGGCTTTGGGAAAGAGCAGAGCCAGTTATGCTCTTCTCTTTGCTGGGGCTTCACCCTGCAGATCTCAGTGGTGCTGATCTTGTTGAGCTGTGGATCTGATGCCTTTGGGTGAGATAGTTTTGGTCTATAATTATATTTAATGCAAGATGGAGACGGGGCTGAGAAGGGGCTTGGGCAGGTCAGACCCATCTGTCCTGCCATGGCTTTGTCCCTGACACAGAGAGAGACTGGCAGGTGGATGGAGAGGCTGTAGCACACTGACCCAGCCTCTCCAGGCAACCTGGGCAAGAAGAGGCCCTGTTTCTGTCATAAAATCATGTAATTCTTTAGGGTTGGAAGGGATTTCTGTGTTATCTCATTCCACATCCCTGCCAGGGGCAGGGACACCTTCCACTGGACCAAGTTGCTCAGAGTCCAACCCACCCTGGCCTTGAACACTTCCAGGGATCCACAACTTCTCAGGACAACCTATTCCATCAGTTTGTCATGCCTGGTGCTGTGTCCCCTTCTGCAGAGCCTGCACCCAGCTCCCCTCTGTTACGTGATGCTGCACTACTGCCAGCAAACACCCAAATAAACTGCTTTTCTGGAACACTGAAACTCATCCAAACCATGGACACAGGTGGATCTGCAAGGAATTTGGGGTCCAGCTGTCCTTGCCTCTGCTGAGCAGTGACAAATGAGTAAAGTAGCTCATGAGTGCTTCTAGAGCCAAGCCCTAAGGGGTTAATTCCTCACTCCAAATTGCCTCCTCACTGTGCATTCAGCTCATTTCTTGCTCTACCCTGTTGTCATCAGAGCTGCAAGCGAGCCACCACTTTAACAAGTTTTCTTTTTTCCAGGAATAAAATCATGAGGCAATACCACTTATTGTGCTGTGTTAGTGGATATTTTTCATGGAGCCAGAAGAGGCAGGCTGGCTGCAGGACAAAAAGCTGCTCTGGGAGCTCCCCAAGCCATGCTGAGTCCTTCCTGCATCTGAAACCTTGGGCTGGAGCCTCTTTCCAAGTAAACAGAGAAAAGCAGCTGTATTACATTTGCATTTTGCCTTTAACTGCTGTGAAGCACCTCAATCCTTGTTAGTGCTGTGCTCTGATATATTTCTCTTGGAGTGTGAGAAGTAAATGCCCAAAACCAGTGTCTGAGCTGTAATACCTACACTTGCAAATACTGTTTTAAAAGGCTGAGAAAATTGGATTGAAGCAGATGTGCAAGTGCTTTGATCCTTATTTACATAATATATCTGCCAGTCTATCCCCCTGTGTAACTCTGATGGCTGAGAAGTGCAAATCTTTAAATCTGACACAGGTTTGATCAGGGCTTTTTTGCTCTAAGGCCATGTCTTGCTTCATCATTCAGTGTTGCTGCACTCTTGTCCCCTCTTCTGCTGCTAACTCTCTTCTTTTTGCCCTGTTAATGCATTAAAAATCCAAAATGCATGATGCTCAAGGTGACGTGACAAGCTGGTGTCAGAGCTGGGATCTGAAATGAAGAACAGCTGTGTCCTTTTGCATCCTTGTGGCTCTGTAAGGAGCCTCTGCTCCTTCTCCCATGCATTCATTTAGGTTGGAAAAGAGCTCCAAGTTCACCAAATCCAACCATTAACCCAGCACTGCCACAGCCACCTCTAAACCATGTCCCCAAGTGCCACATCCACACAACTCTTAAATCTCCCCAGGAATGGTGACTCCAGTGCTTGGACCATCCTTGCAGTGAAGAAATTTTTCCTGCTATCCAACCTAAATCTCCCCGGTGCAACTTGAGCCAGTTTCCTCTTGTCCTGTCCCTTGATGCTTGGAAGCCAAGCCTGACCCCCACCTGGCTGCAGCCTCCTGTCAGGGAGTTGTGGAGAGTATTTCAGGATGAATGGGAGATTCTTTTTATCACCTCTTATGTGAGGTTAATCAAACTTCTTCTTCCATTCCCAGCAAAACCAGCAAGTCTGGTGTTGGATGTAAGCAATGAAGCTATTTCTAGGGACTGGGCACATCTGTGTGCCAGAATCAGAAACTGCTTCCCTATTTGTATAGAAGAAATCAAAATTAATGGGAAAAAAAAAAACCTGACAGAAACCTGATAGTTCTGTGTATCTGTAGCAAGTGCACTTTGCAGCCAACCCAAAATAAACACTCACAATTAACCTTTATATAATTTATAGTGCAGGATGGGTTTCAGTAAGAGATGGTCACCCCCTGGTGCTGCTGAGCATTGGGAACTTTTACTGATCTCCAGAAAAACTCTACAAGGCTGAAGCTTTCAACAAATTAAGCTGGCAGATGCCAGTGGGATCCTAGGAGAGGAGAAATGTGAAGCTCTGCTCAGAAGCTGTACCAAGTCCTGTGATATTCTCCTCAGGAGGATGTGGATGCCATAATGTTACATGGGGTCAAAAAAGCAGCAGGAAAAACTCGTGGAAGAAAAAGGCATTGCAGAAAAAGGCAATCAAGAGTCTGATCCTGGCTTGTGATACTTTGAGGAGCAAGATGTTGGAAGGGAAAAAGGAATACCTGGGGAGGATACCTCTGTGAAATACCACAAGGGATTTGTGCTTGACTTAGTGCTGGGAATGAACTGCTGGCTCAGGACAGAATCAGGGCACAATTAACTTCAGGAATAGCTTTGAGATCCTCAGAGCACAAAAGGGGCTAAAATGTACCAGGGCACTGTGGGGACCCACACCTTAAGCCAGGTGGGTTATCTTAGCCAGGCAGGCTCTTCCACTCACTCCTCACTTCAGAATCTCTCACCCAACTCCAAATACTTCCCATTTAAGAGTTCCCAAAGGAAGGGCACAGATGGTAATGCTGGAGGTAAGAGTGTTCCTGTCTCTACCCAGTCTTGTTCACCCATCAACCTGATTTTATGGATGGGAGGGGTTATTGTCTTCCTTGAGAAATTTCACATGCATGATGGACTCTTTGCCAGGGAAAATTAGATCATATGTTCACACCATTCTCCATGGAATACACGGCCCTGTTGCAAAACATTTGTTGCCAGATATTAAAGCAGGAGATCTCTTCTGCCAGTGGCATTATTAAACAGCATGGGGAGAGTTTTGCATCCAAAATCCACCTTAATATTGATGTGTTCATAGGAACAGATGTCTGCTTGCTTCCTGCACAATGTGTTATCAGATTAGAGATTTTGCAGCAACAGCCTTAATTAAAAGCATGTTATTATTCAGCACTAAAAGCCTCTTTTGGAGGTGTAAATCCCTGCAACACAGGGATCCAAACCTGCCTCCTCTCCAATCCATCTCCTGCGAGCAAGAGACTTCTGTCCAAACATTTTGCACTTCAGAGATCCACATATCCTTAATTTCAAGGTGGGTCTGGGCATGGGATTGAATCTGAGCTTGCACAAGTTGGGGGAGAAAATCAGTGCACAGCAGGACAAGGGATTCAGATCCATGACCCAGAAGGGCTGGGAATGCTCTGGCAGTTTCCTGCTGTTGAATGAAGTCAACACCAAGTGAGGGAGCAATGCTGCACTGTTGGGATGGTAGCAGTGAATTCTTCTTTGCAGGTGGGGCTGCCCTGACTTTATTCTGTCCTTGCTGTGAGTATTGGAAAGCTGCTCCCTATCACCTGTTCTTTCAGTCTCTGCAGCTGCTTCTTTGCTTTCTTTCAAGGAAGAGTCTCTGGAAGAAAACCTGGCAATGGTGCAAATGATGGGGAAAGGGCAGAAGGGAGAGACATTTAACACCAACTAATTCTGTAAGGTAGAGAATGTTATGTTAGCTTGAGTAAGAAGCCTTTTTTGTGTGTGTCCCAGCTGAGAAGATTTCAAGGCAGGAAAGGTAATTCCCTTGTTTTTCCTACAGCACCCACTAGCCTGTAGCTCTAATGCTGTTTACTGCCTCTAGACCCAACCAAAATACAAACTTCAAGGCTTTTTGTTTCTCTTTAGAAACATCAGCTTGGCACATGGATACAAAGACATGGGGAAAGTTGAAGAAATGCATCAGGTGACTTGGCAAACTTCTATTTTCTGTTCTCTCATCTTTCTGTGGGAAGATTTGTCAGTTTGTAGCACGGAATTTTGTAAGAAACTGCTTTTAGTTAGAAAGGATTTCAGATGGACATGTGTAAAAGAAGAAGGTTCTACTTCTCAAATGGGTTTTTAGTTCAGATTTCTTTCCATTGATCATTTTCTCAAAAATGCCTTTCCATCTAAAAGAAAAAATGCCTTTCCATCTGACCTTAAGGAATTTATTTGCTGTTATAAAATACAGCACAACTGAACATCAAGATAACAAAACAAATAAAAAACTTTGTTGGGAAAAACCACGAAAAACATCAAGAGAAAAAGTCAGGAGAAATATTTCTGGAGATGTTCTGCAAAATGTTTTGATCAAATTTGATATCTGAAGCAACCTGGGATCACCAGAAGTTGTCTGAGCGTTTACCACTCAAAGCTGGCATCAAGAAAAGAGTCCAATCACCGCACATTGTGTCTGGGTGAGAAGATGGAGGGAGAAAGATTTTTTTTTTTTCTCCTTGGAGGGAGAAAGATTTTCAACCCCATGGGAGCAAATCTTGGTTTGAGGGTAAAAGGTTCCATTAAGTCAGGAGAGGAGAAAAGCCTGGCATGACCTTCAGTGAGAAGGGAAACATCTTCCCAGATGGACTTTCCAGTCCCAGCACATAAAGACCAGGAGCAAGCTCCAGTGAAGCATGTGAGACCTCCAGCCAAGAATGCAGCAGGATTTGCTGTCTCCAGGTGACTGTGCTCCTTCAGAAGTCACTTTTTTCCTGGGGTTCCATAGGCTTGGTAGATGCTCTGCTCTGCTGGACCTTGACCTGTGCTCCTGGTACCTATGTAAAGGTTCAGGTCCAAGGAATGGCTCCATATGGAACCAGGGGAGCCTGGAAAGGGCTCACAGGGAGGTCTGAAGGCTTCATGGAAACACATGTCCTGATCCAAGGCTGAACTGGTGGCCTGGGCAGAGCCAGCTCTGTTCTCTGGGTGTGGTTTTTCTCCACAAGTTATCTCTTGCTGTGGTTATCACAGGAATCTAAACTTCATCTCTTCACTGGCAAGTTTCCAAACCCTGCCATGTTTTCCTTGGAAACATTAAGATTCAGTGCTTACATTGGCTGAGTCCTTGGAAGGATGCTGTCTCTCCTCTCAAACACTAAGATGTGCTGTTTATTTGATTTTCTTTTCTTGTTTTTAATCCAAACTGGTTTCTTATTCCAAATCTGTAACAACCCTGGTAGCTCCCTTACAAATGCACCAGCACTTTATAAATAGCTCAGGAGGAAAGCTGGGCTGTCTTAGACTTTCAGAAGAAGTTTGTTCATTTGAATAGTACTTAGAATGCATTTGCATTTCCAAAATGTCTTCAAATGGTTTCGCAGATGCCAGGAAAGCATCAGCTGTTTCAGCCTCCTGCTGACTCCTGCTCTTCACTCAGAAGCTGTGAGAGGAGCAGCACCATCGCTTCCCATCCTCCTGGAACCAGAGGAAAACTGCAGTTGGGGGTTTCTCTGCTGGCCTTGCACTAAACTCTCCTTTCAGAAGTGCTGAATGGCCTCACCTCCCACCAAAGTCAAGGCAAGGTGAAGATGCTCAGCCCCTTTGCTGGATCAACTCCCTGGTTTCCAAGGCAACTGTTCTTGGGTGAGATTTAATGAGAAAGTGAGGACAACCACCAGGCCCTTTGAACAGGCAGGGGAAGGCAGAGCTCACAGAAATGATTGTGCTTTTTCAGGGAAAAGGACAGGCAGGTGGACGGAACGGACAATAAATTATCTGACATTTTAATGGGTTAACATGATATTGCAGAAAATTACCTGGATAAAGTGGCTCAATCCCTGTGGAGAAAAGTAAAATAAAAGAGGCATAATGGAAAGAGGGCCCATAAAAGGCTGAAATGGGGGTTTATTCAAACTGTCTGAATGGAAGTTAAAGGAGCAAGTTACAACCCTTGTTACAGCCTCTTAGCAGCAGTTGGTCTCAAAATGAATTGGGAAAAAATGTATCTGTGATAACCTGACATAGCAAAGCTGGTTGAGTAAGCTCCATAAAACACAGCCTTTATATCAGTGCCACAAATCAGAAGCTATTTGCAAGAGATTTTACAACAGAGGCAACAGGTACTTCTTGTTCTAATGTCAAGCAGTGTCATCTGTTACAAGAAAAGTGGAATTGTTGCTTGTATCCAAAATGTCTCGGATCATGTTTGTGCTGTCTCATGCATTTCTTCACCCTGGAATTTTCCAGGTTTATTATAAGATGAGTAGACTTGCCTTTTAACATCAAGAAAGATCTTGTGAAAATAAAGACCTATCTATCCTGTGTCTGGTGCAGGAGGGTTAAGGAAATATAGACTTCTAATTCTACAAGAAATACTGATATTTTAATACTTTTCCCATTGTAATCATTCACCTTTTTCACTAGGATAAAGTCTGAGCCTTTTCAATTTAGTATTAGAAACCTTCTTTATTTAAAGTCAATCTTGACATGAAATTAGCTCTGTCCACCACATCTCAAAAGGTTTGAGCAAACTGTAAGAGTAATTGTTTCTAACCTTAATAATAATGATTTTATGATTTTGAAAACTCTATTTTTGGGAGATGAAGGAAGAGATTAATATAAAATCAACTTAGAGATGAATAAAGCATTTTTAAAAATTATTTAACAGATGTTCCAAGCTAAAACACTTTGTATAGCTCATGGGGCATTTGTAATAGTTTTTGTACCCCTTTTAAATGAAGCACTGGTACTTTCAGACTTGAAAACAATTATTTCACAACTCAAAAGGACATATATATACTTTCAGAAATGCTGAAATAAAATGTTCTAACTGGTGCATGGCTGGGAAAAAATTTGAAAGGGTAATTTTTGACAGAAAGGTCTTCATCCATTCCACCCAATCAGAAATAATTACAGCCCTGCTGTCACCCTCTGCTACTCTGGAGTTGGGTTTTGATGAATGAAGTGCTTATAGAGCTTTAAATAAAGTCAGGAGCTTCAAGCTCATGACAGAAAGACACGAATCCATTGTAAGGACAGCTGCAGAGCCAGCCTGCCTGGTCATACCCACAAATTCTGGGGGGAATGGTAAATATATGCCACCCTGAGCCAACAGCAGAATTATCCAACTATAGTTTCCACCCAAGAGCCACAGCCCTGCACAGGTTGAATCTCCAGGTGCTGCCAGGGTGAAATAGGAGCAAAGATGGAGATGGAGATGCAGAGAAAGCTTTTTCCATTGTTTTGGTGACTCTGGTACCACTGAGCCCAGGTAAGTCACCTCCTCTGCTTCACAGGCAAACCCAGAACACCTGGAGACTCAGTGCTCTGGCTTTCAATTTGCAGGCCAGGCTTTACCTCCTTGTTTTCAATCTGATATTTCATGTATTTTTATGAAGGGCTCCTTGTCCCCAGTTCCACAGAGGGGGTGGTGCTTTAATACAGTCATTGCAGGGAGAGCAGTGAGTGAGCAGCTCTCCCTTCAAACACAATCCTGAAGGTCACAATTTTAGCATCCAGGAAATGGTTTTTTTGGCCATGTCAGCATTTTTTTTTGCCCATGCTCCTTTATGCATGACTTTAAAACAGTGTCTCCAACCGTAAAATTCCACCAGTGTTTAATCTCACTGAGTATTTTCTTGGATGCTGTAGCCAAGATCACTTGACTAATTCAGCTTGCAAAGTACTACTGGGAAGGAGTATTTATGGTAGTCCCAGCAAGGACAACCAAATTAGCTGTAGCAAGCAGCCAGCCTGAAGAAGAAATAAAATGAGGGAGCCAGATAATTTGGAACAAAATGTAAAAGACACACAAATCATTTAATAAAGGTTTTCCCCGGAGGAAACTTTCCAAGCAGCTGAACACCAGGACAGCTGAGAGAAATGAGGTCAATTGTGTTTAGACACAATGTGTACATTTTATTTTTTAATATGATCATCATTTGTCAAACTTTATGGGCCAGGTTCTTTCCTCAGATTAGCTGATACTGGAATTTAAGTCATTACAATAAGGGTTTGTCTTTAGCAGACAGGAAGGTGGAGAGGGTGATTTATTTCAAGGAAACTGTAAAATATTCACTGAGCTGGAATTGTATTGTCTAGAACTGGGAAATAAAAATGGAGTATAAACAGGGAGCAGGCTAGAATAACTCTGCTTTCCCAAGAAGTGCAGCAAACAAACAACAAATACCTGTAATTCTTAAGCAGGAGCCTGGGTTAGAGAACTCTCTTGCACAGAGGTTCAACATTACATATTTTACATTCCTCTTGTTGAATTCATAAATCCAATCCAGACACACATAATAGAAGCATTGGAGTCCAGAAGTACAAGAGGTAAAAGGAACAAATGCCCTCATTCTCAGAATAAAAATGCCTTTTCCATTTGCAGTAGAAAGGGAGCATTTGAAGAATTTGAAGACTTGCTTTTATACAATGCTTTTATATTGCATTAGCCTAATAATAAACTCTGATTAAGAAAAAAAAAAAGAAACCAGGAACCCAGGAACCAGAGCTGAAGCTTATTCATCCCCTCTGAAGCTGAGATAACACAATCTTCAGCAGAAAGCACAGTGGTATCCATGAGACAGCTCTGCTGCAAGATGCCAGCATGATTTTATCCTTTCTGGTTTGCATCCTCCTCAACTGCCCTTCCTCTAAAATGAAAACAAACCAAATTCATTTTTTTCCATTCAGAATATGGGCGATCATATCCACAAACATGCACTGGAACAATCATAGAATGGCTTTGAATGGAAGGAACCTTGGAAATCATCCAGTGCCACCCCTGCCATGGGCAGGGACACCTTCCACCATCCCAGGTTGCTCCAAGCCCCATCCAGCCTGGCCTTGGACACTGCCAGGGATCCAGGGGCAGCCACAGCTGCTCTGAGCACCCTATGCCAGGGCCTCACCACCCTCACAGGGAAGAAATTCTTTGGTCTTGGCCAGAGACGAGCAGTTTATGGACACATGGATCTATGGATGGATATATGGATATAGGGATGGACTGGACCCCACAACACCCACCAGAGGGATCAGGCCATGGAGATTGGGATTCCTGCACAAGTAGGGACATTTCAGCAAGGGAGTCTCCTGGAAATTGTTCAGCAAAGACATGAAAAGCTGTGAAATACAGAGCAGACAAAGCCAAGGCATGGCTGGAACTCATTTACTGCAAGTTTTTCCTCTTTTCTGGGCCACCAGGAAACAGCCAGTGAGAGTCCTGTTAATTGAAGAGGCTTTGCTGGCCATAAATCACATGGGCATTCCTGGGAAGGGGAAAACTCCTTCAGCAGCCATGGTTTCTCCTGTCTCATGCTGGAGCTGCATGGCCAACGTGGAATCAAGGTGAGTCTGTGATTGGCACAGAGGGTGAACTCTGATGGAAATCTGTCACACACATCTTTTATGAAAAAGCTTTTTTTTTTTCGATTTTTCCTCCTGAGAAGCTGAGAGGCCTCAGGAACAAAATGTAACCAATGATTATCTGCTACTGTGGAATGCAACAGGTGCATCTGGGATTGGTCTCATGTGGTTGTTTCTAATTAATGGCCAATCACAGCCCAGCTGGCTCGGACTCTCTGTCTGAGCCACAAACCTCTGTTATTCATTCTTTCTTTTTCTACTCTTAGCTAGTCTTCTGATGAAATCCTTTCTTCTATTCTTTTAGTATAGTTTTAATGTAATATATATCATAAAATAATAAATCAAACCTTCTGAAACATGGAGTCAGATCCTCGCCTCTTCCCTCATCCTAAGACCCCTGTGAACACAGTCACAGAAATCCAGGGAGAAGGGAAGGGTTCTCACAGGGAAGAAACAAAAGCCAACAGCATCAGTCCAAATCCACATCCCCCTGTTATCCTCCTGCCCACTGCCTTGTTGAACATATTTTGTGTGTGTTTGTGTTCTCTTTGAGGCCCATTTTTATTTAATGCCACAAAGATGTGCTGCTTGGAGAGAGCACAAATCCTTTGAACGTGTAATTAGGGATGAGGGGGGTACTCTCTGCCTCTGCCCACAGACTCTCAGCTCACATCTGGGTGTGCCAGCTTCCCCAGGCACTGGGGGGAATGAGGATACCCTTGAGACTGGGAAATGAAAGCAAAGCAGCCTCAGATCTGCACCCGCACCAAGCTGCTGAGAAACAGCAGTTTAGCTATGCTGATTTTTTTTCCTTTCTTTTTAATTGACATAGCCCTACATCCTTTGATCTTTGAAGGGCATGTTTATCCAACATTGTTCAGTGCAGCTATACTGCTTCTGGTTACAAATTGTGAGAGTCATGTTCTGTTTCAGTGAAACAATAGGATTTAATTATTAGCAGCCTTCAAAGACAAATGCAGGGCTCAGAGTTTTCTCTGATTACAAGGTCAAAGCAGCAGATCAGTGGCTGGGAGCAACAGAGTTAACAGTATTGTTTACATTATTCTGGGGGAAAAGACTTCACTTCCTAATTTTACATTCACTTTTCAAATTTTCTGTGTTTGTAAAAAAAAAAAACCCAAACAAGTAATCAACACATAAATCAGAATCATGATTGGATTTCACTTAAAGGTGAGATTTATTAAAGGTTGGTTGCCCTTATGAAATGTATGTACTGTGTCTGGATGCTAAATACAGGAATAGAGGGGACAGCTGCTGTCAGGAAGTCAAACAAGGTGGACAAAATATTTATTCTGGGCTTTAAAGATGGGGGAAACAATAGTTAAAAACTTTAGAAATTCTGCTTAAAGGGGAAGGTACTGAAATACTTTATTCAGAGGAGTAATTCGCCACAAAATTATTGTAAGCAGAGAATTAAGTCACCCACATGTGATGGATTCTCCATTGCTGGAATTTTTAAGAACAGGCAAGGTAAAGATCTTCAAGGAGCAGTTTGGGAAGGGACCTCTACTGTGGATGTGTGGGTACAGATTTCTGAAGTGAAGCTTGACTCAGGGTCCCCAACATAAACAGGCTTTGCTTGTCATGATAACCCAAGGAATGTCAGCTTTTACTGCTAATTGTAGATCCTAATCATTTAGGCATATGTGTCATTCCAAGCACAGGATGTGCTCAGTTTATGGCCCAGTGAGACATTAAATTAAAGATAAATCATCTTAGACATCAGTCTCTGGAGAAGTGTGTGTTTTCCCTCTGTCCGTGGCTACTAAAGATAGAGGTAGTCTAGGCTGAAATCCACTAAAGAAAGTGAAATGAACCTGAAATTGAGCTTGCAAATTGTTGTTTCCAAGTAATTTTTGGCTTGAAAGTTTTCATAAATAATCTGCTAATTGTGTTTCATTTATTTTCCTTTTTCTCTTACTAAAACAAGGCCTGAACACACCACACAAGGAGCACAGAGTATGAGATAAAGCACAGAAAACCAAAAAGAACTATCAAAGTTCCTTAACTCATAAAAAAAGGCTATTTTAGATTAATATTTCACTTAATTGGAGTTATTGGAATAATTAATCTTGTCCTTTGACCATCCTGCTGTGATAATATCACAGGGTGAGGAGAGAGGTGTCCTCTCCAGATGTGAGAGTTCATCATCCTCATCACAGAGCCCAGCAAGGATTTTGTCCATTGGCTCAGGGACCCCATTCTAACCTGATTTTCACCACTGAGTGGCACCCAATGCTACTCCTTAAAGGATAAGTGAAAAACAAGACAAGAAGCTTGTCTGGATAAATCTGGAGTAGAGTGTAACCAAAACAGGGAAAATAGGACAAAGCGAGCAGTTATTGAAATCAAAGAATTTGCACTTAGTGCAAACTTCAATTTCTGGACTGGTGACACCAAAGGTGTAAAGAATGACAAGCATGAGGGAGAAGAAGCTGATAAAACTTTGGAGTTCCTGTTTGTTTATTAGTTCTGACAGAGGCTCTGTATGCTGAAATGTGTTCTCATTTTATAAGGTTTGGATTTGATAATGAAGGATCAAGGTTAGACTTCATCTTGGAGGTCTTTTCCAACCTTAATGATTCCATGGGTCTATGAAGTTTTTTGGTTTTGCTGTTTTTGGTTTTTGGGTTGGGTTTTTTGTTTGTTTTGGTTTGGTTTTTTGTTTGTTTGTTGTGGGGTTTTGTTTGAATTATTTTGTTGGTTTTGGTTTTCGGTTTTTTGGTTTTGTTTTGTTAGGTTTTTTAGGTTTGTTTTTTTTAATTTGGTTTATTTGGTTTTTTGGTTTGGTTTTTTTTGGGGGGTTTTTTTGTTTGTTTTCTGGGGTTTTTTTCCAGCTGAGAGAAATGAGAAATTGTTGTGCTTGCTGCTTTTTTAGCCTGACTGTGAGCACAAACAGAAGTCTGGGCATGGAAATATTTGGAAGGAACAAGATCTGGTGTATCTTTGGGTCTTCAGGCTGGTAAGTAGCTAACAAAATTTAATTTCTATGTCATCATATTAGGCAGAGGTATCTAATTTCCACTGAGACAAGCACCTTTCCCCACTTCCTTCCTCATCTCTGGAAATCTTTGGACCTGTTTGAAGATACCACATGGCATAGTGTCTTGTTCTGGGATTAGTCCCACTGACCTGCTGGGTTAGAGGAAATCAGGTTAAAGTAAATCAGGTAATTAAGACCCCAATCCACTGAGATTCTTTATTCATTAGCTGCCCAAAGCCTGGTCCAGCAATTAACATTGTATTCCCAGTACGGCCACCAGAGAAAACCATGCCAGGGATTTTATTTCAACACACTGAGACAGTTCCCATACTGCTGGCACACACAACATCCACATTTCTGTTTCAGGAGGTGAAGTCCTCAAATCAGCATTCATGGCTTGGGCTGCAATTCCGTGGCAGAAGGGAGGATAAAACTTGGAGATAAAGCAAAATCCCCAATCATATTTACTGCCCTGAAACCACAGCTGGACAATGTCTGGGTTTTTGCTTGGTCAGGCTTTTCTTTATTGTGTGTTTTGCCTTAGTGGAGTCCTGTGACACAAACCAGCCTCATTCCACAGAGCATCTCTCATAATCCCAGTCCCCAGAGACTTGATCACAGTGGAGATTACAGCAACAGGCAGTGTTGCTGTTCCAAACACTTCAGTCACTTTCCCACCGTGACTTTTGAGGCTGGGATTGCTCTGTGTGTGTCAGGCTGCGAAATCTCACAGCAGGAATGATGATTCTTAGTTGATCACACCAGTTCACAGATGTGTGTTCAGCTCCTGTCACACATTTGCCAACAGGATTGTGGGCAAGGATCAACTCTGTTTGGGGGTTTTCTTTTCAAGCACGTAGGTTCCTAAATCTCATTAATTTCAGCGCTCAAAAATCTTGTAAAATTTGGCTTTTGGACACAAAGCACCCTATGGAATTTTAAACACCTACCTGAGGATATTATTTCTGAAAATCCCTCTCTGCTGCTGGAGAAAACAGCTATTTTCAGAGGGCAGTGCAAACTACCCAAGAGATCACTGCGCTCTCGGTCCATGGGTGGGCTTTGCACACCAGATATGCACCTACAGAATCACAAATAATGTTAAATGGAAAGAAAATGTGGGGGTTTTCCCTCAGAATTCATCCTCTTTTTGGGTTGCTGAAGGGTCTGAGGCACCAGGAGGGGCTGAGGGAGCTGGGAAGGGGCTCAGCCTGGAGCAAAGGAGGCTCAGGAGGGACCTTGTGGCTCTGCACAAGTCCCTGACAGGAGGGGACAGCCAGGTGGGGTCAGGATCTGCTCCCAGAGAGAAAGTTAGGATAATAGGAAAGGGCCTTAAGTCATGCCAGGGAGGCTGAGATGGAATATTAGGGAAAAATTCTTCACAGAAAGGGTTTCCAAGCACTGGAACTGGCTGTTCAGGGAAGATGGTGGAGTCACCATCCCTGGAGGGATTTGAGTAAGTCATGAAGATGTGGTGCTTAGAGATGTGGTCTAGTGGTGGGTTTGGCAGTGCTGGGGGAATGGTTGGAACCAAGGAGATTAGATTCCTTTTCCAGCCTCAGTGATTCTATCATTCTGTGAAATGGGAGGGTTGAGGCATCGCTGACACCTCTTGCAGTCACTGAGGATGTGGAGTGGAGCTCAGCTCAGCTTGGACACCCATCCTCAACTCCTTTCAGGCAGCTGAAGAGAACCAATGCACATGGCAATTAGTACTTTAATTAGTAGCAGCCTGAGCAAATACTTAGGCAAAATACACTGCTCTGCCTGAATGGCTTCAATCTGAGCTGGCATCAACGTCAGTGTGCAGAATTGTTTGTGCTGGATCATGGACAAAGTTACCAAGAAGCCAAATTCAAAGGAATGAATGGAGCTGGGCTGGGAGCAGGAAGAAGGCAGTGAGTATTTTTGCAGGCTAAAGACAATTACTTTAATTATACCCACTCACAAAAAAAAAAAAATAGAAACGTTGCTGAGAGAAACACTCTGTTTCAGGCTTCTGTTTTCCAAACCTAAATAATGATTTTCATATTCACTGACAAGCTTCATTAGCTGGAATTAGAGGGTGTTTCTTACACACTCTCCTATTCCCCCATGCCCTGTTCATTGTCCCTCAAGAAACAAGGGGAGAGAGATGTTTGAGATTCCTGTGTCAGCATCTCAATGGGAAAAATAGAAGTGTGTTCTTCCTGGAAAAAAACACAACGGCAGTAACTTACACAAAAAATAGCAAACACTCAATAAAATGAACTAGGGAGAAGAAAGGAATATCCTGAGATAATTTGGTGGGAGGGTGAATTTAGCCCAACAGCAGGAAAAAATTACCAAGACCTTTGTTTTTGTCCTAACAGTGAAATGTGCGCTGTGTCTAATTACAGCAACTTTGGGTTTTTTATGGGTTTTTTTCACCGGCATCCATCCATCCCCTCGTGCTGACGGACAGCTCACACTATCCCAGATTTGTGTCAGGGAAAGGAATGCGGTGCCAAACGCTGAGTAAATGTCTGCTGCCCTCCTGTGTACATCCTCAAAAAGACACAGGCGAGGATGCCAGAGCCCTGCATTTCCCTCCCAGCACGTCCAGCTCCCGGGGGAAGGGCTGGCGTGCAGTGTCTGTTGTGTATTTACCCCTGATTTGTGTCGCTGAATCATCCTCGAGTTGATCCAGATTCCTGCTAATGGATCCGGGCCCTTGTTCTGCCACCATCTGCTTGTTGTGCCCGCTGCTCCCCGCGTGTTTAGATGCCATTTGTTGCTCCATGTGTGCAGTGGGGAAAAAGGGCTGGCAGTGGAAGAAAGGCTGCTCTGGATTGTGCTCTGCCACAGTGTCAGAAGCCAGGACATCCCTCTGGCTGTCCTGGATGGCTCCAGCCCCTGCCTGGAGGGCTCAGAGAGCCTTGGCACAGAGCCCAAGACACCCCTGTGACTTTGATTTTGACCCATGGAAAAACAATTACCCACCTTTATATGAAGAATTACAAGTCAAGAGAGTTTTAGAATAATATTAGTTTGTCAAAAAATAGATTTTTGGGGTTTTTAGAATGGGGACTCGGGGTCCCAAGATGGAGGAATTTGGGTGTACCCTGCCCTTCTTCCTTCTTCTTCCTAGCCTCCATCTTCTGGGTGATGTTGGCACTTTTGGATTGGTTTAAGGCAGAAGCTCACTGTCTAACATAGGGGATAGGTATTGGGAAGTTATGGTAAATAATATATATGTAGTTTTTAGTATAAAGGATAACACTGTCCTGAGGTTGTCAGAGTGCCTCAACCCAACCTGCTGGACAGATCTCGGTGGGTTGGAGAAAGAATTTTATAGATAAGGTACAATAAACAACGTTGAGAACAAAAACAGAAGAATCCTGACTCCTTCTTCAGCTGCTGGGCTGGGAAAAAGAAGCTGGTACATACCTCAGAGTCACTGTGACCAGCAGAGATTCTGAGACCACAGCAGACACAATTAGGGTGGGTTTGGAGCCACCACCAGCAGCCCAGAGTTGTCCAGAGGGCTTTTGCCCAAGGGCAATGGGCAGCAGTTTCCATCAGGAGACTGATAAAGCACAGAAATCACCTACCCAAGGCAGTTTTGGTGCCTCCACTGCTGGAAAAAACACCCCAAATCATATTTTCAGGAACCACTTCAACAGAATTCACCAGGTAGTTCACAGCATCCCTGCCCCTCAGCCCTGCCCCCTGGGATTTGTCTGTGATTATTTACTTGCAACACAATTAAATGGAAACTGAGTGTTCTGGATGCTCATTTCTGACTGTGAGAACTCTTGCATAAAGTTTCCTGCTTACCTAAGCCCAGATCAGGGTTTAGGGTGAGTGCTTTCATGGTGACCACTGGGCATATTATTCTCAGCACTGGTTGGCAGTAAGAAAATAACATGATGTCCAAAAATGCCAGTGAAAATGCTTTTAGACCTTATTAAATCTAGGATATATATTCATTTTCTGTATCTTTTCAGTGCTTACGAAAAATAGGGAGTGAATTTTCACCTGGACAGATACAAATGGAAATAAAAGAGGAGATATTTAGATTAGAAATTGGGAAGAAATTCTTCCCTGTGAGGGTGGTCAGGCCCTGGCACAGGGTGCCCAGAGCAGTTTTGGCTGCCCCTGGATCCCTGGAAGTGTCCAAGGCCAGGTTGGAACAGGACTTGGAGCACTCTGGGATAGTGGAAGTTGTCCCTGCCCATGGCAGAGGGTGGAACTGGAGGATTTTAAAGTAATTTCCAACCCGAATCATTCTATGTTTCCTTGATTTTTCTCAGGATAACACACATACACCAAAAAAAAAAAAAAAATTGCATTACACTAAACAAAACAAATTTCTTTGCTCCTTATTGTTTCCCAGCCATGGGAGAAATTTATTTTATTCAAGACACCTCCCTTCTGCATGGTTTCAGCTTTGGAAGGTGAGCAGGTTTTGAAGAGTTAATAATAAAGCTCCTGCTTGAGGAGCGTGAGACCAAATCTTGTTCTTAAATGTGCTGCCCCCCTTGGTTTCAGCTGAGTGATTTCAATAGGAAATCCAGTCATGCAGGTGTAATCATGGGAAAGAAAAGCACAGCCTAAGGGTTCAACAGTCCTCAAACATCCTTAAAAATGATGACAGGTAAAAAACCCCAAAACCACTAAGCTTGGGAACCTAGGTTTTCCTGTTTGTTCCTGTGTGGTTGAGATAAATTCAGGTGTTTCATCACAAACACATCTAAAATGAAAATAAACTAAACTTGCACTTTTATTTTATTTTACTTTGGTGTCAAAATTCGTGTGTTAGAGGGATTTCTTTTGTAGAATAATCGTTTACATGGCAGAGCTCTGCAAAACACTGAGACCTGGCAGTTTGATCCATGAATTTCCTGAGCTGAAAAGCTTCCCTGTGGAATAAGATCAGGACAGAACAGCATGACATTACACAACTGTCGTGTAGAGTTAAATAAACAGTGTGGGGATTAAATGCCATTTCTCAGATAGGAGTGAGCTGTAATGGTGCTGGCTGCTTTCATGTAGGGTTTTTTATGAGTTGTTGGATGGAGAACCCAGCTGACAAGGACAAGTTTCCAGCTCCATCCCATTTCCTATTCAGCTGCTTTGGCTGAGGGAGTTTGCAGGGCTCTGCTGGGGCAGAGTTATGGAGCTGACACTTTCTTGGCTCCACGTCCCTGCAGAGGGAAGGAAAAAAGAAATCAGGAGCTCTGTGCCAAGACTTTGCAGTCCTGTCACATCCTAGTGGCACCTCTGCCAAGGGTGACAGGGAGGAGAAGGGTGAATGGAGGCACCAAGGGAAGGCACGGCAGTGCCTGTCTCTCTCCTCCAAGGGCTCACCCAGGTTCTGTGACCTCCATGCCTGAGCTGGGGGGTGAGGATGAACTGTGAAAAGCCTTGAACAAGCCCCCCACAGCTGAGGGCAGTGAAAGGGCAGCTCAGCTCCTCACACTGGCTGCAGCACTTGGTCCCTAGAACGTCCTCAGAAGATAAAGTGACCCTGCTTGGGCTCAGAGAGGCACAGGGATTGCCTCCACCTCAGAAGATCTTTGCCCTGGATTTTTTTTTCAGGGGGGGTTTGATGGAGCTGGGGTCAATATCTCCTTCCAGCAGTGCCTGCCTGAATTGAGCTTGGAATGCAACTGGGTGAAGCAAGCCTGGAACCTCCAATTTGCTCTTTCATGCAGCAGTGCTCAAAAATTCTGCTCAAAAAGTCAATTCAAATTGAAATTCTGCTTTGAGGGAACCCGTCCTGAAGGAAAATTGAAATTCTGATTTGAGGGAACCCATCCTGAAGGAAAACTGAAATTCTGCTTTGAGGGAACCCATCCTGAAGGAAAGCTGTTCTGTGGTTGATGTGCAGACTTGTGCAAGGGAAGAATTAAAGCATTGCTTTTCTTCTCCCAAGTACACAAAAATGTCCATAGGGAGTTTTCCATGGAAAATAGCAGTAAGTGAACTCGAGGGAGCACAATACTGAATTCAATGGGCCAGCCTATGTCATGAAAACCAGAGTTTTCATCAAGACATTAGATGTGGTGGGACTTGAGCCCTCTTCTCCGTTTGTCAACCAGTTTGGGATAATTCTGAATCAGAGGGGAGTCAGATGAGGAATTTGTAAATGGCTCAAAACTGTTGACATGGCTACAGAAATAAGAAGGCAGTTTGGATTTCAGAAGGATTAAATTATATTTATTTATCTCCTGCCTCCCCAGAAAGGAAACATTTTGGTTCTGTCGACTCTTGCTCATTCACATGGTCCAATCTTTACTGGAAGGACCTTCCTGTTACTTTTGGGTGTAGTTTAGTACCCACCACATAAAGGACATGAATCTTTCTCTTTTGAAATGCAATTCCCCCATGACTAGGACACTCCTTTACTCTCAGACTGGTTTGGGGTTTCTCAACATGACAGGCAAGCCTTTACCACCTTGGAAGTGAAGGAGCAAGGACAGGGCAGGCTCTTCCACTCAGGGAAGCAGAAGGAGGAGATGAAAGCAGGAATACAGACCCAGGATAAATCCCAAAGAAATGGGTGGCTTCTCTCCTTGTCATGGGCATGATGATTGTTACTGCGGATGGCCACACTTCAGCAATGGTCACCAGCCCAAAAATCCTGGCTGTGCCTCCAGCAGTGGCTGCTTTCCTACCTACTTCATCCTAAACAAGGCCTCTTGTCACTTCTGGTTGCCTTTATTTCTGTTGGAGCTGGAAATACACATGTGGGCTTCTATCACATCCACTGGGAACATCCTGTGGGGGTAGGGTATAGCTGAAGGCAAATCAGGTACTCAAAGGATGGTCCAGTCACATGAAAATAATTCCACACATATGTTCTCTCAGGGTGACTCCTTCCTCTTCTCTCTCTGCTCTGGTTTGAATAAGGAAAACTTGCTGAACAGGCACCCCAGGGGGTTGATGTATTCCACAGCCTCTGGAAAGCAATGCCAGCATCTTCCCAACAAATGCTTTTTCCTGCACATGCAGCTCTTTCTTCCAGCAACTGGTTGCAAATAGGCTTTATTGCTCAATGGCTGGCTCAAGTAGACATTTAACAGGCTTTAATTCTTCATCAGGCTTCAGATTTTCCACCCAGGAAATCTTCCTCCTTTTTATCGCCTCTCTTTTCTTTCCCTTTGTTAAAAGGGGGACATGACAGCCTGCAGGGTGATGTCTATTGTTGTGAGTTGAAAGATCTAGCACACTCCAGAGTCTGAGAGCATGAATGAATTATTAACATCCTTCCCCACTGCTATGGGTAATGTATGCAGCACTTGAAAAGCCTTTTCTTCCCTCTTAAAGCAGCGTAGATGTTTAGCAGCTATTCAAAACAGCCTGGCAGATGCTGTGTTAATATTGCTCAACCAGGGCTAGACAGGGGTGAATTTTGGATCCTTCTGGTCGAACAGGAGAAGGACCATGGCCCAGGAGTGGAAGCAGCAGCGTTCCAGCAGTAATTAAACAGCTTGTCCCAAGAGCCCTGCTAATTAGTGTGAGAGGAGGAAGGGTTGCACTGCTCAGGTTTCAACCATGGCTGCTGCTGCCTAACTTCTCCCAGATGATCAGGACAGGCTAAACAAGCACAGTCACCTGTAGATCACTCTGTGGTCAAAGGGGTGCTAATGTACAGAATCACAGAATCATGGAATGGTTTGGGTTGGAAGGGACCTTAAAAATCATCTCATTCCATGGCAGGGACACCTTCCACTGTCCCAGGTTGCTCCAAGCCCTGTCCAACCTGGCCTTGAACACTTCCAGGGGTGTGGCAGCCACAGCTTCTCTGGGCAACCTGTGCCAGGGGCTCTCCACCCTCTTAGCAAAGAACTTCTTCCTCATATCTAAATCTACTCTTCTTCAGTTAAAGCCATTCCCTTTTGTCCAGTCACCCCATGCTGCTGTGAAAAGTCCTTCTCCTGCCTTCTTGCAAGCCTCCTTTAGGTACTGGAAGGCTAATTAGCTCCCAAAACTGTTTTGCATCACTCTCCAGTTTTATCTGCCCCTCTCCACTGAGGTTATGGAGTCTCATTGTCACAGCCTGTCTCCTCCTCCTCATCCTTAGTGACCCTCTTGCACCACATCAGCTCCTGCTCTGCTTCATGTGTGGTTGTGCCCTGTGATGCTGAGCCCCCTGCCTGTGGGGATGGTGATTCCATGGAGCCTGAGCTGGGAACCTTTCCTGGAAGCAGTGAGATGAAAGGCACCAGACTCAGTGTTAGGTTGTTTGATGTCCCTTCCATCAGGCTGCCAGGCACGCTGGCAAGGCTGTCACGTCTCACTTGTTGAGGACAGAGGATTCTAAACACACTTAGGGCACTTTCTAGCATATGTTTTGAAACCAAAACATGGCAATTGTCTCATACATCAAGAAAGGCAAAGGTTGAAAAGTTTGTATTGCAAAGGATGAACACAAGTGTTATCCTGTAGGTAGGAAAAGAAAACACCATGAGAAAAATCGTCCCATGGGTTCTTTGTTCTTGAATTTCTAGGGAAATATGAGATATAACAAAATAGCAATCATGATCTCGTCAGGGACAATTATTCTGAATAAATCAGTCTGATTCCTTGCAGTTTGGTGTCATTGGCCTCACATTCTCTCTTTCACAGTCAGCCCCATTTACTGTCCAATCCTCTATAAACCTCATTCTCCAAAAGTTTCTTGCCTACCCTCTGCTACCTTCATTTTCTTCCTGCATCACATTTTTGCTCTGAAACACCTCAGCTCTCCTCCTGTCCATGAGCTATTGAGTCATGGGTTGTGGAGAATGGGTGTGATGGTCAGGGGATGCAATCACAGCAGAAAATCCAAAATTCTTGTGTTCTTCTCTACCCCCAACTATGAACACCTGCGGGGCTGCTTGGCAGCACCTCTGAGGCTGCTGTCCTGGTGTTAAGCTCAGTTCCACCTTGTTGGTGGTCCCAGATGTTATCAGGGAGGGCTGGAAGCAGATATGTGCTCTGACAGGCACTCTGTGCTCTCGACCACATTTCTGTCAGAAAGAGATTAAAGAAGTTGAATTCCCCTCAGTTTGTCTCTCTGTGAGAGATGCTGTTAGCTGACCTGCTGGACCACAAAGTTTTGTTCCTCAGACCTTCAACATTTCATTTAGCTGCCTGGTCAGAAACATTTCTGCTCCCTGGGCTTTCCTTGTATGTGAGAATAATTTAAATATTTTCTTGAGAGAAGAGGCTGGAATGGGAAAAGAAAAAATCACAAGCCAGAAACATCTGCATTTTTTTTCATGCTGTTTTTCATGCTGAAAACCAAAATCAGCACTGCAGCAGCTGAGTGATGACTTGGTCTGAGATTTCACCATGAGGGCTGAATTTGTCAAGGCTCCATGAGGGTTTAAACCCCCAGGCTGAATGTCCTTGTGGTAGTGAAAGAGGATGGTGTCAGACCAGCAGGTGATATCTGGAAGGTTTCTCATGCCCATGGTGCCATGAAAGAGGGTCCTGTCTGCACTGCCCTGACCTCTCTCCTATGGCACAATCAGAAAAATCCAGTGTTTCTGGTCACAGACACGTGGGTCAGGATGTCACAGTGAGATGTGACTCTCTCCATTTGTCCTGCTCTACACTTGATCCAGATCACGGGTGTGAGAATTACTGAGAGCTTCCTCCAACAGAACTAAAGTGGCCTCTCCAATGGCTCTCAGCCTTGCTTGCTCATGGCCAAGCAGGCAACCCCAACAGAGACACTCCTACACAGGGACAGAACTGTTCTTGTCCCTGTTCCAGATTGCAAGGCAAGAGGTTCCCTATTACCATCTCTATGGCAGATTATCTTTTGTCAGGTGGGCAGTTTGCCTTATCTCTCTCTCTAAGTGACCACAATCACTCCTCCCTCGGGAGGGGCTATCTGCTGATAACAGCTATTGAATGTCACTGCATGGCTGATCAGAACTACAGCATCCCATTGGGAGATGTGAGCCCAGAGGGAGGAGCCAAGCATTCCTACCTGGATACAATCCAGAGGTTTTGAGACACCAGCACAGCTTCTCCACTGGCTTTCTCAGAGGAACAGCAGCTGTCTCTTCTCCCACTGGATCTTCAGAGGAAGAGACCGCACCCTTCTACAGGATCCCTGCTCCAGCAGAACCACCCCTGACACTGCAGGAGGGCTGAGCCACAATTCCAATGGTTCTGCTGCCAACACCCTGACCCACAGGGTGTCAGGCTGGGTTCTGACTCTGTCAGTGTTGTTCTAGTGTACTGCATTGTTTATTTTATCCTTTTTTTTTTCTTCCCTATTAAAGAACTGTTATTTCCTGCTCCCATATTTTTTGCCTGAGAGCCCCTTAATTTAAAATTTATAGCAATTCGGAGGGGTGGGGAGGGTTTACATTCTCCATTTCAGGGGAAGCTCCTGCCTTCCTTAGCAGACACCTGTCTTTCCAAACCAAGACAGTCCCTTGCAATGCCCATGAAGGTGCATCTGCTTTGTGCTGCAGGAGGGTGACACCAGGTGTCACCAGCTTCGTTGTGTGGGACAGCCTGGAGACACAAAGATAGACAGGGCTGGTGAGTGGGGACCTTGACACACCTCACCTTGGGGACCCTGACACACCTCACTCTGGGGACCCTCTGCACACTGTGGAGGTTTGGACTCTCTGTGGTGCCTTGCAGATAGCAGTGCCAAAAGTGTTTCTTTCCATTTCTAAAGAGGATGTGAAATACACAGGAAAATAGGGAGGTTTGTTCTTCAAACGTGCTCAGCCTTAAATCCTTGTTGGAATCTCACATACTCTCCTTCTCAGTGCCCTGTGGACTTAAAGCTAATTATGAGAACTTTGTTAACAAACATCTTACCCAGACTACACAAATCTTCAAGTTTCCTGAAGAAATTTGGATTTTTCCTGCTGCTTCAGGTCAAGGTAAAGCATTTGGTGGACACAGTGGCTTAAGAAGGCTTCTTGAGAGTGCACAGGCTGTATGAGATGGAGCAGCATGAAGCTACCTGGGATCAGAGCAAAGATCTTCTCAGCCAAGTTCTGCCTCCAGCAATGTCCAACAAAAAATATGAAAAGAAGACCAAGAATATCCTGACATCAAGCAGCTCTGAGTCTTCAGCAGCTACCAAGATGATAAGTCCTTAATTATGTTTTCTTTCCAAAATATGTTCTATCATTTTTTGAAACCTTCCAAGTGTTCTCATCTCCTTGTCCTTTGGTAAAATGTATCAGAGCTGCACTTCACCCTGCTACAATAAATATGTCTTTTTATTTTCTGAACTAATCAGACAGCAATGCTATTTGATATTCCCCCGAGGTTTAGTGTTAGGAAAATTAGATACAAGTTCCTGTATTCATTTGTATCAGGTGCCCTCTCAGCTACCTTTTTTTTTTCAGACAAATAAGATCCTAGAGTTTATAATTCTTCATTACAGAGAAATAATTATAAATTTTAACATTTTGTCACACTGCCACTATTTCCAATCCCAGGATATTTTGTTCTCGGGTGGGGAGACAGGACAGCAACACTAAATAACATCAGCTGAAGGCCATGGAAAGATTTATATAGTAGTGCAATGATGATTTCTGTTATTGTTCTGTTAGCAAAGGCTGCATCACAAACACAAATGACATTTTCTTGATCATAAAATTTTTGTCTTAGAACAATTAAAAACCCCAAATTACTCTCACATCCATGCCACAATTAGTGAGCAGGAGTTGTGGTTGCCCATGAATTTCATTGGTCTATTTGAGAGTCCTCAGCAGCCCCAGATGGTTTGTTTTCTGCCACACCAAGAATTCTGGATAAATAGAAGTCCTCAGGTCAGTGCAGCTCTGGAGCCTGTCTTCCCTCCCTCCCAAAGTGAGTAAAAAAATCTCTTTTTAACAATTAAAAAAGGGGCATTTTTCATTAAAATACAAGCATCAAGACAGTACGCTGAAGAGCACAGAACTAGAAATCCAGAGGACAAATCTCAATACCTAGACACAGATACACACAAGACAGTAATGCTGTGACTTTCTATATTTTCTAACTCCCAAGGGCTTCATGTTTTTCAGACAGTCCCATATTGTCCCTTTTGTCTGAAACATCAGCCTTGTGTCTCATGAGCTAAAATAGCTTCATTTTCAGAGAAATTGAGGGTAGAATTCACCCCACCTAATATCATCTCTGCAGGTGTTAGTCACTCTTTCCCCACTCACAATTTGAGAAAAATATGGTCATTTTTAAGACGTGATTCATCTGACCTGATTTCTACATCTACAATTGTCTGAGTTTGATGTGTTCTGGGGGGGCCTGTTTCTCTCAGGATAAAACCCCTAAACTGCAGTGGATGCTGAGAACACCCATCAAATTCATGGGCTGGCACTTGCACTCCAAATTTGAACATCTGCATCTCTCAGGGTTCCAAAAAAGAGATGCACCATCTCCTTTTGCTCTCTGTATTATTACCTTTTCCAGGTGGTTTGATCTAATTTCACCTCGATTTCTGTGTGACAGAAACAGTCTTTCCTGAAGCAAAAAAAAAAAAAAAAAAAAAAGCCACCCACAACTTCCCTGCAATGCACAGACACATTTCCTCAGTGCTAATGCATGTTTTATGTCAGGTAGTAAAACCCTGGCGTGTCACTGTTTACACATCAACACCACGTGCAGGATTAGGCTGTAAAAGGAACGTGCTGATTTCGGTTCCTTTTGCCAACAGGGGTAAATTACTCCATATGTCAAGTGGCAGTGAAGTCTTGGTGTGGAGCATTAGTGGAACTATCCCTTAATACCTGTGGGCCATGGCCAGAAGAGGATGAACATTTGTTTCTTGATCGTCAGGCAACAGCTGGGAATTAACAGAGTTAGTAGTGCTCGGAGAAAGAAATATTAAAGGAAATCACTGGGATAAAATGAACACAGGGATTTTAATGGTATTTTCAGCTATTTTTTTTTTTTATTTTATGGTAGGATATACAATCCAGAACAAATCCAAGCAGGAGGTGACATCAATCCCTCCCTGAGACAGCCTGGAGCCACTGGCTCTTATCCACTGCCATTTATACTCTGGTCTAGTTCTGAGCCAGGACTAGTTAGGAGTGACTCTGACCCTCCCAGTACAAGGGTTTTTCAATAATTGTGAGCTACTGAGGAAAAAACAGATGCATTACTCAGAGAATTGTGATAAACTACCACAAGTTTGCCCTGGTGGAAAATAAGATAAAAGTACAACTTAACCACAGATCCAACATGTGGTTCTGGCTCCATCATCATCCAGTTTGAAATTGTCTTCTTCCAGTTTGCTGAAACTACAAGTCCTCACCTCAGACTTATTTCCACTAGCCATTGGCTCCCCAACAGCTATTTAATTTATTCGCAGAAATCTAAGAATAACTCTGGGAGCCCCAGCTGTTAGGAAGGTTCATCCATCCATATTGCCATGAAGATGATAACCTAAAGGACAAAAAGCTTGGAAGACAGTGCTCCTCTTGGTCATCAGGAAAATCAGTCTTTTAAGTGAAAGCAAGCCACACACATTCTTAGTATTCCTTTAAAGGAAAATAAAGCTGGCATGTTTTGGAGAAAATTAGGGACACCTAGGGAAGAACATATTTACTTTTTCTCACTCTGAAGAGGAGGTGACTTCAGATTTTGATAGAACAATTTTTTGACCTGTGAAACGCAGCCCATCAGATCTGTGGCACAGCTTTCATTTCAAGTGCTCATTTTATAGGATGGTCACTAATATTCCATAGGTTTGTTTGAACTGAAATTAAATATATGGTAATATAAGGGGCACAACACTTTAAACTTATCACAGGCCTTGCCTGAAGTGCAGACCTCCCTAGTTCACGATATCTACTTTTGCTTTCACTTATAAAAGTGCACATTGCTAGTGCATTGTCTTCAGAAACACCTATTTTTATTTTTTTTTTGCTTGATACACACATTGTCTTGATAAACACTTTTTTTTTTTTTTCTGCAACAGTGAGTGCCTGCAACAGAGTTAGATGAAGAAAATGATGGAGAAAAATCAAGAGGGTGGTCTTGAGAAATAAGTGTTCTGTAAGGAGAAAAACTCTGCTAGTGCTCAGTTGAGCTCCACACTGCTGTGCACTTCAAGCCTCCTTTTCTTTGGAGACATCACCCAGGGGCATTGCAGGCGAGGTGAGGGCACAGCTCGAGTGCTGTGCCCAGCTCTGGCCCCTCAGCTCGGGAAGGACCCTGGGACACTGAGCACGTCCAGAGGCTGGAGAGGGGCTGGGAACACAAAGCCTGAGAGGAGCCCCTGAGGGAGCTGGGGGTGCTCAGCCTGCAGCAAAGGAGACTCAGGGCTGCCCCCATCGCTCTCTGCAGCTCCTGAAAGGTGCCTGGGCTCAGCTGGGCCTGGGCTCTTTCTCCAGCAGCACTGACACAACCAGAGCACACAGCCTCCAGCTGTGCCAAGGGAAATTCAGGTGGGAGAGCAGGAAAAAGCTTTTCCAGCAAGGGGGATCAAGTTCTGCAATGGCTGCCCGGGGAGGTGGTGCAGTCTCCAGCCCTGGGTGTGTTTGACAGCCTGGATGTGGCACTGGGTGCCAGGGGCTGGGCTGGACTCCATGGCCTTGAAGGTCTCTTCCAGCCTGGTCATTCTGTGATCCTGCGAAGTACCCAGAATTCTTGCCCAGCTTAGGCAAGACAGAAGTGGTCTGTGTGAGGGTAAAAGGAGGTGATTCACTGAGTCATGTTCTAAGAATGGGAATCTTGTACCCTGAGAGCCAGAGGTGTGGCTCAGACCACCAACTACCCTCCTGCAGAACTTCATCACCTCCTCATGTATTTTTGGTCAGAGGCTGGACCTGCTTTCTCTGTTCACACCCTGCAGTGATCAATTCACATCCCACTCTGTCCTGGTTCAGGGCAAATCTGGGAGAGAACCCCCAAAGGGGCTCCTCTAGGAAAGCAGATTCAATCGGCCCCTCCGCCCCCAACCGGTTTGGGAGAAAATTCCTCCTTGGAGAAAAGTGGAAAAAACCTGTTTATTAAACAATAAAACCTAGACAATATTAAACAATAAAACCCCTTGCTGCTCCAAAAGAGATGACAAACTGAGAAAGTCCCCTCCCTGGGTTGCAGTTCAGCTCACTCAGTCTCTTATCAGTCCCTCTGGTGCTGGAAATGTCGCGGCCCAGGCCTGGCCCGGTGGGCCACTGTCACAGACATCTTTTCACTAAAAATCCTTCTCAGAAGGATTTTTCCTTCTGAGAAGCTAAGAGGCCTCAGAGATGGAATGTAAACAGTGGTTGTCTGCTGCTGTGGAATGCAACAGGTGCACCTGTGACTGGCCCATCTTGGCTATTTATAATTAATGGCCAATCAAGGACCGAGCTATCTCGGACAGAGTCCCAGAGAGTTGCCTTTGTTATCATTCTCTTCTTTTCTATTCTTAGCTTAGCAAGCTTCTGAGAAAACCTGTCCTTCTTTTTCTTTTTTGGTATAGTCATAATGTAAGCTATATATATCAGAAAATAATAAATCAAGCCTTCTGAACATGGAGTCAACATTCTCATCTCTTCCCTCATCCAAGAACCCCTGTGAACATGGTCACAGGCCACAGGTGGGAGCTGCTGATTCTCCGCTGGGTGTTCAGTCCAGAGCAGGTTTAAACAGCACCAAAGAAAAAGGAAAAAAGCCCACAGTCCAGGGAACTTCTTTGCCTCAGCTAGCTAAACTAACTAAAAGCAAAGGAGAGCTCTGTCCCGCTGTCTGTCCATCCACAGACAACACAGGCCAGGAGCAGGAATGTGGAGGAGTGAGTGCAGTGTCTGAAAACAAACTGCTGCTTCTTCTCTGCCCCCTTCACTCTCTGGAACAAGTCTTAGAGGTGCAAAACTTATTATTCAGCATAAACAGAACAAGATGACTGGGGATAAAAGCATCATATAGTCAACCTAGGACACACTCCCATATCAGCCCAAGTACACAGACCCTGGGGCCAAAACTGCTTAATCTAAATTGATTCCTGATGCACCTTTCCTCTGCTCTTGTCTTTGTGCCTCCCTGGCATCTCTGGGAATACAAAGGATACAAATGCTTCCATTTGCCATGATCCTTTCATCTTCCAGTGGGTGAGGCCCTGCTATTACAACCCTCTGTGTGTTGTATAATTATTGTAACAGCTCCCTTCGGGCTCCAGTCATTAGAGCTGTCATTTGATTAGGTTTTTGTCATGGGTCTTTTAAAGAATGGCTGTACCCTTCACACATAACATATGTTAATTTATTTCCACAAACATCCAAGTGTCTCTCCTCAGTTTGACAGTGACTTGCTTGGATTTTGTGTTTCTTTTGCACACATTACTCTCTTTTAACTGCTGACCAGATGGAAAAGACAATCCCATGCTTGATCATATTTTTGCTCATAATTTAGTCTTATCAACAGATCCAACACATGCATTTAACTTACACATGTGAATCAGCATGGGTTCTTCAGACAGCTCTGTAATCATAAGATAAGCATTTAACAATTAGTAGTTTTCCTATAAAATTTTATTTGTAGGAAGAAATTCCTCTTTCTCATTTCTAAGCTATCTCAGTGTGCTTTTACAGGATGTTTAAGTTTCCACTGGCTTCAGTAAGTGTTTAACTCTTTCAGTTGTGGCTATCAGCTCTTTGATGGAGCCACACCTGGAACATCTGTAAGAAAACACACTCAATTCCTACATTATCTTCTACCATGGATGTTCTTGAAGAGCTTCATATGTTTGAGAAATGCTCATTTCACTTCTACCATCTTGGCAATTATTAACCTAGTACACTCTGACCACAATACCAGTCACTTAAAAGTTGTATAATATTCCTTTATCTGTGTTTGGACCCTATTTGTTACTAAGGTGTCAAACCCACCACAGAATTTATGCTTTCCTGACCTGAAAACTCAAGTTATTGACCTGTGAGGAGAAATTGTTCCTATGTTCAGAGCTGTTGTGGTCATTCAATTTTATATAACATTTTCTATTCAAGCAGCTGTTGCCACAGAACAATTTGGATTAGTTCCCTGGTAGAAGAAAAATCAAAGGAACAGAACTAATTCCCTCCAGCCATCACAGCTCAGCACCACAACATTGTGACCATCACAGCTTGGTAAGAAGGTAAAAAGCTAAACAGGATGGTTTGGATGTCTGGTATCATTTCCTCCTCAGGAAAATACAGGAACTTGCAAAGTGACTCAGTGGCTCGCAGGGTCAATAGCTGTCCTGCCCCTAAGAACTTGATGTTCCTGCACAAATAGACGGAATGGATTTGCTGTTTTGGCGTCCTGCACTGCCAGTGACAACACCCAGCATGACAAATACTCAGAACTCAGGTGCATCTGCCTTTGGCTCCATGTTGTGGTGCCTTGAGAAGGGTGACCTAGAACAGAGACTAGAATAAAGAGTTAAAGAATAAAGTAGGGATTTATTAGAAGGCCTCAATGAATCCACCTTGGGCAGCACAAGAGCCCAGCCAGGGCTGCACCCAAGATGAACCAAAATGGCCCCAAAATGCACCAGCGCTCCCGGGGTCTCTCCCTGGGATCAGTTCTGCTCCATTTGCATCTTGCAGTTCATTGTCCCATTCCAGCCTTAGCCCCTGCAGTCCCACCCTGCTTGTTTTTCTCTCTCCAGCCCACGGGGTTTGTGCTCCTGGGCTGAGATTTGGGTCATTTGTCCTTGGTGCCCAGCTGGAGCAGGAATTGTTTTGTGTCCCTGCTCTGTGCACAGAGCTCACCATCCCATAATATGGAGCTCAGAACTGCATCTGAAATAATAAAAGCTAAAACCTGAGGCATCATCTAAACCCAGCACATTTGTATCAGGAACAGGAAAATGCTACAGGAATTTACAAAATGGTCCCCGCTGAATCTTCAGGCCCCAAAAGGGCTGAAGAAAAATGGTTCCTTTAACTTTTCTCACTGATGTGGATGGGTGAGGTGGCAGCACTGAGGGTTTTTGTGATCTGTTCAGCTGCAGAACAAAAATTGTGGTGGCTTCCTGTAAAGGAACCGTCTGCTGAGGCAGAACATGACAATCTGTGCCCACTTCAAACACTGCCTGCTCCCTCCTGCAGCTTTTGTTCCAGACACCCAACAGTAAGTTGGGAGGAAATTTTAGGCTGTTTTTTTTTTTTTAGAAGTGCTAATTTTATTTTCATTGACATATTTAGGAGCAGACCTTGCTGCATACTCATTATCTCAACCAGTTATCACTGTTTGGTGTTGAAAGAAAACTTGGAGTATAGGAATTGTCCTTTCTTCTGGGTCCTGGGTCATGTAGAGTCCCAATAAAGGAGCCAATTACAGGAAATAACTTAAAAGAGACCCTAGATAGCCAAGACAACATAAAATCAAGGAATTACTAAGGCTGGAAAAGCCCTCTTAGATCATCAAGTCCAACCATTAACCCTGCACTGCCAAGGCCACCACTAAACCATGGTGCCAAGTGCTACACGTCCTTTGAACACTGAATGGCAATTCCATCCCTTCCCTGGGCAGACTGTTCCAGTGCTTGAACACCTTTTTGATGATGAAAGTTTTCCTGATAGCCAGTCTAAATCTTTCCTGGTGAACCTGAGGTCAATTCCTCTTTTCCTGTCCCTGTTCCCTGGGAGCAAAGCCTGAGCCCCCAGCTGTCCCCTCCTGTCAGGAGCTGTGCAGAGCCACAGGGTCCCCCCTGAGCCTCCTTTGCTCCAGGCTGAGCCCCTGCCCAGCTCCCTCAGGTCCTCCTGGTGCTCCAGCCCCTTCCCCAGCTCTGTTCCCTTCTCTGGACTTGCTCCAGCCCCTCAGTGTCTTCCTTGTGGTGAGGGGCCCAGAGCTGAACTGAACGTACAGTCCTGTTCCTGTAGCAGTGAGATGAATAGGTCAGGACACCTCCTCTGCCCTTTGGCACGGCCTGTCTGGTGTCTATGATGCCTTCAGAAGGCTGACCTAGAACAGAGACTAGAGGGAGCTAAAGAATTAAGTAGGGATTTATTAGGAGGCCTCAAAGGATCCACCTTGGGTAGCACAACAGCCTAGCCAGGGCTGCACCCAAGATGAGCCAAAATGGTCAAAAAAATGGACAACTGGTCATAAGGTCTCACTTATATAGGTTCTGCTCCATTTGCATCTTGCAGTTCATTGTCCCATTCCAGCTTTAGCCCCTGCAGTCCCACCCTGCTTGTTTTTCTCTCTCCAGCCCACGGGGTTTGTGCTCCTGGGCTGAGATTTGGGTCATTTGTCCTTGGTGCCCAGCTGGAGCAGGAATTGTTTTGTCTCCCTGCTCTGTGCACAGAGCTCACCATCCCATAATGTGAAGCTCAGACCCACACACTAAAGCAGTACAAAATCTGAAAAATATAAAAGCTAAAACCTGAGGCATCATCTAAACCAAGCACACAAAGTCAGACCAAGCCCTCACGTGTAGGACAGCACAGGGAGCATCTATTTGGGATTTTGGGATGGTGAACAGCTCTGCACAGAGCTGGCAGTGAGGGACCATGGTGGGAAGGATGTTCCTCCGGCCCATGTGACAAAATAATTACAGACAGCTCATGCCTGTGTAATGTAAATTGATTGTGTGCCAGACCATGCTTATTTATCTCACCCTGCTTTGGTTTCACACATTGAAAAAAAGAAAAAAAGAAAGACCAAACACTTCTTTTTCTTAAAAGCACAGTCAGAAAGTCTGATTTTCAGACGGCTGCTTTGCCCCTGCTGTCTGTCCTGCTCCACCAGCACTGTGGGCTGCACATCAGGGAGGAGAGATGCCTGAAACCCCCAAAGGTGGGAAAGTTTGCAAATATCCTTCTTCAGGAGGCAAACAGCTGCATTTGAGTGTTACAAATTTCCACCTCAAACCAGCCCTCAGTGGGCCAAGCAGATAAAGCTCCACCACAAGATATGGTGCAGCTCATGTGACAATTTTTTCTACTGAAGACTCGAAGGCAAACGTTTGACACATGTCTGGTTTTCTAACCACAGAGACAATATCTCCTTCCTCTGGGCTCCGTGGGGAGGCAGGGGCTGGGGAGTTTCTCACTCTTCCCTCAAGTCCCCTGAATCATTCACCCTCAGAGATACCTGAGCAAGAGGAAAATAAACTCGAGAAGAAACCTCAAGGGCAGTTAGTTTGTGGTCTCCCATCCCAATCTGTCCCAGATAAGTTTTGAATCCACAGTATGGATCCATCTGTTGGTTTCCACCTTGCCCCTCATGCCTTCACCCCAGGGAAGAGTAATGCAGTGCCCCAGAGGCTGTTGGGGTCTGATAGGTGCTACTGAATCATCATAAACAGGGTCAAAGAAAAACAATAAAAATGTGTTCCCATACTTCTTTTCTTTTGTTTTTACTTGCCACAGGAAATAGGCATCAAAGGGCTGCTCTGAGGCAGGCAGAGTGAAAGCAGAGCTGCTCTCGTAACAAAGGCCCTTTGTGATTCACCATCTTCTGCTTTTCCTAGAAGGAAAGTCAAATATTATGATACTTGTTTATGAGGAAGTTAAAGAAGAGACAGCCTCCTAGAGGCCTGGTCAGAGGATTTGAACCCTGTGGAAAAGTCTGTGACTCAGAGATTTCATGCTCAAATTTGCCATGGTCACACCATGCCACCAGCTCTTGCGTGGTCCCTGCACAAAAACATCAGATCACATAATCTCAGAATATCCTGATTTTGAGGGGACCCACAAGATAATGGGTTTGAAGACCTACATGTACCTATAGCTGTCCCCTAAAGCAAGTAAAAAACCACTTTTTAGGTTCTGCTACAGTTTCTCTCCTCATTGGAAAAGTTCTGTGCTCAGAGTGGCAGAAGGAAGTAAAGACACGGAAACATCTTAATTGAAAAACAGTAAAAATGGGAAGTTATTATGCAGATCCATTCAGGAAAAAAAGTGGGGGGGTTTGGGGTTAGTTTTTTTACAATATAGGATTTCTTAACCTCTTGCATAACAAAACAAAGTTTGAATAGAACATGCACAGTAGCACAGTTTTAAATATTAAAATGTGACGAGACTGGCCAACTTTCTGTTCAATTTTGCTTCATGTCCTCAGCAGCCTCACACTGTCATCCAGTATATTATAAACCTATTTCTATAAAAAATAAAATAGCTTAGTAAATACAGCATTACAAAAAGAAACTGAAGAATTTAGAAACTTTGCTCTGGGAATTATACTCCCAAGAGAGTCTTGAAGAGTAAAGAATGGGAGATCATCATCTGAGGAGAAGCCCTGGCTCTTGGTCCCTGGACCAGATCCCTCCAGACCTTTGCAGCCCCCAAGCCAGGTGGTTCCAGCTCAGATTCAGGATGAGTGGGACAAGAAGCAGTGACTGAGACTGCTGGGGTGGGTTAGCAAAAGACATGGAAATGGGCTCTGGCTGATGAGTGGGAGTGTGTGAGGAAGATAACAAAAGGAAAAACTGTGTGGCCAGAAGTGCATAGCAACCTGGGCAGAATTCAACAAAGAAACTCACATCTTAAAAAAGAGGAATGAAAGTGTTAAGATTTTGTATGCCTGCCTCTCTAAAAATGAAATGCTGGGGCTCTGAGCAACCTGTTTGCTCTGAGAAGCAGAGCTAACTGTGAACACAGACAGGGGGTTAAATACAGGGGAAATAAAAGAAACCACTGAACCTGACAAGGAACAAAACATTTCAACCTGACTTAAAGAGACCTTCTCTGGGCAGCTTTGTTGATTTCCAAAGAACTCCCCTCAACACCTTCTTTCTATGAAATCTCTCACTCCCCACCTGTATTTTTTTTTTATTTATTTATTAATTTCATTTACTGAGCACAGAAGTTTATGAGTGCCCTGGTTCTGTCCACTTCTTAACTAAACTTGAACTCCTTTGCTGCTGGAGGGGCAGCTGGGAGGTAAAAGCCCTTCTTCACCTCTTCAAAACACAGTTCTGCACATATTCCTTTCCCAGTCCCATATGTCCATAATACCAACAGAAGAATGACAAGAGTACCCATAGTCAGCACCAACAGAAAGCAGAACTTGAAATTACCTCAGCTGGGCATTCATGATGTCAAGTTCAGGTGTCACAGTTTTGGCTGTGTCTCCCAGTTTTTCCTTATTGTGTCCTAACCACATTGTCAAGGCTTGATTCTCAATCTGCCAACACTTTTCTCTTTCTGATGTTTCAGCTCCTGATTACCACCACACTCTGAGCTCCTGTCAAGGGATCTGGCCTCCCACAAAACAAGAATTTCTCTTCAATCTTAGATCAGCCATAAAGCCTTCCATGTTTTCAGCTTCTTTTGATAATGGCTGGTTTAAAGGGTCACTCTCACATGTCATGGAGTGCAGTACTCCTTCCATCCCTGCTCCACCCTTTTGTTGCTAACTTCCTCTGCCTGAGTTAGCTGAAAAGCATCAAAAGAATGAAATGTTTCACAGCCAGCTGCTGTCAGAAATGTTTTCCTTCCATGGCATGCTTATCTAGATGATGCAAAATGAAGCAGTTGCTTTCCTCTCTCCCTAAAGTTGTAGTTCCATTAGTGCTTCTACCCAGCCTCCTCTTCCAGGCACTGCATTACTCCTTTACATTACTTTAGTTTATTCTTTACACCATTAAGTGTTCACTAACCACTCTCAATGCCTGTGCCAGGGCCCTGCCTTCTCCAGGGTCTGAGTTTCAGTTATTTCTCACTGTGCAACCAGGATGTTTTCACACTTGGGGATTACTGTGAAAACATCCTGTTACCATGCATTAGCTGCTTCTGATCTATTGCTTGTGTTTCCACGTTTTCCAGTTCATGGGAACTTGCCAAACCAGAGCTTTCCAAATGCAAGGCTCTTTGTTTCCTTTATTTAGAACCACTGAGGTGTCTTGCTCATACCTGGTGGTTTTCAGTAGCTGTGATGTGGCTACATCTCCCGTGTTCATCCTAGAATATTGATTGCAGGATAAAGGCTCTCATTGTTGGGAAAAAGGTGTAAAACTCGCTTGGTGTATTGATTGGCTCGTTACTGTCTTGTGAAATGAGATTCATGACCCGACTGCTGCTGCTGGGTTCAATACACATGTGCATGAGACTGCTGCTGGAATAATGTTTGAGCTGCCTGCCAGCCCTGTCAGACAATAAATCAAGGCCAGAAGAGATCTCAAAAGTTTGAAAAGCTGAGAAGAGTTTCAGTCCTTCATTGCCAGTTCCTCAGTCCCAGCAGAGTTAATCTTCACAAGGATTCTCCTCCAGCACATCTCCCAAGATCTGATAAGCTTCCAGTGTTTAGGGAAGCTTCATTTTTGGATCCTCAGCAAAGAATTTTAAGAAAGCCTCATTTTCAGGGGTTGACACTCAGCCTTTTTTGAAGATTGTCCCCATCATACCCACAAAAATCCATCAGCAGCTTCAAAGTATTTCTGAAAGTTCTGTCCTAAGAGGACTGCTTGGGTTCCTACCTTTTGCTTTGACTTCCAGTATTGGAGCTCTGGCTCTCCAGACATGTTCAGCAAGAATGAGTTTGACTCCAAGTGAACAAGTCCTTGACATTTCATGGTCAATCTGTTTCAATGACAATTTCAGGATGACCTCACTGCTGCTGACCACGTCCCTCAATGCTGCCACTTCTTCTCTAGTGCCCATCTTTCTGAAACAGATCACTCATCTTAATAAGATCAAAAAGGAGAAACTCTCCCTCATTGTCAGGAGAGAAACTTTATGAAGTTCAGAAAGAAAATGAGTCATTTACATACTGCAGTAGGTTTTTCATGCAGTGCTCCTCTGTCCCATTTAACTTTAGACAAGTTAAATATTATCACTTTTAGGATTTTGAACTCAGGATTTACCACTCACAGGCTAACAGCAAAACTTTGTTAGATAAATTGTAATTCAAACTTTTTTTAATTCAACATCCAGATGTACAGGCAGTCTGCAAACATCTTTTATTTTCTGTGGTGTAGTTTGGTCTGTAACTCACATGCATAATTTCCACTAAATGTGATGTGGGTTGGAACCTTACGTTGCCCACTGAAACCCACTGAGGTTCCCATCTACAGTAATTGCTCTTATTTGTGCTGCACACAAATATTTACAGAAAAATATAGATCCAAACTCAGAGGTGGTGTGAGTGTGTTCAGAGAAATCACAGAGTCACAATAAATTTGGATCATCTCTTCCATCATCCGTCTCAGAGGGGGATCAACCCTACCTGTTTCAGTTCTCTACACACAGAATCTCAGAATGGGTTGGGTTGGAAGGGACCTTAAAGAACCTCCAGTTCCACTCCCTGCCATGGGCAGAGACACTTTCCACTGTCCCAGGTTGCTCCAAGCCCTGTCCAGCCTGGCCTTGGACACTGCCAGGGATCCAGGGGCAGCCACAGCTTCTCTGGGCACCCTGTGCCAGGGCCTCACCAACCTCACAGGAAGAATTTCTTCATAATATCTGATCTAAATCTCCCCTTTTCCAGCTTGAAGCCATCCTCCCTTGTCCTATTGTGGTATTTTTGGGGTCCCCCATCATGGGGAGGAAAGATGAATCTGACTCCATGTTCTTAGAAGGCTGATTTATTATTTTATGTACTTATATAATATTAAAGAATGCTATACTAAAACTATACTAAAGAATAGAGAAAGGATACAGACAGAAGGCTTAACAAGATATTTGTGAAAAACCTGTGACTCCTCCAGAGTCTGACACAGCTGGACAGTGATTGGTCATTAAGTAAAAACAATTCACATGTTGGATAAACAACCTCCAAACCACATTCCAAAGCAGCAAAACACAGGAGCAGAAAATCAGATAATTATTGTTTTAATTTTTCTCTGAAGCTTCTCAGCTTCCCAGGAGAAGAATCCTGGGCAAAGAGGATTTTTCAGAAAACATGACAGTGACAGTCCTATCGCTGACCTTGTTTAATTCCTCATTGAACTCTCCTACAAGTTTTTGTACTAGTGCTGGCTCACCTGACTTGTTCTTAAAACCTCAGGTGATGGAACATCTCCAGCCAACCTGCTCAGATTGTCTTGGTCACCTCTGGTGAAACAGCCCCAACGTGAGCCCTAATTCCCCCTTGCTGGAGTTTAAACCCATTACTGCCAGCCCTGCTCCTGCCATCAGAACCAGTGAATGCACCTCACAGCAAATGCCCTTTTGGTGTTTTAGGGTAATGATTGCCTTATTGTGGATCCTTTTTAAAAAAGGTGCCTTATGATAAGGCACCATTTCTTTTCCTCTTAGGCACTTGCTATCAAAGAGAGACAGAAGTGATGCTCTGACAGCAAGGTGCTGTGTCATACACTACCCTATATGACTTCTTATTTAATTAATAGCTCCATCCTGCAAACATTTGCACAATTTTATTCCAGTAATCTTGTGGACACATAAATATTGGCAACATTCATTCAAAGAAACATCTTTCTTCCTTTTTTTAAGATTATGTGCTGTTCATTTGCTTCAGGCCTGATTTAGAAGTCCAAACAGCTGAGGTCTGAATTGATCCTCATATTTCTGTAGAAATGTGCTAGAAAACAGCCTTTCCTTGAATTATTGCATTTTTAAAAAAAGAATATGCACATTTATACCAAACCCTACATGAATAATAGGTTACCAGGATGTGCCATTATCCAGTCAGTTTTAGAGCTTGCATCATCTATTTTATTTTGGCATGTCATGCTGTCAAATAATCTTCAAAATTTCACATTTGTGATCTCCCTCAAACATAAATCCTCTTTAAGTGCTGCATTTCAAGAGTCTGTCAAAAAAGCCCCAGGATTCAATGTGTTTTACTGAAATTCAAAAGAAACTACACATCCACACACATGCAAACATATATATGTATATGCATATAAATGTGTCTATATATAAATATTTAATTTATGCAGTTTGAAATCCAGATTTAGCCATAAAAACTCAATTCACTGTTTTTCTCTTCGTGTGGGAAAGGATGAGTCAATCATCAACCCAGTGCTTGGGTCTGGATCTCTCCTCCCCAAATCTGGCACAAACAGAAGTAACACAAATGAATTATTTGGAGTTACACCAACATGAAAGTATAGCAATGGAGAAAAGAATAATAATCCTCTGTGCATGAAGCTGAAGAGGTTTATTTTAGTTTCATTTATTCCCAGGCTTTTCAGCTGGGAGCGCTGGAGTTTTTTAAACTTCATATGGTGTAACTTGAGGCTGCTGTAAAGACTCTTTTATTCTTTTAAATTTCCTTTGTGTCATCTGTAACCCTTGACTCTCCCATGGAAAATGTGTCCCTCAAAGACTCCTCACAAGAGGGATTGATTTGAGGTTGGTTACATCTTGATTGCTTTTTGTAGGACAGGAAATATAAGCAACGTCGACCTAATCCTATGACCTGAAGTAGGAAAAAACAAATAAATTAAAGGGAAAAGTTTGCATTTGACTGTTTGCCCATGGGGTCAGCTTTAAGGACTCGATGGCCCCACATCCTGCAGGACCTGGGAGCAATATCTACATGGCTTTTGCATAAGCCCAGGTCTGATTTATCCAGTTTGGATCCACTAAACCCAGTGCAGATACCCAGAATTCAGTACCCTGCTCTTAGCTGGTTCATTGGCAAGTCCTAAAAATGACCCAGGTCACTTTCCTCCAATTACATCCCAGTGTTGTTTAAGGCCATTCCTGCAATTTCAGGCCAAAATGTCTTGTCCTCAGCAGACACAGAGGAGAGATGCATCTCTTCCTTTGCTTTTGTTGACTAATTTGAAAGAAGTTGGTGTGTTATGCTTTGCTGCTCACTTCTCTTGACCTGAACATCCTCCATGGCTTCCATATATTTCCATGGCCATGTTCCCTACACCCTAATCCCTGTTACCATCCTCTGGCCTCCTCAAAAAACACATTGCAGCCCACATGGCACTCACTGCAGTCAAAGTAAAGGTGACACCTAAATGGTCCAGCCTTTTAATACAGGATTAATGCAGGTGTCTTTTAATACAGCCTTTTAATACAGGTTTCCCAGTCTGCATTAAAACAGCAGTTTCTCCTTTCCATGGAGCCTGTTTCAGTGGGACTTGTCCATTACATCCAGCCTGGCTGGATTTTCACTGTTCAAGCTGCAAACTAAGCTTTGGTTGAAAGTATTTCCCTAAGATTTTTCTTTCCTCTTCTGTTCCTGACTCCCTTGTTTATTTTGCTGAATTTAATATCTCAGGATGATTCAGGAACTCACAGGAGCCCAAGGGAATTCCAGCCACCAAGACTGATCTGTTGCAGCAGCCCTGGAGGCAGCACAAAGCACCAAGCTGAGAGCTGTGCTGGGCTCCAGACCCTGCCCTCTCTTCCTGCCTCTTGCTCTGTTTCCACCTGATATTCCCATCCCTGGAGCAGAGTTGGTGGAATGAATGGCAGGATGGGTCCTCATCCTGTGAAATCACACTCTGCAGTGATGCCATCTAGTCTAAAAAATCTCTGCAGTGAAAGCTGTGGGGTAGGGTGGTAAAACCAGATGGATATTTTAGCTTTTGAAAGGTTTATAATCATAGAATCAAAGAAGGGTTTGGGACCTTACAGGCCATTTAACTTCAAACCCCTGCCATGGGCAGGGTGACCTTCCACTAAACCAGGTTGCTTCAAGTTGGTTTGAAATAGCATACAATAATAATTCATCACAAACATCAGAAAAAAACCCAAAATGGAATCTCATTACCAAGGAATGTGCACTTTAAGCAGATTCATACACTGTGGATCTTTTTTCTTTATTTACTGTATTTTAAAATACCATTAATTTTATTTGCTTATCTTTTGACGTGACATTCTTAGAGTATGACATGCATTTATCTCATCACCACTTAATACCAACAGTGCAGATCCACAGGTCCAAATTACTCAGCATGAGGATGCCACTGTTACACTGCTGAAGGTGCAAAGTGGAATCAACAGAGTAAAATCAGTGCAAATTTTGAAAAGGACACTTATTTTGATGCAGGTAATCTTCCCTGGCAGAGTAAATCCACGAGAAGAGTTTAATGGCAACCCAAAATACATCAGCCTGTCTATGAAAGACATGCACCATCCCAGCAGTTTGCATTGACAGGAGTGTGAGGTTAATTAGCTTGGTAGCCAACAGCATTGCACAGCTCCTGACCTTTGCATTGAGCACCTTTTCTCTGACAAAAAAAAAGGAAAAAGCAATGTTGGGGGAAGATGTCAAGATCTTGTATGACTCCAGCTAGCAACTGGAATATAGATGAGTTCATACTCACAAAAGATATTCTCCAAAGGGTTTTAAGTTGGGCTTTTCTGTTGGTGTGGTTTAACCTGGCAGGAAGCTGAACAGAACTGCTCACTCACCCTCAGAGGGATGGGGGAGAGAATCAGAAAAAGGGTAAAATTAATGGTTAAGATAAAGACAGTTTAATAGCACAGAAAAGGGAGAAAATAAGAATAAGAATAAGAAATAAGAATAAGAATAAGAATAAGAATAAGAATAAGAATAAGAATAAGAATAAGAATGAATAAGAATAAGAGTAAGGATAAGGTTAAGGGTAAGGATAAGGATAAGGTTAAGGGTAAGGATAAGGATAAGGATAAGAAACGAATAAGAAACTAATAAGAAACGAATAAGAATAAGAATAAGAATAAGAATAAGAATAAGAATAAGAATAAGAACAAAACAAGTGATGCACATTGCAATTGTCACCTCTTACTGATCCAGCAAGAGTTGGAGCAGCAGCTGCCACCCCCTGGACAATTCCCCCTGTTCAGTTTTTCTGTTCAGAGGTTCTTTATGGTCTGCAATATCCCTTTGGCCAGTCTGGGTCTCCTGGCTGTGTTCCTTCCCAATTCCTTGTGCCCCCAGGCTCCTCCCTGCCAGGACAGGATGAGAAGCTGAAAAGTCCTTGACTGAGTGGAAACACAGCAACAACTAAAACATCAGTATGTCATTAACTCATCCTAAATCCAAAATCCAGCCCTGCACCAGCCACTAGAAAGAGAATTAACTCTATCCCACCCAAACCCAAGAAATATATCCACAATTCAGTGGTTTTTTTACCTCTTTAAATCTATCCATTGCTCTAATAAAAACATTACCTCTCTCTACAAACCTCTTGTTACTGATATCCTCAGGACATCAGGGCTACAGAAACACTTCTAGTAAAAAGTCAAATGAATAATACATTAAGGAGAATTTCTCTGTAAATATGTCTTTCAGGTCTTGTGTTTACTCACTTGTAAAAAAACATGAAAGAGAGAGCTTTGCTTTACAGCTCAAGAAAGGTGAAGAGAAAGATGACAAAGATGATAAAAAAAATAACCTTGGACTCACTTCCAGGCTGAAGAGGTGGCTGAGGAGTACAAGAAGGGTCTATCACATTTCTATCCCTCTCCTAAATGTTTTTCCCTTCTTTGACATCAGACTGACACACTGCAAGAACTCCCACAGCATCTCCCCTGGCCCTGCAGATGTTGAAAAATGAAAGAGAGATGGGGAATAATCTCAAGAATGGGCTGCTGCTTGCCAGCTTCATGCCCACCAATAAATCCCCATGCCACATCCCAAGGGATAAAACACTTGTTGTTATTGACAGGTTCTGCTGTGGAGCACAAGGATATCAGACCCCAGTGCAGGCTGATCATTGGGACCTTGGCCTGAAAACAAAAGGAACATCTCAGAACCACAGGAACTTAAGATATGTCATGGAGAGGACCCAGGCCCAAGGGCAATGTAGTGTGGACATAGCCAGGAACATTCCCAGGACTTGCAAACAGTGCCTGGTTTGGTTAGGTATTAATAAACATTTTTAGGTGTTTATTCTCCACAGAGCAACAACCTCAAATGTTGTCTGGGAGAGACCAGATTCTGGTCAAAAGAAATAAAAAAAATCTTAGTGAGGGCACTCCACAGCAGAAAATACCTTTTACACTCCACCTGTGGTCTGAAGACTCTGTTAGGTGCTGAAGTTGACTCCCAGCTCCTCCTTCCAAGCCACTGCTATTTTTTAAATGTTACTCTCCCCTGTTTCCAGCCATTTCTATGTGTGCTACCTTTTGGCCACACAAACATTTTGCTTCCTTGAGACAGACCCATGGTCCTGGGCATCTGTTTTTTATTTCAGCCTCACAAGGGGGCCTGTGATACTGCAGCAGTGGAAACAATTCATTATCACAATTAAATCACTGCTTCATTTCTCAGTTTAATCTGATTTTTTCTGGCCTGAAAAGGCACCTCTGGGATTTATTTCAGTGTTGAACATGGCTGAGGAAACTTTCTTTTGCTGTGTCCCTGACTTACAGGCAATAATTCCTCTGGAGCACGTGCTTGAAGCCACATCTCAGCTTCATTCCATATAAAAATGGGGCTTGTGGAGCCATATATTGTGTGTATCCCTTGCTGCACACCTTTGGGTCAGTTTGAAGATCAGTCTGAGGGCTCTGAGAACTTCACATTTCACAGAAATGCAGAGGATGGAGATCCATCCCCACCTACAAAGGTTGTGGCTGCAAACACAATCTTTATCAGACCTTGGAGAATCCACATAGGCAAAACCTCTGTGCTGCTCCTTGCACCTTGCAAGTGGGTGAGAGAAACGAGTTCCCTACAGCAAATCCACATGGAATTAATGGAATGACTTCTTTCCTCCTCAAACTGTCAGCTCTGATACAACCCAACCCACCACACTCTGCTTCTGTGGGAAAGGGGGAAATGGGAAAGGGGGAAATGGGAAATGGGGAAATGAAAAAGGGGGAAATGGGAAAGGGGAACCTGAGGCAGGGATCTTCTTCTGTGCTGTTGAAGGGAGAAAGACCCCAGATTTCCTGAGCTGTGTGCTTCATCCCTCACCTGATCCCACTGTGCCACACCTTGAGCTGTAAATTGCCATCTCTGTTTTTGTGGGACAGTGGAGCAGGGGGTGGTTACAGAGAACAGCCCCAAAAACCTCTTTTGGCAGCTCTGCTGTCATCTGCCAGCACCAGGACAGCCCACAGCTTCCCCTGTCTGAAACAATTCCCCCACCAACATCAAACACTCATTTCCTTGAGCTGGGGGGAGGCCACTTGACTTTTGTGGAGAGGAGGAAGGCAGTGCTTGGCTAGAATGTGGGAGGAGGCCATATTTCTACAATTGTGGTGAAAACCCAGAAGAAGACAGGATGTTATCTTCACCAGACATGGGTAAAAGCTTTGTTTGGATGTCATAGAATTGGTCAATCAATTTTTTCTAACTTCCAGGAAAAGTGTGTGGCAGGATTTCAGTTTATACCTGAGAAAACAAAGTTATTTCTAACTGCAGGTGTAAGACTGAGAGGTGTGAGGGACATATGAACCCAAGTGATATCCTGCATATTCATGGAGCACCAGGGAGCCTTTGTGCAAGGGAGTTTGTGTCATTCTCTCCCAAGACTCTCTGGAGATTAGTGATGACAGGCTAGAATCAAAAAAGTGTGGGGAAACATCTGGAGATTATAATTTCAATGAAGAAGATGGATCATGCTTTAATTGCCTGTTTTATTTCTATATTTCAGTGGAATGCTCCTAAAGCAATCATTAACAAATTGAATTCTCACAAGAAAGAGGCAGGGCTTCTTTCACTGACCTAAACTGAGATGCCTGGAACCATCTGAGGATACCTGAGACATTCAGGTGAATTCAGCCAGGTAGGACTGGCTATGTAGGACCTTTGCCTTTCTGGACATGTGGCACTCAGGAGCACCTAAAACTGCACCAGACACCTAAAGAGAACAGCAGTCTGGCACTCTCAGAGTCCAGGCTCCACAAAATCATCTCCATTTTCTGCTCAGGATGTGACATTTCAGTGCAATGCTGAACCTCTAAATGCTGAGGAAAGTTAAAGAGCAGTCTGGCACTTCACAGCCAGCCAGCAAATCCCTACAGCAAAGTATTTTACTAACTTTTATTTTAAGCTTTCCTTTAGCAAACATAGCATGTCTGAACACAAATTATCACAAAGATCAAGATGTTCAGATCTGAAAATACCTCAAAACAACTGTCTGCTTTAACCTTTGCATATTTTATATCTTTTTTCCTGATAATCAGATTCCACCCACTAAAGGATTTCAGAAGCACCGAAAGGCAATGATTCTATAGAGGGTATTTGTTGGAATATAATATCTCCTATAAAATGTAGCTGGGAATTATTAAATAGCATCCTGAAATAGATGCTCCTCATTAGACCTATGCTAATTCAGAGGATCCTGCCCTTTTTAAACAAGATGGTACATGCAAATAACTTCTGTCTCATTTCTAGAAAATGGCCCCAAGCTTAAAAATTTGAGTCTGGATCTAGATCTTACACCTCATGAACTGTCAAGAGCTCCAGGCTTGGGATCTTGATTAATAAAGAAAAAAAGAAATAGAAATTATATTAACACAGAGGTGCCAGCACCCAAGGTCTCTGATGAGCCCAGCAAGAAAGACAGGTGTGGAGTCACAGGTACCAGATAAATTCAGTGACCAGGAGTTCAATCATTGAGCCTTCCTCAGCTGCAGCCATTAATTGCAGATGTGCTGTACCTCTCTGCTGGGTTTTTCACCATATAAATGACATTTCTTCCCAGATCTACCAGAGATGAGCTGATATGGGGTGAGGACAGCTGGAGGTGGATGACTACACCTTCCTAGAATTGGAAAAAGAGAAACCTGGTAAATTCACAGGACTTCAAATCCCTCTCTTTTTCCCCCCCATCAGCTTTAAAAAAAAAAAAATCAAAAGGTGAGATAAGCCTCTTGTTTGTGGTGTTTTCTTGATATATATATGTATATTCTTGGTATATATTGGAAATACCAATTCCTCACCCATGGAGGGTGAGATCCAGCCTGGAGCCTGCTCCTCAAGAAAGGTATGGAAAAGAAAAGGATGGCAAAAACACTTCAGAGGCTAAGAAAGCATCACCCACAAGAAAAATTAGAATGAGTTGGAGCAATTTAGTGTTAAGACAAGACAAATTCAGTGCAGGCAAGATGGTTTCCACTCTTTAAGAGTTACTAATGCCCAGAGAACTATGAAAAATTATAATAAGCCAAATACACATGTTTCCTTTGATATTTTCCACCTCCAGGAACTTGCATTTCCAGGATTTCCTAAACTAGAGAGCCTACTGGAATTTAATAACCCTTAATGGATTTTATCTGTGCATTTTCTAAGAGCTTTTTGAACCTGCCTAAGCTTTCAGTGGTCACAACATCCTCCAGTAAGAAGTTTCATTACTTAATCATAGGCCTTGCATGCTGCAAGAAGAACTGCATCTTCATGTTTGTCTGAACCTATTTATTTCACATAATTTGATGGTGATTTGGTGGTCTTGTGCTAGAAAAGACTGTGGGCAATCATCTCTCACATGCTGTCTCAAAGGCACTCGTGGTTTTTAGAGGTCTGCATCACAGGATGAGAAGTCAGAGGCTTATCATGATGGATTTGGATTGCATGTTAATGATAAATTGTCTTTCTAGTGGTAAAGGGAACGAGGTGGTGAAACATTGTATGGCAGGAGGATAAGCTTGATTGCATGTGTCAAGGAGGCAGACAATCAATGCTGTTCATGATGCAGTTTATCCCATCCTGAAGTAAATGTCCACATTCAGTCAATTAAATTGCACTTTAAATTCCACTGACTATTGACTGGGTCTTCAGTGACAACCATGAAGCTCCAGAAGCCTTACCTAGAGAGATAACTAAAGTTAGGGGAGAAAAATACCACCCCTTTGGGTCTACCCAGGCAAAGCAGGATTGACAAACTTTCATCTCCAGCAATGCTAAACTGTAGAATTAGTGGAAGCTACACCATGCCATGAGGATGATTTGAGTTATTGCTACAAAGACCAGCCTTTCCTGTGTGTTCTTTGATGCCAGGCTCACAGCACCAGGTCAACTCCCATATATTTTGACTTTGCAAATCGTGCAGGGCAGCAGAAAACAGATAATCTGAGTTCTGCCAGGTCACAGAGTGGAAATGAAGCCCAGAAACTGAACTGTGGCAGGAAAAGATGGAAACACTTGAGTTCCTTGCTCTCAGCAAAGCCTCTAACAGGTATTTTTCCCATTGAGAGCCCAGTGCTGTGGCTGTGCACACCAGGATGCTCCTTCCTTTCCCAAATCTCCAGACTTGAGGGACCAACAGCTGAGCTTCCCTCACAAGGGCAGGCATTGACTTTGGGTGGGCTTAGCTCCTCCAAAATTATTTCCATGGTGGAAATGACTAAAAGATGACCTTGGCTTTGACAGGCACCACCACCTCAGCTGTGACACAGCCATGGAGATCAGCACCAAGGACTGCCCTGGGCTCCACAGCCCACATCCACACGAGTACTCAGGTTCCTAAATCACAGAATCACAGAATGATGAGGTTGGAAGAGACCTCTCAGATCATCGAGTCCAACCCATGCCCTAACACCTCACCCAGACTATAGCACCAAGGGCCATGTCCAGTCTGTCTTTAAACACATCCAGAGATGGTGATTCTACCACCTCCCTGGGAAGAGCATTCCAGTGCTTTATTATTCATTCCAGTACTTTATTACTCTTTTCCTAATATCCAACCTGTACCTTCCCTGATGTAGCTGGAGCCTGTGTCCTCTGGTTCTGTCAGTGCTGCCCTGTGGGACAGACTGACCCCACCTGTCTGCAGCCTCCCTTCAGGAAGCTGTGGGGAGCAAGGAGGTCACTTCCAAGCCTTCTCTTCTCCAGGAGAAGAGGCTACAAATTTACAGCAGCACAAAGGTGAAGCCTCAACAGGGGAAGCCTTGGACATGTCCAAGGTCTCTCATGGAGCTGATTCCTCACCCAGTGCCATCACTGTGGCTAATTCCATTCCAGCTGGTTAATTCACCACCTTTCCACTCCTTCCAGGTGCATCTCATTATCCCCACATCCAATTAGCCAGAAGCCAGCATTCTAAAGAAATGCCAATTTTTTAATCTCTTTTTTTTCTTTTTTGGTGAATAATGGCCATTCTTAAATCTATGTACCATAATAATGGCAAGTAATATGAGCAGCATTTAACAGCCATTGAGCTCAGCACAATTGACATGCAGGAGCCTTTTATAACCAGATACTCTCTGCACTATCATCAATTATCTCCTAATTAAACAACAAAATTCCCTTGAAATGCCCTGGTTAGACATCATTACTAAACATTTTGCCATCACTTAGTGGATTAATGTGTCTAATTAAATAACTTGCAGCGTGGAGGCAGGATCATGGCATGATACTTGAAATGAGGTGTGCAAACCTCTATAAATTGTTTGAAGTCAAAACCTGCTTGGTCTTGTATTGACAGAAAGGATTACTTTAAAAATCAATAGCTTTCTTCTGTTTTTTTTTTCCCATCTGTGTGAATGAAAACAAAGAAACTGCACACAAACTCCAATGACAAATTGCCCCTGGAAATGTTGGATTTTCCATGCTCAGAGGAGAGACAGCTCATTTGCTCAGTGTTTTCAGGGGTGGGAGTCTGAGGATTTTACAGCAAGGATTTGATAAAATTTTCCAGTTAATTTTCCATCAGTGATGAAATCTGAGTCCTTTATACACCTTCTGGGATGTCACTCCATACTGGAGCCTAATTTCACCTGTAAGAGGGAATTCCTGCACTGTTCATATGATACTAATTACACTAGAAAGAATTTGGGGATGATCTTCTCCTGGGAGTGACCAAACCCAGGCTACTGGGTTATTTCTAGATCCAATCTACTTCCAGGAAACTTGTGGGTTTGCAGGTCCACCTTCAGCAGCTGCAGCTTTCCAGTTAGTGATGCAGACTGTAAAAAAGCTCTTTTAGGATGAGACTCCCCTTTGGAGCTGGGGGGGCTATTCACATGTCACAGTGACCCTGATGACAATGTTGACTCTCAAATCCATGGCAGCAAAGGGCAAACCCAAATCACCCTTCCCCTATCCTAGGAAGCAATAAACCAACAGTCTGTCAGTGAAGAAAAAAAAAAAAAAATCTGAGAAAAACATGATTAGGTGGTAAGATATTTTTGTGTCCTGAGGATGTACAGAGGGTTCAGATTTGTATTCAGATAAAGTGATCACAGTGAAACTGAAACTCCCTGCATGGTAACTACTTCTGAATAATGGCAAAGATGTTGCCTGAATTATTATAAACTCTGAGGCACCCACCAGAAGCAAGAGTGTCCCAAATGCTGGTTGGTTGGACGGGGTCCTGAGCTCCCTGCTCTAGTGGAAGGTGTCCCTGTCCAAAGCAGATAGTTGGAACTAGATGTTCTTGAAGGTCCCTTCAAACCCAAAGCATTTTGTGATTCTGTGATTATGTTGTTGGCTGGCATTCCAAAACTACTGATGTCATGGCTGACACACCCTCCACCAGGAGGCAGACATTAAATCCCTTTATTTTGCAGTTGATGATCTTGAATTTTCACTTAATCTGCCCAGCTGGGCTGAGCAGAGTCTTCTCTGTTCTTCTCTTTCTGCCAAATTGAGAGCAGAAGGATTCAAAGTGAAAGTCACACACACACATATGAAAATGATCCCTTTGGCTTTCCTGTGGTCTGCAGTTTGATCACTGAACTGCTTTGGAAGGTTGATTGTGCACCTCTGGCAGGCTGGACAGACATATCCAGGCTATCTCTCACTTCTCTGCTGTGGATTTCATTGTGCTCACTGCCCTAGGATGCCACTGCCTGCCCTCATGCCAACGTGGCACACAGATCACATGAGTGAGAATCAAACCTACTCATCTCCAAACAAGCACTTCCTGCCTTCCCTTCAGCCTCACATGTGTCATCATCTTCTGCTTATTTTACTGCCCAGTGCCCTGTCAGTGATCAGTTCCCCTTTCTCCCCCTGCACTGCACATACCACACCAAGGAAAAACCAGAGGGGACAAACCCCTGCCCACAGGGGACAAACCCCTGCCCACAGGGGACAAACTGCTCACAGGCAGGTGGCATTTCATTTGGGCAAGGGGTAGAAGCTCTTGCTAGTGGGCTTAGCACAGAAGCCTGATGAAAAGCAGGCAGACAAACCTGTGCAATAATCAAAGGGATGCCTCGGGGTTCGGGCTGGAGGAGGGAGGTCACATCCAGGCTGTGGCTGCTGAAAGGTTGGCAGGGTGGGTGAGTGGCACAGCTCCTCCAATGTGCAGGTGACAGCCCTCTCTTTAGCCAGCTGGAGAGACAGTGCCACCTCTGCTGCAGGGAACCTGGAGAACAGAGTGTGGAACAGGACTGCAGAGGGACTTTTGACAGGGGCTTGTAGTGATAGAACAAGGTACAGTGGCTTCAAACTGAAAAAAGAGATATTTAGATCAGGTGTTAGGAAGAAATTCTTTCCTGTGAGGGTGGTGAGGCCCTGGCACAGGGTGCCCAGAGCAGCTGTGGCTGCCCCTGGATCCCTGGAAGTGTCCAAGGCCAGGTTGGATGAGGCTTGGAGCACTCTGGGATAGTGGAAGGTGTCCCTGCCCATGGGAAACAGAATGGTGTTTAAGGTCCCTTCCAACCCAAGCCATTCTATGTTTGGGGACACTTGGGTTGGTTAGACAGGAGCAGCCACCTCCTCCACAGCCCCACAGACCTCAGCAGGAACAGCAAAAGCAAAATTACAGCAACCCTGTCCAAGTGGGAAGAAAATAGCTCTCTGCAACTCCAACCTGGAATAGAGCTATAGTTGGCCCTCTTCACCTCCTGCTCCACCTCTTCTAGATTATCTCCTCAAAAGCAGACTCTCACCTTCTGAAATGTCTCCTACATCATCTCTAGCTGCACATGGCTGTGCCCATCTCTGCATTTTGTCTCATTTTCCCTTGAGTCCATCAGACTCCTCAGCTGAGGGACTGCAGCTGACTCAGACCCTGAGCTAGGCACTAGCAAGGACTAGAGGTTCAAGCATGGAAGAGTCAGTCCATCCACTTCCACACTTCTTTCACTTTAGAGAGGGGGAAATGTCTGCACAGGAATAAGAGCCTGGAACAGCTCCCCTGGCTCTGTGTCACTGCCATGGCACAGTACATCCCCCCTGGCTTCCAATATCTGGGCAAATGCATTGAGAGCATTTGCAAAATTAATAGTGAGACTGGTGGGGAATACAAATAAACACATGCATAAATGCTCACATGGGCAGATGGGACACAAGATAGTTCTGTTCCTGCAATTCTCCTTTATCATCTGGGCATCTCTAACTTGTTGTCACCTCCTGTTTGCCCTGCTGCTGGGGGGGACAAGGCCCTCTCCTTGGTTTTAGATGCAGGTATGACCTGTGGTCACACCCTGAGATGTCTGGGGGTGCACATCAGTAGAACCTTCTGATACCCTGTGTAGATTATGCCCCTGCTACACCCCTGCATGTGAACATTTCTGCAGAGTGCATATGGGTTGGCTTGGCAGGGTTAGGGTTACAGTTGGACTTGATGATTTAAAAAGTGTTTCTCCAACCTAAGTGACTCCATGTATGAATATGGATTTGCATGCATAAATACCTTGGGGTTTGTTACTTGTATGCCTCTAGATTAATGCACAATGGTTTCAGCATTCAGTTTTCTGGCTCTTAAAAGCATGTTTTTACTCTTAAGTTAAGCTCTTGACCTTAACTCTTAAATTAAGATCTCACTCTTAAATTAAGATCTCACTCTTAAATTAAGCTTTCAACTTCCTCTTCCAGAAAACCTCAAATACAAACCAGGCCATGTAACTTTTTGTTCCAGCACATTCCTTCTGTCCCCAGACTCAAACAAAACAAACCCTTCCAGTGACACTGAAGTAAACTCATACAAGTATTCCTCTTGATCCAGACTTCTAAAATTATTGGAGATATTCATGCTGTGGTTTAGGTGAGCACAAACCTCCTCATGTCAGTGAACTTTTTCTGATTTACAAGGAGCTGCCTCTTTGACTTCACCTTCTTGACGAGATGGATCTGAATCTGACTGGCAGTTCTTCATGGAAGTGAAATTCTACATGAATTTCAGAAGGAAAAGACAGAATTTCTAAAGGGAACACATACTGCCTTAGCATCATAGTTATTATTTAGCATTTGTATTGCACCAGCACCTTGGTTAAAAACCCTCATGCTAGGATGAGTCCAGACCTGTAGAAGTGAAAATTGCTGCCCCAAAGAACTCAGAGATCCAGATCAAAAGAACTGGGGGGAGAAAGGCACACCACTGGAATGAAATTGCAAAAATAGATGCATAGTCTGCATACCCAGTGCTAAGAGTAGTGACATTACCAAAAGTCAAGGCCCCCTGCACCTCATGACCTTCCAATTGCAGCACAGAGCTGATTCCCCATTACTGAACGTGCAAGGGCATAAGAAATAACAGGAATTAGGAGTTTGTGCAGTGACATTTTTAAACATTCACTGACTTTTAGGGAAAGCCCACAATGAATATTAAACAAACCCCTGCCTTTCCTAGGGCTGGTGGGTAAGACCTGACTTTCTCAGTTATGTGAGGTGACCTTTCAAAATCATTTTTGTTGCTGCACCATTCCCCTGTTCCCCTGGCTCTGCAGCCTTATACACTCTGGGACTTCAAAGAATTAAGTCTCTTTTGCTGTTAATAAATGGAGCCCTGCATTCCCTCACCTGGAAAAGGACTTTTGATAAATGCTACTGTGCACAGAAGAGTGCTCACAAATTATAAGAGCATTTGAGTGGAAAGCAGCGGTACCAATATAAAGAATTGCTGGTTTCAATTGTTACATTTAGTGCTACAGCACCTTGATGCCTTACACAAGACCCAGATTAAGTCCAAATCTGCAAGGCTGTACTGGAAGATAAAACACAAAGCCTTCTTATCACCAAAGTCCCACTTGAGCCTTCAAAATAGATTTCAGGTACAACTGGAGTGCTGCACTCAGCTCCTGTGTGGGGGACCCTCTATAATGCAGTCATTTAATTTCAGGGCATGTTTGAGCTTTTTCCTATGCATCCTGAAGGAAATCATAGGACCAACCACTTGGGATGAGAAAGCAAAAAACAGATTGTAGTTTTGTTTTTGCTCTCCATCTTTTGTTTCTCCTCTCATTAGCAGGCACTGCCAAGCAGACTTCCAGCCACCTAATCCTCTCTGAGAGCTCTCTCTAAGAATGAGACAAAGCTGGAGGTAAAAAATGATTCATACAGGGATGTGTTTGTCATTGTCTGGAAAGCAAAATGTTCAAATCCACCAGAGACAAAAGAGCCTGAGCTGACACCCTGATGACCTACTTTTAATAACAAATGAAAGCTTCAGGACTGTGTGTTTGGGGTAAATGTGTGAGGCCCCTAGAGCCCAGCTAGGAGGTATCCTACAGGAAGGATGCTCTGGGATATTTTCACCCTTCAGGTCCTGATCTTCTCCAGAAAGAGAAGATAATGCAGCAATACCATGGCTTTCATTTGTTACAACAGGAGCACTGAGGGACAGAGAATCACAAAGGCTGGAAAAAGCCTTCAAGACCATCAAGTCCAACTTTCAGTGAAGCAGCCCAGGATGTTTTTCATGCCAGAGGTCCAGAGTACTTGCAGCCAATTGTTAGGTTATCCCAAAGTTGCATTTCCATGGCTGTAGTGCCAAGGACAGTACATGTTATGAGTAGAAAAGTTGTCCATTTTTTTTAAAGGTTGCAGAGTTCTCAAGTTAAACCAATTGCTGCCAAGCTGGAGTTCTAACTATTTGTTGTTAATAATTTCATGTTGTATTAAAGGAAAACTATTAACCTGTTGTTAATAATTTCATATTGTATTAAAGGAAAACTATTAACCTGTTGTTAATAGTTTTCCTTTAGTTACCTGTTGTTGATAGTGAAAAATCCCCTTTATCCCCCTGCTGCTTCCTGGAAGATGGCACCTGGGACTGTGAGGAGGAGGTGACATCAGGGTTGGCATGCAAATGAGGAAACCCCTCACCAAATCTAGCAAGAAAAGCCCCTAAAAACAACGAGCCACCATGGAATAAGGGATCAAAGTGATGTCTAGACGTGAGGAACAGAATCCAGTATCCGCTAAGACCCTTTTTACCCCTCACCCTAACCTAAATGATGTCGGCTGCAGAGAGGATCATAAAAGTCAAACCAAAAAGTAAGGGAATCTCCTGATGCTTTTGTGAGGATGGAACCCCCCAGCTCTGTCCACAGACCAGTGGACAAAGCTGCACTGTGCCTCCTTCTCCTGTGCCACTTCTGGGAGCAGTAGCAGTGTGAGCATGGACCCGTTGGTTCTCCCCACCCGAGCTGATCACTTTTAATAAAGGCATTATTAAAAAGGAGAAAGGTCTCATGCCTGTGTTTATTTCAGCATACAAAGATTGTGATGCAATGCTCAGGTACCAGTGATCAACCAGCCTTTCCTCCACATCTGTAGTGTCACAGAGCAGCTCCCTGACTGGTTTCTGCTGAGCTCAGGGATTTCTGCGCTGCACTGAGGGCAGCAGCACCGGCATCCCCAAAACCACCCTGAGTGAGGTGACATCCTCTGTGTTCACACAGTGTCCCCACTGCGTGCTGCCCCAAACCCTCACCTCCTGACAGGAGCTCTGTGCCTCCCTCACAGCCCTCTGCTCTTCCCATGGCTTACACGGGGTGCTGGAGGTCACCTACAGCAATAATCTGTCCTTAATTTCTTTCCCTTTTTTCTCCCCCTGGTCTCCTAACAGGATTGTGGAGGTTTCAGTGCTTCTGTCCCCCCTTGGGCAGAGTGGACATGAGTGTCACACCAAGATGAGTTAGTGGAGTGGCCTTCAGCCACTTGTAGGAAAATAGAAACAGTGAGCACCACAGCCATGAAATGCCTGGAGATCTCCCATTTATTTTTACCTCTGCCAAAATCCCATTTCTACTGCAGCCAGCAATGCTGCAGACACTTGGGCACCTAGGTGGGTTACAATCAGCTGTGGACAGTGACAGAGTGAGAGGATCATGGCTTTCTTTAACTTCAGGTACCTTCCTAAAGCTGGAATTGCTCAGGACATTGCCCCAGGTGTCTCCTCCTGAGCCTAGGTGAGAACTCTGGAGCATCTACCTCTGCTGGTCTGAGGGCACTTGGTTTTCAGAGGGAAGGTGGCACATTTGACACCATCTTATTTTGTTCTTTTCCACACTGCTGAAAATTGAGTCCATCTTGTCTCTTTCTGTGTGTCCCAAAGCTGAGATCATTGATGGAAAAAGTATCCTGGACATCCAGTGTCTTCCAGGGAACTGAGGTTACTGTGGTGTGACAGTGTTCACAGGGGTCTCAGGTTGAGGGAAGAGACAAGGATTTGACTCCATGTTTCAGAAGGCTTGATTTATTATTTTATGATATATATTACATTAAAACTATACTAAAAGAATAGAAGAAAGGATTTCATCAGAAGGCTGGCTAAGAATAGAAAAAGAAGGAATGATAACAAAAGCTTGTGTCTTGGACAGAGAGTCTGAGCCAGCTGGGCTGTGATTGGCCATTAATTAGAAGCAACATGGACCAATCAAAGATGCACCTGTTGCATTCCACAGCAGCAGATAACCATTGTTTACATTTTGTTCCTGAGGCCTCTCAGCTTCTCAGGAGAAAAAATCCTAAGGAAAGACTTTTTCATAAAAGATGTCTGCAACACTGTGGCAAGTCATAATTTGGAGAATATTACGGACATAATAGAAAGGATCACAGAATCACAGAACCACAGAACCACTTAGGTTGCAAAAGACCTCTGAGATCAAGTCCAACCTCTGACCACCAATCACCACCTTGTCAACACAGAATCCCAGAATCTATTAATGCAGGGTCACAGAATCGATTAAAATGTGTGGCAGTGATGTGACAATGGTTCCCTTAACCGTTGTTCCCTGATGTGTTTCCACCAGCCAGCCCTGATGGTAAATGCGCTCACATCAGAAATTTTCGTAGCACCGAGAAAACGTTTTGACCTTTCACCTTAACCACTAAGAAAAAGCAAGCCAGCAAACCCACTCCTCACCCAAAATATTCACCACACAGAGGTCAGGTCTGAAACGTTCCCGTCAGCAGCCTCTGCTCACCCTGACTTACATTAAGCCTGCAGTGGAGGGGGATGATTTCTGGGAAACTCAGAAGGAGCGTGCAGACAACAGCACCCAACTGAACAACTCATTATTAGCACAATTTCACTGGGAAACAACAATCTGGCAGCACCTTTGTTTCTTGTGAACAGGGCACTTCACAAGAACTAATAAGTGAGCTCACGTGAGAAACACAGAGAGAATTCAGAGAAATCAAACGAGCACCCTCCCAGACCATCTGTGGCTCTCAGCTGCCCGTGGTGGGTCACAGAGGAGGGGTAAAGCTCCCAGGAAGGGCTGGGCTTTGGCTGTCTGGTCCTAGAGAGGGGTGGCACTGGCAAAGCAAGCAGAGGGGGCAGATCAAAGCTCATTTTGCATCGCACAGAGGGGGAGCGGGATGGGAGTGGAGCAAGGGGCTGCTCAGCACCCTGGGTTGGGCTGGGGGAGGCAGAATGGGCTGAGTCAGGGTTAGCACCTTCCAAACTCTGTCACAGTGTCAAAGACGCATTTCCTAAACTACTGATGAATTGTCTCAAAGCCTTTCTTGGAAAAAGCACTACTGAGAGTGTGAAGGCCTCTAAAAGCACCTGATACCATTTTGGTGAAGGGTTTGGTGCTTACATCTTCATCAGTGCTGTGTGCACAGCTACCAGCTCCTGCTACATCTCCCCAAGCTTTTCCCTTGCTAAATCAGCTCTTCCTCTGCTGAAATCTTCACCATCTGCAGCAGTTTCCTTCATTCTTTAAGCAGAGGGTGGTGAGGCCCTGGCACAAGTTCCCAGAGAAGCTGTCCCATCCCTGAAAGTGTTCAAGGCCAGACTGGATGGGGCTTGGAGCAACCTGGGATAGTGGAAGGTGTCCCTGCCCATAGCAGAGGGCTTGAAAAGATCTTTAAGGTCCTTTCCAACCCAAACCATTCTGGGATTCTGTCATTAACTTATGCCACACCTCAGGAAAGATTCTCCAGTGGGACAAGTCTCCACCTTTCTCCTGCCAGGCCTGGCCTGTAAGTTCTCAGCACGTGCCTTACAGATGTGTCCAAGTGCAAAAGACACATGGAAATCAAATTTAGCAATATACAGAAGAAAATTTAGCAAAAATATAGCAATAATCTGTCCTTAATTTCTTTCCCTTTTTTCTCCCCCTGGTCTCCTAACAGGAGTGTGGAGGTTTCAGTGCTTCCGTCCACACTTCACTAAATTTTTTGCACCTTCCACTATCCCAGGCTGCTCCAAGCCCTGTCCCACCTGGCCTTGGACACTTTCAGGGATGGGACAGCTTCTCTGGGAACTTGTGCCAGGGCCTCACTACCCTCTGCTTAAAGAATGAGGGAAACTGCTGCAGATGGTGAAGATTTAGGCAAAGGAAGAGCTGATTTAGCAAGGGAAAAGCTTGGGGAGATGTATCAGGAGCTGGTAGCCATGCACACAGCACTGATGAAGATGTAAGCACCAAACTGACCTCTTCACCAAAATGTGCTGTCAGTTCTCACCCCGTGCTTTACAGACGTGTCCAAGTGCAAAAGACGCCTGGAAATAAAATGTCCTGGGATTTTTATGTAATGTGCCTGATTGCCCAAGAGCTAGACATTGCCCTTCTGTGTCCCAAGGCTTCAATCTCTTGTCTATAAAGGAGGGGAGGCTGATCCTTTTCAGGAAAAGTAAGGATAAATGCATTAAAAACTAGGAAATAGTAATATAATGGATGTGAAAACCTTTGGTCCTGCCTTAAACATCTTGTTCTCTCTGGCTTTCCCCATCCAGATTATTTGCTGTCAGAAGCAAACAGCAATAACAAAAAAGTGTCCCTTTTAGGACCCAGCACAAGAGGTTTCTGTATTGGACACTCAGCACTTCCCAATTATGAGTGATAAACTGCTTTGATTTACTACAGTGTATAGCCCAGAATCCAAGTTATCAGGCAAAGCCTCCCACCTCCTCACCATTACATGAGATGGGCAGGCATCTAAGATCCAAATTTGGTGTCTTACTGCTCTTTTTGGCAAACTCTTCCAACTGTTTGTCTGCTAAATTAGTACAGATTAAACAAAAAAAAATTTTTGGATTCCCGGGAGGAGTTCTCAAACCTGCTGTGAGTGCACACTCACTACATCAAATGCAAGAGCCCTTAACAGCTTTTAGTTTGAAGGAGGTGACTCCAAGAACCTCTGTCCCACCTCTGCAAGCATCAGCAGCATCCTCCAGCCATGATGTTCACTTCAGATTCCAGATTCATTTCAGATTCAGATGCTGCAGATCCAATCTTGGTACAGACCTCAGTCATGACAGGACACCATGGCGTGAGCTGTTGGCAGAAAGGAACAAAATTCAGACATTCAAATCTAAAACTGAAAATGAAAAAAAAAAAAAAATCAGCCTCACAGTCATCTTGCCTTTAGAGTACCCTCTAGAGGGGTAAAAAGGATGATAAAGATAAATGTAAGCATACTGGAAATCTTGCTGTTCTCTTAACCTCTGTGACCTCCCTGGGCAATGCCTTCTACTGATTCCAAATGAAACCAACCAAAAGGTCTTTGAATTGGCAAGACAGAGGATGTATAATACACAACAAAATACACAACAAAATACACAACAAAAGGATCCCAATGCCATTGAAATGGATTCTGCATTCCTGGAGGCATTCAGAAGCTGTCTGGACATGGTCCTGGGCTCTCAGGTCTCTGTGGCCCTGCTTGAGCAAAGAGGTTGGACAGGCTGACTTCCAGAGGTCCCTTCCCAGCTCAGAGGTTCTGTGTCTCTGTGATTTCTAAGCTGATTTTTGGCTGTTGATTTTGCTTCAGGTTTCCCTGTGTTATTAATTAATGTCACCAAAAGAGACAGAAGTGGTCCTGCAGCCCTCCAGGACCAGGCACTTTGTCTCCAACTGTGGTCAAGAGTAATATTTGGAGTAGCTTTGGAGTGGCTTTCCATGGTCCCCATTTCAGGGGGAATTATCAGGGGTGGTGTCTCTGTAGAAGTCTGAGGAGGGATATTATTTTCACACAAACAATGGGAGACTGTTCTCCAGGACAGCAGAGGAGCTCTCAATCACAAGTGACTTTGCATTTTCCCAGCAGTTCCAAAGCAGCTCACCTCTCATGCAGTGTCACCTGGAGTGCATGCTCACCCACCATGAACCTTTTGTGGAGGTCCTCACCCACTCCCACCCCTCCACCTCTTTCTCCCCATCACTCTGATCACTCAGTCCTTCATGTGGCCATTTCCTGTGAAAATGATGCCTCTTACAGGCAAAGAGCAACCCCATTATTTTTTTGTTTTCTTTTCATTTGGTTTGTTTTTTTTTTTTTTTTTTTCCCTTTTCAGTTTTGCTTTGCTTGTGTTTCTTGCATGCAGGCAGTTGTGCTGCTCTGGCTGAGAGCACTGAGGTGATGGGTTGAGTCAGCAAAGTGAGGAAACCATAGCCTGGAGTGGCAGGAGACAAGCAGAGTGTGGAAACCAGAGGTGAAGGCAGGCAGAGGCTTTGCCTCCCTCAGCCTGTGCCCTAAAATGCATTTTAGACATCTCCTTAAATTGATTATCTTGAGTGCTGCTGACAAACCAGAGTACTGAGCCCAAAATGACCGATAAAAAGCTTTGAAACTTTACAAAATTAGAGATGAGCAGACTTTATGGGCTGGAAACACATTTAGCACCATATGCTCAGTTGATCCTTGGCGTGAGACTAACAACCTGAAGGATTGTTTAGCACCAGCACCACAGTTGATTTATTTCTCTTTATAGCTTGAAGGGGACAACACATATCTCCAGTCAAGGAGTTCCAAGGAAGCCAAGTCAGGCTGGACCCAGTGGAAAGATTTACTCAACGTTTCCTGGTGAAGCCTGGCAGATGGGCATCGTCACACAGCATTTTGCAAGCGGTTTGATTTGCTCACTGCATTTCCTGTGCTCTTCTGGGCAGGCCAGGGAACTCCCCAGCTGGAATTGTGTAACCTCCAGCTGGGCAGACATCTCATGGGAACAGGGGATTTGGGAGTGCTGGACCTGCTGTATGGTAAAAGGGGTGAAGTGACCTCTCTGCTCCTTTCTAAGCAGTTTTTGGTTTTTTGTCACTGCTAGAAGAGACTGAAATGTAAATTAAACCTCGTGGTAACATGCAGTGCACTCTTGTGGAAGAAGTAGAAACCTTTGAGGGTGAAAAGAAAAAAACCACAAAATTATAAAAATCTCTGAAAAAAACTTGACCTGCTATATTTTTTCTTTATTTTTCAAGCACATTAATTAATTCATTTCAATTAATTCAAAGCACAGACCAAGAAGAATATTATATCTGCTTTAACAGCAGTTATTAATTTGTTCCCTTATTATTTCCCTCACTTCCTCCTCTAAATTAACAATAAATTACAAAGAACTACCCTTAAAAAACAAACAACAGAGCCCAAATATTTTGAGAATGAAACTCTTCAGAAAGGCCCACTGCCCAGGTGAAACGCTCAATCAGTTTTGGATTTATTTTTTTTTTTCTTACTGAAAATGTGGGTGGTTTTCAAATACAGGAAAGAAAACACGATGGCTTGTGGTGATATTTTCCACCAGAAAGATGCAGCTTTAAGGGCTTTTGGTTTCCAGATACCTCCACCCACAGGAGTGGCCTCATCTGCTGTAGAACCTGATTAGTTGTAGAGTCGAGTTAAATGACAATAACAATGCTCAGCAGTTGTTGTGTGGTTCAGTGGAAGCTCTGTGTCAGCTAGGTAATTATCCTGGGTCTGGTAATTAATATGGCAGCTGCCTCCCAGACCACAGAGCGCTTTTAAATATGATAAAAAAAATAAAAAAGGAGTGGAATGAAGTGGAGAATATGTTCTCTGTATCCCTGGTGGACAGGATGGAGTTGACCCTGCTTGTTGCAGGGGGTGTGGACTTGACAGCCTTTAAAGATCCTTTCCAGTCCAAACCATGCTCTGGTTCTGTGATCCCATAATGAGAAATGGGCTTAAATCCCAGCAAGGAAAGTTTAGGTTACACACGAAGGGCAGTGAAGGACAACTTTGGCACAGGCTGTGGCAGGTGTGGACCTCACCAGAGGTCTGGAGTGACAAGATGGGTGAATGTCCCTTCAGAAAGGGCTCATGTTGATTTATTTTCCCTTGAAGCAGGTGTTGGAATCCTTGGCTTGTCTTGCCAACAATTTTCCCTGACCTGAGATCTTGTACAGTTAAATGCTTTGCTGGAGGAAGATGCAGGCTCAAACCTTCAGCCAGATTGGAGGTGTGAAAAATGCCTATTTTATGATTGGCTTTTTGCAAATATTCAAATGAGTATTATATGTGTTATGTTAGAAAGTAATGCTGTATTAAGTCTCTTAAGTAGTGTGTTACATATAGTTTTGGGTTATAATAAAATGTTAAAATAGAAACTATGCTATGTAGGATACTTTTTTTTCCTAAAGAAAGGACTCACACTGAGACAACAGCCACAGGACACCTGAATCTTTCAGAGAAAGAGAATTTATTGCCCCATTATCAGAAGAAATGAACTTCTTCCCACCTCACTCAGCTCTGAAGACACTGTCAGGATTAGGAGGAAGAAGCTGACACTGCCCAGACAGAATCCCGTGTTTGAATGGAATTTATGCATCATGGATGAGGTGTATGAATATGCAACAGGTTATTGTTTTTAAGGGTCAATCCTCTGTTAATCCTGGGTCCTTTTTCAGGCTCTTGTTGCCCAGAAAAGGTACCCAGACTGTCCATAACTCTTTGTTTTTATTGTCTCATATTGTCCTAATCCAAATTGTCCAAATGATTATTACTCTAATTGAATTACTATTTTTATAGCCATTTTCTTACTATTAAACTTTTGAAATTTTAAAAGGAAGTGATTGGCGTTTTTCACAGAGGTAAGTGGCCTGTGTGCTGATTTGTGTGTGATACATGGACAGTAACCCTGAGCCTAAACATCTGCACATCTGCCAAGTTCCTATAGGCAAAGGCATCCCCATGGAGCCGCCTGCTGTGTCATGCTCTGACCCCCAGACACAGAATCACAGAATCCCAGGATGGTTTGGGTTGGAAAGGACATTAAAAACCATCTCATTCCAACCCCCTGCCATGGTCAGGGACACTTTCCACTAGACCAGGTTACTCAGAGCCCCATCCAGCCTGGTCCTCAGCACTTCCAGGGATGGGATGTGACCCATGTGAGTGAAGCAATGGGGTCAGGGAGTGGGGGACAGACCATGGGGCTGCATCCCAGCTGGGGAAATGCCAGTACACCACCCAGAGCTTGCACCCAGCCCAAGTGCAGGTAGATGTGGTCCTCTAAACACCAGGTTCCTGTGCAAATTTCATCAACAGCACCAGCAACCAACAGAGCTGAAAACTTGGGATGGGAATACATGGAGTTTTGATTATCTACAGCTTGCCTTCAGCTGGGGTGAAAGAATCTATTCTTTTTATATACTTTTGGTATCAACAGCCCAGTGTAATGGACTCTGATGCAGACAGGAAGGATGATGTGTTAGTTAATGGGGTGTGAGCAATTAAAAAGCAAAATCATCTGCCTCACTAAATGTCTTTTTCTCTCCTGCCAATGACAGGAATAGGTATTACAGACTAATTGTCTCAGAAAATAGGAAAGAACCACTCTTTGAAAGCAATTAATTTCCCCTCATTTCCAAAATCCCAGCAGCCTTTCCCTTTGCCTCACCTCCCTTTTCTTTATTTTAATGCATAATTTACATTTTAGAGACCAGCATCAAGGGCAAAATAATCACAATAATATTCAAAGGGCCATCCCAGCCTGCTCTAAGTGAATACTTACAGGCCCTAAAGTTTCTAAGCACCTCATTTGGGTGATCTCAAACAAAACATCTTTCACAGAACTGGCAGGTGTGGTGTTCTGTACATCAGCCTTTTAGAGAAACACTATTTGAGATTCTTCACTGGAGCTTTTGGAGCCACAGAAGGTGGCTGAACACGATCTCATATTCTCTGTGGGTTTACCAGGGAGCTGAAGGACATCTTTAGGTCTCCTTGCTAAAGCTGCCATCATGTTGATCTGTCTGCCACCAAAGCCCACGGGTCTCACAGAGCTGGTGTGGCCCTGGAGGATAGGGGAATTTCCCACTGTCTTCTCCAAAATCCCTTGCCACCACATTTCTGGGGTTTCCTTTCCTTCTCGTGGTTCCTCTCCCACGTTCCTGGGCCAGTTTCCTGCTCCAGATCCACCCATCCATGACCTCCAGCATCACACCTTTCCTGACAGCACAGGAGGAAACCATGATTCCCGTGGGGCTCAGAAGGTCTCCTAGGGAATATCCTGAGCAAAACTCACTTTTGACACCCTCAGCCCCTGAAAGGGGTGCACCAAACCAGTATCACCCATCCTTCTTCCACACAACAGCCTGGTCTGAGGTTCCTAACAGAGCCAAGGACATAACACAGTGCGAGAGATGAATGAGGAGAGGACTTCTCTGCAGACACTCCCTCTGCACCCCTGTGGAAAACGCCAATCACTTGGTTTTAAAATTTTAAAAGTTTAATAGTAATAAAATGGTTACAAAAATAGTAATACAATTAGAGTAATAATAATTTGGACAATTCAAATTAGGACAATATGAAACAATAAAAACAAAGAGTTATGGACAGTCTGGGTACCTATTCTGGGCAACACGAGCCCGAAAAAGGACCCAGGTTAACAAAGGATTAACGCTTAAAAACAATTACCTGTTGCATATTCATACACCTCATCCATGATGCATAAATTCCATTCAAACACAGGATTCTGTGTGGTTGGTGTCAGCTTCTTCCTCCTAATCTGGATGGTGTCATCCTAACTGAGTGAGGAGGGAAGAAGTTCATTTCTCCTGATAATGGAGCAATAAATTCTCTTTCTCTGAAAGATTCAGGTGTCCTGTGGCTGCTATCTCAGTGTGAGCCCTTTCTTTAGGAAAAAAAAAAGTATCCTCCATAGCATACTTACTATTTTAACATTTTGTTATAACCCAAGACTATATTTACCACACTACTTAAGAGAATTGAAACAGCATAACTTTCTAAAACAACACATATAATACTCATTTGAATATTTGCAAAAAAGCCAATCATAAAATACGCATTTTTCACACTGGACAACAAAAAATCAGGTTGTCCTGTTTGATTATTTTGGGAGAGAGCTCCACTGCAGCCAGGGACCCCGGCCCTAAGGGACACCGTGCTCGGGATGTGCGGGGGCAAACAGAGAGGACACCGGGGGCGGGGAGGGGCTGGTCCCGAGGGCGAGGAGGAGGAGGAGGAGGAGGAAGGGCGTCCAGGGCAGCCCCGGTGGTGGCTGCGGACGGCCCGGAGAGCGCTGCTTCCTTGCGGGGGCGGCGGGAGCGCTGAGCCGGGCCGGGCTAAGCCGGGCTGGGCTGTGCCGGGCGGAGCTCAGCAGAGCCGGGCTGGGCTGGGCTCTGCAGAGCTGAGTTTGTCTGTGCCGGGCTTAGCCGAGCCAAGCACAGCCAAGCCGGGCTGTGCGGGCAGGACTGGGCTCAAGCCAAGCCGAGCAGAACTGAGCCGAACAGGACTGATCCGAGCCGAAAGGGGCTGATCCGAGCCGAGCCGCGCTGCGCGGACAGCAGGTACCGCCGGCGGAGCGGGGTGCGCGGGGATGCGCGGGGGATGCGCGGGGATGCGCGGGCAGGGCAGGGCAGGGCAGGGCAGGGCAGGGTGTCCCGCTGCAGGCCAATGTGCCAGGGCCGGGTGGGACCTCCGAGGGTGAACCTGTGCAGCAGCCCCGGGAAAGTTGAGGGCGCTGCTTGGTGCATTTCAGCGTCACTTGCTCCGCTGTAGCCGTCGGCGCCGCTGTTTCGGGGTTTTAAAGGTGATAACTTCGCGTTTGTCCGGAGAGTTGTGTTTTATTTGTCTTTTTACCTTTAAATGAGAGTTTAAATTGCTTTCAGCTTCTCCACCTGATGTCTCTTGCGAGTGTTTGCGGTTTCGCCATGGCATTTTCCTGCCTTTAAAAGAGAGCGTTGTTTTCTCCCGTGTATCTTCGTGTAACAGTGAAAAGGGGGAAAGTGAGAAACATAATGAAACAACTACAATGAAACAACGACTACAAACAGTTTTAGTCAACAGAGTGAACAAACTGGGGAAGATAGAGAGGGAAAACCCTTTCTCCTGCTGGGCTCAGTGATGATTTGTAGGTGTTTCACGGTTACAGCAGTATGTGATAGGACAGACAGACAGAAAATCGTTTCAGAGGCTTTGCTGCATCTCAGCGGCTGGGTCGAGTTTGTAATGTTCTAGAAAGAAGAGCTGAGGTAATTTTGAGAGCAGATTTGGGCAGTTTAAGGGGAATGAACCCTCCATCCCTGCTCACTCCGCAGCGCTTCCTTTCGGAGGAGGGGACTGAAACCCCAGCCCGGCTGAATTCTCTGCTGCACATTGAACTCGAGCACAGCTAAACTCTTGGGTGTAACCAGAGCCTTTCTACAAGGCAAGTAACCAACTTCTCGCCTGTACTTTAATCTCCAGGAGCGTGATACTTTTCAGAGAAGAAGGCTTTTTTTTTTTTTACAAGTTGTTTTATTTGGTTTTTTTTCATTTGCACCGATGAAAGAACAGTAGCAAAAAAAAACCGACTTCAGCAGCTGAAAGCCACTGAATTGAGTCATGCTAACAGCAGATTATTTAGTAGGGTTACTAGGGCAGGAAGAGATAAAGTTTCACTGAACTTCTATTAAAAAAAAAAAAAAAAAACAAAGGCGGGGGGAGCAGCAGAACTATTTGCAGAGAAAAGGGCAATGTTCAAACTTTTGTATTCTTGAACAGCCAAGTCCTTGAGGCCCTGCACGTGTGGGGTTGTTTTTTTTTTTTTTTTTGTATTTCTCTTTTTATCCTTTTTAATTGAAGAAAGGACCTCACATCCCTGTTGAGGCCACCAGGCAATGTGAGTTTCTGGGGAATGAGCTTTAGGAGCAGAGTTGAGGGACCAGCGAGGAGCACCTGCTCCAAGGAGGTTCTTGTCCCACCTGGATGTGGTGAAACAGGACTGCATCCAGCTGGAGGTACCAGGGTGCTCCTAGGATGCTGCTATCCTGGAGTTCACCAGGGAGCTGCCCTTGCCTGAACTCCTGGCATCAGAATTCAATCTGAATCCCAGTGTTGTTGCCTCTGTCTCTTTTGTGCTGTCTCAGCTGGACACGAGGCTTTGGTGTCTGCCAGACACCACTTTGGTGTCTCTTTACTTGCCAAGGCTCCCTGAGCCCTGCTGGACCCCTCATGTTCCTCATGTGACTCTGTACCTGTGTGGACATGAGGTGAATTAAGCAAGTGATGCTCAGCCTGTGCAGAAGTTTTGGCCTGGAAAGAATCCCTGCCTTAAGATGATGCCACAGTTGCACTGGCACAGGCAATGCAGAGTTTAGTTGAATTTCCCCTCACTTTTACATGTATTTTATTATTTGGTTTTTAAGGTCCTATTGAAGATTCAGATCTCCCTCCTGAACCTTTATCCTGCAGCTCAGCAGCCCCCTGTGCCCAGGCTGGTTTTGTGCTCACGTTGCTACACTGGGGAAACCTTTTCATTTTCTTTTTCCACCCCGAGGAGAGCTGTGAGGGTTCTTACACTGCCAGGGTGGAGCTAACTAAGCTCTTTTTTCCCTGCCTCAAGTGTGTTTCCTTTCAAAGAAAGTTACTTGGTTGACTCTCAGAGCTTCTCACAGGAGCAACATGTGCCTCAGCATCCCATCAGAGGTGGATGGAGACCTCAAAGGGAGGAGGGAGAGGTAAGAAAGGAGGGATGGATGGAACAAGAGAAGCAGCTTAGCTTTCCCAACATGCCAAATTTTTGTTTTACTTCCTTGGGATCTTTTGCAGCTTAGTCTCTGTTTCCACATTGTTCTGAAGGAAGTGATATGGTGAATATAACTTCTGATGGCAACTTTTTGGTTTCTTCTCTTAATACCTGAGTTTAATTGCAAAGAGCTCTGCAGCAGCCTGGGAGGGAGGTGAAGTATGAAACACCTTCCAGGGCCTGGCCAGGAGAGCTGTTCTGCTCTTGGCTTTTTTAAGGCATGTGTTGGTGGATCCAAGTTAAAACACTTGGCTGCAACCTCTGCTGTTTCTTCCCATTTTGCAGAAGCCAGGATTTGTGTAAACAGAGTGTTGTTCTTTGCCTAAGCTTAGAGAAAGTGACTCTTAAACTAGAAAAGGAAGAGAAAGTCAGTACAGGAGTATGAGCATCCTGAACCTGTGTGTGTGTGAAACCATGGAAAGGGTTAATCAGAGCCTTGAGCCTGTAGTCACAGGTGCCAGGAGCTGTGCACAGCTCCCTCCCAGGGCTGCTCACGTGCCTGTTCTCACACAGAAACGCTCCCCAGATCACTCTGGTGATTGGCACTGGAAGCAGCCTGCAAACACTCACTGACAGTTTGTTTCCATCCCTTCTCTGTTCGCCTCCTTGCCTTGCATCCAGCTCCTGCTTGGGAGGAAAACATTGGCAAAGGCAGCCCAAGCTGCAAACCCTTCTCTGTAGCCAATTGCACAGTGTTTTTATTGTATCATGGCTTGTTTGTGTCAGTTTTGAGATTTATCTGCATCGTTGCTTCCTTGTGTTAATATTGGTATTTATTGGGCTTGTTGGAGATTTTTCATCTCTCACACCCAGCAGCAGAGATAACATTTATTAACTGTGATGGGGAGAGTGGAAGGGACCCAAATTACTTTTCAAATCACACCCAGCTGTCTTAGCAATGGACAATTCCTCTGGTTGCTATCATCCCTTTTAGTAACACCATTGCTTCTGAGTGATTTTCTGGGGCAGAGTGGTGAAATCCCTTTTGGGAGTATTTTTATTTCCACCCATGTGTAAGAACATGTGCTGTGTTTGGGGCAAAAATGCTGAGTGGAGTAAATGTACAGTTGTAAAGGATGTACCCAGGGTGAGGTGAAAAGAAGCTGGTGCAGCTTTCACTAAACTGTGCCTCGTCTCTGTCACCACATGTGTAGTGAGGATGTAGGGCTCAATTATCTCTCAAGTGAATTTCCTGATATTTATCTGAGCTCAAAAGACCCATGAGATGTCAGGGGATGAGCTCAACGTGATATCTTTCTGTTTTGTTTCTTTTTTAAATGGTCATTTCCACCTCACATTTGACCCATTTTGGGCTGGATTGTTTCTCAGTAATCAACTGCCTCAATTGTTACAGCATTTAATTTGCTTGGCATTCACTGTGAAGCAATGTATCCTCCTTTCCTGATCATCCCACTTATCTGCAGGAAATCAAAATGGAGTATTTGCATAGGAAATACCAGTGCTAAAAGACAAAAAAGTTTCTGGTTGATAAGTGAGGAGAGGGAGGTGATGAATCTTGGGCCCATGCATGGATGGTATTCAGCCTGATTCTGTTAGAATCATAGATCACAGAATGGTTGGGTCAGAAGGGACCTTAAAGATCATCCAGTTCCAACCCCCTTCCACTATCCCAGGTTGTTCCAAGCCCTGTCCAACCTGGCCTTGGACACTTCCAGGGGTTCTTAATGAGAAATCCGCATTTACCAAACTTTTTTCATTTACCAAAATGTCACCTCCTGGCATAGGCAGGGAACCCAGAGTGATGAAGAAGATCAGTTTTCATACAAGGTTAGCAGACCACAGAGAGTTAAAGGAAAGTATTTGATGTGATGACTAGAGGAGAAAGTTAGAACATCTTCCATGATACTTAAAGAAATCCAAAAATGGCATTAAAAAACTTTTTGTACTTATCACATGATAATTATCAACACATTTGTCAGTGGGAGGACTGTATCCATAATTAAAACTGCCCTGACAGGAGAGAGGGATGAGACCACACATGAATCCATAAAAATAAGTTATTTCTATAAACATATATATATTCTTACCTACAGTGTGTATGAGTAAAAGCAAACTTAGTACAGATAATGGTGCATATGGAAGCAGAAAAGGTGAAAGAAGGAGATGGAAAGAAGGGGGAGGTGTTTCAGCCTTGTGTGTAGCAAAATTCCAGCTCTTCCTGGGCACACTGACCTGCTCCCTGGTGAAGGGCTCCAACAGCAGGATCTAAGCTGGAAGCATCAGGGTCTACAGGCTCAGATGGCTTTGGAGGACAAGAGAAACGGAGGAGTTTTCCTCTCCAAAGCACTGAAGATGGTCAGGGTTTTTTTAAAGTTTTTTAATGGAAAATATTTTGGTCCACAACAAAGATGTTTTGATTCTGAGCTGTTATTGTGTCTTGCAGGAATTTAGTTAAAGATGATGGGTGCATTTCCCTTCAGTTGTTTCCTGCAAAGTGCAACATGACATCTTCATGTGGTGCAGAAAGGTGTTGGCTCTGTCTCCAGTGTCCATGGCAATAGTGATCAGGGAAGATGTGGATCTGTGGATAAATCTGGTTGGCAGAAAGAATGAGAATATGTGGGAACCTTAGGGATAAGTCATTATGATTCGTTTGCTTTATTAAAATATTTCTGACCCTGCAGCAAAACCCATCACTTTGCTTCAGAAAATACCCATACTTTTTAGTTGAAAGAAGATAATTCTTTAGGCTTGCCAGAATCATCTATGGCAACAAAAAGCACTTCTCACCACCTACTTCCAATGGGTTTCATCATTTAGAAAGGCAGGAAAATGATGTTTGGAAAGGTGATCCCAGACATTGGTTGTAACATGAGAGAGGGTGTGAGTGTGCCTGCAGAAGTGGACCCTGAGCTGAGGAGGTGATCTAGACCTCAGAGGAGGTGATCTAGACCTCAGACTCATCAGGACTGCAATCTGAGGCAGGAAAACACCTGAGTGGAAAAAAGAAAAAAAAAAAAAACAACTGAGAAAAAGATGGTAAGGAGGTGGGTATAAAAGAAATCTGTGGTGAGAGGAGTGTGTGGGGCTGGAACAGCTCATACAAGCCTCCCTCCTGCAGGAGGATGAAGGTTTAAGGTACGGATTCAGCTGTGTTTATGTTGGAATTCAGGACATCCCTCTGGCTGTCCTGGACTGCCAAGCCCCTGCCAGGGGGCTCAGAGACCCTGGCACAGAGCCCAAGATGCCCCTGTGGTTTTGATTATGACCCATGGAGCAAATTACCAACCTTATATGAGGATCTGCAAGGCATGACAGTTTAAATAGAATGATAGTGAATTTATCACAGGGTGAAAAAATAGATTTTTGGGGTTTTTAGAATGAGGGTTCAGGGGGCAAGATGGATGAATCTGGGTGTGTCCAGCCTTTCTCCTTCTTCTTCTTGGCTTCCATCTTCTGCTGTGATGTTGGCACTTTTGGATTGGTTTAAGGTAGAAGCTCAGTGTCTAACATAGGGGATAGGTACTGGGAATTATGGTAAATAAAGTACACGTAGTTTTTAGTGTAAAAAGATAACACTGCCCTGAGGGTGGCCAGAGTGCCTCTGACTGTCCTGCTGAGTGGACCTCAGCTGGACAGGAGAAAGAATTTTATAGATAAGAAACAACAAACAACCTTGAGACTGAGAAATGAAGAGTTCTGACTCCTTCCTCAAGCACCAGGCTGGGCAAAGAGACTTTCTGACACATCTCAGGGTCACAGTGGCCAGCAGAAGCCCAAAGGTGTTTAGGTCTGGCATGTGCTACTGAAGGGCTTTGGTGGTAAAGGTCTGGCTGATGAAGCAGTGGGGGATCAGAGCAATGTACAGGAGCAACCTGCTCTAGTCCAAAGTGTCCCTGCCCATGATCTTTAAGATCTTTTCCAACCCAAACCATTCTATGACTCTCTGATGTATGAGGCATTTGGAAGATCCAGGAAGAGTACAGCAGACAGCTTAAACCCTGAAGAACAGCTCTAAATCAAGCACAGCTTCCTCCTCTGTCATCACACTGGAGTATTTTAGTGCAGAGCAGCCACCCACCCGGGCCAGGAAGTGCAATTCCTGCCCCAAATGTCATTGCACCACACAATTCTGGACAAGCAAATAAGCCCAGTCCATCCCAACAAGCAGCAGGGCTGTCCCACCACTGTAATGCCCCCATTTGCTGAGAGTGTGGGTTTGGTGTAGCTCATCTCAGGGATGCAGGGATTCAGTGTGGAGGAGGATTCTCAAAGCAGAATGGTTGGAGGGCTCTGCCTGAGTTGCTTTGTGAAGTTGTTCTGGGGGTTTTTTGTGAGTAAGGAACTGACAAATGTAGTCCTAGCTCTGGGCTGACAGCAAGGTTTTTCTTGGGTTTAGTAGGGGGATATTTTATCTCTGCCTGCCCTCATTGATGCAGTAACTCATCACTTTGTACTCAGTTCTTTCCTTGGGATCAAACACACAACAGAAGTTGCCTCACTTGGGCTAAATGACTGTTGGAGAGGCCCTAATCTATACAAACTACCCAGATATGTGGCCTTAATTTTATTTTTTAACCCCAAAAAAACTGCTGGAAAAGTAAAAGAGAGAGAATTGCTAGAGGGTGGCAGCAGAATTGTCACAGAATCATTGAATCACAGAATGGTTTGGCTTGGTAGGCTCCTGAGACTGTTCCAACCTCCCTGCCATGGTCAAGGACACCTTCCACTAGTCCAGGCTGCTCAGATCCTGGCCTGGAACCCCTCCAGGGCTGGGGAAGGAGATCACACACACTCACATAAAGGTGGAGTGACTTTCCTGAGCCATGCAGGGGTGTCACAGCTTTGCCTTGGTACAAGCGAAGCCCTGATTCAGCTGGGTCTTTTAATGACCTTTTAAATGATTTTGTAAATAGCAGATATATAAATATATAGAAATAATATAACAATATATAAAAATATATATAGATATATATCTAGATATAGATATTATATATATATTTATATGCATAAATATATATAAATAAATATAAATATAAATAAATATCTATAATATATTTATTTATTTATATATTTTTAATATATATAAATATATTTCTTTTATATATATAATATGTAAACATATATATTATATATATAAACATATTTTATATATATAATAATGAACATTTTATATATAATAACATTTTATAACAATAAAATAAAACATTTTATAACAATAACAATAAAAACATTTTATATATAATAAAAATTTATTATATATATATATAAAACATATTTCTTTTATATATATATATATATAAGGCAGCAGGATGGCTGCCGCCTTCCCATAGGGGCCAAAATTTGGGATCACCCAGTGCCATAAATCCCCAGGCACCTGACTTCTGATTGTGCTGGGAGCAGAAGTTTAACTTCTATTTTGTTTCAAATCTAAACTTATACATGATTAATTTTTCACTTGGATCTGAGCATTTTCTTCTGAGGAGGTTTTTGATGTGGTGGTTTCACTTTGCGGTGCAGTTTCTGTGTGCTGGTGGGGCTGCTCCTCTTCCTCACCTAAATCAGCAGCAAAATCAGGGCCAGCTGAGGGTGGGAGGAGAGCCTGAGTGAGAGGGGAGGCATTTTGGGGCTGATATGTCAAGAACAGAAAGAGCAGCTGAGGCTTGTGGAGATCTGCTCTGACCTGTGCATGGGATTGGAAAAAGGTTATCCATGGAAAACAGAGACAAGTGCAGCTGTGGGAGTCCCTGCTGCTTGTCTTGCAGGACTGTGCATGTGCTGAGGGCTGAATTCACCCAGGTTTTCCCCTCCCACCCTTACAGTAACTCTTGCTATTTATGTTTTGATTTACACCACGGGTGAAATAGTAAAAAATGTGCATCCTCCAGCTTCCGTTTTCAGCTGCTCTGTCCCTCCTCCCCCTCATGCCAGGGGAGGGTGTCAGCTACAGACATTGTTATTAAAACTATTAAAACATTGGTTAAGTCAATAAAAACTCCAGAGAACAGCCCTTTTTCTCTCTGTCCCCCTCCATCAAAATGAGGTGATTCTCTGCAATGTGTTTTGTAGTGAAATTGGAAAGGATGGTGCTTTTACCAAATCTCTTCATTAGAAAATTCAATTCTACAGCTTCTGTCAGTTTTCCCAGTTCCTAGTCATTAGCATTGTCCTCCTGCCTTATTTATAGACCAGATTCAAACCTCATGGAAAGTAAATAAAGATTTCAGTGCATTTTGGTTGTACTTAGGGAGAGCTGTAAACCATCCTGTCCTCAGCTGGTTTTTTGTCTCTGTCTGCAATAGCCTTGTTAGCTCCTGGGGGTTTCAATGCAGAAAAAGCACCCATGAGCTGATCTCTGAATTAACTGAGCTTCTGGCAGGTGAGAGCCATCCCCTCTGGTGTCAGAAGTGGGATTCTGTGTGAGGACACACTCCTGCACCTGAACCAGGCTCCCCCAGCCCTGGGGGAAGGAGGCATTTGAGGTCACCAAGCATTTGACCCATTTCAGTCAGCAAGATGGAGATAATGGAAACTGAAAACCCAGCAGATCTCTTTCTTTCTGCTGTGTGTGAAGGGGCCTGGGGTGAACAGCCCACATGCAAATGGGTATGGAGGAGGTGGGAGAGTGAATGTCCAAAGCTGGGGGTCAGGAATTGGTTTGTTGGGGTGAAGAGGAGAGGGAAGGGACCTTCAGTGTGTCCCAGTTTGGGATTTTGTGAGTGTACCTGGATGTCTGGGTGTGTGAGTGAGCTTTTCTGTGGCCAGTGGTCTGTGAGGAGGAGCAGCACATTCCCTGTGCTCTGCACTGCTGAGGTGAAGCAGATATTGTCTGCATGTCCATGATTGCCCTTTTCTCACAGTGTGAAGATGAACTCATGAAGGTTTGCTTAAGCAGCCATATGGTGATATAAAAAAAAAAAAAAACAACAAAAACCCCAGAAACTAAATTAGAAACTAAAACAAAAACAAAACATCCCAAAAACCTGATTCTTGCTACTTTGGTCTTTTAAAATTAATTTTCTCTGTGTTTTATATTTCATTCTTCATCCCACTGTGTGTGCTATATCCCTCCCAGTCAGGGACATAGCTAAGGGCAGAAGCACAGAAAGAAACTGGTGGGTAAATGATAAAGTTGATGTGAGTTCAATGGTGAGTGGAGTGGGAAGATAGGGAGAGCTGGAAAGTCTCCCAGGAACTGATCTGGAGCTCTGACACTGAGAATAGGACACCAGACTATAAATGGGAAGAGGACTTTCAGCACAACTGGAGCCAGAGCTTCTTTATTTAAGTAGAAGTGCAGTTTTAAATTTCAATTTAAATTGAATATGACTGAAGAAGAGGAAATGCTATATCAGAGTTTATTTAAGGAGGTGGCTGGAGTCCAGTGGCTTTGGGAGTGGGAAGGACACAGAAGGTGGAGTTGAGATGGTGCTGACAAGAGATGGCACAGATGTGGCACCTGAAATTGAGGGGAGCAACAACAACAACAACAACAAATTGGGGGTGACTGTAGTGAAGCCATGGCAGCAAAAATTGATGGAGCAGAGAATGGAGGCAGAGACTGTAGATCTGCCAACATCTGCTGTGCCAAAGAAAGATTTCTGATTCTGATGTGTATTTATGTCATTATATTTAGCAGAATAAACATGAAGTTTCAAAGGAGTGGAAAAGGCTGGATTACCTGAGTTAGCCCTGGTGCTGTTTGCTGTAAAATGTGAGCTGTGCCAGGTGCTCACAGGAGCAGAGGTCACTGCAGAGTTCCTGGGAGGATTTCAGGCAAAGAGGAGGCAGCTGAGGGCTGTGGACCAGAGCTGGGCTCGTGGTGTTGGGGTGCCTAAAATGAAGGATCTGGATGGACAAACATATTTTTGAAATTCCTATCTGCTGAACCTGTTAAAAAAACCATCCAGTGCTGCAGAGGAGTGAGGAGGAAACAGTGGTTCTCTTTAAATGATGGTGCAAGCTCAGAGGAACACAGCACAGTCCTAGATCAAAATTAGTTCCGTAAAATACAAACAATTATAGAATGGTTTGGGTTGGGAGGGACCATCCCAACTCCACCTTAAAGATCATCTCATTCCAAGCCCCTGCCATGGCAGGGACACCTTCCACTATCCCAGGGTGCTCCAAGCCCCATCCAAGCCTGGCCTACATCTCCAAATTCCATTTGGTCACACAGAAATCAGGTGTGCATGTCCAATGTGGACTCCAGTTATGATCTGAGTCTCCTGAGACAAATTTGCCCATTTTTTGAGGAGTGTGTGGTAACACCAAGCACAGGAGAAGCTTCACTGCTGGCAGATACCTCAGGGATGAGGTAGACACAGTCTGCTGGGTGGCAGAGGGGTGAATGAAATGCTCTTTTCCAGCCCAACATTTCTGTAATCCAGGGTCCAAATACCCTGAGCAGATTTCTGGATTAAACAAAGACCTTAAATACCTCCACTGCTGAGTTAGGTTCACCACAGCATGAAACTGTGCCTGCACAAGGAAGGATGTTCATAAGTCTGTACCCCTCTTTGGGATTTTTTTTCTTTGTTTTTAAGAGAAAGAAAATAAAAAAATAGGTGCAGATGCTGGCACTGGCAGGAAGTCAGTGCATTAAAAAACATCCTGGTACAAGATGGTGAAGTATTTAAGGAACACTCCACCTGTGTCATTAAAAAAAGCACCAAAAAACACCCAAAAAGCCAGAGCAAGAAATCTGTGAACCAGTGCCAAAATCATGCAGAAGTAGAGAAATTGCTGTGCTAATGAACAAAAGGAACAAAAGGAAAGGACATATTGTAGCTACATCTCAGTTTGGGATGTTTTTATTTCCCTCATTACATTGAAAAGGTCTTGAAAGAATTTGGTGTTCAGTGTTTTTAAACAGTGCTCTGCCACTTCTGGTTTGGTCAGTGTTTGTTAGCAGACAATTAAAACCTGAAAATATAGTAATAAAAATTATAGATAAGTACAATAGGGATAATAATTTGGAAAACTTTTTTTTTGAGCTTGTGTGGTCCAGTGTTACAGAAATGAAGTGATACAGGAAAATAAATTAACCATAAGTTTTCCAGGAAAATAAGGAAGAAAAATTGACAAGTTGCTCTTAATACACTGGACCCTAAAAATGCACAAAAAAAGATAAAAGTTTTACAAAGGAGAATAAACTGAATAGCTGGGCATTTTTCCATCAGTACAAGTGAGAAAGAGTGCTTTGTTTCAGGACCACACATGACAAAAATTCATTAAATGTGAGGAAAAAATAAGGGATGGCTTGAGGGACAGGATCTGGAGAGGTTTCATCCAAATAAAGATTTGGTGGCTCTGCTCTGCTTCTCTTTCCAGTTTGCACAAATAGCAAGGGTTTCAGCTTTAAACACCCTGCCAAGGTAGATAAATTCACATTGTCTGTTGGAAAACAAAAGGCATGTCTGAGAGAGATTCTCCTTCTGGTGTGAGAATTTGAATCCTCTATGAGAAAATCAAAGAGTGCTCAGGGCTGTTCCTGCGAACTGGGCCCTTTTTCCATTTCTAAGCACATTCCAGAGTGGATGGTTTTGGTGTGGGGTCCTCCCCCAGATGTTTTTCACTGTCTCTCCAAGCTGTCATCACTGCTAGACAGGAATGCATCAGCTCCTGGAGCAAACCCTAAAAGCTGGGTCCTTTTTCCCTGGGCAGCTGAAGAGCAGTGCTAGGACTGGCCTTGGCCATCTTTGTGGCAGAAACAGCAATTCCAGGGTGGGCTTGGCTTTGTTTGAAGTAGCCTCTGTAGGATGGGAAGATGCACCCCTACAGAGGTTGGTATCCCTGTCCTGGCTGTCCTGGGAGCTGGGCTGGCAGCCCATGTGTGCAGTGCAGTTGTCTCTGTACATTCCTGTGAATCCACCCTTAATCTCTTCACAGGCAGCCAGGCCAGGATTTCCCAGCCTCTTTATCCTAAACAAAAGGCAGTTGCTGCACACCACCCCATCACCATCATCACCATCACCATCATCATCATCACCACTCCTGCTTAGGACAGGCCCCACATCCCTGCAGGCTCGGTCAGAACAGGGGGTGGATGCAGCTGCAAACTCACTGGTCAAGCAGAGAAAAGAGAGGTTGCTTGCAGAGAAATCTGCTCTAAGGAGACCTCAGGCTGTGCTGGAGGAGATTGGGAGGCTGCAGTGTGGCAGGGGGTGAAAAGCTGAACAAAATCCTTGGGCACAGCCTGTGTTCAGGTCAGGCTGAAGGAATTGTGGTGTGGAGACCCAAGGGGATAGCAAAGCACAAATTCCCTGGTTTTAAGGCCCAGTTATACATGTGTCCCTAGAAAGGCTGAGGACTCCATCCTAGGGTCCATGGATGAATGTAGTGACCACTGGCAGCAGCTATTCCTGCAGTTCCCCAGTGGAAGGGACACCAAGCCTTCTACAGCTGTAAATCTGTTCACATGTGTTAACTCCACTGTGGTTCAATCATCTTTAAGATCTGAAGATAGACTTGAGGCTCTGTTCTTGCCTTGTGCACCACAAATGCAACAAAAGAAAACCCCTGAGCTCAGCAGAGTCCAGAATTTGTAGGGTGTATATAGGAGATAGATCTTGTTACCAACACACACCCCTCCCTCCAAACACAGCTCCACAAGACATCCCAGAGGGTTTTAAAGAGAAATGTCCATCCCTGACACTGCTCCTAGAAAAGCCTCATTTCCAGAGGGGAAAGAAATGCTTTGCCCAGGTCCTCTGTGTCTGCAAGGGATGGGAGAGCATCACTTTGATGCTCTGTGTCTGAAAGTGATGGGGAGCATCACCTCTGTTTTGAACTCAAGTGGTTCCAGGGAGTTTTGGGAGGCAACAAAAGAAAAGCACAAAAATGCAACAAAAGAAAACCTCCGAGCTCAGCAGACCCCCAGACAGAGTTTGTAGGGTGTATATAGGAGATAGATCCTGTTACCAATACACACCCCTCCCTCCAAACACAGCTCCACAAGACATCCCAGAGGATTTTAAAGAGAAATGTCCTTCCCTGTGCCTGACACTGGCCTAGAAAAGCCTGCAAGCCTCATTTCCAGAGGAGAAAGAAATGCTTTGCCCAGGTCTTCTGTGTCTGCAAGTGATGGGAAAGGGTTTGTGTGGTTTCAAACCTCTGTTTGAAAGGGTTTGTTTTGATTTCAAACCTCTGTTTTGAAATCAAGTGGTCCCAGGAAGTTTTGGGAGGCTCTTCAGTTGCCTGGAGTCTGATATTGTACCAGTCCCATCAGAGACTGCTGGTCCTGGCTTGCCTCACTCTCCCTCCTCTGCCTTTGGGAGATGTTGAAGATGGGGTGGCTGAGAGCAGAGAGAGGGAAAATCAAAGGGCTCTGCAGCTTCCCCTCCTTTCCCTCCTCTGATCCACATCCTTGTCAAAGGAAAGTGTGAGAAATGTTGGATGGCACCCAGAGGGGTTCTGAGCTTCCTCCTTCATGGGCAGGCTGGTGTGATCTCCTTTGAAATAGCAGCTGATAGGGACACCTAAAATGAGTCACTCAGGGGACTCCTTTTGGATCCCCATTCCCTCCTGTTTGCTCTGTGGGATATGAGGAGTCAGGGGATGGAGAAAGGGATTTCAGCCATCCCTGCTGGTGTTCAGGGTTGCTCTTGAAACCTGCAGAAGGCTTTGAGGTGTGTAATGCTCATGTGCAGGTCTCCACCAGCCTTACACACAGATCTCTGCAGGGTCAGGACCTGCCTGTTTGCTGGGAGATGCCTTGGAAAGGGGGTGAAAGAAAGTTCAGACCCTCCAGCTATAACTCTTCTTTCCCTCTTAGTGATGCTGATCTGGAGATTATGAACTCATTTTGCAAGCAGTTTTGCATAAAAAAAAAGGAGAGAGAGTTGGAAATGTTCCCTCTGACCTTGAGAAAATGAGAGTTTGATGACATTAGGAAAGCAGCATCTCAAATCTAGAAATATTTCCCTTTTCAGTTGGTCCTTGTTCAGTAAATTGCCATCTTTACTGTGTCATACATGCATCCATTTTCAGTCAGTGAAAGGCAAAAGCACAAATCCCATCACAGGCAGCTGTCCTCCATCCAGATCCTCTGCTGACTGGGAGCAGGAACTCATTTCTTCCTCTCTGCTTAGCCACATTTGATTAAGGATGTTAAAGAGTTTATTACTTCCTAATATCATCTGGGAATGGTTTCCATATGTTGTATTGTTCTCCAGAGTGGGCAGAGCAGCTCCCCAGTGCCAGCAAAGTGGGGTGCAGCATTGCTGAACCCAAATTAGGTTTTGTTTAAGGTTTCAGGAGGAGAAGGTTGCAGGTTGCCTCTCAGAGAAAACTGCATTTAATCCTTGGTTTTCAGACACCTCACAGGATCCTTTCCACTGGGAAATTAAGCAGACTCTCTCCATATCCAGTGCAGCTGTTTGTGGTGTTAAATTAAACTGCTGCTATTGCAGAGAGCCGTGCTGGAGCTGAGCTCTTGCTTAATTGCTTATGGCCATGGATGCCAGCCAAGCAGCAGTCCTGGAGTGGCAAACACTGGAAATCTGACCTGGAAAACAGATGTTTGGGCCAAAGCCAAGGTGGTTTCAGGAAAGGCAGTGGGAGAAAAGAGAGAAAAGCAGGAAACCAGTTATCTGTCTGATTTATTGGGCAGTGTAAAGAAATCCACCCCAGAGCAGAGTGCTCACACGAGGCTGGTACAGCAGTAAACTCTGGTTTTAGCAAGCTTGAGCCAGCCTTTGCAAGGCTTAGGAGGGCAGCTGTTGGTTTATCAGTGCTGACTCTTGCTGTGCCAAACCCACTGTTTGCTTTGCAGCTGGTGGAAAGTTCTCACCTGTTTGCTGGAGGCTGCAGAGCATCTCCTGCAATAAACTGGTTTATGTGGAGTCCCAGCACAAGTCTCTCAGATTTGATACATTGAAGGAATCCATTGAAATTTTAATGGTTTGAGGAATCTGATCAAAACTAAATCTTGCAGTGAAGGTGCTTCATGTGAACAGATCATCCCCAGGTATTCACACTGGCTCTCACAGGAGGGAAATCTCACATTGGTGGTTCCAGCTCAGGAGCTGAGGGTGCCAATTTCTCTCTGTTCCTCTCTCAGGAGCCCAGAGGTCTGCCTGTCTTGGGGATGCAGATGTTGCAGACATCTGGGTCTTGGTGAGATCTATCCCCCTGTGTCTCCACAGAACCTCTTGAGCTTTGAAGTGACCTCTTCTTGTCCCCCTTCTTGAGCTTTGAAGTGACCTCTTCTTGTCCCCCTGTCCTGCCCAAGCAGGGACACCAGGAGCTGCCCTGGATCATGCCCTGATGGCTTTTGAATATTTCAAGAGTGAAGATTCCACGACATCTCTGGGGTACCTGATCAGGAGGTGCTTGATGGCAGAGAGCCAAAATGAAGAGTTGCACTGGAGGGGAGGGAGGGAGGGAACATCCAGCATTTAAGATGAAGGAAAGTTTTAAATGCCACTGCTCAGGGAGCTGATCCACACACCTGAGCAGGTGTCTTGTAGCTCATCCAAGCTGTGATTTTTGGAGCAGTGATAGGAGTATATAGCAAGTGTGAATATAGTATTTCGTATTTAGCTGTTGTGAATACATTGATTTAATTGAAGTGTGATGAATTGCAGCTCAAACATTTAGTCCTAATTTTGTTTCTTTAGTACCTGAGTCAATAGTGCCACCACATTTTACTGCTGAGGAGCCATCAAAAGATCTTTGGATTCTTTTAACAACACCCATGTGCTTAGATGCCCAACACACTGACTAATAATTCTGACTGCCACTCTGAGCTTTTAAAGGGGAATTTGGAAAGTCCTGGTAAGGGAATGCTTAACCCCTTGCACTTCCTCCTGCTCCTGCTTGTGGAACAAGAGGTTCCTGAAGCCAGAGGTGTAGGAATTAGGGATTTGGAAGAGGATCATAATTATTTCTTACCCAGCAGTGACCAGAAATGGTGGAGTATGGTAGAGGCAAAGAGGACATTTCTGTTCACACAATTAAGATGTTTGGGCTGTTATTTTAGTCTTTGACCATCTTTAGCTTTCCACACTGATGCTGCAGAATATACAGCTCCTTGGATTTCACCTCTGCTGCCAGAGACCCTTTGATTTGTTTTTCCTTTTGTCTTTAGACTTCATAGGCTTCTTGTTTTTTGAAACAAAGGAAATGTCTAAGTAATAATACATGTCTGCATTGCACAGAGAGAAAGAGAAAAATATATATTAAAATATATATATGTATAATTTCTTTCCACTGAAGAGATTTTTTCCCTTCTTAATTTGATCAGGTTTCTCTGCTTCTGACAGCTGAGGCAGAACTTTTATCCTTTTCTTGCCATGGAGCACTCACAAAGCACTCACTGTACTTCTCTGCAGTGCCACAGGTCTAGCTGTGCTTGAGGATCTGTACAAATGCAAGTGGCTCTCCAAGGCAGCTTCATCAGGCACTTGGCTAATGTGAAACCCCCTTCAGAGATGCTGGCCTCATCCAGAGGAGAACAGGATTGTCCTGATTGCCTGCATGCAGCCCCACTTGGTGCTCTGCCTTTCCCAGCTTCTGGGACTTTGGAGAAGCTCTGATGTTTTCCTGGTTGAGGGCAATGCCACATGCAGAGATCCATGACCTCGGCATTCCCAGAGATACACAACAGACACGAGTCACAGGACATTTTTCTCTTTCTCTGCCCCATCCTCTCTTCCCCAGACACCTGATGGTTTTCTTCTCTTTTGAGTGCAGTATTCAAGAGAGTTTTTGACTTTTTTGCTGTTTTCCTGAAAACTCAGCCTGGTTGTTGGCTAACACAGCCAGGAGCTCAAACGGGAACGAGAGTCTTCAGATGCTGTTTATTGTATAAATTGGCCTGATGTAGAGTGGTAAATTTAGGGAAACCTTCTGGGAAGGCAAATTCTTTGTCAGAGAACACGGACAGTTGGCTTCATGAGCCATCTGTGTGAGAAAATGTTAGAATGTGAGTGCTCAGTGCTTGTGAATGCTCAGCCAGAAGATTTGGTGTTCCAGTCCCAGCAATAACTGCAGCAGTTTGTCTTTGTTTTATAAAACAGGAGGAAGGAGAAGATCTCATCAGATCAGGATACAAGTGGAATAACAACCTGCCACCTGGCCATGTGCTGACAAAAAGTTATTCTGGGTTTTGTAGCAGCCCCAGACTTTTGTACGAGGGGCTGATGGAAACTCATCACTCCACACTGCTGGGGAAGAGAGAAGACACTGAAGCAAAGGGCTACATCTTGGTTCCTCAAATTCTCCTCTCTCCTTGATGGTTTTGCCTCCTGTGTCCTTGAACAGAGAGCAGGTTTTGAAATCAGCCTGGCCAGAGGAGCAGATATTCATTCAGCTGAAAAAAACCTTTCCATGTGTCCACAATAGTGATGAAAAGAGAAGCCCCTCTCAGAGACTGAACTCATCTGTCAGGAAAATACCATTTGCAGGTAAGAAAATGCTATTCCCAGCAAAACACATGGAACTTCTTCCAAGTGAGGCTAGAGAAGCTTCCCTTTACAAAGATAATTTTTTATGTGTAAAATGCAGAAGAGACTTGGCTGCATCCCACACCACGAGTCATTCATCCTTTTGCTGTTGTGCTTGAACAATGTGTCCTTGTCAGTATATTTGACAGATAACAGCTGGTGATAGCACTGATGGCTTTTAACTCTGGTGGTCCAAGACAGACATCTGCAGCTGAGTTCAAAGTGCCTCTTGCTCCCCATTGACTGGAAGAGAAGCCAGGAATGACAGGCTCAGACAATGAGACAAATGTTGGGTGGTAAATCCCAGTTTTGGGCCAGGATGGTAAAATGATGGGCACTAGCTACAGCAGTTAGTAATTTCTGGTTTCAGTAAATCTTCTCTCTGAAGGCTTTGAAAGACCTTGCAGAGAAAGTTTTGTAGTTTTTCAGCCCAAAGGTTTTGTAGTGTTTCCTGGCACCTTGATTGTATTTGTTTCTGTTTTCAGCTGCTTAAAATAAATCCTGAGGTGCTGTTTTTTCTGGTGGGGTATTTTGTTTCACTCTCTATACAGTGTGGTTCATATGAGCTGAACTTTCTCTTTATAGCTTCACTTGTGAATATGGTTCAGCACCCAGGAATGCCTGAGCTCCTTCCCATGCCATATATAAATAGTGCACAGTTATTTCACAGTTTCATATTCAGCTTGCAGGCTTCCAACAGTATTCCCAAACCCCTCTCTACGCCCACAGCATTCAGGTTCTTGATGTGACTCAACATCAATTACAGCAGAGGTTCATCCCAGGCCAAGCAAGCTCTGATTTGTGACTCCTGTGCATTGTCATCCTCGTTCCCGGCAGTCGGTGTGAAGTGCTCAGGGCTGCTCCTGTGGGTTTTCCCAGCCCTGTGATGAGTTCAGCTCCGTGGTTAAGCCAAGAGCTGAGTTCCAGTACCTTGGGCACGTCCAGCAGTGCTGGCTCAGTCCGTGGAAGGAAGTCAGAGAGGCTCCAGCTGGATGGATAACTAGCGGCCAGCGTCCGCTGCCCGACGGAGATAAGGGGTGCTCAAAACCAGGGGAAGTTTTAGACTCTGTCCCAAGTGTTGCCTGTCTCTTGTTTGGCACAGGACTTGTCATGTCTCCCTTCCTGAGGATTGGTTTGTCCAACTATGACAGTGGCCCTTACCTGCCATCCCAGGGGGAGGTGATTAACCCCTACTGCGCCGTGATGGTTAAAGAAGCCGTGGAGTCAGGTAGGTGGGGAGGGGTTGAGCGTGGATGGGGGCTTCTATAATTCATGTCTGTGCTTTTCTGTGTCATTTCCTCTGTGTGGGCAACTAGAATGAACCATAAAATAGGTTGGCTTGGAAGAGACCTCAGAGATCATCCATTTCCAACCCCACTTTATAAAGATTGGTGAAGCCCTTTGTGCGTCCCAGCACAGCGCAAGTTTGGGTTTGGTGTGGTCTGCAAGGCAATCTGATTTTAAGATGGTGCCAAGCAAATCTGTATCTCCAATTTGAGGATATTACCAGCTGCATTACAAGCCCCAGCATGTGACAGAGCAGATGAGCCGAGCTGTATTTGGTTTCACCCTTCCAAGACCAGTTGTTGGTTTGTCAGTGGGACTCCAGACAGGTGGAATCTGAGTGCGCTAAAATATTCTGGCAGGGCCATCTTTGTTAATCGCTTTTTTGGGGAAAACTGACAGACCCAGCCACTTCCATAATTAAAAAAAAAAAAAAAAAAAAAGGTACTCAGCCCAGTCTCTGCAGAAATAGTTAATTTATTTGTGTAATTGCTGTGCTGTGTAAAAGGTTTGAAAATGAAACTTCCTGAGAAGCTGTTTGCTGTGTCTGGATCTATGGATTGTTGCACATTTATCCTGATTGAGCAACACTGATGGAAAATGTTTTCCTCCTTTGGAAAACATTTATTCTATGTCTTATGCATGAAAATAATTCCAGTGAAAGGATGAAAAGTTCTCCAGTTGTGCTTTTGAAGAATCATGAAGAGCAAGACCTTCAGTGTTAGGGAGTTACTCATATTGGCTGATATTTAGCTTAAATCTTTGATAAATTTCTAATTTGACTGCTGTGATTCTTTGAAAAATAAAATCCACTTAGAAATCCCTATTTATTGAGAATCCCCATGACTGTAATCCCCAGAGGATCTTAAAGTAGTTTTAAAAAATTAGAATTTTAAAATAGTTCAGTATTTCACTGGGGTTCATTTTTTGTTTAAGAGTCAGCATTTATCACATTGAACTTTGTCTTGCCTTAAATGATACTTCAAATAATAATGGAAGATGTGGTGAATAGTAAATTCAAAAGGAAAGAAAATACTGCATGACAAGATATCCCTAAGATCTCACTTTTATCAGAAAATACATTCTATTTTAGCTCTGTGCAGAGCTTGGCTGTTTGCTTTAATGAGGCTTTTGAAAGCCATAACTCAAATTGAAATCTGTGTCAGTTTAAAAGTGAATAAAATCAACTTGGTCAGAACAGACCTATATTTATTTGTCTGACAGAGAACTGAAAGTGTTTTCTGGTATCCAACAAACACAAAAGTATTTTCTAAGGGATATAATTCTACTGCTCCTCGGAGTCAGTAATCATTATAGTAATTATATTTATTTTAATTATTACTGTAATAATTATAACTAATTTTTATATTATTATTATTATAATAAATCCTCTACCAACAAGAAATAAAAAAATGTGTTTGAGGGAACTTTTCTCCATTAGTGAGGACTGAGTGCAGGCAAGTGACTTTCTGCTATTAGGAGATTTCTGTTTGCTGGGATGTAATTTCATCTGGCGGTGGCTCAGAGCATGGTGGGACAGCCAGAGGCACTCATCTCATCAGTGAACCTCCTGGGACTGCTCCACCTCATCCTCCCCTCCCACGGTGGGCTGAAGCACCTGTGGGAGGTGTTAATCTGCTGGAGGGTGTTTAAATGTGTGGATGGACACCTTTACCTTAAGGGCACTGAGGAAAGTGAGGCCACCATGGAATCCATGCACCCTGTAATTCCCAGGTAGTGATGTGTGAGCAATCCCAGCCTGAGGAACACATCCATGAGGAGTGAATCACACCCTGGAAAAGCTCCCCCCTGACCACACAGACCACTCAGAGGTCTCTGTCTGACGTGCAGGGAGATGAGCCTGACTCCAAATTCCAGGAATGCTCACCATCCCAAGGAGCTGTCATGCTCTAACAGGCTCCAAGAAGGCAAAAGGTCTCCAGACAACCATTAACTACGTGTATTTGAGGTAGAATCATGGAATCATTAAGATGGGGAAAGACCTCCAATAACGTCAAGTCCAGATGTTAATCCAATGCTGCCAGTTCCACCACTAAACTGTGTCTTACCCCTGCTTCATGATCATTTTTCTTTTGGTCATTATTTGCTCTCCAGCTCCTTGGTTTGACAAAGCACTTGCTATTCATTTGTAATGGGTTAAAAATAATATATATATATATACATATATATATAGCTGATTTACAAATTTTGGCTAAAATTTTGGCATGACCAAGGAGTAGGAGTGGACCAGCTGCACAGCCAGTGAGAGATGCAAATCATCCTGGCCTTGTGCACTGACACTTGGCCATGAAGAAGTTTTTTAGGGCAGAAATGATTGCTGAGCAGGGCAGGACATGCCTACATGTTGAAGGCCAAGGAACAACCTGGTCTAGTGGAAGTTGTCCCTGCCCATGGCAGGGGGATGGAACTGGAGAGTTTTTTAAGGTCTCTTCCGACCTAAACCATTCCGTGCTAAACATAGAACTGGCAAAGTGTGGGGTTTTTTGGTTTTGTTTTTGTTTGTTTGGTTGGCTGGGTTTTACAAACAGAACAGTGGTAGATGATAAATGTGTTTCCAAAAACAGGGAATTTGGGAGTTTGGGTTCATGCCAAAGGCTGTCCCTTGTCAACCAGCCATAATAAAAAGGTCATTGGTCCCCAGGAATCTGAGAGTGTTGAACATCCTCTGTGGACACAGGGATGTCGCAACAAGACCACAGTGAAGAATTTCAGAAGTTCTGGATAGATCTTGGGCAGCCTGTTACATTTTTCCACTTGCTTATTTTGTAAAAGAACCTTGTCACATTATAATGCAATCTGAAAAAAAAAAAAAAGCAACCAAAAAAAAACCTGAAAAACAAACCACACCTCTGTACAGTTGGAGGTGCTACAGCAATTTATAACTGATGACAAAATATTTCAGAAATTATGTGTGCCTCTGAGATATAAAAAGAGTCTGCCCTTTAGAAGTGGCTTCTGCCTTCACAAGCCACCTGGCCGGGTGCCATTTTGCCACCTGCCTTGGTGACATTTGCTTCATGAAGGCTCCTGCTCCGTGTTTGAACTCAGCAAAGCCTCCAGGAAAAGCTCTCCCAGCCACAGTGGAAGCTGCTCCCCGGGAAAGACAGTTGCAATTTCATTTTTCAGGAGCCTGGGGTTAGATTAATCCCTGGCAGAATTCCACAGCCGTCAGCGGGACGCACCGGGGGTGACTGTCTGATCCCGTATATTGGGCAGTTCATTCACATCCCAGGGCTTGTTTATTTAAGCCTGGTGTCCTGGAGTGCAACACAAATGAAAGCACTTGTTTTGCAAGTGCTGTGTTTCACATCTGTGGCTTTTTCACTGATGCAGCAAAGAAATGATGGTCCTTTACTGAGATTTCTGTTTTCCGGGATGCTGGAAAGTTTATGTCTCATTTTTGTCTCGGATTTTTTGTGAATTAGTCCTCTCATTTAGGGAAAATTTTTCTTCAGCATGTGTTACCTTCCAGCTGCATGTTTTTTTTCTATCTGGAATTATTTGAAATAGCAGCAGGGTCTTTAGACAGGGGTCAGGTCTGCTGCTTTTTTCCTCTTATTCCTTCAGCTTCAGCATTTGATGGGTTGAATATTTGCAAAGAGTAAGTGTGCTAGAGAATTTACCTTGAGTAAGCATCCAAGACTTTTACAGGGCTGTATGAAGTAAAACTGGCTCTGTGAGATAAATAAATCTGGCTGAGACTCTTTTCAGAGAGACCAGTTAGAGCGAACCCTCTGCAAACCTCAGAGATGCCCATTTTTTTACCCATCACCATATTAAGATGCTGTGAAGGAAGAGGAATTAAAGCACTAGGGAAAGTTTGTTTCATTGAAAACTCTACATCCCTGTGGGTTAGTTACAGGTCTGCAAGACTGTTCATGCTTTAACATCCCTTAGCTGGCTCCTGGGCTGGACATTAATCCAAAGAGCACCCAGATTTTGGGGGCTTTGAAGCAAACCTGTCTCATTTTGCAGTGCCCTGGGACAGGTGATAAACAAAGTAGTTGTGTGGGATGGGATTGACCTGATTAGAAGAGGGTGTTTATGGTGTTGGGGTCAGCATTAGAGATAGATGTCCCCAGCAGAACTGATGGGGTCAAGGGTGGAAATTACATTTTTAGGGTAAATGTCTGTATTTGGTCTCATGAACTGCCCTCACTGCATGGATTTGTGTTCTCCCTCTTGACAGAGAATGGCCAAGTGTATGTGCAGAAGAAGCCCACCATGTACCCACCCTGGAACAGCACTTTTGATGCCCACATCAACAATGGCCGGGTCATGCACATCGTGGTCAAGGACAAAAGTGCTGAAATGGTCTCAGAGACCACAGTGGAGCTCAAGGTGCTGGCAGAGAGGTGCAAAAAGAGCAATGGGAAGACAGAGATATGGGTGAGCATCACTCTCTTCTCCTGCAGGATGTGCTGGGGAGCTGGGGCAGGGTAAGGGGAGGTGTCCTTGTGTCCATGCCAGGCAGCACAGTGGGGACTGGCTGGAATAATGTTTGGAGGCTACTTGGGTGTGACTTGAGGGACAGACTTGTCAAAAAAGAAGAGCTTGGCACTTTTATTTTAATTGAAACCTGCCCTGTGCTAGTGAGGATCCTGCTTCAGGTGAGCTGTGCCCACGGATTAATCTTTGCTGAGGAAACCCACTGGGAACAAATGTTAGTATGACTGGCTGAACATGAGTTATTTTATGTTCTCTGGGGAAACAGCTTTAAAAATTTTATCTGATATCAAGCAGCTGATTCACAGCTGCCTGAGTTCAGAGTTATGTCAGAGCAACTCCTTAAAAATCACTGAAGTTATGGTGGCGTAAATTTGAACAGTCTTCACAAGAATGCTGAATGTAAGGTTCTGTTCCCTGCTAGTCCAAGCAAGAAAGATCCTGGCAGAAATCATTAAAATACAGTATCCATCTTATACATAGTCCAGTGGATGCAGATTTCCAAAGGCACTTATGGATTGTGAGTCAGGTAGGTAGGAATTGTCAAGTCCAGATGGAAGGCCCCAAAAAATGCCTGAATCACACAGAATGACTGGGTTGGAAGAGACCTTCAGGATCATCGAGTCCAACCCAGCCCCGACACCTCAACTGGACCATGGCACCACAATAATGAGCTTGTAGCATCCCTCAGGTTGACTGTAAAGGAGTTAGACTTGCAGAACTGAGTGCCTGAAAGATTTCAGCATCACCTGTCTGAAGCTGCCTGGGTTTTTTGAACTGCTTCCACTTTCCCCTTGCAGGATCCATTGGGAACAAGTTTTCTCTGTAGATAGTGGTGGTCCTAATTTGGTGTCAGAAAAGATGCCTACATCTTCTGTGGTTTAATCATATTCATCTCTCCTATCATGCTTCTCTGAGTGTTTGATATGAGGTGATCCAGCCTCCTCTCTCTGTAGCTGCTCCTACCCTACCTTGCTGCCTCACATGGGTATGAGCAACCTGAAAATTAGCATTCATTGCTATTCATCAGTTCCCAGTGGGAAAAGGAGATCACTTGAAAGTCATCTGAAAAGATTTTTCCTTCTCTGAGTGACTGTTTAATGGACTTTTTTTCTTGTTTTTCACTTATCTCAACCAGCTAGAACTGAAGCCTCAAGGGCGAATGCTGATGAATGCAAGATACTTCCTGGAAATCAGTGGCAAGTGATTCTGTTTCTTAATTTATGGCTGTGATTTCTGGGCTCTGGGGCAGACATGGTGTCTTCATTAAAAGCAATGCCTATGTTATTACTGACTGATCCATGACAACAAACATTAACTGCTTGAAACGAAAACTCCAGAAAAGTGATTTTTATTGCGTGGTGACTATTCTTCTGCGATTTGCAAGGCAGATTTTTTGGCTGGTTTGCCACTAAATGGCAGATATTCCCATTATGCTAAACAAGACAGAACAGATACATAAGGAGGCAGCTCCCTCTGAAATAATTCTGCTTTATGTACTGCAAGAAATTCATGGAGGGGCTGGAGCATGTCCAGAGAAGGGAACAGAGCTGGGGAAGGGTCTGGAGCAGCAGGAGGAGCTGAGGGAGCTGGGAAGGGGCTCAGCCTGGAGCAAAGGAGGCTCAGGGGGGCCCTTGTGGCTCTGCACAGCCCCTGCCAGGAGGGGACAGCCAGGGGGTGTCAGGCTCTGATCCCAGGGAACAGGGACAGGAGGAGAGGGAACAGCCTCAGGGAACAGACTCAGGTTGGCTATTAAGGAAAAATTCTTGTAGAAAGGGCTGCATGCTTCTCTGTTGAAGGAAATGGGTTTAATTCAAATGCTTGGTCTTATTCTCCCATCTTTGTTGCCAGAATTCTCATACCCTCAGGTGCAGGGTGTAGCTGTGAGGTGCAGATATCTGGAAGGCTCTTCCAATGATAGAGACAGAGAATCACTGAAAGCAGCCATGGCCATGCTGATATTTTCTTAACCATCCCTACCTTTAATGTGGACTGGACTGCTGTTTGTGTGTTAAAAGGGGTTAGGAAGGCCAAGCATAGAAAATGCAAGTTGTGCTTCTCTAACAAATATCAAGATCTGCATCAGATCACACAGGGAGCCAGTTCCTACAGGTTACCTGTGTGACTCACTGTGCAGTGCAGGAGTGAAACTAAGCAGAGATTGATTTTCTATGTGAATTTCAGATTTGTAGGCACAAGCACATGTAGAAGTGCACGTGAAGTCAGAATTGGTTTGTTTGCTGTCCTAAAAAGTTTAAATAACTGTGAGTAACAGCAAGGGCACAGCAAACAGCAAGGCAAGTGTTGACATGGAAAAATAACAAGAAGAATATCCTGGGACATAAATATCTGCTTACTGACAAATGTATATGCACACTGAAAAGATTCTGTTAAATACCCATAAATATATATATATACAGACATGTGTTTGTGTCCATATATCAGTAATTATTTTATGTAATTTCATCCTTTTAGGACATGCTTCTTTAGTGCAGTACAAAGTCAAAATTTTATGTTTAAATTACCTCTCCTTGGGAAATTTTTGTTCTAGTTTTCAAGAGCAGTGTTATGAATATTAAGAGAGCTCAGTGTCCCAAGTCTAAAGTCATTTCAGTGTAGGAATGGTGGATAAAAGCCATCCAAATGAGACTTTTGTGGGTTTCATAAAATGATATTTCTTGGAGTATTCGTTGCCATGAGTGAATCATTAGCTTCAGTCATGTAGTATTTGGGCAATTTGCATTTTCTGAAGGCACCTGATCAGGACAAGGTACACTTAAATACCTTTCCTCTCCTCCCAGATGCAAAGGACCTGGCTGACTGTGAGACTGAAAGCTTCTTCTCCTTGCACCAGCGCAGGGGAGCCATCAAACAGGCCAAAATCCACAATGTCAAGTGCCACGAGTTCACAGCCACCTTCTTTCCACAGCCCACCTTCTGCTCTGTGTGCCACGAGTTTGTCTGGTAAATGCAAAAGGATCTGGGCTTCTTCTCCTTTTCACCCCAGGAACCCTTCCTGGTGTCACTGGGCACTTGGGAATGTGGCTTAGTGTTGGACATAGAAATGGGCAACATTTGGGCAACATGGGCAAGATCTGGGTTAATGGTTGGACTGGATGATTTCAAAGGTCTTTTCTGGATGATTTTAAAGGTCTTTTCCAACCTCAAAGGTTCCATGATTCCCTGTTAAGTATCTGTGCTCCTCCTGTAAGACCCTTGGCATCTTACGTGTGGAGTTATTGCGTCACTTTAAGGATGTGGTTTGCAGTTGTAATTCCAGCTGTGAAAAATTCCCCTCACTTTTTAATTTATTTTTTACAAATATTTTTTGGGTTTGGCAAAATGCACAGGTATTTCTCCTCGGTCCAGTTTTCTGTTTGGGATATTATGAAATTCAGGATGTGGATGTGTGCTGAAAAGGCTGTGAGAACCATAGAGAATCACTCCACCATTAGATTAAATACGGATAATGAAATTAAATAATCTCTACAAAGAGTGATAAAAAGCAAAGCTCCTTCTTTGATAATTATTGCTCTCCTTTCTTCTACTGAGGCTTTCAGACAACTCAGGATTAACCACTGCTCTGTTCATTTCAGGGGTCTGAATAAACAAGGCTATCAATGCAGACGTAAGAAACTTTCTTTTGTTTTCTTATTGTCATTATTTACTTAACCTTTTCTTAAGAAATTTCTTTATTAATGCCATGACACCCTTGCTGTTGCAGAATGTAACGCTGCCATTCATAAGAAGTGCATTGATAAAGTAATAGCCAAGTGTACAGGATCAGCAATCAATAGCAGAGAAACAATGGTAGGTTGTATTACTATTATTATTTGTTATTTTATTTTATTTTATTTTATTATTATGATTCCCTTTAAAAAGTCTTGAGTGTCATTCAGATCTCTCCTACACCACTGCAAAGCAACTTCTGATGAAGCAAAAGGACCTACTAAGGACTCTGTGACCTCATCTGTGCCCTTTGCTTTTTATGTTCCCAGTGATTTCATTACCTCCTACTTAAGATTTACTCAAATGCAGCTGCAGAATAAGCAGTTGCTGAATCAGAACTGACATTTTTCTAATGCATAAAGTATAACTCAGAGGGAAGTCATGGACACAAGGTGGAGATTTACTGAGAAAACTCTGCACTATCCAATGTTAGGCTGGACATGAGGCTGAATTTTCAGATTTGTGCCTGAACAAATCTGTGCTTTTGTTATCTGAAACAGTCAGTGGGAGATCTGATGTCTCTGCTGTTATTTGCTTTGTTTTTCTCATGCCAGTTTATTCTAAAATTTTCTTTTTGGTAGGCAAAACCAGATCTTAAACTCCTGATAGGACTATTCCCTTCACTTTGTGTCCTACAACATCTGTTTACTCTCAGTCCCACCCTGGCTCCTGTTCTCCTACAATTTTTATAGATGAGATTGCTCTCCCTTCTCTTCTGACATCTCCAGGGTAGATGTAACCAACTTTGTCATCACCTTTCATACTAAAAGAATTACAACAGGCTCTTCCAAGGAGTGATTCATGACAACAAATGTAGACATCCATTGCAGGATGTGGTGAATGATTTTTAAAAGTACCAATGTTTTCCCACTGAGCATTAGGGGAGGCTGGGAATGTTAATGAGGCACAAGCTGTTTTTTGGTCAAGGCCAGGGGTGAAATAACCCAATTCCCTCTGAATAGCAGTCACTATGTATCAAAATTTGTGTGCCTGACAAACAATTTCTGCTTGGCAGTCACACCAAGGATAAAAGAGCAGTAGACAAACCAACTTCTGTGGCACACGTTTGGTTTTCCACATGGAGCCGAGGTGGAAATGAGGAGTGGATTTTCAGCCTGGCTTTTGTCTTGCAGTTCCACAAGGAGAGGTTCAAGATCGACATGCCCCACCGCTTCAAAGTGTACAACTACAAGAGCCCCACCTTCTGTGAGCACTGTGGCACCCTCCTCTGGGGGCTGGCACGGCAGGGGCTGAAGTGTGACGGTGAGTCCCCGGCCAGGGTGGCACCAGCTGAGCGTGGCAGGGGTTGTTGTCTTTGGAGGGTGGCAGTCTGAAAATCCAAACTCCGTTTATCGCCCTTCTCTGCAAAACCAGTATGAGGTGACACCCTCTCGGGTTTCTGTGGTTGAGATGACCCCTGAGGTATTAAAAGTCTTTTTTCCCAGCCCCACGACTGAAGAAGAAGTCGAGATTCCTTGGTTCTGCTTTTCAGGGTTGTTTATTTTCCCTTATCTATGACATTCTTTCTCTGACCTGCTGAGGTCTGTCCAGCAGGTTGGGTTGTGGCACAGTCCCTGCCCTTGGGGTGGTGTTGGCTTTTTATACTAAGAACTACCTGTACTTTATTTACAATAATTTTCCAATACCTATCACCTGTGTTAGACAGCCTGGCTCTACTCTAAACCAGTCCAGAAGTGTCACCATCACAGCAGAAGATGGAGGACAAGAAGAAGGAGAAGAAGGAGAAGACATGCCCAGATTCCTCCATCTTGCCTCCTGAACCCCCATTCTAAATCCCCAAAATTCTACTTTTTCACCCTGTGACAAATAACTATCATTCTACTCAAACCCTTGTGGTTTGTAACTCCTCACACAAAGTTGGGAATTGTTTCCATGGGCTAAAATCGAAGGCACAGGTGTCTGTGACTCTGTGCCAAGGTCTCTGAGCCCCTGCCAGGGTCTGGAATCACCCAGGGCAGCCAGAACAATGTCCTGGGTCCTGCCAGCACCCAGGAGGGTGAAGGAGTGGTCTACAGGACTGTCCTTCAAGGAGGATCATTCTTCAAGAATGAGGACAATTGTCCATGTGCTGAGAGATAGTTGATCCATCAGGATGATGATTTGCTTCCCAAAGAGACAAAGAGCATCACAGTGACACTGTTCATCCCCCCAAATCACCCCCAGTGTGAACTTGCAAGCTCTATTTCCACTGTCAGACCCAAGACATTTCACTGTCTTCATCATCCCAAAGCAGTGGGAGGATCCTGTTTATCTCTGAGATGATGGCTTGTAGTTTTAGTAGCCTGAACCTGCAGAGGCTGATGGATGTGGAAATGCAACCCCTGGCCAGAGGAAAATACTAAAATATTCTCCATAGGGAACAAAAAAAACTACCTGAGTACCATCTCAAGGACTCTTCAGGTGGCTGATCTCTGTCCCTGGCCAACACCTGCTCCTGCCCACCCCTTTACAGCCTTCATTGTCCTCGTGTTCTCTCTTTCAGCATGTGGCATGAACGTCCACCACAAGTGCCAGGCAAAAGTAGCAAATCTTTGTGGAGTGAACCAGAAACTGATGGCTGAAGCTCTGGCAATGATAGAGAGCACTCAGCAGGTAAATAGTCGAAGCATTTTTAGATGCTCTTCTAGATTTTGGCTTTTGTGAGTCACACTCAAGAAGTCACGGTGCTGTTCATAAGCTTGGCACGTGATTTTGGCTCAAAAATTTGCTGGTTTCTGTGCCCCAGGCTCGCTGCCAGCGCGACAGTGAACAGATCTCCAGGGATGGACCTCTGGAAATCGGCTTCCCTGTTCCTGTGAAGGATGTGACACCACTTCAGGCCCTACCAGCATCAGGGAAAAAAGGTAATTCCTCCTGGTGATACAGGGCAGAGCTTTGTTGTTGTTTGGTTGGTACCTGGTGAGTTGGAGGTGACACGAGTGGGGAATTTATTGCCAAGCTCTAAACAGGATATTTGGAATCCTTCTGATCGCCATGGCCAATTTTCTTTCTGATTTCATATTTCTGGGTGGAGGTTGAATTCCAGTAGCTTTGAAAACCACTGGTAGACCTCCACTTCACTCACTAGGAGCTGATCTAGGTGTCACAGCCCTCTGCGGTACAAGAACAGATGTTTAGGAGGTAAATGAGAGACTGACTGTGCCCTTTGGACCCCAAGGAGAAATAAATGATGTCCCCATCTGTGTTTATTTGTGTTCTGTTCTGCAAGTAGAACTGACTGTGCTGATGTGAAACAGTAAAGCCTCAGGTGGTTTCACATCTGTTTCATATGTGGGTCAGTTTGCTGAGTAGTGTTCAGTGTTTTAGAGCAGTTACAGCAACAGGATAAATCCAGAGGGACAAAATCTCTTACAAGTTCTTATAAATTCAGGTCAGTGGAGTATTGGAAAAAGCTCAGAGTGATTCCACTCCAGGCTGGCTGGAATGGTTGATCTGGAATGCTTCACATCCAGAGCAGGAGCACAGTACGAAAATGCCACCCCACCTTTTCATCTAGCTTTGCCTAGGGTTTTGAAGAGACCTTGAAAAATGAAACTGCATCATAATGGCAAGCAGCAAGATGGACTGGAGAAGACAAGTGGCCAGGAATTAAGGATTTTGTGCCATAAAACAGAAAGATGAAGGAGTTTGTAAATTTTAAAAAAGCTACTGAAGAAGATGCAGTTTCCTCTGGAGTAAAGTTTCCTCTGGAGAGAAAGCAGTGTGGGAGCAGACCAACTACTCAGAGATGGCCACCACACTTCCATTTGTCTAAAATACCCTTTTAAACCTCTAAGCAGAATACCTGTGAGTGTTCTGGGGATTTTCTGCTCCTGTCCAGGGGTTTATTTGAGTGCTTTGATGTGTGTTGCAGAGCCACAGGGCATCTCCTGGGAGACTCCAGTGGAGGGCACAGTGAAGGGAGAATCTCTCATAGAGTCAGACTTGGGAGAACAGTCCCAGGAACAGCAGGAGCACCAAGTGCAGTTAAAACTGACCATTGAAGACTTTGTCCTGCACAAGATGCTGGGGAAGGGCAGTTTTGGCAAGGTAAGCATTGGCACTGGGACACCACTGTGTGCATTTGCATTTAGTGCTTTGTGTGGCACTGAATAACATCTGCTTTGAAGGGACACTTAGGGAAAAACATGGAATGGAATCATTTGGTTGGAATGAATGGAATCATTCAGGTGGGAAAAGACCCCCAAGGTTTTTGCATCCAACTGCTAACCCAGCACTGCCAAGTCCACCACTGTGTCCCCAGGTGCCACATCCACGTGTTTTTTGAACATTTTCAGGGATGGTGACTCCACCACTTCCTTGGGCAGCCCCTTCAATGCCTGAGCACTCTTCCAGTGAAGAATTTTTTTCTAATATCCCATCTCAACCTCCCCTGGAACAACTTGAGGCCATTTCCTCTTGTCCTGTCCCTGTTCCCTGGGGTCAGAGCCTGACCCTCCCTGGCTGTCCCCTCCTGTCAGGAGTTGGGCAGAGCCACAAGGTCCCCCCTGAGCCTCCTTTGCTCCAGACTGAGCTCCTTCCCAGCTCCCTCAGCCCCTTCTGGTGTTCCAGCCCCTTGCCCAGCTTCATTCCCTTCTCTGGACACACTCCAGCCCCTCAGTGTCTTTCTTGTAGTGATGGACCCAGAACTGAATATAGGATTTGAGGTGTGGCCTCACCAGTGCCCAGTACAGGTCACTGCCCTGGTCCTGCTGCCACACAATGGTTGTTAAATCTCCAAGTCTTCAAAGAATCCTTGCCCTGGCATGGCTGAATCCTGAACTCCATCTTCTCCTCACCTTGTCCTTCTCCCTGTCCCATTAGTTGCTCTCTCATGACAGGACAGGAATGCCCCAGGCAGGGTTTCAATTTCCCCTTCTGTGCAGGTTGATGGATCCAGGATATCCCCAGAGAGCTGGTGGGAGAGGTCTGTGTGCTCTCCCTCTTCACAGGGAGGTGGAAGCATGAGCTGGGAAGCTGAGTGTGGATCAGCTCTGCTCTCCAGAGCAGCAGGTCCCAGCTGGGAACAGTAGCTGCTCTTTCCAGCTCTGATCTGTGCTGCAGCCCAAAGCAAATTTTGCTGCAGCCAAGAATTTGTGCTTTTGAAACAAGAACCACCTGTTTTCAGTGGGTTCTTTAATCCTGGTGAATTGTGGATTGTTCTTCCCCATTGCAGGGGACTCGTGTTACTCAGTGCCAGCACAGAGCTGAGAGAAGCAATTTCAGAGGGACTCCCCATTGTGTTTTCACAGCCAATAAGGAGGAGTATGGATCACATTGCCCCCATCCCACATCTTTCCAAGGGGGAAACTTGACAAAGGGCTGCTTTTTGTCTGCTAAATGATCTGGAGCAATTCTGCAGCCAGTTCCTCAACTGGTGAAATATTTCCTGTGTTGGCCTTTCATACTAGAAAGTAATAGAATCATAAAATGGTTTGGGTTGAAAGGGACCTTAAAGACCATCTAGCTCCAACTCAATGGACAGGGAAATTTTCCACTAGAAAGTGTTGTGTCCACTTGTCATGTCCACAGTTTGCATGGGAGCCATGTGAGAGCTGAGGCATCTCACAGCTAAATCAGAGTACCCCAAACCAACATTCCAGACTAACCTGAAATCAAGAGTGTGGATATAATATAGAAACATTTTTATTGGAAAGAAAGGATCTGTGGAGGTCTTCTTATCTAAACCATTCCTCAAAACAGGTCTCATGAGATGAGGTTGCTCAGGTGCTCATCTATTCAAGTCCTGAATGCCTCCATTGAAGCACATTCTGTACCTTGTTCTAACCCTCATGCTGACATGGACTCTGCAGGCTTCTGCATCTCTCTGAAGTGCACACTGTGGGTGTGGAGAGGATGGGCCATTTTGTGCCTTTCTGCAACAAAAACTCACCCACGAGTTTCCTGTGCTGGTGTCGCTCCTGGTGCCCTCATTTGCTTGGAGAGAGATTCACTTCCCCATAGAGGGGACAGGGTGTGCACATCTCAGTGCCTGAGGGGCCTCTCCAGCTCTGTGTGATCCTGGGAGGCTGAGGGGCAGATCCATGAGGAGATCTCCCACCACCCTCTCTGGATGTGGTCTGGCATCGCTTCCCTGCTCCTTGGAAGCCACAGCACAGGTCACAAATGCAGCACATCCATTCCCCAGGAGAGCAGTGCCCAGCACAAACATGAGGGTAAAAAGGGTGCCTGCAGCATCAGCACTGTGAGCATTTCTGTCATTCAGTGCAGAGACAGAGGGAGGCTCTACTCTCTGTCTGGTGCTACAAAGTGAAATGCAGCAGTAGCCAAAAGGGTAAATAAAACTTTTGTCAGGGCTAAAACATGTCTGAGCTTACTCAGTAAATAGTGTCTGGCAGAGAACTTCAAAGACCTCTTTGAAGAGGTCTTTAAATAAATCTTACACATTTATTCAGTCTATAGAAACAGGGTCAGCAGGCTGTTAGTGTGAAGATCAGGACTGTCACTGCCTTCCAGGAGAGACTTCTTTGCTCTGTGGTCTCTAGAAAACCCTTCTCTACTGCTCTGGGTTTCATTTTCCCTGCCTATAAAAATAGACAGAGGTTGTAACTCCTCTGGGAGGTGTTTTCCTATTCCCAGGGAAGAACTCCTGCAAAAGCACAGGGGACCCAGCCTGTGTGCTCAGACCTGAAAACTGAGAGGAAGGAGAGAAAGACATCTGATACAAAACCAGTCTAATTACTGGTGGACATCTTTTTCCACCTGCTGAAGATCTGGTGCAGGGTATTTGCATTTCAAATGCTGACAAAGCAATATTCTGCGTTTTATTATTTGAAGTCAGAAAACAGGAAATGTATCTCAGGAGCATTTGCATGAGGATGGTTTCTGTCATCAGAGGTGTTTGGCTCTCTGGAATGTCCTGTCCATCCAGGCATGTAGGACCCTTCCTCTGTAATTGCCAAGAACTTCCCATCCTTCTCCAGGGCTCAACTTCATAAAACTATTCTGGGTGTGGGGAGCAAACTCAAAGTCCCTAATGGCAGAATGGGGTCTTAAGCATCAAGGTTTTTAAGGTGTACCCCAGTGAATTCCCAGGAGCTCAGCTCCCAGCCTCACATGGCTGTTCTGAGAGGAGATAATCCCTCTTCCTGAGCAGCTGTTTCCATTTCAGGTGTTCCTGGCTGAGCTGAAGAGCACAGACCAGTATTTTGCTGTGAAAGCCCTGAAGAAGGACGTGGTGCTGATGGATGATGACGTTGAGTGCACGATGGTGGAGAAGAGAGTCCTCTCCTTGGCTTGGGAGCACCCATTCCTCACTCATGTCTTCTGCACGTTCCAGACCAAGGTAAGACAAGCATCTGCCACCTTCTTCCACAGGCTGAGGATGCTTTACTGAAATACAGATGCTTGGTGAAGGGCTTGAGCCTGTTGGGGTCTACTTGGGACATGAAGTGGTGCTCAGGGAAGGGATCTTCAGATTAAGCACTTGGTAAATGGCTCCAGGAATTTAATCTATTTTCCCCATATCATTCTGGGGATAGGATGGTGTATTTGAGGATTATGGCATCCAAGAGTCATTGAGGTAAAATCTGCTGTTAAAATCTGGTACCCTGGGCCAAGGATGTGCCAAGGCCACAGCCAGGGTGAGGATGTGTCCACACTGATGTGTTATCTGAGCCTCTTGGCCCATGGAGCCTGGTGCTGCAGCTAGCCTGGATCAAAGCCAAGCCAAGAAACCCTGGTTTTGGAGGATAAACCTGCTGTCATTCACTTATTTGCCCCCAGATGTTGGTAAATGGCAGCAGACACTGATGGTTCTGCAGTTCAGAGTTCCTGAAATCTCACTTGTGACTCCAAACCGACAACTGAAGTGACATTTAAGTAATCCACATATTTCCATGGTCCTACATGCCAACAACTGCTCAGCTTCCCAGAGCCACAACCAATAGCCTTAACACCAAAGCACACACAAGGCATAGAAAGAAACCATGGAAGTTTGGGGGTTTGTCTTCGTCCAACCTACTCAAACCATTCCTGAGAGATGGTTGATATCTCTTAGCTCAAATTCAGAGCAGCACTTGCTCATGGCTGTTTGCTCAGGGTTTTGTTTGGATGCTCCCAGTCCCTGCTCAGTGCCAGATTTGGTGGCACAAGGCCCTGCTCAGTGTAAGGTTAGGACCTGCCCATTGGGAGGTTCTTCTGCAGGGTCAGGAGAAACAAATACAACCTCTGTGGTACATCCCAGTCATCTGGGGGATGTGGCACCTGTTTAAAGACAGGTTAAATTTATAACAGAGAACATCTGGGAACTGCTGTAGGTGATGTGACACTGAGCCCAGGCATTCATGTTTAACCCCTTGAGGACTGACAGTGGAATAATGTGTCCTGGGATGGCATCCTTGCCTGGCAAGGAAAGGAATTAACTCCCTACTTGAGGAGGGCTGGTTTTCAGAGGAAAATATAAATGCCACAACTCCAAAAGCAAAGATCAAGATTTAACTGAAGAGATAAAACATTCACAACAATCACAGCTCTGTGAGGGAGCTTTTACTCCAGGGATTGCTGCCTGTATCTCCAGAGGGATGCTGACTGAAGCCAGCAGCAGAACCATGTTGTCTGTGCTCCAGCCTGGTCTGGGAGCTGGAGGTTGTGGTGGTGTTCACAGGGGTCTTAGGATGAGGGAAGAGATGAGGATCTGACTCCATGTTTCAGAAGGCTGATTTATTATTTTATGATATATATTATATTAAAACTATACTAAAAGAATAGAAGAAAGGATTTCATCAGAAGGCTGGCTAAGAATAGAATAGGAATGAATAACAAAGGCTTGTGATTGACCAAGACAGTCTGGACTGCTGGGCTGTGATTGGCCATTAATTAGAAACAACCACATGAGCCCAATCCCAGATGCACCTGTTGCATTCCACAGCAGCAGATAACCATTGGTTACATTTTGTTCCTGATGCCTCTCAGCTTCTCAGGAGGAAAAATCCTAAGGAAAGGATTTTTCATAAAAGATGTCTGTGACAGTAGGTTCAGGATGGTACAGCAGGGACAGTCTGCAGCTCTGGGCTCAGGCATGCAAGTGTCCCCTTCCCTCATGAGACCACGGGAAGAAGAGGAGAGGCCAAATGGAGTCATGTCAGGATCCAGGTGGGATTTACTGACTGTTTAAGGGGAAAAAGTGAAGGATGGGAAAGCAATGAGTGCCTGAAAAATTCACGTGTTCCAGGCTCAAAAAGCCAGATGATTTTTTTTCAACACTTCAGGGCAGCAGGACAGAATTGCCCTCCTGTCATGGAGAAAGAGTCCCCATCCAATCTCATCCCAAGCCATCACTGCCTCTTTAGATCTGTGTGATCTCCCCATCCTGGCTCCACAGAGACAGGAGCTGGGATGGGGCTGCCCAGGCCAAGCCTGCTCTGGGCTCTGGTTGATTTTCAGCTCCTGTATTTCCTCCCCTGACCTTTGCAAGCCAGCAGGGATCACCCAGGGCAGGAAAGTCACCCAGAGCTGGGAGCTGTGACAACCTTGGATGGTCCTCCAGGGCTCCAAGCACTGTGGCTGTCAGAATGTCTTTTATGGCAATCATTTTAGGATCATGGAATGGTTTGGGTTGGAAGGGACCTTAAAAATCACCTATTTCCCACCCCCCCCCTACCATGGGCAGAAGCCACAGCACCTCTGTGTAGAGTCTCTCTATGGATTTTAATATTGAAAATATGACATTTTTTCGTTTCTTGGAGTTTCACTGGATAGATAAGTAGTTTCAAACAGAACCACATGTGCCAATGCCTTCCTGAATCCCTCATGCTTTGGCTTACCTGAGCTGCTCCAGGTGCTGAATGTCTCTGCAAAGACAGTAAAAACAGGAATATTCCTGCACCAAAACAAGGACCTCAATAGTCCACATGTTTCTAGAGGGGGAAAAAAGTCCTTTAATCTGTTGGCAGCTCCCTGAACTCTGGGATGAGTTTCTTTCTCACCTCCACCCAGATAATGAGTGGCTGCTCAATTATATAAATCTGGATGGCTCTTCAGACAGGTTTTAGATGGCACCAGGCACTTAATGCCCCTCTCTGCTCCAGTGGAGTCTGAATGGTCAATGCTTTCAAAACTCAGAACGCTTTTCTTGTGTTATTGCATGAGAATATATGCAAGCCCACAGTGTTTGGGGGCTTTTTGTCCAACCTCTTTTTGAATTTTTCTGTTTTATTTTATTGCAGTAATCTTTGTGTCCAGATATTCAGCTGTCATAATTACATACTCTGAATTTTAACAATAAACTCAAAGAGCTATTCTGCTGTATTAGATTTAAAGGGATGCTGTTATGTTAAAGAGGAGGAAAAACATGTTTATAACTCTGTGAAATCCCAAAATCAGTAATGCCAAAAGAGTGACTAGGCATCCCAGAACTTATGTTTTATTCTTTTTTGCATTTCACTGATCTTCTGCCATAAAAATCGGCTTCCCCTTTTTGAAAGTCACTTTTATTTCTGTTTCTTTACTTCATTGACCAAGTTTTATTAGCACCCTTTACCTAAATGCAAATTAAATCTTGAGGCATTTTGACTTGCAGCACAAAATAGCAACAGAGAAGATTATCTCACCCCAAAAGAGAAGTAATCGTTACTGCAATTTAAAAGAAAATATTACAGAAATGTTTATTTTCTGCTTTACATATGTATTATATGTTTTCTCTGGTGCTGAGCCTTTTTCACATCCTCTGTTGCCCTTGTGTGCTTAATACTGACTGAAAAATCTCTTACACTGGCAGGAAGGAGAAAAGAATTGTAAACCAGGAGTGTGATCCTGATTTGAAAATTCTTTGTTTTCCATGGGTATTTTCAGATTTCTCATTAAAATATCTCCTCAGAGGTTACTTAAATTCCTGAAATTATTTTTTTTTCCAAGCATGATTTTAGTTTTCTTCTCTCTCTGACTGGCTCTTGAGGGGCAGGGCTGATTTCTTTGCCCTGAATAATGAGCATGGGGTTGGCATGGGGACATTTCACACCCTTTGGATGTTCAGCTCCTCTGCCTGGTGGTGCCAGGGACCTCCTGAACAGCCCCAGCTCCATCCTCCTACTTTTTCTTGGAAACATCTGTCCATCCCTGTAGTATTCAGAGTACTTTGAGCTTGGAAAAAAAATCTGATTCGAGGCCAAATTTGAAGCAGCTGATGGGAAATTTCAGGAAAGCTTTGAGGATTTTGCCTCTTGCAACCAACAGGCAGGAAAACTGGCAAGGTCTCGTTGGATCCTGGCCAAAATTTCAACGTGGTTTAGCAGAAATAGCAACATCTCAGCAGAGCTTTGGGATTCCTGCAAGGTTGTGCCAGAGGAGGTGTGAGCAGCTGTAATTATAACATCAAATGTATGAAGTTTTTGTAAGACATTTCCAGGTGATGTCAGCCCATGTGGTGTGAACTGGGGGAAGGCATTGGCCAGGAAAAGAGGAGGACAGCTCAGCAGTGGGGTTTTTGAAGTAGAAGATGATTGCCATATTCAACAGACATATTATCATTGCCTCCCTATTGTCCAGCCTGAGGGAAATCAGCCCAAAATGCATTCAGCTTTGCCTGAGATTTCTAAAAATCTGCAGTCTAGCTGAACTTTATCCTGAAAAAAAATTACTTCCTAAAATAAAAACATTTAATTTTTTTCTGTTTTTCAACTGCTGAAATATTTACTTTTCGTGGATTTGGCTACTTTTTGTTTTGGTTTTGGTCTGGTGATTTTTTTTTTTTTTTTTAATCCATAAAACTTTCTCTAGCCTTGAGAAAATCAGTCTCTCTCCAAGATTCTGCTGGACTCTGATAGGGAAAACCACTTCCTATTGCAAGACCTGGGCTGATGGTGCCTCAGTTTATCAGTGAGTGATGGGCTCTGTCTGCTCTGAGTGTGAGTAAAGGTCTTGGGATCTCAGAGCTCAAGTGGAAGCCAAGCCTGCACCTTCCTCTCTGCAAATGTGTTTTATTTATGTGTATAAATATATCCCTGTGCTTTGTACCAAGCAGATGGGCACACCTCGCTGAGCATCCCAAATGAGCAGCTCAAACAGCCAGGAATGCTGAGAGTGCAAGGATTAGAACAAGGAATAAACACTGAGAGAAAAGGCTGGACTGGATTACTGGGCAGCTGTAAGAAATGCTGCCATCTCCAGAAGATAGGCTGATATTACACAAGAGAGGGGGGGAAAGTATTTAAACCTGAGAACAGAATCAAAGCTTGGATTGCTCTGGTGCAAATTCCAGTGCAGGTGAAGGAGTAACCCTGTGTTAACTGTTCCTCATGACAGTGGACACACAGAGGACTGCATGGCCCTCTTTCCCACTGGATGGGATGCTCTGATGGGATTGCAGCACTCAGTGATGTGGTGGAAAAGGCTTGAGAGGCTTTTGGGTGCCAGCTATCCCATGAAATAAAACAGATCCAAGGTGTGGATCAGCACCCAGACTGTGCTGAGCTGTATGAAAAGGTGAGACCAGAGCCAGCTGCAGGAATTGCATCATGCCCAGCCTTTCCCTTGGCCAGGGACAGCCTAGTTCAGTGGGAATGCAGGAGGATTAAGTCACTTGACCTGGAGCCTTCTCCACGTGGAGACATTTGTTAGGTTAACTAATCTAAACACAGGTAAAGCCACACTGTCCTGAAGCATTAATTATTCTGACATTCATCCTCCTGGAATACCTGGGAAGAAGAATTTTTGCTCCTCAGTAAATGATGTTAAATTGTGTATTTGTATGTATGCGAGCACTTTCAAAATGCAAAGAAAACAAAAATCTGAAAATCTCTGCAGAAAAGTGCTCTGGAGGGCTTCCAGCTGGTTAAAGGATTTTAAGAGCCTGTTAAAGGATGTACCTTCAAAAGATCAATTTAAATGCTGCCTGCTTTATACTCATTGTTTATAAAGTTGAAAGCAGCTCTGATAGTGCCTATTCATTCTCCCAGCAGTGCAGCAGAGCAGGAGCAGGTTGGTTTAACCCCATCCCTGCCGTGTCCTGGAGAGGCAGAGGGAGCAGGTGGCTCTGTGGGGAGGAGCTCAGCACAGGCACTGAGGGATTGAAAGGGCAGGAAAGTGAGTTCCTGCAGTGATCCAGGCTCTCAGCACCTGGCAGGAGTGGCTGGGCTGGGGAGCAGTGTTATTTTGTGTGTAGGAGCTGTGTTTTGTTGTGCAGGACACTGCTGCCATGTCTGTGTGTTGTACAGCCTCGTGTTGTAGGGCTCTGTCTGCTGCAGGAGAAGCATTTCACCCTCCCACAGAAGGGTTTGTGCTGTTCCCAGTGCTGCAATGGAGAAAGCCCCTGAGAGATGGTCTCGAAGTAGGGAATGGCTGATTGTCTTGGTTTGGAAGGACAGGTGTCTGCTAAGGAAGGCAGGAGCCTCTCCTGAAATGGAGAATGTAAGCCCTCCCCACCCCTCCAAATTGCTATAGATTTTAAATTAAGGGGCTCTCAGGAAAAAATATGGGAACAGGAAATAACAGTTCTTTAATAGGGAAGGAAAAAAAAAAAAAAAGGATAAAATAAACAGTGCAGTACACTAGAACAACACTGACAGAGTCAGAACCCAGCCTGGCACCCTGTGGGTCAGGGTGTTGGCAGCAGTCCCATTGGAATTGTGGCTGCAGCCCTCCTGCAGTGTCAGGGGTGGTTCTGCTGGAGCAGGGATCCTGTAGAAGGGTGCAGTCTCTTCCTCTGAAGATCCAGTGGAAGGAGAGGCAGCTGCTGTTCCTCTGGGCAATCCAGTGGAGAAGCTGTGCTGGTGTTCCAGAATCTCCAGATTATATCCAGGTAGGAATGCTTGGCTCCTCCCTCTGGGCTCACATCTCCAATGGGATGCTGTAGTTCTTATCAGCCATGCAGTGACATTCAATAGCTGTTATCAGCAGATAGCCCCTCCTGAGGGAGGAGTGGGGTCACTCAGAGAGATAAGGCAAACTGCCCACTTGACAAAAGATAATCTGCCATAGAGATGGCAATAGAAAACATCTTGCATTGCAATCTGGAACACTGATACATGGATATTTGTTGTCATCTTATTGTAGGGGTTCCATTCTGTTGCCTCCTATCAAAAAAGTTTCACATCTCCTTGGTGTTCCTCATGGGCAGCTCCTCAGAGCACTGACTCTTTCTCCTTCACAAAGCACCCAACTGACTCCAGTACCCTTCTCACCCAGGCACCCCACTCTTTTATAGCACTCTTCTTCTCACTGGTCACAGCTGTGGCCTGTTAAAGTCAGGCCTGTTCCTAATCTTTGATAATTGGCCTGGCTGCAGCTCCTTAGGGGTAAGATTGCTTTCTACACTGTCTTTATTTTCTTATATTCTATGCCCCTACAGATATTCTTAAGACAACTGGTGTTAAATACATCAGGAAATCTTTGGACAATGCTCTCAGACACATAGTGTGATTCTCAGGGGTGTCCTGTGCAGGGCCAGGAGTTGGACTTTGATGATCCTTGTTGGTCGCTTCCAGCTCAGAATTTCTATGATTTTATAACTACCCTGGTGCAGTGTCCATCCCTGAGTGCAGGAAGGGCCTTTACAATCCTCCTTGAGCTCTGTGGTCGCTAAAAATGGTCATGAGGTCTGCAATGAGACCAAAATTTTTCTGTTGTGTGAGTCCAGAACCATGACCAAAAGTTTGGCTTGAGAATTTGCTATCCAGGGATGCTCCCACAGGTGGTCAGCAAGTTATCTGTCACCTGCCTGCAGGGCAGAGGGGCAGGACACCCTTTCCAAGCCTCCTGCAGATCTGTGTGGGTCTCACCACTGAGGAACAACATTCCTGCTTGTTTGCTCAACACCCACAGGCAGGACTGTTGAATTTGCAGGCAACTCCAACATGGGAAGAGACGAGAATCTTGACTCCATGTTTCAGAAGGCTGATTTATTATTTTATGATGTATATTATGTAAAAAGAAAATGATATATTAAAACTATACTAAAAGAATAGAAGAAAGGATTTCATCAGAAAGCTAGAAAGGAAAGGAATGGAATGGAATGATAATAAAATCTTGTGACTGACGAAGAAAGTTTGAGACAGCCGGACAGTGATTGGCCATTAACTAAAAACAACCACATGAGACCAATCCCAGATCCACCTGTTGCATTCCACAGCAGCAGATAATCATTGTTTACATTTCGTTTCAGGCCTCTCAGCTTCTCAGGAGAAAGGATCCTAGCAAAAGGATTTTTCATAAAATATGTCTGTGACACAGGACCACTGCAGGGGATAACGGCATGGCAGAGCCTCGAGAATCAGAGAATGGTTTGGGTTAGAAACGACCTTTTAAAGGTCATCTAGTCCAGCTGCCCTGCAGTGAGCAGGGACATTTTCAACCAGATAAAACCCCCCTGCCTGCTCCAAGTGCTGACAGGCTCCAGAGCCTCCCAGCAGCAGGCAGGAGCCACCAGCCACCTTTCCCAGGACAAGGGGAAGTGAAGCTGGAGCCTGTGTGCAAGAACGTCCCCCGCACCACGCCGACCCTTTGACCTCCAGCTCTCCCTTGACTTTTCGGTGGTTTCAAGAATGGGTTTTGTCACTTCCCATATTTAATGTTTTCTGTGGCTCTGCAGATCCCAGAGCTAGGAAGCTGACTGCAGCAAGTTGTTGCACTTGGCCTTTCTTGGTTACACCTCACCACTCATAATGACGTAGGGCTGATGTCAACCAGTTCTCCTCCACGAGCTGTTCCAGGAATCTGCACTTCTTAAGAAGCAAGGGGAACTTCTGAGCCCCAGAGCAGGAAAGCCAGAGTGATCCTGACTGTTTTCAACAGGATTTAAGTACCACTCTATAGCACCTGATATATCATAAACTTCAGTACTAAACATTCCTAAGTTTGTATTCTCCAGCTCGATAGCTTAAGGAGCAACAGGGTTTGTGTATGTGGATGTAAATTAATCTGAGGGGTTGCTCCACCTTTTCTTCCCTCAAGGATGCTGCCAGAGTCCCCAGTTTCCAGTCAGAGTCCCTGGGTTCAGTTAAACAGATACATCAGATGGTTGCTCAAGTTCCATGAACAAGCAGAGCGTGACTGCTCATTCTGCTGGATAAACGTGGATTTCGGGTTACAGTTACAGATGTAGCCAAAATCAGTGGACTTTGCAGGAGAACTGAGAGGTTTTCTCCTTCCCAGCCCACTAAAGCTGAGTCTGGCCCATTTCAAGACCCATGAGGTTTCTTCAGTCCCAGCAGGACACACATGGTTGCTGGTGTGTTGTTGGCTAAACCCCATCACCTCCCTGTGTACCTTCCCAAAGAGCATCTGTTCAAGTATTTTCCTGAATGGGCTGCTGAGCTCATGTTGCTTCCAAGATTTATACATCTCTTCACTAAATTTCCCACCTTCCTCTGGCCTTTTTTGCTTGCTGAAACTCATTTATGTGCACAGCCCCCTGCAGATGCAAGAAACACTGAAAACCTGCACCCATTTGGTTTAGTGATGGAATTTGTATTCTTTCCCCAGGAGGCCAGTTCTGGCTTTGAGCTTGTTGGATGACAGGTGGGGTTTCCAGTGAGTCCATTTAAATAAGAGTGCTGTAATTAAGAGGATCTGGCTAAAGAAATTGCACAAATTAGAGCAGACAGCTGTTGTTTGAAAGGAACAAGCACTTTTGTGGTTTTTTAACATAGCCAGCTCTTGGCTTGCTGCCAGAGATACTTACATTAGATCTTATGGATAAAAACCTTCAACTGTTAAAAATATAACTGAAAATAACTTTATTTTCCCCCGAGAAAAAATGTAATGGGCAATAGGCAACACAAGGAAAATATTCATAAACTTTATAGCATAGCCTGGAGATGACTGACTTCAGGTGTGCACAGAACAGAGAGAGGCTTTTGAGGGAAAAAATACCACATCCATTTTGTTTTATTCCTGCATTTTTGCACAAAAGGTGAGATTCCCAAAACAGAAGTTTAAGCTGGGACCATAGCTCAGTGTGCAGATCCTTTTCCTTCAGAAAAAAGGTGTCCTTTCTGCTCTGTAGAGACAATTCAGTGTGGAAAGGATCAATCCATGCCAGCTTCTGCAGGGTTCTGGTGGTGAGTTTTGGCTGATGAAGCTGTGAGAGGATCAGTGTCGTGTACATGAGCAACCTGGTCCAGTGGGAGGTGTGGGCTGGTCTAGAGGGGGTTGGAACTTTAGGGATCTTTAAGGTCCCTTTCCACCCAAACCATTCAATGATTCCATGATTCTGTATCAAGGATTGGAAAAGAAACCTCAGTGATCAGTTCTGCTTTTTATATAGAGAGATTCTATAATTTCTATGTGCCAGGAGTAGAGTTTTTCACTGCCCTGGTTGAACAACTGATGGATGCTTGCAGCTGGGGACAAGAACTCGTCCATGTAGGTGCTCAATGGGTATCTAGGAATATGATTAACTCATTACTTTCCCCACCAGCAAGTTACATAGAGCAGCTTTCAGGGTTAAAATCAAGCATGTGCTTAAAACAAATTGCTGTGTCTGGCTGATGTCTCTGATGACTTGAAAAAGTCAGACCCAGGTACCTCCACAGAAGCTGTGCAGGAATGCAGGTGACACCAGCTTGAAGTCACTCCACTGGATGGGGACTGAACTGGGATGGGGACCAGAGGAGAGCTGGGAGGGATTTTTGCCTTTTCCACTAGAGGCTTGTCCATCTGTCCTTCTGCTGTACAGGCACTGTGAAGTCACCGACCCCTTCCTGTGAGCCTGGAGCTCTGCTGGTAAAAAAGCCCCAGCTGGTTGTGAAGTGGCTTTGCAGTGTTTGCTAATGGTGTTTTTAGAAATCAGAGCAGGGAGTGTGAGTATGGGCTTAGGGAACCAAGAGGAGAAATGAGGAATCTAAAAAAGGAGCTGCTTTCTTTCCAAAACCCTCACAGTAACACTTTCCTTCCTCTTTTTGAGTGCTTTCTGAGCAGTTTGATTTTTTTTTTTTTTTTTTTATATTTAAACTTTTACCTTGCTCCTCAGCACCCTTTATTTATTCTCACCTTGTCTCCTTCCCTAGGAAAACCTCTTTTTTGTGATGGAATACCTCAATGGAGGAGACCTCATGTTCCACATCCAGAGCTGCCACAAGTTCGACCTCCCCAGAGCAACGTAAGACATTTACCATTGCCTTTGGGCCTGACCTGATTTCATTCCCAGCTCTGCCACTGCCCTGCAGAGGAAATCCTGGGCAGATTATTTGACCTCTCTTCACCTTGCCCGGCTGAAAAGTGGGGATGATGCTTGTGCTGGAAGCCTCTCTATCCCAGCTGTCTCCAAACCCAACAAAACCATGCAGGACATCCTCCCAGCTCAGTGAGGGACTGGAGTGAGTCACTTCCCATCCTCTTTTCCCTCCCACAGAAGACTTCTAGACTCCATCCACACAGTTGGCTTCACTCAGACATGACCTTGCTTCTTTACAACACTCTGTAGCCAAGCTGCAGGACCTGCTTAAGCTGAGGTTCCCAGCCCAGTGGTCAGAGATGAAGCTGTTGTTTGTTAGAAGTAATGGGATTTTCCTTTTTTTCCCCCTTCAAGTTTAAGGGGATGGGGTGAAAACCTATCAAAAGCACAAAAGGTAAATTTAAACAAAAAATTATTATACCAGCAGAGAATTAAATATGTATTTAGTTTTGATTAAAGTAAATAGAAGAATTAGAAAAAATGAAAGGTGCTTTTGATCCTTCTGCAAGCAAAAGGTATTTTGAGAGTCAATGTTTAAACCACTATAGGAATTACGTTTATTTAATAATTTAATAATAAAAACCCCACACCGTCTTTTAAATCAGTGTTTGATGATATTTTTCAAATGCATTTGAATGTCCAGAATTAAGGGCCAATGCATTGAAGACTGAGGGAGCAGAGCTGTGCCACACTGGAGGGGGATATGATCCTCTGGTTTCATTCCCTTCTGGGACAGCACTTTCATTCTTCACACTGATGCTGCCTCTTTGACCTTTGGGTCAAAATGTGCTGAGAACAACAACTTCAAGCTCAAAAAAAACTCCAGAGAAAGGCCACCAGCCTGCTGGATATCCCATATTATGGATAAGCTTTCAAAATCAGAAAAAAATTTCTTCCCTGAAAGCGCGGTCAGTCATTGGAACAGGCTGTCCAGGAAAGTGGTGGGATCACTGTCCCTGGAAGTGTTCAAGAAATGTGGATGTGGCACTTAGGGATGTGGTTTTTAGTGGTGGTTTTGGCAGTGCTGGGTTAATGGTTGGACTCGATGCTAGAGGGGTTTTCCAGCCTAAATAATTCCAGAATTCCAGGATTCATTTGAAAAGCAGGTCATAAATCTGGGCAGGGAGCCTGTCTGTGCTCCCCATCCCAGATTCCCCCCTGCTTTTCGGAATCCCACGTCACCCATCAGTAAAACACAATCACCCCAAGCCTTCTGGAGACACTCCAAACCTTCTGGGAACAACATAAAATTTTGGCTCTTGTGGGTACAAGGTTTCCCTCTTTTTGGGTCTAGTTGAAAAAACCTTTGGGAAGCTCCTGCTCTGACCTGTGCCTTCTGTCATCCAGGTTTTATGCTGCTGAAATCATTTGTGGGCTCCAGTTCCTCCACTCCAAGGGCATCATATACAGGTAATTTAACCCTTTAGTGTAATTAATATTCTAAATGCTAAACCTTTTCTGCTTTTCCCTGCAAGGACCAATGGCAGCTGAGAGGCTGTTCCTTGGCTGTACTTACTGGCATTGCAACTCCCTGCAGATTTCCCTTCTACATAATTTGGGTGTTTTATTTTGAAGAGAGACTGTATAAAAGGCAGTTTTGATCCTTCTTTCAGAAGCCAGTTCTATTTCAGTTAACATTAAAACAAACCCTGGGATTTATTTTTTACATTTTGCATTTATAGAGCTATTCACACAGCACCCACTGTAGGCACCTGGTTTAAGCTTTCAACATATCAAGGTCAAGTCAGACACAGGAAATTTGGTACATCTGCTGTGCTGGTTACCTTGGGACAGTGGTGACAAGCTCAACCCAAGTAACAAAAGCAGGGAGACAGTGATATATCTTAATTTTGGATTAATTTTGTGCACAGTAGGGAGATGAGATTCATCTCACCATCATGAATCTGAGTTGTCTGTTAAGTTCCTCTTGTAGTAAGCAGAGAGCAGAGGGAATTTTTAGGTTCATCAGGCCTGTGTTAAAATGTGTATGGGAAGTGCCCAGTTCTACCAGAAATTAGGCCACAGTCTGATTTCCCATGGCCAAAAGGAGGAACTGAATTTCTGGGGAGCTCTGGTGAAGCTCAACTTCATGGCAAAATTCAGTTACTACATTGCAGCCTTCTTTAAAGCAGAAAACAAATAACTTGTCACAAATAAATGAGCAAGCTCCCTACAGCAATGATGTTTTGCTGAGCCCAAAATGAGCTCATTTCAGTGTTTGTCATGTAGCATGAACATTAGAGCAAATGCTGAAAGTGGATGACTTGCTCACAATCCATTTTCCCTTTAAAACACGAGTTTTGATTCTTATTAGTACTCATGTGGGAGCCATTTATAGTCTTTATTGACCAGTGATGGTGATTGCATAAACATGAGATCAATATCAGTGGCATTAAGCTAAGATGATCTCTGGGGCCTCAGCAACTTTTCTGTCTCTAATTATTATTCTCCATGAGTGAAGGGAAAAAATTTCTGAAGTGCACAAATCACTTGGCCATGTCTGTTATTTTTAGTCAGTCTTCTCAGAAAATCTGATTAAAAATATCTGCAGGACATGGTGACTTTATGGCAGAGCTAATGTTGACATTTTATCTGTAATTCACATTTTTATTTGGAATCACTGTGCCAGTGCTGTGTCCCAAATGGGGTTTGGGACCTATTTCCTCCTGAAAGGAGAGGGGTGCTCAGAGTCTGGAGCCTTGGGAATTGAGGGAAAATTGGCACATCTGGGCACTGGTAGCATGTGGATAGGAAAAATATCTCATTCCCAGGAGTTGGTGATATTGCTTTGGGTATCAAGCATTGAGAGAAAAGGTTTAACCGGTCCTACTCTCTTCCCTTTTTCACTGAAAACAATGACAACGAGGTCAGCTGAGAACACAGAATCATCAGTGTCTCTGTCAGAGCAAACTAAGCACTTAGGAAAGTGAACAGAAATAATTTTGAAGCTACATCTCTTGTGATATTGTAAGAATAATGAATCCAGCTGTTCTGTCTCAGGCACCCACGTTTGGAAACATTGGCTTAAATTTTAACGAATGAGCCGAGGTGTTTTTTGGCAGAAACTCCAGTCCCTGGAGCCAATGAGTTTGAGACTCATCAAAATAATGAAAGGGAACTGTAGGTGATGGGTTTTTTTGTTTTGCTTCGATCTACCAGATGAATAAAAGCAGTGCTGGCAGCCCGAGATTGATCTCAACGTTGTAACTAAAATAAGTCATTCCAGCTGGAAATTGTGACAACATGAGTGTCTGCCACTTGGAAGGCAAATGTCTCTCAGTTTTCTCTGTATTTCTCTTTGATTGATGACTCCCATTTTGTCTGGGGCCATATTCTTGCAGCGGTGAACAATTGCCCCATGACAACAATTTAGTGTGTAAACACTGCAATGTCCCTCACCCTGATGGGGACCTGGCCCAAGCAGGACAAGGAGCTTTGCACAGAGGGATTCTGAAGAATCATCTTCCCTGCAATTTCAGGCCATTATCCCAGGAGCATCAAGCACTGGAAATTACCTTCTTTGAGGAGCATTTCTGAAAAAACCCCACGTTGTAAAGCAGTTGTCAGAGGGAGGGTGTCCCTGCAATAGCCTCATTGTTAGGCCTCTTGCCTGAGATGTGGAAAATCACAGAATCACAGATTCCCAGAGTGGTTTGGGTTGGAAGCAACCCTAAAGATCACCAGCCCCCTCACCATGGGCAGGGATGCCATCCACAGGATCAGGCCCCATCCAGCTTAGCCTTTTGGCCAAAATATGTGTAGGCCATGAATTAGTGTGAAAAATAACACACCCTCAGCTGTGGGTGTAATTGTTATTTTTATTTATTATTTTTATATATTATATTAACATACAATAATGTTTATTATTTATTTATTATTTTTATATATTATAAGACACACAAATGTGTCTGGGTGCTTTGGGAGCCCTGAGAAGGAGCAGTGATTGGTAGCACAAACCAGGCAGTGCAGGAATGTCTGAGCTCATAGACCACAGGTGACCCAAATTCTACCCACATCCTCACTTAAGCGCAGCATCACTGATCCAAAATTTTACCTGGGTCATTATCTCAAATCAAAACAAAACAAAACCTTTAGGAAAGATTTAAGAAAATAAACATGGAAACCATGCCAGCCTTCCTTTCTTTCTGCCTCTTCTACTTTAAAACTTTTCTCTCCTTTCAGAGTTAGTTCCCACTTGAGGACCTCTTTGTTCTCCACCGATGGTCATGATTCATCAGCTTGTTTGCTTGTATTTCCTTCTCTGTCCATTTCTGTTTTCTTCCTCTCTCTGGGCTCTTTGCTTCCCAGAGTAGCTCAGAGCCTGAAAACTCAGACAGCAGCTATGCAGCTGAGTGTGAAAGGCTTTGTAAATCCTGGGGTTCAGATGGTGCAGCCCAGCAGTGGTGGGGGCTCTGAGATTATTCTGGGATTGTTCTGGGATTATTCTGGGATTATTCTGGGGTAATTCTGACCCTCTGCAGGGCTTGTGGGTTCTTACCTCTTGTGGAATTTGTAGAGTCTCCACTGCAAGGCAGCAGCTTCAGAGAGAATATTGAGATTCCCAGGGGAGGAGAGAGTGAGAATTAGCTGCTCTCATTCTCCAGGTTGTGTTAGGGCAGAAGCAGCAGCTGGCACAAAGCCCTTCTTAGCTTCATTATTGTGTATCCTTGAAGGAAACAGCTTTTAGAAGATGTCTTGGGTGATGTGATCCTTGGAAGTGTCCAAGGCCAGGTTGGATGGGGTTTGGAGCAACCTGGGATAGTGGAAGCTGTCCCTGCCCATGGCAGGGGATTGGAACTCAGGGATTTTTAAGATCCCTTCCAAATCAAACCATTCTGAGATTTCATGATTCTGTGTCCTCTCCAGCAGATAAATCAGTGCTGCAACAAGAGAAATGCAGAAGAGGGATGCTGAGACCCAAGAGAGCAGTTCCTCATTTGTCCCTCAGCCTTCCTTTGTATTTCCAGCATGTAGGCACTGCACAGAGGCAGAGAATGAGTGCAATAGGTGTAACCTGCTAAAATAACTTGTGTGCTTCACACTTTGAAGAAATTGTTTCCTTCTCTTCCTCCACAGAGACTTGAAGCTGGACAATGTCCTCCTGGACAATGAGGGGCACATCAAAATTGCTGACTTTGGGATGTGCAAGGAGAACATGTTTGGAGATGCAAAGACAAGCACTTTCTGTGGGACTCCTGACTATATTGCCCCTGAGGTAGGTGTGGGGCACAGGGAGTTCTGTGGGCAGGAAACATCTCCAGAAGTGACTGTTGTGCAGTGGTGGAGGTTACAAAGAGTAATAACCTGGTTTGGGGCAGTTCCAGGCCAAAAACTGGATTTCAGCACAGCTCAGAGTCTGTGTTGCTGTTTGGCATTGCTTATTTTTGTGGCTAATTCATTTTTTGGTGCAAGTGGAACTTGGCTTAAACCAAGAAAGAGAATGCTTAATGGAAATTCTTTTTGGACCATGGCAGAAGAAACCCCAAGAGATCCTACAATTGAGGGACAGACACAGCCTGAGGAATGCTGACTGTGCCCTTTCCCTTATTTCAATTTTTAACCAGACAGAAACTTGTTCTCTTTTTTTCCCCTAGAAAATTTAGGTGTTTTGAACTAGATCTCTCCAGAAAAGAGAGAGTTTTCTTAAGTTGATGACTTCACACAGTGATAGATCTTACTATGGAGAGGCTTTGACTAATTAGGTGGACAAAGAAAATATTTTTTTAGCTCAGAGAAAAACCTACAAGTCATCCATGCATCATGTCTGACATCGGTCTGAAATCCATTTATTTACCTTTCAAGATCCCATTTTGTAATGTTCGTGTTTTCATGATGGATATTGGTATTTTCCAAAGAGTTGTCAAAGCCTTTAGGGGTTTTTTTCCCTCTGCTGTAATTCATTGGTCCTTCACTGTGCACTAAGGGCTCGAGTCTGGCTGAGGTTACACCACTGCTGGCTCAAGGGTCTCTTCAAATCAATTGGATTTCTGTTGCCTAAGAATGAGTGTAAGTGTGCTCTGCAATCAAGCTTTTTTTTGCTCCTAAAAAAAAAAAAATAGCCAAGAGTTGATCCATTCTCTGTGATTTTATTTTATAGAAAAAACTGAAATAGCTCAGAGTTTTATTTCTACGCTATGTTTATTTTAGGGATTCAATGAGTGCCTGTAAAACATTTTATCTCTATATTGAAAGCACTTCTGGAGTTTATGGATCATCTCTCCTGCCACAGGCAGGAGCACTGGACTCTGTCAGTATTTCACTGCAGCTGCTGCCACTGTAATTTTTTACAGACCCAGCACCTTGGCCACAGCCATGCAAATAAGGGAGGTATGGGTCAGTAGACAAGCAATTTTTTTCATTTCAAAAAAATCTGACCAGAAAAAAGACAGCCCGAAATTAAATTAATGAGTTTATTTTTGTCCCAGAGAATTTCAAACAAAATAAACATTTTTATTTCTGAGTGCCACAAAACACTTCAATTTCAATTTCCAGATACTTTAGACTTTTAAAGATAAAGCCTTATAAAAATAATTTCTTTTTTCAGAAGGAAAGGTTAGGATGATTTTGTTTGTAAATGATCCAGAAAAAATATATTAAGGGTTCTTGCTGATTTTTTTTTTTTTTGGCTCTGAGTGGAATTGTATATATTACAGCATGTTGTATATATTACAGCTCATTGTATATATTACAGCATATATTCAAATCTAGTTTTTGTCCTTTTGGCATCTCCTCTTCTGGAGACAGATGGAGTATAGAGCATCCCATTGCAACCAAAACATGGGCTCAAGAGTAAAGATTGTGCTTCAAAATTAAATTTTCCCCTCTACAGATCTAAACTTCTGCTAAGGATCCTACACACCACAGTCATCATGTGAACCCTTAGGTATCTGCAATGTAAAAATCTATATATGAGCAAGTTTTTGAGGCTCTTTGAGAGCCAAAGGAGACAAACAGGGGTTGTATTTTACAGCAGGTGGATATTTAATTAGATGTTTAAAACTGGAATTTCCTTCCTTGGCTATAAAAGGAGCTAGTGATAAGTGGTCCAGCTCCAGATATCTCCACAACAGATGTCTAAAGGCAGGTGAGATTAATTTTGCTTCTCCAGAGAGGAAGTTTGAGAACTTGGTGATGGTCCTTTAGACCCTGGAAAAGTCATCATTCCAGCTGGATGTCACTTTATAAGTAACACTGAAAGGCACAAACCATGGGACTGACTGAGGACAAATTCCCATTCCTCCATCTAAACCCAGTTGGTCTCTCAAGAGGACAGATCAGCAACCCCTTTCATGTTTTTCCTGGGGAAGATTTTGCTGGGGTAGAGTCACACCCTTTTAAGTGACTGATAGTCCTGAAGTACCTTTAAGCTGCCACATCTGTAATTTTAAAACTCAGCTTGTGTCACTGGAATCAATCCCAAGATGCTGATTCCTGACCATTTGTCCTCTTGGACTTCACAAGCCTGATTTGAACCCTTGGAGAGCAGGCTAAAGATGACTTCTGTCCTCTTTTATAGTTGAGATCTCTCTGGTAGCCAAGGATTTGTTCAATTAATGTAAGAGTTAGATGCAGCCTGTTGTCTGTAGTGCCAGGGACTGTTCTGGCACCCAGGTGTGGCTGTGCCTCGTTGCTCCAGATTTCCACTGGCAGAATTCTGGCTCCTGCTGCAGGCAGGGGGAAGCATCTCTGACAGAGCAGCTGTTGCAAGGCCATGCTCTGGCCACCTTCCTGAAGTTGAAAAACTCATGTCAGACATTTTACCTCTGCCTTTGTGGCTCCTCTTTCTGGGCAGATACTGCTGGGGCAGAAGTACAACACCTCTGTGGACTGGTGGTCCTTTGGTGTCCTCCTGTACGAGATGCTCATTGGCCAATCCCCTTTCCATGGCCAAGATGAGGAGGAGCTTTTCCAGTCCATCCGCATGGACAACCCCTTCTACCCTCGCTGGCTGGACAAGGATGCAAAGGACATTTTGGTGAAGGTAAGAATCACCACCCATCTAATGAAAGCCTTTCTGCCAGAATTACTGTCTTCAGTTTGTTTATCTTCAGCTGTTGTAGAGAGGAACAGATGTAGTTTAGTCATTGTCTTTCCTGTACCACACCTCTCCCATAAGGAGATTTGGGTGTATTCTTCTCCTGATTTGTGATGGTGGCTCCTCACAGACACCAGCAGAGATCAGCTTATTTGCAGAGCAGTCCCTAAGGTGCAAAGCTCATTAACTCCTGGGAAAAATACTTCAAACTAAGGGTTACATCAGACTGAGATGCTGAACATCTCTTTTTGGGGCACATGCTGCCATCTTTCTGCCCAAACACCCTGTACTTCTGTCAGGATTAGAGGTAGGAATCATATTAATACCAATCAGTAAACTTCCTTGTTTAGGAAAAAAAAAAAATCCCAACATTTTCTCCATTACGGCCTCTTCTCATCGCACTGACTCTGGATAATTACACATTCCACCCTGCTTTATGCCTGTGTTATCATCAGAGAGTTTAACCTATGGGATCAACATTCCAGCTTTTTGTAAGAGAGCCTGAGAGGAGACTGGGGGCGAGAGGGAACATCCGCCAGCACGCCTTCTTCCGGGAAATCAACTGGGAAGCTTTGGAAGAGAGAAGGATGGAGCCTCCTTTCAAACCAAGAGTGGTAAGGATGGATCTTCTTTCACTTCCACCCATCTCAGGTCTTCTAAACTGTGCATTTCTACTGGCTGATCCTCACAGTACTGCTTGGTGGTGGCTGCGAGCCCAGGTCTGACATGCCAACACCTGGGAAACCGTAAATTACTCATTGCTTTCCCAGTTACTGCAGCAGGGTAACACCTTCCCTTCACCTCAGAACTGCAGCCCATTCTGAAGGGATTTATAGTAGAGGTGGCCTTTGAGTCCTAGCAAAATGCATGTATTGGACTTGAATATCTGTATAGAGGCTTTGCCCCAGGAGGTCCCAATTGTCCTTGATGGGCTGCAGCTGTGATGTGCTTAACTGGGCTGCACTTGTGACCAGTGAAGATAACTGGGATAAAAGGGGGTGGGTTAGCCAGTCAGGGAAAGCCTTGGAGGAGCTCTGAACTAAGAAAGAGCAACATGCAGAAGAAGGAGTCTGTGCTGTGAAGATCTGCAGCCATGAGAACACACCAAGGAGGTATGGGACTTTAGAAATCTGATAACAACAGTATGGGACTCTAGAAATAATAGAACCACAACAGGGATTGCCTTTCATTGCACTGCAGAAGGTAAAACAGTTCAGGAACCAAGTGTTTGGCTACATCAGAATAATCCTGGCTATTAATAACAGTCTTGTTAAATTATTAAAGTCCTGCTAATAACAATAATAGAATTTAATTTGACAAGCACATCATACTTCCATTTTACAGTCTTCCACAACTGTTATGCAATTGGTGAGTTCAGTCTGCCATGTTACAAAGCTGTAACATCCCTGCCTGGCAGAATTCCTGGATCACAGGCTCAGTGCCTCCTTTATATTTATATTTACTGGCTCCCAGCTGAAGGTTGAGCTGAGCCCATAGGAAGCAGCCTGATAGGGCCAGTACCATGGGAATAAAGATCTGACTATTAGTGGTTTGACATATCTTTTTTTTTTTCCTTTTCTTGAAGAAATCTCCAAGTGACTGTAGCAACTTCGACAAGGAATTCCTAAATGAAAAACCCAGACTGTCCTGTGCTGACAGAGCACTGATTAACAGCATGGACCAAAATATGTTCAGCAACTTCTCTTTTGTGAACCCTAAGATGGAGAAAATATTTTCCTGAGATCTACCTTACTGAAGGAATTCTCTGTAATGATTTGAGTAGCACTTTGTCAGCTGAAGACTGTGCATGGTTGTTTTTATCAAGAACCCTCCAGAAAGAAACCACCTCAGTGAAAGTTTGTACCATGCCTGGAGGCTTCTGACTTTTTCCAGGCCATAGCAGATGCCAGCCCACTCTTCATTGATGATAAAGTTTCTTTGTGGTATCTTTTGTTCTCTCTTCCCAATGTTCTTGAAATAGAAAGCATTTGAAAATGAGGAGGTGCCAAAACCTGTTCCCCACTACTTGTACACCCACCCAACAGGTTTCCCTGTAAGGAAAAATGAGTATATTTGAGCATTCTGGTGATGTCAGTGCCCATTTCTGCAACTGTGACCCAGACCCACCTTCTTCTGAAGGAAAAGTGGTTTGCTCAAGGCCTGAGGGTATCAGGGAAGACTCAGGTTGGATGCTTTGGTAACTTCCACTTGTACATGTGCAGAATTGCCAAAGTGTGCACAGCTTTGAAGAAAGAAATTTGCTTCCTACACCCTTTAAAAATGCTTTTCACATGTGTTAGGACTCAATTTTTCTCCATGGGACAAAGAGACTTTTTTCAGGTGCCCATTCCACATCTCAATGGATCGTTACCAAAGGGAGTGCCAAGATTGGTACAGAAAACCAGAGGTTCACACTTAGTGCCTGAGCAGGAAGGATGGGAAGTTGCAGAATGTTTCAAGAACCCTGTTCTAAAGCTTTAAGTGTCTTCTGACACATCAGACTCACGGCAAGACCCCAGTGGGGCTTTCTGACATTTTACCCTAAAACCACATAAGAAAAATGCAATGTTTCCTCAAACCATTGTTTAAGCATTGCAAAAGTGGCCTTCCAGTCACAGAATTGGGGTATTTAAGTTGAACGGTGCTAACTGGTCCTGCAAAGGCTGATTTACTTTCTCTTTCTCTAAATGATGTCCCAGCTCTTGGGCACAGGTCAATGAGCTGCACAGGATGGTCACAGGGAAGGAGGCACATCAGGTGAGGGTGGCCCTCACCCCCACCTTGTGACATTTTGCTGTGTGTGCTATCCCTTTGCAGTCTGTGGGAATGTGGGTGGGTTTAAATAAAAAGTATTTTCCATGATCCTTTCATCATGGGATCCTTTTAAATAAAGGGTGCACTGTTTTCTGAGGTTGGAGATGTGTGAAACCACCCAGTTACTGCTTGTCACTGAGATACCTGTGCAAAGCTGGGTCAAAATCAAGTCAGAGCCTAAAAAGAAGATTTTGTAACAACTTGGGCTTAGGCAGTCTCTCCAGTTGGTGTTGGGATCTATTTGAAGAACATTCATTTGGAGCTTTGTTGCATCAGCCTCCAGTCCATGGAGAAGAACAGCTCTGGCAGGTGAGTTATCCCAAAATCAGGTTCCCTTCAGAGGTGCTTTCCTGGTTCTGCTGGTCCAGGCTGTCAATTTGGAGCTCCCAACAGGATGAGTGCAGCCTTGCAGGCAGTGCTGGGATATCACTGGCAGTGACTGCAGGCACAGAATCCAGCAGGAGCAGGGGCTGAAGTGCCTGAAGTCAACAAGAAGAGCAGAACACCCTGAGAAGGGTTTCAGTCCAATGACTCTGATGCAATCCTTGTTTGTGCTGTGTGAAATACAGGAGGGGGCAGCTATGCTCACAGTTTGTGGAGGTGATCATCATGTTTAATCAGAACGGTTAACATGAATTTTTTAAATGCCGATGCTGTTTGTACAGTTTAATAAAATGTTGTGTATAATTGGGAAATGGGCATTGAAGTGATTCAACAGGGACAAAGAACAGAGGTGCTTAGAAAAGCCATTAAAATGGCTCTGTGCTGTCTGGGGAACATTCCCCAGGGGAATTTTAACCCATAAATACACAGCAGCAGCAAGCTACTTGAACAACTGTAACTACTCCACAGGGCAATATCTAAACCAAGGATTTGATGCTGTGCAAAGGTACCCAGGAAGAGAGTGAAATGTTCCCTTTTACTACCAAAGGGTGACACAGCTCTGAATGGGGTCTGGTATCTCAGAGGAGTTGCAGAGGAGATGTGCAGAGGTTTTTATTAAAAGAGGGTGACTTAGGACATCTTCCTTTGACCCCCAAATGAGGGTCAGTCAAGTCACGTGAGGGCCTGAGTGTGTCCATGACTCTGATGGAGTCTGGCCAGCCTCATCCAGACTAGAGACTGCATCTCTAAGCATTTGAAGACTGGCAGTATCCCTGAAGGACTTTTAGGGATGTTCTCTTTGCTGCAGCAGAGCATTTTGGTCTTGACACCAATGCAGGGACAACCCAAGAGCATAGACTAAGGGAGGAGGGTGCTGGTTCACCTCTTGTGCTTAAGTCACTGAAGAGAAACAAGTTTTAACACTTCTCTGATCAGAAGGAGGGCTCTCTGCGCTCCAGCTGTGGTCCCATAGAACCACAAGCATGACTTGTGAAGGAACTGCTTGAGTAACTGCTAGAGCAGGCCCAGCATGAGGATTAGTGTGAAGCTTTTGATGCAAACCACAAGAAGCAGCACCCGCTTCTCTATGCGAGGCACCTTCAGCTTGAAAACCCCATGAACCCACTGAGGATGGGGGCAGGGACAGGGGGAGGTGGGTACAGTGCACCACAAACGTGCTCACTGTGTGTCCCAGCTGTGCCTGGGGGTGTGAAGAGTGACGTGGGGAGCAGCAAACGCTTTCCTGTGGTGACAGTGATTGAGAGATATCAGCCAGGGAGGGCTGAAAGCACCCACACAGAAATGAGCCCAGGTACCCACAGAGATGCTCCTTTGCCTTACCTGAACCTGGCACCTCCATGCCCATCTTATTTCTCTTTTTTCTCTCCCCTCCGCCATGAAATATTCATTTTATGGCATAGTAGATTGTCACAGACATCTTTTATGAAAAATCCTTTCCTTAGGATTTTTTCTCCTGAGAAGCTGAGAGGTCTCAGGAACAAAATGTAACCAATGGTTATCTGCTGCTGTGGGATGCAACAGGTGCATCTGGGATTGGTCTCATGTGGTTGTTTCTAATTAATGGCCAATCACAGCCCAGCTGGCTCAGACTCTGTCTGAGACACAAGCTTTTGTTATCATTCCTTCTTTCTTTTTCTATTCTTAGCTAGCCTTCTGATGAAATCCTTTCTTCTATTCTTTTAGTATCGTTTTAATATAATATATATATCATAAAATAATAAATCAAGCCTTCTGAAACATGGAGTCAGATCCTCGTCTCTTCCCTCATCGTCGGGCCCCTGTGAACACTGTCACAGTAGATGGGGCTTGACAGGTTTGGTTATTTGTTTGCTGAAGGCTCAAACAAATAGAGTTTGGTTTGGTTATTTGTTTGCTGAAGGCTCAATCCTGTTCTGGAGCCCTGTGGGATCACAGCACTACTGCAGGACCACGGCACCAGCAAACATCAGGGCCTGACCTCCAGCACCACCTGCTTCAAGTCAGGTTTTGGGAGCCCCCAGCAACCAAATGCTCCTTTCTCAGTCTTACTGCCTCACCTGATGGATGTATGGATTCCTACTTGTTGGCATCCACCAAATCAGGATGAGTGGGAGTCACCTGTCAATGACAGCCCTGATTTCAGCACTCCTGCAAAGACCTCCAAGAGGGGCTGGGTTGGTCTCACAGCCCCTCAGCATTCAGAAGAGAAAACCAAGCTCTGTCCTGCACCCCACCACGCTCTTTGCAGCCTGTGCTGAAAGGAAAGACCACTTTGCCCAGTTGTTACAAGACACTCTTGCAGTACAGAGGTGTCACCAAAATTCCCTGTCCAACAACACAACTCCAAAGAGGGGGTCCTGGTAGTTGAAATGCTCCTCCCTTTGTAATTTTTTTGTACCTTGGACATCTAAAACCCACATTAGAGATCCCAGCTGGGACCTTACCTGCTCCTTCACTCCAGGGATGCCACATCACCTGCTGCCACCAGATGATCATCAGAGTGTGGCTCAAAGTGTGTCTTGTGGTGTGAAGCCTGCAGAGGTCTCAGTGCAGAGCTCAGGAAGATTTTCTACCTCGCTTACACAGAAATTTTATCTCTGGTCCATCACAGCACAAGCAGAGCTGGTGAAATACAGGAAGTAAGTGTATTTTTAGCTCTTCTGTAACTGGCAGTGGGTGCAGCCCAGTGACTGTACCTACTGTAATGGGGTCCATTCCACTGTTGGTAACAGGAACTTTGGAGTCCTTTATCTTCTACATCACCTCAGTGTTTATGTACACAAAGATAGAATTGGAAAATAGATGAGATGTGAAACAAAGGGAAAAACAGCATTGAGCTGTGGAAGGTGAAGCAAGCACAGAAAAGGCAAGTAAGGAAGAAAAGAGGGATATAGGTTGGTGTAGTGTTATGTAACACTTCCCTTCATCCATTGGTTTCAGTCAGAGCTCTGCTGTTTTCTTTCAAAGCCATCAGTACCATCCTGGAGTTGCTTTTGTAGCCAAAGCACAGAACTTTTGGAGATTACAGAGGATGGGACAGCCTGAGACCAGAAGGGCTCTGATCTGGCCTCCCAGGCAGCACAGAGCTGCCACTCCTGCTCTGACATCTCACCTAGAAATCCAAATATTTCTGCTTTGAATCTGGATTCATGTCCCAGTTCAAGTATTGTAATTAGGCTGTCTATAGTAGAGGAATGCAGTTTACCTGTTTGCTTTTAGTCAGGTAGCACCCCTGAGACACCCTGGGTTATCCTGGAGGACTTTTCCTACATATGTGTCTGCCCTACAACCTGTGACTTACCCCACAGCCCTATTTCCCCCAAATACCCCCAACAGCCATGGCCACCTCTCTGTAAGCAGTGGAGTCAGGCCTGGAGTTCACCCTCCAGCAGGCACCTGCACTCAACCAGTCAAGTCTTGTCAGAAGAAACATCAAAAGTTAGCAATCCACATGTTTTCTGCAGTTGCTAAAGAAACTTCCTGAAGGAAATCCTCCCTCCTCCTGGTCCATCCTCATTTAGGGGGACATGAGGGCACAGCATTCCCATTTTCACTGGCAAGCATGTTCCCTGCTCCCATACTAAAGCAGTGATAATGAGAGAGACACCAAGCTCAGTACTTTTGAGAACTGTCTTTGCTCTTGAAGGGAAACACTTTTAAGCTGAAAGAAGGTAGATTTAGATCAGATGTAAAGAATTTTTTTTTTTTTTTTTACTCAGATGGTGGTGAGGCCCTGGCACAGGGTGCCCAGAGCAGCTGTGGCTGCCCCTGGATCCCTGGAAGTGCCCAGGCCAGGCTGGACAGGGCTTGGAGCACCCTGGGATAGTGGAAGGTGTCCCTGCCCATGGCAGGGGGTGGAATGAAATGGGCTTTAAGGTCCTTTCCAACCCAAACCATTCTGTGATTCCATCACAGGAGGTGCTCAGTTACAATTAAGCTCAAGGGCATCAGCTCTTTCTCATTCTGCATTTTCACAGGTTGAATTTTAAAAAAACCAACCCTTAATCTCTGTTCCAAGAGTCAATTGGGTTCTGCCTGTCTGGGACCCAGCAATCTCCCAATTCATGCTGCTCCTCTGCCTAAACAAAAACCTGCCAGTACACAGCAGCTGGGGAGGTGAATCATTATTTTAATAATCACCTAGAGGAAAATATGCTGCTTGAGTGGAGAGAAAATAAAAATTAAGTATCACATTTAATTTACGATGTGGCCTTTTATTTTAAAGGAACATAAACTGAAAATATTCAGACATCAAAGGAAGAATCTCAGCTTTCACTTCTAAATTCTATTTTATTATTGCTGTTAGCCTCCCAGTAGCAAAGGAAATGAGTTCTTTGGTAATCATTTCCATTTAATTTTCAGCTCCCTTCTGTTGATAGCATCGTGTGTAACCTTTTTTCTAACAGTTACTTTAAATTGTGTATTTTGATATTCCATTCAGCTGGTGGAGAAAGAAAAATCCGTTCTAAAAAAGCCATTTTATCTCTTCTGTACATGAGCTCAGCAGGATAATGTGATATCTCAGTGAGCATATTTATTTTAAGTTATTGGTATTTTCCACCAGGGTGAAATTGTTCAAGATATAACCCTCTCATTGCCTCCCCTCTTCCTGCCCAAAAAATGTCATGGGGCCAAAGCAGTGGAGAAAAAGGAACAAAATAGCAATGCTCATTGAAAAGGAACAATAATCCACCCAGCAAATCAACTCAGTTCTGGTCATTCTGGGCAGGATGAAAAGAGTGAAAAAACCTGAGAAAACGGGGGAAATGGAGCACACAATCATCACAGGGATAATAAATCCCTGGGCACAGTTTTTGAGGCAGTGAGGGAGAGGTCAGCAGTGCCACCTTTCTCATAAAGATGTTAAAGCTCAATAATGTGGTTTGGTTCTTCAGGAGATCCACTGACACTGGAATTCAGATGGCAAGAGGAATGCTGGTTTTCCTTTGTGCTGGGCTGTCTCTACACCAAATCACAGACTTGCTTCTTTTTCTTTGGGTGTACTGAAAAGAAAGGAATAAATAGAAAGCCTCCACAAAAGACCTCAGCAGCTTTGGCTGAAAAACAGCCAAAAGCAACGATTGAACCTTCTGAAATGACAACTAAATGCCTTAATATTTCAATTAAATTCCTTGTTGAGACTCAGCAATGCTTTCACAGACTTATGTGGAATAACCACTGAAGAGAGGCAGCTGTAACAGCTCAAACCACTGCTTTTAGCAGCAGCACTTACCTTGCAGCACTTGCCATGTTCCAAATGGAGGGTCTCCAATGGAGCTCTGGGGAGCTGTGATGTGGCTCTATCAGCACAGGAGCAGATGGGAGATTAAGATCTCGTGCTTCCAAAGTCTTCCAAAATGTTATGTCTAGACATAGCTGAGAAGGTGACAAGGAAAATTCAAGGCTGGGGCTGCAGAAGGCCAGTGCAGGAGAAAATGCCCTTTTTTTTTCTTGGTATAAAGAAATAATAAAGACTGGTTGCTGTGGAGTCGCTCTCTGAAATGCACAATTCTTACTCACCATCAGTGCTCAGCCAAACACTGACACTGGAGTGGTGGAACTATGACCAAGCTCTTCATTTCCAGAAGAAATAAGTCAGCCCTGCAGTGGAGGCAGCTTTCCACCGTGGCTTACCACAGATGTAGCTCAGTATCCCTGGCACAATTCCCGATTTACACCAGGGAATCAGCCCCAAACATCTGCCTGGTCGTTTGATTAGAGATTTTGGATTAACCCTGTGCTTCTTCTGCTGCTACAGAGGAGAGGTCTGGAAAGTGTTTTATTTGAATGTGGCTCTGCAAACAACATAAACCTTATTTCATGTGGTAAGGATCCCTTTTATTCACAGTCTGTAGACCTGAGCTGAATTTTAAGTTTGGAATCTATTTTCCATGATAGGACAAGCCTTATTTTTTTCATCTGATTTTAGCTATAGGGATCATGGATCATAGGATTGTTTAGACTGAAGAGGACCTCTAATTCCATGGATTCCAGCCATTAATCCAACACTGCCAGGAGCTCCAAGGGTCCAGCTCAACAGGACAGGGAGTTTTCCCACACAATCAGCAGAGGCACATGGAGAGGAAGGCTGATCCCATCCCAAAAAGGGGATCAACAAAAATTCCAACAAAACACTCTCCAGCTGCCTGTAAGACCAACACCAGGACTGAGCCAATATTGTGTCTGTGACACATCTGCAGCCCAGGTGACATTAAAGTGCTGTAGAAATCTGTGATTTACACCTGCAATAGAGTGTGTGGAGTGTAGGTGTTTGTACTTGACTGAGCACAAGCTCAGCTCCCTCTACAGTCACTGAGGACTAATTATTACTGTCAGAGAAACTTATAACCCTCTTACAGCCTGCCCATGGAGTGCTGAGGGTTTATTACCTTGATGGCAAGCACCAAAAATGTTGTGAAGTGTTGGAATCAGAAATGTAGGGAATTTTTAGAACTTTGGGCTTGTAAACCAAAGCTTAGACTTAAACACAGAATTTAATCTGAGACTTTAGAAAAGACTTCCAAACTTAAGTACTAGAAGCAGGAATGTGGATTTATAGTCTAAAGCAGAGACATGTTAAGAAGAAGAAAGTTTAGAGTTTTAGAGTTAAAGATATAGAAAAAATAAAAGTAATTACAAAGATAAACGAGAAGTTTAGCATACAGTCCTGTAAGTTTGTGTATCATAACATGATTGACTAAGAAAATTTACACTGTAATATGAGTCTATTAGACAAAATATGTAACATTTGGATCAAAAACATAAATATCCTTATTAGCAGTGTTTTATTAGTCAATAAAACACTGCTAGTAAGTCTTATAACTATGGGTCTTGTAATCTTCTGAACTATATAGTAAAGATGTGAACCAAACTCACACTTCCTGTCTATGTAGAAGATAAGAAAAATAATCACATCATCTAAAAAACTCAGAGATCTTGTCTCTAACTCATACAAAATTCCTTCAAAAATCCTTATGGTGAAGTAAACCCAGGTGTGATCTCTGTGATATTCTGGCTAAGCTCCTGGTGATAATGCCAACAGGCTGAAGATATTGCCCTGATCCCTCTCTTCCTAGACTTGCCATCTCCAAAAAAGGAGAAATCAGCCCATGCTGAAGTGACCTCATCCAAAACATTCAGTGTTGTTACTCCAGATTTACACCACTGTAAAATATTCCAGGTACCTCCTGAGTCCCTGACAATGACAGGGCAGCAAAGGGCTGAGACCTGTTCCTTTTGGATCGACCCTCTGCTCCTCTGCACCCCTCTGCATGTGCAGATGTTCATCCTTCTCTCACCTTTCAGCTCACAGAGGGGGGATTTCACCTCTCCAGAATTATTTCAGAAGTCACTCTGCGCCAGTTGTGCACTCTCTCATGCCTGGGTGAAGCCTCTGGGTCTGTTCCAGGGCAAAGTAAAGAAAAATCCAGAAGCCTCAACAAATTGACTTGAAATAAAATTTACTCAAGTAGCTTTTATGAATATCAAAATTTTCTTCCTGTGAGGGAAAGAAACCACTTTTATCTACTCTGAATCCTAGCATCTTCCTTCAATGCTCTCAGCAACGTCCTTAGCAAGTTGAGGACTTGGATCCACAATTCCTGCATGTCTGGCCATCTTTGGGCATGGAGATTTAGCTCATCTCAGTCTCTTTTTCTCTCATTCACTCACTGTGTTTAAATTATTCCTTCCTTTTTACTCACTCAGCAGAGAACTGAAATTTGCTGATGTCAGGATCTCAGAACAGATGGGAGAGCAGTATTGATTAGGCAGTTGAGAGGAGGAAATAAATGGCTTGTTAAAAGTAAATAATAATAGTTTAAATGCTGTGTACAAACCTTTATGAAACCTAGTGAAGCAAACAGAATAATCTTTCCAGAAATCCATCTGAGTTTTTTAGCACAGTGATGAAATTCAAGAGACTTTTTCACTTCCTTATGTTAGTGCTGATATAAGAGCTGATTGAATCAACAGTCTGGAACTGCCAGAGATGAGCCTGCCTTCAGCATCCCAGTCAAATGAGATGTTTGCAGCTGATGTGTAAAAGGGAAAAGAGAATTGATGAGGGGGAGAGAGCAGGAGGACAGGAGCTGCAGAGTGTGAGCCAGTTTTGTTAGGAGTGTGGAGGGAAATTTATTTTTTCATCATAAATTCAGAGTCTGGGCCCAAACTCACTGCTGTGTGTGACATCCAAATTGGGATCTAAGGCAGGGCATGGTATAAAGGCATGGGATGAGATGTATCCTTATTGATTTTGGTTCAGGTTTGATATGTACAAAGTCCTTCAGAACTGAGAGCTTTGTGAAGTCCGTGCTTAAAATCCATCTGTTCCTCCATCCACAAACCACACAAGTACCCAGCTGGTTTTGACTCCCAGTTATCATGGTAGATCTAAAAACAAATTAAAATTCTAAGATTATGTATCAAAGATCTGGAGAAAGAAAATTCATTTTGAGCTTGGGCTGCTATTCTCCCTCAGATAAATGCCAGGTTTTCTTGATCCATGTCTCTGCTGATCAATCAGAATCTGGACAAAGTCTGCAGCAGAGACCCAGTCACTTCAGAAGTGTTCAGAATTATAATAATAGCTCAAGATGAGGGACAGAATGTTAAAAAAAATTAAAATTAAATAAAGAGGGAAAAAGAACGGGAAAAAAAACCTTGCAAGTTATTTGCTAGGGAGAAAAGAGGATTTTCCTGTGGACCCATTCCCTGTTGCTGTCACATTGACTTGTTTCAGCCAAGAAGATGCACAAGGACACGATGGCAGGACTGGTCCCTGGAATGCTGGAGATGCCTCCTCTGGAAGGACACTGCTTCCCTCAAGTGTTCATCAGTGCTGCTGCAGAAGGAAATGCTGGAATCTCACTGCCTTCATCCCCTGAGCCCTGAATTTCACCCACGATGGGTTGGGCACCATGAAGGGGGTCCCTGCTTCCTTCCCACCCTGGGGCAATGGGCCAGGAGGAAACTCTCTCCTTTGCACCTATGAATTGTTCAAGGTTTCCAGTGACTGATTTCAGAAAAACTGAAATGCCCTGTGTTGGAACCCAGGGCATTCCTCTGGCTGCCCTGGAGGACTCGAGACCCTGGCAGGGGGCTCAGAGACCTTGGCACAGAGTCAAAAACATCTGTGGCTTTGATTTGAACCCATGGAAACAATTCCCAACTTTGTGTGAAGATGTACAAGCCACAAGAGTTTGAATAGAATGATAGTGAATTTACCACAGGGTAGAAAAGTAGAATTTTGGAGTTTTTAGAATGGGGGTTCAAGAAGAAGGAGAAAGACAGAACATGCTCAGATTCCTCCATCTTGCTTCTTGAACCCCCATTCTAAAAACTCCAAAATTCTACTTTTTCATCCTGTGACAAATTCACTATCATTCTGCTCAAACTCTTGTGGCTTGTAACTCCTCACACAAAGTTGGGAATTGTTTCCATGGGTTCAAATCAAAGCCACAGATATTTTTGACTCCGTGCCAAGGTCTCTGAGCCCCCTGCCAGGGTCTCGAGTCCTCCAGGGCAGCCAGAGCAATGTCCTGGGTTCCAGCAGCCCTGAACAGATTCTGTTGGGATGTTTTCAGGTGAAATTTCTTGTAGATTCAAGGTGCTGTGGAAAAATCCTTATTTAAAGAAAAAGTGAGAGATCCCAACAACTTTTAAAGCAGATTCCACCTCTCAGCATAGAGACAAATTAAATATCTGGCCCCAGGACTTTTAGCAGAAGTGACAGCCTAGGAATCTGAGATATGGGCACACGGGAATACACAGCACTGCAGGGAAGCAAAATTTCTTACACAGCCTCATAACCAAAAAGACATATCAATTAAAGATTTTGAAACAGCTACATGCAATGAATAATTAACTTGTGGAAATTGGTGCTGAAGGATAATGTGGAGTTTAACAGCACACCAAATGTTTTAGCAATCTTGGACAAAAACATTTGAGGAATAGGAAAAGAATAAAAAGAGAAACTCACAGCTGGGTCAGATCAATAGAACTCATGGTGCACAATCAACTCCCCAACCATGGTGAGAAGTCCTTGTGCAGGGAAATCTAAGAAAAAAACGATCCTCCTAATTTCCCCTCTCTTTTAGCTCCAAACTTAATGTAAAGAAGAAACAGAATATCAACAGAAAAAATAATTTTGTGGCAATGGTGATACAGAAGACATTTGAGTATAATCCTATTTTCCAGATTTGCCTTTAGCAAGGGGCAAATATTACCTCTGCACCCTTCCTTTCCTATGAAAAAGAGATTACCAGTCTTCCTTAAAAAGCAGGTGTGCTATAATAGAGCCAGAGCACTTTGGAGATTATCTGCTGATATGATTATGAAAAACACAGATATTAGATAAAAAGACCAATAAAGGAAAAGTTGTTTGTGTTACTCCTGATTCACATGAGGAAAATTCCCACAGTGAAGAATTTTCCTGATGAGCAGAAGGTTGCTGTGTAACAACATTAAGGCATCACAGCAACATTAAAGAGAATTGCTGCTATAAACAAGTTATTTGATATATTGAGAATGTTTTGTTTGCCTTAATTATTCACAAACAGGTGGTATTTTTACTAATTTGTTCTCTGCTCAAAATAGTTGGTTTAAACATATTTTTGTCTCTCTGATAGCACATCAGCAGTGTTCTCATTAGCCCTTCCTGGCTATTTGTATCACTGTTGGATATTAAATCACACATCAGAAATTATGATTTTGCCACTACAGCATCAGCTGCCTCTCAAAAATAAAAAAAAAGGGGGAAAAACATCCTTTCCTTTTTTTATTTTTTTGTTGGCAAATTATCTGCAAAAAGCTCAGCATTGTTTGAATAATAAAAAAAGCTTTTACAGATGGCCGCAAAAGTGTTTGAAACGAGAGTATTCTCATGAATATTTATTCTCACCAATTCTCCTGACAACTTAACTTTCTGCAGACATTCTTACAAGTAAATATTCAAACAGTTTCCAAAAAGCAAATAAAAAGGGTTTGCACATAAACAGAAGAAAACTCACAGATCCTTTATTTTGCAGTGGTACCTTGAAATCTCACCCAGAAGAAAAGCCCTCTTGTGTTCAGTTCTGTAGAGGCACAGATGAGAAATTACCTCCTTAGTGGAGAGTTTGGTCTAAGTGCACAAAAGAAGGATCCAATACTGTCCTCATTTTCTAGACATGGAGCTCATGCTGACCACGGAGGAGACTTCTCCTAAATTAGACAGCAAATAGGAAAAAAAAAAAAAATCACAAAAATTTCCCTCTGCTCTCCCTGAATGAGGTTTAGGTCTAGGTGCTTTTTGCCAGGCAGTGATTTAGGGGTTTTTTAGTGTGTGGATTTTTGGCCTTTCACTCTCTGATAACTCCAAACAACATATAACCTCTATAAAGGGTTCCCTATGTAAAATCTTAAGAGTCATGGTGGAAAGGAAGACCTGAAGACCATTTTGTTCCACCCCTTGCCATGGGCAGGGACACCTTCCACTATCCCAGGTTGCTCCAAGTCCCATCCAAGCTGGCCTTGGGCACTTCCAGGGATGAGGCAGCCACAGCTTCTCTGGGCAACCTGTGCCAAGACCTCACCATCCTCACAATAAAGAATTTCTTTCTAATATCCAAAGTAAACCCCGTCTCTTTTAGTTTAAAGCCATTCCCTGTGTCCTATCCCTCCATGCTTTGTCCCAAGTCCCTCTCCAGCTCTCCTGGAACACCTTTAAGCCCTGACAGACGCTTTGAGGTCTGTCTGGAGCCATCTCTTCTCAAGGTGAGCACTCCCAGCTTGGCTCCAGCCCTTGGAGCATCTCCATGACCTCCTCTGGACTGACTCCAACAGCTCCACGTCCTTCTTGCGCTGGGTGCTCCAGAGCTGGAAGCAGCACTGAGGGTGGGGTCTCAGCAGGGCAGAGGGGTAGAATTCCCTCCCATAAGCTGCTGGTCACCCTTGAGATGCAGCCCAGGATGTGGTTGAGCTTTCAGGCTGTGAGTGCACCTTGCCCAGGCATTCTGAGCTTCTCATTATCCAACACCCCAATGATTCAGCATCTGCTGGGTGCAGATTTGCCCCCGAGCAGGCTGCATGGGCCAGATAGCTCAGTCCTTTATGGGGACAGACTGCCCAAGAACCCAAGCTCTCAGCTGCTGGCAACCATAGCAAGCTTAAGGGATATCAGCTCTTTTAATGATTATCAGCTCTTTGTGATTCCAGCTCTTGGCTTGTTAGGTGCCTAGGCAGGCAGACAAAGGGAGAGAGAGGAGAAGGCCATTCTGATGTTCTACACCCAAAGCAATGTCTTTATTGGGTGTTCTGCAAAGGGCTCCAGCAACAGCTCTTCTGCTGAACCAGGCTAAAACAGCCCATTATACAGGGTATAGAGGAATCAGAAACTGTCCAGTTGCAGGGGTTAGGAGAAGTGACCTATGAGCTTACAGAGAGATAAGCAGGGGTCCAAAGGCAGAAGATAGGGGCTTGCCATGACTTGGCATTTCCTAGCTTTAGGCCTCTGCCCTCCACAGGGCCCTAGCAGGCCCATGGCCTGCTACACCCCGAGTCCTCCTCCTCAGAGCTGCTCTCAGTCCTGTGTTTGTGCTTGGGATTGCCTCCAGCCAGGTGCTAGACCTTGCACTTGGCCTTTTTGAACTTCACCAGGTTAGCAGAGACCCATTGTCTTATATATCAAGAGTTCTATTATCATTGTAGTGCAAGGATTCCATACCGCCAGAGTTTCATACCGCCTCAATGTTTCTCATAGGCAGCTCCTCTAAGCACTGACTCTTCCTGGTCCTTGCAGGGGCCATCATTTAACTCCAGTTCCCACCAATCCACTCTTTTATACCACTTGCTCTTATTGGCTACAGGTGTGGCCTGTTAAGATCAGGCCTGCTCCTAATCTTCAGTAATTGCTCCAGCTGCACCTCACTGGGGGATAAGATTACATTCTATACCACCCATACTGTATCCCCCTACAGAGACCCACTTCTCCAGCCTGTCCTGGATCACATCCCCCAAACAAGCACTTTGTAGTTGGTGTCAGTACCCTCCACATCCTAGCAGAGGCAAGAGCTGCAATTGTCCACTTTAATGAGCAGGGGCTCTTTTGCCTCAGCCAAATTCCACGTCCACTGCAGGATTTTTGAAACAAAGGCAAAATCCTTTCATGGACTGCCACAGTGAGCAGCATTTGAATGGCACAGCAGCACGGGTGCAAGGCACAGAGGCTGGAGCTATGGAGGGTGACTGTGAAAAACGCCAATCACTTGGTTTTAAAACTTTAAAAGTTTAATAGTAATAAAATAGTTATAAAAATAGTATATTTTAATAATAATATAATTAGAGTAACAAAAATTTGGACAAGTAAGATTTAGGACAATATGAGACAATAAAAACAATGAGTTAGGGACATCCGGGTACCTTTTTCTGGGCAAAATAAGCCCAAAAAAGGACCCACGTTGACAGAGGATTAACCCTTAAAAGCAATTACCTGTTGCATATTTATACATCTTATCCATGATGCATAAATTCCATTCAAACACAGGATTCTGTCTGGTCAGTGTCAGCTTCTTCCTCTGAATCCGAACGACATCTTCGTGACTGTGTGAGGCAGGAAGAAGTTCATTTCTCCTGATAATGGAGCAATAAATTCTCTTTCTCTGAAAGATTCAGGTGTCCTGTGGCTGCTATCTTGGTGTGAGTCCTCTCTTTAAAAAAAGTATCCTACATAGCATAGTTTCTATTATAACACTATGTTATAACCCAAAACTATATTTAACACACTACTTGAGAAAATTAACACAGCATAACTTTCTAAGACAACACATATAATATTCATTTGAATATTTGTGAAAAGCCAACCATAAAATACGCATTTTTCACAGTGATGTGTTCAGCTGGGATGCTTTTCCCCACCTGGTTCTTTTACAGGAGTTGAATCACTGCAGATTATGCCTGGCTGAAAGGAAACAGTATATTCTGTGGTGTTTAAAGATGCCACACTCATCGCAGAGCTTTTGCAAACCAGTGAGTCAGCAGGAGGAACACAATGCTGGTTCCAGCTATTAGGCAGTTATTTAAAACAAAACAAACAGAAACAAAACAAAAAAAATAAAAAAAAGAAAAAAGCCAGCCACTTGTGAATTCAACAGATGCTGTGAATTCCCTGCTTTGCAAAGGCTAAAGTGTTTGCACAGAGGAAAGGGACACTTTTATTAACATAAAGGTCACTGCAGTTCAATTCTTCCTTTGAATGAATTATTCAGTATTTCCTTTTAATCCCGTTAAACGTGGATGTCTGTAAACAAATTCTGGAGATGCAGAGAAAATCAGACTAGCAAAAAGCATGTGCAGTGATGGGAAAGGAACAGAACTGACAACTTTTGGGTGCACAAGGAGCACAGACAGGTTTTAGCTCAATGGAGGAAACACATGTGAGAGCTCAAAACGCCATCTTGACTTCTTCAACCCTTCTCATACGTGTCCTGCCTTCCCCATGCGTGGATGGCTTGTTGCAGATGTGTTTCCAGCAGTGCTTAGAGAATGGAAGGGCCTGTGATCCACAAAACCCATCACTGAACCCTCTAGATAGCCAGGCTCCCAGGTAAAACAGGATTAAATTTACTCAAAATGGGATTAAACAGCACAAGTTCTCCTAAATCCATGTGTCCTGTGTTTCCTAGTGGTGTTTCAAAGCCTTCAGATGTGCTGAAGGCATCTAAGTCTACTTAGAAAGACTGGTTTCATGTAATTAGGTATAATTTCAATACACCTAATTTCAATGCTTTATATTTTCAGAATATTGAGATGCTTAACTTCCTTTAAGAAAGAGGAAACCTGAAGCCACCATAGATGACATGGCACAATGTAATTACACCAAGCTCTCTGGCACAGATCTACTCTCTCCCTCTCTGTACATCTGTAAAATGTCAGAATAGATTTGGATGGACTCTCTAGACATAACTGGAATTTAAGAAATAATGTTTTTCTCTTTTCCATGCATAGTAATTAATATATGCAAAGACAGAAGCTCCAGAGCTGTACATCCAGCATCTGGATGTTGGAGCTCTGGAACCAGCTAAAAATCAAAATAGATGAAAGGAAAAGAAAATTACAGCATTTTCTGATTAAGAATTGTCTGTTCACAGACTTTTAATTTTCACCAACTCATTGTCAGTCACAGCTATTTGAGGAGTGCTTTGAGCAGCCATTTCCTCACTGATCTTTGTAGCTTGTTCTTTTGCAACATCTGTATTTGCATTTAATGAGCCTGCTTGAGTGGTGGTCTCACTGTGAACGTTCTCTTTGTTTGCTGGTTCTGGATCTAAAACTCTTCACTTTTAGGCAGCTCTATTTAGCCAAAACCTGGAACTAGCATCTCTTCTGGTTAAAGAGAACACTGTATTTCCAGGAATAACTACTTGCTTTGTTTTCATCTAATGAATTCCTGGTGTTTAGTTACTAAAGCCCTTGGGTTTTATTTGCAGCCCTGCCTGAGCACAGAGATAAATCTAAATCCAAGACTCATGTCCACTGTAAGCTTCTCCTGGTGGATATCGATTTAGGCTTGGTACTTTGATCTATGGATTTTCTCTCTCCTGAATTGGTTCTCCTCAGATTGAGAAAAGGGTGAAGTAAATTTTTAAAAAGTGTAAAACAAGCTAAAATTGCAGAGATTTGCTCATTGCCAGTCTGAGCTTGTTAGCAAAGGAAGGTATTGCAGAAAACTCATGAACTTTTGATTTCTTGTGTGCCAGAGAAATGTCCTATTTTCTCAGAACTCCTATTCCTTGTAACTACAACTTATTCGCATGGCACTGGAACCAGTCTTTTCTTTTTTTTCATAGTTCACAGAATTATTTTTTTTTCTCTGAAACAGAAAACCACATTGCAAGTTGATCGCCCTTGTGTATGCTTGAGTCAGATTCAAAAATAAAGAACAGGCAAGTTCAGACCCAAACAATGGCATGAAAGAAGGCTCTCCAAGACAGAGCTGGCTCATAACCAACCAATTTCCAGTCACATTTCAGAGAAAGACTTCAAGGAGACTACTCTCAGCCATATTTGGTGCTACTGTACTGGCTCTAAATTGTTCTCTCCTTAAACCCTTTGCATGGAAAAGGACAGACCCAGCAATACCCATCTGTTGTCACCTTTTTCTCCTCAAATTGCTCTTGTGTCAATGCTTTCCTGACAAAGGAAAGAAGGAATGACAGAGAGCAGCCAGGAGAGGGGTGGAACTCTGACTTAGGATAGCAGCCTGATCCTGAGCCTAACTTCACTCACCTGGATAATGACCTTTCTCACAAAGTTAAACACTAACTAGGTCAACATGGCTATTTAATACCTCCAGGAAGTGCTTATGGCCACCTAAAACACAAGTCTAACAGATTCTGCCATCCTGTACAGTCAAGAGGAAAAACCAATTAAAGTTCAAGCACCTGAGCTGAATTTAGGACATAACCCAGAATTAAGAAGCAGACTTCATGTAATGCAGTGCACCCCTAAAAATACCACCCCAGACACTGGATTGAAACTAATTTCAGTAAAGAAAATATTTCAATTTTCATTTTCCTCCTCCTTTTCTAGTTAAATAAGACTTATTAATCCTGTTCTCTGATTTCTTCTTTGCTTGTCTTTTTTCATTGTGCTCCATTCACCTTCTGGATCTACTAAAAACAAAGTTAATAAGCAGAAAAAGGAGAGTGCCTACAAGGAAAGTCACCATAGTCAGGGCTCTTCCTGTGGCCCTGAGGTCCCAGACAACAACCTGTTTATCTCCATCAAGTGCAACTTTTTCAGGCCTCATCAAAACTGACTTTTGAATTGCTCTTTGACCCATGCTAAGTTCTGGATGGTGGAAGTTGTCTAGAAGAACCTCAGCCAGTGAGAATTTCATTTTTGGGTTGATTTTTTTTGGTGGTTTGTTTTCTTTGTTTTGGTTTGGGTTTTTTTGTTGTTGTTGTTGTTGTTTGTTTGTTTTGGGTTTTTTGTTTCTTTTTGGGTTTTTTGTTTTGTTTTGGTGGTTTTTTTTGTTTGTAGTTTTTTTTTAATCATTCTATTAACTGAACCATTACAGTCCAGGTTCTTGTGCAATTTCGTGCTATGGACACAACCAGACAGATGTGATTAAAATGTGCCTCTTTGTGGCAAGTCAAGAACCATTCTTGTACTGACAGATTACTCCAGATTTCTGCTTTTGAACCATCAGAACCTCAAAGGTTCACAGAATCCTGGAGGGGGAAGAGAAGATTTTCTCTGAATGAAGCTGATCCTTTCCAAACTGCTTTAAAGTGGAGGACAGTAGGAGCTCACAGAGCCAGTAATGGCCAGTAATTTAAAATAGCTTCTTTTCCCCTTTTCCCTTGTTTTTGGAATCAGCAGATGAGGGGGATTCTCCTTCAGACTTGAATCCCAGCTGATGGTCAGGCATTGCCCAATTCCCTTGAATTATTTGTAATTCTTTCACAAGCAACACTTCCCTGTAACAAACTCAGTCTGAGTCTAAGTTTGGACCACATTAGTTGGGATCAGATGCCCTGGAGTTGAAAATAGCTCTAAGACCATGACCTTCTGCTGGAGATTTTTAGCACAGATTTCCCCCGAGAAAACAAGGAATTAAAGAAGATATTTTATAGCTCGGGGTGACCAAGCCTGCTGGTTTGTGCCCACCCTTGAGAAACTGTGAGCCCCATCAAGGTCACTCATAGCATTTTTATTGTGCCCACCTGGGTGAGTGCTACACTTAGAGCACATTTCCAGCATGTCTGTTTGATTCTTGTAAATTTGAGATCTGCTCTCCAAATGAGTTGCTTTAATTAGCTGTTTGAGTGGAGTTTTCTGCCAGCAAACTCATTTGCTAAAATATGCATAGAAGGTAAATGCAGAAGAATATCTACCAGTTGTGAGCGTGTCTAGAAATTAGAGTGAATATCCAGTGCACTGATTTGACAGTAATTGCTATGATGCATTAAATCTGGGCCATTTTTATGCCTGGAACCATGATTCCTGAAGTTGTCTGAGTCTGTTCTATAAATCCACTTCACTTGTACAGCTGCTGTACCCAGTTGAGGTCGGGTATGAAAGGAAGTCATTTTTATCCGACAGCCATTTGTTGGCAACAATAAAATCAGCTGGCAATCACAGCTCATTTCCTGCTGCTGAGAGGCCTCACCAATAATTCCCAACCCTCACACAATTCCCTGCAGAGCAGCCTCAGGATGGATGAGCAAAGTTGGTCTCAGATCCACAGGGTGGGAATTGTGCAGCATCCCAGGCCCCCTCTGAGCTCAGAGGGAGCAAAAGCTGCCACCCCTGCTCAGGGAAACAGAACAGGGCACTCACAGCTCCCTGAACTGTTTCATTATTAAATTGTTGACTCAGTGGGGTCTTGTTTAGCCTAAATGATCCTAGGATACCATGATGATGCACTCAGGGAGGGCAAAAATTGACTTTTTTCTCTCTGAACCTCCTGTGTGCTGCCTGTGCATGAGCTGCATGGCTGGGAAATATGACAATTTATATCACAATTTACACCTTTCCAAACTCTTTGAACCTCTCCTTGAGTTGTCTGTGCCATGAAACACAGTGCCCAAACCCTGTGCCTGGAAAGGGGAGACTTTTCCAAAAGTTCTCCAGCTGTATTATCTTTTCCCACACTGATGTGGCTTGGTGGGCAGCAGGGCAGGCAGTGCCAGTGCCAAACCTTCTTCCCAAATATTCATGGTATTTGTTTGCATTTTTCCTGCCCCTGCACCAACCTCTCCTCTCCTGTTTTCCATCTGGATTGTAAAACGTCCATCTTTCTAGTGCACTGGGGTTAAAACTGTTCATACTAATGAGTGAAATAAATGTGCCAGGGGATGCTCCCATGTGCTAGGGTCACCTTGAATGTCATGGCTTGACTCTGTGGCACTGACCCAGCAGCCACAGCAAGGCTGTGAGCAAACTGCCAGATGGAAATGGTCCCTGGACTGGACTAATTGCCAAATGTGGGAATGGTTTGGAGGTTACTTAGTAGAAATAAGCCAAATTTGTGCCAGGGAATGTTCTAATATTTCACAAACATTGGCAGTGGCCAATAATATTTCCAGCACCCTTGACCAGTTTTATCTGCATAATTATACACAGGTTATATACCTGTACTGGTGTGCTTGTATCCAGGGAGACCTGGTCCACAGTGGGAATTCCTAATTATCCCTCAAAGAAGGTCACATAAATGAGTAAATGATGGTCAATCTCAGCCCTCCTTCAGAGCCATGGTCTCTGATCTCACAGTTTTCCCAAAGAGCAATTGTGACACACATGTATTTTGCAACCAGCAGCAAATCTGTCACTGCTTCAAATCTGGCCAAAAGTCACCTGGTTTTTCTTACAAATGTCTAGTGCAGGTCTAGGTCAAAAACTGGGCACTGAGGTGACAGCATGGTAGGAATTACACAGAATAACAAATACAAATGTTGCTGTGAGCAACTTTTTTGTACATGTAGGTTGACTGGGCAAGATTTAATCTGGCAGTGCCCTGCTTTTTGAAAAGAGGCCAAAACTGTCTTTAAATGTTTCAAGAGCTTTTTCTGGGAAGGAATTGCTTGTTGGATTTAATAACACAATAATCAAGTCCAGATATAGCCCATCAGACTAGATAATGCAAAGTCTCCATGCACTGAAACTTTACAGGGTGGGAAAAATAATCAGATGTCTGGTTTTAAAGGGTGATTGTAGGGATTTACCAGACCATTTATGAAAGGAGAGAGCACAAAGCTGAAGCACCTCCTGAGATGTGAGTGCCACACACCTTTAATCCACTATGATGTGTGAAAAAAAAAAATAAAAATTACTACCTGGAGACCCTGGGTGGGATAGAGATGGAGCCTGGCCTAGACTTTATGCCTCTGTCTTGTGTTGATCCAGTGTTTCCAATAGTTATTATTTTCCTCAGGAAAGCTGCCAAAGAGATTGAGAATCTGTAGCCTGTTCAGTGAAGAAAAAAGCCTCTGTCCCTTCTCCAGAAGTGAACACAAGATGGTGCTGCCATCCACCAACTGCCAGCCTTGGCCAGCTTTGCTTGTAACCTTACACTGCTTCTGATTCTTGGGATGTTTAAAATGAGAGTTAATAGAAATGGCTGAGCATGCTCATGTAGAAGTCAGGGTTTTCCCCCCACAAATGTGGTGGGGTCAATAACTCAGATGCCTCAAATTACACCAGAGGAGGTTAAGGCTGGATATTAGAAAAAATTCCTTCACTGAAAGGCTTGCCAAACATTGGAATGGGTTGCTCAGGGCAGTGGTGGAGTCACCACCCCTGAAGGATTTAAAAGATGTGTAGATGTAGCACTTAGGGACATGGATTAGTGTCAGACTTGGCAGTGCTGCATTAATGGCTGGATTCAATGACATTAGAGATCTCTTCCAAACTAAATGTTGCTCTGATTCTGTGAAAATCCTCATTAGTCCAGGCAGAAAGTGCCAGATGGCAAATGGAACACGAGCTGAGCAAAAAACTAGCCACAAAAAAATGCACTCTCCAGGATTATACTGTAACCAAATTCAGAGCTGCTGTGTCTGCAGTGTTCCCACCCCAGTCAGCATTTGGGAAAGACTTCTCAGTCCACAGTGGATGCTGTGAAAATTCCAGCTCTTTGCTCCTCTCTAAGGAAAAGCCCTGACTGATGTGTGTGAGCCTTGAGCCACTGGGCCAGACTGAGCCAACATCAAAAGGAACTCGAGGAAAAGAAGCATCAACTACCAGGGAGCTGGAGCAGATGGCAACTCACTGCTCCCAGAATCACATGATTACATGAGGCTCACTCTGGAAAAGATGTGCCAGACTAGCAAATTGTAATGAAAATGAGGAAACCAATTCCTCACAATATCAAAATCCTTCTTCTCTTGGCTCCTGAGGCTAAGCCCTGCACATGACTGAGACATTTATGAATCACATTTCTGTTCATGGCTCTTGCACAGGGCCTTTTGTTCCCAGTGACTTTGTGTCCCCTTCGTTAGAGCCTCTCACAAAGATTCTTCTTCCACCCAGCCCCATGCTTGCAAAATCCTTGGGCATGTCAGTTCCTGGGAGACTTCTCCCTCCCTCCTGACTGAGATTGGAACCAGCCAAGTGGTTCAATGGTTCTTGGTGGGACCCACAGCACTGAGGAAGCCTTTCCAAAGTAAACCAGGCTAAAGGGAGATTTCTTTCATTGCTGGGGAGACTTTCCCACACATTAAGAACATCATGCAGATGTTCTTTCCACGAGGAGGGAGAGAGCTGCTCTGTGGTTTTGGACTCTGAGTGCCCTATCCCATCACTCATTTCTTGGCTTCCCAATCCAGAGTAGATCATTTGGATCTCTGTCTTTTCCATCTTCATGGTGCTGTGACAGGACCAGGGGCTGTGGTTTCTACAGATGTGGCTTTAACATTTTCTCAGGTGTATTTTTTTTTCCCATCCAAATCCAAATCACACAGCCATGCCACTGGATCTTGGAATATTCTGAATATCCTGAGTTGGAAGGGACCCACAAGGATCATCAGCTCCTGTGGAGGTGTCTTGAGTTGCCATCCTGGTATCATCCAAACTGCAGCTCATGTGGGTTTCAGTGACAACCCACAAGCTGTTATTGATATTTCTAACCCTGAACCAAACCAACTTTCTCCTCTCAGACCCCTCAAACTGGTTTGAAGACATTCCTAGAGGTCTCCAGCCCAGGTTTCCTCCTCCAAGGCATAGACACACATTACCAAAAGCCAATCCTCCCCTAGGAGTGCCTGGAAATTTTCAGTCTGGGCTCTGAGATTTGCCTGCAGTTTGACAGCATTGATGGCTGGGTGGTCAGAGGTGAATAAACCAAGCAGTGGAAAATTGTAGGATTGCTCAGATGTTCACCAATTCAGTGGGAGGGTGTTGAATCCTGTGATCAAATCCTCATCCTTCTTTAGATCCCCACTTAGCCACCCCTTCCCTGCAATTACCTTGATCTTTGTAGTAACCAATCTATTTCTTTGTGCTGATTTACCTTCAGGATCATTTGTTTGGAGAGAAATGCCCCTCCTGGAAAGGCCTTTCTGCTGCCACATGAGCATCCTCCTTTCTGTCCCTATTTCTGTGACATCCTATACTTTAAAAATAAATAAGGATGTGGTGGGAAATGTCACTCACAGGCAGACTCACACACAGGTCACTAGTCCAAAACTCTGGATTGTTTTTGAGACAGGTAGATGATACCAGCAAGGGTAAATACTGGATGGGATGGAAAATAAGTGGGAAAAGTACTCCTGTGAACTTTCAAGTGCCAAAAAGCAATTCAAGGCAAACAGCCTGGATGTGATTCCTCTCGACACCACAATTGTACACCATGTCCGACCACTGTGTCCAACCCTTCCCAGTGAGGAGGATGAGCAGGCTACAAACCCAACAGAATTATCTGATAATTCTATGAAATAAATCATCATCATCTGATGATTCTATGAAATCAGGGAAGTTCACAATATGTCTGTCCTGCATTGTCAAGCTGATTGTATTCCATTTGCCATCTGTATGGCAGTTGTCTTCTGTTCAGGGGGCAGTTTTCCTTATCTCTTCCACAACCAATCCTCCCTCTGGGCAGACATCTGCTGATAACAGCTATTGAATGTCACTGCATGGCTGATAAGAACTACAGCATCCCACTGGGAGATGTGAGCCCAGAGGGAGGAGCCAAGCATTCCTACCTGGATATAATGTGGAGATTCTGGAACACCAGCACAGCTTCTCCACTGGATTGCCCAGAGGAACAGCAGCTGCCTCTCCTTCCACTGGATCTTCAGAGGAAGAGACTGCACCCTTCTACAGGATCCCTGCTCCAGCAGAACCAGCCCTGACACTGCAGGAGGGCTGAGCCACAATTCCAATGGGACTGCTGCCAACACCCTGACCCACAGGGTGTCAGGATGGGTTCTGACTCTGTCAGTGTTAAACACTGCATTGTTTATTTTATCTTTTTATTTTCTTCCCTAATAAAGAACTGTTATTCTTCCTCCCATATCTTTGCCTGAGAGCCCCTTAATTTAAAATTTATAGCAATTCAGAGGGAGGGGGTTTACATTCTCCATTTTAGGGGTGGCTCCTGCCTTCCTTAGCAGACACCTGGCTTTCCAAACCAAGACAATGTCTGAGCAGGGAAAAGTGAACATCAACTCAAAGAGCATCAGCTAAGGGATCCAGTACACACCTAGAGCTGCAAGGATGTACACACAGGTCAGGTTCTACCTGTTGGGGTGGAGACAGACAGCAACAGGCTTTGTCCAGGAGGAGACACAGCTGTCAACATGGATTGGTCAGGAATTCATATCCTTACAGCTGTTCATTTATTCTGTTTATCACCACAGGCTGAGCAGGAATACATTGTCCAGACCACATCAGTGGTCAGACAGATGAGAGGAGGCGTCTTTCTCCAAAGGCCAAACACTTCTGTGCTCCCTGTCAGCAGGTACCACACACCTGGGAACACTGCCAGCAGCAAAATGTTGCTCCTCCAGAGTCCCCTCCATTCCTAAAGGAAGGCACAGAAGGCTGGCCCTGCAATGATATGGACATTTTCTGTTCAGAACCATGCCAAGAACTGTCAAACTCATTCATCAGCTGCCTCTGTACAAAGGGCAGCAGCATTCACTGGCCAGAAGCTTGGCAGGGCTTCAGAGCACTGACCTAGAAGTTAAAGGCTCTTTGTTTACCACTAATCCCTGGAGCTATACAGTCCCAAAGCCATTCCCTTTCTGTGCAACACAAGACCAGCTTTCAGAGCCCCCAGCCTGAGCCCAGTGAAGCCAATAGAAAGGCTGCCATTGTCTCTGGTGACCAATGCACTGTCCCTGGATTCTGCAAAACGAGACTGGCTCCTGCTTTTGTTGAAATCAATGCAAGTATTACCAGTGGCCACAGCTGAATCCAAACGGGGCTGTGGCACGTGTCCCTCAGGAGCCTGAAATCCATGGGCGACTTTTTCTGAATATTTCAGAGAATGCAGGATAAAGGCTTAGATTTTCAGCAGGTTTTTTAATATTTCAGGTGCCTTTTATTCCCAGAAGGACTTCTTACATCATGTACTCCTTTGTCTTACTCCCACATAACCCTTTTTGAAAGCTTTACATCTCCAAGAAGCTCTTCTGCTGTGATGTGAAATCACTGTCTGGGTATAGCAACATCTTTCTACTGCAAAAACTGAGCTGGGAAATGGGAGATCCAGTAAATAAACATCAGCTAATTGTTTGAAACCATCCAAGAATTTGTTTTCATGTTCAAAGCAAAATCCCTGGGTTATATCCTTGAGCAAGGCTCCTCCTGGACTCCTGGGATCTCCTCTGCTCCCACTGTCTTTGTGTCATTAATAAAATTGCTGCTAATAATTGTCCTTGATAAAGATCAGAATGATTCTCAGATTTGGGGAAAAATAATAAAAATTTAAAAATAAAGCCATGAAATCCTGAGCCAGGCATATAAGAGGAGGATGAGTTGCCCTCTGGAATTATCCTATTCTCTATATTGACCACAAGGAGAACCAAACCAGTATTTTACACTAAATCCTTGCACTTTCACTGACAGAACCTGAGGAAAACTGACCCACAGAAAGCAAACCCATCCCACCGACCATGGCAAGCACAAGGTTAAGCCACAGTATTTCAGGCTCAATTTTTCAGAGCTTTCTTCAATTCTGGATAATTATTGCAGATAAAATGCATTTTCTGGGTCTAGGCACCAAAAAAGTCTGCATATTATTATTTTCGATATTAAAAGAATTATTTTCATTGGGATTTTGAATGTTGAGAAATGAAAATTTGCTTCCTATTGATTTAGGTCATTTTTTTTTAGAAAAAAGGCTGAGTGGGACATTTTTATGCTGAGTTTACTTTGTTTAATACACCCACAGAAGGGCCCAAGACAGATGCTGGTGGAGGACTGACATTTCTGTTTATGGCAGTAGATGGAGCTACATCCTCAATAATGTTCTTTTCCAGCCGGGAGAGCCCAGAAAAGGAGTTGTGCCGATCCCTTCTCCCAAAACTTCCTCCAGAAGGCGACTGGGTGGACAAAGGAGATGAATAAGCAGGGGTAGAAAGAATGAAGACATTTCCAGGACTGGAATCATTACCCACTTCTCCAAGGGCTTTATTTACCAAACATTTACAGTGGGAGCTGTAAACCCCCTTCACTCCATCCATTGTAACCTGTGCTAGAAGAAAATCCCCTGGGTTACATCCTTGAGCAAGACTTCTCCTGGACAGCTGGAAATTCCTCTGCTCTCTGTGTCTGTGTGTCATTAATAACATCACTGATATTTGTTAGTTCTTAATAAAGATTGGAATGATTCTCAAATTGGGGAGAGGGGGAAGAAATAATAATAATAATAATAATAATAATAATAATAATAATAATAATAATAATAATAATAATAATACCAAACAAAAATAAACAAAAAACAATGCCAAAGAACTTGTTTGTTGCACATCCAAGTGTTTGCATTTCTCCACAGCCTGGCTGCAGTCAGCCTTCAGACTCTTCTCCCAGAGTTCTTTTACTCCCTCCTGTTGAATGGAAGAGCTGGGGTTCTTCATTAAATTCCAGGAATTCATCATTTAATTGCCTTAAATGACTTTATTAGCCTGTGTTGCCAATGTCCAGATCTGGAAGACCCTCCATCTCCTGCCAGGAGCTCTTGGCTTCTTCTCCTTTCCCATGAACAGTTTAAGTCCTGTAGACCTTTTTAATTTATATGGATTAAAACCTCCTCTGGCATACATTCATGCTTCATCTTCAGGACTCCATAAATTCCTTCAGCATTCTCCTCCAGACCTGCTCCTCCCAAGTTTTCATGTATTCTCTCCAAAGGAAGAATAGAGACTCCTTTCTCTCCCCCACACTGACAGAAGCCATAATTTTGAATATTATTTCCTTGAAGTGGTCAAAAAGTGAATCATTGTGCAAGCACAACACCTTGTTATTTATGAGCAGGCAAAACACAGAAAGACATTTTAATAATACCATGTTTATCATCACAAAAACTTCAGCAACGTTTCCACAAGACTGAGCAGCTGCAGCCCAGAGCCTTCAGGTTATTGTGAAAGGCATCCATGAAAATATAAAATCATCTCAAGCTGGGTGGGGCAGGAGGGAAGGTTTATTTATTATTTCTAAATCCATTTTATTCTAACCAGGGCTAAACAAGCTGTTCCTGGATGGCAGAGCCTGCCTGGATTTGTTGTTTGGAAGCTCGTGGTCGGATTTTAAACGCCTGTGAGCTTCCAGTGGGGTTTTCCCTCTACCTCAGGTTTTAATTTGAATTCTTTGGTGCCTTGTAAGGAATGATTTCATGGCACAGACCTTCCTTCAGTGGAGGAATTGATATATTCTCTGGCTTCCTTCGGGCTACCTTCTTTCATTAAACTCCTTGGAATCAGTACCTTTGCAACCTTTTTCTTTCTGCCAGGTTCACTTTAAACAGTCTGTAGCATCCCAGAACTAGTGGGAAAGAAGGACTCACCTCAGCATCCTCCCAGCTGGAAACTGGAGATGCAGCTGGAAAAATGTGGGATTTTGACATGCTTCAAAAATGAGGCAGTTCCCATGAATGTGTCAGTGTCACCAGCCTCACAAATTCCAGGGAAAAAAAATTAGATTTCCTGGGATAAGAGCTGCAACTGCTGCCTGAGTGTCTGCTTCAGCTTGCGTACCTGAAATGTTTCTGATTTGTGGACAGGGAGATGCTGGCAGAGCAAATTGCCATTCTCTGGTGTATTCCTCCCTCTCTTCCCTTGTCCCTGCCCAGAAAGCAGGAGTGGAGTGACCACTCCCTGGTAATCAACCCACACCTCTGCATTAAAAAGGCAGCTTCTGTAGCTTTTAATCTGACCTGAAACATGTTGGGACCGGGCAGAGGGAGCTGAGCAGTGGGAGAAGCTGGCAGACGTGTGCTTTGCCCTGTTGTCTCCAAGCATGGAGACAATTTTAAAGGAGATGCAAGTCTGAAAAACACCCATTCATTTCCAGCTGGGAGGCTTTCCAATGCTCTCCAGCAAGGTTTTGGGTGCTGGTGGAGAGAGGAGCCAGGTAAGAGAGGGAAAGCCCTGGAGTTTTTCAATCGTTCCACCCACCACGGAGCCAGGCAAGCGCCAGGAACACATTTCATAACATCTCTGATGTTTTCCCCTCTGCAAGAAAGAGCTCTGGCTCACACACTCAGATAAGATCACAGGGTGCAGGGGCAGAGGGGAGGCACTGACTGGAACTATTGTAACTCTCTCCAAAACTCCTTGGTCTCAGGTAGGAGCCACGTGAGAGCAACACGTGCCATGGGAATCTAGGCAGGAGGGGCACTGGGGCTGGATCTTGTTTATTGTTCTTGCCTGAGCCCAGCCTGCAAGGCGAGGGGGAGCTCAGGAGGACACGATGTACCCTGCTCCCTTCCTGTGTCCACCCAAAGGCAATTTATTCTCAAGCTGAGCCATGGCCCCAAAGCAAAATAAATTCCAGTGTTTGGCTCTGAACACAGAGTACACTGCAGCTAGGGAAACCTTCAGTGTAAAATGCTTCCCATATGGGAAATGCTGATGGAAAACAATGGACAAGGGCTTGTCCCACATTATTGGCACTCCTGGCTGTTGCAGAGGGTTTCTTCTCCCCTTAGGAGGGATTTCAATAGGGTTCATGCTTTTGTCTCACCTTCAACTCCCCCTTCTGGGTTTCCCCAGCTTTTGTGCCCACAAAACTCCCTCTGCCCTGGAAGGATTCTGGATAGTTTAAGAAGATCATGAGAAGGATTGAGAAGGATGCCTGGCTGTAGGGATGGGCTGTGTCCCCCATAGTCCTGGTTCCCCAGTTGCCCAGTCCAGGGCCTCATGCTCTTGGTGTCACACTGAGCCTCATGTCCCAACGGGAAACAAAGGTGTGTTGGCATGATCAGGGCTTCAAGCAAACCATGAATGGTACTGAATCCTGTGCCTACAGGACCTGAGTCTTACTCATGTTGGGTCAGGTCAGTGATTTAATATCTTCTGGAAATAAACATAAACCCCAGGAATTCATAAAACGAATTGAAAATGGAGCACTGGCAGAGATTTCACCACTCAAAACTCACTTAGTCTCTTAAAAATATTCCCTGTGGATGTTCAAAATCCCCCTTTTTATTTTCCCCTTGGATTTATAGGAAGGGGGAATAGGAGATATCTATCCCTAATTATCTAAGCAGCAGAATGAAGATGAATCTCTTGCTGTCATAATCTGAAGGGAGGGACAAGCATCTGTCTGTCCTGTATATTTGTCAAAGTAATGCAACAGAGTTTGTTTGCTCCTGTCACCTCCTTACTGTGATGAACTCATCAAACCAATGTCTCTCAGATATCTTCTGCAAAAAACCCACCAGGGTTGAACTCCCTCCAGAGCCAGGGAACACTTCTAGCACACAATTTATCTGCTACACATCTGTGTTTGGAAAACTGAATCGAACATCGCAGTCGATAATCTGGGCAGTGACATAACTCACTCTGTGTCAGGCACCTGCATGTGACTGGCTGGATCCCTGCCCAGGTTCTGTTGATTATCTAAATCTCCTTTGGGCTCCTAAATCACAAGGAGATGCCTCTGGGTGCATGCACTGGGTGCCTGTGTCAGTAAGAAGGATCTGATCTCTGTGTTGGGTTTGTTTGTGAGGTGGAAAGAGCAGCATGGAACACCCCTGTGGTCTCTGATCCCCACTGAAAGGGAGGAAAAATAAGGTTAATGGAAATTTCTCCTGCCTTGCCATTTGCAGGTCCCTCAGTGCTCTGTGGACACAACAGGTGGGTTCATCCTCACTGCAAAAATAGAAGCTGTTTTTAGACCAGATTAGATTACCTTTATGTTAGGTTGTGTTACACTATTCCAACATGACTGTGCAAGTAGCCATCTCCTTCCTGGAAATGGCAGCACAGAGCACAATACCTTGATATTCTCTTACTTGGAAATGGGTGGAGGTGAGGTCTGGAGAGGTGAAACTACACAGAATCACTGAATGTCCTGAGTTGGTCAGGACCCACAAGGATCATTGGGTCCTACTCCTGGTCCTGGCACAGGACAGCCCCAAGAATGAAACCCTGTGCCTGAGAACAGAGCTACAATTTTCCCAAGGGACATCCAGTTAGTTGGAAATGGTCATTTGGTTTCTAAACAGGCAATGAGGACCAGGCAGGTGCTCCAGGTATCCCAGATTGTGGATAACCATGGAAACTGCTGTCAGATCTGTTGGCACATCACACCATAACTTGTACCTGAAGAAAAAGAACCTGCACTTCATCCCTAGCTGCACACCCTGCCCTGAGCTGATCTCCTTCACCCAAAAAAATGTTTGTGGGCTGCTGGGTTTTGATAGGTTCAAGTGGCAGACTTACAGTGCACCAGCCCTTGGGCACCAGCTATTGAAAAGCAGCCCTTCTGTTTATCTGATCCAGCTCTCACCAGCCCCTCCTTCTCCACAGGATGGAATTTGCTGGCACTACTGCCAGCCTATTCCATCTTTTCAATAATTGCCATGACCGTGCAGCGTCCCAGGGTGTTGGCAGATGCTCTTCAGAGGAGGAGGGCATTGCTCTGCATGCCTTTGCTTTCATTAAAAAAAAATCCCCAGAATTATTATATTAGCCCCTATTCCCAAAACATGTATAGACAGAGTTATTTAGGGTGGGCTGTATTACAGAGTCCTGCCCCAAAGAAATAACCAATTGTTCATGATTTGTTTATTGAGAGTATCACAGTCAGAGATCCCTGTCTCCCTACATGCTAGTCAACTAGAAGGAAAACACTTGAAGCCCAGATATTCATCATCTAAAGCATGTACAGCCTGAAAAAGATGAAATAAATAAAGAGAGAAAAGAGACCAGTGCATGAGTGCAAAACTATTTAGGTTTTAAAGACTTTGGGTCTAGCACAGAGAAATTCAAGGCCAAAACGGACGGTTTTACCTGTTTATTCTCAACTCAAAACTTTAGGAATTGGTTTTCAGGGCAGGTCTTTAGCAAGAGGGAGTGGAGAAAAGTATGAGGATTGTTTAGGTATTGTGAATCTTTTGAACTTTCAAATTTAGAACAAAGTGTAGCCAGATTTGAAATTGGGGGTATCACAAAACATTCCTCCATGCAATTTAAGACATTGTTTGTACAAGTGAGCTGCCCTGATTGATTTCTTTGACTTTGTAACTGAATGCAAGACTGTGTTATGCAAGCTTTAATTATTCTTATTTGGAAACAATTTTCTCTTTTACTTTCAGGGTTCTTTGAGGAATAGGAGGCAGATCAAAACAGCAGAGTTTGCCAAAGCCAAAGCTAAGAAAATCTTCCAAAAAATTTCACTCTGTTCTGAGTCTGTGTTGTAGCAATTCTGATAAACTGTCATTTTGGCAGAAGAATGTGTCTTCTCCTAATCTTCTCTTGGGTACCAAATATTATCCAAGCACCATTGCTTCAAAGTAAAACTCTCTGGAGTTTAGTACACATGAACACTTCAGGGTCTGACAGTTTCAAGAGAATAACACCAAGTTCACTGAGACTGGAGAATCAAACTTATTATCCTCAGGGTTTACACATTTTACAAGAAAAACAAAAGAGTAAAAAATGTCAGGCTGGCTGGAAATTCAGCCAGAGTTGAATCCTAGTTTAAGCCACTGCACTAAGGACTTGTCTACACCAGAATTCTAGTAGAAATGTCATTCTGCTGCAGCCATATTGAATTTTGGTATATGAAGCAGTTCTGTATACTGTCAGTAACATTTATTCTAAATACCATGACAATATGTCCCTGAGAAAGTAGAATCATGAGTATTTAGTCTTTCCACTTTGAACTGTGCCATTCAGATGGAACTGTGCCATCCTACAGCTGTGGGACAGGTTAACCTTCAAGATCAATAGATAGAGGGGTGATATTTTTAATTTGAAAGTCTCGCTCCAGATCCCACTTCAGACCCAAATGAGTATCATTACAGGCAATGTGGGTTTTTTTGTTCAGGATGAAAGTAAAGTCATCTGAGCTTTCAGGTTGTTTCCATATTGGGGTTTTGGTTTGGTTTTTTTCTATACTGAAATTCATAGAATCACAGAGTGGCCTCAGCTGGAAGGGATCTTAAAGGAATTTCTGTTCCATAGTCCGAAGTCTGTGCACAGCTCTGCCTTGCAATCAGTCCAACCCCTCTTGTACTCTGCTCCTAATGGCATGGGTGCAATTTTCTGAGAAAAGCTATGGCAAATGGCAGCACTGGGAATGCCCTGAAGGTTAATCAGGTTGACTTGTATCAACCTCCATCTTGTCTACCAGGTCACTGTTGCACATCTGGGCAGTGTACCTGGAGGATCTGTCCCTACACCACTGCTAAGGGAGTGACACCTCCCCGTCTGGACTGGGACAGACATAACCTGCTATGGAACCTGATGTGTAATGGTGTCTCAATGTCCTGACAAGGTTTTGCACTTGAGTTCCTCCTTTCTTTGCCATTTTCACAGCAAATAGCAAAAATATCAACCCCTCCTTATCCAAATTTTGGACATTTCCTACCACCCCATACTGCATATGATTGGGCACACCCAGCCAAGAGAAGACAGGAAGCAACCTGGCCTAGAGGAAGGTGTTCCTGCCTATGTCAGGGGGTTGGAACTACATGATCTTTAGGGTCCTTTCCAACCCAAACCATTCTGTGATTCCATGATACTTTGATCCTAAGATTCCATGACCAGGGTCAGCTGCTCTGAAGCTCATTTCATCCAAGCTGCTTCTTGCAGCTCCACCCCACACATCTACTCTGTGCTTTGCAAAGGACACTACATTCATCCCTTTCATGCCCCTACCCACCCACAGCTGCAGCACCAGGAAATTTGGGCCAGACCAAGGAGGGGTAGTCATCTCCATGCTGTCCTGTGCCAGGCAACCTCTCCCAAGGTTTTTCTGAGATCATGAGCCTTTCCATCCTGGGCATTGTTGTCTCATGCCTTGAGGGTCTGGAGCACAAGTCCTATGAGGAGCAGCTGGGGGAACTGGGGTTGTTTAGTCTGGAGAAAAGGAGGCTCAGGAGGGATCTTATCACTCTCTACAACTCCCAGAAAGGAGGTTGTGGAAGGTGGGGGTCAGGCTTTTTCCACATGTAACAAATGATAGGTCAGGAGGAAACAGCTTCAAGTTGTGCCAGGCTGGGTTTATACTGGATATTAGGGAAAACTTCTTCACCAAAAGGGTTGTTAAGCACTGGAACAGGTTTTCCAGGGAAGCGATGGAGTCACCATCCCTAGAGGGATTTAAAAGATGTGTAGATGTGGCAGTCAGGGATGTGCTTTAGTGTTGGGTTAATGTCACATTCACATTTTCTGAAAAATCCCTTCACCCACGATTTTTCTCCTGGGAAGCTGAGAAGCCTCAGAGAAAAATTAAAACAATAATTATCTCATTTGCTTCTGCTCTGTTTTGCTCATGTGGAATGTGTTTAGAGATTATTTACCACAGGTGATTGTTTCATTGGATTCTGCTGTGAGTTGTTTTGACTCAATGGGCAATCAGTGCCAAGCTGTGTCAGGACTCTGGAGAGAGTCACGAGTTTTCATTATTATCTTTTTAGCCTTCTGTAAGTATCATTTCTGTATTCTTTAGTACTGTTTAGTATAGCATTCTTTAATATAATATAGTATCATAAAATAATAAATTAGCCTTCTGAGAGCATGGAGTCAGATTCATCATTCCTTCCTGACACAGGGGTCCCAGCAAATACAATAAGTTAATGGTTGGACTCAATGATGTAAGAGTTCTCCTGCAATCTTAATTATTCTGCAATTCTATGAGTACAAGAGCTGTCACCTTGGGAATAACCCTACCCCTCTACCCTTACCTTTCTGCCTCCCCTGTGAAATGACATCACTGCAGCCAATTTACTGCTAATCAATGGGATTTACCAGAGGCAGATACAGCCCTGACAGAAGCCGCTGATGCAGCTCTATCCTGCCAGCAGCGAACGCCTCCACGCCAGCAGAGCATGCTCTGCCTTTGTTGGTATTTTCTGCTTTGTCTCCCACCAGCATTTGCATCTCCTAATTAAATAAGTGTGGGCAACTGTATAAATATATATATAGCATTGCATTAAAGCCCTGGGATCTGTCTGACAGCCCAGCATGATGCAGCAGCATTAGCAATGTTCGCTGTACCGTTTCAAATGACCTCATTTGGAGGGGAATTGCAGCCAGTCTAACCCAGACAGTTGCAGGCACATGGGTTTTAGCAGAAATACATCCACTGATTTTCGTTTGGCTGTCCTTTTCTTTGTAAAGGCCATGAGTGCTCTTAGTGAAGTTAATCTGTGCCTGCACGACTGTGGATTACATTCTGATGTGTTCCATCAGATAAGTGAGCTGTCAAGCTGTGATGGCAAACTGTTGAAAGCTGACAGATGATTGATTCTTGGGAAACTGCAATTTGGCCTCCTCACACACCAGGACTAGATCTTCAGCTTCTTCTCCCCCAAAATGTCTTTCTCCTCCATGCACAGGACGAGCAGCTCTCCAAGGATGGGTTAATGTTCCATTGGGGAGGAAGAACTGGGGTGAAGGAAAAGTGATAGGAGCAACTACTTGCTTTGGAGGGTGGCCTTCCCCTGCTCACCTTTCCTTTGAGGAGGATGATCTAATCAGTTCTACAAAATTTTGTACATTATTTCCATATCACCTTTTTCTAAGCAACCAGTGCAACTCCAGGCTCATTTACACACAGATCAGGGCAGTGTCATGCGCAGCCCAGGCTGGAAATGCTTTTCCACTGACATCAAGAGCTGAATTTGGTCCAGAGGTGACTTTACAATCTCAGGAGTCATTCCTCTTCTCCACTGCACACGGCCTCCATTGTTCACTGAACAGCATGCCCTGTGTCAGCTATTGCTCAGCAGAAAACAAACAGGGAAGGGATGATTCAGATTTCTTGGGTTACCTATGATCTGGTTCTTAGAGCATCAGTGAGGGTGACAATTAACCCTACTCTCCCAGCTGCCAGTGTTTAAATATGTTTCTTAGTCCTCCAAGCAGGAAGCAGGATGATAAGTTAGATTATCTCATCATTATCTGGAGGAAGGAGGCCAGCTGGGTCAGTGCAATGCTGCTTAGCATGACAGCCGGTGTATAAATAGGATCAGGACTTACAGAAGGTGACCAAGGTTAAAAGAATAACTAGTGTATAAATATACTGTGATCATGCTTAAATTCTGCCTGTATTTCCTGTGCAGGGGCTGAGCATGATGAGCATTCACCTTGTTAGGAGCATCAGGGGATCTCTGAAGGCACCACGGGCAGACAGGACAGGGCTGGGCACTGCCATCTGGGCTGGGTGGGTCTGTGCCCCCCATCAACTCCCCAGGCAAAGATGGAAATTGGAAATCAGCTTTCCCCTCCCCGTGACCTGGGACAGACACAGCACAGGACTGTCATGAGGACCAGTCAGTTAATAAGATGCCAATGTCCCCAGGCAGGCAGAAATGTGCACACATGGATGACACAGGGATGCACTGTGGAGGCTGGAGTACTGGCATGGATCTGGTGGGTTTTCTCTGGCTTCATGAGTGAAAGCCAAACTAAAGTGTCTTCTAGAGTTCACACAGCACAGGAACAGCTTGAATGACTGCCACAGCTGAGGAGATCAAGATGGGTGGAGGGGGAGGCTCAGGCTGCTCCCTGCCAAGGAGCACACCTTGCTTCTCTACACTCAGTTGGCAAAGGCAGGGAATAAGGGTCAAAACTCTCCCTGGTGGCTTCAGGAGGCTTTCAGGCAGGTGAGCAAGGTGACAAAGAGCTCAGCCTAGCCCACAGTCTGCACAGGCACTGTGCCTTGAGAAGCCAAGGATCATGTTTTCTCTTCCAAAATCCATGGGCACTTGGTGCTTGTTGCCACAGAGGTCTCGAGTTTGTGCATTTCCTGAGAAGCCTCTCTGCCTTAGCAGTGACCTGCAGCAGATGAGAACAGCCTTAGCTTTTGATGATGATTTTCCATCCTTTAATTCCCTCCCCGCCAAAAAAATTATATAACCCCATCCATTTTTAGAAATGTAGATCCAGGGCTCAGCAGATCAGGCTAATATTGATTCTTTCAGCCTTTGTGAATTCAGAAAGACTCCACAGGGTGGGACAGGGCAGGGGAGTGAGAACAGAGCACTTAGGAGGTATGGCAGCAGCCATGTGCTCTGGTGGAACAGAGGATGTGTTATCCTGCTTGCACAGCATCTTCTGACCTGCTTGTGACCCAAGAAGCATTTGCAATCATAAATACTGGAGCTGTACCCCTGGGAGATGAGGGAATAAGAGGGAAGGAAAAGAGTAGGTTTATCAAACCAGAGATTTGGGATCACTGCAGGGCCTGAAGAGAAAACTTTCTTCCTCTCTCTTCCAACTGTAAACAATGCTGCATCCAAGAGGGCTTGTTTACTAGCCCTTAGATTGGACAGTTTTCACCATGACAGGTGACCTTTGGTTGAGAGCACAGAAAAATAGATTCATGAGATCATCCTGCTCCCCTCCATGCCTCCAGGAAGGTGTTGACTGAGCAACTCAATTCTGGAAGACTTTACTCAGTGCTGCTGTTGTTTTGGGCAGAAAAGGGCCTGAGAAGGTTCTATATCAGAAACTACTCACTTCTCTGCCATGTTAGAACATAGAGAAACAGGGGAGAAGTCTGGGGACAGCTCAAGGTGGGTGGTGAAGAAGGACATTGGAAGAATGGGAATAAAAGCCAGCATGTAACTGGAAAGATGAGGGTACCATAAATATCCAGATCTGGAATATGAAACACAGTTCTTGTTCTCCAAAACAGACAAACAAAACTGGGAGAGATACAGAGAGGAGTAATAGGAGGGCTGAGATACAGATCTGACTTTGCATTTCAAGAAATATTGCATTTCAGCTGAAAATGGGGTGTTGTGAGTGGAATAAAATGCCTAGAAGATCATGAGTGGCCTGAAAGACAAAAACTCAGAGGGAACACCAATCCCACCTCCAGCTCCTGAGCCTTGGCTGTGCCCTTCTGACTGACAGAGCTGGCAGTCCCCAATCCATGTGTCCTGACAAGTGGTTTTTCTTCACAAGGGATTGCATTTGCTAAGTCAGGCAGGCATAGCTGAAGGATAATTGTTTTCTCCTGTTGAAAATTATTTTATGCCTGCAAGAGCAGCCAAGGCACGCTATGATAAACCAACCAGAGAGCCCTAAGGATGCATCTAAAGGACATCTATTCACAAATTTAAAATCTATAGGAACTTGCTCTTGCTGTAGAGGTTCTGTGGCTTTTGTTTAGGGTTTATTTAAGATAAGGCAGCTCAGTGGTAAGCAGAGATCTAAGTTCAATTCCTGACATTCTTTGGTGGTTATTTTCTCTGGGATCTTCATTACATCTCTCTGTGCACTCCAATTTTCCCAGAAATAACTGTAACTACCTGCCTGAAGAGTTGGGGCAGACACAATAAAGCTGTAAAGAGCTGAGATAATGTTGTAACAGGAGCTGTAAAAATACCTACAGAAAATAGAGATCCTTTTATATCACCACTGGACCTGATATGTGATGCAGCTTGTGGAAAAGGCACACGGCTGCTGGAGTGTCTTGGTCTCACTGGGGGAATCCAGTTACACTCAGCATTAAAATCACATAGTGTTGTTTCCCAGCCTCTGGCAGAGCAGCCAAATGTTTACACAAAACTTCCACTTTCACTTCAGACACTGTCTGAAAGCTCACCCTGTGCCTGGGGAAGCAGCTCACACCTGAACACACAGTCTTTTGCTTTGTTGCTGGTGGTAATTTTAAGGGACTTTTGGGGGTTTATTAAAAAGAGGGAAAGAATCTTCTTATAAAGGCAGTGATATGATAGAGGGGAACAATTTTAAACTAAAAGATAAGAGATTTGGGTTATAAATTACAAATAAATTGTTCCCTGTGAGGGTGGTGAGGCCCTGGCACAGGGTGCCCAGAGATGCTGTGGCTGCCCCATGCCTGGAAGTGTCCAAGGCCAGGCTGGACAGGGTTTGGAGCAACCTGGCTGTGGCAGGAGGGTTGGAACTGGATGGTCTTTAAGGTCTCTTACAGCCTAAACTATTCAATTATTTTATTACTTTTTTTTCATTTAGGTAACCACATAGCAAAGTGAATTTCACTTACACAAAACCAAGTCATACTCATGAGGGTGAGGGAAAACCTGATTTATCATCACCAAAATATTTTCTTCCCCTCTTTGAAGCTCTGAGATGATGGGCTCCATTCAAGGACACATTCCTCAATGCCAGATTGTATGCTGGGAGTGTGGAAAAGAGTAAGAAACACCATCCTCTTTCACTTACAGGCACTTTATCTTCTCAAAATTTGATTTCTTGCCCCCCCAAGGAATTTTGTGCACCAATAATTTACCACTAGGGAATGTGCCATAAAGCCTGGCTGTGAAAGGGCACAGTCCCAAGCCAGATAGAACCCCAAAAACATCAACAGCAGAGTCACAGGGCTCTCCTTGGAGCTGCGTGTCACCCGAGGGAGAGGATGGTGCAGCCTTGGGGACAGCCACTAGATGGGGGCACGAACCCACAGGACCACAGGGCCCCAGCTGAACCCCAGAGCACGAACAGCAGGAGGTGACACACCACCGACCTTCCCTGCCCCTTGTCACCGAGCAGGAGTCTCCACATTTGGCTCTTGTCCTGGTTTAGGGCAAATTTGGGACAAAACCACCAAGGCGGGCCCCGTTCAGAAAGCAAACCCACACGGCCCCTCCCCGCAACCAGTTCGGGAAGGATTCCTCAGAGAGAAGTGGAAAGAACCTGTTTATTTAACAGGCACAGCACCCCCAGCACACAAAATGAGCAATACCAGATGACAACACTCTTTCACTGCTCTGAAAAAGATGGCAAATTCAGAAAGTCTCTCTGGGGGTGGTGGCTCTGTTATCAGTCCCTCCAGCACTGGGAATGGCTGCTGCCCAGAGTAGGCCCCGCTAGGCCACAAGGTGCAAACTCTCGGTGTTGCCCAGGTCCCAGTCCAGAGCAGGTTTGAGTAGGTCCAAAAAAGAGAAAGGAGAAACAGTCCAGGGAAAAATTCAGACTGCTTAGCTAAACTAACTAATGAGCAAAAGCATAGAGCAAGAGCAAAGTGAAAGGCCAAGCAAAAAGCAAAAGCAGCACTACGTACTGCCCTTTCTCTGTGTCCCACCAGCTGTGGGGGAGTGGCTGATAACAAAACCAAAACAAAACTTTCACTCTTCAGAGCCAGTCTTGAAGGCACAGAACACAGTATCCAGCATAAACAGAACAGACAAATGGGGAAACAAGCATCATAACATCACCCTAGGACAGCTATCCACCAAATTCACCCGAGTGAGCCATGCATGTATCCACCCACAGCTGGGGTAATAAGACCTGACTGTGTTGTGGCTTTGGGGAGCTCAGGCTGGGCCATGGACAGCAGCTGGACACCCCATGTGTCTCCCACTCGAGATCTTTATGGAGCCACAGAACTTTAGCCTCAGAATCTGCTCCAAAAGATTTCTTTGTTTGGTACTTCCAGCCAGCCAATTCTCCCTCACACCACAAAAAGGTGCCTGCCCACTTCTCTAGAGACCTCATCTCCTCCAGACCATCACTGGAAACAGCCTGTGGGTCCTGTCTGCTGCCTGCCTTTTCACAGGGTGTCCCACAAATTAGCTCTGACTGAACACAGCTCTGCTTTCACAGAGCCTGGAGCATGTGAAACCTCCTCCCGACCCCAACACATCCGACGTGTTCTCTTGGTGAAGGACGAACTTCAGGAGGCTGCCAAACACATCAGCCCTGGAGCCTGAGCAAATCTGTCATGAACTGCAGTTTATACACTCACAAATATTTTCCCCCCTCCAAAAGTGGAGGGAGGGGGAATTTTTACTCTTCTGGGAATGCTAAGCCCTGTTTGTGTGACCAGCTTTGCAGAAACATAAAGAGGCCTAAACAGTTGCCACTAATGATGTGTCATCAATTAAGCAGTTTTATGAGGGAAGGAGATTTGGCTAATGCCCAATCCTGATGACATATCCATGGAAAGGCTCCTTGAGCAGGCACCACTTCATACCCATCCTTCAGATGATGAACAAGCCAGTGAAACTGGGAGCTTTCTTGACCCAATGATAAAGCAAAGCAGTGGAGAGCAGCTTCCCTCCTTGTGTTCTCAAGGATGCTCATAGCAGGTTTTTCAGGAGCCCTTGGATGGGAGCCTACACAGCCAGCCTGTCTCTTGAAATGACTTTTCTCACCCCCAAAATTGAAAGGTCCCCATCATTTCTTGTGTCCCTGCTGACTGACACTGGTCCAGCAGGTTTTCCCTTCTCTGAGGCAGAGAATCCCTGCCATTCACTTTGAAAACCTCTGGGAATTTAGTAGTATATGGCAAGATCCTGTGTCACACAGAGGTTACAATAAATCCACATCCCTTTTCATCCTTCAGCACCTCATGGCCTCCACAGTTTAGACACACTTGATCTGAGATCTGGGAGTTGCAAATAATTCTGTCCAGACACTTCCCAACCAGCCTGACCCTTAATAGCCTCTGCCAGCCGAGGAAACAGAGAGTTTTTCAGATGATATTGTTTTCTCCCTCTAACTGAGGCTCCTTGTTCAATGCAAGAAGAAAATAGCTCATTGTCAAGCCTGTCTTTGCCACCAACATGTGACCAAAATATCAGTTTCTCCTTTTTGCTAAGGCCCAGTTGCTCCTTTGCTGGTAGAAGGGAAATCCCCGGAAACAGAGAGCAAAGTCAACAACACGCAGGCTGTACCCTGTGAGTCAGCATGGCAAAGTTCTCCTCACTCCCCCTCTGCCAGCCCAAAGCTGCTGGGAAGACGTTGTTGTTGTTGTTGTTGTTGTTGCTGTTCTTGGGTGGATTTGGGTTTTTTTAATCTCAGCATTTTCTGGAGTAGGGCACCTGACCCTGACTTCTTCAGTTCTGCTTGTGGTGTCTTCACGTGCAAGCACTGAGCAGCCCTGGGTCTACTTAGCATCTGAATTCCAAGAGAAAGCTGGTTTCAACCCTACATGGCAAAGCACCAAGGAGTCTCAGTTTTGCAAGGTTACATTTTACTTCAGGGTGAACTTAGCAGCAACTTCTCCTCCAAGACCTTCTCTTGCCTTGAAACACTCTTTTCTCTTTCTCCTGTTTTTTTTTTTTTTGGTTTTTTTTTCTCTTTTGTATTGAGACAAAATCTTTACTGTGGCAATGACAGCTGAGGATGGCAGCTTCTGTTGAAATTTTGGCTACCCTCCCCTTCTTGAGGGATTCAAAGGTCTTAGCTCTGCATGCTTGGAAAGCCTTTCACCAATAGCCAGGCACTCCATGAGGGCTGGCTGGGCTTGGTGCCCTGAGATGGACAAAGATTTTCCCCTTGATCCAAGACTTCCAGGAGAGTGGAATGGGCTTGTTTGGCCAAGGTCACCAGCCTCTTTATTTTCTTGTTTACAGGCTGGCAGAAGGAAAATGCTGATTCAGCAGGCACGGGAGAAAATGTCAACAGGGGAAGATGCACGAGGGGTATCCTGGCTGCACTTCCTCCAGTTATTTCTCCTTTTTTTCAGACTGATTTCCTTGTTTCCTGCACCCAACAGATACATTCAACAAGGCCAGGTTTTCAAAACCAGAGATACTTCACTTTATCCATTCTAAAGACTCCCTATCCCAAATCCCAAAGGGAGTTGGTAACTGTGCCCGAAGTCAAACTCAAACAGAGCCAGTATTTCTCAGAAATTTGAGCAAAGTTGCAATACAACCAAACAGAGAAAAAAAATTGGTGACAGCAGCATCTGTGAAGATTTTTATGCTCTGAGGCTCTTTAGGAGTGAGTTTCTCTTGATCCTCCTAGGTAGGACACAACAGTAGTGGTTAAAAGAGAGGCTGTATCCACACATCCTCCTGCAAGTCCTGAGCTGATTTTCATAAACCCATTTAGTGCTGCAGCTCAGGGTGCCCCAGTGACCCACTCCTGGCCCTGCCTCTTGCAGACTGCCCGTCTTGGCTTGTTGCTTGTATTCATTTCCAAAAACAACTCAGTGTGAGCTGTCACATGCTCAGGGCAATTGTCCATCTGAAAGACTTCATTAAACATTTCTGGTAAAATGTGTGTGTCACTAAATGGCTTTAAGATGAGACTTTAAAATGAGTCCATGTCTTTCATCAGGTCTTTGCTCTTAAAGTAGGCATAAATATTTTTTTCTCACATAAATAAACTCAGATATTTAGGCTGGAAGTGACATTCAAGGAGCTCAGTAAGGCCAGGGGGATTTGGATAACCTCCTCTCTTCAGGTTTTGAAGAATTAGGTCTTTGCTAGAAGCAGCACAGGCAAAGCATCAGCTGCAGGAAACCTTCAGGGTGAACTTGAGAAGACTTTTTACCTCTCTATGCTTCTGTTTTACCCTCTGTAAAATGAGGATCTGGTTCTTCACCGCTTTCTTTGTAAAGACCTTTGAGCTCAGGGGCTGAAAATTCTGCGTAAAACCTTGACAACATTATTATTTACCTACTCAAACAAGGGAACTTGGTTCTGCAAAGACATAATTTTGGTTTTAAGTCATTCCCCAGCTCTTCAGGAAAACAGTCTGTGAACAGGCACAGAATTAGTCACACAAGGAAAACAAGCTGTTGGGCAAGTTTTGCTTTTTTTATCTCCACCTGCTACCCAAGTTTCAGGTGTTTCTCTTGGGGAAACATTGTCAGCCACTATTGCTGCTGTTAGAGAATCATGGAATCCTTAAGGGTGGAAAAGAACTCTCTGCAGTGCATGAGAGACTGTGAGAGCTGCCTTGCTTTTGTTTCAAAACATAATGAATTCGAGTTTTCAATTGTTTCAGGCTAAAGAGGTAAAAGGAAAACACTCCAGAAAATACTCAGAAATAACTGACATCCCTTTGGGTATTACTCAAGGCAGCAAAGGTGCCTTGTGTGTGCATGAGATGTTTATCTTTGCATTACTTTCTATTGCTTTATAACCACACATTTCCCTTTGCCTGCTCCTCTTGCCATGCCCTCGGCTGCCTGTGCTGGGCATGCACCTTCTGCATGGCTTCTGCCTGCACAACTGGGCAATTAAACTGAGATTGTCTTCTGTCACCCATGGCATTTGGAGCCACAGAACCGTGCTGCAGGATTTTGAGGAAGCAAAGGGCAAAGACACCGAGGCAGAACTTTATTGGGCTCATTAGAAAATTGCCTGTTATTAATCCTGCTGAGACTAAAACCAGCCTGGTGTAAAACAGCCCAGCAACAACGCTTCCAACCAATCATGGTGATTTATTCCAGTGTGTTGTCTGGGCCAAACTCAATCATGGTCAGCATTGCTGTACCCTTAGATAACAGTTGCCAATCTGCCATGTGTGAAACATCATCAGCTTGAAACCTGAGATTTAACTGAAGCAAGAAAAATCAGCCTGAAGCTGAAACCACTTGAATTACCAAATCTAATCTGAGGGGGAGAAGGCAGCGAGGAAGATGACAGGGGATGCAATGCTCTGTGGCACTTCTTCAGAAGATTTTTCACACCCATATGAATATTTGTCAAATCAGACCATAAATCAGACCCTGCTAAAAATTTTTATCTGCTTTTGGCTTCAGGCATCTGCTAGAAAGGACCCCTTGAGTCTGTGTTATGTACATCTTGTGAAATTTGCAGTGCTTTTATTCAGAGTCAGGCTACAATACACAATTCACCCTTTTTTTGGTGGGGGTGTGTGTGTGTGTGTTATCAGCCTGCAAGAAAGGGAATAAATTAACAAAACACTGTGAGATCATTCATAGCACCCTCATTCACTAAAAAAATGTATCACTGCAGCCTGACCCAGCCAAGGGACTCCAGCACAGCTGTGTGACAGCCCCTCCGGGTCAGTGGCAGAGTGCAGAGCTGCAGGGCAAAGGCAGGAGGGGATTTCACCCCGTGGAGCCCAGGGCAGGTACTGCAGAGCCACCAGCCCCGCCACAGAGCCGCTGCCCCCAGAGCACACTCGGGATTGTTGACTTTGCTGCAGACAGTCAGGCTGGGGCAGAGTCAGACAGCAACAAACCCTTTATGAAAGCAGCTGGGAAAGAGAATCAAAGACTTCCAGTAACCAGCAGTCAGTTCCTGCTGGACAAATTTAACCCGTTCGGCATTCCCAGGCAAGCAGTTTTCCTCATTGGCACCTGCTTGGTTCTTGCCTTGGCTCAATTAAACACCTAAATTCGATGTCTCCAGAAACATGAAGCCAGAAAACATTTCCAGGGTCCATCCCATATTCCAATTCCCACCTTCAGTTTCTACAACCTCTTTTTAAAAGCTGGTTTTTCACCTGTTTTTCACCAGGATCAATTTCTCCACTCCCCAGGCTCGCTGAGGAGCTGTCAGAGAACTCCCTGTCCTGGTGAATAGGACATGTCCTTGGCCCTAAGGTCTTATGGAAAAAAAAGCACCTGGGAGAGCACTGGGACTAAGGTTCCATGTTGCTTGTTTTCTTCAGGCCATGATTGCTACAGAAACTGTGAGCCAGGGTGGCCCCAGCTGCAGGTGACATCAGTGAGACAGAAGGATTGAAGAGAATAGGAAATTAAATCGGAGAAGAGCTGAGGGAAGAGGCAGAGCTGCCTTCAGCCTTGGAGACCACCTGCTTGGACCTTCAGCTTCTTCCACAGTGCTATGGATGTAAATATTGGCTCTCAGGAAGACAAAACACAGCACAGTTCATTCTGAGCTGGGGTAACTAAGTGAGTGCAGAACCAGCATATGGGTGGACAGAAGGTGACATCCCAGACAAAGCCTGGCACTCCCACAGAGCCCCCCTGGGAGGGACATGGGTCTGCATTAGGGGTGACAACATGTTAGTGCCCATCTGCTGCAGATGGCACTGTGCCACTTCACAGCTTCATTTCACCAAGGGATGCTGGACTGGGGCAGCAACTTGCTCAGCCCTGCCAGGGTTTCTGTCCCAGGGGCAGGTGGTGACCTCTGAGCAGGCAGCAAACCAAGCAAAACCAAGGGGGAACTGTGGTGGGGTTGGCCAATGCAATCACAGTGAGATGCTGAGGACAACATATCCTTGGGGACAACAGTGCCTGTTTCCCTCAGTCCTTGTGAGGGATCCCAAACCCAAGTTTGTACATGGATTTTTGCCAAAAGCCTGGGAATGTTCTCCTTATCTATGTTGGTTATAGTTTATCTCTCCCATGTTGTTATGTCTGTAGTAGCTCCTTGACATTAGGGCCTCTAAGAGTGTACACAAGCCCTTCTGTACCTTCTGTTTACTCTCTGCTGAGGAAAGGTTGTTCATATTGCAGCATCTGCTGAAAGTTGTAGAACTGATGTTCCTCTGTGACAGGTCCTCATTTTAAGTTTCAGTGCAGTGCTTCCTCTTCCTTAAAAAGGCACGAGATGAGATGAGATGAGATGAGATGAGATGAGATGAGATGAGATGAGATGAGATGAGATGAGATGGTGGATGCTTCTTTCTGGGTCACACCAGACATCAGTCTCCAGGAACTACTTATGCAAAACACAAGTTTTATTAGGAATCCAGTACTTTCAACTAAATCTACTGCCTCAGGGGCTTAAAATATTATTCTGACTTTACAGATTGATCAGAAATGAAATATATTACCAGATATTTAACCACAATCAGATGTATTTATATATATACACCCATGCACATGTGTAAATATCTGTCTACCTATTTATATATCTATATATCTATCTGTATATATGTGTGTGTCCATGGACATCTCACTGTTTTTCAGGAGATTTGACTTATTTATATCAAGGAGATTCTAACTGGGGTTTTACTCTAACACTTTGCCTAGAAACCTTTAGGGGATTTCAACATTCATCTTCCCATTCCTGCACAACATGTAGATACAAAAAAAAAAAAAAAAAAAGAGGTTTAGTACTTGTATCTCTACTTAGGAGATGCCACGTGCTGAAAAGCAATTTTCTGAAAAGCTCGCACTGTGTTCTCAGGTGTATTAACACTGATAAATGCAATGATAAGAAGACTCAATGCTCTTGGAGGTCTTTTCCACCCTTAGTGATTCCAGGAGAGAACTCCTGGCCATATCACTGAAATCCAGGTGTGTCCTGGTCATTTTGGCACAGGAAAGCTCAGCATGGATGTGTCCCTCAAGGACAGCAAAGTCCCTCCTGCTTGTGGGATCTCCACCTCCAGAGGACTCCCAGGACAGCCACACTCACACACTTGGAGAGAACTTTTGATTGGAATTATTTACCTCTCTCACTTTCTTTCCAGTAAAACTGGGAGACTCCACTGGCTATCTGACAGCCACAGGAGGGTTTTGTTTAAATGCACTGGAATTAATTTGTCTGATTGGTGTGAGCTGTGTTAATGGCCAGGGCAGGAGGCAGCCAGTTATTTGGATATTTTTTGGCTCTGGGAGAGGTTAAGTGAGGACAGTGCTGAGAGCTGCATTGAGATTTGGCAGCCCCAAAGGGGAAGCCTGTCTCAGAGAGCAACTGCCTGTTTTTCAGCTGAAAATATATTTCCTCAGCTGTCTCTGAAAGTAAAGGTTAAGCTTAATTTAAAGTGGAGCTTTAGCAGCCTGGAAAATTAAAGTAGCAAGAAAAAAATCTTGTTTCTCTTTTCTGCCGCTCTTAATGTCATTTCCTCTATCATTGTTTTCTATCATTGTAACCACTCCCCTTCTTGCCCTAAGAAAGATTTTTTTTTTTAAGTCTCAACAAACAAGTCATGCAGCATTTCTTCCAGCTGCCATGAAGAACTTCCAGATTTCCTCACTAAATCCAGGAAAACAATTCACCTGAGTACCCCTTGAGCTTCCCTGTTACTTCTGACACACTGCCTTCTTATGCAGAGCAATAACCATCCCCATCTGATTGGGCTGTTGTGGGAAACACAATGGAAATGCAAAAAAAATATGTGGGAATTGCAGCTTGTAGTAACTGGAAACTTGTCAGCAGTGGTGATAAACAAGATTTGAGCCGTGATGATTTAAAATTTTGTGTTTTACTGGGGAATGAAAAGCAAGGCAAGAGGTCTGCTTGCACAGTCACACCTGTACCAAAGCATGGAGCTGAACCCATCTGCAGTGGCCAGGAAAAGGGGAAAGAGAGGGAAAAGTGAGGAAAGGAGATGACAGGTTTTGGTTTGACCTTATGCTAGAATATGTAACATCAGGCACTGTCAGATCCAGGACATGATGCAAGAGGAAGATAAATCCAGCAGCCTTTGATGGGGCCTGCACTCATGGTGGTTATGGACACAATCAGTACCATCAAACACCCCACAGTGCAGACAGGACAAGAAAAAGAGATTTTTTTAAAGGAATTTCCTAACTGACAGCAAGACTAAAATAACCACATATAAGCACACACATGCAAAAAGGTAAAAATCTTAGAATTTGAGGTTTCCCCCTCTCCCTGTATAAACATGTATGGTAAATCTAACAGAGCAGGGACAGATGAGGAGGGATCTTGCCACTGCTGGTCTGATCACTCAGCTCTTCAATTACTGAGTGTAACTTGCACTCAGGGTGGATGAGATGCAGGACGACAACTGACCTTTGATAGCCAAAGAAAGCAACCCTGGATCTCATTAAAACCCTGAGTTTGCTACTCAGCAGTGATTACTCACAGACACAAAGGCTGGAGCCTGAAGGGGGTCGTTGTGACCGTCTCATCAGCCTGGTAGTGACTCAGCTCTGCTGTCCTGATAGAGCTGGACACTGTAGGAAAATATCCTGCTTGGTTTAATGTGTAGGGATGGGACTCAACAGCTCAAACACAGTCAGATCTATCAACATCTGAGCCATTTGTTTCCAATGTCAATAAAGAGAAATTGTCTGGACTGAGGGTTATTGAACCTCAGTAGGGCAAATGAATCACACTTCCAAGTGCCTGATGTCTCCCAGGGGTTCAGAAGGAAGCTGTCAGTGGTTAACTCGAGGTGACATCTGCACAGCAGACACTGAAAGTGCAATTTAACATTAAACACTGTTGTCTGGGGATAAGAAGTGAAGTAAATGTTGTCTCCCTGCATTTTCACACATCATTTCCTGGGTGTGTGTAGTTTTCTGGGAGTGCAGGAGGGTAAAGTGCTCACCACAAGTGAAGCCCTGGAAGGAAGCACAGGTAGGAGCTGGACAGCTGGGATCCAGGTTCTGTCCTGTTGGATTCCCACAGATCCACAGATTTTGGAAAGCAGGTCCAACTCATCCTTGCCTGCAGCCAGCCCCCCACATCCCTTGGCTTCCCTCACCCAGGACAGCAGGTAAGGGACACAGCCCTTCCCAATGTGAGTAAAATAAACAGGTGTGGTCAGCACTGGTTTCTCAGTGGGGATCCTTCTTCTTGGGATGGGACAGGAGCCACATGGATGCAGTGGGATTGGGAGAAGGAAAAGAAAACCTTTGTCTCTTTAATTCAGCTTTTGTGGTCCAAAATTCCTTCTCACCTCCTTGGAAGGGGAATATAGGTTAGAGATCAGGAGAAGCCTTCAAATCTCTTCTCTGGTCCTTCCATGCCTGGGGAGAGAGATCTTTCCTCTTCTAGGCCTGTCTTGGTTTGGAAAGACAGGTGTCTGCTAAGGAAGGCAGGAGCCTCCCCTGAAATGGAAAAATGTAAATCCCCTCCCTCCAAATTGCTATAAATTTTAAATTAAAGGGGCCCTCAGGCAAATATATGGGAGCAGGAAATAACAGTTCTTTATTAGGGAAGAAAATAAAAAGATAAAATAAACAATGCAGTAAATCCAAACAACATTGACAGTCAGAACACAGCCTGTGGGTCAGGGTGTTGGTAGCAGTCCAGTTGGAATTGTGGCTGCAGCCCTCCTGGAGTGTCAGGGGTGGTTCTGCTGGAGCAGGGATCCTGTAGAAGGGTGCAGTCTCTTCCTCTGAAGATCCAGTGGAAGGAGAGGCAGATGCTGTTCCTCTGGGCAATCCAGTGGAGAAGCTGTGCTGGTGTTCCAGAACCTCCAGATTATATCCAGGTAGGAATGCTTGGCTCCTCCCTCTGGGCTCACATCTCCCAATGGGATGTTTTAGTTCTTATCAGCCATGCAGTGACATTCAATGGCTGTTATCAGCAGATGTCTGCCCAGAGGGAGGAGTGGTTGTGGAAGAGATAAGGCAAACTGCCCACTGAACAGAAGACAACTGCCATACAGATGGCAAATGGAATACAATCAGCTTGGCAATCAGGACAAGGCCATAGGTTCAACTGCAATGCCAAGGAATGCTGATCTAAGACCATGCTGCAGGACTGAAAACACAGCATGGAGTCACTTGTCTTCTGACAGGTGTGAAGGCCAGATTAGATCACCATGATGCTCCTTTCTGGCTTACAAAGTTGTGACCATTTAAAAACCAGCATTTCAAAAGGAGTCAGAGAGCTCACACTGACAGGTTGGTCTTTCAGTGCTGAAGTGCAAAGACATGTCTGAGCCTGTGCTGTTTCACCTGACATCCAGAATATCAGTTACAGCTACAAAAACTAAACCACTGCTTTCCCTTGATCAAAGGAGGTGACTGTAATCACAGCATCATGCCCAGACCCTGCCCAATGGTTTTAGGCACTGAAAATGCTTGGATTGAGAAGGGAGACAATAAATCCTGGCAGTCATATGTGTGTTGGATGTGGCAAATAATCTGATAGAGGGCAAGTTTGGATTAGGTATAAGGAAGAAATTTTACAGTGTGAATTTAGAGTGGTGAGGCCCTGGCATGGGTGGTGAGGCCCTGGCATGGGTTTTCCAGAGAAGCTGTGCTTGCCTCAACCCTGGAAGTGTCCAAGGCCAGGTTGGATAGGGCTTGGAGCAACCTGGGATAGTGCAAGATGTCCCTGCTCACTGCAGGAGGTTGGAACTAAATGATTTTTGAGGTCCTTTCCAACACAACCCATTCTGTGATTCCATTTGCCTCACAGCAAGGCCAAGGCACTCCAGTGCCACAACACCACAGGGAGCTCCTGTCTGTGAGTCCTGGGAAGGATCAATCCCCTCCCTCCAGCCCAGAGCAGGGTTTGTGCAATCATGCCATGCTGTCAGTGTGAGCTACACCAGCCACAGTGGGGCAAAAGGGATGAAAACCTCATTAGCATTGTCCATCCCCCTTCATCTGCCCAGTAAATCCTACCCAAAACAGTGCAGGGAGAGAAGTTTATTTGTCTTTGAGTCCATCCCCTCCCATTTCTTCCTTCAACCTATTGGATTCTCCTCTCCTTCTTCCCTGCTGTCCTTGGCCCTTCACATTCCCACCTATCTAGGAGGTCGTTGTTGATTTAATTTTATTTCTCCTAATTGCATTCCAGGTTGCAAGGGAGGCTGGCAATCTGCTCTTCTTCCTGGATAAAGAGGCTTTTTAATTTTTTGAATTTTCATTAATTTCTCTTGAATGCTCATGAAACCAAGCATGTCTGAGAAATCCTATCATTCCATCAGCCTAAAGATTTTCTACCCATTTCTGTGCATTAGGTCAATGGAAAATACAGTCTCTGTATAGCTGGAGGTTCATATCATTTGCCAGCAAATTTGAATCCCCACATGTACACACAGTTTTACTCTTTACCCTTGGGGAAAATGAAAACAAACCACTTCATTTCTGCTTAAAATCACTTGAACCCATTTGTTTTGTTTTGTTAAGCAGAAACGAAGCATTTTGCTTGGGTCGTGCTGACCTCATGTTCTGCCTATTTTCATTATACAGGAACCTCATAAAAGTGCTTTCCAGTGTCTTAGACCTTTTTATTCAGCTGGGAGGCAACATTCCAGGATGGACAACATTTTCCTTGGTACGCCCTAGACCTTGACTTGCACCGTGTTCATGTTCATCCAGTAAAAGAGGGGAAAGCAGTGCCTGGCTGGGGGTAGAGGGGAGCCTGATATCATTAAACCCAAACACAGATGGTCTCTGACAGCTCAGAAAGATACAGGTTAATTGTTATGGAAAAATACTCTGCCAAAAAATAACAACAACCCACAACAAAAGATAATAATTTTTTAAAAATCAAAAAATAAACCAAACCCAAACAAACAGAAACGTTATTAAATCCAGGAATTTGAAAATATTTCCTTTGGACTAGAAATACCAAAATAAGGTATTTAGAGACATGTTTAAAGAGAGGGACAGCTGTTCTGGAAATAAGAGTATTTCAGACTGGTTTTTACTAATTTGGGAAGAAAATAATGGCATTTTACTGATCCCACATCTCTTGTTTCGACTGCCTGCAATACAGCCCTACATCCAGCATCTCCAGACCTTCTGGGAACTGGGTAATCCACACCTTTCATGAGAAACACAGTTTACCCAGGCTCTTTGGAGGTTGGCTTCTGTCCTGGTGGGTGCAAGAAGAAACAGAGCAAGTCTGATGAAAGCACTGCAAGAAAAATGGGGAAAGAGGATCTGTTGAGAGCTCATAGAGCCAAAAGATGAAATCATGAGAGTGGACTTGTCTTTGTCTAAAGGGAGGAGGCTCATGCTGAAATTAGAGAGCCCAGCTGAAGCCTGCACCAACAATTCCCTTTCCAGGATCATATGAGAGGCATGAGTCACACGCTGTCCCCATCCCTACCTTGGAGGGATGAAGTGCAGCATGGCAGTTTGAAGAGCACTCGGCTGGAAATAATCTCTTTAGGACAAAAAGGCGTTGTTGGAAGCGGCTGCCATTTCCAAATGCCAGCATTTGGAAGCGTGCAAAGAATGACAGTCACAGGAATTGGGATTTGAACAGAAAAAGCAGTGCCAAGTGCTATATTTGGGCATGGTTATTGCTGTGTTTGTTATTATTATTATTATTATTATTATTATTATTATCACCACTTGAATTATAGTTCTGGTTGGAGACTGTGCTTGAGATCAGACCTCCTTTTAGCGAGGGCTGTCTGCAAATATTGTGAGAAATGATCCCTTCTCCCAGGGCAAAAATAAACAAAAAATTTTTAAAATATTCCTTTTCGGTAACAGCAAGGTTACTCTGTGTGTACAAGGAGAGGGGACTTCAGGATATGCAAGAAAGTTCTGATAAGTGCAGCCCAAATTGTCTATCTGAGAGATAGCTCCTCTTATCAAGGAGTTTTATCTCCTAGTAGATAAGAAAGAGTGAAGTACTGCCATCTCCTTCTGAGGCACAGGGAGATGAAGCAGCTCACCCCAAAACCTACCAGAAGATCTCCCTAAGCTCAGCCTTCCTAGCTGAGAGGAGCAGAAACCTGGTTACTTCTAAACTGGAGTTTGGACACTGGTGGTTTTGATTACAGATGTCACTCACTGCCTGGACCAGGAAAACCCATCTCAAAGTCAAGGAGGCCATCTCACTAAGGGCATCTGGTTGGGCTGGTCTCCTTAGGGGTTCCATGCCAATCACAGCCCAGCTGGTGTTTTTAGGGACTACTTTAAAACAGGCATCTGTTTTTTAGGGCACCAGAGTATTGGGGTGACCTGCAGCGCCCAAGGGGACACAAGGACTCAGCTGAGTAAATATAAGCATTGTGTGTAATTCCATACCACACCTTCCCAGCAGCTCTCCAGCTGCTCCTCCTCAAGGCATGGATCTCTCCCAGACCTCTGTTATATCTGCCTGCCCCATGTGGGGACATCTCAAGTGACAGCAGACACCTGTGTTTAAGCAGCAGATCCTTCTCTACGTGCAGGTGTCTTCCAGCCTCCTGCTTCCAAGGAGACAATTCCTGCTGCCTGCCTCCACCAAGCACTTGGAGCTGCCAAGAGCCAGGTGAGGTGTTCTGGCTGTCCTGAAACATCTAAGCAGCACAAATACAAGAGACATAAGAGCTTCAGGAAAATTTTTCCCTTTTGGAGTGGCAGCTGGAAGGTGGGAGGTCCTCACATATGGCACAGGACACTTCTGTTGGGAAGCTGAACCGTGTCCACATCCTCTGAGAGAAATCCCCTCCATCCAGTGCGTCCTTCTCTGTTGGGTCTTAAAAATCTCTCATCCTTTCTTATGAGCTCATCTGTTCTTGTCTGTTTTCCAGCAGCATCCCAAATGACTTTCCACAGGAAAAGGATCTGTTTCATGGGTGAGGGAAGTGTGGCACAGAGAGGGGAGCTGAGATGCCTGTGGTCATCCAGAAGGCAGAGCTGGGAATGTAGCCCAGGTCTCTTGACCATCAGTCCAGGCCCTCTAACCATGAGGTGTAGCTCTGCATCCCAGGCTCTGATCCTCAGATCCAGCACAGGAGTCAGTGCATTCCAGCTGCTGGCTGAAAGCTGCTTGTTTCCTATAACCAGAGGTTGAAAAGTAGTGAAGTTTCCAACATTCATTTTATCTAAACCCCTAAGCCTGTCTCCTGAAGTGACTGGAGGACAGATGTCCATCCCATTCACATTTTGGGAAGGTTTGAAGGTTTGAAGACTATATCCCAGTGCTTTGATGCACTCGGAATTCCCACTCCCATTTGCTGCTGGGCACTGAAAATTTGAAAATTCCCTCTGCCAGTTCCCCCTCCAGGCTGTGTGCATTGATATTCTCCACCACCCAGTGTACTGATGTGACTCTGTGCCCTGAATTTCAATGAGTGGGTAGGGGGTACAGTCCTCATGCAAAAATCCATTAGAAGCTGCTTGCTATTGAAGGGCAGTGAGCAGATAAATGTGATTGTCTACGAGTCTGAAAACAAAGGGAATGTGCTGTGATTTCACTGGAAGGAAGGTACTGTCAGTGGAAATGGTTCAATATGAAAACTGCTCTCAGCTGCAGCGTTGAAAAGTCTGAGAAAATTGAGATGAATAAGGAAAGCAGCTTAGCTAGGAGAAGGGGGAAAAGGAAGGGAAAAGGAGCTTTATTTTATTAAATAACAGCTGTAGCTTTATTTTTTTAAGTTCGTGGAATGGTTGTGACAAAGGTCAGGAGCCTCATTTTTCAAAGCCAATGTTCAAGCCCCATGTACATCAGTTCAGAGCAAAGATTGCCTTTTCACACTTTGTTCCTGATGTGCCAGACATCCCTGGGGCTTTCTGGGCAGCTTCCTAAGAAATTTCTGACAGATTCTCTCAGCTTTAGCTGGAACAGCCACTTTTTTCTGGGTGCAGGTAAGTCAAATAAAGCCCCCATAAAGACCTGGGGTGGCTGAGTGCTAAAGGAGGCACCACACCTCGTTATCCCTGTGGATCCAACCCTTAGAATTCCACTTTTGCCACCCTTATGGTGGGGAAGTCCCTTGAAGGGGACACCCAGTGTCAACCAACATGACCTGGCTGGCTTCCAGCTGCCAACCCCTAAGGCAGCCTTGTGGTCCTGTAGGTCCTGGCTCATGTTCACAGCTCCACGTGGATGTCTCATACCTGGGGTGAGTTTGAGCTCATGAATCAAGGCCCTGAAATGGAGTGAGATTATTGCCAACACCATCCCTAAACAATTGGGCAATAGAGTGCAAAAGTAAAGCAAAAGCCTTGCCAGCAGCAATCCCCACAAGCTGTGCTGGCACCTTCACCTGCAGGTCCTCAAAAAGATGTGGTATTAATTTAGTTTTAATTCTTCATCATGTATCTCAGTGATGGAAAAGCCCAGCTCCCAGCCAGGGCAGGAATAAGCTACAAACTGACTCAGACTCATCCCTGCTTCACCTTCCTGTGCCCTCCAAATCTGAGATTTCAACTTTTCTGCCCTTCAGGCTCCATTTCCCAGCCTTCAAACAACAGCCACAGCACATGTCTGTCTCTAAGTGTCACAGCTATAATTTACACTTTAGTGCCACCCTCCAGGGTTTTACAGAACCACTAAATAGCAGGGATGACTTTTTAAAGTGGGGAAGGTGTCCATTGATGGTGTTTTCTGCACTCTGTCCTCCTCTGACTTTTTAACAGACTGGCAGGAAGGAAATTTGTCATTCCAACACAAACTTTAGGCCCAAAACACACAGTTTTCTTCATGGCCCATGTTGGTATCAGCACCAGTGCTTGAAGCAGGAAACAGGTGAAATGAGGAAGGAATCACAGAACAAATGTAGAGAACTGCTTGAAGTGCCAGAGCACTTCCCTCCTGCCCTTTATTTCTGCTCTCATCCATAGCCGTGTGAGAGCACAGCTGCCTTGAGGCTCTCAGACACAAAAATCCCACTTGTGGTCCCTTCTGCCTTGTGGAGTTGGCTGGGACCAAATCCAGGAGCTTGATGCAGTTGGTTGTTCCAACAGCACAGAGGCACCCAGGGCCATTTGAGACACCCATGGGTGACAGAAACATCTGCAAAGGACTTGCAGAGGTGACACATCATCTCTGGGAGGTCAGGAGCAGATGAAGAAAGTGGGAAGTCCCACTTTGGAGCAAATATCTGTAAAAGTTCAGAATTCTACACTAAAAAGTACAAATAGTTCTATAGTAGACACCCAAGTCCTAGACATCAGAATGAAAATAGTGTGAATCCCTATTGCTCTTCCTGCCTATTCCCCCAGATTTCTCCATCCAAAATACATCAGATGGTGCCCATTTTCCCTTGATTTTTAAGCTTCCTTTCACCTTCTGCATAATGTTCTCATACCCCTTCCAATCAGGACAGGATTACACATCTGCTTTGATTTCTTACCCTTCTCCAGCCACACAGCTTTTTCTGCAGGAATAAAGCAACTCCATGCCTCCATCCACATCCCAATTCCTCCTTCAGGACACCCTGTTCCCTGCCTGGCAGGTCTTCACTCAAACACCTCCTTAAAACAGACACTGGAGTGTCAGTTTTGGGATGACACATCCCATAATGGAAACAAACAAGGGGAAAAAGTTCAACAGAAACTAAATTTGGATTGATGCACGTTGTGTCACCACTTAAAGACCTGAAGACCTGGTGGGGCAGAAGGAGAGCCCAGCCTTCAATGTTTTTTTTTTCCTCTGTTTTTGCAGAGAGCACAATTTTATGGGTGCTGACTTTATTTCAAAAATCACGTGGTAAGAAATATGAGTGTCCTGCAGGCTAAATAAAAGCACTGAGGAGCCCCTTGTGTGTGGCTGATCCTTTCAGAAGGACAGATGAGCAGCTGTGACCAGTCTGGTCCTGTTTCACCTTCCCACCACGTATCAATACAGGGTGTGGCACATTTTTAGGCTCTTTACTAGAGAGACACCAACCACAAATGCTGTTGCTGTCTCCCATGGCTCTATTTTTTCAACTGGGCTACAGCAATGAGAGATAAAACTGGCATTGCAGGGTGGCCAAAATGTTGGAGCAACATGAAGTCATTAATGCAGAGAGCTTAATGCTAAACTTTTCCTTTAATCATTAATCATCTTGTAAATAGCATTAATCTGAGTCTCTGGAACTACTCTGCAAAAGGCTTTGATCCCAGCCTTTTTGGGGAATAAAGCCCTTTGGGAGTGATTTTAAAATCACTTTCATTCTCTCAGATATGATGAATTGAAGAGAAGCAGCACCTCCAGTCGTTTCCACTGTGCTTTAAAACAGGACAAAGATTTCTTCACAGTTAGCCAAAAATGGGGAAATTGCAAACAGCTGAATTCTCCTGATTTAATTCAAAGTTTTTATTTCCAGACGTACTTACAAGAGATTATGCCAACCTTCACTGCCTTATCCAGAGTCAGCTGTTCCAGCTTCCCAGAGCATATCACAAGTTGGCATGAGGCAGAGATAAGCCTCGCAGGAGGTCAGAGAGAGTTCGAAAGAGCAGAACGAGGACAAAAGGCAAGAAGCAACCACGATAAAAAAATGCAAATGCATGAGGCTGAGCAGAAAGGCACATGAAGTGCAGCTGTATTCTCTGACTCTGAACCTTGTGGAAGGGCAGGTTGTCTAGACTGTGCAGCTGCAGTGAGGGATGGAGCCACATGTGATGGAGCAGCAGGAGAGCACGGTCTGGTAACAGCCCCTGCAATTCCCATCTGCCTCAACCCATTTACATCCAGAGAGCTCAGTTTAAAAGAGATGACAGCCTAGACACAGCAGGAACTTTGGGGTTTCTGAGAGGCTGGGCATTATAAAAATGTTATAAAAAAGCTTCTCTCAGTAACTTTGAGAAACTGGAGAAAAGGTTCATGATTTCTGGTGCAGGCCAGTTCCATTGGGACATCCCTCTTAAATTTGTTCACACACCACTCCATCACCTCTGTACTGCACACACACATCCCTCAGAGGCAAGAGATGTTCTTCCTGGCTAAAGAGTTTTTATTTTAGACAAAAAAAAGCTGTTAAAAACATAGCAAAGATGGGCACAAAATGAGTCATGCTGTGAAAGAACTCATGTGAAAAGAAAGTTAAACCAGCAGCTTCCTCCTCATCACAGGCTGCAGTGTGCTGCCACATACAAGGAGTGGAGAGAAAAGTGTGAATGTGGCCTTTCTGCTCCATGGCCAGGCACATCCAGTGTAGGAACCAAAGTCCTGGGCTCTCCCTGTGCTCACACTCTATTTCCCCAGCCAGGGCTGCAGTTGCAGAAGTGAAATCAGATTAAATTCTGCCGTGCTTCAGCACAGGGGAACGAAAGCTTTGTATCAAAAAAAAATACATGATGCTGCAAGTGACAGCAATCTCAGACCACAGGCAAAGTTGCCACAGTGAAGTGAAACTCAGATTTCTTCACCAGATCAAGCAGAAACACACCAGGTTTACCTTAAGTCATTAGACAGACATTTTCTCTTCACTGATACAGGAGACGACAAATCTTTTCTTCCCTTGTCTTCTGCTTGTCCATACAAAGCCCTGCACCCCTGTAACTAAGATGACCTCATGAGAGAAAACTGGAATTTAAAATAAGAGAAAAGTTTAAAAAAAAACAGCCTTGGGGTTTTGTTCGTGGTTTGGTTCTGTGGGTTTACTTCAACTTTTTTCAGAAGCCACAGTCTGCCTTTCAGACACTCTACCAAGCCACCTGGAACAGGGGCAGCCCAGTCTAAATTTATACTTAGTGCAGAGCATCAGGGTCTCATGGGTCCTTGATTTCTCTTCTCACCCCAAGATTCTCCTCTTTCTTCTACTTATTTAGTGACAAAACACCTGCCACCAATACAGTGGGTAAAAATGAGGAAGAAAAAATTAAAACTGCGTGGATTTGAGCAGGCAGTGACTGTTAAAAGATGCCTGCACCCCAGATTTTAAAAAAATATGTTTCCAAAATCTTCTTTACCTGTGATCATTTGCTGAATTAATGCAGAATCCACAGCAAGCTTCTGCCCATCTGAAGCTCTGATTCATGCCAAAACCATCCTCTCAGCCCAAGTCCTGAGCCTTTAAAGTCACTGGGACACCAAAGCCCAGTCCTAACCCACATAGTGCAAGGCTGGGTCTGACAGGAAAATGAACAGAGATGGAAATGGGTTCCCCATCCCCCCACAGAGGCACTGATTGCTTTCTCAATTATCTGAAGTGGTGAAGGAAAAGGACAGTTAACAATACAGGGCCTTGGGTCACTATGAGTGTGAAAAAAGTCAATCACTTGTTTTTAAAATTTTAAAAGTTTAATAGTAATAAAATGGTTATAAAAATAGTAGTACAATTAGAGTAATAAAAATTTGGACTATTTGGATTAGGACAATATGAGACAATAGAAACAAAGAGTTACAGAGTCCAGGTACGTCTTCTGGGCAAAATAAGCCCAAAAAAGGACCCACGTTGACAGAGGATTAACCCTTAAAAACAAGAACCTGTTGCATATTCATACACCTCATCCATGATGCATAAATTCCATTCAAACACAGGATTCTGTCTGGGCAGTGTCACCTTCTTCCTCTTAATCTTAACGGCGTCATCCTGCCCGAGCTAGGCAGCAAGAAGTTCATTTCTCCTGATAATGGAGCAATAAATTCTCTTTCTCTGAAAGATTCAGGTGTCCTGTGGCTGCTATCTCAGTGTGAGTCCTTTCTTTAGAAAAAAAGGGTCCTACATAGCATAGTTTCTATTTTAACATTTTGTTATAACCTAAAACTATATTTACCACACTACTGAAGAGAATTAATACAGCATAACTTCCTAACACAACACATAATATTCATCTGAATATTTGCAAAAAGCCAATCATAACATACACATTTTTCACATGAGCATGTTGCTTTCCTTTTCCTTTACATCCTTAGGGAATCATCACAGGCAAATATTCTGCTTTAATTTGCCAACCAAGCTGCATATTGACATTTCACCCAAGGCCACAGTGTGTTCTGAGCACTGTCCAGCTTCCCACAGGAAGCTGCTCAGCTTCTAACATCTTTCACCTTAATATGTACTCCTTTTCCTTCTGCTGACATTTCCTGGCTCTGCACCTTCCTCATGACTCAGAGATTTCCCGGACCCCAAGTGGGTGACATCAGCTCTGAGAGCTGCAGTTCATAAACACCACTCATTACTTCAAACTTCAATTACGGGGGAGGCAGGGGCAGAGGTTGTTTGGCTTTTCTTCCAAGTGAAGATGTTGAGTTTCCTCTAAAACCATATTTAGCCCTGAGTTGCAGCACGCCTGCTGTAAGGAATCACTGTGATTTTAATGACCAAAGGACAGAAAGGGGATCACAGGGCTTTGTTTTGGTCCCGGGTGTGTCAAGAGACAGAAGTATGTGTAAAGCAAACTGTGCTGCAGAACACCTGGTACAGACATAAGGCAAAAGTCCAACAGAGCTTCGAGGTGATTTCTGTGTCCTGAAGTCACCTCTGACAGTGACTTCATCTCCAGGAGACTCAGTGACTTTAAAAAAAAACCAAAACAAAACAAAACAGTGCAGATATTTCAGACATGCCCAGCATCTGCCGGCTCAAGCAAACATCAGTAACTCTATAAATACATCTGCTTTCCCTGCTTGATGTTGTACATTCACTTTTTACTTTAAAAAGGAGCAAATATCTCATCCTAGATGAGCAAGGTGAAGCAGTGAATGTCAGAGAATCATGGAAAGGTTTGGGTTGGAAGAGACCCTAAAAATCACCCAGTTGCAACCCCTTGCCATGGATGCCACCCACTAGATCAGCTTCCTCAGGGCCCTATCCCTCTTGGCCTTGAAGAATTCCATGGAAAGTAATATTGATACTGTTTATAGTGGGTTTCAGCGCAGCAAATTTTGACACAAGTGCCCTAAAATCCTTCATCATTTTAGAGATTCTGAGTTTCCACCGAGATTTACTTGAAATCACAGCTTTTCTGTATTTTTCATATTTTTTTAATATTATTTTTGGTGGTTTTGGGGGTTGGGTTTTGTTTTGGTTTTTTTTAATTTTTGCAGGGTTTTCAGGTTCACTTCCTTGATATCTCAATTCTTCAGCCAGAGTTCAAACAGAGCCGCTGGCAACCACATCACCTTTCCTCTCCAGGACAAGGTGACACACCTGCAAGCACTACCTGGGGCTGTGACTCAGCTCTGCCAGGAGTCACGAGCCCCAGGGACCTGCCAGGGCACAGGTAACACGTGTCCACCACACAGGGGGTGAGCTCTGAGCTGGCACCAGAGCAAGGCGTGAGCACGTTGGGAATTCGACCCAGGCATTCTCCTGTCAGCACAGGAACCAACGAGATTGCAGAGCTGGGGAGGTTCCTGCAGGACTTCCAGGCTTCAACAGGTGACTTTTAATCTGGTTTATCAGCAGGTCATATGAATTTCAGCAAAGTAATTGAATCTACCTCACCCCCTCTAAAAAAAAAAAAAAAAATCAGACTTCATAACATAAGCAAGATGTTATGAGAAACGCCCTGAAGTACTGGTAGAGATATTTGTTTTTTCAGCCTGGATTTCTTCTTCTTTTTTTTTCTTTTTTCCTTTTTGGGTGTGTTTTTTAATCTTTTAATAACTCTGTCTGGAATTATTTCTCTGTGAAAACTGCCACCCTGCTCATAAAAGGTAGAAATAATGTTCTAAGCAAATGCAAACAGGCACTTTTTCAATGTCTAAACTATTTGGGGAATTTGGGGTTGAGGGATCAGAGCAGACATGTCCAGGTAGGGAAATCTTGCCTAGCGTTTCAAGAGGAGATTTTGGCATATATCAAACTTTCAGGGCAGGGATTTTGGGCTGGCTTTTCTTCCAGGGCTGGTGGTTTATTGGCCAGCTATAGCAAAAATGGGTCAGCAGCACCTCTGCCCCTCTATCATGGATGCAGGTTAAAGAACCTCCCCCAGATGCTTCCCACATTTCTGGGCCTGGGATTGAAGGTGACCAAACACCTCTTCAGTGCTTGCCCAGGTGAACTTGTCCTCTGCCCTGAGCCCTCTCAGCTCTCCCAATTTATCCTCTCCAGGGTCTCCTGGCCACATTTCACAGAGAAAAGCAAGGCACAACCTCCCAAGAATATTTCTGAGAATTGCAGCGAAAAACCTCAAAGAAAGAAAAAACAATTCTTATCTCAACTGCTGCTCCTCTTGTTCACAAGTAAAATACATTGTCAAAGATTATTTACCTAAAAGGAATTGGTAATTAGATTCTGGTGTGAGTGTTTTGCTTCATTAACCAATTAGAATCCAGGTGTGTGTGTCAGGACTGTCCGGTGACAGTCATGAGATTCTGTTCAGTAGAGTTGAGTGCTTGTGCAGATTCAGTTTAGATGTAGTGTAATATAGCATAGAATAATATAGTATAATAAAGTAATTAATTAGCCTTCTGATATCAGTGGAGTCAGATGCATCATTTCTCCCCTTCATGGGGGTTGCCTTGATTTACTATACACAACCACCTCAACCCCTGTTGCTCACACTCCCACAGATCCCTATGCATTTCTGCACATTTTCCTTGCTGATGTTTAAGGTCAGACCTTCACACTGAACAGCTGAGACCCAATGTAGAAGAAACAGGATTCAGAACAGCCAGCAGCTATGTCCACAGCTGATGCACCTCACTTTCCAAGCTGCTCAGACCAAGACTTTCCCTCCAACCTCAGCCTCTCCCATGAGTGCTCTGTGACTCACAGGTCACTCAAGGCTGTCCCAGCAGAAGGCTCCCATATTCTGCTCACTCACTGCTGGCAGTGCTGCATGTGGACCATCAGTGTGATCCTGTACAGCTGCTCTCATGTTCATCCTGTTCTTACATGTTGGTTTCCTTTAATTTGAGGGATGGCACTGGCCTGATCCTCTCTCATCCCACTCTTGTGCTCATCCTGTGCACTGTGGGCTGGAATCAGAGAGTGCAAACACAAGTCTTGTACTTATTTGTAGAAAACAACATAAAAATGACTAGTCAAGGGCCATCTAGCTCAGAATTTTGGTTTACAGCAGTGATCTCAGGGAAAATATGACAAGATAAACACATGGTCACATTTTTCCTGAATGCTGTCCCAGTGAATTTGTGCAAATAACTTTCAAAACCCTGAAAGCAGCAGGACTCTGTCCGTGGCATATTTGATGATGGAAAATATGTCCCTGGCAATGGAGAACATCTGTGGATACACAAAGCTCTGCTTTTCCATCCCCTGTGCTTTAAAAAGACTGAGGTGAAGGTGCTGCAGCTCCAAGAGCAGCACCAGGAGAAGGGTGAAGGTTCTAGAGAAACAGGAGAGCAACACACAGCACAGAAAAGCCTCAGATGATAACACTGCTCCTTTTATATAGTCAGATTTATTTGGGGATGTCTAATGGGACCACTACTATCAAATAAATAGGATTTTGCCTGAGCTGTATTACTGGAATAACTCTGTGAAGGATAGTCCTGCTGCATGAGTAGCAAAGGGTGAATCAAGATGTTTAATGTGCTGGATAGGAAACTCCTCATGTCCCCAAAATTGTCACACCAGAGTTGTACATCCTTATGGGAAGACCTTAGATTTTGCTGCCAGGTATGTTGGTTGTTTTAGTGCTTGGCTGAAGAGAGGCTACAACATAGCTGTGGCTCCTGGAAACAACAACAACAAAAAAATTGAGGCTTTAAAAGCAACTGAATCATTTTGGAATTTAAACGGTGTTGGAAAAAATCTTGAGGAAGTGTGAAAAAAATCTCTGGAGTCCCTGGATGGTGACTCCACCCCAGGGAAGTGGTAGAGTCACCATCCCTGTCAGTGTTCAAAAAACTTTGTAGATGTGGCACTTCTCAATATGGCTTAGTGGGCATGGTGGCATTTGCTTGAAGGTTGGACTTAATGATCTTGGAGGTCTTTTCCTACCTTAATGATACTATGGTTCTATGACATTACATGATCGATTAACTCTTCTTTAAACCTTAAAAACAGGGAAAATTACTTTAAAAGACTGAAGCTGTCAATGTAATGTCAAGATTTGGTTCAGATCTGGTTGCAAGAACAGAACACTGCTGGCCTGTGGTGAATATCTGTTTCTCAGACAAGCTGCTACTTGAACAGAGCCTGCTGAAGCAAAATAGGTCCCCTCACACCACTTCACTGGAATAATCCTGCAGAGGAACCATTTTTTGTTGCCTGCCTTCTAGCAGAGAAGCAAATGATTCCGTGGATACATGAAAAGCATCGCTTGGAAGACCTCACTATGTTTAAAGTTTGTTTTTTGGCGCAATCGTGGAAGCCAAACTCCCTTGACAACGTCTTGGTCCCTGGAGCTTCATCGCTGACCCTGTGGGTGCTTCTTTCTGTCTGTACCCAGCAGCCTGGAAAGGTGAAGCTAATGACAGCAGGACTAATCTGACATAGAGGAAAGAGCCTTCAATGACTCTGACCCATTAACCCTAATCTCTTAATTACCCCGCCATTGATCAGGAAGTGTGCGCTAATTAGCAGAGCGCTAGAGCAGAAATTCGCACCCAAGGCATGAGTCATAGCCTAATTATCAACATCTCCTCCCAGGCCTCACAAAGGCTGGGACTGCAGCAGGTGATGTTATCGTGTCGCTCTCCTTTTGGGCAGAAATAGTTCACAAGAACGTGAGAAAATGAGTCTTGTCCCTTGTCCTGCACCATCTTGTCCTTGTCAGCTGCTTTAGTGGCAACCTGGTCCCAAAAGAATTTATGTGACAGAAATGTCATTATAGAACCACAGAATGGTTTTGTTGGAAAGGAACCTTAAAGATCATCTCATTCCAACCCCCTGCCATGAGCAGGGGCACCTTCCACTGAACCAGGATCCTCCAAGCCCTGTCCAACCTGGCCTTGGACACTTCCAGGGATGGGGCAGCCACAGCTTCTCTGGGCAACCTGTGCTCTCAAAGGGAAGAATTTATTCTTAATATCCAATTCAAATCTATTCTATCAATTTAAAGCCATCCCTGCTTCTCCTACCACTGCATGCCTTTGCAGAAAAGTCCCTCTCCAGCCTTCAGGGTCAGCCAAGCAGAATCCAGCCTTGTTTTTTTGGGTGATAAAAACAATACCTGGGGGACTAATTCTCATTTATGTTGTCTCATTTTCTTATGCAAAATATGCTGCAGCCCCTGCACAAAGTAAAGCAGCTGTGGAGCAATAACTTAAGACAACCAGGCTGCAGGATCCACTTTGGATCCATGTCTTGCTTGCTTTCTCCAGCTTTCCCTTGTGCTGTAAGTCCTAGAGGCCCTCTGTAGTTGATCCTTGAAGAGATCTTCCACTGAATTTCTCTAGATGACAGGTTTGCTCCTCCTCAGAAGGGGTATGGGCTTCATCCAGCCACATGTTCATCTGGAGGGGTTCCTGTGGAGGTTTTGGGCAGGGGGATTGAAAGATTTCACCAGGAAAAAGGACCAGCTTTATACCCAGTGCTGTTCTCACCAAGATAATGGGAGCTTTTGGGAAGGAAAAGCCTTCCTCCTGAGCTCTGCTGGGTGATAATGGGAGTTTTTGGGAAGGAAAAGCCTTCCTCCTGAGCTCTGCTGGGTGATAATGGGAGTTTTTGGGAAGGAAAAACCTTCCTCCTGAGCTCTGCTAGGCCCAAGGGAATGGCAGGCCCAAGGGAAGATCACCCTGCTGTTCCTGTACAGTCACAGGGTTTTATTTCTCTTAGAAGGCTTCTTTTGGCAGGCACAAGGTCCAGGTAGAAGCATCACCCTTCCACGTGTTGGTTATCTCCAGGGGAGGAGCTGGATCTTCCCTCCATGCTGAACTTTAGGCCCAGGAGATCTCACAGAGCCTGGGGAGCTGGGCCAGATCCAGAGCTCCAGTGGGGGACAACACAGAGGAAAAAGGAGCTTTGGGCTTTGCAAACTTTCACTTTTTGGGCTTTGCAAACTTTCACTTCTCACTGCAGACCACCATGATGCCTGAGACCAAATAACCTGAAATATTTCATTTGTTTGTTTGTTTTTGGTTTTGTTTTTGTAGGGTCTTGTGCAATGCTCAAGAGGAAGAGCCAGAGGCAAAAGCCATTCTGTTTGACATCAGCATTCCTACTGAAGAGAAAGCATTTCTGGTCAATGAGTCCAAATAAGGTATTTTTTAAAAAATCTTGTTTGTTAATTTTGCAGCCAGAGGCAATTGCAATGTGGGATAGGAGCACTTTTCAGCCAAGGTCTCCAGTAGTCCTCAGGTCCAGGCAATGAGGTCCAAAATGCAGCCCACATTGAGCCCTTCCTTGCTCCATGACCATGGCTCAGGAATGGGTACACATAGCTCCTCATTTGCCAAATGCAGTTTTCCTTTTGGTCTTATTTCTTCAAATTTCCAATGTGGAAGGAAAAGAAAGCAAAAGCAACAAACAAAGGAAACTGCACACGAAATACATTATTTTGCTAATAATGCCTGAAAGGTAAGAATAAAATTTTCAAATATTCCAGGAGTTAAGTCCAGGTGAACTCCCACACCTAGAGATTAATTTGCTAAGAACAGTGTTATTCTGCCTTGTGTCTTTGAGGACATATCAGAATTACATCTCAGGGGTTTTGTACTGGGCTTACAAATTATCTGCTTGCTTTAAAGCTCCATTTTCAAGTCTTGTAAGCCACTTGTGACTGGAAATGTTGTCTTAGGCAGTACAAAGTCCAAATAGCAGCTCACCCTGCAGCAAGGATCAAGTTCCACTGGTGCACGTGGTGTGCAGCTCTGGGATCTTGCTACTTCATATGCCTGGAAAGCAGAATTTAAACGGATAATAATGATAATAACTGATAATAGTTGCCCTTATAATCTGTTTTTCTTCCAAGAATGTTCAGGTGCTTTAGAACTCCTGGGAGGCTTTGGACCCTGAACTGTTTTTGTTCACTATTCTTTCAATCATCACCATGTTAGCAGGCTCTAAACAAGGAGTGGTGAGAATAATGGAAACTTTTTGTGTTGGAGAACTTTGTACCACATGTGTGAGTCATCTTTATTCCTTATTTATCTTTCATCTTTATTCCCTATTTTGGAGGGATTCCCCTCAGCACTGCAAATCACCACAATTTGATTCAATCTGTGTGTAAAGTGGCACTGAAAAGGCAATTCTGCCCGGAGAAAGCCTTGAGGATGGGTGAAAGACATGGCAAACCATGTCCCTCAGGAGCTCTTGTTACTCTTACAAAATATTCTTTGTGTGTCTTCCACAGACAACTCAGAGTAGACAAGAACCTGAAAAAATAAAATGAAAAGGAAGTAAAGAAAAAAAATTGCTAGAGCAGTACTGACAGCGAAGGATGAAGGGCATGTGTAAGAGATGATCCTGTGGTAGATAAGAGTAAACATCTCCCTTTTCTTCCACTTGGAAAAATTGGAAAAACTTCACTGGTTTCAACTCTTTACATGGAAATGTTAATCTTTGTGAATCTGGAAATAGCTACATCTCTGAGAAGGTGGCCCAAAGTTGTCATCTGACTAATTTAACCTGTGTTGGAGTAAAAGAGAAGCAACTTCTCAGCAGAGAAATTCCCTGTGGACACCACCCACGGGTAGAGCCAACATGACAGGCAGCTTCAGCTCATTCCAGAGCCCACATCAGCAGAATTGGATTCCTACTGCTGTGGCTACTCATGAATAGTCACTTCTTCATCAAGTTAGAGCCTATTAATATACAAAGCTTTAAAATTCTCTGTTATTGTGTGTTTGGATCAGAATCACAGAATGGTTTGGGTTGGGAGGGATGTTAGAATGGTCACCTAGACCAACCCCCCTGCCACAGGCAGGGACACCTACCACTAGACCAGGTGGAAAGCCCCATCCAGCCTGGCCTTGAATAGGGCAGAGTAATCCAAGCTTTTACTTTTCCCCCCTGATTTTGGAGCATTTTCCAGCAGAGGTGTAGATCCCTTTGTTCCTGTTGGTTGTCATAACCCAAACCCAAACTTGCCAGATCATGGAGTGGTTGCTGAAGTCCCAGACTGAAAATGATGAGGACCTTTGCATTCCCTGGCACTCAAGGCTTCTCCAGTCAAGCTGCAGACAGTGAGGAATTCATCCCTCCTGCAGGGTTCTCATTGTTCCTCCTGTTTAACACACAGGAAATGTGAGCCACAGAAGTCTTTGAATGTCCTGGCCAAGGTCTTGGAGGAGTCTCAGCCACAGATTCAGAAACAGAGCTCAGATGTTTCCTCTCCAAATCCTGCTGATGGAGCACTGTCAAAAGCTCCTTGTCCCATCACCTCAGGTAGATTCCTTTGTGCTGAATCACTGGTAGCAAAAGGAATATAATAATTAGAATAATTAACTCCTACATAAAGCATGATGTGGTTTGCAGAGATCTCCAAGAATTCCTTATCAGCAATTCACATATACATAAATGGAAGCACTGGAAAGTCAAATAACCCAACCCCAGGCCTGTCCCTTTCAGTCACAGGCATGTCTGGGATCAGAGAGGTGGCTGTGAACTCCTGAAACCCAGCTCTCCTCATGCCAAGGTGCCAAAGGGGGATGGACACCCAAAGGGACACCCAAGGTGGGTGAGAACACCAGTTAATCTTATCACATGCCTACAAGCCATCCCAGAAAGTCTGCTTGCAACACCTCATCCTTGGAGCATTCAGCAGGTGATCAAGGTCACATTTTGCATGTCAAATTTCCCAGCTGGAGACCTGGGCAATGCCCCTGAGGAATTTGGGTGTGTTTGCATAAGTGAACCTTTATCAGACATTCAGCATGCCAGGAGGAGCAGCACAAGCATGTCAGCTAGAAGAGATGTTACTCAGGATTTGGTAAAAAACCATGTTTTTTCCAGGAAGTTATGCATGATTGAGAGGAGTCTCATTTCTCATGCCCTTTTAGACCTGGTCTCCAGGACTGGTCTTCAGAAAAGTGACAAAGCCAATGTTTCAGCTGGAGTTCCATTCCTGCAGGAACTACACTGAGATATTTTTTTTTGTTTGTTTTCCTTGGAAAAAGCCTACAGGTTGCTATGCAAAGCATTCCTAATTTACCCAGCCATCTGCAGCAGAAGGCTGGTGGTGAATCAACACCAGCTGGAGCTCAGCAAAAGCTCTTAGGTTGCAATTATGTCGGGCTATGCTCTGAACCTTCATTAATGGCAGATTCCCAATGGTTTCTAATATCTACTGATGTCCTGATTGATCAGATCCTCACCAGAAGAGCAGGCAAGAGGTCCTGACATGCTATTTAACTCCTAGATGACTGCTGGTGTCACTAAGCAAACTGGTTTCAATAATCTCCAATTTTCAGTTCATCCTCCAAAATCTACCCTCATTTTTGGATACAAGTTCCTCCAAAGCTGCTTCCTTCCATTTTCCAGGATCCAGAGAATCTGACAGCCTTAAGAGACCTTGGGAAAGCAAAGTGTTCGTTTTTTGGTGTGGGATGCTGAGATCAGCTCCCAGATCTCTTGACCAAGATGTTAGATGATGTCCAGGCCACCTGTAGGATTCCCTGCCCTGTTAATGGCTCACAGAATAGGAATATAAAGTTGAATGTGTACATTTTGTCAAAACTCTGACTTGGTGTCGTCCTACAGACCTTCCCATTTGGGCAAACTGATCCAAGTTCCTAATAATGGTTTCACTAACCAGAAGAATTAAGTGCAAACAAATGGGGCTTTGAGCTACCTGGTCTAGTGGAAGGTGTCCCTGTCCATGGCAGGGGTTTGGAACTACATGGCCTTTATGGTCCCTTCTGACCCAAACCTTCCTAGAATTCTCTGATCTTGGCCATTGGCAACAAGAGTATAAAATCAGTCATTGATTGAGTCAATGATTTGAAATCTGTCATTTTCACACCTGAAAGGCTTTGTATTTCATAAATAAGGGCAAGTTCAACTAAAAATTATTGATGTTTTTTTCTGGAGCCCCAAACATCCTTGCTCACACCACAGGAGACCTGAGTGCTGCTCATTTCCATTATGTTGAAACCCTTTTAATGTTCTCTGATGGTTTTATAGATGATGTAAAACACACTTTATCTTCCCCTTTGCCTTGAGCATGGACTGCTGAGGACTGGGAGGTGCCAAAGCTTCTGGCCTTTGGCTTCACCCACAGGAGCAGGAGTTTTGAACAGAATCAATTTTGGGTCTTTATTTCATAAAATGAATAACAACATTCTTGAGCAGCTAGAGATGAATGTGTGTATTTTGAATCCCTGCTACACCTGAGAGTGAAGGGCAGGGACATTCCCACAAAATGCCTTAGAACAACTCCAGCTCCTAAATGGTAGAAGAGATGGATTTTGGGGCTGGCTGTCATAGCTCTGCTCACAAGGATTAAATCCTGGCACATATCAGAAATTACTTGTTGCCTTGCTCCATAAATTTGACCTTTCCTAGGCCTGGAACAGTTTTGACCCTCTAGAGTTTTGTCCTGGGAAGAGCACAATCAAGCTCTGTTCTTAACACAGGAGCTGGCAATTCAATATATCTTCACTGATTTCAACTGATTTGATTCAAGCTGGTTGAGATTGGAACATGACATAGAGACAGACCCATTGCTTCAGCTGCACATGTCCTGTCACATTTCCCTCTAACATTTCCTCACTGTTTAATGTGAGGGATGCTTTGTATCTGCTTACAGAACCATATTTGAAAACCTCTCTGCAGAGAATCACAGAAGTGTTTGGGTTGGAAGAGACTTTTAAGATGATCCAGCTCCAACCTCCTGCCATGGGCAGGGACACCTCCCACTATCCCAGGTTACTCCAAGCCCTGTCCAGCCTGGCCTTGGACACTTCCAGGGATCCAGGGGCAATTACAGGTTCTCTGGGGATCTTATCTTTGTTTCCCTCTGACCTTCACTGAGGGATCTGCTCAATCTTCACAAGTTTATGCTGACAGTGGAGAACATCCTATAGGCAGACAGAGACCAGAAAGAGCAGCCCTGGAACTCCCAGTCACTATCTTTTGCCTGGAGTTTGCTTAATCTTAGATAACAGACCTTAGGTATTTTTCCTTTCCTATGAATTTTGAAGGGAAATGGCACCAGGGTTTTGTCTCCAGACACTGGCTGTTTTTTGTTGTTTTTTTTTTTTTTTTAATTTGCAGTCAGCCCATAAAAACAGGATCTAGCTACTAATTATTCAATCCAATGATCCTGGAAGTATCCTCCAAACCCACTCCTGGAGGGATCACAAGGAGCCAAGATATGGCATGGCAGTAGATGGCGCTGAAGGTCTTGGAGCCCATCAAGGAGCCCTGATCAACCCACTCCCACCTCGTAGGGCTTCCCAAAAAACCTTCCCCCACTCTCTTCCCCTCCTACAGCAGCGCACAGGGAGACTTTGCCACTGAAACCTGGGACATTTCGAGACCACATGCTGGATGATGGTTAGAGGGTCTAACTGGGAGGATGAAAATGGCAACAAGCCAGGGACCACAGAAGATTTTGGATTTTTGTCCTGGTTTTGGACATCAGCCCTTTTCCGCTGGCAGTCTATTTGGAGTGTTCCACACGGCCACAAAGCAGCTGATGGCTCCTTGCTCTGATCTCAGTGATCTCTCCAGAGGCAATTGACATTTATAGATTCAGAAGTGTGTCTCCAATTATAGAAGTGCTGCAAGGTGGCTCCAAGGCACTGTCTGCCACTGTCACCGTGGGACCCCTGGGGACTCCACTTCTCCAGGGTCAGGAGCCATCCTACTTCCTCTTATCTGATAGAACACCCTGGATCTTAGCTGGAACTTGACAAGTGGTTGAAAAAACACTGCTGTGACCTCCCAGACTTCCCTGCCTCTTCTTCTGATGGTTTCAAGGAAAAAAACAAGCAGAGGAAAGTATTCCTTTGGCTGCTCTGTAGGTGATACACACGTGGTGGTGTGGCTGGAGGAGGTTGTACCTCATGGTCACTCAGACCTGGGATCACAAAGATTTCTTAGCTGAAAAAAAAAAAAAGGCAAATTTGTGTCTATTCCACTGGTGGGTGGAAGAAATGCACATTTCCAGGTGCCCACAGCAAGGAGCAGTGGAAGGATGACTTCAGGTGGAGCATGTGTCATATTGAAGCACTTTCTGGCGTGGCTAAGATGAGTTGTGCCTTCTGTGCCTCAGAGAGAGCAGAGGAGATGGCCAGGTCTGCCTGATCCTGGCTCCCTGTCCAATCAATTGAGTCAAAGGCACATGAGCATTTTTTTTTTTTAAAGTCTAAACTGGACATTACACCTGCTGCTTTCTCTGGGAGCTGAGCATCACCCACATTTCCCTTGGAGTTAAATTGCAATATGGGCCCTGCTGGGGCACCTCAGTTAAGTACCGTGTGTTCCTGGCAAATTGGTGTCATAAGGGCTATAAAAGTAGATAAGGATAAAATATGTCCTTAATTGCTTGTGAGGACAGAAGCAACCAGACTTGGGCCAGACAAGAATCTCCACATTACCCTTAATGCTTCTTCCAGTTCAAACCAGTTCCAATTCAGGAGAAACACCCCGAGGATGACATCAGAACAAACCCCAGCTCCATAAAATACTCAAGGTAGCTGAGAACTTCCCTCTTTTTCACACCCTGGTAGACATTGGAAAAAACCTTCCCCTGGGGCCAGTTCCCTGACCTCCAGCAGCCCATGGTTACTCATCACATCACAGGTCATTGTTACCATTTTAGACAGGAAATTAAGGTTCTCACTAAACACCCCTTATCTAATCTCCGTGGTCAGTATTTCCACCTTGCTTGCACTAAAGACATTTCCTGACATCCATAAAGCTGGGACAGATCATGGGACAGTTATCACCTGGCTGTGTGTGCTCACAGTGAGGGGAAGCTGCAACACCTCCACATTTTGCCTGCAGCCTCATTAAATCAGACCTTGGGTGGAAATCTTCGGTGGTCATGTGATCAAACCTAGGAATTGACCTAGAATTTAGTCACACAAGGTAATTTCATTCTTCTCATGGCAGTTACCTTGAGATGATCAGGACATTGATGCCTGCACTGGATCCATATTGATTTTGCAAAGTACAACAGGTGCATGATTTTTTATATTTTTTTTAATGAACAGGAGCAAGGGCATGTGGTGACAGGTCAAGGGGGAATGGATTTTAATAGAGAGAGAGTAGGTTTAGATTGGATATTGTCACAGACATATTTTATGAAAAATCCTTTCACCAGGATCTTTTCTCCTGAGAAGCTGAGAAGCTTCTCCATGTTTTGTTGCTTTGGAATGTGATTTGGAGAATTGTTTACCCAGCATGTGAAATTGTTTTTACTTGATGACCAATGACAGCCACCTGTGTCAAGGCTGTGAGCAGTCACAAGATTTTATCATTCCATTCCCTTCTATTCCTTTCAAGCCTTCTGATGAAATCCTTTCTTCTGTTCTTTAGTGTAGTTTTAGTATATCATTTTCTTTTAATATAATATATATCATAAAATAATAAATCAGCCTTCTGAAACATGGAGTCAAGATTCTCATCTCTTCCCTCGTCCCGGGACCCCTGTGAACACCACCACAGGATATTACAGAGAAATTCTTCCCTGTGAGGGTGTGGTGAGGCCCTGGCACAGGTTGCCCAGAGAAACTGTGGCTGCTCCATGCCTGGAAGTGTCCAAGGCTGGGTTGGATGGGGTTTGGAGCAACCTGGGACAGTGGAAGGTGTCCCTGCCCATGGTAATGGGGTTGGAATGAGATGGAATTTAAGTTCCTTTCCAACCCAGATTATTCTGTAACTTTTAATTAATTGCTCCTGTTGAGGTTTACTCTGGCTGGGATAACCAGTGCTGTGTGCTAACTTAATTCAAACCAGAAACATTCCCATAAAAGCCCATCCTGGTGTTAAGCACACCTAAATGTTCATAACTAGACAGATGGAGAAAAGATGCACATGTGTGTGTGTGCCAAGACTGAAATGGCATCATCTGTCATGCATTCACTCCTGCAAACATCTGATTTATGCATCATTAATGCCAAGACACCCAGATTATCATTTCCAGCGCTGAGTACTCATACGTAGGTGAACGTGGGTGGATGGAGATTTATGTCTGTTAAATGATTTAGCATACACACATGAATATGTGAGAATTCTCAGTGCAAGATTAGAAATAGATAGACAAATGTGTGGTGCAGAAGAGTTGTTCAGATATCCAAAAAGAAATCTTGTGCACCTAGATGTCAAATTGCTAGAAATCCCAACATATTTATAACAAATCTTGCCAGCTCCTCTCCTCCCCTGCCTTAGCAGATGAAAGTGTGCCCAGGTTTGCTGGGATCAAAGGAATCCATCATCCACGAATGAGTGTGTGCCCCTGTGACACAGAAACAAATATTTTGATGCTGACTGGCAATAAATAAATACCTGCCAGTGTTTATTCCACACCCCAGGGTGGGGCTGGCACTCAGGCTGATCGAGTGAGTCCCTTTTGTGTTTGTTTTGTCGGTCTCCAGGGGGGCTTTTCCCATCCTTTCCCAGCCCTCTGGCGGGGTTTGGCAGGCAGGGGCTGGCAGTGCTGCTCTGTGTGACAAGAAAAGCTGCAGAGGTGGGCTGGAGATCGACTCATCAGGGAGCTTTAATGAGCAGTGTGGGGAAAGGAGAAGCATCTCCCTAAATACAGAGTGAGTCAAACTCACCTCTGGCAAATGGAGGAGAAGACCTGGAGCAGAGGAGGCGTTGGCAAGGCACCGTATGTGCTCTCAGTCACATCCTCCGCTGTTTACTCCAGCTGCAGGGATGTGAGCAGAAGTAAAACCTGATTTAGGTCACATATGCCTTTCTCTTTGCTCAGTGCTGGAATCAAAACATCCTGTGGGCAAGAGGAGGAGGAGATGAGGACCGAGTGCATTGTCTGGGAGATGAGATAGGACTTGATGCACAGTCCTGGACTAGGAACCAGGGCATTTCTCCCAGCAGAGAGCTGGTTTTGCTTCTCTCTAAAACCTTCTTTTCTGTTGTTGTTGTTTTTAATTCATGACAGGTAAGTTTGACTTATCTGAGACTTTATTTTCATAATCAAGAAGCTTTGCATAACTATTGAACTCTGTTCCCAGGTTGTTCTGTAAAGCAAACTCTAGCTGGCAAAGAATTTGTTAGATTGATGCACCTAAACAATACATATGGTTTGCTCCCTCATTTCCTGCCCACCCACCCAGCCTTTCCAGTGCAGCCTCTGAGCTCTGCATAAAACCACGTGCCCTTGGAGTCAGGAGCCAGTTTGGGACCTCTGACATCCCTTGGGACCTCTGACATCCATTGGGACCTCTGACGTCCATCTGCTGAGCAAAGGCAGAAGGAGCTGTGCCAGGAGCCCCAAAAACAGGTAACCCAAAGGCAGAAGGAGCTGTGCCAGGAGCCCCAGTCCAGGTAACCCAAAGGCAGAAGGAGCTGTGCCAGGAGCCCCAGTCCAGGTAACCCAAAGCACCTGACCCCATCTCATGCAATTTAGATGTGGGGCAGTGGTAGGACCATCACTTCCAGGGATGGGGCAGCAACAGCTTCTCTGGGCAACCTGTGCCACCTTCTCAGCCAAGAATGTCTTCATTTTATCTAATCTAAATCTCCCCTCTTTCAGTTTAAAACCCTTCCTCCTTGTCCTATCACCATCTGCCTATGTCAAAAATCACCCTCCATTTTATAATCCCCCCTTCAAGTACTGGGAGGTGTTTTAAGGAATCCCTGGAGCCTTTTCTTCCCCAGCTCTCCCTGGGGTCCTGTCTCCAGAGCAGGGGTTCTCCAGCCCTTGGAGCATCTCCATAACCTCCTCTGGACTCTCTCCAGCAGCTCCACATCCTTCTGCTGTTGAGGTCCCAGAGCTGGAGGCAGCTCTGCAGGTGAGATCTCACTGCAGTACGGCAGAGAGGGAGAATCCCCTCCCTCCACTGCTGCCCACACTTCTTGTGATGCAGCCCAGGATGCCCTTCAGCCACAACTCCAGTGAGTGAACTGGAAGGAGCCCTCTCTCCAGGAGGCCACACGTAGGGATGGCTCACAAGACCAGCGCTGCTGGCTGTCTCTGCTCTCTCAACAGCAGAGAAGGAAAAGGAGGCTTCAAGCCCTGTGACCAAGCAGTGGGAGAGCTCTCCACCATCTGCCTGCTGGTAAATTAAACATGAGCTCTGCCTCAGCACACGGCAATTACTGGAAAAGGCTGACTGTGACATGTGGTGACATCCTCCCCCTCGCTTCCTCTCTCCCCCCGTGCGAACGCAGCCGTGACTCCGGAGCAGCTGAGCCAGCCCAGGCAGAAACGCAAAATCTCAGTCACTTCTTGCACTCACCCCTGTGAAAAACGCCAGTCACTTGGTTTTAAAATTGTGAAAGTTTGATAGTTATAAAAATAGTAATACAATTAGAGTAATAATAATTTGGACAATTTGGATTAGGACAATATGAGACAATAAAAACAAACAGTTATGGATGTCCAGGTACCTTTTCTGGGCAGCATAAGCCCGAAAAAGGACCCACATTAACAGAGGATTAACCCTTTAAAACAATAACCTTTAAAACAATAACCTTTAAAACATTAACCTGTTGCATATTCATACACCTCATCCATGATGCATAAATTCCATTCAAACAAAGGATTCTGTCTGGGCAGTGTCAGCTTCTTTCTCTTAATCCTAACAGCATCATCCTGCATGAGCAAGGCAGGAAGAAGTTCATTTCTTCTGATAATGGAGCAATAAATTTTCTTTCTCTGAAAGATTCAGGTGTCCTGTGGCTGCTATCTCACTGCAAGTCCTTTCTTTAGAAAAAAAAAGTATCCTACATAGCATAGTTTCTATTTTAACATTTTATTATAACCTAAAACGATATTTAACACACTACTGAAGAGAATTAATACAGCATCACTTCCTAACACAACACATATAATATTCATTTGAATATTTGCTAAAAGCCAATCATAAAATAGGCATTTTTCACACCACATGTGACAGGGCTGCACTCACCAGAGAAATAACCTCTCACAGCCCCTGGCTGCCTCCAGGGAGCAGCCAAACCCACCTGCCTCTGCTCTTTGTGGAAATGGATGGACAGAATGCACCTGAAGTCCAGCAGTTTTATGGCTCAGGCTGGCTGCTGTTAACCTTTTGCAACCTTTTCCGACCTTTTCCTCCAGGTGTATTCCTGGAGCAATACAACAATTAATACCTGGCTGTCAGCTGCAAAGGGAGCGGCAAATTTTGCCAGCACCTGCCAAGCAAGGCACAGGCTTTAAATCAAAGCATCAACACTAATAAATGTAATGTCAATAAGCTAAAGGAAGTAAATATCCAGTTTGGACACCAGTTAGAGGTTCTCCTGTTCTTTATGACTCCTCTGATCCATGAACAAATAGTGATAGGATAAGGAGGAATAGTTTTAAACTAAAAGAGGAGAGATTTGGATTAGATGTTATGAAGAAATTCTTTACTCAAAGAGTAGTAAGGCACTGGAATAAGTTGCCAGGTGAAACTGGGACTGCCCCATCCCTGGAACTGTCCAAGGCCAGGTTGGATGGGGTTTGGAGCAGCCTGGTCTCATGGAAGGTGTCCTAGCCCATGACAGGGGGTGGAGCAAGATGATCTTGAAGGTTCCTTCCAGCCCAAACCACCCTGTGATTCTGCCAGCATCTGCCCCATCAGACAAGATCCCTTCTGCTGCAATCCCCCAACCCCAGCAGCTCCTGACCTAGAGGGCAGTGACCAAAGTGAGGTGAGAGCACGAGGTAAATGTGCCCTGTGGGAACACTGCTTGCTTGGGATCGCCTAACAGCAGGTCCCAGGATTGCAGAAAACCCATAACTGGGGCCATGGGGGGGGATGCTGGCTCTGGAGGGCAGGGAGGATGTGATTCCACCTGGTCTCTCTTTTGGGAGATGCCCTGGTTATGTTCTAGAGCAGAATGGGCGCCACATCTGAGCCCTGGTTTTGATCTCTTCCCATACAGGTTCGTGGCTCAAACTGATGGAGATCCTGGTGGGTGTGTGACTCTTCCTAGAGGCTCTAACAGGAATTTATCCCTCCAGGAATCACTGAAGTACCCCTGGGGATCACAGAGAGTGAGAAATGAGGCCATTCACCACTTCTGTCACACCCTTCCTGGACAAATGAACCAAACCCGGGGTTTGAGCTCCAACAGATCTATCCTGAATCCACTCTCTGGATCCCTCTCTGACCTCCTGGCTGCCAAGATGTGCAGAGGAGCTCATGCCACTCCCAGACATAACAACTGTGATAGTAACAAAGACAACAATGATAATAGAAATAAAAAGAAAATACAACTTTTCTGTCTATCAAGGCCAGACCTGCCTTGGGGTGATTTGCACACATACAGACATCATCAGCTGAAGGGGCAACTTGCAGTGCTTCAACAACAAGAGCTGGCAGCTGAAGGGGGAAATATTTTGTGTCTCTGCCCCAAAACTGTGCAAAACCAGGTGATTTCCCACAGCTGTCCCCTTCCATGTGCAAGTGGTGGGGATGGAGCTTCCCTCTGAGTGTTGGGGCTTTCCTGGGGCTGTGCACGGTGTGGCCATGGAGTGCCTCAGGCTCATGTGGCCGCAGCTGCTCCCAGTCCTGCCCAGCTCATCCATCATGGTTATTGTCCCCCTGACAGCAGAATGCTGCCCTCAGCTGTGCTCACAGACCCTGTAGTTACAATCCACACCACCCTGTGGTCCACAGGCTGCACCTGTGGTCAAGATCCTTCTCAGTGTGCCTCAAATAAGGAGGTGGCTTGAGCCCTCTGATTTATTTTGGGAGAGGAGCTTTGGACAGCAGACACCCCCAGCTGATGCATGTGCCCAGACTGGGTGATGGGTACAAAGTGGCTGCATCCCTGAGCCCTGGCATCCCCTGCACTGCTCCTGCCACACACCAGGGACGCAGCAAAACTCCACTGATGACCCCTGCCCTGACCCTGCTGGTTTGCCAGTATAAACACAGCCTGGCATGTAGATGCAGAGAGCTTCAATTTTTGACAAACCAACGTTTTCATCTCAGAAAAAAAGCTCACCCAGAAGAATCCTGCATGGCTCTGCCTGCATTCCCAGCCTCACTTAAACACAGATGACTTCTCCCAGCAGCCACAGCCCTGCCATGATCCCTGCCTGCTCAGATGAGCTCCTACAGACAGTGGCTATAAATAATCCCAGCCAGCACCAGGAATGACCTCCCTGACAGATTTAGTTGCTGCAGGCATGACCAATACACAGTGATTTAATTTGCTCTTTGCACATAGCTGCTTGGGCCCTTTGGTTAATTACCTAGAAGAGGATGCTACTGGATTTCCACCCTGGAATATTTCAGTTTTTGATGGCTTCAGTGCTGTACTCTGTCTCAGCAGAGGGGATGATAACCCAGAGAGGGTTGCAGCTAATGGGATCTGTCTGAAACATGTCCAGGTCACCCGAGGACACCAGGCCTGATCCTGATACAGCATTTAGGTCCATTTCCTCTGGTGGATTTGTTCCTAAGCCCTCCCAGGAAATGTTTCCTTATCCAGAGGTACCTTGATCTCTGGCATTTGCCTATTGAGGCATGAGGGGATTGGGAGTGAGAGTGCATCTCCCACGCAGCCTGGCCTTGGACTCCACCCTTCCAAAGTGGACCCAGACCTCTTCCAGACATGGATTCCACAGCTGTTTATCTCAAATCAGCTCTTCAAAACAATAGAGGAATTTGGCAGCTGCTGAATATTTCCCTTTAGCTTTGCACAGGGGCAAACACATCCCCTTTTGGAGCAGGGACAGTTTGCTTGTGCTCATTTAGCACTTCAACACTGACTTTCTGGACAGTTGGTGTTCATCAGTTGTTGCTTGTGTTTCTTTTGGCACTGATGTGTTTCTTTTGGCGCTTTTGGCACTTTTGGCACTGATGGTTTAGGTTTAGGTCATTCTGTAAGGAGTAAGGAGCTGGTTGTAATGATCCATATGGTCCCTTCCAACCTGATTTGTTCTACACTCCTACAGCTTTGATCCATAGCCTGCAAGAGATGCACAGACATGAGAACTCCATCCACAGCCAGTGGATGGGCTGGACATTGGGTTGTGTGGGCTCCTGCATGCTCTTGGCAATGGCTGTGCCAAAGACAAGCCATGAAACCAAATCCTCTCCTCCAGGCTAGCACAAAAACCCTCCAGGGCACCCAGGAGGAGAAATACTTTGCAATGCATCGCTGCCATTGAGGGCAGATCCCCAGGCTGCATTTGTGGGGGCAAAAATAAAAAATTAAAAATTGAAGAGGCTCCTAAAGAAGCTGCAAAACTCAAATTACAGTCTCAGACACACAACCAAACCATGGCAATGGCAGCCCATCAGCCAAACCCAGCACGTGCATGGCTCACCCTGTGGCATCCCTGTGATTGCCTGGCTTAGCTTAACCCTCCCAGCTCTGCTGAGTCGGCCTTCCTGCAGGAAAATCAGCTTCCCAGCTGAGGCAAAAAGCCATCCTGGGCTGGCTGACACCTTCACAGCCCTAAATCACCCTCCAGCCCGTCCTTCTGCACAGGGCAGCAGAGCTTTGCTAGGAGAGACTCGGGGAGGAAGGTGCAGACAGGCTCAGATCAGCTTAGCAGATAGGAAGGTAATTAATAGCCTGATAAAAGCACCAAGGGCAGACAGGTGGGCTTTGTGCTCCAGCCCAGACCTCCCAGCCTCTCTCCCTGTCTGGGGCACTGCTGACAGAGCTGCTGAGAGCATTTCCAGGGGTGACAGTGACACCAGAGACACCAGGCTGGGTCACACCTGCATTCCTGAGGTTGCTCCTCTCAGGAGGTGCCTGGGGGTGGTCCAGCCCTGTGCAAGATAAGGGCAGTGAAAACCTCATTTCATGTTTAATGAGTGATAAAAGGTCACTCCCATTCTCCCATCAGTGGTTCTTCTTCCCCCAAGAAGTTTTTTTACTTTACATTACTCCAGTGCAGGGTTTTCCAACAAGGGAATTTTTTTTTTTTCAAAGAAGGCCAACACTTCTCTAAAAACATCTTCAGCAAAACAGGGAAAATGATATGTCAGTTCACGAGGTCAAAGAGATCTTCAGAAATTTTGAAAAATATCAGTTTCCATTCCATTTGGACAGGGAGGTATTTTTATTTTTATTTACATTTTAAAAAGAAATCTCTGGTGAACCAAGATCCTTGGTGTTCAGCCAGCTGTAACGATGAGTCTTTCAAACCCTTTATTACAACTTTTCTGGCTTAATTCACTTCCTTCCCAGTCCCATCTCTCTCCAGGGTTTGCTGACTCCTGCAAGTGATTTTATTTAAGGGATGCAGGTGGATTTTTTTCTGCAACAGACCCCATCACGGGCAAAATTGTGCCAAAAAAAGAGGCTTGAATCAGTCTCTGTGCAGTGGCCATGCTCAGAAATATTCACCATAATCCAGTTACCAAGTCTGGAAAGGCATCCCAGTCATTATTACAAATTAATTGTGATGAATATCAATTTTTTATTATTTTCTTGTGCCTTGCTTATAGAGCAGCCAGTCCTTGCTGGGTAATTTATAGCCAGATAATAACCTCCCTGTGCCAAGTGACTTCAAAAAGGTGGGCTCATCCACACCAGTGATGGTGTAAAAATGTCACTGAGAAAGTGCCCAAATGGATGATAGGAAACTGGGACAAAACACCAAAGCAATGCTGAAGGATGAGGCAGGCAGAGAGGATGAGGTGGGTGTGTGGCAGCAGAACACATCTGAAGCTGTCACAGGTGAGCCAAGGCTGGCAGGAGGAGGGAGAGAGTCAGGGCACCACTGTGGTGTCACTGAGGGGAGAGGCTGACATTAATAATATCCAAAAGGGCGGAGAGCAGGGTAAATCCCAGTCCCTGCAGCCGTGGGAGAGGCAGGAGGCAGATCAGCCATGAGCACTGGGGCCATCACCCCGACATGCAGGTGACACCCAAGGGGACACCAAGGACAGCGTGCCTGCAGCACAGAGTGCATGGGGTGACCTCTGTGAGAGCCTCCTGTCCCCTCTGCCACTGCTGGATCAGTGCCCTGGGGTAATCAGTGCCAGTGGGTGGACATGGAGCAAGAACCAGAGAAACGCAAGGTGACAATTGCGTGGTGGGAGTCCCAGGGGAGGACATCGGTATTTTGAGGTGCCACCAACTGTGAAAAATGGCAATCCCTTGTATTTAAAATTTTAAAAGTTTAATAGTAATAAAATGGTTATAAAAATAGTAATACAATTAGAGAATTAACAATTTGGACATTTTGGATTAGGACAATATGAAACAATAGAAACAAAGAGTTACAGACAGTCCAGGTACCTCTTCTGGGCAAAATAAGCCCAAAAAAGGACCCACGTTGACAGAGGATTAACCCTTAAAAACAATAACCTGTAGCATATTCATACACCTCATCCATGATGCATAAATTCCATTCAAACAAAGGATTCTGTCTGGGCAGTGTCAGCTTCTTCCTCCTAATCTTAATGGCGTCATCCTGCCCGAGCTAGGCAGCAAGAAGTTCATTTCTCCTGATAATGGAGCAATAAATTCTCTTTCTCTGAAAGATTCAGGTGTCCTGTGGCTGCTATCTCAGCGTGAGTCCTTTCTTTAAAAAAAAGTATCCCACACAGCATAGTTTCTATTTTAACATTTTGTTATAACTTAAAACTATATTTACCACACTACTTAAGAGAATTAATACAGCATTACTTTCTAACACATATAATATTAATTTTAATATTTGTGAAAAGCCAATCGTAAAATATGCATTTTTTCACACCAGCCTCTAAGCCAACACATCCCCTGCTCACCAGAAAGCCTTCTCCTCTCCTCTCTTCATCTCCAGCTCTGCCCACAGGTTGGCACCCAGCTGTGGTGGAGGCATCCAGCACAGGCTCTCCAGTCTGGTTTGGATGACATTTATCAAAATGCTGGGTTTTCCTTCTGCTGATGCTCAGGCACTCATTTGGGTGGGTGAAGGCAGCAGAAGGCAGCAAAAGGCAAGACCCAGCTCTGGAAATACCTCCTCATAATAACCAAAATCACAGCTTAATTGTGGGGTTTGAGCTGCAGCTAGAAATGTCTGGATTTGGGGCTGTACTCATTCTTGAGCTGTCCTCCCCCATGGTAATTATTCGTTGGGTCTTAATTACTGTTTCTCTTTGTAGCTCTAATTCAGCTGCATTTTTTGGTCACAGCCTCTGCTGCCACCCACTTCTCTAACTTCTTCTCTGAGCCACCAACATCAAATCAGTACAAAGAGCACTCAGATACCTCTTAAAGATCAAATAATGTTTGCTGGTGTCTGGCCAGGAGTGGGTGCACTATCAGAGTCTGCATCTTCTACTAGAGGGAGAAGCAATTCATAAAGCCTGGGCGATCCTGAATGTTGTCTCTTCAGACCATGTTAGATCTGAGTCTTAGATCAGCAAGAAAAAAAATGTTCTCCCTGTGCAGGAAGCTGGGTGGACAGAGGCATCAGCTGGGTTTTATCTGGCTTGCCCTGAAGCTCACCAGACTCAGTAACAGTTGTCACAGTGCAAATTCGATTTTCCTTAGGACTGTGGGAGATAACATCCAGAGAAGACCTCTCAAGGCATTTATGCCACCATCAGCTGAGCTGGAGCTGCTGGCTACACCCATGTCCTCCCCAGAGCAGTCACAGCTCCTGGGGTGGACCACAGAGCAGGGCACTGCCAGGGGGAGCATGAGAGATGAAGCCAACCTTGATGTAGGCACTGCAAATTCATTTCCTAGAGCAGAATCACAGGATGGTTTGGCTTGGAAAGGACATTTAGAGGTTATCTTGTCCAACCCCCCTGCAATGAGCAGGAACATCTTCAACTAGATCAGGTTTATGGGATTATGTCAATGCCTTTGGTGTTGACTCTTACCACTACTCCTCCATCCACGTCTTTCAGCATTGCTGACAAATAAATTCATTTTTGATACACTTTTTTCTACTCACCACACCACTCAGCCTCAAAGAGGACACGGTTGGACACACAGACAAGGGAAATGTGAGGGGAAAAATATTCACATCCACACAGCTTCCCATTATCCATGAATGCAGCAGGAGCTTCCCTGGGGATGGGGAAGGGCCCCTGACATTTGGCAGAGTTTGGGAGCAGCAGGACTGATTTCCACAGAGCTAGAACCCAGCCAGATCTCTGGCCACCTCCATGAGACCTGTGTGTCTACAAAATGCCTCTAAGCCTGGGGATTCAAACCCTTCCCAATACCTCCACTTTCATCTAAAAACCAACAAAGGGGAGAAGATTTATGCCATATCTCAACATAAATATATTCCCTCCCAGGACGTCTTGGTTGCAACAAAACTGCCCGAGTGCGCCTGGAAATATTACAAATAATTCCTATTAGAGCCCCTTGCAAAGCCATTCCCAAAAACAGCCGTTCCTTTTTATCTTTTTCCTCACAGATGGATAAAAAAGAAGAAAAACCCCTCCAACCCCATGAGCGAGGGCAGCCACTCCCCATCCGCAGGCAGGTGAGCGCTGCCGGCTGTGCTCCATCCAATGTGTTGCATTGGGAAGGTTTGCCCGTGGTTGAGTTAATCCCAGACACATTCCTGAGCCATCAATCACAGCTGAGTCAGCCAGCGTGACTGCTCTGCCCTTTTTATTTTTTTTTTAAGCCATCACAAGTTCTCTCGCCTTGTTTGCCAGCAGGGAGCTGGGGGGTTTTTCTTTTTTTTTTTTTTTTTTCTTTTTTTTTTTTTAATAAAAATGGGGCTTGACTGGGAGCAGGGAAATGTTCCTGCTGTCAGAGTATAACCTTTAAGGCTGCACTGCCTGGAGGAGCTTCTCGTCTCTGGGATGCTGCTACAAAATGCATCACTTGGAAGGAAAATAAAGGATGCTGCTTGCTGCCTGGGATGGCACTGGCTCCCCTCCCTCACTTTGGGGGTGGTGTGACACAAGCCCCATCCTGCACATGGAAAAGAGAACAGATTTTTGGAGGAGAAACCTTGGAAATGCTGCCCAAAGCCGTTCTCAGGGAGGCAAAACCCTCCCCCCTGTGCTCTTCCCACAAGGACAAGGATTTATCAGGGCTTCCTAAGAGCCCCTGGGGAGGGCAGGGGAGCTGCTCTGATGTTGTGGCTTCGTGTGACCTCAGCCCACCCGGGCTGGAGGCGCTATCAGAGCCCCTGCAGGGCTCCCTGTGAGGCTGGTGCAAGGCCATGTTCATTGCCCTAGAACAAGTGTTGTGTCTCTGCCTGGTTCAAGGAGACAGCCAGGTTGCTAGAGATAAAAAGAATGTCTAAAAAAATAATTAAAATCTAGTGGCTGCTGGATTTCCTGGGGTCCTCCCTGTCCTCAGGATGCACGAAGGGACGAGCATGGCCAAAATCTCACACCTCAGCATGTCCACCTAGAAAATGTTATTGCAGGTGCTTCAATCACATTTAAAATGAGAGAACACCCTCCTTGGTGAGAGGGCCTGGAGCACAGAGCAGCTGGGAGAAGGGAGATGATCCCTGTGCACCCCAAAAAGCTCTGACCCAAAGCAAGACCTGACAGGCTCTGCCAGCCCAGGGGAGAGCAGAGCAAGGGCTGCACATCACCAGCAGGAGCCAAACCACGGAGCTGAGCTGGGATGCACAAAATATTCTGCACCTTTTAGCCCCTTCAGCTCCCCACGAGCTTTTAGAGATACAACTCCCATAGTGGGACAAGCCTCTTGTCACAGAATAGGCATCCACCCGAGGTGTGCTCCCAAAAATTACACCCTGCTCTGCCTTCTCCCACTTTTTCACTGGAACAATAAATGAATATTAAATTAATTGATAAAAAAACCCACACATAGTTTTACAGGGAATTTAAATGGCAGGTGGCAGCTGCTCTTTTCCTGCCTTCAGGGCAGAGAGCCCTTATCTCAGGGGACAGCTCTTGTCCAGCCCTTCACTCAGCACCCAGGTATTTGATTTCAAGAACTAGACTAGGCTTCAAGAAATGCCTAGTTCTGCCTAATTTGCACCCTGGATTTAGATTTAGACATGTCAAGTCCCAATACATCACTTTTTCTACCCAAGAGTGATGCAGCATGTAGAGCTTGGGAGGCATTTGCTTGTTCTAAGTAGCTGTTAACACTTATAGAATTCATAGAATGGTTTGAAAAACACCTTCCACTAGACCAAGGTGCTCCAAGCCCCCTTCAACTCAGCCTTGAATACTTCTAGGCATGAAGCATCCACAATCTCTCCTTTATGAGAATTTTTATTTATGAGGCACAGGAACACATGTGCAAGGCAGCACAGGGTGACCCTTAGGGCATGAGAGCATGAATTCTGACACAAGGAAGAAGCAGATCACATCTGTATTTCAACAAGATATTTTATTGGTCCAGCAATTGCAAAATATACAAATTTCTGAAAGGCATACCCTGTTTTTAAGCTGGCACAGCTTTATATCAGGCAATTATTCCAGATGTATATACAGAACAGTTAACATATCACAAATCCAAAAAAAAAGTAATCCCAAGTAACTACACCCTTCTCTCCAAGCTTTGCAGTATACATTAAATAAATAAAAAGCGCTTTGCTATTAAAAAAAAAAATTAAAAAAATAAATTCAAGTATCACAAAGGAAAACAAACCAGAGAGCAAAAAAAAGAAAGGTGGGGGAAGAAATCATTGGTGTGGTTTGACATGTCCTCACTGCCAATCTGCCTTGGCTGTGGCATCAACTGCCCAGTCCTTGGCTCTGTTAACTAAAAAGATGGACAGCAATTGTTTTGGGGCAGTTGTGATGGCACAGGGTTGACACCATCCCACCAACCCCTCCAGCACAAGATAAACTCAGGAAAGCATTTTTCCCAAAGCTGGAAAAAACACCATGTTCAAATTCCAGATTTCTGTAGACCTACTGAGACATCTATTACTACTCAAGGATGAAAGTTTAGGGCCATTTTGGGTTTTTTCTTTTTTTTTTTTATATATATATATATTTTTATATATATATACACACACAAACACACACCAAAACATCCGCGCAATTACACGTGTATGGGATCGATCTCGGGGCAGCCAGACGTCATGTTTGTATTTGCTGGCTTATCTTTTTGCAGCAGCAGCAGCAGGAGGAGAGAGATAAAACTCCCCACGAAGGAGGAAGTTGAAAAGAGCCAAGTGAGTGGCCTGCCCAAAACATTCATTTATCTGGAAGGCAGAGAAACCCAAAAAGCGCAGCTGCCACCCAGGGCACGGAGGGAGACGGAGGGAGACGTCTGCTTTTAATGAGGCTGTTAAAACAGAAATAAAGCAGAGCAGGGGTGGGGGGAGTGTTCTTTGTTTTATCTGTACAGGAATATGATACACATATGCACAAGCTGACACAGGCAGGGCAGTGCCAGGACTGTCACCCCATGGGACACGGGCTGAGCGTGGCCCCGGAGCCCTCCCGCCGTCGGTGCCGCTCCAGCGCGGAGCGCGAGGCACTGTGGTTCACCTTTTCCCAAAGGAAAAAAACAGACCAAACCCACCCCCAAAACATGCACACACCCACTAAGAGATCTTTTCTCCACCAATCCTATCTCTGGGGATGGTGTTCCCTACACAGGACGCTGGGGAATGCCATGGGAAGGATGAAGCCAAAGGGTTGCCCACCCCCGGTTCCCCAGCCTAGTGCTGCAGGAGGGGTGGCTCCCTCCAGCCAAAAAAAAAAACCACATGAGATGGGTATGGAGAAGATGTTGCATATAGGTGGAGGGAAAAAAAAAACCCAACCCAAAACCCTAAAAAAAAAAAAAAAAATTCAAAATCCACAGATTTTTGCACAAAGCAATAGTGGTTAATTGCTATTTTTAACTGCTGTCTCCCAGCTCAGGACAGGCTGCCAAAAAGGGATCTTATGGATCAAAACACTGGGAGTTGGCTGATGGAGTCAGTCAGGTCCTCACCCTGTCCTCCCCACCTCAAACACTGTAACTACTATTGTTTTGTAGTCCCAGCTTTCCAGCATGCAAAATACAATTAAAAACAAACAGAAAAAGTTGCCTGTATTCAGGCTTCCCCGTTAAGGGGCACAACTAGGAAAAAAATAAAGTAGTTATGCTTCTGCCACAAATAAAGTGCAAAAACCAAGCAGTTTCTAAGTATACACATACACACACGTGTGTGCATGTGTATATAAAATTTAAAAAATACAGACAAAACTGTCCCTTCTTGTGGCTCTTTGCAGTCAGACAGGGACTCCTGCAACCCAGCCAGACCTCTGGCCACCTCCATGAGACCTGTGTGTCTACAAAATGCATCTAAGCCAAGGGATTCAAACCCTTCCCAATACCTCCACTTCCATCTAAAAAAGAAGAAAGGGGAGATGAAGTACCAGCACAGCACCTCAAACAGTGCCCAGCCTCCCCAAAATTCAACCCATGCCTGAACTCAGACCATCCCTGGGTGCTCCCCAAGATGAAAGCATCACCCAAGCCCCTGCTGGCATGGTTCCTCATGCACTGCAAGCATCTTTCAACCAGTTTTAGCAGCAGATAAAACTGCAAACCCCTTTAAGGTATATTGATTAAAAAAAAAAAAAAAAGTGAAAGAATGGGTTGGTTTTTTTTATTAAACCCAGCAGTTCTTGCAGTGAAGGAGTTCACACAGCTGCTTTTCCTGGTGCTCACAGATCTGCATGAGCCAGGCTGGCATGTGTGACCAGCTGTAGTGTGGGTGAGGGACTGCAGCACAGCATGTTAGGGGCTTATTCAAAAGTAATTAACAACATTAATAATAATTAAAAAAAAAATAACGCAAAACCCCTTTTACCCACCCCCCCTTCCCCCTATTTCTCTACTAACCCCGCACCATCCACATATATACACACCCCACCCAGAGACAGATGGGTACCAATCATCTATACAGAAGATCAAAAACCACTGAAAAGAGAAGGAAATGAAACTCCTGTGCACTACAGAAGCACTTTACAGCTCGCTACGACCTAACAGGACGCCGGAGAGGAGAGCAAACGCTGCAGCCTGAAGAGCTGGTGGTGACCCTGGGATGGAGCTGGGCTCCTCCTGGGCTCTCCTGCATCCCTCCCCGCCGAGCAGAGCAGGGTTTGGGGCAGGGGGAGCAGAGCCAGCCCCGCCTGGGTTGGAAGCAAGCTTCGGCAATGGCGATGGGATGGGAAGCTGGCGGCGCCGGCGGCCTCACAGCGGAGCCCACGGAGTCACGACGGCTTCTGGGAGTTGTTCATGTTCTGGAATGAGAGGGGAAGGAGGGGTTGGGGTCAGGCTCCAGCCCAGCAGCAGCTTCTAGAACACGTGAACACAGCCACACATGGGTCACCACAAAGCACCCACCACAGAGGAGAGGACACTGCCCAGCCGAGGAGAGAGGCAGTGACTGACCCACTGCTCAGCTCCTTGCCACAGACATCTTTCAGGAAAAATCCTTTCCTTAAGATTTTTTTCTCCTGAGAAGCTGAGAGGCCTCAGGAACAAAATGTAACCAATGGTTATCTGCTGCTGTGGAATGCAACAGGTGCAGCTGGGATTGGGCTCATGTGGTTGTTTTTAATTAATGGCCAATCACACTCAGCTGGCTCAGACTCTCTGTCTGAGCCACAAACCTTTGTTATCGTTCTTTCCTTTTCTATTCTTAGACAGCCTTCTAATGAAATCCTTTCTTCTATTCTTTTAGTATAGTTTTAATATAATATATATCATAAAATAATAAATCAGCCTTCTGCTACATGGAGTCAGATCCTCATCTCTTCTCTCATCCTAATCCTAAGACCCCTGTGAACACCATCACAAGCCCCTCCTCAAGCACTGCCTGGCTTTAATTACAGGGTTAGAATTTAGATATATCCCTAAAATCTGAGCTGAACACCTCCTGATGCTGTTGAGTCAGGGACAGAATGAAAGACTCCAGGGATCAGAAGGCAATTTAATGAAGGTAGTGGGACTGGACATGGCACTTGGTGCTATAGTCTGGTTGAGGTGTAAGGGCATGGGGTTGGACTTGATGATCTTAGAGGTCTCTTCCAGCCTCATTATTCTGTGATTCTATGGGACTTGCTAAGGTGAGACTTGGTTGGTCTCACAGTAAAAACCCCTCACACTATTGGTGACCTATGAATAGCACACTCTGGAGAACCATATCTATAAACAATGGTTACAGAAGGAGAGATAATAATTGTTTTAATTCTTTTCTCCAAGTTTCCCAGGCTTGGCCTGGCAGAAATCATCTCTGTTCTTTCTTTTACTGAACTGAGAATATCCACACCCTCCCACCCCACCCTGTCTGCACTTCTGAAGCTGCTCTTTGGTCAAGGCAAGGTGACAGGGGACCACAGTCCCAATCAAGCAGCCCAATTAATCATCTCTCTCTTGCTCCCCTTGAGGGTGGGCAGTGTCCCCCTTTCCTGCCAAGGCCATTGTTTGTCCATCCTTGGCAATGCCAAGAACAGGCAGCTCCTGCTGGCCATGCCAAGGACCCACCCACCACCAGAGGTAGAGCAGCACTGGTGACACTCCATGAGGTCTCATGGGCCTGAGACACGCTCCAGACACAGCCCTGGTACAGAATAATGACAACAGGTACCCACCAGCACGTGGTGAGGACCACAAAACCAGAGACAACCAGCTACACACAAGCAGGAGCAGCCTCCCAGGAGAGATCTGCTCCAGGAAAAGCCCAGGGGACCACAAGGACATTGCCCAACTCACAGAACTACATGAAACAAGGTAGGGGAAAAAAGGACTAGGAAACAGCAAGGAAGGATTCTCTTCTCTCTCTTTTTTTTTTTTTTTTGTTTGGTTTTTGGCAGTTTTGTGTTTGTTTGTTGTTTTTTTTGAGTTTTTTTAATGTTTTTACTACCTAAGCTGCTCCTACAAGCACCAGCAATCCCAGCCAGGCTACAAGGCAGAGCAGGCTGAGCTGTTCTCTCTGTTGTCTAAGGAGACAGGAGGAGGGTGAGGAAAAGCCACATGCACCACAGCCATTTACCTTGGAAATATTAGCAAAGAGAAAACTTTGAGAAAGTGACAAACGGGTCTTCTTTTTAAGCATGAAAAGTGAAGGGAAGAAGAAGGGAGGGGGGAATAAGGTGACTGTTCAAAAGTGCACTTTGGATCACAAAGCAAGCAAAAGGAAAAGAAATCATCACGCCAGGTAGTCCCACATCCCCCAGCCAGCAGGACTCTGAGGCACTCAGCCACGTCCCCATCCCCTCCCAGGTGTCCCTGGTCCTCCTGGATGGGGGCCAAGACCCCAACAATGAGGGCTGATGCAGTGAAGCTCCCACCACCAACCCAGGCTCATGATTCAAGTTGTGACAGAGGCACTTTCCACCTCCCCAGCCCCTTACAGGTGGTGGCAGAGAGGGACCAAGCAGTGTGCAGGACAGCAGCCTCCCAGAGCTAACAGCAGTGAGTGTCACCAAGCCTTGGGGTTGGCATCATGTCCTCATGGGTGACACACAGTCCCACACGAGGAGGGGCAGGCAGGCTCCCAGCAGCTGGAGGTTTTAAACTTGCTGCTGCCAGCCTACACCTGGTGTGGGTAAAACCATCACTGCCTGCTCCAGCAAAATCTGACACATCCATCTCCCAAACTCTACCCCTGAGTGTCTTTTCAGGCTCCCAACCAGCAGCAAGGCATGCAGTGCCTTTTGTTACAACACAGATGTGAAAAGGGTGGAGGGAAGGATGGAGAAAGCCTAAAATGCTTTCAGAGCAACCCAAGAGGCTCAGGTTTCATCAGGGGCTTTCGTGGCCATGAGCAGCGAGGGGAGGATCACAGGCATGCAAGGCCATGCTGAGCAACTCAACTTCTACACTCTGTGATCTCACCTAACCCAGCCACCAGCAAAGCCAAGGGAAACAGCCCTAACTTCCCTTTTCTCAAAAATGTTTACTCTAAAAGGGGAAGAAATAGGAGATTCAAAAGCTGCTACAAGCAAGCAGGGCTGAGCTCTGGCCTGGCCATGGTAGAGCAGATCCCTCCATCTTCAGCCCACTAAACAACCCAAGCCAGGGATGCTCACAGGCTGATTTAAACTGGCCTCAGAGGGCAAAGAGACCCCCTGGATACCACCCAGTATCAGCTCAGCCCCAGAGTCTTCCCCAGATGTCTTTGAGAAGACATCTGAGCACGTAACTGCTGCTCTCAACTCAATGTAGCATTAACTAAGTCCAAAGGCTTCAGATTTACCCAGGAGCTGTCCTGCTCCTCAGGGATATAACAGTCCTAAGCAAACTGCCAGAGCTTGATTATTCATAATTAATGCATGAAATGCTCATGGTGTTTTGCTTTCTTAACAGAGCTAGAGAAAGAATTTCCATTCACTCCTCCCACAACACCTAGGCTGACTGTTTCCAAAATCCAGGTTTGCAGATGGCTGGTCCCCAGGATCATCCAGCTCCAGAAAACACATTCCTGAGAAGGTCAGAAGCTTCTCAGATGCCTCTCTGGTGCCATCACTCACAACCCAGAGCCCTCAGGAAGGACTGAGCACCCAGGTCTCACCTACAGTACAACATTCTATCACAGAGGAGACAGCTCCAGGAAAACCCAACAGCATCACCATCAGAGTAAAAGTCATAATTTGCTTAATTTCACAACAAAACTGGGACATTCCATCCAGCTAGGATACAAACCAGCACCCACAGTCTCCTTTTTACCTTTCCTAAAGCAAATCCCCCCCAAACCAGCAAAATATTAACTCCAAGAAATCCACACCCCGTCCGGATTTTGCAACAACCGAACAACCCAGCAGGATGGCAAGAGACATGGAAAAAAGGGTTGGAAAGGGGAGTAAGAGGCAAGAAGGTACTTACAGGCATGCCTTCCCTAGTAAAGGCTGCAGAGAGACAGAGAGAACAGAGAGAGGTGTCAGTAACTCTGTGCCACGCTGGGCAGAGGACAGTGGACAGCAGCGAGGGGCACTGGGCAGCCAGAGCTGGCAAAAGGTTTTTGTGAGGCTCAACCAGCCCAAGCAGAGCCCTGGGAGCTGACACAGACCCAGCTGTCCTGGGAGGCTCATGCAAAGCAGCAACCAAGCAGAGCAGTGGTGGAGCACAGAGCCATTCCTAACCTGGGCAAGGAGGGGGACATCACACCAACACAGACAACAGGGAGAGGGGCTGGGCAAGACAGCCAGGTCCAACAGGCAGCTGGTGGGAAGGGCAGCATGGTAAAGGCTCCTATAGATCATATAGGACTCCTTAGTGAGCTTGGGAGGGGGGGTTTGTGCCTGGGAAAGTGAGCAGCAAAGCAAGGCCTCTCTTCCGATGTCCCTTCATGGGTGGGTGACAGAGGAGAGGACACATGAGCACCATGGCAGCCACCCACAGGGTTTCACCCAGGTTCACCACACCAAGAGCCTTCTATTCAATTTTGGTCTCCAGGAGGAAGGAGACCCTTCCAGCCAAAGATGAGTCTTGGCAGCAGCTCCTCCTTCAGAGAAGCACAAGAGCATTTGATTTATTGCCATGGCCAGGTCTACAACAGAGCCAAGAGCACCCAGAGGGAAGGCAAGGCACGAGCCCTTTGCTCCTGCTCACTCCAGGGAGGAGCCCCTCAGGAGGCTGATGGCACTAAATTAATGCAGCCTAGAGCTTGGTGGAAGTTGATGATGCTCTCAAAACCCAAGAGAGGATCAACAGTGACCCAAGGCAGGGAGGGGCAGCAGCCATGGGAGGAAGATGCATCTCAGACAGCAGCACAGCTTACGACAAGTGCAAGCAGCTCCTCAGCTTCAGGAGTGACAGGAGGACAACAAACAATAAAACAACAAGAACAACAACAAAAAAAAAAAGGAAAAAAAAAAAAGGAAAGGAAAAAAAAAAAAAAAAGAGAGTTCAACTAACTTGTCCCGGCATCTGCGTGGGCACTTCCTGAGGAACACAGCCTGGCAGGGCAGGAGAAACAGCCACATGCTCCTCCAAGCTGTTGATGCGAGGTTTTTTGGTGGGCTCTGGGCTTGCTAGAGGGGTAACGCTATTACGTCTCATGAGCGGGTTAGGTCCCTTCTTTGCTTCCTAAATTAAAGTGAGACAAAGAAAATAAAAGTAAATATAAAAAAATAAAGCAAAATAAAGGAAAAAGGAAGAAGGCGACAGTTATAAAGGAAAAAAAAAAGAAGCAAGTTGCTTTGGTTTTCTTTTTTTTTAATTTTAGAGCGGTCTCTGTTTTTCCCCATAGTCACTGTCCATGAGCAAAGGATGCACTGAAAGTCTCTGGGCACAAAAAAAAACCAAATCCCTGATGCAAAATGCTTAAGAGCACAGAAGGGGAGGGGAGGAAAAAAAATGGCTCTGCACTCAGATATGAGACAGATTTTTCTCCTCATCTGAGTCCCAGCTGACAAAAAAAAAAAGGTAACTACAGGTAGCTGAACACACCCAGCAGCCAACAAGCCATGACTCTGCAGGACACAGAGGTGCCCATCAGTCTCCTCCTCGAAGCTGGTCCCTCCACCCAGAGAGGAGTGAAAGCAAGAAGAGGGAAGGTGAGCCAGCCCAGGCTGATCAGGAAGATTTGGGACATGGGAGCAGAGCAGGCAGCGAGGGTCAGCACCACGCCAAGCTCCAACTCAAGCAAGGGGGGATGGAGGCAAAGCTGAGCAGGGGCACCCAAGCACTTGGCACTTGTCACACCCTGTCCTACCCAAGGCCTTGCTGCCATTCCCAGAGAGGGTGGCAGAGCAGGGCATCAGTGTCCCCATGCAGGGGGAAGGACTGGCTTCCCCCCACAGCTGCAGGGAGGGACAGGCAGCTCAGGTGCTGCCACCAGACAGGGGAAGCAAAGGAAAGGAGATGTGGGCCAAAAGCATCACTTTGGGCTCCACCACTAAGCACAAGTTGGAAATGTCCCAAGCATCCTGGGACATGGGTGCTGCCCACTCTGTGTGGCTGCCCAGCCCTGACACTGAGCTTTGCATCCTCCTGTTCTGCCCTCTGAGCTCCAGTGGAGCACTTGGCAGACAGACCCAACCCTACAGGAATTTTTCTCCACAGGAGGGGCCTGCTCCACAGAGCATCCCCAGCCCAGCACTGCCACCTCCCACCCTGCAGAAGGACAGAGAGCCACGGGCATACCAGGAAAAGACCCTCAGATGCAGGGCAAGCATTGAGCCCAGGCTCTGCCAGCCAGCTGGGAGACCTGGGAGAAGTCACCTTCTCCATCCACAGCTCTGGGCCAGCAGATGACCATGCAGGTGAAAGTCAGAGACCAGGGAGGAGTTTTCCCTGGACCAACACACAGGGAAGCAGGAACGTGCAAACAGTCCTGTTCCCTTGGAAAACCCTCAGCTGGCCACGACTTTGCAGAGCAAGAACACATCTGATGCTCCCAGTCTTCCAGCAGCACTTCCAAGCACCCAGCTGAGCAATCTCCCCATGCCCACCACCACCCCAGGCAGGATTTGGCAGTTCCCACTGCCTGGTGACCACAGGGGACAGGAGGGGGACACCACAGGACAGATCCAGGGAAAAGCAACACTCACCTCTGGCCGATCTCTGTGGGTGTTGACTGCTTCAATGTTCAGGGAGATGGATTCCACCCGGCAGCCTGCAGAAAGGAGCACAAAGGGACAGATCAGCAGGGCCAGCAGGCACAGGATGTTCCCAAGGGCCCCACCACGGATCCCTGCTTTTCCCCCAGACAGCCTGGAGTCAGGAGGAGGCACAAGTCAACCCCCTGGCATGTTTAGGAAGGTCTCACTCACCATAGGCCACCGGGGTCAGCTTCAACACTGTGTGCAGGGGACATTTCAGGTAGGGCATTTCATCTGCAGAGACAGCAAAGCAGGAGGGTTACCTGAGCAGGAGGCTCAGACACCTTCATCCCACACCAAAGAGATGCACACTGCTGTCACAGACACATTTTATGAAAAATCCTTTCCTTAGGATTTTTCCTCCTGAGAAGCTGAGAGGCCTCAGGAACAAAATGTAACCAATGGTTATCTGCTGCTGTGGAATGCAACAGGTGCATCTGGGATTGGTCTCAGAGTTTTCTAATTAATGGCCAATCACAGTCAGCTGGCTTGGACTCTCTGTCTGAGACACAAGCTTTTGTTATCATTCTTTCCTATTCTATTCTTAGCCAGCCTTCTGATGAAATCCTTTTCTTCTATTCTTTTAGTATAGTTTTAATAAAATATATATAATAAAATAAATATCATTTTATAATATATTATATTATTTTATAAATAAAATACACAATATTTTAATATATAATAATATAGATATTTTATAATAAATAAATTACTATATAATTAATAAAATTAATACTATGATGTATTAATATATAATAATATATAATTATTATATAATAATATAAAATAATAAATCAAGCCTTGTGAAACATGGAGTCAGATCCTCATCTCTTCCCTCATCCTAAGACCCCTGTGAACACAGTCACAGGATGTGAACAGCCCAGAGCTGCATCCATCATCCCTCCTCCAGCAGGGCAAATCCTCTTCCAGAGACAGGGAGCTCACCTGCACTCTTGTCCAGGAAATAGGCTAGGAGACAGCGCATGACAGCCTGGTGGCAGATGACAAGGACGTTCTCTTGCCTCTCCAGCTCCATGATCACTGGCTCCAGGCGCTGCACCAGGTCCTGGTAGGACTGGGAAAGAAGGGAAGGGAGGTGAGGCATGGAATCAATGCAATGAGCATCCCAAAGAAACAACAGTCCTTGTCTTGGTACACCTCCTGATTTCGTGCCTCTGAGCAAACCAACAAACTGCTAAAGACAAATAAACCCTCATCCCCAGGCTACTTTGGAACTTCTAATTCTTCTGGCAGAGAAGGAGCCATGCACATCTCAGTGAATCACAGCTCAGGCCTGGAGAATTAAGGTAAACAACAAGGGCTTTGAAGATAGAGCCTCTCCATCATCTTGATATTTTATTTGGTAGAGGATTTGAAAGTTCTGAGAAGTCTGGAGCAACCTGAGAAACCCTAGGGTTTTGAAGGGCCTCATAAAAACCATGACAGGCAGCCAGAAGGAGCCCCAGAAACCCAGAGCTGGTGTCTGATATCCCCACATATTCTTCTGTTAGATACAGGGTCATGAGGATGTCTCCAAAGATTTTTCTGAAATGTCTATGGGCAAGACTCTCAATTTGAGGATAATTAGCTCAATTCACAGCCTAAAGTATCATCCAGAACTGATGTCAATTCCCACCTCATTGTGTCACACCCTGAAAGCAGACTGCCAGGAACAGAGATATTGCCATCAACCCTTAGGGAATGATACCGAGAACAAGGTGAAAACTGCTTTTTTTGGAAATTAAAGGAAAGAAAATTAGGGCAGCACAAAACTGTGAGCAGATATAATGATGGAGGTTGGAATAGAAACCTCCAGAGACCTTTCCATGCTAATTTGCTATAAAGTCAGTGGGACTGTTTGTTAAGTGACATATTTCTTAGTGAGATCTTCATATAGCAAGATTTTGAAAGAGCTCAAGGTAGAGGCAAACATGAGCCCTGCTCTCTTAATTCTAGCTTCTTGGAGCTCCCACTGCTCCTTTGCTCAAGAGTAGGGGACAGAATGAGGGAAAAAAGGGCCACATTTAAAGTACAAGTCCTGCAGCCTTTGCAGGAGGTGTCCCTGCACACCTACCTCCCCTGAAGGATAACGGTAGTAATATTTATCCTGGTCACGCAGAGCAAATTCCTCTGGGTGTTGCTCCCTGATTTCTTCATAGGTCATTTCTTCACACACACCCTGCCAGGGCAGGACAAGCACGAGGTTACTGGACATGCTCTCAGCACAGCCACCAGGCAAAACCTCATTTTCTCTTGTTCAGCAACAACCAGCTCCATCCAGCTGTTGTAGCTGCACAGATACTCACAGCATCGATCTCATTGAGTGCCTTCCACTGCTCATAGGGCAGCTGGAGAGCTTCTGCTGTTTGGATTGTCCTCTTTAGCTGGCTGGTCCAAATTTTGAGGTCTTTCAGGTTCTGCTCTTCCACAAATTTGTTCAGTGCCACTGCAAACTGTGAGACATAGAAAAGAAGAGGTTGATTCCTGGTCCACAGCGTCCTTTGTTCCCTATTCCCAGTAAGTGTTGCCTTCCACAGGCAGAAAGATCAGCCTCCTGCTCTGAGGGGAAGGGCAGCCACACATTCATTGATCCCCAAGAGCTACAGATGGACCCTCAGCAGCCCAGCTGTCACCAAACATGCATTTCTGATAGATGAGTAATGATTGACTCTCACAATTAACAGACAAATATCATGTATATAGGTTAAGAAAAGTATTATAGATTTATAGTTATGTTGTACCCCCTTGCATTGTTATCAAGGGACATCTGGGAGGGCTGGCTTGTCACTGTGGTGACACCTGACCTCCAATCAGGATTTGGGGAAGAGATCTCCACCACTGGACAGCGAAGGTGGAGTAAATATCTGGGGTGTTGCAAAGAGAATCCATCAGATGCTAGGTCAGGTTCTCAGTGGCTGCTTTCACATTGGACAAATGGAAAGTGCACATCCAGGAGCCAAAAGAAACAGATCCTTCACAACTGCAGTGTCCAGGACATAACAGCTGGGTCTGTTCCTGAGGAGCTGGAGAGTGCATTCCAGCCAAGCAACAGGTTCTTCAGCAGATGAACCTCAAACCCACACTGCTCAGGGTGCAGGCTGCTGGAATCATGGAAAACCTTCTCGTGACTCAAAGCAGGAGAGAGGTGTTTGTGCCCCAGCTAATCCTGCAGCCCTGTTTGTGGCAGCTGAGGTTTAATTGTATTGATACTATAAATCCAACCTGTGCAAGCTGGTTCACTGCACCACAGTGCCAAAACCTGTGGGAATGCCACTTTTCTCTTGTTCTACTTCTGTTTCCAAAGTAGGAAAGTAGCAAAGAAGGGGTTGATGGACAGAACTTTGGGAGGGGTTAAAAAGGGAAAACCTCCATTGTGAGAGGGCTGAGCACATGGCAGGAGGGAAAATCCTTTGCTCCCAGCACCGTAACCTTTTTTCTCTATTCGGTTTTCTGCTGTATTTTTGATAATGTTTAATAAACCTTCCTAAACTATGAGTAACCATTCCTCACACATTTAACCCAAAGGCACAGCATCTACTACAGCCACAGGGGGACATTTTCCTTCTCCCTCACCTTCTTGCCCCTGTTGGAGAGGCCAGAGTCGCCTCCAATCCTGCCCTTGAGGTTGAACTCGCTCTCCCCGTGCCGGCAGAGGTAGATGGTGCGGGGCTGGACGTGGATGTTCATCAGGTAATAAACAATCCTACTCTGGATGTGGTCCTGGACCCTGTTCACCAGGAACCTCCGACCAACATCGATGACTTTGATGAGAGAAAGTTCCCTGGGGACAGACAGAGACTGTCTATGGTGTATCTATATCTATATATTCACATATATCTATCAATATATATATCTATATATATATTTATATCTATATATATCTAGATATAAATATCTATATATATTTATATCTATATATATCTAGATATAAATATCTATATATATTTATATCTATATATATCTAGATATAAATATCTATATATAGTTATATCTATATATATCTAGATATTTATATCTATATATATAGATGTGTGTATATATGTATATAAAATGTATATAGTCATATATTCTTATATATTTGTATATATAAATATATACTTATATACTTTATATATTTATTTATACAAATATATTTATATATTTCTATGTCTTTCTATATTAATATACATTCCATATAAATTTATATACATTTATATATCTTTATATATTTTATATATTTATATATATAAAATATATTTATACCTATTTCATATATATTTATACCCATTTCATATATATTTATATATTTTATATATATAAATATATATTTATATGTATTCAATATATAAGTCCAATATTTCTTAATAATTTCTCATCCTTTCTGTAATGGTCTGATTCCACTTCAGACCCCTCAAGTCTACAAAATAAGAACTTCCTGCTTTTCATTCTTCTGTCTTTCCTCTTTTCCATAAAATTATTTTTCTTGAAAGGACAAAAAGATAAATTTTATCTTTAAACAGAGATGAAAATCTTAATGAATAAAATGCACAAGTTAGGGATCTTGATTTCTTTTGCCCAATAGCTCCATATTGCTTCTGTGACAAGGAGCAGAAGAAAAATTAAGTAATTTCACAATGCCAATTCATTCCTCCAGCTTATTTAGTATTATTTTTTAAAATAAAAATGATCACAATCCCACATCATTTGCATTGATTAAAACAAAACAAAATATTACAATATACTGAAATAATTAATATAGATATTAAAAGAGTGGCCAACATGAAAAAATATATTCTTTTCAATATTCTGCTTTGGATTTTCAGGCTCTCTTCTGGCACAGGCACTTATAACCTTTATAAATGTCACTTCAGTTAACACCAGCTGAAAACATCTGGGCTGTGATACCAGATGTAGCATCATGCACGGTTTCAACCTGCATGATTCTTTTGTAGCTGCTTCCTTCTGGTTTCCCCAGTATCACAGAGGTTTACAATTTCTCCAGGGAGTACTTTTCCCTTTTCCTGCTTTCCTGTCATTCTCCAAAGCAGCCCTGTGAGTTATCTCTGTCCATGTAATCAGCCAGCTCAAAGGATTTCCTGCAGGCTATTTTCAGCAGGGAGCCAACAGGTGATGGGGATTCATGGAGAGCTGAATAGCAGCAGTGTAATCACCACCCCTCCTCTTGCAGCAGCAAAGAGGATTAACCAGGACTAACAGGGAACATGCTCCTCCCCAGGACAGGGACAATCCACACAGGGCACACACACAGGTGTTTGTGAGCAGTGGAGAGGCTGGGAGGTGCCTGCAGAGTCAGGCAGGACAGCAAAGCTCTCCCAAGGCACACAGCCACCACAGGGCTTGCTCAATCCTGTGCTTTGAGCCAAGCAGTCCCTTCCTCTAACTGAGACAGTGAAAAAAGCACCTCAACCACTCCACCTCAAGAGCTTTCCCAAAGCCTTTGTATCTAGACCTGCAGAACAAGGTTGAAAACAGCTCATCTGAGCCCAGAAGAGCCTGGCAAGGCATCAGTGCCCATTTCCCTGGCACAGGGCCTGGGGAAAGCAGCATTTTCCTATGAGAGGCCTAAATTCAAGCTGAGGCCTGGCCATAAATCATTCTAGCACAGTTTGAAGTGAAATCCAAAGTGAAATAGAGCTCCACCCTTCACTGCTCCTCTCCTGGGAGAGGGCAGGTGCTCAAGGCAGCTCAGAAGTCAAGGTCCCTTACCTGTCATAGTCATCAGGGTCGAGGGGCTGGTAGCTGGCTTGGTAACAATTGATCCTCTTCATGAAATCCTCCATGGCATCCGTGGAATTACAGTCCCGGTAATCTGGGCTGGACAATTTGACTTCCTGCAACAGAAAGAAAAAAAAAAAAAAACATGCCACAAGGAGGTTAGGAAGCTTTCCAAGCCAGACAATGCTAATCTGGAATTTCAAAGTCCTGCCAAGATCCAGTGATTAGCTGAAACTAAAGTGATGAGTACTTTATAGTCATCACTCATCACAGGGCAGAAAAGAAGCAAATTAGACCCAAAACCAAGCATCAGGTGGGAGAATTTGGTATCAACCATTGTCTGATTAGTACAGACACCCATCAATCCACTCCCATTCTCCCAGAAGTTGGGCTAGCACTTCACCACCCAACAGCAGGAAAACTGAGCTTCCTAATGGCTAAAAAACCCCATCAGGTTCAAATTCAAGCTGAGAAAGGGAAGTGCATGAACTGGACAAGCTGCTTATCCCAGCTCAGCATCAGGACAGTGGGATGGCAACATTCAACCCCTTTTTGTGCATTATTTGCTGCAAGCTGTTGGGCTGAAAGACACTAGAAACAGGCAGTGTGAATATCCACAACCCTCGTGGACTAATTCCTGCCTGAACTAATCTAACAGGCTGCTTTTCCTGAAGATTTGGGTTTGAACAGCAGCATTACACACTGGTAACTTCACAAGCAGTCCTGAAACCAGCAGGATAACACAATGGATCAACACATGTGGCAGCATCCCAGCCCTGGGGTGCATTTTCCACACTGATCCAGCACTAAGAGCACCATTCATCTGCAGTTCCCTGTGGAGCAAAATCCTATGCTCAGCTAGGAGCTGATTTTCTCACCCTTCAAGCATTAGTTTCCAAATAAAGGGATTAAAATCCTCAAAAAAAATCCAGCTTGGGAAAAAAAAAAAAAAAAAAAAAAAAAACAACCTAGCAAACTGAGCATTTTGTTGTAGAAAAGGCTGTATGCAACCTCTCAAAAAGTTGGTCACTGGGATAACAGTTCCCAGCAGGAGTAAAAGACACTCTTCACCCCCTGTCAGGCAACAAAATTTGCCTCCAGTGAAGCCATGCTGGCTGTCACCAACCACCTTTTTATCTTCCATGTGCCTCAGCAGAGCTTCCAGGATGATCTGCTCCATTATCTTCCCAAACACTGATGTGAGACTGCACCTGTAGCCCCCAGTTCTGTCAGGGTTTTGTTTTTCCCAACCCAATTCCTGGCTGCTCAGACAATCTCTGTGTTCCTCCCAGGCTGCCTGTCCCTGCTTCCATCCTCTCTCTGTAGGCTTCCTTTTAGTGCTTGAGTTTGTGCAGGACCTCCTTGTTCATCCTGGCATTTTTGATGGCTGCATCACTTGGAGAAGATGATCCTTGAACATGAACCAGTTTTCTTGGGCTCCTCTCTTCCCTCCTGGGCTTTTTATCCCACAGTACTCCAGGCCAAAACCTGCTTTCCTGACATCTCACTTCACAGCTGCTGCAGCACAGGCTGCCCTGGAGCTTCACATTCCTCACCAGCCCCTCCTTGTTGGTGACAACAAGGTGCAGCGCAGAGCAAACAAGGAGAGGTGCTGTCACTTGGAGAGGACAGCAGAGAGAGGACACTTGGAGAGGTCACCAACACATTCCAGGAACCTCCTGGATTGGCAGTGCCATGCTGTGGTGTCCCTCCAGCAGATACCAGAGTGGTTGAAGCCCACCACAAAGACCAGAGCTTATGAAGGTGATGCCATCCCTACCTCTCTATGGAGGGAAAGCAAAAGCAGGACATTCCCACCAGTTCCACACTTACCATAACGTTGGTGGCAACCACGTTGGGATCATTGCAGACAGATTCGATGAAGAACACCTGTGAAGCAAAGCAGACCTCAGCTGAAAGCCACCAAAACAAGGTTTGTAACAGTCAGCCAGCTGCTTGCTCAACCCAAGCTCCTCCCTGCTGGACCAGAGAGCGCTCCCTCTGCCCCACTCCCATCCTTCCCTTCCCCATGGCTCACTACAGGGAATTAAGGACAAGTTTCGTGTTTTTAATCAAACCCAGCAGTGAAATCTCCCTCAGACAGGAGCAGCATGAGGATGACACATGAGTTAGACAAGATACACCAACACTACACCACAGTGGACTTCACAATGCAGGCATCAGCCCCACAGCACCAACCTTGAACCCGTTCTCTTTGGCAAAGTTTAGGATCATCCCTCTCCTCTCCCTTGTGGTATTGGTGGCATCAAACACCTTTAAAAGCAAAAGATCTCAATGAGCACCACCAGAGCCTGGTTTCCCAGAGGGCCCCTCCTCAGAGAAGGGACTGCAGAGGACTTTTGGGGTCAGCACAGCTGCCAAACCCCAGAGCACATCTGGAGCTCACCGCAATCTGCCCGGCCTCCTCCGTCAGGTACAGCTTCACATCCCTCAGGGCAGCCAGGGCACATTGCCTGCAAAAGAGGGGACAGACGTGTGGCCCTGGTGTCCTCAGGGTGTGGTGGTCACCCTGAAGTCACCAATCCTGTACAGATTCAGTTTTGAGCCCTCAGAATCCTCCTTGAGCAGGCAGGGGAAATTGAGAACCCAACTCCGAATTTCAAGTCGAGGGGGAAATTCAGAGCCCAACTTCTGTGTTCATCACCCCCAAACTGGGTAACTCTGCTCCCAGCCATGGGCCTCAGCACCATGTGGGGTCAGGGAGCCCACTCTCACCTCCTGACTTTCATGGCTTCCTCGTTGTCAGGACGGAAGAAGTCATAGGAGCTGTAATGCTTCACGGCCTCGCGACGATACTCCCCAACGTTGAAAACTAGGTGGGAAAGGCAAAAAACAAACCATCAAAATGAGGGGCATGACCCAGTTGTGTACCTTCTGCAGTTAAAGCAAGCTGGGGCCACAAAATTACATCCTCAGGGCACCCCTTGGTCTTCAACATGAAGGAGAACCCAGGATATGAAAAGACAGATATTTATATTCAGCCTGTGGAATCTTGGAAACATCTCCCACTAACTCCAATCTCCCATAGCAGTGATCTAGAAGAATTCCTGAGAACCAGACCTGCTGCTTTCCTCTGGCAGCCAGTGCAGGCCTTACCTTTTGTGGGGACACCAATCCAGTTGAGGTAGCGAGTCAGCTTCTTGGAGATGTAGGTCTTGCCACGGGCTGGGAGGCCAACCATGACTATCACAGTGGGGGAATTGGCAAGCTGAGGCCCACAGGCTGCAAGGAAAAGGAACAGGAGCTGTTAATTCTCCAGCTCAGCCTGCATTGACCCAACAAGGCACTTGTTTTCATCTGGACTCCTTCCAAGTCCTTCAGCAGCTGGAGGAAACATGAAAGCCACAGCAAGAACATCCTGATGGGTGCAAAGTAGGCAAGGAGCCAGCAGCTGGCCCAGGCTCCCTGGAGAGCCTCTGTGCCTCAATTTCCACATTTGCAACTCAAATAAAAAATAATTCAAAAAATAAAATTCAAACTCAAGGCAAGCACAACTTCACATTGCAATGGCTTGGCAATCCCATTAAAAGCTCAAGGATAGCCAAGGACTTTGGACCCATCCCTGCAGCAGTGTCTGTGCTGAAATACCAGGTCTGGTCCAGATCTTCACCCACAGAAAGCATCTCCTAAAATATTTGACTAGATTTCCAGCTGATAAACAGCCAGCTAACTGGATTTTCTGAAGACAAACAAGGCAAGAGAACCACAGAACTAGCAGCATTTAAAAGCAGATATCCAAGTGATTTATCCTTTTTTTTTTTCCTCACAAACCCAAGCTGGGTTGTTGGGATTTTTTTTGTTTTTTGTTTTGTTTGGTTTTGGGTTTTTTGTTGTTGTGGTGAAGAGGGTCCATGTCAAACAGCTGGAAGGAAAACCCATTGGCAGCATTTGCAGGACAGATGGGACCCTGCAGGGGATTTCTCACCCACTCTTCCATCCCTCCGGTGAGCACAGAGACCTCATAGGAAAGGAATGCAGGGAGTGAGTGGCTGGTGGCAGAGCCATAAAACCCAGCTTAATTATGGCCTGGGTGGAGAGCTCTGCCTGCCTGCCACAGCTGCCTCAAGGTGGGACCAGGGGATGCCAGGGGCTCCCCGGGATGGACACAGGGCTGGGGAAGGTTTTTGTCAGTGTGGCTCTGGAAAGGGCAAACAAACTGAGGGGAACCCATAGAACATGCAAAGCACATGGGATCACCTTCCCCTTCTAGGAAAATAAATCCAGTACCTGGAGAAACCAAATTAAGGCCACAAGGAAGATTTATGGCACTGGTACCCAGATGGCAGAAGAGCCACCCATCATCTTCCCAAGTTTCTCACCAAAGCAAACTCAGCAGGCAAGGGATAAAAAAACTACCTAAAATATACTTTTTTTTTTTTTTTTTTTTTGTTTCATTCCCCAGGCTGGAGCTGCCCTCACTCCCTCCTCCCTTTGTGCAACCTGCCTCCTGCCCAGTGCTGCATTTCAAAACCCCAGGGCAGCTCCCAAAGATTTTGGCAGCAAATGCCAATTTTCTGTGCTGAGGCACAAGGGAGCTGTGCAACATACCAAGAAAAACACTTTCCCCCCTCTAACCATCTCACATCCTCATCCAAGCTATGGGTGCAAGTCTGCTTTGCATAAAACCCCCACAATCATTAGATAAAGGAAGGAGGAAGGGATAATACCTGAATAAGGAAACTCTTCCTTTCCCTACCTGTCAGTGGACAAAGGATCTCAAAGAGCAGAGCTAAGAGGATTTAGGGCCATTAAATAGCACTCCAAGAGTAAAGGGACAATGCTGGGCACTGTTCGTGTCCCTGTGGCTCCAGACAGCTGTGACAGCAGCAGGGCTGGCACTGTGTGGGCACACACGTGTCACCTCCAAAGGCTGCTGCAAGAGTTAAACACCCCGAATTTGGAATTTTTGCTGCCCTAGCATCATGGAACAGCACCTCCCATCAGCGAGAGCAACTTTTCATCAGGAATCTGAGCCCAAACCAAAAGTCTCCGAGAAACTTCGCATCAGGGATGAAACAGAACCCAGTGTTTTGCTCCCAGTCTTTCACAAAGGCCTCATTCATCATTTCTTTTCACCACTGCTGGGAAGCTATCAGGGATTTCAATACATATTCATTACTCCTTATCGACATCTAGCCAGGTAAGTCAAGGGCAGGGATGATTTTCAGGCTCAGTCGGAGGGTATTTAACAGGAGCTTATCACTTTTGCTATTTGCCAGAAAGTCAGCTTCACCAGTGGGTAAAAAAGGAGGAAAAAAAAAAAAAGAACACCCAGCCCAAACGGGAAGGAAATTTGCTTCTATAACAAGTCGGATAATACAGCCACCTCCCCACTTCAGGCATTTTCACTCTCTCCTCCTAAATATTCCCGAAACCCCCCCCACAAGCCAGACTGCCCGTTCTGTCAGTCCCATTCCCCTTTTCCCAGCTGCAATCCCAGCACCTTCCCTGACCCCGCGCTCCCCACCGCGGGCACCGCTGTCCCCGCCACCGAACGGGACCGTCCCCGCCGTGTGTGCCACCCCCACCGAGCCCCAGGGAGGGGAAAAAGCAGCCCCAAGGATGGGGAGAGGCAGCGGCAGCCCCTTCCCTGCCGGAGCATCCCCCTCCCCTCGCCCGGCTCTGCCCAGCCAGCGCCTTCGAGGGCTCCGCTTTCCCAGCCCCTACGTGAGAGACGTGCGGCGTGACAGCAATTTAATGGATCGCCGTCAAAAGGGCAGCTGGAGGAGTCCCTGCAGCCTCCCCTGGACCAGCCAGCACACCATCGGACTGGTTATTTCACACCCGGGATGCGCCATTCCCGGAGGATGCTCCCGCTCCCTCCAGGCATCACGCTGGAAGTGGTCTCCGTTATCCCTCCCTTCCCTCCCGCCCGGCTTTGCAGCCCTCGCTCTTTGTTGCTGCTGAGGAATTAACAGCACATCGCTGTTTAAAATACCCCGAGTTAAAAAAGAGTCAGCTAAAAAAAGCCTAAAAAGCCTCTTCTCACAGCGTGGCTCGCTCCCACCCCAAGAAAATATAATTACAAGCCACATTATGTTATTAATAATCCCCTTGGTGCCTTAATAGATCAAATATGTTAGCTTTTTCCGCTACCAAAAGGGAGCTCTCGCTGAGAAACCCGGCGAACGAAGTGGCAAAAAACCACTGCGTGCACAAGGGATTTCTTTCAGAGGTGCCAGTCCTTGAGAAAAACCCAGCCGCAGAGACACACGTGCAAAGCATTAAGCCGGGAGACGTTTTACCCCACTCCAAGCGAAGCCCCTGGGCTACCCAGATGTGCAGCCTGTTGCTGAAACCCCATCTCCTCGGCAGCTCCCGCTGCAGGGCCGCCCTTGCCAGGCACAGGCTGCGCATCCCAACATCTGCTCCAGGGCGCCTGACCCACAGCCACGGGCAACAGCAGCTGGCAACTTCACAGCATATCTATTTTTTAAAATAATTATTATATATAAACTTTCCAGCCAAGGTAAATAAACATCGGAAGCGACTTTAAACGCCTGATGAAGGCAAGCAGCGGAAAGACTGATTCACCCAAGCCACTTCCATCCCTCGCCAGGCTGCGAGTGCCGCCCCCTCCATCCCGGCTCCGCACATTCCTGCGAGGCTCATTTCGAGCTGCGAGTCGCACAACCGGCAGCTTGTCAGTGTGGCTGCTAAAGAGCTGCTTCCTGAGCTTTCGGATGGGATCACGAGTCGAGATTTGGTTTATAGTAAGACCGGGATGACCCAAACATTTTTATATTGCGAGCTTCAGAGACAAGGGGAAACCACTGCAGAAGTTTCAGCGCTGATTTCCGCCTTCCCCTCCACCTGCCTCCTCATCCTCAGGGTTAAATGGTAAACTGCGAACGGCTGGTGTCTGGTTGGGGTTTAAAATGCATTGCCCTAATCCTTCCTCCACCTCCCCCAAATAAATTAATTTAACACGCTAATTGGACAGGATTTGGAGCAACCTGGTGTAGTGGAAGGCGTCCTGTCACATGGCAGGAGGGTTGTGGAACGAGATTATCGTTACGGTCCCTTCCAACCCAAACCATTCATGCTTCTACCATTAACAAATCCCCGGGCGAGCCGCTCGAGCACGGCGCAAATCCCAGCTGAGCTGGCACCCCGGCTGCGAGGTGAACAACCTGCTCCCTCCTTCCCTTTTAATCCCAGCGCTGGCAGCGCAGAGTGGAAATGGGGCCACGCGTGTGCCGGCACCTCCCCGCATCCTGCGGGGCCATGTGACAGCGGAATGCACCTTCCTGCCCTGCCGAGACTGAGTCACGGGATGGCAGCGCTGGGATGCGGGCACCGCCGGGATGCTGGGGCTGGGGGGACGCGGGCACCGCCGGGATGCTGGGGCTGGGGGGACGCGGGCACCGCCGGGATGCTGGGGCACGCCGAGGAGAAGGGATGCTGCAAAGAGCCCCGCCGCGGTGCGCAGAGAAACGGGAGAGTTCCGCTCCCCATCCATCCCATCCCATCCCATCCCTCCGGGATGCTGCCGTGCCCGTACTCACAGCGGCGGGGCAGCGCCGGGCGGTTGTCATTGGGAAGCCAAATCTTCTGGATGCGGCTTTGCGTCAGCTCCATGGGCATTTTTAAAACAAAGGTCTTTTTGCGCTCCGCGTCCACCTTGATGCGTTTGAGGGAGGGAGGAGGAGAAATAAAAAAGGGGAGGGGGGAGGAGGCGGGGGAAATATACGATAAAAATATAATAAAAAGGGTTTTTGTTGCAGTCGGTGGTTTGGGCGAGCGGCTGCGGCGCTTTCGGATGCTGCTGCGAGCCTCGTGAAGGTTTTACGGCAGGAGGGGGAGGAGGAGGAGGAAGAGGAGGGCCGGGTCTGCAGGGCACAAAGCCGGGCAGGAATGGCCCCAGCGCAGCCGCTGCGCGCTGAGAAGGAGCGAGGGCGAGCCCCGCTGCGAACCGCGATGGAAAGCGGGGTGGAAAAAAATACAGATATTTTTAAAAAAATAAATCAAAAATTAAAATATCTTTCCTTTGAAATCGGGAAAAAAAAAAATAGCAAGAGAAGAAAGGCAGGAGAATCTCCACGCGAGGCAGGCGGGGAAGGAGCGGTGCTACAATCGCGGCTGCTGCTGCTCGGGCCGGCTCCGCTCACGATGTGCCGGCAGCCGCCGCGCCGCCTCTTTCTATCCCGACAGGCCGGGACCGCCTCCGGGGCGGGGCGGGACGGGCCGGGCCGGGCCGGGCGGGCGCTGCGGCGCCGCGGAGGAGGAGGAGGAGGATGGGAGGAGGAGGATGGGGAGAAGGAGGAGGAGGAGGTGGAGGAGGATGAAGGCGCGGATGCCGGCGCGGCCCCTGCCGCCCCCTGCCGGCCGCACCCCGAACTGCAGCGCGGACAAAGGACGCGCTTTGTTCCGCGGGGGGAGCGCGACACCGAGCCCTCCCCCACCGCGGGAATTTGGGGCGCGCAGGGGACCCCCAGACTAAAATATGTATGGTTAAATAAATGCCCTACTTCATTTCTCGCGTCTTTTCGACCAACGATATAAAACGATGTAAAACGATGTAAAATGATGTAAAATAATGTAAAATTATAGAAATTGAATTAATTTTTTTAAAGGAAAATAGAAACTCGACAAGAAATAACTTTTTAAAAAATACTTTAAAAATAAAAAAAGGAGTAAAAGATGCGAAGAGGAAAAAATATTTATTAAAAATTAATTAAGAAAATAAAATAGGGAATAGAGGCGAAAATAAGAAGGGGGAAAGGAAATAAACTAGAAAAAAATTGGGAATAAAGTTGAACAAAATAAAAAATCAAATTTTAAAAAATAACTAGAGGCAAATGAAATAAAACCAATTTTTAAAAATAAAATAGAGGGGGGGAAAAATAGAGAAAGAAACCCTTAGTACAACAGCGGTGGGATGCGGGGGGCTCCGCCGGCGCGCCCCTTGCGCCCCTCACTCCGCGGCCAGCGGGCTCGGGCCGGGGGTCCCGGGGGATGCCGGGGGGTCCCGGGGGGCCGGGGGATGCCGGCCCTGCGCTCCTGCACGTCGCTCACGTCGCACATGCGGTGCCGCGCCGCCTCCCCCGGAGGGGATGCCCGGGATGCGGCGGCTCCGCCTCCGCCCGCGGCCACCGCGGCTGCTCCGCCCCGCTCCGCGCCCGGGCGGGGCCGCTCCGCGCCGGGGCCGCCCCGCGTCCCTCCGCCAGCAGCGGCCCGGGGCCGGCTGGAGCGGCCGCAGAGCTGGGGATGCTCCGCGGGGAGCCTCTGCTCTCAAACGGGCGCTAAAGCTAATTTTTAATCCATTTTTTAAATTTTAATATTATTTTAATTTAATAATCTAGAGTCATTATTTATTATTTAATGTTTTCATAAAATTATGTTCTTATTTTTATTATTTTTTCATTTTACTCTTATTTATTTTTTAATTTTTTAATTTTTTCATTATTTTATTATTTCATTATTTCATTTTATTTTTTCATTATTATTTATTTTTTCATTTTACTCTTATTTATCATCTGTTTTCATAAAATTATGTTCTTATTTTTATTATTTTTTCATTTTACTATTAATTTAATTGTTCTTAATTATGTCATATTAATATACAAAATAATAATAATAATAATAATAATAATAATAATAATAATAATAATAATAATAATAATAATAACGTTCTTTTATTAGTTTATTAAATGTCTTAATCCACTCGCCAGGTTCCTGCAAGTTATATTTCCACTCTAAATTAGGCTGCAAACTGCACCCCAGCAATGCTGACACAGCCTCTGTTTGCAGCATGAGGGGCTGGGACCACCCTGGAAATTCCTGTGATGACACCCAAACCCCAAACATGCAGGTGCCCAAACCCCCTTGTCCCCCAGCACCGATGGAGATGATCCCACCTGTCATGGAGGGGTTTCTTTGGAAGGATTTTGGGAATTTGCCACAGCAGGGAAATGTGGGATTGTGTCACGGGTGGGAAGAGCTGTAGAGGTGGGAGCATCTGCTTTGATGGTGTTTAATACAGCAAATTTTGCTTCACAATTTAAAGCCTGATAAGGAGCATCTCAGATACCTAAAATGTTCAATAATCTTTTTTTACTTAGGGCATTTTCCTTCTCTGGAAGCAAAGGCTTGTATTCTTATAACGCATTTAGAAGGAAGATATTTCTGGCTAATTCCTTACATGGAGCCAAGATGAAGTAAAAAAGTGCACAATCTTTCCCTCTCCTACACAAGGGAAAAAATATTCATAGGCAAAAAGTTAAAAAAAAAAAATTAAAAAGAAATTTTAAAAAAAGCTACTATGAGTGAGCTGGAAAACAACCAGAGATTCGGGGTGTGGGAAGGAAGATGGGAGAGAGCTGTGAGTGCTCCAGTTGGCAAGGATGGGATGGGAGTGAGGCACAACAGCCCTCCCTGGACCACTCTGCACAAAATCCCCAAATCCTTTTCACATGCAGGGCAACCCAAAGCTGCTTCCCAGCTAGAGCATGAGTCAGAAGGAGGACAAAAATTCACATGATTTTACAGGACAAGGAATTCGGGCATCATCATCATCCCCCTTCCCCCAGCAGCTCTCTCCCCTCTCCACGGCTCTTTCCCACCTCACAAATCACCACCCCCACGACATGAAAAGGAGCCCGAAAGCGAAACCCTGCCTGAATTAAAATCACAGTCGCTTCAAATTAGATCCACCTAGTAACTCTTGGCTTAGAAACTCCCAAATAACTGGAGCGGAAAGCTTCAACTCCTAAATAAGTGGCCTGGATTTCAAAGGCACCAGCACCCAGCTGCTCCCAGGGAGGTCAGCTGGAAGAAGCATTTCTATTTTTAAGGCACTTGCACCCTGGGGAGAGGGCAGGGAGCACTAGGTGCACTCACAGGATTATTTTTCCCCCCTCCCAAATTGTGCTATGCAAAATCCCAGCTTCCTAAAAATAGCATCTGGAGTGGTAAATAAAATGCTGCTGGCAGCTGCTGTGATAAGAAGCCCAAAGGGGTGCTTAGCTCAGCGATTTTTCAGGAAATCAAGTCACTGGTGCAGCCTGAATGCTGTCAGGAAGATGTTTCAGCTCCTGGAGAGCCACCACAGGCACAGGGGGACATGGGACAGGCAGTGATGCTGTCCCATGCTGTGGCACAGAGGGTGCAGGCAGGAATCAACCAGCCACACATACCCCAGTCAGGAACTGGCAGATATTTAACAGATGAGAAGGGACAGGGGCATAAATGTAATGCCAGGGTTTGAAATGTGAAAGTCACGGGGGTAGATGAGAAAAAATTTGACCTTAAGAATCCAAAGGATTCATGCAGCAGGTCCAGAGAGGTGGGAGAGGGAAGTACAAAAAGGGAAAGTCTGGAAGAGATGGGGGAAAACCCCATTTCTGTGAGAATGGAATACCCACCTCTTATGGGGTTTACAGTCTTCAAACTTCTCTGAAACACCACAACTAAAACCTCATAATTCCCTCTTTTGTTCCACTGCTGCTCCAACGTCAAACTCACCTAGCAACCCATCCTGAACAGTGGCATTAGGCTCTGGATGCATCCCAAAATAACAGCTCCAGACTTCATTCTCCATCCCCTTTGGAAGAACCTACTGGTCACCAGCCAGCCTTCCCTGTCATCAAAATGCCAGCACCAACTCTGACTAAGCCATGATTCACCCTCCTCTTTTAATGCCTTTTCTTTTTTGAATTTATTTATTTGATTCCCTCTAAAGGAAACTTGGAAGGGAAGGACCAGTCACGTTCTTGCCTACATTCAGTGCAACACACATCCTCTCCTTTGGATGTGCAGTGGAGGGAGGGGGGGGAGATGCCTGGTGGGATCCCAGTCACACATCCAGGAATTCTTTGCACGGTTGGAAATTGGGAGAGGGTGGCTGGGAGCTGTGTGTACATCTCTGTGTAGGTGCAGCCACACATTGTGCTCCATTCATGTCAGGGCAGCTTCATCTGCAGCACTTTCCAGTGTGGCCTTGGTTTATCAGCCTGGAATGTGGGCACAGAGTTCAGAATCACAGCAGGGTTTGGGTTTAAAGGGATTTTCAAGATCATCCAATTCCACCCCCTGCCATGTCCAGAGACAACTTCCACTATCCCAGGTTGCTCCAAACCCTGTCCAGCCTGGCTGTGAACACTTCCAGGGATGGAGCAGCCACAGATTCTCTGGGCACCCTGTGCCAGGGCCTCACCACACCCACACGAAAGAATTTCTCCCTAATATCCCATCTAAATCTACTTTCATCCAGTTTAAAGCTGTTCCAAAGTGCTCCCTTACCCCGGGAGGGTGGTTGCAAAAATCAGGCAGCAGCTGCCCAGACTCTTATTAGTGTGTTAATGACATTTTCTTGAAAAATTTATTCTTCTGGGCTGACCAAGGGGAATTTATATGGTTTTCAGGAAGAAAACAAAAACAAAAACAAAAAAACCCACCCAAAAACAAAAACAAAACAAAAAACCAAACAAAAACAAGAAAAAAAAAACCCCAAAAAAACCCAAACAAACCAACAGCAACAGCAACAAAAAAAATCGCTAAATTTTGCACTTACAAAAAAAAAAACATTAAAGTGGTGGGATACTGAAGAAGCCAAGAAAATTGTCCGCAACATTTTTCGGGGAATTAGATGCTTTCAGAAAGGTCAGGAAGGAAACCAAATGGTTGATGGACCCCCGCCCTTGCCAGCTGGATGCTGAGTAGTTTTCAGCGATGATGGCGCTTTCTTTTGGAAGGACTTGAGAAAAAGCTGCTGCGGGTCAGCCTCGTGGAGGGGAGGGTGATAAAAGTCTGATTTTATCAGGCTGATAGAAATGTTTGGATTTGGAGAGGCAGCTGGAGTTCACGGTCCTTTGCGCCTGCAGTTTTCAATTGCCTCCCTCGCCCCTCGCAGGTATTTCAGTTACAGGAATAAATAAACAAGGAACAAAGTGTGAACTGTACCTGTACCACCACCCTCCCTCTCCCTCATCCCACCCAGCTCCTGATGCCCGGGAGGGACACCAAGAGCTCCTGCATCCGTCCCTGTAATGGATCGGGGTTTTTTCTGCCATAAAAAAGAATTTTTTATTTCCCTCCTCTAAACAAGTTGTGGTTTGCTTCCTCATTTCTCGCCTGTCACCTCCCCCCCCCATTCTTGCAGTCACATACTGCTTTTCTTCCTCTTGCCACAAAGGGAAACAGAAACCAAGCCAAAACATCTCTTCACGATATTATTTGCAGGCAGCAACATCAGGGAATCACAGAATGGTTTGATTCCCATCAGGGAATCACAGAATGGTTTGGGTTGGAAGGGACATAAAAGATTATTCAGTTCCAAGCCCCTACCATGGGCAGGGACACCTTCCACTGTCCCAGGGTGCTCCAAGCCCTGTCCAGCCTGGCCTTGGACACTTGCAGGGACCCAGGGGCAGCCACAGCTTCTCTGGGCACTCTGTGTCAGCCCAAACTCTGTGCCACGAATAGGACACCTCTCAAAACAAACAGATGACCCCAGACATGGTTTCCTGCAGGGATTAAGGGTTCCTCAGCAGGGATTTACCCTAAAATCAGGGGAGCTCCTGGTCCCTCTGCAGCAGCGAGGCTGAGCCCTGCCCGGGGTGCAGGACGCAGGGCAGGAACATCGTGTGCTCCAGGGCTCTCCCTCCTTTCACCCACCAGTGCAGACATGTGTGCTCCTTTCTGGCTGTGGACAATCCGTGCAGTTTTCAGCCTGTTGCACCCTCTAATTGCACCTGATGTGCTCATGAAACTCCTTCCTCGGCCGGTTGCAGGGAATTCCAGTCATTGCTGACAGCAGCCGGGTGCTGGGACAGCACTGGGGCAAGAGCTGGGCTGCCACATGCCTGCCTGTGGCTGCAGCTTTGCCTAAAAATAGCCACAAGCAGAGAAAAGGGGGGAAATTCAGCTTCTGGCATTGAGAAAGCAGGGCTGAGCCCCAGAGAGGGAAATCCCCAGCAAGGCACATGGCATTGCTCACCCTGCTATCAGCCCCTGTCAAACACTGCACCCAGGGCTGGCCTTGCTTTCCTGGCAGCCAAGGGACAGGAAAAGCCAGGAAGGGGTTGCAGAAATGCAGAATTCAGCCTCATTCAGCTGATATAGCAGGTTGGGGATCTGCTGGTTTTGCTCAGCCCTCTGCTCTGAGCTCCCTGTGTGGTTTCACTGCCACACTCTGAGCCATGCAGGAACTCTTTCAAGGACAGTAAATTCTTCCTGAAGTCAACACTCTGCAAAGTTGTTTGTTTAATTTCTTTTAATTTATAACTCTTCAGGCAGGAGGACAAGGGTTCAGACCTTATTTTCCTTTTGAGTGGTTGGATTTGTGCCCTAACTTAGAGGTGCTTGGTTATAATTGGCTGAGTTAAAGGGTAGCAGGAAAGGAAATGGGAGTTGTAAATGCAATGCCTGGCTTTGATGAATATGGGGAAGAAGGAAGGAGGAGAGCCTTGATTCAATCTCAATTAATCAAATTAAAAGCAAAATCAATCAAGGTTTCCTCTACTGTCCTCAGAGAGGTGGACATGTGCATCCAAATGTGTCTTGGGTGATGCTTGGGAAGACCCAGTAAATCTTAGACCAAAAATGGGGAGGTGTACAACAGGTGTCCATTAGCCAGGATTGCTGACTCCAAAGGAGCCTCCCAGATGGAGGTTCATATTTAAGAAAGGAGGCTTATTTGTAATTTAAAAAAATAATTCTATTCTGCAGTTCTCAAAAAAAAAATAATTTGGGGATTACACTCTGAAGCTGCAAACATCCATTAAAGCAGGGACATTTCTCAAAGCTGGCAGGTCTGCTCAGAAACTGGTCCAGGAGGATTGAGCAATGTCCTGTGAAAGTTCCTGACTGTACAAGACCAGTGCAAAACAAAACTCACCCCATAAACGGGCTAAACCATAAAGATAATTGACTCCATAGGTGGCAGAGAGGGTAGATTTAGGGTAGATATTGTAAATAAATTCTTTACTGTGAGGGTGGTGAGGCCCTGGCACCGGTTGCCCAAAGAAGTTGTGGCTGCCTCATCCCTGGAAGTGTCCAGGGCTTGAAGCAACCTATTTTTGTGGAAGGTGTCCCTGCCATGGCAGGGGTTGGAGCTGGATGAGTTTAAAGGTCACTTCCATCCCAGGCCGTTCTGTGATTCTACGAAACACAGGTTTCTAAAAGTAGTTATGGGGTAATTAAATGGCAAGAAGTTGGAATATTCCAGTCTCAGGAATTTAATACTGGTTCTTCTTGAAACAAAACCTGGCTGCAGAAGTTCAGGCTTGGTCTTAATAACAAGGGTTAAAGAGTGCAGATCAGTCAGAGAGCCACAGTTCAGGTTTTGGCATTGTTAGAGCTTCTGAAAAGACAATATTCACATTATCTTGGCACTGGGTTGAGCCTTCTAGTCCCAGGTACTTTTAGTTACATGAAAGGAACACTTCCCTGTTTGCACTGTTATTTTAAGGTGTGAAATTCCCCACTGAAAATCCTGGGATTGCTTTAGGGTGTAAATCCACAGGATGTTGAGCTTGACTTTAGGTTTCCTCATCTCTAATCAAGAGGCCACAACCACCTGCGACAAGGCACTGATCCAGCAGAAAAATCCTGCTGCTCTGAGAGAAAAGTGTGTTTACAGGGCTGCTCTGTCCCCGCTGCCAGATCAGATGTTCCTGTCCTGCTGCTGCCAGCAGAACCTGGCACGTGTTACCACAGTGCCTTCTCCGGGAAAATCAGCAGAACTACAGCCATGTGCTCACACCTGAACCAGACCTAATTTAGGATTTTTATGGTTTAACCCCGGCTGGGAGCTCAGCCCCACTCGCTCAGTTCCCCCACAGAAGGATGGGGGAGAGAACTGGAAGGTAAAAGTGAGAAAACTCATGGGCTGAGGTACAAACAGTTTAATGGGTCAAGAAAAGCCACGTGCACAAGCAAAGCAAAACAAGGAATTAATTCCCCACTTCCCACAGGTTTCCAGTGATCCCCAGGAAAGCAGGGTTCCATCACACGTAGTGGTGGTGGCTTGGGATGGCAAACACCATCACCCCTTTACTAAACACGGCAGAATGGAATATTTCATGGCATATTTTTGATCAGTTTGGGGTCAGCTGTCCTTGCTCTGTCCCCTGCCAACTCCCTGTGCCCCCCCAGCCTCCTCAGTGGTGGGTGGGGTGAGGAGCAGAAAAGCCTCGACTCTATGTGAGCCCTGCTCAGCAAAACCAAAACCATCTCTGTGTTATCAACACTGTTTTGGCCACAAGTCAGAATCACAGAGCAGCTCCCCTGAAGAAAATCAACCTGTCCCAGCCCAAACCAGCACAGTGCTGCAAAGCAATGCAGCATTTTGGAGATCCGATGGGAAGAACAAAGAATTCCAGCCCTCCTGTATGAGCAGATTGCTACAGGATTTATTTTCATGGAGTTGCCCAGTGGCTGAAGTATGTTCACTGAAGAACTGAATTCCCAGCCGGTGATGCAGGTGGGATGCAGCTCTCCAGCTCTGCTGCCTGCAGGGCTCGGGGCTGGCTGTGAAACCCCTCGTGGATGATGAATCTGTCCAGCCCATTTAGGGTGGACGATGATCACCCTCCGGAAATCTCAGCCTGTCATTATCCCCTGGACTTTGCTATTGAACTGTTTCCTAACTTCTCATTACCGCCCACCTTTCATTAAGAGCCCGGATCGTTATCTCGTCATTGCAGGTTATTAAATCCAACAATGGCAAAGGCTGTGGCCTTTCTGCGGCTGACTCACCTCATTATGTAACAAGCCCGGGCCGGTGACAACCTCAGCATCGTCATGGTGACAGGGAAGCGTCTAAAAAAGTTGTAGGCAATGATGTGGTGAAGTCAGATACCCCAGAGATGCTGGGGAATCTCTTCAAAGTAATGCAAAAAAAAAACCCCTAAAACACAAAGCTCTGGGGGAGAACATGGGTTTGTGTTTCTGATCATCAAGGAGGACGCGCTTGGAGGCAGCGGCGGGCAGCAGATTAATCACAGCCCAGGAAAAAGGGTATTTTTTAATCTCAGGTCTCAACCCCCGCTGATAATCAGTTTGGCTCCTGACAGAGGGCCTTTTGAAGCTGCATCCCAGAAGGATCTGCACTGCCTGGGAGGCTCAGATGGAAAGGCTCCCCTGAGGGATGCTGAGCAGGGAGGAGGCGTTGAAGCTCTCAGCTCCTGCTGTTCTGCCTCCATCCACAGCAAAGCTGTGGGTAGAGTTGGGGAAGGATTGATGTCATTTTGGGGTGCCTACAAGGAATTGGTCGCCTCTGACCACTTTTACCACCTGTGGAGAGAAATGGGCACTCACTTGCACAGGGAACAATCCAGCTGCCCTGCTGTGGGCACTGACTGCAAACCAGGGTGAGATGTGTCCTGGAGGACTTGGTGTCCTCTGAGCATGGAGGGGACCTCAGAGCTGCGCCCAAAACCATTCCACACACACCTCAGTGCTCGAGGTGACCCAAAACACAAGTCCTGGTCCAACCCAGAGCCCCATGCAGGGAGGCAGGGCAGAGCTTTGGCGAGAGCTGCGTGTTGAAATCGTGTACGTGCCGAGCATCTTCCCACCCACACCTCACCTTTGTGAGCACATCTGCCCCATGGACAACCTGCTCACCCCTGCTTCCTCACGGGGCTGGCACAACCCAGACCATGGTTGCCCAACAGTGGCCCACACACCTCAGCTCTGGCCAGGAAGAGCCACTTTTGGGACCAGCACCACCCCTGGGGCTGAGCTGCTCCCTGGATCTGCCTCCCCAAGGGCTCCCCTCTCCCTTCAGCTGCTGGAAACCACAAGGTGAGCTCTCAGTGTCCCACTTTTCCACAGTGCTGCCATGTGCTCTTAAACTCAAGACCTGCAGGCATTCTTTTAGGAGCTCTGTGGAAGACAAGTGAGAGGGAAAGTGTGTGGTCAACAGGCTGAAATTTAGAATAGCAAGGGCCAGTTTTGTTTCTATATCTTTTGCTAGAACTCCTTAAAGTCACAACCTCTCTCAGGGAACCTCCAATTTCCTAACACCTCTCCTAATCAAGTTTTGGACCCAAATCACTGGAATCAGATCACACAGATTGCTGGAATGCAGAAATTAAATAACCAAATTTCCTTATCATGGTTTTCTTAAAATTCTTCCACTTACAGAGCAATGATTTTAGTGCATTTAAGTCCAAGCAGATGATTTTAATTTGTGTATTTCATTTACTTTTTTCTATGCCATGGAGACCTGGCTGGGGAAGAAAAAAAAGTCTAAAATTATTTAAAAACATCTACAGAATTTGTTTCTTCTTTCTCTGATATTTTCCAATCAGACATGAAAAATATTAATGGAAAATTTCTCTGGAATTTTGGGGCAAGCTGAAACAAACAATATGGGGAGCTTGCTGCCAACATATTTTCTCAAATACATTTATATTTTCCAACCCGCAATGACAAGCTGTTAACAGCTCCTTGGGGGGAAAAAAAAAAACAAAACAAAACTGAGCTCAATGTTTAGATATCTGCCCTGGAGTTTAACAGGGAGTAGCAAAGCAGGGTCTGGGTGCCTGGCAGGGGTCACAAGGAAAGATGCTGTGCTTCAAAGCACTTGTGAGGGCCTCAGTTTTCTCCCAAATAGCTGCTGTTACTGGAGCTGAGAGCCAGAGCCAGGAGGGCATGGCACAGGTGGAAACACATCTTGGCCATTGGTTATGACTCATCCTCACTGGATAAAATTTGAGATGGGGGAAAACCACTTTTGTTGTGTCTGCTTCAGCACTTCCAGCAACATCGCCCATTAGGGAATCACAGAATGGTTTGGGTTGGAAGGGAGATAAAAGATTATCCAGTTTCACCCCCTGCCATGGGCAGGGACATTTCCCATTATCCCAGGTTCTCCAAGACCCATCCAGCCTGGCCTTGGACACTTGCAGGGATCCAGGGGCAGCCACAGCTTCTCTGGGCACCCTGTGCCAGCACAAACCTTATGCCACAAACAGGGCACCCCTCAAAACAAACAGATGACCCCAGGACAGGGCCTCACCTCACATTTCCATCCCCCCGTGTGCCCCCCTGCATGGCTCTGGTGGGTTCCTGCTCCCTGCACGTCCCTGGGCTGTCACCTGTGGTGACAGCATGGCCACAGCCAGGGTTTCACATTTCCCAGCCCAGCTGTTTACCCAGAGCTCAGCCTGAAGGAAAACAACTGCTAGACAGTCAACAAGAGATCTGAGAGACACCCGACTCCTGGGCAGGCTTTCCTGCCAGCTTCCCTCTAAAGGAGAGCCAGGCTCAGGCTGAAGGCATGACCTTCCTTCAGCTCATGTTGTTATTACCCAGGCTGGGACAGCCCCAGGCTCCTGACTGATGGGCACCTTTCACCCACTGCCGGGTGAAATGCTTGTGGTGCCTCAGGAGTTCCATGGATGGTCACTGGGGCACTGGGAGATCCAGTTTGTACCCATGGAGCAGAGCCCAGAGCAATTCCCAAACCTGCCAGCCATGCAAAAGCAAGGCCTTTCTGCAGCTGTGGCTAAGGGGGATCCCAGCAGGATGGGTTTGTGTGACCGTGTTCACAGGGGTCTTAGGATGAGGGAAGAGATGAGGATCTGACTCCATGTTTCAGAAGGCTGATTTATTATTTTATGATATATATTATATTAAAACTATACTAAAAGAATAGAAGAAAGGATTTCATCAGAAAGCTAGCTAAGAATAGAAAAAGAATGAAAACAAAAGCTTGTGGCTCAGACAGAGAGTGACTGTGATTGGCCATTAATTAGAAACAACCACATGAGCCCAATCCCAGATGCACCTGTTGCATTCCACAGCAGCAGATAACCATTGGTTACATTTTGTTCCTGAGGCCTCTCAGCTTCTCAGGAGAAAAAAATCCTAAGGAAAGGATTTTTTCATAAAAGATGTCTGTGACAGGTTTGGGATGAAGGTGGGGCAGCCAGAGGGCCACAAGATCTGCTTAGAGCATGGATGTGCTGTGCCCCTGCCTGTCCTGCCCTAAACACTGGCACTCATTCCAGACCCAAACAGCTGAATATCTCTGAAAACCCATCTCAAACCCATCACAAACCCATGTGAGCCCAGAGCAAGCACAGCTCCCCTGCACACGTGCAGGAGCACACGCAGCCACCCCAGCCCTGGCAGCCTCCAGTGCCTCGGGATGCTGCTCACAAATCTGGTCCTCTTGCATTCAGGCAGAGCCAGTCATCGATGGCAGGGGTGACTAAAGCTCAGCACTGGCACATGCCAGCCCCATCCCACGCTGCCTTGTCCCATCTTGCCTGCAGCTGGGCCACCCAGCCCCGTGTGACAGCACAGGCCAAGCCAGGCTGGAAAAGGTAACCTCAGGTCATCCAGAATTTGGGCTAGGAAAGTCACATCCATAAAATAGAATGCTTCCCACCCTCGTGCCTTCCACCTAATTGCTGCTGCTGTTGCAACAGCCCTACATGATCTAATGGTTTATTACATTGTTCTTTTATTTATGGTGTAAGTGTTTTGGACGTGATTGGTTTCTCAGCAGCTCAGCTGCACCCAAAAATTATTAAGAGAAGAAAAAAAATAAAAAGGGAAAGGAGAAACACGACAGCAACCAGAGGTGATTTAATGTTGAAGGGAAACAAAGGCTTTGCTGACTGTGTTCCCCTGGGCACGTGATCTTCACAGCTGGCAGGAGATGGAAATCCATTCCCTGCCTTTGGCAAAGCCACCTTGGAGAAAAAAAATAAACACAAAAATCACTGCTGGCAGGTGCCTCTTCTGCCTCAACTCATCCTGCTCAGCTTGGTGCAGCAACATGGAGATTTTGGTGGTGAAGCTACTCCTGAGTTCTTCTTCCCACCCCAAAGCCTCTTCCTCAGCCATGAAAGAGATCCAGCCCTCCAGCTGGGAAATGGACACAGGCTGGGAAAAAAAACCCCAAATGCTACCATTTATTGTTATTTATTATTATTCTATATAGAGTTTATTCTACAAATTTATTTTTCTTTATTTTGCTCTGAATGGGAATGTTGTTTTGTGAGCACGGATCCATCCCTGGAGCAATTGGTGTTGGCATAAAGACATCCCACATTCCTTTGGTGGAAGGGCTTTATCAGGGTGCCTAAATCACAGCCTCAGCTATGTCCTGCTGCTCCTGTGAGAAATCCCTTGCTAAGAAGGAGGATTTCTAAGAAAGTCAGTGAGAAGGAGAAAAAAACCAAAAACAAGTAAAATTCTCAAATCTCTGCTCCAGCCATGTTAGAGTCTCCTACTGGCATTAAGGTGAGTGCTTGCCTGGGTCATACCTGGCATGAAAGCACAAGAAAGAACAATTTTCCTCCAAATAAATTCATTTTAGTGGCTGAGAAGCCTTTATTTTGCACTTGTACCAGTGACCTGGCAGTGCTCACTTGCATTTTTGGGGTGGAAAAATTTGGTCTCCTGAGCACAGAACTCAGCAGTCCTCACCTTCAAGCCCACGAGCAGGACCCAGTGCAACCCTGATTATCTCCCAGTAAAAGCAGCTGACACTGTGGCTTCCCAGTTTCAGTCTCTGGCTCAACAGAGACTGAATCTGGGAAGCCACATCCCTCCTTGGGGCTCATGGATTTGGGAGCAGGAGATACAAAACCCAATTTTCCTCCCAGTACTTTGGGCTTACCTAGGAACAGAGGCCAGACAAAGTTAAAAGAATAAAAATGGATATATTTAATGAAGGGCCTTCAGGTACATTAAGGGCAGACAAAGCCTCCCCAAGGGGCTACACCCAAAAATGAATGACTGTCACAAGTTTTTCAGACATGTATGAGTTTGGTCTGTTTGCATATCAGGGGTTAGTGAAGTCACATACCCCCAGTTTGCTCCCCTCCCCAATTCACTTTTGTTTAGACTTTTGGGGAGGCTGTAGGATATCCTTGGATCTCAGGCCCAGAGGGATTGTTCTGTCTGACCAAAATGTGAAGACATTTTGTGAAGTTGTCAAGTGAACTAACACTTTATATGGAGTAGACAAAGCCTCCCCAATGGGCTACACCCAAAAATTAATGACAGTCACAAGTTTTTCAGACATGTATGAGTTTGGTCTGTTTGCATATCAGGGGTTGATGAAGTCACATACCCCCAGTTTGCTCCCCTCCCCAATTCACTTTTATTTAGACTTTTCAGGATCTGAGGCTGTAAGGTGTGCTTGAAACTCAGATCCAGAGGGATTGTTCTGTCTGACCAAAATGTAAAGATATTTTGTGAAGTTAACTAACACTTTATAGGGAGTAGACAAAGCCTCCCCAGTGGGCTACACCCAAAAATGAATGACAGTCACCAGTTTTTCAGACATAAATGAGTTTGGTCTGTTTGCATATCAGGGGGTAGTGAATCACATACCCCCAGTTTGCTCCCCTCCCCAGTTCACTTTCATTTAGACTTTTGGGGAGGCTGTAGGATATCCTTGGATCTCAGGCCCAGAGGGATTGTTCTGTCTGACCAAAATGTGAAGACATTTTGTGAAGTTGGTGAAGTTAACTAACACTTTATATGGAGTAGACAAAGCCTCCCCAATGGGCTACACCCAAAAATTAATGACAGTCACAAGTTTTTCAGACATGTATGAGTTTGGTCTGTTTGCATATCAGGGGTTAATCAAGTCACATACCCCCAATTTGCTTCCCCCTCCCCTGCAAATTCACTTGGAGAATCCCCCAAATTCACTTTTGTTTAGACTTTTCGGGATCTGAGGCTGTAGGGTGTGCTTGGATCTCAGGCCCAGAGGGATTGTTCCATCTGACCAGATTTTGAAGACGTTTTGTGAAGTTTGTGAAGCTAACTAACACTTTATATGGAGTTCAGAGTTCCGCGCTACAGGATATGAAAAATAGAAGAGCAAATAGAAGAGCCCAAGTCACCGGCACCACGGGGAGACACTGACACATGATCCCTGTTGTTTACCAGGCTCAGCTGCTCTCGGGGCTTCCTGGAAAGAGCAGCAAAGGGCACACACACACACACAGACACAGACACACACAGGAGCAGGGTTCCTGCACGCTCCCTTCGCGTGGCTGCGAGGAGCCCGGAGCGCTCCACGGGATGGGGGCGTGCGGGGCCCGTGGGGCCGGCCCTGCCAGCAGAGCCACTCAAATGACAAACCCAGCTGGTAAACAAGCTCAGCCCGGTGCCCTGGGAAAGGCTCTCGGGGCGTCCGGGCGGGTAAACAAGCTGCAGCGGCGGCTGGAGGGGAGCGGAATGAATAAATAACTCGGGCTGGGTGAAGGGATGCAGCTGTTTCACACCAGCCCAAAGCGGGGCTGGGGCTACACAAGGACATGGCAATACCTCCTTTTCTCCGTGAATTACCACCACCTTCCCCACCATCCCTTCCCCATCACCCCTTCCCCACCATCCCTTCCCCATCACCCCTTGCCCATCACCCCTTCCCCAGCAGCATCGTTTCTCCCCAGCCCATCTCACAAGGAGGCATTGGTCTGTCTCAGCTTGCCCCCTCTGCCCTCAGATGATCTTTTCCAGGGCTGAGCAAAGCTGCCCTTGATTCCCAACCCCAATCAACATCTCTGCAGGTGGGGTTTTAGCACCCTGCTCCTGCCCACAGGGGTTGATTTGGAAGCTCTGCGCTGCACTGCAAGGAACCTTGCCCCAGTGGTATCCCCAAAATGGAACTACACAGGGAACACACACCTCAGGATGCTCTGGTACTGCCAGGATTGGTGCAGAGAGAGCTGGATCCATGGACATGAGCAGCTAAAGGCACCACCAGCACAGCCTCCAGCCCATCTCAGCCCTCCCGTGCCTCAGTTTCCCCTGCCTCAATTGATAAAGCTGGAAATCACCCAACAAGGAGGAAAGGACTGGGGAGAGGGGGAATAAAAAGGTCTCAGCAGTCAGTTCTGAACAAGCAGCATGAAGTCCCAGAAGTAAATATTATTATTATTATTATTATTGTTATTATTATTATTATTATTATTAATTTATAACTAAATAAATGGGAAGGCAGGGAAACCAAAAGGAAAGCCCAATTCCATGATGTTTTAGCAAGAGGGTGGCATACAAAATGCAGAAAGGTTGGGTTTTCTGGACTGGACTGGATGGTGCTGCTTCCTCAGCACCAAGGAAGGGCACATCTCACGCCAGGCCCTGTGGTTTTTTGGAAGAGGTTCAGTCTGGGATGGGACAAGGTGGGCAATAGCTGGGAGATGTTTTCAGAATTGGGTATTTGGGAAAGGACAAAATGAGAGTGATTTTGTTGTCCAGGGAGGAGAAAACTGGGGAATAGCTTTCAGCCTGGAAAAGGATGCTATGGAGAAGGTAACAGCTGTCCTTTATAGCAAGGAATATTTAAGGTTTATACAAGATCTGCTGCCCCAGTGGAATCCCAATACCCCTTGCCAGGACAAGGAATTCTCCAGAGGAAAACACAAAGGAAACCTAAATCTGCTTGTGTGGGCTTCATCTTGACTCCCAGCTGGGGACTGTGCCCCATCCTTTTTATTTTTTCCCCAACCTTAAAGTGTAGTAATGATGGGAAAGAGAATCAGGTGCCCTGCAGAGATGTGAGTGCCTGCACGCACACACCAGGAAAACAGAGATCACACCTTGCTGGCTGCTGGTTTTGAAATCCTCCCACGTCCCTCCATGAAAAAAAAAAAAAACCCAAAAAACCTGTGGTCATCTGATTTAAAGCCTTTGGAGCTGTTTTGTGCTGAGATCAATTTCTCCATCACAGAGGGTGTGTTAGGGAAAGGTTCAGCACGGCAGCAGCTCTGCTGGCAAGGCTCCCAGTGGCACAGGGATGGTGGAATGCCAGGTGGAGAAGGGACCTGGGGTGTTGGTGGTGGGATCTGAGCGCTGGGGTGAAGCCCAAGCCCAATCTGAGCTGCTCTCCTGTGTGGTAGAACCACTGAGCTTGGTTTCAGCTGGTGGCTGGAGATACAGCAGTGGAGAATCCTTCCCCATCCCTGCCAGGAGGGAGGCAGGACAGCAAAAGGAGGGGTTTTCCAGCATCCTGAGTTGCTTGGTGGGGTGCTGGCCCTGGCAGGGAGGTTATAGGTGTGTCTGCCTGCTCCCAGGCTGGGCCATGAGGATGTACCTTCAATATTGTTACGTGGTTTAACTCCCAGACTCAGGAAGTCTGAGAGCTGCTAACAACCCACATCTGTCCTGTCCCCACCAGCTGCTTTCTGTGGAGTCATCAGAATGCAGAGCAGGTGCCAAAAGTCCCCCTGCAGCCTTTAGAAGCCTCCCACAAGAGTTTCTAGTGCAGTGGGGGTTCCACCTGCAGCTGGTGGCAGCCAGGATGTCCCCCCTGGCCACCATGGCCTGGCATGTACACCAGCACCTTGAGACCTGGTGGCCTCTGCTGCTTGCTTGTGCATGACCCAGTGAGTGATAATTGGAACAAAACCAGGCATGGTGACCCTGAAATCCATTAAAAACTCCCCATGAGTGGCCATAAATGGTAAAGAAAGTGCAAAGGCCAAGAGGCAGTGGAAAGGTCGTGCTCACCCAGGGCTTCCTTGGAAGTGCAGGGAGGGGTGAGATGTGGGACAGACAGCTGCTCCTTTGGGTGCTTTGAGGCTGCTGAGGTGAAAGGGGACGAAATGAAACCAAGAGCCAGAGTGAAAATACCACAGTGAGAACCACAGGCCAGGGGACACAGCAGGATGGGAGGGGATTTCCAGCCTTCCAGGGAAGGTGTTCAGTGAAAACAAGGTGCTGGTTTGACTCAGGCACGGGCCTGTGAGTCAGGAGAGCCAGGGCCAGTTCTGCCACACGTTTCCTCCCTGCTCCTTGAGCAGACACCCACGGTGTCACTGTCACCAGGGAGCTGCAGCTGGCAGGACCCCCTCAGGCAGCTCCCGACTCCTCACGAGGCTTCTCTGCATCCATCGGTGCTTAAAAACCCTGCCCAGTGCCTCTGACAGGAAATCCTGGATCAAACCTTTCCCAGGGCTGCCGGGAAGCCACGACATCAAGGAGTGCTGGGTGACATGGCCAGCAAAGGCAGCAGCATGTGGGACTGCAGGGCATTGCCAGCAATCCAGAAACCCTCCCAAAGTGATGAGATTGTCCCTTCCAGTACCTAAAGAAAGCTGCAGAAAGGCAGTTCTCCACTTTAGCTGTACCCATTCTGCCAAAGCAGAGTTTCCCATCAGGGGGTGCTGTGATCTGAGTCACTGCAGGAGCTGGCACAGCCAGGAAGGGCTCGGTGGCTCAGGGGACAGGCAGCAGAAGGGACAGCGCTGGGATGTGGCACAGTCCTGCCCTTTCCCTTCATGCTGCAGGCAAAAGGCGCCTCTGCCCCTGCTAGCAAGAGCCTCCTTGGTCAGAGCAGGCAGAAATGAGAGCAGGGGATGGATGTTGGAACTTCTTGTGCTAACAGGATGTGCAAAGCAGGGGCAGCAGTAGAAGAGTGAGGGGTCCTGCCCATGAGACCCCACCTGGAGCACCACGTCCAGCTCAGGGTCTCCAATACAAGAAGGACGTGGAGCTGTTGGGGCAAGTCCAGAAGAGGCCATGAAGATGCTCCAAGGGCTGGAGAACCTCTGTTATAGAGCCAGGCTGAGAGAGAGGAGGTGTTCAGCCTTGAGAAGGCTTTGGGCAGATCTTAGGGCCCCTTCCAGTGCCTAAAGGGAACCAATTTTTAAAGGGGACAGATTTTTAGCAGGGTCTGTTGCAATAGGACAAGGGGTGATGGTTTCAAAGTGATGGTTTCAAATATGTATTAGGAAGAAATTTATATATATAAATTATATATATATAAATATATATAATTTATATATAAACGTTATTTTTATATATTATTTATATATAATTTATAATATATATTTTTATATAATTTATAATATATATATAAAATTTTTTCTCCTTCCTTATATTTCTATATATAAATAAATATATATATATATATATGTATATATAAATTTTTATATATAGAAATATAAGGAAGGAGAAAAAAATTTCTTCCTTATTAGAAGAAAAATTTCTTCTAATAAGGAAGAAATTTTTTATGATGAGGGTGGTGAGACCCAGGCACAGGTTGCTCAGAGAGGTGGTGGATGCCCCATCCCTGGAAGTGTTCAAGGTGAGGCTGGAGTGGACTTTGAGTAACCTCATTGAGCACAAGATGTTCTTGCCTTGTCAGAGGACTTGGAACTGGGTGATCTTTTACATCCTTTCCAACCCAGACTGTTCCATGCTTCTGTCATCCTGTGTTCATTCTCTGCTCACTCGCATTCCCTCTTATCTCCAGCTCCTTCCCAGCCAGCAGCACAGGGATTTCATTTGTCCTTTGACAGATGACAAATGTCCTGCTGGCTGGCAGTGCCCTGCCAGCTTATCACCTGCACACTCCCAGGCTCCCTGGCATCAGCTGCAGTAATTAAATCAGATTTTTCAGGAAGGGCACTTTAGGTGAAAGCTCCCAGCACCTCCTGATAGCAGAGCTGCAGCCACAGACAGGCCTTTGCCAGGGCAGTGGCACTGCCTGGGGACCAGGGCTCTCTCCAGTGCTCCCAGCTGATGCAGCAGTGCTGGGAGAAATTAATTTCCTTCCTAAGCTCGTTCCTCCTGGCTATGCTTGAGCACCCCTGCTAGAAATACCTTTCTTTAATACCTGAAACTGCCAAATGCCTTGAGGTTGGCTAAATGGCAGCTGTGACACAGCCAGGGAGTGCAGGTCCTGTGGCAATGCCACTGGCTAAGATGCCCAAGGAGAAAGGAGGCAGAACAGAGCCAAGGCAACCAGGATTTCACAGACACAGGAAAGGGCTGCCAAAGCTGCAAGCAGCGAGAAACCAGCCAGAACAGGGGTGGAGCTTGCATTTTCCACCACAGGATGCTCCATTTCCACACAAAGACAGCTGAGAGCCTCCAAAATGCTCATCCCAAAGCGTCCTTGTGCCTCAAGAGGGTCTACAGAGCAGCAGCCCTTGGGCAGAGCCTCCTGTTTGCAGCCTGGATCAGCCCTGAGGTGAGATGCTGCTCCCAAAAGGCTCCCAGAGTAAAGGCTCAGCCTCCTTGCCAAGCTGCCTGGAGTCCCCATGTCCCTCTGGGAGGGTCAGGAGCACAGCCAGATCCCAACCCAGCTGAAGCCACCACCTTGAGCAAGGATTTTTATGCACCAAGCTGAACTAGAAGGAAAATATCTTCACACCCAGCTCTCCTGCACACTCAGCATGTGCACAGCTTGCTGTGGGCAGCTCTTGAAGGGCAGCCACAAGGCCGTGCTCTGCACAGCTCTGCCCTTGGTGGCTTGTGGATGGTCCCTGGGGAACCCAGCAGCCACTGAGCAGTGCTCCAGGCAGGGCTGGTGCTGTGGGGATGCTCTGAGCTGAGGTTAAAGGCTGCAGCCAGGTCACAGCACTGCTAAGCCACCACTAAACCATGTCCCCAAGTGCCACATCTGCATGTCTTAGATCCCTCCAGGGATGGTGACTCCACCATTCCCCCAGGCCCCTCTTTCCCAGTGCTTGACTGTGGCATTCACATTTTCTGAAAAAATCCCTTCACCCAGGATTTCTCTCCTGGGAAGCTGAGAAGCCTCAGAGACAAAGGAAAACAAATTCTTATCTCATTTGCTTCTCCTGTGTTGTGCTCACATGTGGAATGTGTTTGGAGATTGTTTATCAACAGGTGATTGTTTCATTGGTTTCATGTGAATTATTTTGACTCATTGACCAATCAGGGCCAGGCTGTGTCGAGGCTCTGGAGAGAGTCACGAGTTTTCATTATTATCCTTTTAGCCTTCTGTAAATATTCTTTAGTGTAGTATTCTTTAATATGATATAGTAGATAAAATAATAAATGAGCCTTCTGAGAACATGGAGTCAGATTCATCATTCCTCCCTGCCACGGGGCACCCCACAAATACAATACTTGGCAACCCTTGTGGTGACAAAATTATTCCCAAAATACACCAGCAATGGACAAACCCCATGCACACCGGCTTCTCTGCCACCTTGGAGCCGCAGGCACGGAGCTGCTCTGGCATTTCAAGGTTGACCTCTAGAGGAAGTTTGGAGGCAGACGAGCCACGGCTGCCACGGTGCCACAGGGGCTGCAGGACAGAACCGCCGAGCATCCGCGGGTCAGCTGTGCCCTGTAAATCCTGCAGCGATGGCAAGCGCAGCACGGTGTCCCAAAGCACCCGGTCCAGGTGTGCTGGGCAGCACCGCGTGGAAAAGCATCAATTGCTGCAAATCCACCTTGTGTCCCCAAGTGCTGGAGCCCTGCCCTTCATTTCCACCCCAGCAGGGCCACGGGAGCTGCTCAGCAGCACGGGAAATAACCCCCAGCTCCCTCCCTGCTCCCCCGCTCCGCTCTTTTAAAGCCTCACATGCTCTTTCCTCCCCAGCATCTCTCCCTCTGCTCCAGATGAATCCGTTTATCACCTACAATTAATTAAACTGTGCGCTGTCAAGCTGCGAGGGTGTGAAGCCCATCCTGCTGCGCTGAGCTCCAAAGGCAGCGCAAGCCTCGGCGCCTGAGATGCGGCTCTGTGAGCATCACTGCGGGCAGCCCCGGAACGTCCTCCAAAAAAAACACAAAATCCAGCCCTCTCCCCGCCGGTTTCATCCCTCCCTGCTGCTTTGCGATGTGCCAGCGCCAGTGTGTGACACCTCTGTCCCTGCCCCCGCCGGCCGGAGCACCTGTGTGCGATGCTGGGCAGCGCCTTCCGCCCGTGTCCGTGCACATCCCGAGTTAACCCTGCCTGCCCTGGCTCGTCTGTCTCCCGGAGAAGGCTTTTCCCCTTCTATTTCTCCAAAAGAAACCACCACAAGCATCCCACTCCCAGCTTCCCTCTGGACAGAGGAGGAGGTGACACTTAAGAGTCTCTGCCTCCCCTGGTTCGTCTGTCTCCTGGAGAAGGCTTTTCCCCTTCCCTTTCTCCAAAAGAAACCACCACAAGCATCCCACTCTGTGTCCCACCGATTCTCTCTGGACAGAGGAGGAGGAGGTGACATTTAAGAGTCTCTGCCTCACAGCAGCCCGGAGAGGATGGAAACTCCTCCACAGCAGCACAGGAAGCACCCAGCAGGGCTTTAGATCCCATATTTCAGCACCCAGCAGGGCTTTAGGTCCCATATTTGATGCTTCTTGCCCACACTGCCAAGCCAGGGGGCGGCGAGTGGGGATTTCTGTGGAAAAGGGATGGTTTGGGGTGCAGATCTGAGGCATGGAAGGTGAGGGTCGTTTACCTGCCCAGTCTCTCCTTCCAGCCCCTCCCAAGGACACAAGTGCCCGCAGGCATTGCATTCTCAGCTGCATCGGCCCCAGCAGCACCCCCGGCCAGAACCATCCCTGTGCCCTCTGTCCCCAGCCCCCGAGGGAGGACAGCAGCTCCTGCCCCTCGCAGGGCACAGACGGAAAACCCCACAGGAAAGGCGGAGAGGGGACAGCCGCCCTTTTCAGGCTGCACAGAGCACACCCGCACAACCTCACGGGTGTCCCCCATCCATCCTCCCCCAAACCCCAAAGCCGGCGGTGCGGCAGAGCCGGGCACAGCCCGGGGCTCCCATCGCCCACCCTGCCGGAGCCACCCCTGGGTGCCCAGGTAATCCCTGGGTGCCCAGGCGGTCCCTGGGTGCCCAGGTAATCCCTGGATGCCCGAGTAGTCCCTGTGCGAGCATCCCGGGATGCTGCCCTCCCCTCCATCCCTACCTTTGCGGAACGGCATGGAGCGGGAGGAGGCAGGGCTGGCTCGGACGCCTGGGTTCCCCGGACGTGGACGGCTTCTCTTCGATATAAACAATAAAAAATGTACATATATTTCCTCTGTATCTCTATTTCTTTCCTTCCTCCTCCTTCTTTCAGGAGGAAACGGACATATTTGGGCAAAGCCCGGCAGAAACCAGCGTCATTCCGAGGGTGGCACTGCAGAAGGGAGGAAGTTCTTGCAGTTTCAGAGCTTTTAACCCTTCACTTCCCGGAGACAGCAGAGATGGGAGGGAGGTGACAGGGAGCTGATTGCCTTAGAAAAGGGTGGAAGGTACTGGGAAAGGGTTTTTGAGTGGATTTGTGGTGTTTTTTTCTTGGCAGGAGCAGTACAGAACTGGGTGTAATGGATGTGGGTGTGATCGTGGAATTTTGGCCTCCTGCATCACTTATGCAAATTTGTGAGCTCATCAGAGCACCAATCCCATCTTCTCTGTGGGACAAACTCAGAAAACCCAGCTGCTTCAGAAACAAGGGGGTCAGAAACTCAGATCCCCCTGTTCAGCATCTCCTGCCCTTGCACAGGGCACTGGAAATTCAGATCCTGCTGTGCTGGATCCTGAGGATGAGCAAATACCCCTTGGTGGCATCCCTGGGCTGGGCTGAGCCAGGAGCTTGGGAACAGCATCAGGGCAGTGTGTCCTCATCTCTGGAGCTCAGGTTGCAGCAGGAGGTGAAGGTGGAACATTTTAACCTGGCAGGGCTGTTTATTTGTACTGGGGTTCCTTTATGCCCTCCCTGGAGGTAGAAAGAGGCATTGGCTTGGGGGGAGCTCAAGAGAAACTCTTTGAACTGTGCAGGAGAGGACCTCATCTATTGTATTTGTGTTGCCTCCAGAAGAAGGAAGGAATGATGAATCTGAGTCCATGTTCTGAGAAGGCTCATTTATTATTTTATGATACTGTATTATATTAAACTAAACTACATTAAAGAATACAGAAAGGATACTTACAGAAGGCTAAAAAGATAATAATGAAAACTTGTGACTCTTTCCAGAGTCTTGACACAGCTTGGCCCTGATTGGCCAATGAGTCAAAATAAGTCACATGAAACCAATGAAACAATCACCTGTGGTAAACAATCTCCAAACACATTCCACATGTGAGCACAACACAGGAGAAGCAAATGAGATAAGAATTGTTTTCCTTTTCTCTGAGGCTCCTCAGCTTCCCAGGAGAGAAATTCTGGGCAAAGGGATTTTTCAGAAAATACTAATGCCACACCCATCCTTTCATCCTGGTGCTTGACAGCGATACCATGAGCTCCATGCTGTGCCTCTGCTCCCTGCAAAACTGCTTCTCCCTCCTGGAGCCAACAAGACTTTCCTCAAACCATCCCTGGGGTGCTCCAAAGCCTCCCCATCCATCTCCTGCAGGCTCCAGGGCATCCTCCCCAGGGCAAAGTCCACCAGGTTTGGCTTAACCCCCACTGAAGAAACCTGTTTGGGCCATGGGTGAGGAGCACTCCAAAAAAACATCCCCCAGGCTGTTTATGAGAGCTGTGACACCAACAGGAGTGGCAGGGACAGGGACATCAATGTCCTACATGGCTTTGCTGCCTCTGTCCTGCTCAGGGAGTGTTGGGTGCTGCAGGTGCAGCAAAAAGGTGAACAAAATTGTTCAAGATTTGGTGGCATGGGCTGCTGGGCTTCTTCCAGTGACTGGAACCTGTGACAGGAGCTGGTTTATGCCCTGCCCCTGGAAAACACAGCAGGACATGCTGGGAGTGTGCCCAAGCACACTGAGCAGGCAACCATTGCCTTGGGGAAAAAGCATCCCAACATGGAATTTCCCAGGATGTTTAGTAACCTCAAAGGACTGGGATGATTTAAGGCAGGTGGGTTGGACATCCATGTGCTGTTGCCTGACAGCCCAGAAGGTAAAGGGGAGTCCTCCTTCACTCCAGGTGGAAGGGAAGGACAGCCCAGCCATGCCCAAGGCCAGGGCAGCAGGACCCAGGAGTTCTTCTGGTCCACCTCAACTCCAGCCCAGTCCTCTGCTCTGGCAAACAAGTGAGATTCCTTGGAGTGATGAGCTTTCAAATCTCTACAAAACCAGATTTTTACAGTTTTATTTCCCAGGATAAGTGGGTTTAGCAGTTCATCTCCAGAAGGATATTTCCAGCACATGATTCCAAGGCTTAGGAAAAGAAACTTAATGCAATATACTCAGGGTTAAACCCAAAATGAGTGGTTTATGCATGAAAATCTATGTTTGGATGCTCATGTCCAAGTTTGCTGTCCATAACATCCTGCTGAGTGCCTGCACATCTTGGAAGGGGCTTAACTCCTCAGATGGTTTTTTCCAGCACTGATCCTGCCTGGACAATGCCACTTCAGCTCCAAAAGCTTCCCAGCAGGAGCATCCCAGAGTTGTGTAGTTGTGACCAGGTCCTGTACTAGAGGATGATGGTTCAGGTCCCCATTAAGGTGCTTCTGTCACCTGGTCCTTGCCCTGGGATTTGCTCCAGTTTTTATGTGCATTGACCTAGAAAGATCCCAGATGGGACCATCCTTAGTGTCCACACCAATGGATCTGCTTTCCATTTTCCAGAAAACTCCAGAATCCAGCTTCCAAGCTCCAGCCAAGGCCATCACAGCAGTCAGAGCATCATTCTCTAGATCAGATATTACTGAAAAGCAGAAAGCACCTCAGGCAATCTCAGTGGTGCCAGACAGTTTTAATAAGCAGAGAAGACTTCAAACATAGTCTGGGGATTTCTGGTGTATGAGGATCTTCACCCCTTACTCACAGCTCAACAGCATTTCTGTCTGGCATCTAGAAAGGACAACTTAAAAGTAAAAAAATAGTAATAATGTAAAAAAATGCTGAGAATCAAGCTGCTCCCAAAACAAGATTTAGATGAAACCAACCAAACTCTGGTCCAGCATGGTGAAATCAGAGCATCTCTCCTGGCAGAGCACAAATGCCAGAGAGGGTGGCAAGTGGCTCAGCATCACTTGAGGTTTTCAGAACATGTTGAGCAAACATGGTGGGAAGGGTTTCAGCCAGCACTGATTGTGCCCCAAGGCTGAGGGATGGTCTAGAGACTTCCTGAGATCTTCCCAAGCCCTGGTTTCTGTGGGAGAGGCACTTGGAGCCTCAGTGGTTGCTGCCAGCTTTCCCAGCTGTAGGAAGGGGTCTCCAAAGGAAGCAAAAGCTTGATTTAATTACTAATATATCAAGGGGGTTGTTTAGTTAGAGAATCCTTTTACCTGTCTCACAGGTTTGAAATCCTTGCATTTCATGGAAACATGGAAAAGTTTGGGTTGGAAAGGATCTTAAAGATAATCTAGTTCCAAATCCCCTGCCATGGGCAGGGACAACTTCCACTGTCCCAGGTTGCTCCAAGCCCTGTCCAGCCTGGCCTTGGGCACTTGCAGGGATCCAGAGGGAGCCACAGCTGCTCTGGATAACCTGTACCAGAGCCTGCCCACCCTCACAGGGAAGAATTTTCCCCTCAACTTCATCCTTAAGCTCAGAGAAACCTTTTTATCCAGGATGGAGGTTTAACTTGCCTTCCCCACCTTGCACAGCATCCATCAGTGTGCACAAGCAGGCTTTGCACCAAGGTGCAGGGGGATGCAATGAGCTGCCCTGCACATCCCTGCACATCCCCAGCCAGGAAATGAGTACTGAGCTGCTCTCCCTTTGCAGGCAGTGAGCTCATGGCTGGGAGCAGTGGGAGACAGGAATGTCAGTGCCTCCAGCCTGAGAAGCAGTCACAGGGATCTCCTTCACTGCAAGGCTTGTACTCTACAAGCAAATAAGAATGCAAAGAGCTCCTTTGAAATATTTATAACGTTTGGGATGACTTGCATGGCACAAACCCAAGGAAGAGGAGGGTGCTGGGAATTGCTGGGCACACCAGGGGACTTGCTTATGTGATTGATCCAGCTTGCAAAGTTCTGTTTGTCCTTTTATGAGATGTCTGAGTGCTCAGGCAGGCTCTCCTCCTCCTCCCCTGGGTTACACAGGTCCTGCTTTCCCTGTCAGCATCAGACCCCTTATCCCACTGCTCAGCTGCTCCTGGCTGAGCTGCTGTGGTCACACCTAAGCCAATCTTCAAGGTCACACCTCAGTGACCAGACAGTGACCATTGCACCTCTGCTTTCTGCCCATGCCCAGGTTTTCAGGGCCTTTGCTGAGCCCCCCACACTCAGCAGCCAGACACTGGTACCCAGCTGTTACTGTCATATTTTCTGGAAAAATCCCTTCACCAAGGTTTCTTCTCTTGGGAAGCTGAGAAGCCTCAGAGAAAAGGAAAACAATTCTTATCTCATTTGCTTCTCCTGTGTTTTGCTCACATGTGGAATGTGTTTGGAGATTGTTTATCCAACAGGTGGTTGTTTGATTGGTTTCATGTGAATTGTTTTAACTTAATGACCAATCAGGGTCAAGCTGATTTGTTCCTTTTCCTCCTTGACTCCAGACTCCATTATCCCAATAATCCTCGTCTCTGCAGAGTGTGAGTCTCCAGGAAGGCTGGAAGTGCTGAGACTTGAATCTCTCATGCAGGGAAGCAGAGAAATGGTCCTTTAGTGTGGGACTTGAGGGAATACAAGTTTTTTCCTGTGTTATTTGTATTCTTGGATGCAATTGTTTTATAAATCCACCATTTACTTGTGCTCTTCCTGAACTGCTTGTCCCCCTCCAAGAAAGAAATAATTGAAGAAATAATTTTCTGCTACATGAAAGATGTCTGATAGGAGGTAGAAATTGATATCTTGATCCTGGCTGTGCTTCCAGGTATTTATCAGTGATAATTTCTTCAACATTCTCTTGATTTGGGGAAAAAATAACCCTGTCTCTTCAGAAGTGAGGAGAATGAATGTTATCATACCATGAGATGAATGTAGATTTAAAATAGCAGCTGTGGGACTCTGGAGAGAGTCATGAGTTTTCATTATTCTCTTTTAGGCTTCTGTCTGTATCCTTTCTCTATTCCTTAGTATAGTTTAGTTTAGTATTCTTTAATATAACAATATACTAAAATAATAAATGAGCCTTCTGAGAACATGGAGTCAGATTCATCATTTCCTTCATGCCACGAGGACCCCAGAAAATACCACACCCAGCTCCCTTTCTCACAGCAGGCTCTCCTCATTCACATCTCCATTATATCATCTCCACACCTTTACAGAGCACCTAATCTCTGGGATACGAAGATGCCAGCACTAATACCAGAGGTTAACAAAAGTAATCTCTCTGGGTCACCCTAGGTAATCTCTCTAGATCTAGAAACTAATAAAAAATTAGCCTTCTGTAAATATCCTTTCTCTATTCTTTAGTATGGTTTAGTATAGCATTCTTTAATATAATAATATCATAAAATAATAAATTAGCCTTCTAAGAACATGGAGTCAGATTCATCATTTCCTTCCTGCCACGAGGACCCCAGAAAATACCCAGCTCCCTTTCTCACAGCAGGCTCTCCTCACTCATGTGCTCATCACCAGCCTGATGCTTCAGCCTTGAAAATTTAGCAGGGGAAAGTTGCAGAGGGGCCCCTGGCCTGGCCCTGCTGGAATGACAGACAGCACAACCAGGTCATCAGGGCTTCAGATGCAGAAGGGACTGGGAACAATCAGCTTTTGGAAAGTTTACAGCCAATCTCCCCCTTGTAGCCTGACCTAGAGAGATTACTTTTGTTAACCTCTGGTATTAGTGCTGGCATCTTCATATCACAGAGATTAGGTGCTCTATAAAGGTGTGGAGATGAGATTGGATTAGAGAGGTGCAGGTCAAAGACTTAGGACAAGGAGGAATGGCTTTAAACTGACAGAGGGCAGGGTTAGATTAGAGATTAGAAAAAAAAATCTTCTCTGGGAGGGTGGTGAGGCCCTGGCACAGGGTACCCAGAGAGGATGGCTGCCCCTGGATCCCTGGAGGTGTCCAAGGTCAGGTTGGATGGGGCTTGGAGCAACCTGGGACAGTGGAAGGTGTTGGAATGAGATGATCTGTAGGTCCCTTTCTAACCCAAATCATTTTGTCACCAGGTAGTCTTGGTCCCTTGCAGATCCCAGTCTCCTGTTTTGCACAATTTTCAGCTTTTGGGTTTTGGAGAGAAAGAACTGGACAGAGGTTCCCAGGAGTGATCTGCAGGCAGTAATTACTGCAGCTGTCAGGTAGAAACCTTCCCAGCTTCTCTGCTGCTGCCAGCTCCAGCAGGTTTCTAAATTTGATTTTGCTCTTTCCACGCAGAAAATTCACTTTCCCATCTCCTTTGATTTCTGTGGCTTTGAACTGCTACCACACACCCACCTTGCACTGAAGAGGAAATGTCATATTTGGAGAAACATCTGCATCCTTCTTCTGATGCATCAAGAGTGACAGATAATCAATTCCATTTCATACAGTCCAGGCTTGCTGAGGCAAATTCTTGCCGTGCAGTTAACTCCTCCTGGTTTTAAAACGGGGGGAAAAAAGGATGCATTGATTTTATTATGCCAGCACCATTATTTTTTAGCATAAATGCTGATAGCAGCCTCAAGTTTCCAGGCTTTTATGTTCCCCAACACTGCAGGAAAAATAAAAACCACCAGGCTTTGCCCATGAATAAATCAGCCTGCTGGACAGAAATAAAACAAAGCAAACTACTTGTAAATGATGAGGTAGAAATCCAAGTGAAGAAAGGGGAAGAAACTATGACTAGTATGCAATAGCTGAAGATATTTTCAAAACTTAATTTCCTTATTATCCCTAAATTCCTGGCTTCCTCAGAAGAGCTAAGTCCTTGCAGGTGAATGTGATACTTCTGGGACAGTGTCTTTGGGGGCAATGGTGTTGTGTCATAAGGGATGATGGGCAGGGCTCTAATGGTGCAGGGAGATGGATCTTCCTCTGAAATTTGTGCTTGAAGCAAATCTCTGAAGCCCAGTTTGAGTACACTTCATTGCCACAGGATTATTTTCCTTGAAAGGTCTTTAAATTTTGCTGTTCAAGTGCAACATCCCTTCTTGCAAAGATGGGATTTGCTCCAGCTCACATCCTGTCCCAGTGGTAACTGCATCCCTTCAGCTGCACAAACCCAAAACCACAAAACCCCACCAGTTTTCACTCTCCATCCTCCCAAGAGGAGCTCAGTGTGTTTTGCCAGAATATCATTTGAGTTCTGGTTCACAGTTGCTATACAAGTTTTACAAGTTGAAAGCAGAGAAGTCCAAAAGTTCTCCCCAGCTTTGTGCCTGCGGCAGAAGGTGGAGAAACCCAAGAGGAGTGGAAGACCTTTGTCTTGGCAGGACCATGTGGATTCCTGAGCTGTTGACTTGCTGCAAGCTCTCAAATGGAGGCCAGAGATCAACCCCATAAGAGACTGGGAGAGGAAAAACAACCCAAGAGCTGTGAAGTGGCAAGATGCTTAAAGGCTGCTTTGAAAAAACAACCCCATGCTCCTCCCAGAAGAGGACTAAGAAGCAGAAGGGAAGAAAGAAAAGGGTTAGGCATCTTCCTGGGAAAGATCTTGTTTGCCATAGAGCTGAGGGTGTCTTGGGCTTTAGGCATGTGCTGCAACTGCTGGGGCTGCCAAAGCAGGGCAGGGGGATGTCCTGCATGGGAGACAGGGCCTGCTGGGTGCAGGACATTTGTGCCCTATCCCCTGATTCCCACAGCTACAGGGCTGAAAGCTTGGGGTGGGTAAGGTTGTTTGGACACAAGACATAAGGCTGTGTTTTTACATTTCTGTACAAACAACCCTGTGCTCTGGGATTTCCTAATTTCCTGATGCTAAAAAGAGAAAAAGCCATAAAGCCACAACCATGACCTCAGCAGGAATCAGGGTGTGAGAGGAAACCTCTGCAGGAGCACACACAAACTACCCCTTCTTCAACTTACAAAATGTTTCCTTTGGCTTTCATTCCTGTTCTTCCATTGCACCTTTTCCTCTTCAATATCCATTTCCCCCCAGCCCCATTTAAACAAGACTTTGCTTACTAACATGGGAAGCTGTGTTTGCACCTGTGCACAAAAAGCCACCAGCAAGATCCAGCCCCACCTGACACAAACAGGCAGCAAGATCCCTAAAGGAGCACAGCTGGCAACAGGATCACTTTTGTATTTGTGGTCAGCTCTGGTTGAAGTACCAAACACAGGCACACAGACAGGGACTTTGTCATTCACTCCTGCAGACTTTACAGCATTTTTTCGAACTGGCTGAGTTGCACCTCGAGTGGCACAAAATATTTTTTGCAGTAAATAGGAGGTAAAATCACACTGGACATTCAAAGCAAGCAACACTTGTAACCCACTGACCTTCAGGAAGAGAAAGGCAATCTTACCAACCCAAGCACTCATTTAGGAAAAGTTTCAGAGTTAATAAATCCTTCAGTGAGGAGGAAAAAGGAGCAGTTACTCCTTTACTGCTCCTGACATCAGGCATGAGTATTTATGGTTACATCCAGGGCTGCCCAGGGGTTAAGGTCTGTCAGCTCTGGCTGATGTTATGAGCAACTCATATAATTACCAGTTTTTGCATCCTTAAAAAGTCCTGTCTTCCTCTGTGAAGCTGGAAATGTCACTTGAAGTCTTTTGAGGAAAAGGTTAATTTTTGAGCAATCTGGTCTAGTGGAAAGTGTCTCTTCCCATGGTAGGGGTTTGGAACTAGATGGTCTTTGAGATCCCTTACAATCCAAACCATACTATGATTTTATGATTCAAAACAAGGCAAAGCAGATGAATTCATCCTCTAAATTACATCACAGGTAAGAAAAAGCTGTGTTCACATATTAAACATAAAGTCAAGTGCCACATGCACTGCCAGGAGCTGCCTGATCCTCTCCAGCTGGACTTCAGAAGTACCTTCTACAGCCACAACCAGAAGCCAGTGGTGATGTGTGAGGATAAACCAAAGTGATGGATGAGAAAGGCACTGGGATGGCTCTTTAACTGCTCTGCAGCTTGAATAAAATCACAGCATCACAGGGCAAGAGGGAAGTCTTTTATCAAAAGTTCTGTCTACAGGACACACCAGGAAAATTCCCAAGCCCAGGTGCTACTTTCAAACCCATCTATGAAGAACCTGCATCTGCCCAGAGCAGCACAGCAGGAATCCAAATCTCCTGGCTGAGTCCTCTCATTGCTCAGCAGCAGCAAATGAACAGAGCACACACTGCTAGACACAATCAATCCCTGTTTGTCTTTAAGGATAACTCATCACCTAAAGGCAGGAATCCCCCTAAGAACTCATTCATTACAGTGCTGCACTTACTGTCACACAAAGTGCCTGTAAGTGACACCAAGTCCTCCATGACCACAAGCAGCTCCTGCTTTTTTGGGAACAGGAATGGGGTTAGTCTTGCACCCAACTAGGAGCACGTTACCAGTGCCAGATGCATCCATACATGGACCTCAGCTGTGTGGATGTTCTTGCTCTCTTCCAATTTTTTGAGAATTTAAAATAATTTCTACAATTCTGGGAGTAGCTAATCTAACAGTGTGTTTATGTTTATGAAGGATAAGAAAATCAGCAACAGTCAGCTTGGATTCACTGAGGGGAAGTCATGCTTGCCCAGCTTAACCTTCCACAATCAAAGACTGGCCTGGCAGGGGAGAGCTGTGGGTATTGTCTACCTGGATCTCTGTAGGAGTTCCAAACATTGTCACCTGTGAGATCCTCCTAACAAAGAAGCTCTTGAAGCTGCAGGAGCAGACACCAAAAGCTGCCTGAATGATCAGTGGCTCAGGGTCTGGCTGGAGGTCAGGAACTGTTGGTGAACTCCAGGGGTCAATGCTGGTCCAGACTTCTTTAACACCTTCATTAAAGCAAATTTGCAGATCACATGGACTGGGAGCAGTGGCAGCTCCCTCAGAAGGCCATGCTGCCACCCAGAGGGACCTGGGCAGGCTGGGAAGAGGCTGGCAGGAACATCATGGAACTCCATGAGAAGTGCCAAGCCCTGTAGCTAAGGAGAAGAAATCCCAGGCAGGAACATGGGATTAATTCAATGTAACACAAGGTGAAAATTACTCTTGCTCAAGGCCTCTTGCACCAAGTGCTGGGAGGACTGAAAGTTCTCACTCCCCCATTAGACTTCTGCTTGTGGAGCAAGAAGGATCTGAGAGTTTAAGATCCTCTTTGAAACCTCCCATATTTGTCTTTCTATCTTTAAGAGAACTGTATGATGTTACAACACATCTTTTCTCTTGCACAGAAGGGTAGAATACCTTGACATACTCAATCTCCTACAGGAGCCTCTCCTAAGGCAACCACTTACACAGACTGCAGCACATGAATTACATCTCCTTCTGAACTTGCTTCAGAATCCAAAGCTCAAGGCTAAGAGATTCTATTTTCTGTTGCCACAATAAAAAGCAGCTCCACCAGGAATGTGGGTTTTGGTTGCAGAGTTGCAAGCACAGGGGAATAGGGTGTAATCCCAACTCTCCAAACCACCTTCTGCATGTCCTTGGGCAAGATATTTCTTGTTCCTGCCTCTCTCCCTCCATGGCTATTTAGACAGAAAGTTCTTTGGGGCAACAACTCTCACCTTTCATGTCAGAGTGGCAAAGCAAACTTAAGATTTTGACAATAGTAATGTTAAAAATGTTCCCTGCAAGCTCCATCTCACATCAGATTTTAGTGACTTTACTGACCAGGCAAAGTGATAAACTGACAGTGAAATTCAACACAGGTTAAGTGCAGAACAGTGCAGGTGAGAAAATAAATCATAACCCATGTGCTTAATGATGGGCCCTGAAATAGCTGCTACAGCTCAAAAACACCTTGGGGTTTTAACAATTAGGAAGGTAATCAAGTCCCTAAATCCCCACTATTAATATAGTAGCCAGTGTTCTGAATTAAGAAGAGAACAAGGCAGTGATGCCACTGTGCAAATCCCTGTTCTTAAAACCTCAGGGTTGTTAATGCACCAGGTACCTCATTCAGCTCTGGGCTGACACGTCCTCCACGTCCCTCTCAGCCTCCTGCTGGCTTCAGGACACTCAGATCTCTCTAAGCAGGCATCTAATCTGAGTTCCCAGAAGCAATGAACTGTTCATCATACTTAGCCCAAGAGGAGATGCAGTTATCCAATGTATTAGAGAATCACAGCATTTACACAGGTGCTTAAACCAAGGAATTAAAGCTTAAATTTAGGAAATCATACCTGAAAAACACCCAGTGCTTCACATGAAGCACTATAACCAATCCTGCACTGCCAGCAAGGTAAATGTTCCTAACAGCTCATCATCCTCTTCACTTTCTGTGAAATCAGAACTTTATAGGGCACCGCACAAAAAGAGAAACAAATATATTATTATTGCTTCAGACCAGTCACCACAAAGGTACAGGACAGAATGAGGTGGGTGCACAATATCCAGGGTGTAAAGACAAACCACCAAATAAAACTTGGTAGCTGCAAAGAGCTCCAAATTAAGTGCTGCTGAGCCTTTGGAAAGGGCACTCACTGATGAAACAGAGGAGAAAACTGGATGTGTAAGCAGGAAAAGCTGGAGGTGTTGGATAAAAAGTTACTTGAGAAGCTACTAGAAATAGAAGTCAGTGGCAAGATTCCAGAGGAGGCCAATTCTCCAGCAGAGAAGTAAATTCAGAACCAAGTATTTCAAGGTATGCATGCCTGAGGAAGTCTGAGCCAACACACTGTGTTTAAAAACAGGGAGAAGTTGCATTTGCAAAAAATGCTTCCTGCTAAGGAGACAAAATCTGCCCACAGAGCTCAGTGAGTGTCTGAACATTTGCAGGTTTCCAGAGCTGTGCAGGTTTGGTTGCATCACCTGCTTACACACCTGGCTCCACTGTCACGTGTTTGTGCAGCCTCCACTACTCAGATGGAATTCAGGGGATGTAAATCTGCTCCAGGTTTGCTTGCTTCAGTGTCCCTATAAAAAACATCTCATTTATAGCATGAATCTCTACACAAAATACTAAATGAACAAACCCTCTCCCTTACATCTTCATGGATAAACTTTCCTCCTGTCTTCAACTACAGTAAGGATTCTCAGAATGAAATGGTTCAAAAGTTGCCAATAAAGCCATTCTCAGCAAATGGAAAACCTTCAAGTTATCAGACTGGAAGCTGAGAAGGTGGTGCTAAAAAGGAGAACAGCTGGTTAAAGGCACACAAACCAGGCTGTGTACCTCAGGAAATCCTTACTGCCTAGTCACCCAAGAGGCATTTGCAGAAATAAGAGCCATAAATATATCACATTGCTTAAAGCCAAGTCATACTTCAAGCTAAGTTCAGATCACACTCAATCTGCTACCAGTGGTTAAACTTTCTACAGCAGCCACCCAAATTATTTGAGTACTACAAGCAAACCTATGCTAATTCATACCAGGCTAATCTGTTTTACTACACAGCAGCAAAGGCCTTAAAGTGTTACTCAAAGAGAAAACAAAGAGCAGAGGCAGGAACAGAATCTAGATTCTGTTTTTGCCCCAAGTCCTGTGGTTTTGGTGTCATGGCAGTTCCTCACCTCTGCTGCAGTGAGGGTGGATCAGAGAAAATGCCCAACTCTGAGGGACTGCCCTGCACAAGACAAGAGCACAGTAAGGAAGCCAATGCACAGCAGGTAAAATACCAGGTTTTTTAAAAAATTGTGTTTTACAAGCAAATGTTTGTACAGAGGTAGGTGGAACACAAGCAGACAAAATAAGCAAAACACAAGACCCAAGGGTTTGTCATAGAAATCTGCAGCCAAAACTCAAAAGGGCAAGAACTGGAGATATTCACAGCATTGAGCTACAGGTCTGTCCCCCCTCCCCCCAGTCCATGTGTGTAACAGGAAAAAGACATCCAGCATCAGCTTTCAAACAGCTCAAATGCCCTCAGGGCTCACAGCCACTTCAGTATCTCCACAATTCTGGGTGCAATGGGGCACAGGGACAACTGCCACCATTGCAGAGTCCCCTCTTGGCAACTCTTTGTCACACACTGTTCCCAAACAAAAAGCAAACATAAAACCAGGAGCAGAGAGCTGTGTACTATTTCACATCAAGTTAAAACTAAAAGTAGTAGTGCTTAGTAGTTTGGTTTGTCAACTCTTCAGATTTTCATGAGAACTTCCCTCCATGGCCTCCTATTTTGAAAACTTCCACAAGCACTCCTTCCCAAAAGAAAGCCTAACTCTGATGGTATTTGACCTCAAATATAGAAATATAAACAGAAAGAGCAAATGGTTAAACAAAGTTAGTTGTCTATGTGTGAGTTAGAGAAGTGAGATTCTGACAGCTGGCCAGATACAGGAAGGAGTTTCCCTTCTCCCTGCTAATGACCTGCAATCAGTTATCCCTGGATATTCCCAGCACAGAGTTCCTGCTAAGAGTCCATTAAATTCCCTCTTTTCTCCATTTCCCTGGATTACAGATAGATTTTCTTTTGCTCTATGAAGACAGACTCAGTCCTTGTTATTTCAGTCTCCATTCTGGCACAGAAGCTTTGTCCTGGAGTCAGAACAAACCAGCTGCAACTGTCCAATGACCCAAATCACTGGTGTGCAGAGATGAGGACTCAGGAGAGCAAGGCTCTAACTCTAGGAGAGACCATCAGGGAAGAGCAGTTCACAGCACACAGTCCTTGTCCAAAGCTTCACACTTATTGTGGATCCAGCACAGGGACTCCATGATGAAGCACCAGAACAAAGAAAGCAGGAATACAGACAAAGCATCTCCTCAGCAGTGGGTTTTCAACAGAGCAAAGTCATCTGAAAGCTCAAAAAATAACCAGGATCCCCAGAGCAGAAAGCAGAAATGTGCAATTCAAAACTACACAGACGTGAATCTTACTTTCAAAGGGCTTTATATTACAAAAAACCATAAGTCACAACGAATGTGTAAAATCCATTCAATGAGGCCTGTTTCCAGTCTGCTAGGAAAGCTACTTTTCTCTTCTGAATTCCCAGCCTACTGCTGAAAACCTGATTGCCAAAACAATGACACCTCGAGCTAGATTTTTAAAATCAAACTTGCTCCGCCAGATCCAGCACTCTGAACTTGTCCAGGTTGTAGAAACAAGCCTTCACCACTCTGCCTCCAAAATATCTTCCATTTAGATCCACAACAGCTGGAATTGAAACAAAGAGCAGATCAGCAAGCAGCAATTCAATAAAATAAACATCTCTTTAACTAAACAGCCTGACCAGTGAGACTGTTTAATCTCTCTACAGAAGCTAGCTCTGAGCTGCATAGGACACAATTTAGGATCCTACCTTTGATGGCAGATTCAACCCGTTCAAACTCTAGAAATATTCTTACAGCTTCATCATCAGGGGCACCAGGGATCTGAAACAAAACAAAAACCCCAAACCACAAGTAATTAAAACAGCAGTGAGAACATTGTTTTCAACTGCTGTTCTTCACAAAGGCAGTGAAAGAACAAAATAAAAAGGTTCCAAAAACACAATACTCAAGTGTTTTTTACACAGTTGCTATTGTTAGAAGCTTGTATCTTACAGATACAGAAAATCCAGAATTGCAACACAGTAAAGGACCCTGAGAGATCTTCTATGTATGCCCCTCTTAGGCAGTAACACTCCAGTTGTGAGGGATGAGTGCCCAGAGAAGCCAAAAAGAGAGACAGATTATCTCTTACCTCAAAGATGACACATTTCCCAACCTTGCCATATTTCTCACATTCCTCCTTAGTTTCAACTTCAAGGTCTTCATCCACCTCCCCAGCACCAACCATGTTCTGAAAGTCAAAGAACAAACCCAACTCACTGGATGGAGTCTGTCAGGTGATTGTGTAGACAAATCACAGATGCTCTGTGAACTGTGACCACAAATACTTTAAAAGTTTAAGAGCTACAGGAGGACAGGAGGAGACAGTTCCTTGTCCCTAAGGCAAGGGAACTGCACAATTTAAAGCAGTGTTGATTTAAAATCACAGCTTGTACCCCAGGAAATCACATAATTTCTCCAGAACACAGAACACCATGGGTGCAGGCCAGAACCATTTGAACTGTGCAGAATTTTGTATCAGGAACAGAAGTTTAAACATTTCAACACCAAGACACATTCCCTTACTCCCAACTCACCCTCAGTAAGACCACTTTAGTTGGGCATTTCAGGATCTCAGTTAAGGGGTTGGAATCTGCCTTCTTGCCCGTTTCTGTTTGAAGACAAAACAGTGAATAATGGTATAATTTAAGATTAAAGCTCAATTAGGGACTTTTATCAGAATCTTATTGATCAAATGGAATAAAAGCTACAAAATGTACTTTCATATTGGTGAGGAATAGTTATTCACAATTTGTAGCTCCCTGGAATGACAGTAAGCAGAAAAATCAGTTCCAGTGGTGTGAATTAAGCAGTAACACTGACAATGTACTACTTCTTAGAGGGAAATAATTCCTAAGCTCAGAACTGTATTATAAGAACTACAAGACTCAAAGTATTCTGACTTCTGCCACTTGTGTTCAGAAGCCTGGATGTTGTCTCAAGATCAGACAGGAGCAGGGAAATGAGAGCAGTATCAACAGGATGTGACAGGGAAAAAAACATCAGGGCAGAGCAAGATCAGCCCTGGAAGTGAAGATGCTTCCCCAACACTACATGGCAGGATGAGCTAAAATAATGCATACAGGATTATTTTACAAAAAGAGAAAAATATATAAATTTCCTCAAGAACAAATATGAGTCATTTTTCCAACTCCAATGTTTTCAACAAGGACAGATGGCAAACAGAAACCCAGGAGCTTCATCTCTCACACACTTGGTGCAGGACATAATTACCTTTTTCTGTAGATTCACCAACAATGATCTTGCCACCCCTCTTGCTTGTTTTCTCTACTGACAGTGCTGTGCTGAGCCCCTGTTCATGTTTGCCCAGCCCCTGGCCCTCTCTGAATCCATACTTCTGCATGATTTTGTGAGCTACTGTCCCCCTGCAATGAAAAAAAAAAAAAAAATCAGTTCATAAAGGTTTCTTCCACAAAACATGAACACTGCATTTCTCCTGAGTGCTCAAATATCCTGCCTCCTAAAACTTCCTTACACAGGGGCAGAAAGTACAGGAGCTTCTACAAGTTACATCATTTTTTTTCTAAGTAAAAGGCTAAAAAATCTGGCTATGTAATGCTGAAAGATTAAAACACTAAGTCACAGAAGAAACAGTCAATTGTGTGGTCAGTAAGGCAGGTTAGGTCAGATTTTTAGCCCTTCCTTCAATGAAGTCAGGGTTCCATAGTACTACTAATTAAAGGTGGTAAAAATGCACAAGTTGGTCCAACAGTAGCAAGTTTGGTTATCTTTTCCTGGGCAATTAAAAAAAAAAAACCAACAAACACAAAAATGAGGTCTCTAAGCTGTTTTTAGCTATAAATTCACCTTAATTTGTTGCCACAGTTGTTAACACAAGATCACACACAAGGCAGGAAAGTAAATGGGCAGATTTGCAGCCACAGCTGCTACATTCATGCAAAATACACTCTGAATTTTTCAACAAAGCAGAGCTGAAATGATTTGAAATATCAATTTGCTGGTATGTAGCAAATTTAAGACAAACCTGGAAAAAAAATCTAGAAGAACTAACATGCCACCTGTGTTTTCAAGTACACTTCATTGCCATAAACACTTTATGCTGGAGTGTGGCTACAAAGCACAGCCTTGAATGCAACCACCTCAGGTGTGTTTTTCCCAATCCTGTCAATCCACATTTTTTCCTGTATCCTGCCAGTTTGGACTCTCTGAACTCAGACTGCTCTTCTCTCCTGACAAACTATTTCAAGCTTTTGGTTTCCACCACCTTCCAATGCCTTTTCCCACAAAATGTGCAGGGGTCACTCATTGATTTACCCCATGTTGGCAAGGAAGGAGTTGCTGGGTCCTGTGGGGGAACGAGGTCTCTCTGGCTCATCATACACTGGGGGAGGAATTGCTGCTTTGGAAGAAGGTGCTCGAGGTCTTGACTCTTCCTCATATGGGAATGATGCTACAGCTGGAGAAAACAGACATATTTGAGGTTTTTTCAGTAAAATCCTAACAGACTATGAGAAGGTTTTACACATAAATCCAAATCAGAAGAATGTTTCCTTTGCACATGCTGTTTTGACATCCTCTCACCTCCCTCTCTCTCTCTCTCTCTCAGAAACAACATCTGAGTTATTCTGGGTTTTCCTCATTGGATGTAATTTCCACAGCTCTAGAATGCATTTATTAACCTCTTATTAAATGGAGAAAAAGAACATTAAGAGACCACCTGCACTACAAAGAGATTATCCAGAGGACAAACTCCCATTCATCAGGAACAGAATTATGACAAAAATGGATCAATGCACACAACTCAAGGCCCAAGGACTGTAATAAAAATACACTGCACATTTGCAGAGAAATTAGTTCTATTAAAAAGAATGAATGCAACTCATCTCACTGGAAATTTCTGAACTGCAGCTATTCCTGGTGATGGAGATGGATCTGGATATCTCAATTACACTGGTTAGATTATTAAATCAGCTTCCACTGACAAGTCAAATAACAAAATGAAAATCAAAAAAGCCTACTAGAACACTAGAAAAAAAATTTTTGAATGGACTTATGGACTTTTATCAGACTGACCTGATTTTAGAATATTATCTTGTACACTAGCTCTTGTATCTTATCAAATAAAAGGTCAGACATGAATTTTGAGGATATAATATGAGGAAAAGTAATTCCTAGTTAAACAGCAGATGGACTGGACTATGGGACTTTTGCTACACCAATATTTTCTTGTTTTCTTCCAGCCTGGATTTGAGCACCAAGTAAGAAACAATACAAAGATTTCCTTGTCACATTTTAAAAACTCTCCCCTAAGGGTATTTCTACTATTTCCAACCTATATTTACTTTTCCTTGACACTGATCAATTGCTCTTAATTATTTACTCAAAACAATGTCTTTCTGTTTTGAATGTTTAAACATATCAAATGCTTTCACTGTATCATTCCCTTAAGTTCTGAGATACTTTCTACATTTTAATCTTGTCATAAATCCAAGGAAGACTCCCAAAGAAAATTTTGTGTGCGTAAGATTTTTTCTTCTTTGTATTTTTTAAAGTAGAAACATACTGGTAATTGCTTTAAATTTTAAAATTTACAACGGTTAGACATGGGAAAAAAAAAAAGGGAATGGTTTTGTTCCTATAGCAGGATGATGCCATCTTGTGGACAACTGAGATCCTCACACCAGCACTGCACACAAATCTCTTCAAGCTGAACTGCATCCTGGAAAAATTTATAAAATTCTGTCCCTAGTGCATAACTCTCGTAGAAAAGATATTCACTAAGTACCTCCTCAAGGAAAGAGCAATGGAAAAATTCCCTCTCCAGACTGTGGAGGTTTCTAGTGTACCCAGAGAACCCTGCCTGTGACATTTCTTTCACATCAGAAGTGAGTAGATGCACATGGCTGTAGTTTGCCAAGCCATTTGTCCAGCAATACATAAAGATTTCTTCAGAACAGAGATGTGAAGCAGGGCAGCATCACAGGTCCCCCACAGCCTACCCACATGAACAAAAAACTCCTTCATGTCCTGCTGCTACAAAGAATCCAGTAGGAAAAGCAGGAGGACTTAACTAAATAGAAAGTTGAGCAGGAAATGAACACTGCTGGGTTCAGAGAAGAGGATTTTGGAGTACTCACGTTCTTTGTCCTTCTCCACAAGAGAAGTGGGTGGTGCAATGGCAGCTCCTCCCATACCTATGAGCAAAATGGAACACAACACATTTGGAGGATACCACAACAGACTTGAATTATTTACTGTAACTTTGTTGCTGAAAGAGAATAAAGACTGATTTTGTTTATGCAAAGACATATTTCTGACCCACATCACCTGACAAGCCCTAAGGGCACTGATGGAACAAATGCAGGAATGAAAAGTTACAATAGTGAAAACTCAGTGATTCTTAGAGCCTGATTTTATGTCATGCCTCATCCCTTCCCTGGAACCTACACCATGCAGAAACTTACAACAGGTACCCAAACTAAGGTTAAACAGAGGTATTCCCACAAGTAATTTGGCTGCCACCTGCCTCCATGGAAAAATACCAGTATTCTACATTCTAATATGTTGCAATAAAATGCCAGATTTATTCTAAAGGCTCAGAATGAACAGTGTACTCATGTGAGGACAGAGAAATACAGAATCCATGAAATAGGACTGGGAATTCCCCTCCCTCTTTTTCTCCTCTTTCCACACCAGAACCATAAGCAGTTCCCTTACTTCTTTTCCGTCTCTCCCTTTCATAATCTTCATCTTCATCAGAATCTGGGTCTGGTCGTCTTGAAAACCCACTGGCTTCATGTCTGTCTTTACGCCTTCTAGGAGACACAGCAAGTTAGGATGAGAAACCATGGAAGTTAACTCTTGCTTTGAATTTGTGATCCCACCTCTGCAGGGTGAATTATTCTGCTCCATCCAACTGGCATTTAACACATTTCCCATGAAAGTGCAAGTTAACACCTTCACCATTTGTTTCTTTGCTTTTACCATCATGAGGCATTTTTGGTTAAACAGAAGATGGATCTAAGTCAAGATCATTTTTCACTTGCAAGTGAGCCAAGAAGAATGCATGGAAAGGAGGAAGCACCTGAATAAATCCTGTCAAAACAGACCAGAGTGACTGAATGAAATAGGTGTTGCATGGAACAGAGAGCAAGGTAACAGACATTAATTAATCAATCACCCTGCTTTGGACAGAATCCCTTTTACATTTCCCATCACACACTACACAGAGCAGTATCATTTGCTGAATAAAAAATATCCTCATGCTTAAACATCAGATTGTTGAGATGCTTGCTTGGCAATTAAAATAAGATTCAGGAATAATTTCTAATAAGAAGTAAGGAATGCTTCAAGATTTGTTTGCACTTCAGTTGTTCTCTGATGTGATCAGGAAAATTACTCATTTTAATACAACAAAAAGGAAAAGCACTTTTCCTCAAAAGTCAAGTGCACCACCTAGTGCACAAATCAAATCCCATTCCTAGCACAGCCACAAAAACTGTGCTAAAGGATGACAAAACCAGATCTACTGTGGAAGCATACAGAATTTCTGAATCTCTATCCTATGAAATCAAAACAAATGTCCAGCCTGAACTTCCAAAGAACACATCTGATGAAGGTTTGGCTGAGATTGTTTCCCCAGCTTAAAATTAGATTTTTTAATGCATTTTCCACTTATTTTCTCTAATGTTTATATGTATAAAGACTCTTGGCCCACACACAAGTCAAATACAACTAAAGAGCAGTCAATGCTGAAGCTGTGGGAATGACAACCCAGATTCCTGAGGTCTTGCATGCCAGCAGGACAGAGCCTCAGGCACTCCTTCTCCATCAAAACAACAAAGATATAACCAAGAGAAGACCCAGTGACTAGAGAGATAAATTTCCACAATCTAAACAGGGCAGCAGAACTGTAATTCCAGATGATTCATACTGTGATGAGGGCTGTTTATTCACTTCACTTGAAATGAGCAAATGTAATCTTCTGCTTGGCTGGCAGACATTTTACCACTTATAACAATCAGATACTGAATCTGCATTCAACTTCCTTACCATGATTACAGAGATCTCTTATTTCAGGGAATAGGCATTAAAAATAAAGCAGTATTTTCTTTTGTCCAGAGACAATAGATTAATAAACACATCATTAACTTACTTAATAATTAAATTACTGATTGCAGAGTATTAAAAAAGGACATGCAATTATGCCTCTCAAAGGCTGTACTAGCTACATTTAAAACTGAATGCATCCATGGATCAGTTTGTAGTTTTTAGAAGCAGAAAGGATGGTTCATCACCAAATATTGAAAAAGTTTTTCTGTAGTCAGGTGACAATGACATCAAATACTCTAAAACTCTTTGACCTGCAAGGTTAAAGTCTGCTAACGATGCATGATATACCCAAATATTGCTCCTATTATTGAAACAAAGTAAATTTAGAATCATTTTGACAAGGGTCTTTCACCCAAAGAGGCTGCAAAGTTGATAATTCTTATCATTTTTGCACTGTTTGGTGATTTTTCCCAAGAGCATTAAAACATATTAATTAAAACACTGCTCTTGTTTCTACAAGCACGCAGTATTCACAAACCCTCTAAGAACTTCCAAGAATGTAGAGAGATAAAATTTAACAAATTGACATGATTATTTAGGTAAGAGTCAATGTGTCAAGCCTCTAAACAAAAGCCTTACTTTTCTCTCTCTTCAATCTCCTTCTGCCTCTCCAGCTCCCGCTGCCGCTGCCGTTCCTCCCTCTGACGTTTCACCACCTTTTCGTAGTCATTTGGGAACATGGGGTCATACTCATCTGCCAGGGGAATCAACACATCTCCTGCAGAAAAACCACTAGGGACAGGATCCTGGAAAAAAGAGATTTTTTTTTTTTTTTAGCTGAGATCTGAAAACAACACCCAGTTGGAGAAGAAAAATTTTTAACACTTCTGATTCCTTCTGTAATGTGAGGTAATATCCTAATCCCACTGGTGCTGGAAGAAATCTTGGCTTTATTTAAACCTAACATTTAATCCAGTCTCTCATTACATGAAATTTTTCCCATGAAGAAAAACCACCCTCTCCCCTTGCAAAATGCAAAGCAGCAGCAAATCAGCATGGACAGGAATTTTTCAAACCCCACAAATGCACTATTAAAAGCTTTATTACATCTTGCTGCTGCAACCATCTGCCAGGGTCCTCCCACACAATCTCATCAGGGCTTTTATCAGCTGCTATTAATATAATACCAACAGAGGCACACAGACTGTTCTTTAATCTGAAAGAACCATTTCAGAACTTTTCCTTTGAAAAAGCTGCAGGGAGAGAAGTTTCTCTTGACTGCTTACCACGAGAAATTCATTTAAAAGGTTAAGTGGCTTTAGTTCTTTTATTTTTCAGTTGATTGTTATACAGGTCCAGTTCCAACACTGGTGCCAACACAATTACAGTCATTATTTAGCTGCCCAAATTGCTGTCTTTCCAAGTAATTTGAAGGATTCTAGGATTCTAAGATGTCCAGGATTCTAAGAACACTGTTTTATAACTGCACATTAACCATGGTAATTCCATGCTGTACCACACCTAAGTCTGAATAAAGTTGAAAGGTTAATTAATGAACTCTCAGCAGAGGAAGATATTCCCAGAAAATAATCAGGTTTTTGACCACTAGGAAAGATTCAACTTCCAAAACATTTGGAACTTTCAGCTGCCCTGGGCTTACCTTGAGCCCAGCTGCTACATGAGGGGGTGTGTCCACGATCTGTCTCTCATCAGAGGAGCTGCCTCGTTTCAGGTCAATCACTGGAGCAAGGACTGTGGTTTGTTTTGTTCTCTGACTCTGCAAAAACCACCAAAACACACAATGTCTAAAAAAGATCAAGCAGTTTTCCCAAAATCAGCTTGTTTGACATACTTTGCTGTGGTAGGTGAATGGTCCTAGGTTTTGACTGGGAGCAGAAACACTCATTAAAAATTCATCCTATCACTTCAGGTGAGTTTGAACTAGGTTAGTTTCTAAGAAGCTCAGATTTATTCCAAAGAGCTACTGTTCTTCCAATTTATCATCAGATAAAATATTTTAAACTCTTCTGAACTCTTGAGTTTTCTAATCCTACCCTATTCTTCTGCTGGGCTATGGATACACTGCACATCAGTCACATGGACAAAGAATATAACAAATACAGCAGTCAGTAAATTTAATCCATGCAGTTTGTTCCAATTATCAATTAAATCCTGCCCCCAATTTCAGCAGCATAAATCAGGAGTAATTTCAGTGAAAAAAATGCTGTGGTTACTTGAGTATCTGGCATCAGTGCTACTGCTTCTTCTTTTAATTAAATAATTTCACAACAGAACCTACACAGCCCAAAGAGCACCTGTGTCCTGCCTGATAAAAATATCAACATTGCTCAAAGAAAAAGGGTGAAATACAAAGAAGCAGCAATAAAAAGAGAAAATGGCCCTGTCACAGTCTAATAAGAATCAGCTGGCACTCCTCCTTTTCATCTACTCTGGAAATACTTGCTGTAAAATTTCTAATACATAATGATTAGCACCAACAGCCTTTAAATAACAACCATCAAATGATGTAAACATGTAAATAATTAATCACAGTGTGACCCCTACTTACATTAAAAAATAATTTTATAAAGCTGAATCTCATTATCTTTAAAGCTAAACTTGAATATCAGCTTTTGGCTCTGCAGTTAAAAAGTTCAGGGGTTTGCAGCACATACATCAGTGCTTCCCTCAGTTTTAATTTTGCAATGCTCTCTCTAAGAAAAATGAATTTTCCCTTTTTCCCCTTCAGCTTTGCCAGGCTCTTTGCTACAAACTCACAACAAATGCCAGCAAAATTACCTCATTATCATATCAGTATTCTGAGGTGACAAACACAATGCAATGAACATGAAAGAAGTCTGAAAAACAGGAAGGGACTGTACCTTTGCTTGTGTGAGAGCTGCTTTCTTCACCTGCAGCTGAGACTGCAGCAGTTTGAAATTCTTGGACCAGCCTTCTGTTTTGGAATCGCTGGTCTCAACCCCCAAGTCATCGTAAAGTGACATTTTCTCTTCAATTTAAAACTGAAAGACAAAAGGAAAAAAAAAACTCTAAATGACACCACAAACCTATTTCTAGGTTATTTGCTAATACTTTGCATATATGGGTACACCTCCTTTTATTTCACTTTTCTTACAGACAGAGAAAATTGATCTTTCCCTGGCTAGTGGTAAATATACATAACTAGAGCAAAGCTGTATAAATGTAACAGTTTGAAAGTTGACGAGAACTGCTCAAGAATTAATTTAATCCTGCAGTGGAATATGAAAAGTTAGGGCTCAACAGCAAGATGTTTACTGCAAAAAGAAAAGGTTTTGAAGATTATCTGGCCTTGGGATGAACACAGAGGTGGTTATAAAGGCACAGATAAGGACAGAGTGTTGTAGGAATTCCCACCTGCCACAGAGCAGTGGGATTTTGGTAGCAGGACTGATATATCCAGGGGGAGACAGCCTGCACTGGGGAATCACAGAATCAATCAAGGTGGAAAAGATCTCTGACATCATCGAGTCCAAATGGGTCTGAAGACCCAGACCAGAGAACTCAGTGCCACATCCATTTTCAACTTGGACACTTCCAGGGATGAGGACTTCACCACCTCCCTGAGCAGTCTGTTCCAAACCTTAACCACGCTTTGTGATAAGAAATTCTTCCTGACATCCAACCTGAACCTCCCCCAGCACAGCTTGATGCCATTTCCTCTTGCCCTATCGCTTGTTACCTGTGAGCAGAGCCTGACCCCCCCTCGGACTGTCCCCTCCTGTCAGGGACTTGTGGAGAGTGAGAAATTCCCCCCTGAGCCTCCTCTTCTCCAGGCTGAGCCCCTCCAGCCACTCCTCCTCAGAGCGGTGCCCAAGACCCTTTCCTGGACAACGGATGGAGGAAGGGAGGGAGGGAGGGATGGATGGAGCTGTTTTACAGAGATAATCAAAAACTCTACAACTTTGTGAAAGTTGTAAAGCCAGTATGTTTATTACAGCGCTGGACGCATGTGGAGATTACTGTCCTTGAAAGACATGCGTACCTCTGGGAACTTCAGGTCTCTTTTTATCCCCCTCTCAAATACATATCCATACAATTTCACAGTAGGTTCATACATATTCATTTTTACGAATTTCGCCGCTAGTTCTTCTTTATCAGAAAGAATTCTTAGGTCAGGTTGACTTGCTCTCAGCAGTCTCTCCGTCTCTCTTTATCACTTTCTGTCCCCCCCCTCCTTATCTCTGTCTTTCACTGAAGTAGTTTTTCTGAGCTTAGGCTTTGCAGTCAGGCTACATAGCTATGTTTTCTAACTACAGACTCAAAGATGTACATTTCACCTAAATCAAAATAGATTTCCACTTTAAAGAATTTCTACTCTGTTTCACAGGGATGGCACTGTCACCGCGGGGAAGGTTCAAGGCTGCGAGCCACAGGAGCTGTCCCCACGGTAAAAGGAAGGGCGCGCTGCGACCTCCGTCATTCTGAGAACAGAGGGGGCAAAGCAGGCCCTGACGCCCCCCCCCACCTTTCGCACAGGCCTAGACCCCTCCGAGGAGCCGCTGGCACACACACCCGCCCTGCCCTGCCCTGCCTTGCCCTGCCCTGACTCCCCACACCCCGCAGGGCCCGGAGCCGCCTCCCCACACGGCCGGGCCGGGCCCGGAGCCGCCGCTCACCCGTCCCGGCGCCGCCGCCGCCATGAGCCGGCGCTGAGCACGCCGGGAAGGGCCGCGCCTGCGCACTGCGCCCCGCGCCAGCGCCCCCCGGCGGCGGGAGGAGGGAGCGGCAGCGCCGCCATTGCCGCCCCTCACGGCCGTCCCAGTACGGAGCAGCGGGGATGGGAGGGCGGCACGGCAAATCCCGGGAATGGGAAGGCAGCACGGCAAATCCCGGGACTGGGAAGGCGGCACGGCAAATCCCGGGAATGGGAAGGCGGCTGGGAATGCAGGAGGCGGGAGGAATGCTGTCCCCGCCCCAGCTGCCCACGCGTAGCATAAGCCCGGGTTCCTTCGGGTTCTCACGGTGCACCTCGGTGTGATCTGCGCTTTCGGAGGTTTTATTTAATCATAGAATCCCTGAAACACGTCCGAAGGAGGCCACGGGGATGGGTTTGGAGAGGAAGCCTTGTTCAGTGCTCCTAAACATTGGCGTTGTTTAGGAGCAGTGAACAACCTCCCTGGCATCTTCAGCGTCCTCCCGAGAGCAGGCGGGCAGGCGCTGGTCTCTGGGTGACAGTGACCGGAGCCGAGGGCAGGGCTGGATTTATGCCCAGCACTGTTTGCTCTGGATGTTCTGTGTGAAAAATGCATGTATTTTATGATTGGCTTTTCGCAAGTATTAAAATGAATATTATATGTGGTGGGTTAGAAAGTAATGCTGTATTAATTCTCTTCAGTAGTGTGGTAAATACAGTTTTGGGTTATTAAAAAAATGTTAAAGTAGAAACTATGCTATGTAGGATACTTTTTTTAAAGAAAGGACTTGCAGCGAAATAGCAGCCACAGGACACCTGAATCTTTCAGAGAAAAAGAATTTATTGCCCTCTTATCAGAAGAAATGAACTTCTTTCTGCCTCCAAGGCGCTGTTAGAATTCGGAGGAAGATGTTGATGATGACCAGACAGAATCCTGTGTTTGAATGGAATTTATGCATCATGGATGAGGTGTATGAATATGCAACAGGTTATCGTTTTTAAGGGTTAACCCTCTGTTAACGTGGGTCCTTTTTCAGGCTCATGCTGCCCAGATAAAGGTACCCAAACTGTCCGTAATTCTTTGTTTCTATTGTCTCATATTGTCCTAATTCAAATTGTCCAAATTGTTAATTCTCTAATTGTATTACTATTTTTACAACCATTTTATTAATATTAAACTTTTAAAATTAAAAAAACCCAAGTGATTGGCGTTTTTCACATCAGTAAAACAGTCTCACTACTGTGAGTTCAGCAGCTTTTCATTAGAAGGCACAAAATGGCCAACAATCTCTTGGTACAAGGTCTTTTAAGACTAAACTATCCAATTAAGAACTGACACCTGGATTATTTTCCCTTTTAACCCAATAACTGATCCCAAAGAGCTGCAATGGGGCTTTTCTGCCCAATTACAAAATGCCACCCAAACCCATGAAGAAGAAGGGAGAAGAAGCATGAAGAAGAAACCCAGGATGACACCCTGTGCCCTCCATCTTGCTTCCATCCACAACACACTAAAAATCCCAAAACCTAAATTTCTCACCAAGTGATACACCTGCACTGCTCTCTATAATCTATTTCACACTTTTGTGGATTCCAGTCCATCTTGAAGTCTGGGAAACTTTCTCCATGAATGAGGGTCAAAGTCAGTGCTCCCCTGGGTCAGGGGACACCAAAGCAGACACAGAAATATTCCCTGTGCCTTGGGTTTCCACATCTGTGGTAGGTTATTCAGTGAGGAACCTGTCTCCACGGCCATTCAATATTTCCAGTTACTTACCAAGGGCACCTGAGATTTTGGTGGGGGGAAACAGAGACAGTGATATGAGACTCTTCTGAGTCTGGCAACACTGAGTTGTTCTCAGTTACACTGAGAAAGTTACAAAAACAGTAAACTTATTCCTCATCAAGTGTATTTCAAATAACTCTGTCTGTTATTCCAGCATGTTTGCTGCCATTTTACTGTGCCATCACTGCCATCACTGAGGTCGCTGGGTAATTGTTACTGCAAAATATTTGGCTATTAGAAGGTCTTGCTGCACTATGTCATTTGGGCCTGAAGTGGACTTGTTTGGTCTGCAGAGACAATTTTTGTTTTCTAAAGCAAACCTTAAAATTCTGCATCTGTCTGAGCCTGGAATTCACCCAACCATACCAATTCTCCAGCCCAATATCTTGCACTAATTATTTAATATCTTCTTTTTGACAGAGGTAAAAATGGATTTTCTTTTTTACTTACACTGGGCTGGTGTATCTCCAGCTCATACCAAGCACATGGAATAGATGAGCTGAGTTTTCTAAGAATTATGGCCCCTTGCACCACATGATGATGCAAATGAACATGCAAGACTGTCTGCAAAGCCAAACACAACCTCCAGCCCTGAAGCAGATAGATCTGGCACCTCAACCTCAACATTTTACAAGCACTATCTCTGTATTAATCAGAAAGTCTTTATCTCCAGCATTGCTTCTGACTGTGCTACTGTGCAGTTTATTTCCCTGTGGTTAGCTGAAAAAATAAATAAAATAAAGCTACTACTTCTTCTCCTACTTACGCTGCTTTCTATTAACCCAGTCTTTCTAAACACATTTACAGATATGTCTATTTTCATAATGACAGTGAAAGCTCCTTAAATAGAAGAAGAAATTATCTTAACTTTATTTTTAGAGGACCTCCTAAGCATCTTCCTATAGTTTTTTGCCTTAGCAATGCCTGCATTTTTTAAAGGAAGGATTGATGTAATTCCCACATCTGTAACCTCGTGGAAGGAAAAAAATATCAGCAAGACACTACTTTTACAGCATAAGCATCCCACTGAGAAAAGAACTATGTATCCTATGTTAAGGGAAGGAATTAAATAATTAATTGCATCAGAAGGTAGGGAGCGAAATCCCTGTGGGTTGAAATGTCACAGAGAAATATCACAGCATGACAGGCACTCAAAAGAAACTCAAAGGAGATTGAAGTCTGCAAAGGTGGAAAACACGAGAGCAATGGGAGATTTCCTCCTCAGAACAAGTCATAACAGGGAGGGTAAAGGTTGAATGATCAGACCTGTAAACAACTACCAATTTAAGCCAGGAAAATCAGATCACTCCCAAGGAGAGGAGCAGCTCGTGGTTAAGCCTGGAAAGTGCAGTAGGCACGGTCCAAAACTGATCCATTGCTGTAATAACAGCCACAGTGTATTTGTACACACCCCCTTAGGAGCAGAGGAGCCAAGAAAATCCTTCTCATTAAATCCAGGGAGGCTGCAGGCAGATAAAGAAACCTCACCCTGCTGCAAAGGTCCCAGACAGACTGGAAATAGAGGGGAAATATGTGAGCTCATCCCCAGCACTGTACATCTTGAAGGTGGGTTAGCTGTGGCTGAAATCTGCTTTTCCTCTGCAAAGGTGGGGAGCACTGGCCAGCTTTTTGCCTCCTACAGACCCTCACAGATGTTGAAGTCTGATCTTCCTGCTATTTTTATTTTTTTCCATTCATATTTCAAACCTTTCCATGGTGGTGCTTTTCCTCTTGAATCCCACCCATGATTTCTGGTGTCACCAGTTCTACCTCTCTACCTGCCTTTCTAATCTCTGCCTTTATGTTTTCTTGCAGCTCTTTTCTCCCAGCTTCACCATTTTCTCATCATTTTGAGATGAGTTTGATGGAGAGGAGAGGAGAGGAGAGGAGAGGAGAGGAGAGGAGAGGAGAGGAGAGGAGAGGAGAGGAGAGGAGAGGAGAGGAGAGGAGAGGAGAGGAGAGGAGAGGAGAGGAGGATTATGGAGATGAGATTAATTACAGGGAGGTCCAAAAAGCTGTGAATAAACCAATTTTCCCACTGTGAGAAGAGCCACCAGCCTTGCTTGGAACCCCTCATTGTACCAACAGGCCACCTGGAAAAGGTGAACAGCCAAGGTGGTGAAATCTGCTACAAATCCCATTTTTTTCAGAGTAATCAGCCAAAAGTTGGAAGCAAGAAGTTGCAGAAGGATGGCGTGGCACTGGCTGGGTGATGAGATGGCAGATGGGACCCAGTGTTAATGAATGCAAAGCAATGCACACAAGACAAAATAGCACTAACAGAACACACACAGCAGCAGCTCTAAATCAGCTGCTTCCATTAAGAAAAGAGATGCTGCATTCACTGGGGATAATTTTCCTGAAATGCCTACTTAGTGAAGGAAGGAAGCAGGAAAGCAAACAGGCTGCTGGGAAGCATTAAAGTCTTAAAAAAGGAGAAAGTATCCTCATAAATCCAACGTGCACATGCACGTTTGAGTGGCCACCTGCACTCCTGGGTATCTCATCCTCTCCAAAAAGCAGCAGTGCAATAAAAAACCTAAAGAAATCAGATGTGTTGAGTGAAAAGAGGCAGCTGAAGGGGACCCTGGAAGCATCAAGCACCCAAAATGGTCCAGAAAAGGTAAATTGGGAGTTCTCATTTTTCTCCCTGATGGTGATCTTTAAGAATGTGTAAAATAAAGCAGTGCTGAGGGGGGAAAAAGCAGCTATTAAATGTCTCATTTATGTCTCATTTCCCTAAAGCATTGATAGCAGTTTTTGGTGGATGTTGATGATTTGTTTTATGTTACAGATCTCCTCTGAGGGTGAGGGCTGCTAATATGCTAAAATGGCATTAGAGGGCAGTACATGGCAACCTAACTGGAGTTTTTTGGGGTGAGCTGTGAGAAACCACCCTTTAGAACCTCTGAGGATCGGGACAACAGAGCAGCTCCCACTCACACATGTGGGAAATGGTGGGGATCAGCACATGGCACAAAAGCAGAACATGAGGGCTGATCAGAGCAGTGTCAACCTGCTCAAAAAGCAATTAAAATCTCATTAAATGGTGGTTTCCAGCCAATGGTGGAGATCCCAAGCAGAGAACCAACCCTGCTACACACACCACACTTTTTGTGGTGACCCTGCCAGAACCTCCAAACCTTTCTGGATTTGATTTTCCTTTTTTCCTTTTTCCCAGAAAATGCTTGCTGTTGTCCTCCCAGTGATCTTCAGCTTTGCCCACAGGGCAAAATGAAATATGAAGAGGAAAGTCCCAGGGGAAAACTTGTCCTGGCTTGGGACGATCGGCTTAGGTTTGCTACCTTGGAAAAAACCAAAACCCAAACTTCAGGGAGTAGCAACCTGAAGGAATTGGAAATGGTTATAAAGGCATTTGAAATATTCTTTCTTCTACTAAGGGAACAGCTGAAAATGTGCCTGTGAAAGCAGTGAAGGAAACAGTGCCTTTTGCCATATATAGAATAACCCAAACCCCCAGAAAATTGTGGGGGTTTTTCCCTCTATTTTTTACTTGCTTCACAGTTTCACCTAGTTTCATACTTTGGCTGAGTTCCATAACTAAAATGAGTAAGAAATGTCTCAGAACAGAAACATTTCATCACAGATGAAGTTTCCAACACACATACTTCAATATTTTTGATGACAACTGAAAAAAACTCCATTGCTTTTGACACTGCAAAGGGAGTGTTTTTGTTTGGCCAGCCATGGGAAAAAAAAATCCATGCTTTAAATGAGGAAATGACCATTTTGTCCTACCACCATGGTCTCAAACTTGTTTGAAGAAGTGAGAAAACGTCAAAAACACAGCAGTGAAAATATTTCACATGACTAGACTCAGTACAGATGGGATATCTGCCATCACTGAGGAAAAAAAGGGTTGTGCTGCTCTGCTAGAGGAAGGATTTGGATAAGAAATTATTCAGAACTCCCCCGTGTTAGCCACAGTGGGTTTCTGTGCCAAAAATGCAGGTTTCTTACATGCTGAAAATCCCACTGCCTGAGAAACTGGAGGGATTTCAGGAGGTTTGTCTTTTTGGAATTCTAGAAGATCCTGAGTTGAAATGGACCAACAAAGATCTGGATTAAGAACCTTTGCTACGAGTTGGACTCAGTCACCCCTGTGTGTCACTTCCAGCTGAAAATGTTCTATGATTCTGTGATTTTATGAAAATGAGGGGGATGGAGGAGTTAAATCTCTGTTGCATTGGTCACCAGTTTTAAAACTAATAACTGAGAAAGACACTAAGCCAAGGCAAACAGTGAAGGAGGGTTTGAAAGAGGAGAAGAAAGTCAGCTTTACAAACATCTGAATGAAAGCTCTATCCAAATTTACAGGTAATCTTTTTGGACTGAAATAAAATTCTGGATGTGAGATTAAATTCTAAGAACTGTGGGTTGTTATCGAGCGGAGTGACAATGCTCTGGAAATGCCTCTGCTCTGATGATTCACAGATAGGTGAGGTTACCCTTCCTCTTGCTCAAGATTCATATCAAGTTCTTATGAACCACTGTTTTCAGCCCAATACAGCTGAGTCCAAGAACCTGAAGTTCAAAGAGAATTCTCTGATGTCCTGTCATGGTGGCTGTCATGACATTCTTGGTATAAACAGAATTATTTGGTGTTAGAAGCACATTAATGTGCTCTGAGATGCTCATGGACAGTAACAGATTGCCCAGAGAGGTTGTGCAGGTTCCATCCTTGGAGGTTTGCAAGGCCAAAGTGAATAAATCCAGGTGGGATCTCATTACCAGCCTTGTCTCCAATCTGAACTGTTTGATGAATCTGGGATTATTTCTATGGCTTTGTTTCTTGCTGTACTTCTCCAGAGAGATGGAGAAGAAGATTTAGCAGCCAGACTTGCTCTGGATTTACTCTCCAAGTGCTCTTACCACTGGGAAAATGTCAAAAGGAGTTCTCCTCCATTAGGGATCCCCAGCTTTTAAACAGAAATTCAGCTTCTTTTCCATGCAGAATTTTGTGCTGGGACATGGTCTTGTCTTCTTGTGTGGATTTCTTCCCATGTGGGTCAAGTGCAGCATCCTGGGCCCTGAAGCGTGTCCAGTGGCATTGATATTCCAGGTGAATTTTTGAAGCCAAGACAGATGTTCAGAATCTGTTGAATCAAGAAATGCTGGTTTAGGGTTGTTGTAGAGGACTTACATGCCAACCCTTCCAAATGGATTTTTCCACAGAGGTGTGTGATGCCAACAGAGACAGGAACACTGGAGCATCCTCATCCCTGACCAGTCTGGTCTAAGGGATAGGACTCTGATTTAGGATTTGGAACTTCTTCAAACACCAAGCAGCATTTTCCTGCTGTTTAGAAGTTATACTTTCCATCTCACAAGAGGACCATATATATGGATATATATATATATAGGGATGTTGTCTTATACAATTAGAATATAATTAATCTCATCAATTTTTATCTTTCTAAAATTGAGATGCCTAATATGTTTTCAGGCTGTGGCCAGGTAGTCAATCATCTCTAGAACACAATCCTTGGATCAGCACTTTCCTAATTTACTGAGACACTTTCCATATTCCACTTTATATCCTAGGGCTTATTTTTGGTCACAGTTTTAATTTTATGAAAATACATAATTGTTTGCCATGCAGTTTTTGATAACTCTAAAATTCACAAGACGCTGCTCGAGTAAGAAACAAAGAGCTGTGTGTTTATTCTGAGTCTGAATCTCATTCAGCACAGAAAAACTTTCCTAAGTTATAAAACAACCTAATGACTGGAAGTTAAAACAAGATTAGGAACAAAGGCTGATTATTCTGCATTTTTCTGGGCAGGATTTCTTGCCTCTTCCTTCAGAAATATTATCCTGATTCCTGAAAAAGGCCTGATACTGAACTACCCTGATGGGTAATGCAGCCCAGCCTGTTAACTCTTCTATTTCTTAAAAAAATAAAAGCAGTGTAGCCAGAGATAAAGGACTCTAAAGCCCTTGATGATCTGATCCCATCATGGATCTGATCAGTGTATTCTGGAAGGCAAATGATGGAAATTGAACACTGAGCTTTCATCTTTTTCAACCTGACAATGTTCACCATGTGCCTTGTTTTAGCTCCTACACTCATTCCAATGCCTTAACCATAAACGAGCAATGGCCAGGTGTGAGCATTGTCCTCCCTTCTGTTCCTGAAAAACAAAGAAGACATAAAAAAAAAACACCCCAAACCTACTCTTCAGGTAAACAGCATTATCTCCACCATCAGACCAGACCACATGCACGTAAAAGGATGTGTTATCAAAAATATCTGTAATGGTGACCTTAAAAAAGTACAAGCAGTGCTAATGAATTTCTTGTTATTTTAGAAAGGGACTTTCTTCTCCGTTGGTGCAGAGAGTTTCCTGAAGCAAAAACAAAAGAAGCTTTTCTCTCTTTCTTTTTAAATGTAAGGTAGAAACATTTTGACTAAAGTTCTGCTCTGTTGTTTTCTAGTTATTCAGAATTATGAGGAGATGTTTTCAAAGATCCTTCAGCCTGGAAAAGAGAAGGGTCTGGGGAGAACTTAGACACCTTCCAGAACCTAAGCAGCCTCCAAGAGAGCTGGAAAGGGACTTTGTATGAGGGCATGGAGTGACAGGAGCAGGGGGGATGGCTTTAGCCTGACAGAGGACAGCATTAGATTGGGTATCAGGAAGAAATTCTTTACTGTGTGTATAGTGAGCTCTGACACAGATTGCCCAGAGAAGCTGTGGCTGCCCCATCCCTGGAAATGTTCAAGGCCAGGTTGGGCAGGGCTTGGAGCAACCTGGGATAGTGGAAGGTGTCCCTGCCCATGGCAGGGGGGTGGAACAAAGTGATCTCTAAGGTCTCTGCCAACCCAAATGATTCTGTGATTCTAAGACAGAGTCCTGTCTTAGCTCAAAGACTGCTCATGGCATCAAGCAGGAGAACATAGAGACATCTCTGCAGTTAACATGAAGGTTTTTATCAAGAATTTATTGTAATCAAGAGTTTGCCTGTGTTGGGCAAGGGGAAAGGCAAGGAAGTGACTTGCCCAATCCACATTTGGAGTTAGTGGAGGAGCCAAAATTAGAACGAGGTGCTCTTAGCTGTCTCCTCAGATGGTAAGAGTTATTGATTAGTGCAAGATGGTAGGAGCAATTAACAAAATTACAGAGGAACATACACCCAGTGGTAGCCAATGCCTCTACCCTTTTGACCACACTCATGGATGAATTAGGGTGGTTTACTGTTGTAGACCTGAAGGATGCCTTTTTCAGCATTCCTGTGCACAAAAACAGCCAAGATATAAACCAACATATAAAGTGTTAGCAAATTCTCCTCACAGTTTAGTTAGACAAAACAGTCATTTTCCAGCCTGAGAACCAAGGACACCTTTGCAGCTTCAGGCCCAAAAAGTGTAAACAACAGGGAATTAAGGAGAGCAATCTGGGAGGATGGGATTTGATAACCTGGAGCTGTAATTAGACAATTAACCCCAATATGGAAATGCACCAAAACTTATTAAATTGTGAAAACTTTTGTCCAGTTGTCCATCTTGGGTGTAGCCACTGCCAGGCTCTTGTACTGCTCAAGATGTATCATTTGAAGGCCTTTTTCATAAATACCTACTTTATTCTTTTAACTCTCTCTAGCCCCTGTTCCAGGCAGCCTCTCAAGGCATCATGGGCTCCTTCTGATGCTTGTTGCCTTTGGCAGCCAGTCCTTCTCATGAAGCTCTCCCTCTCTTAGCTCTTCTGGTTTCCCATGTATTGGGAATTCTCATTTGTTGGTTTTGATTTCTCATTTCAAAGCTCCACACTGGAGCTGGATGTTGCCAGAATGGAGCATTCCAAGGGCAGAGCCAGGCTGTGCCACCATGGGGAGCCCACAGCAATGCCTGTGACAATCAGTGAGTGCCAGCAGCTCTGCTCAGACAATGTCACTTTTTGGGGAGTGTGAGAAGCTAAGGCTTGGCTGTGCATGGACATTTGAGATACCACAGCAACCAGGATGCAAACCCAGTTGCATTAAAATGAGTGCAGTTACTGTCTTTGTGTAAATATTTAATTTTTTAATTTTCTTGATCCCACTAAAGAGAAATGATACAGATGTAATCATCCTGGTGAATACTGAACAGCCAAGCAGGTGGATACTATCATTGTATTATGAATTTTTTTTCCATTTTATCTTTCATCTATTCTTTTATAATCTAAGCTGCACATATCTGGCAGAGCATCTGGAGTGCTTTCCACTTCTAACTTTGAATGACCTGACAAAAACACTCCAAATTGAGGAAGCTCAGTGTCTGGCTTTTATTAGTCACATCACATATTCAGGTTTTCCACTTGCTCCCCGTGAAAACGGCTAATGAGGCGTTTTTTGAGTGCCACTTTTTGTATCATGCAGGTGACAGATAAAATGAAGATGGTCAAGAGGGCATCTGAGCGAGGGGCAGTCTGGCTGATAGGAAGTAAATCAGCCCTGGAAATTGTCCTCTCTTTGTTCCTTCAACACAAGTGACATCAGCCTCTGTGGGACATGGGGACATGTGAAACTCTACCCAAAATATTCTCACTTCCAAAGGCTTATTTAATAATTCCCTATATTAAAAGTAAGCTGCAGGTCAAACTCAAGATGAGGGAATGCTGATCTCTGGGAACTAGAAATAAAGAAAATTAGGAGTTGGAACCGTCCACCTGAGGACAGAGCCTAAAATTATAAGATTGTTTCATGCTTTCTTCAGAGGACTGCATAGGGTTATGGTTATTGCCATGCAGGGATCAAAATAGACAGGACTTCAGAAGGGCTGAACTGTGATGATCAGAGGTATCAATAGAGAAGAGGGTAAGTGTACATCCAGAAGAGATATAAAAGATCTCACATGTTGGTTTTTTATCTGATCTCCTGCCTGCAGTGTCACTGTACCCTTTCAAAGCACAAGATCATCCCACACATGATGGAATTCTGCTGGATGAAGGTGACCTCCAGCAAAATCTGCACATTTTGTGCAGTTGGTAAATACCATCAGATTCTAAGCCAATTGCACTCACTGTGTGAGCTCAGCATTTTGGGGTGAGGACCCCTTTTCAGCACTGAATGTCCTTAAGCTACAATGAGCTTTGTCCTGATCTCTGGGAGAAAGCTTGAGGCCATTTGGCCCACATGAATGATTCCTCTGCAACTTCCAAAGCCAACCACCAGGCAGTTCCCTCAGTTGGATGGATGCAGGTGATGAAATAAGGTCTGGCTGGAAAACGTGGACAGTTTCATTCCTTAGGGTCAGAGGAGAACTTCCTCAGGGTAAGGGTACTTGTGAACAGCCTGATAAATTGCTGCTGTTTTCTTGGAAGAACAGCTCCAGGGCATGAAATATGAACTGCTTTATGGAAATAACTCCTGTATTTCATTAGCATGCTTTACTGTCTAGCTTGCCTTCCTCTTTCCTTTTCCTCCCAACAGTAGAGAGGCATTGACCATCAGAGGCCCTGAACAGAACAGGTGTTTGGACTCATGTGGACATCATGGACCTTTCCATAGTACAGATTTGCCAGCTGCAGTCCATTGCTTTCACCTTTAATTGCATTACCCTTCAAGAGTGAAACTGTCTAGAATCCAGCCCCAAACCTGCTGTGCTCCAGCATTTATAACCTGTGCACAAGAATCAGAAAGATGGTGAGGGTCTGGATCCAGGACAATTGACAAATTTCTAGCTCATCTGATTGAAGAGATTAAACCTGGTGGTAGGAAAGTTGTTTTTGCACTGGGAGGCTGTTATGGACACCAAGGCAACGCAGGACAATGTTTGGTGCTAATTATAGCAGGCAGAGTTTGTTCGTGCTAGTTGAATGCCAGGTGGGAGGTTTGGTGGGTATCCTCAAACCAAATGTGACATCTGCAGCATTTGGGTGCTCACAGCTCCACTTCACAGTGGAGCTCATTTCACCCTAATGCAGGCATCAGAAATAGGTCATCTGAGCTGCTGCTTCTCCTCCTCTCCTCTCACTGTGACAGCAGACGGGTGACTAACTCAAAAGTCTGGGTGTACACCTGTCTGGTTGGCTGTCTGTCTCTGTCCAGACACACATAGGGTGGTTCTGGGGTGGCCCAGCTTCAAAGGACGAGTCTGGACTCTTCAGTTTTTCGGTCTTCAGATTGTTTATTATTTCTTGTCTGCAGAATTTTCTTTGTGCCCAGCAGAGGTCTGATCTGCAAGGCAGCCAAGGGCACTCTGACCACCCACGGGGCGGTTGTGTCTTTTTATACTAAAAACTACATACATGATATTTACCTTTATTTCCCAATACCTTTCACCCATGTTAGCAAGTGCACCTTCACCATGGACCAATCCCCAAGTGCCAACATCACCACAGAAAATGGATGACAAGAAGAAGAAAGAAGAAGGATGAGACACGCCCTGATCCCTCCATCTTGTCTCCATAACCCCCCCTGTACCAAAACCCAAAATCTATATCTCACCCTGTAAATACATCATTCCTGCACCATTCATTCCCCAAGTGACTCTCATGTCCTCAAACAGGTGGCACATCCCTAGAGGGATCAAAGTCAAGCCACCAGATGCTCCTGGCAACATTCCAGGATTTCGGAGCCCCCCAAGGGTTCTGTCAGTAACTCTGGACATCCAGAGTGATGTGCTGAGTTCCCACATACACCAACATCTCATTAACTGACAAAATGTGAAAACCACCTTGTGGATCCAAAATTCTTTTCTCATCTTGTCTCAGCAGTTGAGCTCCCTCAGGAGAAAGACACAAAGTGCCCTGGGATCCTCCACAGGCCTGTCAAGTTACTCAGAGCTTTGCACCTCAAACATCCATCATCTCTTGGTCAGGGACACCTTAGAGCAGCATTCCAGTATCTAAAGGAGGCTCACAAGAGGGCTGGAAAGGCACTTCTGACAAGGGCATGGAGTGATAGGACAAGGGGAAATGGCCTTAAGCCAAAAGACAGTAGGGTTGGATTAGATATTAGGAAGAATTTCTTTACTGTGAGGGTGGTGAGGCACTGGAACAGGTTTCCCAGAGAGACTGTTGACTCTCCATCCCTGGAAGTGTTCAAGGCCCAGCTGGACAGGGCTTGGAACAACCTGGGGTAGTGGAAGGTTGCACTACCCACAACAGGGAGGTAGAAACTGGATGATCTTTAAGGCCCTTCCAACCCAAACCATTCTGTGACCCTATAATTGTATGATTTGATAATCCAAAGATCCCATCCCAACCCCACCCTTTTCCACTGCACAAACAGCTCTCAGTCAATGAAAATGGTTTTAGGTTAACTGCACCAAAACAGGCCATGGAGATCTGACTCAGTGGAAAGGGTACCCACCAGTGAGCTATTTATTTAATATCTCACCCATAATTTTCTGTCTTCAAGTGTCTGGCTCTGCTGAACATCAGTGCTCCCTCATTAATTCATAATTGTTCCATTTTAGTTTGCCTCATCTCCAACTGCTTGAATACTGGTGTCATTGGAGTATTTGAGAACCACTGAATGTGCATCAGAAAAATGCCCTACAAAAAATCCTACAGCAATCACAGGAAATCATGGTTTCAAAATTCTGTCCCAAATCATCAGGTCTGACTTCTGTAACAAATCTCAGCCTGAGTTACTCTGGCAAAAATTGGAAGGATTGTACTTAATTCTGTAAGAAGAGGGTTTGGGATTCATCACAAAGATGTTGGACAAAGTCCTGAGCCTCATTAGAAGCAAGGAAACAAGGCATGTACCTTATTCTGCACTGAATGAAAGGGACAGATTTAATAGTTTCTATTCAAGATGGAAAAACTCCTATTATTTTCTGTTTCTTCAGCCTGGCTGAAGCAAAATGCATTCTGAGCTTTCTACACAGCTTTTCATTTTCTCACTCTGAACTTGTTTCCTGAGTACCACACAAATTTTTACACTTGAACACCAACTTTTCTTGGTTAGTGGTTAAATATGGAATTTTTCCGAGTTACTCAAGCTGAAGAACTTCTCTAAATAGTTCCCACTACTATTTGCATTTAGAACTTCTAATTTTTTGCATTTGTATAAGTAATCCTTAAAATCCATCCAGTTCAGAAGGTTTTTTTCACTCCCAGGGTAAGGCACTACATTAGGGTCTAGGACCTGAAATGAAACTGTTTGCTTTTCATTTCTGTGGCAGAGAATTTAGCCCCAGTTCTTGGAACATCTACATCAGCTTCCTACAAAGTGGTAAATTCAGAGCTGACTCAACAAAATTCATGAAGACAAGATTATCTGTGCTTTTACTGAGCTAAAGGAAGGCACTGAGCTCTGCCTTTCTAAACAGAAGCACCTACCCTGCCCATGAAGGTAAAGAAAATGCAGAAAGGTGCCTTCTGACATGCAGCAGAAAGATTTCTAATGGTGATCTTCAACCATGGGAAGTTCACTTGGCAATTTAAGGGCCAAAGGTGAGATGGCAATAGTGGGATGTGCCAAACTGAGCATTGAAACTTGCTCACATTTGTCTCTCTTGATTTTAGATGCCTCTAATGGAGGGGATGTGCCCTATTTAAATAGTCCCAGTAGACTCCAGTGCTGGAAGGAGATTTGAGGGCTCATCTAGTCCATGCCTAGATGAGCTCCATCACCACTGCCAAGGCTCTTACATTGTCCCCTTCTCCATCATCATTCCTCAGACAGCTTCAAGTTGTTTGGCTCTTTCTTTTGGAAAATGTCTTCTAGACCTTTTTTCATTCCCATTGTTGCTCCATGCTTTTCTCAGTGTGCAGTGCCCACAAGTAGGGGCAGCACCCTGTCCATGGCTTCACTGTCACAGCACAAAACAAGGGATTTCTTTGCATGTGCTGTACAGTCCAGGGTTAGATTTAAGTTTTTCATGTGTGACATTGCCAGCTGGCCTTCATCATCCAGGGAACTGCTGGAAATAGTGAATAACCAAAGACTCACCTGAGCACCACTTCTGAGTGTATCCTTCTCTTCTGGTAGTTAATCAGTGCCTCTCAATATGGCCTTCCATTTGACACAGTTTTGAACCATTTTAAGGGCACTTTTCTTTTTGGAGTTTTTCCAATAAATCTCATACTCACCTCATAATTCATCTAGGTTATATTTCCATAACTTTATAGATAATATAAAAAAATATTACTGAAATAAAGCGAAGAAATGGCATCTTGGGTAAGAAGCTCACTTCAGGGTGCACTTGTGCATTTTACAGGATTAAATAGACTTGATTCACTATAACTTCCTGGTAAGAAAAAGGAGAGAAGGAGAAAATATGGTCATGCAATATTACACTTCATTTACCAGTTCCTCAATTTTTGTTTTTGCTCAGGCCAAGGGAATGATGACTGCAAATAAGAATAGGAAGGAAGTTATCTGTACTATTCAGCTGTATTTGCATGGGGAAGTATTAAGGAACCCAGTCGAGGCATTGGTGTGTTAAGAACATTGTGGCAGTACTCACTACATGGAAACTAAATCTATCCAAGAATTTTTAATGTTCCTCACATATTTATCTCAGCATCAAAGAAAGGAACAGTTCATATGAGCCATGATGACCCATATCCAGGATGTTTGGCAGAAAAGACTGTTCTCAGTCACTAAACAATCAATTTAAATTCCATTTTCAAACCCAGTGTGGATATTCAGGATGGATTTGTCTCATCCAGCGGGGGCTACCTAAAAGAACTGTTGTGCTGGTTTAACAGTTGTGTGCAGATGGAAGGGAGAGAGGGAGAGAAGATAAGAGTGACTCATCTGGTGGATGTAGATGTTCAGAAGAGGAGGTGAATCACTCTCTAGATGCCTTTATTGACTCTCCACTGACTAAAGGAGGAACTTTAACAGCTGTGCTGACCATACAGCTCTCTCTTGAGTTGAACCCTCTATGGACATGGTAAAGATGCTCCACTTAAGGTGTGAGATCTGTGTGCCTCGTGTCAGCTCCATTTCACTTCTATGGGAGATAAAAAGCGATTAAAACCTGTTTGACCTTTATAGACAGTTAGGTTGGATGAAAATGTTCTGATGGTAATTTTGAGGGGGTGGTATAGCTCGGGCTTCCCCAAACCTCTGCCCTGCAGCAGGGCTGGATGCTGCTGTGGAGGTTGGGAAGGGCCCTTGTGGGTGCACAACGTGAGTTCACAACCAGCATTACTGTAATTTTAAGGATGCATAAGCAATATGCTGATTAACAGAGTTTAGGTAGCTGCTAGAGCCACCCCCACACCCTCCCTGGGAAGGTCCATGTGAAACATTATTCCCTTGAATACAGGACTTGTGTAAGAGTGATTAACAACAGAAAAGTTGAGTAAAACACAAAGCTTGCTTATTTCTGTGAGTTACATAGATGTTTTCAACTACTTTGAACTGGGAAGGGCTGCAGTAAGATCACAGTGTTGCCTTTTCTTCAAGCTGGCTGAGAGACCAGTTTAAGGAAAGGACACTCCTCCAGACCAAATGAGTTTGTGCAGAAGTTTTAAGAGCACTTACAGGATTTCAAAAAGCCCTTGTTAAACCTAGACATAAGAAGGCTGTAGCTGTGTTTGTGGTTTACTCCATGGCAACTCCATTTCTATACTTGTGGTCTTGTGATATTGAATAAAAATAATCTTTATGATCTTGTCTGTGGTGGCCTGAGCTACATGACTGCCTCTTTTCCTCCCAGCTCTCTGCTGAAACAGAGGGACTTACCTGAGCAGCAAAACTCTGCTAATCAAAGGAGGAAAATCAAGGAGCAACAGATATCCTTAATTCTCAAGATGCCTTTTTTCTTTTTTCTTTTTCTCCACCACTTCCCAGATACCCACTGAGTTTTCACAGCACCTTCTGTCCTTTATTGTCACTCCTAATTCTGTTGCTAACATCTCATGTTGATCATCTAAATTATAATGCTAGTTATATTTTTTTCCTCATAAATCCCAATTTTTATCTGTGCCTGGGTGCCTTCCCCCCTTGCTGGGTCTCTCTGCTCTCACTCTCCCCTTCTCTACCTTGCTCTACTTTGGGTCTGTTGCTTGCAGAATCTGCTCTGGTTTGTGTTTTTTTGTTTTGTTTTGTTTTTTGTTTGTTTGTTGGTTTGGTTTGGTTTTTTGTTTTCTTTTTCTTTTTTTTTTTTTCATAGAATCATTCAGCAAACTGACCTATTTCCAAAGCTGATCTGGCTAATTCCTCTCACAAACCATAACCGTTTTTTCTCTGACCTTTAAGAGGTGTAAATGCTGACTTACAGGCCTTTCTCATGCAATCTGTGTTTGTAGCAATGAGCCACCTGAAGTCACCATTCATTCCAGTACAACTGACTGTGCTTTCCATTTATTCCTGGATAAAACCTCACCTTTTCTGATAAAACCTTAGTGGCTGTTACTCACCTGTGCTGAGGTTTGCTACCTGAAAACAAATGGCTGCATGAAAGGTTGAGCTGGATGGAGAACTGCAGAAAACATCCCTCATCTCTGTGTCCATCATTGAAATAGCTGTGGAATTAAATAGTTAGACCAAGCAATAAATTGAAGCAGATGTTGGCAAGTGAATCCCTTCACCTCAAAAGAACAGACCCTGTATTTTGTAAGGAAAGGATAAAAAGTTTGAGATTTTTTTCCGGGCAATATAATAAATAAGTTTTACCAGCCCAGGGTTCAGGCAGTTACATATCTCCAGGCATCTTGGAAAAAGGTGAAGGATTGGGTTCTAAGACTTTCAGACAGATTTTTCAGGAGTGAAACTCTCTAAGTCCTTCAGAGGGCTTTGGCTTGAGCTTTTCCTGTTGCACTGTTAAATACAGAAGATGATTTGATACTGAAGCAAAGGCAAATAATGAAGCAAATACTGGGGAGCATGAAGCAGCCCCAGGGTGAGCAGAGCGTTGTACCCACAGCAGTTGCTTCAGAAATCTTACTTGTTCTCCATGTCCTGTTGCATTTGGATTTGAGAAGTAATCTCCTGGCAAAGCCTCACAGCTGGCAAACCCTGCAGGAGGATTTGTCACCTGCATCACAAAGCTGCACAAAATCTCTCATGGAAAGAGCAAAGGGAGATTTATCAGGAGAAAGGTGGCAGAGTGATGGACACTGCCACAGCAGCAGTTAAAAATGTATCATATCTATTTCTTAGCTTGCCTATTCAGAAGATTTAATTCAGTGAGGATTTATAAAGGAGAAATAAATGACCAGCAGGTAATAATCATGATAGAATACCACAGATAGTTTAAATCTGGTTTTTTTCTATAGTCTATCCCAATTAATTCTCTAGTTACTAAGAGAAAATAATTTCTGTGTAAATGGCTGAAGAAAAACTGCATAAAGCATGATACTTCCTTGGTAATATCCAGTTTTCCTCTGGCATTTGCAAAAATTTCACTGAAGCATGTCACACCCAGACAATTTAGGGAAGGGAAACCTTTTCCAAACTTGGCAGCCTCACCCTTATATTTTTTGGTTGTTTTTTTTTAATCAAGCTGTCCATCCTTCAGAAACTCAGCTGTGGTTCAGAGAAACTGCACACATGCTTCCATCAAAACCAAATGCAGAATGGCTTTATCATCACTAACAGAAGACCTCTGAAAAACCAAAAGGGTGAGCCATGGAACCTTTTCTTTGCAGGTAGAGCCTGAGATCCATTGTCACACACCAGACATGTATGCCACAGCCCTGATCCATCTCTAACACCTGTCCAGCCACAGATTTGGGGCTGAGGGCCTGAACAAACCTATAAAAATCTTCCTGCTCCTACTGACCTCAGCTGTAGTGAAATGTGAAAGAGCTGTGGAGCCAGGAGCTCTGATGTGTCAAACCGTCGCAGGCATCTTTCATGAAAAATCCTTTCTTAGGATTTTCCCTTGTGAGAAGCTGCAGTTTCAGCAACCAAAAGTAACCAATGGTTATCTGCTGCTGTGGAATGCAACAGGTAGTCCTGTGATTGGTCTCCTGTGGATGTTTGGATTTCCTGACCACTCATGGCAGAGCTGGCTCTTGCTCTCTGTCTGAGACACAGATCTTTGTTATTCATTCTTGTCTATTCTTAGCTTACCTAGCTTCTGAAGAAACCTTTTCCTTTCTATTGCTTTTTAGTATAGTCTTAATGTAACATATATCATAAAATAATACATCAAACCTTCTGATCATAAAGTCAACATTCTTGTCTCTTCTTCATCCTGAAAACCCTTGTGACCATAGTCACATCAAACCACTTCCTACAGACGATGGCACGCTCTGCCACGCCGAGCACTGACTTTGGTTTCCTGGAGTACAGACTAATACTTGAACAGAAAGCAGCCTTTGTTCTTTCCTGTGGAGCCAGCAAAACGATGATTTGCTGACCAAAGCCCTCTCTGCACACGTGGGTGATGCTCCCAGCCAGCCTCAGCAGGCAGTAATCAGCTCCTTGGCTTGGCTGGCAACAGCTCATCCCTTCTGAGAAACTTCACCATCCTCAGAGGTGTGGAGAAAAGATGGGGACAAGTCCCAAGGAGCACAAGTGGCTTTTGATGTGGCTCTTGTTTGGATTCATGAAGGGGAACAGGACAGGTAAAAGACTTTTTTTGCCTTTCGGGGAGGGAAAAAATGATTTTGGTTTTTTGGTGGCTGTTAGAACCACCAAAACTTAGTCAGAACATCCTGACTCCTTTCAGCAAAGGAAAGATGTTAAGGAGCTTAAGGAATTTATTATTCTAAAGAAATGAGAGAAATGGGTTCTGTGCCCACAAAATGTCAACTGCAGAAAATCCAGAGCTTTAGAGGATATTTTTTTGTTTGACTAATATATGTATCCTCCAACCCATCACTGGAACAGTGGGCAGATCAAAGCAGCCTGAGGCAGCCCTTTGAATTTCCTTTTTCCATTTTGCTTGTAACTTTAGGAAACAAAAATAGACACTGAAATGCCAGCACCCCTGTAGGTAAAATTTATGTCAATGCTATTATTTAAAAGATACCATCCAAATTTGCTATGGATACTATAGAAATGAAATATTTTTTCAGCCATGCCTTTCAATCAGCAGTGCCTATAAACTGTGAATGGAGACAGCTAATCCAATTCAGCATAATTTTACACATTTATAAATGGTGACACTGCTTAGATTTGGCTTATTTATTGTGACAAGTGGGTGCATTGAGAAATGGTCTGGTGATGCATTAGTGTATTTAAATTTAAACTGCTTTGTTCAAAGGCAGGGGGAAAAAAAAATCCCTTCCATTCTCAGCGCTCCATAAATGTGATATTTCTTTCTGTGTCTGATGAAGATGTCCAGGCTGAGAGGTATGAACAGACACAGCCTAAGGCAGGCTCTCAGATATGCTGGTGCTGTAACTGCTGATGGATCATCCTTAGCAGGGCTGGGAATTTTCCTCAGGGCTGGCCATCTCAAGGGAAGAGTGTGTTGCTAATGACTGAACTGATTAATGCAGGAAGGACCTTCAGGAAGGTTTGAAGCCCCAGGTGATTTTATTCTCACTATTTTGCCAGTGAATGCTGCACCTTCTCCTTTCACTGCCAGGTGAGGAACCAGAGGCCAGGAGGGGAAGTGTTTGGTGCTGCGTGCAGGAGCAGCACCACGAGCTGCTCAGCCAGAGATGTGTCAGTGGGATCACTTCTGGGATGAGTCAAGTTCCCCAGATCACACTTTCTGAATTACTCTGCCTGGAACATGTAATGAAATTTCTTTCTGGCAGTTCTCGTTTATCAGAAACCGTTCTGGTTTTCTGGAAAAAAATCAAGGGGTTTCAGAGCAGTTGCATTTTGTGCTATTTCATGTAATTTTATTCACCACTGAATGAATTAATGCACAGGATTGCATTCCCCACTGTATTTCTAAGCTTTTATTTCCTCAGCTTCCTATACTTATTTTCAATGTCTTTCCCAATGTTTAAACATAATATTTATATATATATTTGCAATTTCTCCCTGCAAATAATATGCTAAGGTAGAAACACCACCCTTTCACCAATTTAGGGGTTTTTAATCATGGAGACACTAAGGCATTGTGGCTGTAAGACCTGTTGATTTAATTCCTTAAGGGGATCAACAAAGAGACCTGGGAATAGACATAAGCAAAGGGAAAGGGGCTGGGTCAAACTGGTCAAAAATCAACCAGGCCAGCACATACAGTACTTTATTATTTTGCCTCAGTATTTTCAGCTTGTCCCAGCACTGCAAATTCAGTTTTGTAAATACATCCAGCCCTAGATGGTGTTTGTAAAAATGCACTATCAGGAATAAATATAATTAGAGGGAAAAGGAAATAAAAAACACTTTGTTTTACAGAACAGTTTCACTGACAGTTCCCAAAGAGTTTTATGAGGGAAAAGTCCTGGGGGACTGGGGAAGCTCAGGCATGGGATGATCATTCATTTAATAAAAATTAAACTACACCTTAGTGCCAAAAAGAAGAGAAATGCTGGTTTTCCTGTGAAGAGCATCACATTTATCTCCTTTATCCTGCACAGCAGCAGTGCCTGGAAGCTGCAGGCATGGGTGAAGCCTGAAGTGAGGGTCACACACAGGGTAAAAGCTGGTCTGTGCTCCTACAACCATTCCATCTTGCTGTTCATCATACAGGGATACACTGAACAGATTTGCAACCTAAACTTGGAAAGGATTAAAACTCACAAAAGAAAGAAATTCATTCATGTGAATTTCATTCACACAAGATGGGTACCAGATCTCAGTCATGTAAATGAGAGGAATTTCTTTCCCATTATACTTGCATATTAGTGCTGGCTCCCATGGATTTGAAAAGCAATGCAGAATACATTAAAGTTGTCAGACACAGACAAGTGATTATTGTAAGGTCAACTAGAGAGCAAATACCTTCATAAACCTTTCAGCTACTGTGGCCTTCAGCAACAAAGGGCTCAATATGCAGCTACAAGTAAAAAAAAGTAAAAAAAAAGTTTTAAAAGTGTGATCCTACTGAGGAAAAGCAGATATTACAGACAGAGATCCTGCAGTACCTGCTTCTTCAGCTGGGGGAATCGTTTTCCCACCTCATCAGAGGTGAGATCTAATGTCCTTTTTCCTTTTATTGCGGAAGAAAATCCAGATTTTAGATACTTCTAGAGAGCCACTGCTCCTGACTTTGCTCACTGTTGCCTTCAGATTGTTGTCATTTTAGTCTCCCTATCTCCTCAACATTCAGCTTTGTCTGCCCTGTTCTCCCTGTTGTATTAATGCTATTTCAAAGCCCAGCTTCTGGGTATTTTCTACCCACGGATTCCATTCCCTGACCTTGGTCCTGAATTTTGGAACAACGTGGCTCACTGAGTATTTGCTCCATCTCCTCCAATGCTTCTCCCAAAACTCACATTTCCAAAGCTCTTCCATGATTTTCCTCACTTGATTCCCTGTTCCTCAGCCCTGCCAGGGGAGCAGCACTCTGTCACCTGCTCCTTTTTCTTGGTGTTCTTATTTTGTAAAGTGTGAGCCTTCACATAAAGAATATATAACCCTCTCTATGTGGAAAAACACTTCATGCATGACATCAGAAAAATCATGTTCGTGTGCAGAAAACTTTCACTTTTGAGATATCTAGGGCAAAGTTCCATGACCATGCTAAGTCCCTAAGTCAGGTGAGATGAGTCCTTAGCACATATTTGAAATCAAAATTTCCCCACTAGACCTCTTTTTTTTTCACTTTTCCAAGACTGGGACACACACTTGTCAGATCATTCAATTATTTTCAGAGAGGATATTCTCTACTGCCCTTTCAGCCCTACAAAAAGCAAGACTGAGAAAATTCCAGACAAAGGAAAGAATCTGTATCTCTGCTGTTGTTTAAAAAGACAATTTTTGTTTCTTTTTAGATGAAAATATCAAAGACATGTGGGTTACTGAGATTATCTATTTAAGCAGAAGTGTCACACACCAAAACAAGGCTTTCATGTATGAGATTCTCAAAACTTGGCTCTGTGTTCTGCTACAAAACCATGTGCCGTGGTTACATTCAGAGTCTGAGCTCTGTGGCTTTACCACAGAACCAAGGATGTTATAAACACCCAGAAACAAAAACAAAAGTTCCCCATTCTTTACTTGGTGCATTTTCTATGCAGCACCCTGTGCCCAGGCTAGTTTTCCTTCCTCTTCCTTCTTTGCTAATGTTCCCTCTTCCACATTTTGAGTTCAAGTCCCCAGCCCAGCCTCTCTGCTAGGGCAGGTGTGAGATCTATCAATACATCAGGTAAACCCTCTGATTATCAATATGAGCATGGAAGAAGGTTCTTCCACCACTGCAGCTGATAAAAAGAAAGAAGCACCTTAAAGCTTTGCTTTGGAGAAGGTAAATTAGGTGTCTCTGGAGAGGTTTGCCCAGCTCCACTTCTCACAGAAGGAGCTAAGAAGGCACATTCCTGAGGAGAAATTATGCTTAGCATGACAAAGCTGAGTCCACTGTGCAACCTGCTCTAGCCTTGCTGTATATGGGATTTTTTTTGCTTTAGATTCCACTGTCTAGGTCAATGCAAACAGATGGTCAGCAAGATTAAGCCAAGAGGTAAGAGAAGTGCATTTCTCCCAAACCCAGTTTTCTGTGGTCCCAGTTCATATTCTACTTTATTTTACATTGTTTTTTGAACAGAGATATCTGGCACAGCAAACTCAGCAGGGACTGAACTGCCAGATCCTTAGAACAGGAGATTCTTGTTCTCCACTGCTGGGAATATTCAAACCCACCCCATCCCTCTAAGCCTGGTCTCTCCTCCATTGCTCTTTGTATTAAAACTTGTGCCTGGTCATTTTATCTGCATTGTATTTCTGTCACATACTGCAGACTCACTATTACTCAAATTATTTTTAAGATAATCTCTCTATAATCTAATGAACAGTTAATTATAATCTCACAGGCAAGTTACTATAAAATTGGGGTCTGTACCCCAACCCCACATCTGGGATCTATTCCCATCTTACAAATTCACTTAAGCAATAAATGACATTAATGAGGGAAAGAATCCTGGAGAGCTGAGGCTTGCTTGTTAAAGGATCCTTTGGGAATAAGTTTTGAAGTAAGAAAAAGTTCATTACCATTTCAGTCCTGTTGTTGGTATCAATTTCTTCGCTTTGCCTGTATCGGTTTCATCTTCATGAGACTGCACCATTTAGAGAGCCCAGTTTCTCACAGCACATAAATCCCCAGGGCTGATTTAGCTTTTCAGGCACAGCTGGGGAAGTATCTTCATTTTCACCTGGTTTGATTTGTTGTTGTCTCTGGGGAGAGGTGCTCTTCATCTCTGAACTGGGCAGGTGTGTGCAGTGCCTGGTTTCTTCCACTGCTTCTGCCCAAAACTTCAGTTTCCTACCAATCCCATCCTACTGCCTTTGTAGTAAGGGGAAAATTGACCTATTTTTGCACCTTGCTGCTTTAACTTGAGATCAGAATAGTGTCACTGCTGGTGACACACAGCCACGTGACAGAGGAAGTTCTGAGTTTAGGTTAGTGTGGCGTGACTCACTCTCTGTGTTTTACCTAGCACTAAAAATACCTGTTACGAATTTTCCGCACTCACGTCTTGTGGACTAAAGGTGTTGCTTTAGAGCCTCATCTATCACTGCTCTGCCAGCTCAGACATGGAAGAGAAACAGGAGAGAGGGTTTCATGAAGCCTGGTACTGCCAGCTCACCCACCAAGAGTACTTTTGTGGTTGGGTGGGTAACATAGGTGACTGGGAAATGTGAGGGAAGAAATCTGAAAGAGCTGATGCTGATTTAGATACTGGGTTTCTCTCCCTCCAGCATCTCCTGTCTGATATCTGACAGCTCATGTGGAAATCCCAGATGCCCTGAGGCATCTCAAATGGCATCAGACACCCCAGCTCACACCTGTCTGTTGGCTCAGATGACAAGGCTTGCAGGTCTCAAAAAACTTTTCAAACTTAATTTAGGGAGCGCTTCAGCAGATAACTACCTATTGTCTCAGTACACAATTCCAAGGGTTTGTCTCCATCCACTCCATCATAATAATTGAAACCACCTCCAGAACTTCCACAAATGGTGTAGGCACCAAAAATCCGTGAATATGGGGAGGAACAGAAATTCCCATCTGCCTTAGGAGAGCTAAGTGTTCTCATAATTCTGCAACTGACAGAAAGGCTAAATCCCAGTGAACACAATCACACCAACCTCTCTGTTTGGCCCATTTACTACCTCCAAGTGCAGAGAAATGGAGTCCCAGGACACTTTTGGGGTGTGGGAAGTGAGAATAATTGGTAGGGGCTGATGAATTTTGTGAATGAATGAATGAGAGAACAGTGGACATCAGACAGCAAGAGAAGGAAAAAGTGGCACACAACACCTTGTCATGGGGATGAAAAATTGGAATATGTGCAGAGGGAAAATGAGGAGGCAAACAAAACATCAAGACATCTCAAGGTAATGTGAGAGCAGCATTTCAAACCAGTAATAGCAGGATTGCAACCCTGGAGAAGATGAGAAGGGATGCAGAATCCAGAGAAAGCTGAGCTGTGGAAAACACCACAGGCTGTGAGGCAGGTTATGCCCAGATGAGCTGGCCTTTGAAAAGATTGACATTTTCATATCATGCCAACTCAAACAAGTTGATTGACTAATTACCAGCAAGGTGCAAAACAACAAAAAAAACCCCCAAAACCAAAACTAATCTTTCCTAAAAATGTAAAAAAGTCAGAAATCTGGTAAGAAAAAATGCCCTTGTCCCTGGGTTCTGCCATGCCCTTCTCCCTGGATTCTTCCAATCCCTTGGCTATTTTACCACTCACACAGCAAGGATGTTGATTTTTTTAGGGGCAAACCATGTATTTTCCTTGGGCACAAAGATGGAATGAAGTTTTAGGCATAATTCATTCCAGAGGTCATTATGGCCCTGACCTCACCAGGTCTGCATCCTCTCTGCAGTCTTCCTAAACTATTCCAGGAGGTGCCATGACATGAAACCAAAGAAAGACATGGAGATGCTGGAACAGGTCCAGAGAAGGGTAGTGGAGCTGGGGAAGGGTCTGGAGCACAGGTCAGATGAGGAGAAGCTGAGGGATCTGGGGGAGCTCAGCCTGGAGAAAAGGAGGCTCAGGGAGGATCTTTTCACTCCCTAAAACTGCCTGGCAGGAGGGTGCATGGATTACATGCCAAGTGCCTACTTTTTCTAGAAAGAGGAGTAAAAACCACATAAAGAGAAGCACTTCTGAAGATATATAAGATATTTGGAGACAATTAAGAGCAATCGTGGCAAAGGATATTTTGCAACATCTGTATTCATTCACAGCTCCTCCCAGTGTGAGGACTGGTGCAACAATAAACCCAAAAATTCACAACTTTGATCAAGCACATTGGTGAGAAGTATGGGAGGAGAAGCCAGTGTTTTAAAAGGTTATGATGGTTGCAAAGGAGACGGTTCTTGAAAATGGGAGCAAAGTATTTTATGTGACAATGAAGCAGTTAAAAGTCAAAGGGAGGCAGGCACAAGGTCACAACAAGACCTGGGAAATTCCCCTTCCAAAATTCTTTCTGAATCAGAGAAAGGAATATGGTTGTAAAGGTCAAAGAAGATACTGCAGTTATTTAGGTGTAAAAAGACAAGAACTTGAGTAATGTGGATGAAATGAAAAGGCTGGATCCAAGAAAGGCTGTGTGTGATCCAGCTGCAATGTGGATGTTCGCCTTCTCTCAAGTGCACCATTTCTGCACAATCCCTGTCTGATGTGTGCAAGTTCAGAAGAACCCAACATCTGATCATCAATTAAAAGAATGTTTGCCCTTTATGATGAGTTGGTTAAATGTTGTGGGTTTTCTTAAGAAGAGACTAATGAGTTGTAGGTTGGAGTGCCTTATGCTGAGATTCAGATCTGCAATCTGCTTCAAAGAGGCTTTTGAAGTCTTGAGGGAAACAAGCTTTTAGCTTTCAGGGAAAGTGAGAGTATATGATCTCAACTTGCTGCTGATCTGATAACTCTTTAATTTTAATCACCCTGACAGTCTGTGGTAAAACATGTGGTTAACTATTTCGGGTGCAGTCGTTTCTCTCAAAGCCACAGTCTGATGTCGTTTACAAGGCGAATCCTTCGATAACACAAAGGTACAAGGGGATTAAAACAACCCTTATGCAGATTAGCTGTTAAACTGCTCACATACCTTTCGTTGTTGCCTTCTTCAAACTTTGTGACTTACTAAACAGCAAGACAAAATAAAGTGAAAAGGGCAGAAAATATCGAAGAGAGGAAATGAAAGAAAAGGGCACTGCAGGGCTGGGACTGGGAGTCACAGGTTGAGTTGCTGTTGGTCTTTCAAGGAGAAAGCACTTTGGGAGTCAAGGGCAGACACCAAATGATGAACAGCTATCGGGGACTCGAGGGCCTTTGACAGTCATTCCTGCCAAAGGCTGCATTAATTATGGCTGCAGAAAATGTGAGAATATGATGACCAAGAAATTTCAGTCCTGATAGCTGTTGCTGTTGTGCATAAGCATAAAGGACCACGGATCATGCACCCAAAGATCCAGAGTGCCAGGCCTGGTGCAACTAGACTATTTGATTTTTTAATTTCTCAGCCTTTAGACCTTAAATAATCATTAAGTAGTGCCTTTATTGACCTCTGGGTCCCCAGCTCAGCTTGAGCAGGCTTTTCAAGTGCACTGAAATGATCTAACTTAATTCGTTCCAACTGATTGAGAAGTATATTTCGATATGATTTGCTGATGACACAACATTTCACATCCTTGTTTTGGGACAAGTTATATTTAGGTTTGCAAACTTATTTCACAGTAATCTGTTCTTTGGTGTCCTCAGACAGAACTGAAAGTCTATGTCCATTCCCAATGTTTGCTTATAGACAATTGCAACTTTTAATTGCTTACTTTTGTCTATTGTGTCTCACTCCATAGACTGAGAGCTGCATACTCTGGTGGTGGTAGCTGCTTTCCAAAACAATTCTTAACAGCTTCATTAAGAAAATGTTGACAATAATGATTCTTCATTAAGAAAATGTTTCATGTTGTCCATCTAGGGGACATGTCTGGTATTGAGAATAGGGCAGCTCTTGATTCATAAAGTAAAATGCCAGGCTGTCCTGATTCTCAGGCTTTCTACTTGCAGGTGTATGCCTGTCCTAGGGTGACGTTATGATGCTTGTATCCCCATTCATGTGTTCTGTTAATGTTGGATATTATGTTCTGTACCTTTCAGACCGGCTCTGAAGAGGGAAAGTTTTGTTCTGGTTTTCTTATCAGCCTGGCGGGACACAGAGACTGCAGCTTTTGCTTTTTCTGCTTTTGCTTTTCACTTTGCTCTCTCTCGCTCTTGCTTGCTTTGCTTCTGCTTGCTTTTGCTCTTTAGCTAGTTTAGCTAAACTGTCCAATTTCTTCCTGGACTGTTTCTCCTTTCCTTTTTCTGACCATTTCGAACCTGCTCCAGACTGGGACCTGGGAAACACCAAGAGTCTGCACCTTGTGGCTGCAGCAGCTGCCCCAGCGCCGGAGGGACTGAGAACAGAGTGACCACCCCCCCAAGAGAGACTTTCTGAATTTGTCATCTTTTTCAGAGCGGTGTCATCTGGTATTGTTCATTTTGTGTGCTGGGGGTGCTGTGCTTGTTAAATAAACAGGTTCTTTCCACTTCTCTCCGAGGAATCCTTCCCAAAGCAGTAGGAGGGAGGGGCCGTGTGGGTTTGCTTACTGGAGGGGCCCTAATTTGGAAATTCTCCTCCAAATTTGCCCTAAACCAGGACAATGCCCACGCCTTCCAGAGCCTGAATTTGCTGATGTTACTGCTGACACGTATCCACCAGAGACCAAACTGTACTATATGTGTGACCCTGGCTATGACAGAGAAGCTAGTACATACCCAGGAATTCAGTGCAAGATTGAACAGCAGGGTGCTGTTTGGATATACAAACGATTTAAATGCTTAGGTGAGTGAGTGTTGGTTTTTTTCTATACATAGAGGTGTTTCTCCTCCATGTGTAATTTGGTATAAAACAAATCTGGGCATTAACAAAAGACCTTTTGTGCTTATTTTTCTAAGTTAGAACTTGAAACAGTTTTATCCAACCTCTAGAAGCTTGGGTGCTCTGGCAATTTGTTCTGATATTTGTCCTGCTGTAACTCAACAAATGTAACTTCTCCACAGATAAGAAAAATTTGTCATCAGTGACTCCCATGACCGAGTTGGAACTTACACAGAAGCCAGAATTAGAACCAATGAGCACTGCACCCCAGAAGCAAGAAGACCTTTCAGAGTCCAAACAAAAAGGTAAATAAGAGCTCATTCAATACTTCTCCTGGTGATTTCCATGGAAGTAGTGTAAAAATGGTGAATAATATTTAATTATTTTGCAGACAGAGGGAAAGAAACGATTTCTCTAATATCTTGGATGAGTAACATGATACAGTATAAGCAAATGAGTATTTGACATCCTAACCAAGAATTAGAAAGGCTTGCTATATCCTGCCTGTCTATATTTTCTAAGAACACAAGATTTTCAGGAACAAAAGCAGCATGCAAAATCTGTCTGCTTTAACCATGTGCTGCCTTGTGCTCCCACAGGTTTCTGTAGTCCTCCCAAGACTATTCCACATGCCTCCATAAGGCTGCCCCAACAGCATTACGTGGGACAAGTCTTACATTTCAAATGCCAGACAGGTTATGATAAGAGACCCCCCACCTTTGGCAGCAGGACGTGCAAGGAGGTGAATGGAGAAACCTTCTGGACCCCCCTTGATATGAGATGCACCAATGACAGCACCCAGTGGCCACCACAGACCATTGAGCCAGGTAAGACGGTTGTGATTACACCACAGCAATGTCCTGACCTGCTCATGTGGAGTTCAGACCCCCCAGCTGTCATGGGGAGAGTGGGAGCTTCAAAAAATTTACTAAAGAAGTTCTGCCACTGAGGGGAAGAAAGAACTCCCTTGTGTATTTAAACACCTTCACAGAAAGGGGTTGAAATGAAGGCAAATCCTTCCTTAGCCTCAGATTTCATCAACAGTTTAAATTTAAGGAATCACTCTGTCCTGCAAGTTCTGTTGATGGCAAATCAAATATATTGATATAAAAAGGAATTGTTTACTAAGACAAATGAACAGGAGGTAACAGACAAAAGACTTTCATGAGAATTACTTACTACACAGTATAAAATTTAAATAACTACTAGCAAATCATAACAATATAAAACTGTATTAAGATACCTATATTAAAGCCAACAAAAGAAACAGTATTGATTAGGAGTAAAATATAACTTACCACTGATATTATGATAATGTACACAGACATTAGAGTGAAGATTCCTTCACTCAATCCCTTGGGAAGTAACCATGAAATAGGTGTCCCTACTCATGGGAGAAACTCCACACATTTCCAGGAAAATGTACAGATTTCTGCTTTGTGAACGTTTGCTGTGGCTTTTATATCTGTAAAATGAATGGCTGTCAGTGAGAAATTCAGCCCATTTTGTCATTCCAGCCCTTGTGACCATACCAGACCACTGCACACACTGTTTCAGCATCAGCCCAGCACTTTCTCCTCTATTTCATAGATCTGTTTCTTTGTGGTGCCTGGTTCAGAGTGCTCCTGGTACAGAAGTCACATTTTGGTGTCTGGTCTTTCCTCTTCCATCACGACACCATTGAAAATTTCACTTGGTGCTATCCAGATAAAAGAATTTCTTGCTTTGATAGATACAACCACCCTTCAACAAACCAGTCCTAGAAAATAATACAGCCTATTGGAATTACATCTATTTAAAAATTGCAAATATTTTAGAATTTTTAAACTGGGATTGTGAAAAACATGGGACTGGACAATAGAAGAAGCCCCCTTAGCCTTTAATTTAATGAAACAGTAATTCCAGTTTCCTGCAAAATGCTCCCAAACCTCAGCAAGGTCGGGTCCTTGCAAACAAAGCACCAAATATTTATTCCCCTAAAGTGTTGCCTTTGTATTTGTTATGATCTGATGTCTGTAATGAAGCTGGAACTTTCTCAGTTCTCCTTCAGCATTCAGCACAAAAAATTTATTGAGAAACCACTATTACAGGACACCTTGTTAAAAATCTTGCCCCATATTAGGGCAAGTTTAGACCTTCCTTTTCTGGATAAGAGAGAAATTCAATTAATTTCTTGCACCAGGGAAGGTTTAGCTTACATTTCTGGACAAAACCAGGTCCTGGTTGAAACCATGTTTTCAAGTACTAGCTTGACACCTTGAAAGTCATCCTTCCAGTCTGATATGAAGTAAAGATCTTAGATGGATCCCATTCCACTTCACTTCATGCCCAACATTAACAGGTATCAGGTCAGCAGATATGTTGGTGTCCAGGCTGGAAAGATCTGTTGATGGCCAAGAAACAAACATGGCAATTTTAAAGTGTTCTGTGCAGAGGGCAAGCTGTCAGACTCCACCCTTGGAACTGCTTTGGTGCTGGAATGAGCTGGCTCTGCCTGACTCTGCCCTCATCACTGCTCTGGTGCTCTTCATCAGAAGTGCAAATTGATACAAAAATAAAGAATTTCTCTCTCTCCATAGGTTTGAATCTTCTGTCCTCTTTCCCTTCCTCATCAGGGACACTGCCAGTGACAGGTATGCCATTTTATTAAAGACTTCACCACCCAGAGCACCTAGTTGGTCTTTCAGTTTGGTGTTCTATTCCAAAGAGATCCCTTTCTGTTAGAAGAGCTACTAAATATGCTGCAAGACAAATGTATACCCATGTATTGTGTGAGAAGTTAGTAAAGACAGTATAAACAGATTTTCTAAGCACTTAGGCTTTTGTAAAGAAGTTTTCAAATATTTGTAAGGAATGTAAAAAACAATAGATCAACCAAAAGTCTGGTTTTTTAAATGGAGCCATTTTCAGATTTTTCTCTGAGACTTTCTGTGAATTCAGTGAATCACTATAACTGGAAAAAAAGCAGAAAAAATGTAAATATTTAAATGCTGAGGTTTTTTCACCTTTTCCAAGGAACAAAAAAGGTGGGCAAATAGAACATTTCTTCACAGCTACACCAGTGCATTTAGATCAGTCTGAAGAGATTTTCTTCTCCCCCTTCCCCATTTTCCACTCAGCCATTAGCTGATGAAATAGAAATTAAGTAAGTCTGACTGTGCACATGCTCAAGACTTTACACAAGGGCTCTTGATTCCAGCTGGAGTCTGTTGAAAACTGTAGTGCACATTATGGTGAGAAGGAATAATGGAGTGAGATGAAGGAAGGGAAGGAGGAGTTTTGCAAACTACTCCAGAGACCACAGCATCCACAGTGCCTGGTTATTTGACTCTGGTCAATCTCTAGTTGATTGGGTCCTGGGAGCAATGGGGAAACATGGAAAAATTCCTGCCTCTGGGCAGAGGGGCAAGATGAGACCCTATCCCTAATCTTGCCTGTTTGTCCCAGATGGAGTAAATGTAATAACAAAGATAACTCCAGGTGCTAACCATATTGATTTTCTGGTTTTACAGCTATCTGGTTTGTTCTGCTTATCGTTCCCACTGCCTTTGTGTGACTCACCAAGTAGCCAATAAGGTAAGTGGGACAGAATGAGGAAAATGTGAAATCTAACCCAAAAATCCCTAGAGGTGGAAGAGTTATCAACTGGATCAGCCTTTCCCTATTGCACTCCTTAGATTTCTGGACATAGTCTTTGATGTTAAATATGAGCCAGGATTTTGGGATTGTCTGATTCAGCTGTTAAATACTGGCACAAGAAGAGGAGGAATCAGAGCTTTTGAAATAAAAAAATCTTAGAACAAGTTGCCCAGAGAGATTGTGGACTCATCCTTGGAAGTGTCCAAGGCCAGGTTGGATGGAGTTTGGAGCAACCTGGGATAGTGGAAGGTGTCCCTGCCCATGGCAAGGGGATGGAATGAGATGGACTTCAAGATCCCTTCCAACCCAAATCATTCTGTGATTCTGTAATTCTAAAAAGCAATCTTTGTCCCAGCCATTGTGGAACTGAGGGTGGCAGTTCAAATAATGGGTGGGAGATTATTCTGTGGGAAAATTAAGGTTAACTATGCAAATACATTGTTTCAGATAGATTATGCAATCAGTTTTTTCTCTCTGGCCAAACTGTGGGAAGTGTGGGGGAGCATCTGCCACCACAACCACGTAATTCTGTTAACTTCATCCCCCTAATTTCAGACTTGTGTCATGACAACTTTGTGCTTCAGATTTATTTCAGTCTGGCCTCCTCCCTGTTCCTGTTACTACACTGAGATGCACCAAGGCTGTTCCTGTTCACAGGCTCCCCTGCCTAGTTAAGCCAAGATGTTCATTTGGGAATTCTCTTCTGCTCTCTCTTTGCTAATCCTTTCTCTTCATGTTCCTTACTAATCACTGCTGCTTCTTAGCTGAATGGGGATTTTTCTTGAAAAGTGGGAAGGGAGGATCTTGTGAAACCACACTAGAAGTGGATTTTTGTCAATTCATGGCTGGATAAAGCCATATAAAGTATAGATAATGCTTTGAAGCATGCTTTAGTGAAGATAGCCAACCATGGTGCAGATTGCCTGGGCCATTATAGGATTTCTGAAAATATGCTAGGTGACAAAGTATCAAGAATGATCTACATTGTACTGGCTCTGTGGTGGAACAAAGGTGAAATAGCCAATGCGAGATGAAAGAATAACTGACGAATGAAAGAGTAACACCCTAAATGGTGTCTTCTGCAAAAAATACTCTGTTTTTTTCATAGTAAATATAAAAGAAGCCATAGAAAACCTGCTTCTTCCCACCTGTAATAAAGTGTTTTTCCTGTTGTAGGGAAGACTTCTCAGGGATTTGTGGCATTCAGATGCAAATTTGTGAAAATAATGACTTGCCACAGAAGAAACCAGATTGTACCAGTGACCCCAAGACCAGCAGTGGCAAATGAGGAGGAAGCCTGGACACTCAAATCCAACGTGTGCAGGTGGCAGAAGATGTTACAGCTCAACTCTCATGGGGACAGCATGACTTCCCACCTACAGTGTGGGATTCACATTCTCTGAACCTGAGAGAAGCAGTGAGAGAAGCAGAGGAAAGAATGATCAAAACAATTCTTATCTCATTTGCTATGGCTGTCTTGTGCCAAAGTAGAATGCAATGTGGAGATTGTTTACCCAGAGTGATGGTGTTTTGTTTCCCTGGCCTGTGTGCCCACTGTGGGTCAGCAGACAGGCATGAGCTGCTGGGCAGTTGAGTTGAGTGCTTTGCACAGATTCAGTTGAGATGTAGTGTAATGTAATATAGAATGATATAGTATAATAAAGTCATTAATTAGCCTTCTGATAAGATGGAGTTCTCCTCATCATTTCTCCCGGACATTGGGCAAAAATATCGCCGATACTACAGAAGAGGACTGCATCTCATCACTGACTGCTGGGGAAAGAGCCCTGCCTGAAACTGCTTCCCAAACCCACTTCTCCTCCTCCTACCACGCAGCAGATGTGTTTCTAATATAACTGCAGCCCCTCCCAAGCCACCAGGAGCACATATGGACCATTCTCCCAAGCACACTAAATGGTGCCACTGTCATTTCAGCCCACTCACCATCCTCCCCACAAACAGAGCAGCTTTGCTGGACACCTGGTGTGCCCCTGTCTCTTCCCCACCCAGGTGGGTCAAGCATAGGCACAATTTTCTCCTCAAATTGTTCCCCTTGGAAATTAAACCCCTTCACCCCCTGCACTGAGCTGAAAATCTGACTGGATTCCCTTATGGCTTACTATATACATGCATTCCTCATCACTCCCCTCTTCCCAATTATTTTGGATTTGTGCCTTCCACGACAGTTCCTCCATCATTCCTCCAGCTCAGACAAGGGTGATGCAGATCGTGGCAGCCAATTAATTTGACAGCTCCTTTTGTAGCTGCAGAGAGTGAGAGAGCCTAGCATAAAGGCATCTGAGGACAGGCTCAAGCACACATAATACTTGACATGTTCTTGTATTATTGGGAATTTGCAATGTCTGGATATTCTTCTGCCTCTTTTTAGCCACAGTCAGCTGGGTAAGATGGGTTTCACCTGGATGAATGCACGTATCTGTGTCTCAGGCAGGCACTGGGGAGGAACAAGTCCCTTTGGAGAGCAGTTCTTCTCACCCTACGGGTGAGACAGAATTTGGACATAGGCATGAAGTGACAGGACAAGGGGGAATGGTTTCCCACTGCCAGAGAGCAGGGTTAGATGGGATATTAGGGGTAAATTCTTAACTGTGGGGGTGGTGAGGCCCTGGCACAGGCTGCCCAGAGCAGCTGTGGCTGCCCCTGGATCCCTGGAAGTGTCCAAGGCCAGTTTCAACAGGGCATGGAGCAACCTGGGATAGTGGAAGGTGTCCCTGCTCATGACAGGGAGTTGGAACTGGATGATGTTTCATGTCCCTTCTGGGTTTTTTTCTGGGATAAACAATTCCATAAATCAATGAAGCCCCAGGAAGTGTTTTTCCCCTTTTCCTATAGCAGTACAGCTGCTTATAACAAGTTTTTTGCAGCTGTTAGAAGAAAAGGATGTGATGTGTTAACCTGGAGTATCTGCATGTGTATTTACAAGAGCTGGCTTATACATTCCCAAACCATGTGGTCAATGGCTCATGTTCTGCCTTCCTCTCCTGTGCTCACTGATAATCACAATCTGTCTGATACTCTTAAACTGCTGTTTTCTGAAGACTTCTCATGCTTGAAACTGGACTTAGCAGCCAAACCTTCTCCTCATTTTTTAAAAAATTTTCCTTTTTTCCTCTCAAAAATCAAGATAAAAACACTTGCTTTTAAATCTTTTTTCATATCTAAGATCCAGAGTTTACCTAGACACAAAGTGTAGCCAGAGTGGGTAGCCATAGTCAATAAATTTCACCTGCATATAAACCAGCAAGGGAAGGGCAGAGATAAATCACTGCTCCTAGAATTTACTCCCTGAAGGAGGGAGGCAGTGCAACCTGTTTATTTCCAGCTCAGAACCACGGGTTCAGCTTTCTTGAGCTTGCAGGTTTTTCTATCATATTTATATCACACAGTTTCATTTGCTTTGGGGCTTTGAATATTTTCTGAAGGCAGTGGGGGAAAATGTAACTTCATGTGAAAAGAAAAACAAAAAGGATGCCAACTTGCACTCCCAAGGTACAGTACTGCCGTTGAACGGTGTTGGCATTTTCTGGACTTCTTCAGCAGCTGATGTAAAACCCCTCAAACCCACTGGCACAGCAGAACCATGCATCCAGCACTTGAGACAGATCAGGCTGATCTTGAGTGTATTTTCTCTCTTTGATATATGAATCTGCCTTCTTGGAAGGTTCTTTAGATTATGAATCATTTTGAGGCTCTGAGTTTACAACGAATCACAAATTAGCAGGTCCTTAAAATAATATCAAGTAAAATCAGACTTCTTTTGTTGTTATTTTCAGAGGAAATGTGAATGTGACATGGATTCTCAGAAGCAGCTCATGTTGTGGCCTTTGAGTATTCCTTGGAATGGATCTGATGTTTACATAAATAATCACCTGGATAATTTTGCTGAGCCACTCTTAAATGGAGTGCCATCCACCAAGGGAAGGATATATCTGAAAGTGCAAAAAGACTTTATATGTATGGGTTTTGTTGTTGGCTGTTGGAGTTCCAATATTTGCACAGTCGCTGTGTGAAAACTGAATTTGTAAATCCCATTGAAGGAGAACCCAGACAATAACCAAGAGCAACAGTAAAAAAACCCAACCAAACAAAAAAAAAAATTATGGAAGCTTTACTACTGTGTAATTAGTTTGAACAGGTTTGGTGGTTCTTGTGTACATGGAGTGTAACTTCACAGGATTCCATCCAGGTACACAAGAGATGGTAGTTCCTCAGAAATCAAAGGAGGTTTAATCTTATTACATCTTTCATAATAGGAAAGTGTGGCCTTTGTATCCAGAGGCTAAGATGGTTAAGCAAACATCTAATATGGACTTAATGTCTTAATCTGACTTTGGATGTGAAAATAACACGTGAGAATAAATATTTGGGTGTTGATAAATTTAACTGTCCTCTCTTCTAAAAGCTCCCAGCAAGATAAAGCACTTAGACTAGTGAAAGTAGTCTTATCTTTCCTTTTTCTAGATAAGCATTTAATTTAAGACATGAAACTCCCAGCAGGATCTCCTGTGAGACTCAGGAATGACCCTCATGCCTTTGGTCATCAGTTGCCAGGAAAAAGCCTCTCCCTGCAGGGTGAGATGAAGAGCTGGGCATTTTCCCTTGAAAAGCAGCTGGAGATTGACCTGGCCAGTGCCACAAACAGAACATGTTTCATGCAGAACCACACACAGTACATTTGCTGCCTACATGAGAGAGATCTGGTAGCTCCTGTGTGTCCAACCCAGGAGAGGGAGATGGAATCTGCTTTGCCCAGGGGATGGCAAAGCACCAGGAAGCAACTCCCAGGCTGCCTTCCCAATGAGCAGCCACAGATACTCCTGGGTGGACCAAAGGAGTTTTGCCCAGCAGAGGCCAGGTTATGCAAATGTCTTCATTTTCTTGTTTCCTTCTCCTCCAGAACAGCACTTGACAAATGGAAAGTTCATTTAATGCAATCTGAGCCCTTGGTGTTACTGGAAAAGGGCTAAGCCAGCAGCATGATCAACACTGTGCAGTGAAGCGGGTTGAGGTGGCAGTGTCTCCTCACAATTCCCAGCAAAAATAATTTTTCCTTCGTGACTAAAATCCCTGTGACACACTGGAGTCCAGAGCTCTCCCCAAAGATGGACAGACACAGAGCAAACTGCAAAATTACCCTGCCATGGCAGTGCAGCTGCACCTTCCCAGGGAACTCAGGTGCTTCCCACCTCACCGTGGGCATGGAGCAGCTCTGGGCTCAGCAAAGGGCTCCCTCCCTACTGCCCAGTCACAGCAGGCTCAGCAGAAAGCAGAGGCCATGCCAGATGAAAGGTGCCTGGCAGCATGCTTGTGGAGCTGGGGCAGCCCTCTGCTCAGCTCCAAGCTGGCTTCCTGGGAGAAGCACCTCTAAAGCCTGGGGGAACACAGCAACCAGGCTGATGCTTTATTTTGTGTTTTCCAAGTATTTCACCTCCTGCTGTGGAAGGCAGGGCATTTCTGCCAGAGCGGCAGAGGACTCTCTAATGCCTCTGCTGCAGTCTGACAATGGTTATTTTTGGAGGATCTCCAGGAAGGAAGATGAGTGGGATTTCCCAAATAGGGTTTTGCCTGAGTTTGTCCAGGAGCTATGCCAGTATTTGTGTTTGTCCAGAGGAAATTTGCACTGTCTGGGAGGGGTTGTGGTATTCAAAATGCTAGCAGGCCCTTCTAATTAAATTTTTGAGGTTAGTTCTCAAGGTGACTAGGCTGAAATTTTTTCCCCAAAAAATAAATCAAGTGAATGCAGGGAAACGTAAACTCTGTTGTGATTGCAGTACTGGAGAAAGGGGATTTTGAAGTGACTCGGATGACTCCTTTCTCTCTTGGGCTTTCCAAGTGTTTCAAATGCTTCCTGTGAAGCATTTCTGGGTACTGCCAAGGGTAAAGGTCCTGGAAAAAGCCATGGAAGTTAATAAAGGAGAGACTGATGGAGACGATCAAGCAGCCACTGGTTCCAGAGCCTGGAAAGTGTGGGCAGTGAGGCATGGCACGAGTAATGGTGAGGATGAGTGTGGTCCCAAGCCCCAGCCAGTGTGCAGAGGTGGGTGAGCAAGTCAGAGGGAGCCATAGCCTGAGGTACAGCAGAGGTGTCTGCTCAGGGGCCTCAGCCTGAAATCACTCTGATGCTTTCATCCCAGCAGGGGCTGTGGCAGCATTTGATCCCAGCAGAAAAAATCCATCCAGGCAGAGGAGCTGGCACGGCAGGAGCTGTCCAGCAAAGGCAGTGAGAGTGATGTGCTCACTTTGCTCTCCTAAAAGCAAGATCTTCTCCTAGGGGTGTGTGCAGCCCTGCTGGCACAAGGCAGGGCTCTTGCTGCTGTGCCCATGGCAGCTGGAGGCAAGAGGAGCAGAACTCCATGGTGCTCCCAGGCCGTGCCCCGTGTCTGCCCTGGCATCTGGTGCCTGTGCTCAGCTGTGCAGAGCCCCCAGAGCTGCCCCTGGGGAATGGGCCTGGCCTCTGGCTGCTGGCCCAGCTGGGGGTGCCTGTTGCCCAGGATCCTGCAGCACATCAGCCAGCCCCAGTGGGGCTCTCCAAAGCTCAGGGCAGCTGCAGGGGCCCAGGCTGCAGCTCTTGATGCAGCTGAGGCAGGCCTGGAGCTCTGCTGGCTGCCGTCACAGCTGGGACACCAGCACACCTGGAGACACCTGCATGGGGCTGCCTCACTCTGCACACCCACCAGAACCTGTGTCTGACTGCAGCCCCCAAACAGGTTGGTCCTGGCTGAGCAGTGAGACCCAGCAGGACAATGAACAACAGCTCCTGAGCTGAGATGTCCAGCCCCAAGCTGGCACCTCTGAAAGTGGCACAGCTTGCACGAGCTGTTGGCAGCCTGGCCCACTAAGTTCATGCCATTCACAGGAGAATAACTGGTGTCTGATGCTGACACTTGTCTGGGTCTTCCGGCATCCTCTGATTGCATTGGCACACCCAATGTCCTGCAAGGATGCTCTGGGCACTCTGACTTTACTGCTGGATGTAGAAATGTCAGTGGGAAGCAACCTGTGGTTTGTAGAAGACATGACTGCAATCCAGCACTGCTGCAAATCCCTTTTATTGTAAGCTCTTGCAAAATCCATGATGGGGCACACATTGATCTTTGACAACCATTGAATACATTTCCCCAAATCACTTTCCCATCAAGCTGCAGAAAAGCTTCAGAAGCAGAGCGGAGCATGAAGGTGTCCAAGGAGTGCAGCACAGGAATTCAGCTTTGGCTGCTCCAAGCTCTCTATGGATCTGATGCCAAAGCCTGCCTGTCTGATACAACAGCTGCGGCTCTCAAGGTGCAGTTTCAAAAGCAAGCAAACAAAAGCATGTGCCAGGATCACAGAATCACTGAATTGTTGTGTTCTGGAGGGACTTCTCGGGACCTTCTAGTCCAGACTCCAGGCTGCAGCAGGATCAGCTAGAGCAGGTTGTCCAGAATCATGTATTGTTGGGCTTTGGGTATCTCCAGACATGGAGATCTCCAGGCAGGATCTCTGGGCACCCTGAGGCGCCCTGGTGCCACAGCTTTGCTAAGGAGGTGAGGGACAAGTCAGCTGCACACTCTTGGGGCCAGCTGAGGAGGAGAGGACTCGTTCCTCAGAGCTCTCTCCTGACATGGGCAGCAAAGCAGCTGCAGGCTCTGCCCACATCTTGTGCCTTTGAGCAGAGCAGGAGGTGCCCTGAGGGACACAGCTGGAAACACAGCAGAGAAGGAAGCAGCACAGCCTCTGCCCAGGACATTTGTCCCCCTCTCCTCTGCTCTGCTCAGACCCCACCTGCACTGCTGCCTCCAGCTCTGGGCCCACAGCACAAGAAGGATACAAAGCCGTTGGAGTGGAGTCCAGTGGAGGCCATGAAGGTGCTCCAAGGGCTGGAGCAGGTCTGCTCTGGAGAGAGGCTGAGAGAGCTGGGCATGTTCAGCCTGGACAAGACTGCTGAGGGCCCAGTACCTCAAGGATCTCCAGGAGGGCTGGAGAGGGTCTTTGGACAAGGGTATGGAGGGACAGGACAAGAGGGAATGGTTTCACACTGATGGAGGGCAGGGTTAGATGGGATATTATAAAGAAGTGAATCACCCTGAGCAGGCTGTGCTATGAGTAAAAGTTACCCAGAGCTGTTTTGACTGCCCCATCCCTGGAGGGCTTCAAGGCCAGGCTGGGGAGGGCTTGGAACAAGCTGGTGTAGTGGAAGGTGTCCCTGCCCATGGCAGGCAGGTGAGAATGAGATGATCTTTAAGGCTTTAAGGTCCCATCAAAACCAACCCACTCTGTGATTCTGTGATTCTGTGATTCTGTGATTCTGTGACTTGTGGGAAAAGCCACCGAGCCTATTCTAATGAGGATATGAGGCTTATTGCCGGGGACATGCTTTGTCAAACAGAGTAACCGTTCTACCGTAGTGGTCAGTCAACTTCTCCTCCAGCTCCCCCAGCGTCATGGTCTTTACCTCATCCTTGTTGTTCTCAGCAATGGCCCCCCAAGCCTTCATGGGCTTTGTGCTCACCAGACAGCAGGCAGCTGACCAGATGTGGCTGGGTCTGTTCACCCTCCCTTCAGCAATGTCAGTGTTCCCAGGCACAGCACCCGTGATCACGTAGGTGCTTGTACAGCCCTCGTTATGCTGGGGCATTGTTTTAGACTCGTAGATGCTCCACTGGCCCTTGTTGAGAGCGCTGTCCTGGGGCACTACGTTGGTCAGAGTGAAGGTGGCCATCTTGCTCTCTAGACTCTCCATATGGACACTGGGACTCAAAAGGCCATGGTTCAAATCCTGCAGTCCTTTGTAGTCATCAAAGACAGCCTGGCTCTCTTCGATTTGTTCTAAGGTGAAACTATGTTGATCAATGAGGTCCGACTGTGTTTCCATCTCTTTAAGACTTACATTCTTATCTATGAGCTGGATAGGAAAAAAGAAAGAGGTGTCAGAATGGGGAGTAATGGAGATCTCCCTGGAGCAGAAGTCTCTGATGGTCAGTATACCATTTTTTGTCATCTCAGTGCAGGAAAATGTATGAATCTGAGAGAATTCATACCCATGCCTCTCCTGCTTGAATGCAAGAGCTTTAAAGAGAAAGTAGCTCAGAATATGACTGCTTTCAGTTTGAGTTCTGATTTTTTTGTTCCAGCCTGCAGCCTGTGCTGGGAGCATGGATACACACGTGAGACAAGGAGCATTTCCCACTCCTAGGACTGAAAGATGACTTTGGTGAGACATCATCTCCCCTGCCAAATCTGCTTCCCCTTCCTCCTGTCTCCACAGCCCAAATCTGCCCAATGGTCTCCCTGGATCACCTCACACCGCACTGTGATTCTATGATTCTGTGATTCTGTGATTCTGTGATTCTGTGATTTTATGTGTGGTTGCTACAGGTGTACCCCAGTCCTGGAACACCAGAGCTTGCCTCCTGTAACCCCATACCCAGGCAGATGTGTCAGGAAATCAGTCCTGGAGCTGAGGTTTCCCTGGGAGGGCTACAGTTCATTCAAGGAGGAACAGTTTTGCTCAGGAAGCAAAAAGATCTCACTGTGAATGGAATCTGTTCCAGCAGTGCTGGGAATGTGTCTCAGAGCTGATCTGGGCCAGGGAGAATTTTCTGCAGCATCACTGCAAAGAAGTTACAAATGATCAGCCTCTGAGAGAGGCCTGTAATCCCAAAAGAGTCCTGGAGAAAATAATTATCCAAAAGTGCCTTTGGAGAAAGTTAATAAACTGAAAGATATTTTGGGTGGCCTGGGTCCAAGGTGCAGGAGAAGCGGTAATTCAAATGCTCATCTCTGAGTGGCTGGAGGGTGATGTGTGCAAGAGGGAGACTCACCTGAGGCTCAACCATCCACCACTCTGGAGGTTTCTCGGTAGCTCGGGGCTGGTATTTGTAAGCAGAGTACACTGGAATTCTCCCATCTCTGTCGTACAGGGTGGCATAGCGATACGCGTTCCTGAAGCGCTGACAGATCCAGGCTGGGTTCCTTGGGTTCAGGGCATTATTTGGAGGAGTCCCCGCATAGAAGAACTGAGGACAAGTCACAAAGGGTGTCTCCACCTCGCTGTGTCCCAGCCAGAGGCAGCTGGCCAACACCTGCAGCAGCAGCAGCAGCCCCAGCATGGTGGCAGGATTTCAGTGAAGGGCTCTTGCTCCCCTGGAAGGCAAATGCAGAGGGACACTCAGCTGGGAGAGAGCAGGTCATGGCCTGCAGCCTTTGGTACAGGGGGACACAGCTGGCAGAGGAGAGGATTGTGAGAGACCAGGAAAGGAGTAATTTCTGTCCTCCTCCATATGGAAAAACCACAAGGGCAATAAGGGTGAAACATAAAACAGGGTTTAGGTGCCCAGAGGAGGCAGCAGTGGGAGCACTCAGCCTGTAGGAGGAAGGAGCCAAACCCAGCAGGACTGCAATCAGCTCTCACAGCCAAGTGATCTTGTAACTGAGGCACAGCCCTGGGACAAGGTCACCTTTGCCCACCTCCCTCCTGCTCTGAGCTCCTTCCCACAGCAGACACCTGCACCTGGGCATGGACTCTGCTCAGCCCCCTGCCATGCTGAGCTGGGCTTTAATCTCATGGGGCATTGGGCAGGCAAAGAACAGCAGTGCTGCACTTCCTGCAGCTCTCTGGGCCCATCCAGGTTCCCACAGACACTCAGCTCTTCCACTCAGACCCAAAACTGAACCCCAAATCATCCACCTGGGCTCCTGCCTCTCAGCTGACATTGGGCCACGGCTGTCCTGCTGCTCACCTTGCATTTCCACCTTATCCAAGCCCAGACTCTGAACTTGCAGACACATGCAGAGAGCAAAGGAAGGGGCCAAGCAGATGGCAGCAGCAAGCATGAGGGATAACACCTCTATCTTACCAGCACAATGGCTGCTGCAGTGCAAGCCCTGAGGGGCAGCTCTTGCCCTGCTTGCTTGGGATTCCTGCTGGTGCCCAACTTCAGCTTTGCTGATTGATTTCCCTGTACAGGCAAAGGCAGCATGGCAGGAATTTCTTGGACAGCAACCTGTCCTGTTTTGTCTTTCTCAGTGCTGATGTGATTTTCAGCAGTCAGTAAGCTCATTCCTTTATGAGAAAACTGCTGACAAGCTCCCTGGGATGATGGAAAGCAAGCAAGGGGCGCCTTTGTCTCCTTCCAGAGGCAGCTCAGGTTTGGGAGAGCAGGGATGCTTCCCCTTGCATTGCCAGACACTCCTTGGAGAGATTTAATATCATCAGCATTTGCAATAAGGCAGCTGGGACAGGCAGTTCAAAGGGTTCCTGGCAGACAAAGCTGCCACAGCCTCTAAAGCACAAAGCCCACCTTGGGCTGGCAAGGGGCTGAGCTCAGGACAGATGAAGGCTTCACAAGTCACCTTGCACATTTGCCCTTGTCTTCTTCTTCTCCCTGCCCCTCATCTCTCCATTTCCACTGGATTCAGGATGCTGGGCTGCACACAGCCCTGCTCTGACCCAAGATATCTGGTCTTTTTTCTCTTTTCCAGCCCTGGATCAGGAACGTGGTGACCAATGAGCTGGAAACTGAGAACTGCAACTACAAGTTGGCACTTTTTACAGTGCTCTGCTGAGCATTCCCAAAGCTGCCCCAAGTCAAGCAGAGAAGGGTCTGAAATGTCCTTCTGCATGACCCACTCCCTGAGAATAAAACAGATCTAACTAAGGTAATATCTAAATTAAGAGATACATAGAAAACAGCCTACCTTGAGAAGGAGTGTCTGCTCACAGCCCCAAAGTGGCAGAGGAGTCTCAAATGCCTCTGCTGCAGTCTCAAGACTGTCTAGGTTTATATACTCTCTAGGAAGAGGCAGTTGCTGGATTTCCCAAGCAGGGTTCAGAGTAAATTTTCCCAGGTGTTCAGACCACACCTGTGTTTGTCCAGAGGCTTTTTGCAAGGTCATGGCTGGAGTTTTAGTACTCAATAAATTCCTCCTTCCTTCCTATTCAACAGTTTGATGTTAATTTTCAGGTAAGTTGGCTTGAGTTTCTTTCCCAAATCTTTCCTTCTGTCCTTGCCCTGCTGACTGACAGAAAACACTAAATGGCTGCAAAATTAAAGTGCATATATGAGCTCTGATTGCTCCTTGGAGCTCAGCAACTCCAGCCTAGCCTTTGTCCATATATGTATATTTATTCCAGAAAAATCAGGAAAGATTTTTAATATTGGAATCAATGGTGAGGAAGGAGAAGGAGCTTACCTTCAAGCAGAGTCTCAGAACAGGCAGCTGAACTGTCCCTTCTGTCTTCTCCCAGGAGAAAGAGGTGTTTGAATCCTCAGGAGTGCACCTGCAATATATACCCTTTCAAAAATTTGCCCCTTGTTATAAACAAGGAATTCTAGAGAATAGAGAAGTTTTCTATTTTTATTCAGGGGGTATGTGCACACCCACCCTGAAATGTGCTGACTGTTGTTTGTCATAGTTTCCCCAGAATTTCTCCTAACGTTGCTGACTTGCAGCATGGTATGTCAGGATCAGTTAACTATCCACCCAGTCATGAAGTTGCCCTTTCTTGTAAACAGTGAATTCCAGAGAAAAGAGAAGTTTTCTATTTTTATTTAGGGATTTGTTCACACCCACTCTGAAAGATGTTGACATTGTTTTAGTTTCCTCAGAATTTCTCCCAAATTTGCTGCCTTGCAGCATGGCATGTCAGGGTCAGCTAACAGGGTCTGGTGGCTTCCTTGATCATTTCCTCAATGCCACCAGCTGCAGCTGCTGCTGCTGCAGCACCTACACGTGTTTCTGCTCCCCACAGAACAGCTCTGGGGACATTGGATGGACTGGCCTGACTCTGATACACTCAGATATTCACACTCTGTCCTTCTGCAGCCTCCCAGAACATCATGCCCATGGCCAGGCTACACCTACTCTCTTGCCTGGTTGCCATGGCTGTGTGACAGCTCCATCCCAGCAGCCTGGGAAGGAGAAGGCTCTGGGGATACCTCAGAGCACCTGCCAGTACTTTAGGAGTCTACAGGAGAGCTGCAGACAGACTTTGCACAAGGGTTTGGAGCTGATAGGTGGGCTGGGTTCAGGGTTAATGTTTTTGACAGTGGCAGGTGTGGGGCTGTGTTTGGGAGTTGTGCTGAACACAGAGTTGGTAACACAGAGATGTTTCTGGTATTGCTGGGCAGAGCTTCCACAGGCCAAGGCCTTTTGTGCTTTTTGTACTGCCAGGCTGGCAAGGAGGCTGGGGGTACTTGGGAAGTTGGGAGGAGACACAGCCAGGACAGGTGAGCCCAACTGACCAGAGCATATTCCAGAGCATGGGACATCATGCTGAGGATATAAAGTGAGGGGAAGGAGGAGGAAGGAGGAGGCATTTGGAGTGGTGGGTTTTGTAGCTGGGTTTTGTCTTCCCAGGTAGCTGGTAGCTGGGATGGGGCCCTGCTCCCCTGGAGGTGGCTGAAGACCTTTCTATCCATGGGAAATGGTGAAGGAATTCCTTGATGTGCTTTGCTTGTGTGCACAGCCTTTGCTTTCCCTGTTAAACTGTCTCTATCTCCACCCAGGAGTGTTCCAGCTTTTCCCCTTCCAGTTCTCTCCCTGCTCCCGGTGGTCGGGGAGGGAGGGAGCGGCTGCATGGGGCGTGGCTGCTGCCTGGGGTTAAACCACACCTTTGGGACAAGCTGAAAGGGCTTGGAATGGAAGGAGTGAAGGTTTAGACTGGATATTAGGAAGGTATTTGTGACTGTGGGGAGGTGATGCCCCAGCACAGGTTGCCCACAGAAGCTGAGCCTGCCCCATGCCTGCAAGTGTCCATGGCCAGGCTGGCTGGGGCTTGGAGCAACCTGGGATAGTGGAAGGTGTCCCTGCCTATGGGAGGGCATGGATTTAGCTGGCCATGAAGGTCCTTTCCAACCTAAAATATTCTGTGTTTCAATGACCATTCATTCATTTACAGCTAAACTGGACTCATTTTCTTCTGTTTCCAAAAGTCCAGGAATAATAGAATGGCGAGTTGGTTGTTACAACCAGAAATATCCAGAAGAATTGTGTGTGACCAAAGTTGGTTTAAAGAAACTGGTTGAGCCCTGTGGTTTCTTTTGTCTCTGTTAACCTGAGACTGATGTCTTAAACAAAGTGGGGTTTAGTCAGAATGAGGGAGAAGGCCAAGAAGAAGCAGATCTGCTGGAGGTGGGGCAAATCCCTCCTTTCTGATGGGGCCCAACTGACAGAACCAAGCAGGGCCCAACAGTGGTCACATCATTAGAAGGGGCCATAAACCATCAAAGACCCACAAAGTGTCCCCCAGCTCCACAGTGCTGCATGACCCAGTGTAAAACCACTCCCAGGGCAAAAGTGGGGCAATGCCACATAATCCTGAACTCACAGAACCCATTGAACTCTTCATGAAAAGTCCCCTACCACCAAAGGGTCAAGAGTGAATACATCAATGTTGGAAGTCTTGTTCCTGGATACGTGGGAATATCTATGAGCTGTTGGCAGGCTGGCCCACTTTGTTCATGCCATTCACAGGAGAATAACTGGTGTCTGATGCTGACACTTGGCTGGGTCTTCCGGCATCCTCTGATTGCATTTGCACACCCAATGTCCTGCAAGGATGCTCTGGGCACTCTGACTTTACTGCTGGATGTAGAAATTTCAGTGGGTAGCAACCTGTGGTTTATAGAAGATGTGACCCTGCAATCCAGCACTGCTGCAAATCCCTTTTATTGTAAGCTCTTGCAAACTCCATGATGGGGCACACATTGATCTTTGACAACCATTGAATACATTTCCCCAAATCACTTTCCCATCAAGCTGCAGAAAAGCTTCAGAAGCAGAGCAGAGCATGAAGGTGTCCAAGGAGTGCAGCACAGGAATTCAGCTTTGGCTGCTCCAAGCTCTCTATGGATCTGATGCCAAAGCCTGCCTGTCTGATACAACAGCTGCCGCTCTCAAGGTGCAGTTTCAAAAGCAAGCAAACAAAAGCATGTGCCAGGATCACAGAATCACTGAATTGTTGTGTTTTGGAGGGACTTCTCGGGACCTTCTAGTCCAGACTCCAGGCTGCAGCAGGATCAGCTAGAGCAGGTTGTCCAGAATCATGTATTGTTGGGCTTTGGGCATCTCCAGACATGGAGATCTCCAGGCAGGATCTCTGGGCACCCTGAGGTGCCCTGGTGCCACAGCTTTGCTAAGGAGGTGAGGGACAAGTCAGCTGCACACTCTTGGGGCCAGCTGAGGAGGAGAGGACTCGTTCCTCAGAGCTCTCTCCTGACATGGGCAGCAAAGCAGCTGCAGGCTCTGCCCACATCTTTGTGCCTTTGAGCAGAGCAGGAGGTGCCCTGAGGGACACAGCTGGAAACACAGCAGAGAAGGAAGCAGCACAGCCTCTGCCCAGGACATTTGTCCCCCTCTCCTCTGCTCTGCTCAGACCCCACCTGCACTGCTGCCTCCAGCTCTGGGCCCACAGCACAAGAAGGATACAAAGCTGGTGGAGTGGTGTCCAGTGGAGGCCATGAAGGTGCTCCAAGGGCTGGAGCAGGTCTGCTCTGGAGAGAGGCTGAGAGAGCTGGGCATGTTCAGCCTGGACAAGACTGCTGAGGGTCCAGTACCTCAAGGATCTCCAAGAGGGCTGGAGAGGGTCTTTGGACAAGGGTATGGAGGGACAGGACAAGAGGGAATGGTTTCACACTGATGGAGGGCAGGGTTAGATGGGATATTATAAAGAAGTGAATCACCCTGAGCAGGCTGTGCTATGAGTAAAAGTTACCCAGAGCTGTTTTGACTGCCCCATCCCTGGAGGGCTTCAAGGCCACACTGGGGAGGGCTTGGAACAAGCTGGTGTAGTGGAAGGTGTCCCTGCCCATGGCAGACAGGTGAGAATGAGATGATCTTTAAGGCTTTAAGGTCCCATCAAAACCAACCCCTTCTGTGATTCTGTGATTCTGTGACTTGTGGGAAAAGCCACCGAGCCTATTCTAATGACGATGTGAGGCTTATTGCCGGGGACAGGTGTTGTTGAACAAGATAACCGTTTTACCATAGTGCTCAGTCAACTTCTCCTCCAGCTTCCCCAGGCTCAGCTCCTCCACCTGGTTCTTGTCGTTCTCAGCAATGGCCCCCCAAGCCTTTGCGGGCTTTTCGTTCTCCAGGCAGCAGGCAGCTGACCAGATGTGGCTGGGTCTGTTCACCCTCCCGTTGGACACGGAAGTCTTCCCAGGCACAGCACCCGTGATCACGTAGGTGGTTGTACAGCCCTTGGTCTTTTCAATCATTTTTATATCCTCGTAGACCCTCCACTGGCTATCGTTGAGATCGCTGTCCTGGGGCACTACGTTGGTCAGGGTGAAGGTGGCCATTTTACTCTCATCGTTATCCATATGGCCACTGGGATTCAAATGGCCACGGTCCAAACCCTTCAGTTCTCTGTAGTCATCGCATACAGCCTGGCTCTCTTTGATATCTTCTGCAGAGATTTTGTATTGATCTATGAGGCGTTTCTCTGATTCCATCTCTTTGAGATTACTTTTACCTGTGAGCTGGACAGGGAAAAAGAAAGAGGTGTTAGAATGGGGAATGGGAGTAATGGAGCAAGTTCCCCTGGAGGAGAAGTCTCTGAGGGTCAAGATCCCATTTTTTCTCATCTCAGTGTATGAAAATATATGAATCTGAGAGAAATCATACACATGGACCAACCCACATGAACACAAAAGCTTTAAAGAAGAAGTAGGTCAGATTCGGACTGCTCTCAGTTTGACTTGTGACCTTTGTGATCCAGCCTGCAGCCCGTGCTGGGAGCATGGTTGGATGCACGAGACAAGGAGCATTTCCCACTCCTAGGATTGAAAGGTGACTTTGGTGATTCAAATCTACTTCCCTTTCCTCCTGCCTCCAGAGCCCAAATCTGCCCTGGGCTCTCCCTGGATCCCCTCACACCACACTGTGATTCTGTGATTTTATGTGGGGTTGCTACAGGTGTACCCCAGTCCTGGAACACCAGAGCTTGCCTCCTGTAACCCCATACACAAGGAGAAGTGTCAGGAAATCAGTCCTGGACCTGAGGTTTCCCTGGGAGGGCTACAGTTCATTCAAGGAGGAACAGTTTTGCTCAGGAAGCAAAAAGATCTCACTGTGAATGGAATCTGTTCCAGCAGTGCTGGGAATGTGTCTCAGAGCTGATCTGGGCCAGGGAGAATTTTCTGCAGCATCACTGCAAAGAAGTTACAAATGGTCAGCCTCTGAGAGGAGCCTGTAATCCCAAAAGAGTCCTGGGGAAAGGAAATTCTCCAAAAAGGGCTCAGGAGAAAATCTGGTTTTTTTGAAGGCCAGGGTCCAAGGTCCAGGAGGAAAATGGCAGGTTGGATAGGCCTTGGAGCATGCTGGTCTAATGGCAAGTGGCCTGGCCCATGCAGGGGAGCTGGACTGAGATGGTCTTTAAGGTTCCTTCCAACACAAACCATTCTATGATGCTCCAAAAAGAGAGAATGTGGAGGCTGCAGTGGTGCAACACCAGATTAGCTGCTTGAGTTCCTATGCATAAGATGAAAAGATGATTGTTTTCATAACTTTAACAACATTTGGTTCATCTTTAGAGAAACATATTTAGCCTTCCTTTGGACTAGGGCATGTGGCTTCCTTCTCTGGCTCACCTTCCTCCAATGCTGTCCTGCTACTCTGTCCTTACCAATGACAGGAATTGCTTCTTTTTCTCTTCTGCAATTGGCCTGTTCTGCTGAAGTTTGTCTGAAGGACATTTGTGAGGGCTCTAGAGCTTGTGCAGTTCTGCCTGTCTGCTGGATCCTTCTGGAGCAAGCCTGAGCCAAAGGTGCTCGGGGTCACTGCCCATGCATGGAGATCACACCCTTGTGACTGGACCAACACTGATGCTCCTCACTTTGCAGTGCCAGAAATGTCACTCCAGAAATCCCTGCACAGTTAACCTGGCCCTCACATCTCCAGTGCCTTTTCCCTCCAGGCTTTGTCCCTGGGCCAACTCACCCCCTTCTGAGCTTCTCATATTTCTTCTCCAATACCAATCACAAAGCCTGTTTAACACTTCACTGGGAGCAGATAAGCTCTGTCAGGGATGCAGAACTGCTAGGGCAAAGTGGGGATCAGATCCCAGCAGGACTGTTGGTCCCTCAAGTTTAGCCTCTCCTGGAAGCCTTTTCCCCATCACTTGGGCACCCAGCACAGCAGGGCACAGGCAGGGGAAGCATTTGACTTTGTCATGTCATGCCAAGTAATGGGATTTGCTGTTCCTGTCAGGTGAAGGCAGAGAGCTGGGCACCTTTGGGATGTGATTCATCTCATGCTCCTGCTGATGTCTCAGGGGCATCAGAGGAACCATGTGGTGCATGGGTTTGAAGTAAAATGAGGACATTCCCATCTGTGTGTCCATTCGCGTGTGTTTAGAGGGGTAGAAGGAAATAGGAGTGGTTATTTAAATGCTACAGCTCATCCCTGAGTGGCTGGAGGATGATGTGATGTGGTGTAAGAGAGACACCCACCTGAGGCTCAACAAACCACGATTTAGGTCTTTTGCCTTGAGCAGGGTGGTAGATGTAAGCAGAGTAGACAGGGATTCTCCCGTCTCTGTCGTACAGGGTGGCATAGTGATACGCGTTCCTGAAGCGCTGACAGATCCAGGCTGGGTTCTTTGGGTTCAGGGCATCATTTGGAATGGTCCCCGCATAGAAGAACTGAGGACAACTATCAAAGGAGTTCAGCACCTCGCTGTGTCCCAGCCAGAGGCAGCTGGCCAACACCTGCAGCAGCAGCAGCAGCCCCAGCATGGTGGCAGGATTTCAGTGAAGGGCTCTTGCTCCCCTGGAAGGCAAATGCAGAGGGACACTCAGCTGGGAGAGAGCAGGTCATGGCCTGCAGCCTTTGGTACAGGGGGACACAGCTGGCAGAGGAGAGGATTGTGAGAGACCAGGAAAGGAGTAATTTCTGTCCTCCTCCATATGGAAAAACCACAAGGGCAATAAGGGTGAAACATAAAACAGGGTTTAGGTGCCCAGAGGAGGCAGCAGTGGGAGCACTCAGCCTGTAGGAGGAAGGAGCCAAACCCAGCAGGACTGCAATCAGCTCTCACAGCCAAGTGATCTTGTAACTGAGGCACAGCCCTGGGACAAGGTCACCTTTGCCCACCTCCCTCCTGCTCTGAGCTCCTTCCCACAGCAGACACCTGCACCTGGGCATGGACTCTGCTCAGCCCCTGCCATGCTGAGCTGGGCTTTAATCTCATGGGGCATTGGGCAGGCAAAGAACAGCAGTGCTGCACTTCCTGCAGCTCTCTGGGCCCATCCAGGTTCCCACAGACACTCAGCTCTTCCACTCAGACCCAAAACTGAACCCCAAATCATCCACCTGGGCTCCTGCCTCTCAGCTGACATTGGGCCATGGCTGTCCTGCTGCTCACCTTGCATTTCCACCTTATCCAAGCCCAGACTCTGAACTTGCAGACACATGCAGAGAGCAAAGGAAGGGGCCAAGCAGATGGCAGCAGCAAGCATGAGGGATAACACCTCTATCTTAGCAGCACAATGGCTGCTGCAGTGCAAGCCCTGAGGGGCAGCCCTTGCCCTGCTTGCTTGGGATTCCTGCTGGTGCCCAGCTTCAGCTTTGCTGATTGATTTCCCTGTACAGGTAAAGGCAGCATGGCAGGAATTTCTTGGACAGCAACCTGTCTTGTTTTGTCTTTCTCAGTGCTGATGTGATTTTCAGCAGTCAGTAAGCTCATTCCTTTATGAGAAAACTGCTGAAAAGCTCCCTGGGATGATGGCAAGCAAGCAAGGGGTGGCTTTGTCTTGCTCCAGAGGCAGCTGAGGTTTGGGAGAGCAGGGATGCTTCCCCTTGCATTGCCAGACACTCCTTGGAGAGATTTAATATCATCAGCATTTGCAATAAGGCAGCTGGGACAGGCAGTTCAAAGGGTTCCTGGCAGACAAAGCTGCCACAGCCTCTAAAGCACAAAGCCCACCTTGGGCTGGCAAGGGGCTGAGCTCAGGACAGATGAAGGCTTCACAAGTCACCTTGCACATTTGCCCTTGTCTTCTTCTTCTCCCTGCCCCTCATTTCTCCATTTCCACTGCATTCAGGATGCTGAGCTGCACACAGCCCTGCTCTCACCCAAGATATCTGGTCCTTTTTCTCTTTTCCAGCCCTGGATCAGGAATGTGGTGACCAATGAGCTGGAAACTGAGAACTGCAACTACAAGTCAGGAATTTTACAGTGCTCTGCAGAGCATTCCCAAAGCTGCCCCAAATCAAGCAGAGAAGGGTCTGAAAAGTCCTTCTGCATGACCCACTCCATGAGATTGAAATAAATCTAACTAAGGTAATATCTAATATAACAGATTCATAGAAAACAGCCTACCTTGAGAAGGAGTGGCACAGGATTCTGCTCACAGCCCCAAAGTGGCAGAGGAGTCTCAAATGCCTCTGCTGCAGTCTCAGACTCTCTGGGTTTATATACTCTCTAGGAAGAGGCAGGTAGATTTCCCAAGAAGCCTTTTGAGTAAATTTTCCTGGGAATTCAGACCACACCTCTGTTTGTCCAGAGTTTCTTTGCAAGGTCATGGGTGGAGTTTCCGTACTGAATAGTCTCCCCCATTCTTCTTATTCAACCCTTTGTTAGTTTTCAGATTAATTTTCAGATTAATTCAAAAGTTGTTAATTTTCAGGTGAGCTGGATTGATTTTCTTTCCCAAATCATTTCCTCTGTCCTTGCCCTCCTGAATTCAGTGCATGCATAAGCTCTGATTGCTCTTGGAGCTCAGCAACTCCAGGCTAGGGTTTGCCTATGTGTATTTATTCCAAAACTCAGGAAAGACTTTGAATATTGGAGGCATTGTTGAGGAAGGAGCAAGCCCTTACCTTGAAGCAGGGTCCCAGAAGAGGCAGCTGAACCATTCCTTCTGTCTTCTCCCTGGAGAAAGGAGAGTTGGAATCCTCAGGAGAGCCACTGAATGTACAACCAGGCATAAATTTGCTCCTTGTTTTAAATAGGGAATTCCACAAAAAGGAGAAGTTTTCCATTTTTATTTACAGAGTTTGTTCGTACTCCCCCTGAAAGTGCTTGACATTGTTTTAGTTTCCCCAGACTTCCTCTCAAATTTGCTGCCTTGCAGCATGATGTGTCAGGGTCAGCTAACAGGGTCTGGTGGCTTCCTTGATCATTTCCTCAATGCCACCAGCTGCAGCTGCTGCTGCTCCAGCACCTACACGTGTTTCTGCTCCCAACAGAACAGCTCTGGGGACATTGGATGGACTGGCCTGACTCTGATACACTCAGATATTCACACTCTGTCCTTCTGCAGCCTCCCAGAACATCATGCCCATGGCCAGGCTACACCTACTCTCTTGCCTGGTTGCCATGGCTGTGTGACAGCTCCATCCCAGCAGCCTGGGAAGGAGAAGGCTCTGGGGATACCTCAGAGCACCTGCCAGTACTTTAGGAGTCTACAGGAGAGCTGCAGACAGACTTTGCACAAGGGCTTGGAGCTGATAGGTGGGCTGGGTTCAGGATTTATGTTTTTGACAGTGGCAGGTGTGGGGCTGTGTTTTGGAGTTGTGCTGAACACAGAGTTGATAACACAGAGATGTTTCTGGTATTGCTGGGCAGAGCTTTCACAGGCCAAGGCCTTTTGTGCTTTTTGTACTGCCAGGCTGGCAAGGAGGCTGGGGGTACTTGGGAGCTTGGGAGGAGACACAGCCAGGACAGGTGAGCCCAACTGACCAGAGCATATTCCAGAGCATGGGACATCATGCTGAGAATATAAAGTGAGGGGAAGGAGGAGGAAGGAGGGGGCATTTGGAGTGGTGGGTTTTGTAGCTGGGTTTTGTCTTCCCAGGTAGCTGGTAGCTGGGATGGGGCCCTGCTCCCCTGGAGGTGGCTGAAGACCTTTCTATCCATGGGAAATGGTGAAGGAATTCCTTGATGTGCTTTGCTTGTGTGCACAGCCTTTGCTTTCCCTGTTAAACTGTCTCTATCTCCACCCAGGAGTGTTCCAGCTTTTCCCCTTCCAGTTCTCTCCCTGTTCCCAGTGGTCGGGGAGGGAGGGAGCGGCTGCGTGGGGCGTGGCTGCTGCCTGGGGTTAAACCACACCTTTGGGACAAGCTGAAAGGGCTTGGAATGGAAGGAGTGAAGGTTTAGACTGGATATTAGGATGGTATTTGTGACTGTGGGGAGGTGATGCCCCAGCACAGGTTGCCCACAGAAGCTGAGCCTGCCCCATGCCTGCAAGTGTCCATGGCCAGGCTGGCTGGGGCTTGGAGCAACCTGGGATAGTGGAAGGTGTTCCTGCCTATGGGAGGGCATGGATGTAGGCTGGTCATTAAGGTCCTTTCCAAACCAAAATATTCTGTGTTTCAATGGCCATTCATTCATTTACAGCTAAACTGGACTCATTTTCTTCTGTTTCCAAAAGTCCAGGAATAATAGAATGACGAGTTGGTTGTTACAACCAGAAATATCCAGAAGAATTGTGTGTGACCAAAGTTGGTTTAAAGAAACTGGTTGAATCCTGTGGTTTCTTTTGTCTTTGTTAACCTGAGACTGATGTCTTAAACAAAGTGGGGTTTAGTCAGAATGAGGGAGAAGGCCAAGAAGAAGCAGATCAGCTGGAGGTGGGGCAAATCCCTCCTTTCTGATGGGGCCCAACTGACAGAACCAAGCAGGGCCCAACAGTGGTCACATCATTAGAAGGGGCCATAAACCATCAAAGACCCACAAAGTGTCCCCAAGCTCCACACTGCTGCATGACCCAGTGTAAAACCACTCCCAGGGCAAAAGTGGGGCAATGCCACATAATCTTGACTTCACAGAACCCATTGAACTGTTCAATGCAATGACCCCAACCCCCAAAGGATCATCAAAGTTTGGGACATCAAAGTTGGGAATCTTGTTCCTGGATCAATGGAGGTGTCTCATAAGAGCTGTTGGCAGGCTGGCCCACTTTGTTCATGCCATTCACAGGAGAATAACTGGTGTCTGATGCTGACACTTGGCTGGGTGTTCTGGCATCCTCTGATTGCATTTGCACACCCAATGTCCTGCAAGGATGCTCTGGGCACTCTGACTTTACTGGTGGTTGTAGAAATTTCAGTGGGAAGCAATTTGTGGTTTATAGAAGATGTGACCCTGCAATCCAGCACTGCAGCAAATCCCTTTTATTGTAAGCTCTTGCAAACTCCATGATGGGGCACACATTGATCTTTGACAACCATTGAATACATTTCCCCAAATCAGTTTCCCATCAAGCTGCAGAAAAGCTTCAGAAGCAGAGCAGAGCATGAAGGTGTCCAAGGAGTGCAGCACAGGAATTCAGCTTTGGCTGCTCCAAGCTCTCCATGGATCTGATGCCAAAGCCTGCCTGTCTGATACAACAGCTGCGGCTCTCAAGGTGCAGTTTCAAAAGCCACCAAACAAAAGCATGTGCCAGGATCACAGAATCACTGAATTGTTGTGGTTTGGAGGGACTTCTCGGGACCTTCTAGCCCAGACTCCAGGCTGCAGCAGGATCAGCTAGAGCAGGTTGTCCAGAATGTTCTCTGCAGCATCTTCACGTGTGTGGCACAGCACTTGTGCAGCAGCATTCCTGAACACCTCCTGACCTGACCCCCAGGGCTTCTTGGCTGATATTCCTGTGCCAAAGTGCTGTTGCCCATCAGCAAGGGACATTTTGCCCAGGTACAGGAAGTGAGGACCTCATTACAGGGAGTGTAAACAGAAACACATCCAGATATACAACAGATAAGCAGTTCCCCAGAAATCAGAGCTGTAACTTTATAATGTAACTTCATAAAAGTTGCCAAATAGGAAAGTCTGTTTCCTGGATGGACCAAGGGATCTTTGCCCAGCTGCTCTCTCAAGCTGAGTTCAAAAAATGCCACTGTCTTTATTGTCCTGTTTCCTTCTCTTTTGGGACAGCACATGGCAACATGCTCAGTCCACAGAATGTGAATCCTTGATGTTAATGGAGAAGATCTAAGCCAGCTGCCTTATCCAACACTTTGCATTTAAGTGGCTTGAGTTCACAATGTCTCCTCACTATTCCCAGCAAAAATAATTTTTCCCGAGTGACAGAAATCCCTGTGACACATTGGATCCCAGTGCTGTCCCCAAAGATGCACAGACACAGAGCAAACTGCAAAATTACCCTGCCATGGCAGTGCAGCTGCACCTTCCCAGGGAACTCAGGTGCTTCCCACCTCACCGTGGGCATGGAGCAGCTCTGGGCTCAGAAAAGGGCTCCGTCCCTACTGCCCAGTCACAGCAGGCTCAGCAGAAAGCAGAGGCCATGCCAGATGAAAGGTGCCTGGCAGCATGCTTGTGGAGCTGGGGCAGCCCTCTGCTCAGCTCCAAGCTGGCTTCCTGGGAGAAGCACAGAATTCTTTCTCTTGGAAAAGGCCTCTGGGATCGTGGAGTCCAACCTTTGAGCAAACACCACCTGCTCAAGAGGACCATGCCACTGAGTGCCACATCCAGTCTCCAGGAACTGGGATTCCACCACATCCACAGGCAGTCCATTGCAATCTTGAATCACCCTTTATGTGAAGAAATTCCTCCTGATGTGCCACCAGAATCTCCCCTGCTGCAGCTTGAGGCCTTGCCCTCTCATTGTCTCGCTGGCTGTCCAGCAGAAAAGGCTGATCCCCACCTGGCTACACCCCCTTTTTCAGGGAGCTGCAGAGAGAAATGATCTCTCAGAGCCCCCATGTCTGGGCTAAAGAAGCCCAGCTGCCTCAGCTGCTCCTCACAGGCCTTTCCCTGCAGGGCCTTCAGCAGCTCCATGGCCTTGCTCTGCACTGCCTGCAGAGGTGGCCTTGGCCCGTGGATCCAGCCTGTCCAGATCCCTCTGCAGAGCCTTCCTGCCCTCCAGCAACTGAGTCTCCCACCAAACTTGGCATCATCCGTGATCTTGTTGAGAGTTCACTGCATCCCCTCATCCAGATCGTCAGGAAAGATCTTCAACGGGACCGGGCCCCACACGGGTCCCTGGGGACAGCGCTTGTGGCCGGACGCCAGCTGGATGTGGCACTGTTCACCAAGGCTCTCTGGGCATGGACATGCAGACAGCTCCTGAGGCAGCCAGGAGAGCACCTCTGCAAGGCCTGGGCTGGCAGCTTTTCCAGGACAATGCTGTGGGACACTGTGCCAGAGGCTTTGGTGAAGTCCAGGCAGACACTTCCACAGCCTCCCCCCTCATCCGCTGGGCCGGTCATCTGGTCATCAAAGGAGATCAGGTTTGCTATTGTGTTCTTATTTTCTTTTCTTTATTGTTAGGATCAGGGTGAAAGGAGCAGGAGAAAGTGTTTCTTGTGTTTGCTGTTCAGTGTTTATTAATTCTTATCTGTGTTACAGTCTTACAAATTGTGAGTCCTGTGGCATTGAAATTACAAGATCCAAAGTGACTCCCTATATTTCTCCTCCAAGTCTTTTAAGGCTAAACTATCCAATTGAGAAATGATACCCAAATTATTTTTGCTTTTAACTGAATAGCTAATGACTGAAATTCCACAATGCAGTCTTTTCTAACAAATTACATAAAACTACCCAAAGCCATGTGAAGAAGATAGTGAAGAACAACTAGCCAGCACCCTAAGACGTCCCTTTTGCTTTATATATATATTGCTGTATTCAAAAATGTTAAATCCTAAGTTTTTCAACCTTTGCAATTACATACTTCGATTCAAATTACACACCTGCAATTTCAGGGCTATCAATCAATTCTGGAAGCCTTGTGCAATTCCTCAGGTCAAATGCAGCATTCCCTGGAGGGTCTGTGCCTTTCAACACAGAAAGTTTAAAATTCTCAGCATCCAGGCTTCCAACAGTTCACTAGGCAGGACCTGCCTTTCCTAAAGCCCTGCTGGCTGGCTGGGACTGATGCCTTGGTTCTCCTGGATGTGCCCTGTGATCCCACTCAGGACAATCTCCTCCAAAACCCTTCTGGGAAGCCAGGTCAGGAGGACACACCTGTAATTCCCCAGATTCTCCTTCCCGCCCTTCTTGTGCATGGGTGTCACAATGGCCAAACTCCAGGCAGCTGGCACCTCCCCCGTGGCCACCACTGATAGACCTGATGGAAAGCAACAGTCCTCATGAATGAAAGAAGGCAGAGTCCAAGCTGATCCTTTTCTCTCTTGGGCTTCCCATGTATTTCACAAGCTTGCTGGGGATGGCAGGGCATTTCTGCTTACTGCCAGGGGTGAAGGTCCTGGGAAGGGCCTGGGAAGTTGACAGAGGTGGCACTGATGGGCTTGGTGTGTTGCTTTTGCACAGCTGGGTTTTTGCAAATGGGGGGACCACATAGGTGGCTTCTGTGAGAAGCTGCTTCCACCATTGTCCAGCAGGCCCAATCTGTGGTGGCTCTGTAGATGGACATGCTGCTGGCCCCAGCTGGGCCATTTAGGGATGTTGGTGACACCTGTGCAATAACATATTTAAGAAGAAAATGAAAACACAGTGGAGCGTGCAGTTGGAATTTCAGCCAGAGATTAGGAGGAGGTGAGAACATGTGAGGGAAACAACATGGAGACACCAAGGTCAGTGGAGAAGGAGGGGGAGGAGGTGCTCCAGGTGCTGGAGCCAAGGTTCCTATGTAGGCCATGCTGAAGCAGCTGTGCCCCTGCAGCCCATGGGAATCCACGAGGGATTCAGAGATCCACCCACAGCCCATGGGGGATGTGCCCAGTCTGAGGCAGGTGGATGCCTGGAGGAGGCTGTGATCCACTGGGAGACCTGGTGAAGAGAGGGCTCCCCTGCTCCCCCACTGAAGCAGCCTGTCCATGGAGAAATGCACCCTATGGGAGGATGACCCAGGCCAGGGCAGTTTTGGGAGGATGTGTGCCTGTGGGGGGGACTCCTGTTGCAGCAGTTTTGCTTGGACTGCTGCCAGTGAGAGTGGAGCCACTCTGGAGAAGTTCAAGGAGAACTGTCTCCTGTGGGAGGGACCCCACGGTGCAGAAGGGCAGGGACTCCTCTCCCTGAGCATAGGAAGAGAACCTTGGGTGATGAACTGACCAGGCCCCCCTCACTCTGTCTCCCTGTGCTGTTGGTGGGGAGGAGGGAAAGACTGGGGGAAGAAAAGGTGTTTTTAAAAGGGCTATTTTACTTTTCATTGTCCTCTGATTTCATTAGTAACAAACATCAAGTTCTCTCTCTAAATTGAACAAGTTTGCCCTTGGCAGTGTGTACTCCCAGTCCTTACCTCAACTCATAAATACTTTATTAATTTTTTCTCTCTCCTCTTTCCAGTTGTGACAGGGGACGCTGAGTGAGCAGCTTATGTGGATGCCTGGTGTTTGACCAGTGTCAAACCACAACAGTTGGTCAAGCAGCCACTGGTTCCAGAGCCTGGAAATCAAGAGCAGTGAGGCATGGCACGAGTAATGGTGAGGATGAGTGTGGTCCCAAGCCCCAGCCAGTGTGCAGAGGTGGGTGAGCAAGTCAGAGGGAGCCATAGCCTGAGGTACAGCAGAGGTGTCTGCACAGGGGCCTCAGCCTGAAATCACTCTGATGCTTTCATCCCAGCAGGGGCTGTGGCAGCATTTGATCCCAGCAGAAAAAATCCATCCAGGCAGAGGAGCTGGCACGGCAGGAGCTGTCCAGCAAAGGCAGTGAGAGTGATGTGCTCACTTTGCTCTCCTAAAAGCAAGATCTTCTCCTAGGGGTGTGTGCAGCCCCGCTGGCACAAGGCAGGGCTCTTGCTGCTGTGCCCATGGCACTGGAGGCAAGAGGAGCAGAACTCCATGGTGCTCCCAGGCCGTGCCCCGTGTCTGCCCTGGCATCTGGTGCCTGTGCTCAGCTGTGCAGAGCCCCCAGAGCTGCCCCTGGCGAATGGGCCTGGCCTCTGGCTGCTGGCCCAGCTGGGGGTGCCTGTTGCCCAGCATCCTGCAGCACATCAGCCAGCCCCAGTGGGGCTCTCCAAAGCTCAGGGCAGCTGCAGGGGCCCAGGCTGCAGCTCTTGATGCAGCTGAGGCAGGCCTGGAGCTCTGCTGGCTGCCGTCACAGCTGGGACACCAGCACACCTGGAGACACCTGCATGGGGCTGCCTCACTCTGCACACCCACCAGAACCTGTGTCTGACTGCAGCCCCCAAACAGGTTGGTCCTGGCTGAGCAGTGAGACCCAGCAGGACAATGAACAACAGCTCCTGAGCTGAGATGTCCAGCCCCAAGCTGGCACCTCTGAAAGTGACACAGCTTGCACGAGCTGTTGGCAGCCTGGCCCACTTTGTTCATGCCATTCACAGGAGAATAACTGGTGTCTGATGCTGACACTTGTCTGGATGTTCTGGCATCCTCTGATTGCATTTGCACACCCAATGTCCTGCAAGGATGCTCTGGGCACTCTGACTTTACTGCTGGATGTAGAAATTTCAATGGGAAGCAACCTGTGGTTTATAGAAGACATGACCCTGCAATCCAGCACTGCTGCAAATCCCTTTTATTGTAAGCTCTTGCAAACTCCATGATGGGGCACACATTGATCTTTGACAACCATTGAATACATTTCCCCAAATCAGTTTCCCATCAAGCTGCAGAAAAGCTTCAGAAGCAGAGCAGAGCATGAAGGTGTCCAAGGAGAGCAGCACAGGAATTCAGCTTTGGCTGCTCCAAGCTCTCTATGGATCTGATGCCAAAGCCTGCCTGTCTGATACAACAGCTGCTGCTCTCAAGGTGCAGTTTCAAAAGCCACCAAACAAAAGCATGTGCCAGGATCACAGAATCACTGAATTGTTGTGTTTTGGAGGGACTTCTCGGGACCTTCTAGTCCAGACTCCAGGCTGCAGCAGGATCAGCTAGAGCAGGTTGTCCAGAATCATGTATTGTTGGGCTTTGGGTATCTCCAGACATGGAGATCTCCAGGCAGGATCTCTGGGCACCCTGAGGCGCCCTGGTGCCACAGCTTTGCTAAGGTGGTGAGGGACAAGTCAGCTGCACACTCTTGGGGCCAGCTGAGGAGGAGAGGACTCGTTCCTCAGAGCTCTCTCCTGACATGGGCAGCAAAGCAAAGCAGCTGCAGGCTCTGCCCACATCTTTGTGCCTTTGAGCAGAGCAGGAGGTGCCCTGAGGGACACAGCTGGAAACACACCAGAGAAGGAAGCAGCACAGCCTCTGCCCAGGACATTTGTCCCCCTCTCCTCTGCTCTGCTCAGACCCCACCTGCACTGCTGCCTCCAGCTCTGGGCCCACAGCACAAGAAGGATACAAAGCCGGTGGAGTGGTGTCCAGTGGAGGCCATGAAGGTGCTCCAAGGGCTGGAGCAGGTCTGCTCTGGAGAGAGGCTGAGAGAGCTGGGCATGTTCAGCCTGGACAAGACTGCTGAGGGTCCAGTACCTCAAGGATCTCCAAGAGGGCTGGAGAGGGTCTTTGGACAAGGGTATGGAGGGACAGGACAAGAGGGAATTGTTTCACACTGATGGAGGGCAGGGTTAGATGGGATATTATAAAGAAGTGAATCACCCTGAGCAGGCTGTGCTATGAGTAAAAGTTACCCAGAGCTGTTTTGACTGCCCCATCCCTGGAGGGCTTCAAGGACACGCTGGGGAGGGCTTGGAACAAGCTGGTGTAGTGGAAGGTGTCCCTGCCCATGGCAGGCAGGTGAGAATGAGATGATCTTTAAGGCTTTAAGGTCCCATCAAAACCAACCCACTCTGTGATTCTGTGATTCTGTGATTCTGTGACTTGTGGGAAAAGCCACCGAGCCTATTCTAATGACGATGTGAGGCTTATTGCCGGGGACAGGCGTTGTTGAACAAGATAACCGTTTTACCATAGAGCTCAGTCAACTTCTCCTCCAGCTTCCCCAGGCTCAGCTCCTCCACCTGGTTCTTGTCGTTCTCAGCAATGGCCCCCCAAGCCTTTGCGGGCTCTTCATCCTCCAGGCAGCAGGCAGCTGACCAGATGTGGCTGGGTCTGTTCACCCTCCCGTTGGACACGGAAGTCTTCCCAGGCACAGCACCCGTGATCACGTAGGTGCTTGTACAGCCCGTGGTCTTTCCAATCATTTTTATATCCTCGTAGACCCTCCACTGGCTATCGTTGAGATCGCTGTCCTGGGGCACTACGTTGGTCAGGGTGAAGGTGGCCATTTTACTCTCATCGTTATCCATATGGCCACTGGGATTCAAATGGCCACGGTCCAAACCCTTCAGTCCTCTGTAGTCATCGTATACAGCCTGGCTCTTTTTGATATCTTCTGCAGAGATTTTGTATTGATCTATGAGGCGTTTCTCTGATTCCATCTCTTTCAGATTACTTTTACCTGTGAGCTGGACAGGGAAAAAGAAAAAGGTGTTAGAATGGGGAATGGGAGTAATGGCGAAAGTTCCCCTGGAGGAGAAGTCTCTGAGGGTCAAGATCCCATTTTTTCTCAACTGAGTGTATGAAAATATATGAATCTGAGAGAAATCATACACATGATCAACCCACATGAACACAAAAGCTTTAAAGAGGAAGTAGGTCAGATTCGGACTGCTCTCAGTTTGACTTGTGACCTTTGTGATCCAGCCTGCAGCCCGTGCTGGGAGCATGGTTGGATGCACGAGACAAGGAGCATTTCCCACTCCTAGGATTGAAAGGTGACTTTGGTGATTCAAATCTACTTCCCTTTCCTCCTGCCACCACAGCCCAAATCTGCCCTGGGCTCTCCCTGGATCCCCTCACACCACACTGTGATTCTGTGATTTTATGTGGGGTTGCTACAGGTGTACCCCAGTCCTGGAACACCAGAGCTTGCCTCCTGTAACCCCATACACAGGGAGATGTGTCAGGAAATCAGTCCTGGAGCTGAGGTTTCCCTGGGAGGGCTACAGTTCATTCAAGGAGGAACAGTTTTGCTCGGTAAGCAAAAAGATCTCACTGTGAATGGAATCTGTTCCAGCAGTGCTGGGAATGTGTCTCAGAGCTGATCTGGGCCAGGGAGAGTTTTCAGCATCACTGCAAAGAAGTTACAAATGATCAGCCTCTGAGAGGAGCCTGTAATCCCAAAAGAGTCCTGGGGGAAGTAAATTCTCCAAAAAGGGCTCAGGAGAAAATCAACAAAATCCAAGATTTTTTGGAAGGCCAGGGTCCAAGGTCCAGGAGGAAAATGGCAGGTTGGATAGGCCTTGGAGCATGCTGGTCTAATGGCAAGTGGCCTGGCCCATGCAGGGGAGCTGGACTGAGATGGTCTTTAAGGTTCCTTCCAACACAAACCATTCTATGATGCTCCAAAAAGAGAGAATGTGGAGGCTGCAGTGGTGCAACACCAGATTAGCTGCTTGAGTTCCTATGCATAAGATGAAAAGATGATTCTTTTCATAACTTTAACAACATTTGGTTCATCTTTAGAGAAACATATTTAGCCTTCCTTTGGACTAGGGCATGTGGCTTCCTTCTCTGGCTCACCTTCCTCCAATGCTGTCCTGCTACTCTGTCCTTACCAATGACAGGAATTGCTTCTTTTTCTCTTCTGCAATTGGCCTGTTCTGCTGAAGTTTGTCTGAAGGACATTTGTGAGGGCTCTAGAGCTTGTGCAGTTCTGTCTGTCTGCTGGATCCTTCTGGAGCAAGCCTGAGCCAAAGGTGCTCGGGGTCACTGCCCATGCATGGAGATCACACCCTTGTGACTGGACCAACACTGATGCTCCTCACTTTGCAGTGCCAGAAATGTCACTCCAGAAATCCCTGCACAGTTAACCTGGCCCTCTCATCTCCAGTGCCTTTTCCCTCCAGGCTTTGTCCCTGGGCCAACTCACTCCCTTCTGAGTTTCTCATATTTCTTCTCAAATACCAATCACAAAGCCTTTTTAACTCTTCACTGGGAGCAGATAGGGTTAGGGTTCTGCCAGGGATGCAGAACAGCTCAGGGCAAAGTGGGGATCAGATCCCAGCAGGACTGTTGGTCCCTCAAGTTTAGCCTCTCCTGGAAGCCTTTTCCCCATCACTTGGGCACCCAGCACAGCAGGGCACAGGCAGGGGAAGCATTTGACTTTGTCATGTCATGCCAAGTAATGGGATTTGCTGTTCCTGTCAGGTGAAGGCAGAGAGCTGGGCACCTTGGGGATGTGATTCATCTCATGCTCCTGCTGATGTCTCAGGGGCATCAGAGGAACCATGTGGTGCAGGTGTTTGAAGTAAAATGAGGACATTCCCATCTGTGTGTCCATTCGCGTGTGTTTAGAGGGGTAGTAGGAAATAGGAGTGGTTATTTAAATGCTGCAGCTCATCTCTGAGTGGCTGGAGGGTGATGTGATGTGATGTGGTGTAAGAGAGACACCCACCTGAGGCTCAACAAACCACGATTTAGGTCTTTTGCCTTGAGCAGGGTGGTAGATGTAAGCAGAGTAGACAGGGATTCTCCTGTCTCTGTCGTACAGGGTGGCATAGTGATACGCGTTCCTGAAGCGCTGACAGATCCAGGCTGGGTTCTTTGGGTTCAGGGCATCATTTGGAATGGTCCCCGCATAGAAGAACTGAGGACAACTATCAAAGGAGTTCAGCACCTCGCTGTGTCCCAGCCAGAGGCAGCTGGCCAACACCTGCAGCAGCAGCAGCAGCCCCAGCATGGTGGCAGGATTTCAGTGAAGGGCTCTTGCTCCCCTGGAAGGCAAATGCAGAGGGACACTCAGCTGGGAGAGAGCAGATCATGGCCTGCAGCCTTTGGTGCAGATGGACAGAGCTGGCAGAGGAGAGGATTGTGAGAGACCAGGAAAGGAGTAATTTCTGTCCTCCTCCATATGGAAAAACCACAAGGGCAATAAGGGTGAAACATAAAACAGGGTTTAGGTGCCCAGAGGAGGCAGCAGTGGGAGCACTCAGCCTGTAGGAGGAAGGAGCCAAAGCCAGCAGGACTGCAATCAGCTCTCACAGCCAAGTGATCTTGTAACTGAGGCACAGCCCTGAGACAAGGTCACCTTTGCCCACCTCCCTCCTGCTCTCAGCACCTTCCCCCAGCAGACACCTGCACCTGGGCACAGACTCTGCTCAGCCCCTGCCATGCTGAGCTGGGCTTTAATCTCATGGGGCATTGGGCAGGCAAAGAACAGCAGTGCTGCACTTCCTGCAGCTCTCTGGGCCCATCCAGGTTCACACAGACACTCAGCTCTTCCACTCAGACCCAATACTGAACCCCAAATCATCCACCTGGGCTCCTGCCTCTCAGCTGACATTGGGCCACGGCTGTCCTGCTGCTCACCTTGCATTTCCACCTTATCCAAGCCCAGACTCTGAACTTGCAGACACATGCAGAGAGCAAATGAAGGGGACAAGCAGATGGCAGCAGCAAGCATGAGGGATAACACCTCTATCTTAGCAGCACAATGGCTGCTGCAGTGCAAGCCCTGAGGGGCAGCTCTTGCCCTGCTTGCTTGGGATTCCTGCTGGTGCCCAACTTCAGCTTTGCTGATTGATTTCCCTGTACAGGCAAAGGCAGCATGGCAGGAATTTCTTGGACAGCAACCTGTCCTGTTTTGTCTTTCTCAGTGCTGATGTGATTTTCAGCAGTCAGTAAGCTCATTCCTTTATGAGAAAACTGCTGACAAGCTCCCTGGGATGATGGAAAGCAAGCAAGGGGCGCCTTTGTCTCCATCCAGAGGCAGCTTCAGGTTTGGGAGAGCAGGGATGCTTCCCCTTGCATTGCCAGACACTCCTTGGAGAGATTTAATATCATCAGCATTTGCAATAAGGCAGCTGGGACAGGCAGTTCAAAGGGTTCCTGGCAGACAAAGCTGCCACAGCCTCTAAAGCACAAAGCCCACCTTGGGCTGGCAAGGGGCTGAGCTCAGGACAGATGAAGGCTTCACAAGTCACCTTGCACATTTGCCCTTGTCTTGGTCTTCTCCCTGCCCCTCATTTCTCCATTTCCACTGCATTCAGGATGCTGAGCTGCACACAGCCCTGCTCTGACCCAAGATATCTGGTCCTTTTTCTCTTTTCCAGCCCTGGATCAGGAATGTGGTGACCAATGAGCTGGAAACTGAGAACTGCAACTACAAGTCGGGACTTTATACAGTGCTCTGCTGAGCATTCCCAAAGCTGCTCCAAATCAAGCAGAGAAGGGTCTGAAAAGTCTTTCTGCATGACCCACTCCATGAGATTGAAATAAATCTAACTAAGATAATACCTAATATAACAGATTCATAGAAAATAGCCTACCTTGAGAAGGAGTGTCTGCTCACAGCCCCAAAGTGGCAGAGGAGTCTCAAATGCCTCTGCTGCAGTCTCAAGACTGTCTAGGTTTATATACTCTCTAGGAAGAGGCAGTTGCTGGATTTCCCAAGCAGGGTTCAGAGTAAATTTTCCCAGGTGTTCAGACCACACCTGTGTTTGTCCAGAGGCTTTTTGCAAGGTCATGGCTGGAGTTTTAGTACTCAATAAGTTCCTCCTTCCTTCCTATTCAACAGTTTGATGTTAATTTTCAGGTAAGTTGGCTTGAGTTTCTTTCCCAAATCTTTCCTTCTGTCCTTGCCCTCCTGACTGACAGAAAATACTAAATGGCTGCAAAATTAAAGTGCATATATGAGCTCTGATTGCTCCTTGGAGCTCAGCAACTCCAGCCTAGCCTTTGTCCATATATGTATATTTATTCCAGAAAAATCAGGAAAGATTTTTAATATTGGAATCAATGGTGAGGAAGGAGAAGGAGCTTACCTTCAAGCAGAGTCTCAGAACAGGCAGCTGAACTGTTCCTTCTGTCTTCTCCCAGGAGAAAGAGGTGTTTGAATCCTCAGGAGTGCACCTGCAATATATACCCTTTCAAAAATTTGCCCCTTGTTATAAACAAGGAATTCTAGAGAATAGAGAAGTTTTCCATTTTTATTCAGGGGGTATGTGCACACCCACCCTGAAATGTGCTGACTGTTGTTTGTCATAGTTTCCCCAGAATTTCTCCCAACTTTGCTGACTTGCAGCATGGTATGTCAGGATCAGTTAATTATCCACCCAGTCATGAAGTTGCCCTTTCTTGTAAACAGTGAATTCCAGAGAAAAGAGAACTTTTCTATTTTTATTTAGGGATTTGTTCACACCCGCTCTGAAAGATGTTGACATTCTTTTAGTTTCCTCAGAATTTCTCCCAAATTTGCTGCCTTGCAGCATGACATGTCAGGGTCAGCTAACAGGGTCTGGTGGCTTCCTTGATCATTTCCTCAATGCCACCAGCTGCAGCAGCTGCTGCTGCAGCACCTACACGTGTTTCTGCTCCCCACAGAACAGCTCTGGGGACATTGGATGGACTGGCCTGACTCTGATACACTCAGATATTCACACTCTGTCCTTCTGCAGCCTCCCAGAACATCATGCCCATGGCCAGGCTACACCTACTCTCTTGCCTGGTTGCCATGGCTGTGTGACAGCTCCATCCCAGCAGCCTGGGAAGGAGAAGGCTCTGGGGATACCTCAGAGCACCTGCCAGTACTTTAGGAGTCTACAGGAGAGCTGCAGACAGACTTTGCACAAGGGCTTGGAGCTGATAGGTGGGCTGGGTTCAGGGTTAATGTTTTTGACAGTGGCAGGTGTGGGGCTGTGTTTGGGAGTTGTGCTGAACACAGAGTTGATAACACAGAGATGTTTCTGGTATTGCTGGGCAGAGCTTCCACAGGCCAAGGCCTTTTGTGCTTTTTGTACTGCCAGGCTGGCAAGGAGGCTGGGGGTACTTGGGAAGTTGGGAGGAGACACAGCCAGGACAGGTGAGCCCAACTGACCAGAGCATATTCCAGAGCATGGGACATCATGCTGAGGATATAAAGTGAGGGGAAGGAGGAGGAAGGAGGGGGCATTTGGAGCGGTGGGTTTTGTAGCTGGGTTTTGTCTTCCCAGGTAAGTGTGAGGGGCCCTGCTCTCCTGGAGGTGGCTGAAGACCTTTCTATCCATGGGAAATGGTGAAGGAATTCCTTGATGTGCTTTGCTTGTGTGCACAGCCTTTGCTTTCCCTGTTAAACTGTCTCTATCTCCACCCAGGAGTGTTCCAGCTTTTCCCCTTCCAGTTCTCTCCCTGCTCCCGGTGGTCGGGGAGGGAGGGAGCGGCTGCGTGGGGTGTGGCTGCTGCCTGGGGTTAAACCACACCTTTGGGACAAGCTGAAAGGGCTTGGAATGGAAGGAGTGAAGGTTTAGACTGGATATTAGGATGGTATTTGTGACTGTGGGGAGGTGATGCCCCAGCACAGGTTGCCCACAGAAGCTGAGCCTGCCCCATGCCTGCAAGTGTCCATGGCCAGGCTGGCTGGGGCTTGGAGCAACCTGGGATAGTGGAAGGTGTCCCTGCCTATGGGAGGGCATGGATGTAGGCTGGTCATTAAGGTCCTTTCCAAACCAAAATATTCTGTGTTTCAATGACCATTCACTCAAAACTACATTGGACAAATTTTCTTCTGTTTCCAGAAGTCCAGGAATAACAGAATGACAAGTTGTTTGTTACAACCAGAAGTATCCAGAAGAAATGTGTGAGACCAAAGGTTTTTTTAAACAGACTGGTTGAGCCCTGTAGTTTCTTTTGTCTCTGTTAACCTGAGACTGATGTCTTAAACAAAGTGGGGTTTAGTCAGAATGGGGGAGAAGGTCAAGAAGAAGCAGATCTGTTGGAAGTGGGGCAAATTCCTCCTTTCTGATGGGGCCCAACTGACAGAACCAAGCAGCGCCCAACAGTGGTCACATCATTAGAAGGGGCCATAAACCATCAAAGACCCACAAAGTGTCCCCAAGCTCCACAGTGCTGCATGACCCAGTGTAAAACCACTCCCAGGGCAAAAGTGGGCCAATGTCCCATAATCCTGACCTCACAGAACCCATTGAACTGTTCAAGGCAAAGACCCAACCCCCACAGGATCATCAAAGTTTGGGACATCAAAGTTGGGAATCTTGTTCCTGGATCCATGGAGGTGTCTCATAAGAGCTGTTGGCAGGCTGGCCCACTTTGTTCATGCCATTCACAGGAGAATAACTGGTGTCTGATGCTGACACTTGGCTGGGTGTTCTGGCATCCTCTGATTGCATTTGCACACCCAATGTCCTGCAAGGATGCTCTGGGCACTCTGACTTTACTGCTGGATGTAGAAATTTCAGTGAGAAGCAACCTGTGGTTTATAGAAGATGTGACCCTGCAATCCAGCACTGCAGCAAATCCCTTTTATTATAAGCTCTTGCAAACTCCATGATGGGCCACACATTGATTTTTGACAACCATTGAATATATTTCCCCAAATCACTTTCCCATCAAGCTGCAGAAAAGCTTCAGAGGCAGAGCAGAGCATGAAGGTGTCCAAGGAGTGCAGCACAGGAATTCAGCTTTGGCTGCTCCAAGCTCTCTATGGATCTGATGCCAAAGCCTGCCTGTCTGATACAACAGCTGCCGCTCTCAAGGTGCAGTTTCAAAAGCCACCAAACAAAAGCATGTGCCAGGATCACAGAAACACTGAATTGTTGTGTTTTGGAGGGACTTCTCGGGACCTTCTAGTCCAGACTCCAGGCTGCAGCAGGATCAGCTAGAGCAGGTTGTCCAGAATGTTCTCTGCAGCATCTTCATGTGTGTGGCACAGCACTTGTGCAACAGCATTCCTGAACACCTCCTGACCTGACCCCCAGGGGTTCCTGACTGATGTTCCTGTGCCAAAGTGCTGTTGCATACAAGCAAGGGACATTTTCCTCAGGCACACAAAGTGAGGACCTCATTGTAGGGAGTGTAAGAGAAACCAACCCAGATATACAACAGATAAGCAGGTCCTCAGAAATCAGAGGTGCAAGCTTACAACGCAAACTTATAAAAGTTCCCTAACAGGACGGTTTGGTTTCTGAATGGACCAAGGGATCTTTGTTTAGCTGCTCACTCAAGCAAAGTTTAGAAAATGCCACTGTCTTGATTCTCTTGTTTCCTTCTCTTTTGGGACAGCACATGGCAACATGCTTAGTCCACAGAAAGTGAACCCTTGGTGTTAATGGGGAAGGTCTCAACCAACTGCCTGATCCAACACTTTGCAGTAAAGTGGCTTGAGGTCACAATGTCTCCTCACAATTCCCAGCAAAAATAATTTTTCCGTAGTGACTAAAATCCCTGTGACACACTGGAGCCCAGAGCTCTCCCCAAAGATGGACAGACACAGAGCAACCTGCAAAATTACCCTGCCATGGCAGTGCAGCTGCACCTTCCCAGGGAACTCAGGTGCTTCCCACCTCACCGTGGGCATGGAGCAGCTCTGGGCTCAGCAAAGGGCTCCGTCCCTACTGCCCAGTCACAGCAGGCTCAGCAGAAAGCAGAGGCCATGCCAGATGAAAGGTGCCTGGCAGCATGCTTGTGGAGCTGGGGCAGCCCTCTGCTCAGCTCCAAGCTGGCTTCCTGGGAGAAACACAGAATTCTTTCTCTTGGAAAAGGCCTCTGGGATCGTGGAGTCCAACCTTTGAGCAATCACCACCTGCTCAAGAGGACCATGCCACTGAGTGCCACATCCAGTCTCCAGCAACTGGGATTCCACCACATCCACAGGCAGTCCATTCCAATCTTGAATCACCCTTTATGTGAGGAAATTCCTCCTGATGTGCCACCAGAATCTCCCCTGCTGCAGCTTGAGGCCTTGCCCTCTCGTTGTCTCCCTGGCTGTCCAGCAGAAAAGGCTGATCCCCACCTGGCTACACCCCCTTTTTCAGGGAGATGGAGAGAGAAATGATCTCTCAGAGCCCCCATGTCTGGGCTAAAGAAGCCCAGCTGCCTCAGCTGCTCCTCACAGGCCTTTCCCTGCAGGGCCTTCAGCAGCTCCATGGCCTTGCTCTGCACTGCCTGCAGAGGTGGCCTTGGCCCGTGGATCCAGCCTGTCCAGATCCCTCTGCAGAGCCTTCCTGCCCTCCAGCAACTGAGTCTCCCACCAAACTTGGCATCATGCGTGATCTTGCTGAGAGTTCACTGCATCCCCTCATCCAGATCGTCAGGAAAGATCTTCAACGGGACCGGGCCCCACACGGGTCCCTGGGGACAGCGCTTGTGGCCGGACGCCAGCTGGATGTGGCACTGTTCACCAAGGCTCTCTGGGCCTGGACATGCAGACAGCTCCTGAGGCAGCCAGGAGAGCACCTCTGCAAGGCCTGGGCTGGCAGCTTTTCCAGGACAATGCTGTGGGACACTGTGCCAGAGGCTTTGGTGAAGTCCTGGCAGACACTTCCACAGCCTCCCCCCCCATCCACTGGGCCGGTCATCTGGTCATCAAAGGAGATCAGGTTTGCTATTGTGTTCTTATTTTCTTTTCTTTATTGTTAGGATCAGGGTGAAAGGAGCAGGAGAAAGTGTTTCTTGTGTTTGCTGTTCTGTGTTTATTAATTCTTCTCTGTGTTACAGTCTTACAAATTGTGAGTTCTGTGGCATTCAACTAACAAGCTACAAAATGGCCCACTATCTTTCTCCACCAAGTCTTTTAAGGCTAAACTATCCAATTGAGAAATGAAACCCAAATTATTTTTGCTTTTAACTGAATAGCTAATGACTGAAATTCCACAATGCAGTCTTTTCTAACAAATTACATAAAATTATCCAAAGCCATGTGAAGAAGATAGTGAAGAACAACTAGCCAGCACCCTAAGACGTCCCTTTTGCTTTATATATATATTGCTGTATTCAAAAATGTTAAATCCTAAGTTTTTCAACCTTTTATATTACATACTTCAAATTACACACCTGCAATTTCAGGGCTATCAGTCACTTCTGGAAGCCTTGTCCAAGTCCTCAGGTCAAATGCAGCATTCCCTGGAGGGTCTGTGCCTTTCAACACAGAAAGTTTAAAATTCTCAGCATCCAGGCTTCCAACAGTTCACTAGGCAGGACCTGCCTTTCCTAAAGCCCTGCTGGCTGGCTGGGACTGATGCCTTGGTTCTCCTGGATGTGCCCTGTGATCCCACTCAGGACAATCTCCTCCAAAACCCTTCTGGGAAGCCAGGTCAGGAGGACACACCTGTAATTCCCCAGATTCTCCTTCCCGCCCTTCTTGTGCATGGGTGTCACAATGGCCAAACTCCAGGCAGCTGGCACCTCCCCCGTGGCCACCACTGATAGACCTGATGGAAAGCAACAGTCCTCATGAATGAAAGAAGGCAGAGTCCAAGCTGATCCTTTTCTCTCTTGGGCTTCCCATGTATTTCACAAGCTTGCTGGGGATGGCAGGGCATTTCTGCTTACTGCCAGGGGTGAAGGTCCTGGGAAGGGCCTGGGAAGTTGACAGAGGTGGCACTGATGGGCTTGGTGTGTTGCTTTTGCACAGCTGGGTTTTTGCAAATGGGGGGACCACATAGGTGGCTTCTGTGAGAAGCTGCTTCCACCATTGTCCAGCAGGCCCAATCTGTGGTGGCTCTGTAGATGGACATGCTGCTGGCCCCAGCTGGGCCATTTAGGGATGTTGGTGACACCTGTGCAATAACATATTTAAGAAGAAAATGAAAACACAGTGGAGCGTGCAGTTGGAATTTCAGCCAGAGATTAGGAGGAGGTGAGAACATGTGAGGGAAACAACATGGAGACACCAAGGTCAGTGGAGAAGGAGGGGGAGGAGGTGCTCCAGGTGCTGGAGCCAAGGTTCCTCTGTAGGCCATGCTGAAGCAGCTGTGCCCCTGCAGCCCATGGGAATCCACGAGGGATTCAGAGATCCACCCACAGCCCATGGGGGATGTGCCCAGTCTGAGGCAGGTGGATGCCTGGAGGAGGCTGTGATGCACTGGGAGACCTGGTGAAGAGAGGGCTCCCCTGCTCCCCCACTGAAGCAGCCTGTCCATGGAGAAAAGCACCCTATGGGAGGATGACCCAGGCCAGGGCAGTTTTGGGAGGATGTGTGCCTGTGGGGGGGACTCCTGTTGCAGCAGTTTTGCTTGGACTGCTGCCAGTGAGAGTGGAGCCACTCTGGAGAAGTTCAAGGAGAACTGTCTCCTGTGGGAGGGACCCCACGGTGCAGAAGGGCAGGGACTCCTCTCCCTGAGCATAGGAAGAGAACCTTGGGTGATGAACTGACCAGGCCCCCCTCACTCTGTCTCCCTGTGCTGTTGGTGGGGAGGAGGGAAAGACTGGGGGAAGAAAAGGTGTTTTTAAAAGGGCTATTTTACTTTTCATTGTCCTCTGATTTCATTAGTAACAAACATCAAGTTCTCTCTCTAAATTGAACAAGTTTGCCCTTGGCAGTGTGTACTCCCAGTCCTTACCTCAACTCATAAATACTTTATTAATTTTTTCTCTCTCCTCTTTCCAGTTGTGACAGGGGACGCTGAGTGAGCAGCTTATGTGGATGCCTGGTGTTTGACCAGTGTCAAACCACAACAGTTGGTCAAGCAGCCACTGGTTCCAGAGCCTGGAAATCAAGAGCAGTGAGGCATGGCACGAGTAATGGTGAGGATGAGTGTGGTCCCAAGCCCCAGCCAGTGTGCAGAGGTGGGTGAGCAAGTCAGAGGGAGCCATAGCCTGAGGTACAGCAGAGGTGTCTGCACAGGGGCCTCAGCCTGAAATCACTCTGATGCTTTCATCCCAGCAGGGGCTGTGGCAGCATTTGATCCCAGCAGAAAAAATCCATCCAGGCAGAGGAGCTGGCACGGCAGGAGCTGTCCAGCAAAGGCAGTGAGAGTGATGTGCTCACTTTGCTCTCCTAAAAGCAAGATCTTCTCCTAGGGGTGTGTGCAGCCCCGCTGGCACAAGGCAGGGCTCTTGCTGCTGTGCCCATGGCACTGGAGGCAAGAGGAGCAGAACTCCATGGTGCTCCCAGGCCGTGCCCCGTGTCTGCCCTGGCATCTGGTGCCTGTGCTCAGCTGTGCAGAGCCCCCAGAGCTGCCCCTGGCGAATGGGCCTGGCCTCTGGCTGCTGGCCCAGCTGGGGGTGCCTGTTGCCCAGCATCCTGCAGCACATCAGCCAGCCCCAGTGGGGCTCTCCAAAGCTCAGGGCAGCTGCAGGGGCCCAGGCTGCAGCTCTTGATGCAGCTGAGGCAGGCCTGGAGCTCTGCTGGCTGCCGTCACAGCTGGGACACCAGCACACCTGGAGACACCTGCATGGGGCTGCCTCACTCTGCACACCCACCAGAACCTGTGTCTGACTGCAGCCCCCAAACAGGTTGGTCCTGGCTGAGCAGTGAGACCCAGCAGGACAATGAACAACAGCTCCTGAGCTGAGATGTCCAGCCCCAAGCTGGCACCTCTGAAAGTGACACAGCTTGCACGAGCTGTTGGCAGCCTGGCCCACTTTGTTCATGCCATTCACAGGAGAATAACTGGTGTCTGATGCTGACACTTGTCTGGATGTTCTGGCATCCTCTGATTGCATTTGCACACCCAATGTCCTGCAAGGATGCTCTGGGCACTCTGACTTTACTGCTGGATGTAGAAATTTCAATGGGAAGCAACCTGTGGTTTATAGAAGATGTGACCCTGCAATCCAGCACTGCTGCAAATCCCTTTTATTGTAAGCTATTGCAAACTCCATGATGGGGCACACATTGATCTTTGACAACCATTGAATACATTTCCCCAAATCACTTTCCCATCAAGCTGCAGAAAAGCTTCAGAGGCAGAGCAGAGCATGAAGGTGTCCAAGGAGTGCAGCACAGGAATTCAGCTTTGGCTGCTCCAAGCTCTCTATGGATCTGATGCGAAAGCCTGCCTGTCTGATACAACAGCTGCTGCTCTCAAGGTGCAGTTTCAAAAGCCACCAAACAAAAGCATGTGCCAGGATCACAGAATCACTGAATTGTTGTGTTCTGGAGGGACTTCTCGGGACCTTCTAGTCCAGACTCCAGGCTGCAGCAGGATCAGCTAGAGCAGGTTGTCCAGAATCATGTATTGTTGGGCTTTGGGTATCTCCAGACATGGAGATCTCCAGGCAGGATCTCTGGGCACCCTGAGGCGCCCTGGTGCCACAGCTTTGCTAAGGAGGTGTGGGACAAGTCAGCTGCACACTCTTGGGGCCAGCTGAGGAGGAGAGGACTCGTTCCTCAGAGCTCTCTCCTGACATGGGCAGCAAAGCAAAGCAGCTGCAGGCTCTGCCCACATCTTGTGCCTTTGAGCAGAGCAGGAGGTGCCCTGAGGGACACAGCTGGAAACACAGCAGAGAAGGAAGCAGCACAGCCTCTGCCCAGGACATTTGTCCCCCTCTCCTCTGCTCTGCTCAGACCCCACCTGCACTGCTGCCTCCAGCTCTGGGCCCACAGCACAAGAAGGATACAAAGCTGGTGGAGTGGTGTCCAGTGGAGGCCATGAAGGTGCTCCAAGGGCTGGAGCAGGTCTGCTCTGGAGAGAGGCTGAGAGAGCTGGGCATGTTCAGCCTGGACAAGACTGCTGAGGGTCCAGTACCTCAAGGATCTCCAAGAGGGCTGGAGAGGGTCTTTGGACAAGGGTATGGAGGGACAGGACAAGAGGGAATGGTTTCACACTGATGGAGGGCAGGGTTAGATGGGATATTATAAAGAAGTGAATCACCCTGAGCAGGCTGTGCTATGAGTAAAAGTTACCCAGAGCTGTTTTGACTGCCCCATCCCTGGAGGGGTTCAAGGCCACGCTGGGGAGGGCTTGGAACAAGCCGGTGTAGTGGAAGGTGTCCCTGCCCATGGCAAGGAGGTGAGAATGAGATGATCTTTAAGGCTTTAAGGTCCCATCAAAACCAACCCACTCTGTGATTCTGTGATTCTGTGATTCTGTGACTTGTGGGAAAAGCCACCGAGCCTATTCTAATGACGATGTGAGGCTTATTGCCGGGGACAGGCGTTGTTGAACAAGATAACCGTTTTACCATAGAGCTCAGTCAACTTCTCCTCCAGCTTCCCCAGGCTCAGCTCCTCCACCTGGTTCTTGTCGTTCTCAGCAATGGCCCCCCAAGCCTTTGCGGGCTCTTCATCCTCCAGGCAGCAGGCAGCTGACCAGATGTGGCTGGGTCTGTTCACCCTCCCGTTGGACACGGAAGTCTTCCCAGGCACAGCACCCGTGATCACGTAGGTGCTTGTACAGCCCATGGTCTTTCCAATCATTTTTATATCCTCGTAGACCCTCCACTGGCTATCGTTGAGATCGCTGTCCTGGGGCACTACGTTGGTCAGGGTGAAGGTGGCCATTTTACTCTCATCTTTATCCATATGGCCACTGGGATTCAAATGGCCACGGTCCAAACCCTTCAGTCCTCTGTAGTCATCGTATACAGCCTGGCTCTTTTTGATATCTTCTGCAGAGATTTTGTATTGTTCTATGAGGCGTTTCTCTGATTCCATCTCTTTGAGATTACTTTTACCTGTGAGCTGGACAGGGAAAAAGAAAAAGGTGTTAGAATGGGGAATGGGAGTAATGGCGAAAGTTCCCCTGGAGGAGAAGTCTCTGAGAGTCAAGATCCCATTTTTTCTCAACTGAGTGTATGAAAATATATGAATCTGAGAGAAATCATACACATGATCAACCCACATGAACACAAAAGCTTTAAAGAGGAAGTAGGTCAGATTCGGACTGCTCTCAGTTTGACTTGTGACCTTTGTGATCCAGCCTGCAGCCCGTGCTGGGAGCATGGTTGGATGCACGAGACAAGGAGCATTTCCCACTCCTAGGATTGAAAGGTGACTTTGGTGATTCAAATCTACTTCCCTTTCCTCCTGCCTCCACAGCCCAAATCTGCCCTGGCCTCTCCCTGGATCCCCTCACACCACACTGTGATTCTGTGATTTTATGTGTGGTTGCTACAGGTGTACCCCAGTCCTGGAACACCAGAGCTTGCCTCCTGTAACCCCATACCCAGGGAGAAGTGTCAGGAAATCAGTCCTGGAGCTGAGGTTTCCCTGGGAGGGCTACAGTTCATTCAAGGAGGAACAGTTTTGCTCAGGAAGCAAAAAGATCTCACTGTGAATGGAATCTGTTCCAGCAGTGCTGGGAATGTGTCTCAGAGCTGATCTGGGCCAGGGAGAGTTTTCAACATCATTGCAAAGAAGTTACAAATGATCAGCCTCTGAGAGGAGCCTGTAATCCCAAAAGAGTCCTGGGGGAAGTAAATTCTCCAAAAAGGGCTCAGGAGAAAATCAACAAAATCCAAGATTTTTTGGAAGGCCAGGGTCCAAGGTCCAGGAGGAAAATGGCAGGTTGGATAGGCCTTGGAGCATGCTGGTCTAATGGCAAGTGGCCTGGCCCATGCAGGGGAGCTGGACTGAGATGGTCTTTAAGGTTCCGTCCAACACAAACCATTCTATGATTCTCCAAAAAGAGAGAATGTGGAGGATGCAGTGGTGTAACACCAGATTAGCTGGTGAGTTCCTATGCATAAGATGAAAAGATGATTCTTTTCATAACTTTAACAACATTTGGTTCATCTTTAGAGAAACATATTTAGCCTTCCTTTGGAGTAGGGCATGTGGCTTCCTTCTCTGGCTCACCTTCCCCCAATGCTGTCCTGCTACTCTGTCCTTACCAATGACAGGAATTGCTTCTTTTTCTCTTCTGCAATTGGCCTGTTCTGCTCAAGTTTTTCTGAAGGACATTTGTGAGGGCTCTAGAGCTTGTGCAGTTCTGTCTGTCTGCTGGATCCTTCTGGAGCAAGCCTGAGCCAAAGGTGCTCGGGGTCACTGCCCATGCATGGAGATCACACCCTTGTGACTGGACCAACACTGATGCTCCTCACTTTGCAGTGCCAGAAATGTCACTCCAGAAATCCCTGCACAGTTAACCTGGCCCTCTCATCTCCAGTGCCTTTTCCCTCCAGGCTTTGTCCCTGGGCCAACTCACTCCCTTCTGAGCTTCTCATATTTCTTCTCAAATACCAATCACAAAGCCTTTTTAACTCTTCACTGGGAGCAGATAGGGTTAGGGTTCTGCCAGGGATGCAGAACAGCTCAGGGCAAAGTGGGGATCAGATCCCAGCAGGACTGTTGGTCCCTCAAGTTTAGCCTCTCCTGGAAGCCTTTTCCCCATCACTTGGGCACCCAGCACAGCAGGGCACAGGCAGGGGAAGCATTTGACTTTGTCATGTCATGCCAAGTAATGGGATTTGCTGTTCCTGTCAGGTGAAGGCAGAGAGCTGGGCACCTTGGGGATGTGATTCATCTCATGCTCCTGCTGATGTCTCAGGGGCATCAGAGGAACCATGTGGTGCAGGTGTTTGAAGTAAAATGAGGACATTCCCATCTGTGTGTCCATTCGCGTGTGTTTAGAGGGGTAGTAGGAAATAGGAGTGGTTATTTAAATGCTACAGCTCATCCCTGAGTGGTTGGAGGGTGATGTGATGTGGTGTAAGAGAGACACCCACCTGAGGCTCAACAAACCACGATTTAGGTCTTTTGCCTTGAGCAGGGTGGTAGATGTAAGCAGAGTAGACAGGGATTCTCCTGTCTTTGTCGTACAGGGTGGCATAGTGATACACGTTCCTGAAGCGCTGACAGATCCAGGCTGGGTTCTTTGGGTTCAGGGCATCATTTGGAATGGTCCCCGCATAGAAGAACTGAGGACAACTATCAAAGGAGTTCAGCACCTCGCTGTGTCCCAGCCACAGGCAGCTGGCCAACACCTGCAGCAGCAGCAGCAGCCCCAGCATGGTGGCAGGATTTCAGTGAAGGGCTCTTGCTCCCCTGGAAAGCAAATGCAGAGGGACACTCAGCTGGGAGAGAGCAGATCATGGCCTGCAGCCTTTGGTGCAGATGGATAGAGCTGGCAGAAGAGGGGATTATGAGAGACCACGAAAGGAGTAATTTCTGTCCTCCTCCATATGGAAAAATCACAAGGGCAATAAGGGTGAAACATAAAACAGGGTTTAGGTGCCCAGAGGAGGCAGCAGTGGGAGCACTCAGCCTGTAGGAGGAAGGAGCCAAAGCCAGCAGGACTGCAATCAGCTCTCACAGCCAAGTGATCTTGTAACTGAGGCACAGCCCTGGGACAAGGTCACCTTTGCCCACCTCCCTCCTGCTCTGAGCTCCTTCCCACAGCAGACACCTGCACCTGGGCACAGACTCTGCTCAGCCCCTGCCATGCTGAGCTGGGCTTTAATCTCATGGGGCATTGGGCAGGCAAAGAACAGCAGTGCTGCACTTCCTGCAGCTCTCTGGGCCCATCCAGGTTCCCACAGACACTCAGCTCTTCCACTCAGACCCAATACTGAACCCCAAATCATCCACCTGGGCTCCTGCCTCTCAGCTGACATTGGGCCACGGCTGTCCTGCTGCTCACCTTGCATTTCCACCTTATCCAAGCCCAGACTCTGAACTTGCAGACACATGCAGAGAGCAAAGGAAGGGGCCAAGCAGATGGCAGCAGCAAGCATGAGGGATAACACCTCTATCTTAACAGCACAATGGCTGCTGCAGTGCAAGCCCTGAGGGGCAGCTCTTGCCCTGCTTGCTTGGGATTCCTGCTGGTGCCCAACTTCAGCTTGGCTGATTGATTTCCCTGTACAGGCAAAGGCAGCATGGCAGGATTTCTTGGACAGCAACCTGTCCTGTTTTGTCTTTCTCAGTGCTGATGTGATTTTCAGCAGTCAGTAAGGTCATTCCTTTATTAGAAAACTGCTGACAAGCTCCCTGGGATGATGGAAAGCAAGCAAGGGGCGCCTTTGTCTCCATCCAGAGGCAGCTCAGGTTTGGGAGAGCAGGGATGCTTCCCCTTGCATTGCCAGACACTCCTTGGGGAGATTTAATATCATCAGCATTTGCAATAAGGCAGCTGGGACAGGCAGTTCAAAGGGTTCCTGGCAGACAAAGCTGCCACAGCCTCTAAAGCACAAAGCCCACCTTGGGCTGGCAAGGGGCTGGGCTCAGGACAGATGAAGGCTTCACAAGTCACCTTGCACATTTGCCCTTGTCTTGGTCTTCTCCCTGCCCCTCATTTCTCCATTTCCACTGCATTCAGGATGCTGAGCTGCACACAGCCCTGCTCTGACCCAAGATATCTGGTCCTTTTTCTCTTTTCCAGCCCTGGATCAGGAATGTGGTGACCAATGAGCTGGAAACTGAGAACTGCAACTACAAGTCGGGACTTTATACAGTGCTCTGCTGAGCATTCCCAAAGCTGCTCCAAATCAAGCAGAGAAGGGTCTGAAAAGTCTTTCTGCATGACCCACTCCATGAGATTGAAATAAATCTAACTAAGGTAATAGCTAATATAACAGATTCATAGAAAACAGCCTACCTTGAGAAGGAGTGTCTGCTCGCAGCCCCAAAGTGGCAGAGGAGTCTCAAATGCCTCTGCTGCAGTCTCAAGACTGTCTAGGTTTATATACTCTCTAGGAAGAGGCAGTTGCTGGATTTCCCAAGCAGGGTTCAGAGTAAATTTTCCCAGGTGTTCAGACCACAGCTGTGTTTGTCCAGAGGCTTTTTGCAAGGTCATGGCTGGAGTTTTAGTACTCAATAAGTTCCTCCTTCCTTCCTTCCTATTCAACAGTTTGATGTTAATTTTCAGGTAAGTTGGCTTGAGTTTCTTTCCCAAATCTTTCCTTCTGTCCTTGCCCTCCTGACTGACAGAAAATACTAAATGGCTGCAAAATTAAAGTGCATATATGAGCTCTGATTGCTCCTTGGAGCTCAGCAACTCCAGCCTAGCCTTTGTCCATATATGTATATTTATTCCAGAAAAATCAGGAAAGATTTTTAATATTGGAATCAATGGTGAGGAAGGAGAAGGAGCTTACCTTCAAGCAGAGTCTCAGAACAGGCAGCTGAACTGTCCCTTCTGTCTTCTCCCAGGAGAAAGAGGTGTTTGAATCCTCAGGAGTGCACCTGCAATATATACCCTTTCAAAAATTTGCCCCTTGTTATAAACAAGGAATTCTAGAGAATAGAGAAGTTTTCCATTTTTATTCAGGGGGTATGTGCACACCCACCCTGAAATGTGCTGACTGTTGTTTGTCATAGTTTCCCCAGAATTTCTCCCAACTTTGCTGACTTGCAGCATGGCATGTCAGGATCAGTTAACTATCCACCCAGTCATGAAGTTGCCCTTTCTTGTAAACAGTGAATTCCAGAGAAAAGAGAACTTTTCTATTTTTATTTAGGGATTTGTTCACACCCACTCTGAAAGATGTTGACATTGTTTTAGTTTCCTCAGAATTTCTCCCAAATTTGCTGCCTTGCAGCATGGCATGTCAGGGTCAGCTAACAGGGTCTGGTGGCTTCCTTGATCATTTCCTCAATGCCACCAGCTGCAGCTGCTGCTGCTGCAGCACCTACACGTGTTTCTGCTCCCCACAGAACAGCTCTGGGGACATTGGATGGACTGGCCTGACTCTGATACACTCAGATATTCACACTCTGTCCTTCTGCAGCCTCCCAGAACATCATGCCCATGGCCAGGCTACACCTACTCTCTTGCCTGGTTGCCATGGCTGTGTGACAGCTCCATCCCAGCAGCCTGGGAAGGAGAAGGCTCTGGGGATACCTCAGAGCACCTGCCAGTACTTTAGGAGTCTACAGGAGAGCTGCAGACAGACTTTGCACAAGGGCTTGGAGCTGATAGGTGGGCTGGGTTCAGGGTTAATGTTTTTGTCAGTGGCAAGAGTGGGGCTGTGTTTTGGAGTTGTGCTGAACACAGAGTTGATAACACAGAGATGTTTCTGGTATTGCTGGGCAGAGCTTTCACAGGCCAAGGCCTTTTGTGCTTTTTGTACTGCCAGGCTGGCAAGGAGGCTGGGGGTACTTGGGAAGTTGGGAGGAGACACAGCCAGGACAGGTGAGCCCAACTGACCAGAGCATATTCCAGAGCATGGGACATCATGCTGAGGATATAAAGTGAGGGGAAGGAGGAGGAAGGAGGGGGCATTTGGAGCGGTGGGTTTTGTAGCTGGGTTTTGTCTTCCCAGGTAAGTGTGTGGGGCCCTGCTCTCCTGGAGGTGGCTGAAGACCTTTCTATCCATGGGAAATGGTGAAGGAATTCCTTGATGTGCTTTGCTTGTGTGCACAGCCTTTGCTTTCCCTGTTAAACTGTCTCTATCTCCACCCAGGAGTGTTCCAGCTTTTCCCCTTCCAGTTCTCTCCCTGCTCCCGGTGGTCGGGGAGGGAGGGAGCGGCTGCGTGGGGCGTGGCTGCTGCCTGGGGTTAAACCACACCTTTGGGACAAGCTGAAAGGGCTTGGAATGGAAGGAGTGAAGGTTTAGACTGGATATTAGGACGGTATTTGTGACTGTGGGGAGGTGATGCCCCAGCACAGGTTGCCCACAGAAGCTGAGCCTGCCCCATGCCTGCAAGTGTCCATGGCCAGGCTGGCTGGGGCTTGGAGCAACCTGGGATAGTGGAAGGTGTTCCTGCCTATGGGAGGGCATGGATGTAGGCTGGTCATTAAGGTGTTTCAATGACCATTCGTTCATTTACAGCTAAACTGGACTAATTTTCTTCTGTTTCCAGAAGTCCAGGAATAATAGAAGGATGAGTTGTTTGTTACAATCAGAAATATCCAGAAGAATTGTGTGTGACCAAAGTTGGTTTAAAGAAACTGGTTGAATCCTGTGGTTTCTTTTGTCTCTGTTAACCTGAGACTGATGTCTTAAACAAATTGAGGTTTAGTCAGAATGAGGGAGAAGGTCAAGAAGAAGCAGATCTGTTGGAAGTGGGGCAAATCCCTCCTTTCTGATGGGGCCCAACTGACAGAACCAAGCAGCGCCCAACAGTGGTCACATCATTAGAAGGGGCTATAAACCATCAAAGACCCCCAAAGTGTCCCCCAACTCCACAGTGCTGCATGACCCAGTGTAAAACCACTCCCAGGGGAAAAGTGGGCCAATGTCCCATAATCCTGACCTCACAGAACCCATTGAACTGTTCAAGGCAAAGACCCAACCCCCACAGGATCATCAATGTTTGGGACATCAAAGTTGGGAGTCTTGTTCCTGGATCAATGGAGGTGTCTGGTAAGAGATGTTGGCAGGCTGGCCCACTTTGTTCATGCCATTCACAGGAGAATAACTGGTGTCTGATGCTGACACTTGGCTGGGTCTTCCGGCATCCTCTGATTGCATTTGCACACCCAATGTCCTGCAAGGATGCTCTGGGCACTCTGACTTTACTGCTGGATGTAGAAATTTCAGTGGGAAGCAATTTGTGGTTTATAGAAGATGTGACCCTGCAATCCAGCACTGCTGCAAATCCCTTTTATTATAAGCTCTTGCAAACTCCATGATGGGCCACACATTGATCTTTGACAACCATTGAATACATTTCCCCAAATCAGTTTCCCATCAAGCTGCAGAAAAGCTTCAGAGGCAGAGCAGAGCATGAAGGTGTCCAAGGAGTGCAGCACAGGAATTCAGCTTTGGCTGCTCCAAGCTCTCTATGGATCTGATGCCAAAGCCTGCCTGTCTGATACAACAGCTGCTGCTCTCAAGGTGCAGTTTCAAAAGCCACCAAACAAAAGCCTGTGCCAGGATCACAGAATCACTGAATTGTTGTGTTTTGGAGGGACTTCTCGGGACCATCCAGCCCAGACTCCAGGCTGCAGCAGGATCAGCTAGAGCAGGTTGTCCAGAATGTTCTCTGCAGCATCTTCACCTGTGTGGCACAGCACTTGTGCAACAGCATTCCTGAACACCTCCTGACCTGACCCCCAGGGGTTCCTGACTGATATTTCTGTGCCAAAGTGCTGTTGCATACAAGCAAGGGACATTTTCCTCAGGCACACAAAGTGAGGACCTCATTGTAGGGAGTGTAAGAGAAACCAACCCAGATATACAACAGATAAGCAGTTCCTCAGAAATCAGAGGGGTAAGCTTACAATGCAAACTTATAAAAGTTGCCTAACAGGAAGGTTTGGTTTCTGGATGGACCAAGGGATCTTTGCTTAGCTGCTCACTCAAGCAAAGTTTAGAAAATGCCACTGTCTTGATTCTCTTGTTTCCTTCTCTTTTGGGACAGCACATGGCAACATGCTCAGTCCACAGAATGTGAATCCTTGGTGTTAATGGGGAAGGTCTCAACCAACTGCCTGATCCAACACTTTGCAGTAAAGTGGCTTGAGGTCACAATGTCTCCTCACAATTCCCAGCAAAAATAATTTTTCCGTAGTGACTAAAATCCCTGTGACACACTGGAGTCCAGAGCTCTCCCCAAAGATGGGTAGACACAGAGCAAACTGCAAAATTACCCTGCCATGGCAGTGCAGCTGCACCTTCCCAGGGAACTCAGGTGCTTCCCACCTCACCGTGGGCATGGAGCAGCTCTGGGCTCAGCAAAGGGCTCCATCCCTACTGCCCAGTCACAGCAGGCTCAGCAGAAAGCAGAGGCAATGCCAGATGAAAGGTGCCTGGCAGCATGCTTGTGGAGCTGGGGCAGCCCTCTGCTCAGCTCCAAGCTGGCTTCCTGGGAGAAGCACAGAATTCTTTCTCTTGGAAAAGGCCTCTGGGATCGTGGAGTCCAACCTTTGAGCAATCACCACCTGCTCAAGAGGACCATGCCACTGAGTGCCACATCCAGTCTCCAGGAACTGGGATTCCACCACATCCACAGGCAGTCCATTCCAATCTTGAATCACCCTTTATGTGAAGAAATTCCTCCTGATGTGCCACCAGAATCTCCCCTGCTGCAGCTTGAGGCCTTGCCCTCTCGTTGTCTCCCTGGCTGTCCAGCAGAAAAGGCTGATCCCCACCTGGCTACACCCCCTTTTTCAGGGAGACGGAGAGAGAAATGATCTCTCAGAGCCCCCATGTCTGGGCTAAAGAAGCCCAGCTGCCTCAGCTGCTCCTCACAGGCCTTTCCCTGCAGGGCCTTCAGCAGCTCCATGGCCTTGCTCTGCACTGCCTGCAGAGGTGGCCTCGGCCCGTGGATCCAGCCTGTCCAGATCCCTCTGCAGAGCCTTCCTGCCCTCCAGCAACTGAGTCTCCCACCAAACTTGGCATCATGCGTGATCTTGCTGAGAGTTCACTGCATCCCCTCATCCAGATCGTCAGGAAAGATCTTCAACGGGACCGGGCCCCACACGGGTCCCTGGGGACAGCGCTTGTGGCCGGACGCCAGCTGGATGTGGCACTGTTCACCAAGGCTCTCTGGGCCTGGACATGCAGACAGCTCCTGAGGCAGCCAGGAGAGCACCTCTGCAAGGCCTGGGCTGGCAGCTTTTCCAGGACAATGCTGTGGGAGACTGTGCCAGAGGCTTTGGTGAAGTCCAGGCAGACACTTCCACAGCCTCCCCTCTCATCCACTGGGCCGGTCATCTGGTCAGCAAAGGAGATCAGGTTTGCTATTGTGTTCTTACTTTCTTTTCTTTATTGTTAGGATCAGGGTGAAAGGAGCAGGAGAGAGTGTTTCTCAAGTTTGCTGTTCAGTGTTCATTAATTCTTATCTGTGTTACAATCTTACAAATTGTGAGTCCTGTGGCATTGAAATTACAAGATCCAAAGTGACTCCCTATATTTCTCCACCAAGGCTTCTAAGGCTAAACTATCCAAATGAGAAATGATACCCAAATTATTTTTGCTTTTAACTGAAAAGCTAATGACTGAAATTCCACAATGCAGTCTTTTCTAACAAATTACATAAAACTACCCAAAGCCATGTGAAGAAGATAGTGAAGAATAACTAGCCAGCACCCTAAGATCTTCCCCTTGCTTTATATATATTGCTGTATTCAAAAATGTTAAATCCTAAGTTTTTCAACCTTTTATATTACATACTTCAAATTACACACCTGCAATTTCAGGGCTATCAGTCACTTCTGGAAGCCTTTTCCAAGGCATCAGGTCAAATGCAGCATTCACTGGAGGGTCTGTGCCTTTCAACACAGAAAGTTTAAAATTCTCAGCATCCAGGCTTCCAACAGTTCACTAGGCAGGACCTGCCTTTCCTAAAGCCCTGCTGGCTGGCTGGGACTGATGCCTTGGTTCTCCTGGATGTGCCCTGTGATCCCACTCAGGACAATCTCCTCCAAAACCCTTCTGGGAAGCCAGGTCAGGAGGACACACCTGTAATTCCCCAGATTCTCCTTCCCGCCCTTCTTGTGCATGGGTGTCACAATGGCCAAACTCCAGGCAGCTGGCACCTCCCCCGTGGCCACCACTGATAGACCTGATGGAAAGCAACAGTCCTCATGAATGAAAGAAGGCAGAGTCCAAGCTGATCCTTTTCTCTCTTGGGCTTCCCATGTATTTCACAAGCTTGCTGGGGATGGCAGGGCATTTCTGCTTACTGCCAGGGGTGAAGGTCCTGGGAAGGGCCTGGGAAGTTGACAGAGGTGGCACTGATGGGCTTGGTGTGTTGCTTTTGCACAGCTGGGTTTTTGCAAATGGGGGGACCACATAGGTGGCTTCTGTGAGAAGCTGCTTCCACCATTGTCCAGCAGGCCCAATCTGTGGTGGCTCTGTAGATGGACATGCTGCTGGCCCCAGCTGGGCCATTTAGGGATGTTGGTGACACCTGTGCAATAACATATTTAAGAAGAAAATGAAAACACAGTGGAGCGTGCAGTTGGAATTTCAGCCAGAGATTAGGAGGAGGTGAGAACATGTGAGGGAAACAACATGGAGACACCAAGGTCAGTGGAGAAGGAGGGGGAGGAGGTGCTCCAGGTGCTGGAGCCAAGGTTCCTCTGTAGGCCATGCTGAAGCAGCTGTGCCCCTGCAGCCCATGGGAATCCACGAGGGATTCAGAGATCCACCCACAGCCCATGGGGGATGTGCCCAGTCTGAGGCAGGTGGATGCCTGGAGGAGGCTGTGATCCACTGGGAGACCTGGTGAAGAGAGGGCTCCCCTGCTCCCCCACTGAAGCAGCCTGTCCTTAGAGAAAAGCACCCTATGGGAGGATGACCCAGGCCAGGGCAGTTTTGGGAGGATGTGTTCCTGTGGGAGGGACTCCTGTTGCAGCAGTTTTGCTTGGAGTGCTGCCAGTGAGAGTGGAGCCACTCTGGAGAAGTTCAAGGAGAACTGTCTCCTGTGGGAGGGACCCCACGGTGCAGAAGGGCAGGGACTCCTCTCCCTGAGCATAGGAAGAGAACCTTGGGTGATGAACTGACCAGGCCCCCCTCACTCTGTCTCCCTGTGCTGTTGGTGGGGAGGAGGGAAAGACTGGGGGAAGAAAAGGTGTTTTTAAAAGGGCTATTTTACTTTTCATTGTCCTCTGATTTCATTAGTAACAAACATCAAGTTCTCTCTCTAAATTGAACAAGTTTGCCCTTGGCAGTGTGTACTCCCAGTCCTTACCTCAACTCATAAATACTTTATTAATTTTTTCTCTCTCCTCTTTCCAGTTGTGACAGGGGAGGCTGAGTGAGCAGCTTATGTGGATGCCTGGTGTTTGACCAGTGTCAAACCAAAACAGTTGGTCAAGCAGCCACTGGTTCCAGAGCCTGGAAAGTGTGGGCAGTGAGGCATGGCACGAGTAATGGTGAGGATGAGTGTGGTCCCAAGCCCCAGCCAGTGTGCAGAGGTGGGTGAGCAAGTCAGAGGGAGCCATAGCCTGAGGTACAGCAGAGGTGTCTGCTCAGGGGCCTCAGCCTGAAATCACTCTGATGCTTTCATCCCAGCAGGGGCTGTGGCAGCATTTGATCCCAGCAGAAAAAATCCATCCAGGCAGAGGAGCTGGCACGGCAGGAGCTGTCCAGCAAAGGCAGTGAGAGTGATGTGCTCACTTTGCTCTCCTGAAAGCAAGATCTTCTCCTAGGGGTGTGTGCAGCCCTGCTGGCACAAGGCAGGGCTCTTGCTGCTGTGCCCATGGCACTGGAGGCAAGAGGAGCAGAACTCCATGGTGCTCCCAGGCCGTGCCCCGTGTCTGCCCTGGCATCTGGTGCCTGTGCTCAGCTGTGCAGAGCCCCCAGAGCTGCCCCTGGCGAATGGGCCTGGCCTCTGGCTGCTGGCCCAGCTGGGGGTGCCTGTTGCCCAGGATCCTGCAGCACATCAGCCAGCCCCAGTGGGGCTCTCCAAAGCTCAGGGCAGCTGCAGGGGCCCAGGCTGCAGCTCTTGATGCAGCTGAGGCAGGCCTGGAGCTCTGCTGGCTGCCGTCACAGCTGGGACACCAGCACACCTGGAGACACCTGCATGGGGCTGCCTCACTCTGCACACCCACCAGAACCTGTGTCTGACTGCAGCCCCCAAACAGGTTGGTCCTGGCTGAGCAGTGAGACCCAGCAGGACAATGAACAACAGCTCCTGAGCTGAGATGTCCAGCCCCAAGCTGGCACCTCTGAAAGTGGCACAGCTTGCACGAGCTGTTGGCAGCCTGGCCCACTTTGTTCATGCCATTCACAGGAGAATAACTGGTGTCTGATGCTGACACTTGGCTGGGTCTTCCGGCATCCTCTGATTGCATTGGCACACCCAATGTCCTGCAAGGATGCTCTGGGAACCCTGACTTTACTGCTGGATGTAGAAATTTCAGTGGGAAGCAACCTGTGGTTTATAGAAGATGTGACTCTGCAATCCAGCACTGCTGCAAATCACTTTTATTGCAAGCTCTTGCAAATTCCATGATGGGGCACACATTGATCTTTGACAACCATTGAATACATTTCCCCAAATCAGTTTCCCATCAAGCTGCAGAAAAGCTTCAGAGGCAGAGCAGAGCATGAAGGTGTCCAAGGAGAGCAGCACAGGAATTCAGCTTTGGCTGCTCCAAGCTCTCTATGGATCTGATGCGAAAGCCTGCCTGTCTGATACAACAGCTGCTGCTCTCAAGGTGCAGTTTCAAAAGCCACCAAACAAAAGCATGTGCCAGGATCACAGAATCACTGAATTGTTGTGTTCTGGAGGGACTTCTCGGGACCTTCTAGTCCAGACTCCGGGCTGCAGCAGGATCAGCTAGAGCAGGTTGTCCAGAATCATGTATTGTTGGGCTTTGGGTATCTCCAGACATGGAGATCTCCAGGCAGGAACTCTGGGCACCCTGAGGCGCCCTGGTGCCACAGCTTTGCTAAGGAGGTGAGGGACAAGTCAGCTGCACACTCTTGGGGCCAGCTGAGGAGGAGAGGACTCGTTCCTCAGAGCTCTCTCCTGACATGGGCAGCAAAGCAAAGCAGCTGCAGGCTCTGCCCACATCTTGTGCCTTTGAGCAGAGCAGGAGGTGCCCTGAGGGACACAGCTGGAAACACAGCAGAGAAGGAAGCAGCACAGCCTCTGCCCAGGACATTTGTCCCCCTCTCCTCTGCTCTGCTCAGACCCCACCTGCACTGCTGCCTCCAGCTCTGGGCCCACAGCACAAGAAGGATACAAAGCTGGTGGAGTGGTGTCCAGTGGAGGCCATGAAGGTGCTCCAAGGGCTGGAGCAGGTCTGCTCTGGAGAGAGGCTGAGAGAGCTGGGCATGTTCAGCCTGGACAAGACTGCTGAGGGTCCAGTACCTCAAGGATCTCCAAGAGGGCTGGAGAGGGTCTTTGGACAAGGGTATGGAGGGACAGGACAAGAGGGAATGGTTTCACACTGATGGAGGGCAGGGTTAGATGGGATATTATAAAGAAGTGAATCACCCTGAGCAGGCTGTGCTATGAGTAAAAGTTACCCAGAGCTGTTTTGACTGCCCCATCCCTGGAGGGCTTCAAGGCCACGCTGGGGAGGGCTTGGAACAAGCCGGTGTAGTGGAAGGTGTCCCTGCCCATGGCAAGGAGGTGAGAATGAGATGATCTTTAAGGCTTTAAGGTCCCATCAAAACCAACCCACTCTGTGATTCTGTGATTCTGTGATTCTGTGACTTGTGGGAAAAGCCACCGAGCCTATTCTAATGACGATGTGAGGCTTATTGCCGGGGACAGGCGTTGTTGAACAAGATAACCGTTTTACCATAGAGCTCAGTCAACTTCTCCTCCAGCTTCCCCAGGCTCAGCTCCTCCACCTGGTTCTTGTCGTTCTCAGCAATGGCCCCCCAAGCCTTTGCGGGCTCTTCATCCTCCAGGCAGCAGGCAGCTGACCAGATGTGGCTGGGTCTGTTCACCCTCCCGTTGGACACGGAAGTCTTCCCAGGCACAGCACCCGTGATCACGTAGGTGCTTGTACAGCCCATGGTCTTTCCAATCATTTTTATATCCTCGTAGACCCTCCACTGGCTATCGTTGAGATCGCTGTCCTGGGGCACTACGTTGGTCAGGGTGAAGGTGGCCATTTTACTCTCATCTTTATCCATATGGCCACTGGGATTCAAATGGCCACGGTCCAAACCCTTCAGTCCTCTGTAGTCATCGTATACAGCCTGGCTCTTTTTGATATCTTCTGCAGAGATTTTGTATTGTTCTATGAGGCGTTTCTCTGATTCCATCTCTTTGAGATTACTTTTACCTGTGAGCTGGACAGGGAAAAAGAAAAAGGTGTTAGAATGGGGAATGGGAGTAATGGCGAAAGTTCCCCTGGAGGAGAAGTCTCTGAGAGTCAAGATCCCATTTTTTCTCAACTGAGTGTATGAAAATATATGAATCTGAGAGAAATCATACACATGATCAACCCACATGAACACAAAAGCTTTAAAGAGGAAGTAGGTCAGATTCGGACTGCTCTCAGTTTGACTTGTGACCTTTGTGATCCAGCCTGCAGCCCGTGCTGGGAGCATGGTTGGATGCACGAGACAAGGAGCATTTCCCACTCCTAGGATTGAAAGGTGACTTTGGTGATTCAAATCTACTTCCCTTTCCTCCTGCCTCCACAGCCCAAATCTGCCCTGGCCTCTCCCTGGATCCCCTCACACCACACTGTGATTCTGTGATTTTATGTGTGGTTGCTACAGGTGTACCCCAGTCCTGGAACACCAGAGCTTGCCTCCTGTAACCCCATACCCAGGGAGAAGTGTCAGGAAATCAGTCCTGGAGCTGAGGTTTCCCTGGGAGGGCTACAGTTCATTCAAGGAGGAACAGTTTTGCTCAGGAAGCAAAAAGATCTCACTGTGAATGGAATCTGTTCCAGCAGTGCTGGGAATGTGTCTCAGAGCTGATCTGGGCCAGGGAGAGTTTTCAACATCATTGCAAAGAAGTTACAAATGATCAGCCTCTGAGAGGAGCCTGTAATCCCAAAAGAGTCCTGGGGGAAGTAAATTCTCCAAAAAGGGCTCAGGAGAAAATCAACAAAATCCAAGATTTTTTGGAAGGCCAGGGTCCAAGGTCCAGGAGGAAAATGGCAGGTTGGATAGGCCTTGGAGCATGCTGGTCTAATGGCAAGTGGCCTGGCCCATGCAGGGGAGCTGGACTGAGATGGTCTTTAAGGTTCCGTCCAACACAAACCATTCTATGATTCTCCAAAAAGAGAGAATGTGGAGGATGCAGTGGTGTAACACCAGATTAGCTGGTGAGTTCCTATGCATAAGATGAAAAGATGATTCTTTTCATAACTTTAACAACATTTGGTTCATCTTTAGAGAAACATATTTAGCCTTCCTTTGGAGTAGGGCATGTGGCTTCCTTCTCTGGCTCACCTTCCCCCAATGCTGTCCTGCTACTCTGTCCTTACCAATGACAGGAATTGCTTCTTTTTCTCTTCTGCAATTGGCCTGTTCTGCTCAAGTTTTTCTGAAGGACATTTGTGAGGGCTCTAGAGCTTGTGCAGTTCTGTCTGTCTGCTGGATCCTTCTGGAGCAAGCCTGAGCCAAAGGTGCTCGGGGTCACTGCCCATGCATGGAGATCACACCCTTGTGACTGGACCAACACTGATGCTCCTCACTTTGCAGTGCCAGAAATGTCACTCCAGAAATCCCTGCACAGTTAACCTGGCCCTCTCATCTCCAGTGCCTTTTCCCTCCAGGCTTTGTCCCTGGGCCAACTCACTCCCTTCTGAGCTTCTCATATTTCTTCTCAAATACCAATCACAAAGCCTTTTTAACTCTTCACTGGGAGCAGATAGGGTTAGGGTTCTGCCAGGGATGCAGAACAGCTCAGGGCAAAGTGGGGATCAGATCCCAGCAGGACTGTTGGTCCCTCAAGTTTAGCCTCTCCTGGAAGCCTTTTCCCCATCACTTGGGCACCCAGCACAGCAGGGCACAGGCAGGGGAAGCATTTGACTTTGTCATGTCATGCCAAGTAATGGGATTTGCTGTTCCTGTCAGGTGAAGGCAGAGAGCTGGGCACCTTGGGGATGTGATTCATCTCATGCTCCTGCTGATGTCTCAGGGGCATCAGAGGAACCATGTGGTGCAGGTGTTTGAAGTAAAATGAGGACATTCCCATCTGTGTGTCCATTCGCGTGTGTTTAGAGGGGTAGTAGGAAATAGGAGTGGTTATTTAAATGCTACAGCTCATCCCTGAGTGGTTGGAGGGTGATGTGATGTGGTGTAAGAGAGACACCCACCTGAGGCTCAACAAACCACGATTTAGGTCTTTTGCCTTGAGCAGGGTGGTAGATGTAAGCAGAGTAGACAGGGATTCTCCTGTCTTTGTCGTACAGGGTGGCATAGTGATACACGTTCCTGAAGCGCTGACAGATCCAGGCTGGGTTCTTTGGGTTCAGGGCATCATTTGGAATGGTCCCCGCATAGAAGAACTGAGGACAACTATCAAAGGAGTTCAGCACCTCGCTGTGTCCCAGCCACAGGCAGCTGGCCAACACCTGCAGCAGCAGCAGCAGCCCCAGCATGGTGGCAGGATTTCAGTGAAGGGCTCTTGCTCCCCTGGAAAGCAAATGCAGAGGGACACTCAGCTGGGAGAGAGCAGATCATGGCCTGCAGCCTTTGGTGCAGATGGATAGAGCTGGCAGAAGAGGGGATTATGAGAGACCACGAAAGGAGTAATTTCTGTCCTCCTCCATATGGAAAAATCACAAGGGCAATAAGGGTGAAACATAAAACAGGGTTTAGGTGCCCAGAGGAGGCAGCAGTGGGAGCACTCAGCCTGTAGGAGGAAGGAGCCAAAGCCAGCAGGACTGCAATCAGCTCTCACAGCCAAGTGATCTTGTAACTGAGGCACAGCCCTGGGACAAGGTCACCTTTGCCCACCTCCCTCCTGCTCTGAGCTCCTTCCCACAGCAGACACCTGCACCTGGGCACAGACTCTGCTCAGCCCCTGCCATGCTGAGCTGGGCTTTAATCTCATGGGGCATTGGGCAGGCAAAGAACAGCAGTGCTGCACTTCCTGCAGCTCTCTGGGCCCATCCAGGTTCCCACAGACACTCAGCTCTTCCACTCAGACCCAATACTGAACCCCAAATCATCCACCTGGGCTCCTGCCTCTCAGCTGACATTGGGCCACGGCTGTCCTGCTGCTCACCTTGCATTTCCACCTTATCCAAGCCCAGACTCTGAACTTGCAGACACATGCAGAGAGCAAAGGAAGGGGCCAAGCAGATGGCAGCAGCAAGCATGAGGGATAACACCTCTATCTTAACAGCACAATGGCTGCTGCAGTGCAAGCCCTGAGGGGCAGCTCTTGCCCTGCTTGCTTGGGATTCCTGCTGGTGCCCAACTTCAGCTTGGCTGATTGATTTCCCTGTACAGGCAAAGGCAGCATGGCAGGATTTCTTGGACAGCAACCTGTCCTGTTTTGTCTTTCTCAGTGCTGATGTGATTTTCAGCAGTCAGTAAGGTCATTCCTTTATTAGAAAACTGCTGACAAGCTCCCTGGGATGATGGAAAGCAAGCAAGGGGCGCCTTTGTCTCCATCCAGAGGCAGCTCAGGTTTGGGAGAGCAGGGATGCTTCCCCTTGCATTGCCAGACACTCCTTGGGGAGATTTAATATCATCAGCATTTGCAATAAGGCAGCTGGGACAGGCAGTTCAAAGGGTTCCTGGCAGACAAAGCTGCCACAGCCTCTAAAGCACAAAGCCCACCTTGGGCTGGCAAGGGGCTGGGCTCAGGACAGATGAAGGCTTCACAAGTCACCTTGCACATTTGCCCTTGTCTTGGTCTTCTCCCTGCCCCTCATTTCTCCATTTCCACTGCATTCAGGATGCTGAGCTGCACACAGCCCTGCTCTGACCCAAGATATCTGGTCCTTTTTCTCTTTTCCAGCCCTGGATCAGGAATGTGGTGACCAATGAGCTGGAAACTGAGAACTGCAACTACAAGTCGGGACTTTATACAGTGCTCTGCTGAGCATTCCCAAAGCTGCTCCAAATCAAGCAGAGAAGGGTCTGAAAAGTCTTTCTGCATGACCCACTCCATGAGATTGAAATAAATCTAACTAAGGTAATAGCTAATATAACAGATTCATAGAAAACAGCCTACCTTGAGAAGGAGTGTCTGCTCGCAGCCCCAAAGTGGCAGAGGAGTCTCAAATGCCTCTGCTGCAGTCTCAAGACTGTCTAGGTTTATATACTCTCTAGGAAGAGGCAGTTGCTGGATTTCCCAAGCAGGGTTCAGAGTAAATTTTCCCAGGTGTTCAGACCACAGCTGTGTTTGTCCAGAGGCTTTTTGCAAGGTCATGGCTGGAGTTTTAGTACTCAATAAGTTCCTCCTTCCTTCCTTCCTATTCAACAGTTTGATGTTAATTTTCAGGTAAGTTGGCTTGAGTTTCTTTCCCAAATCTTTCCTTCTGTCCTTGCCCTCCTGACTGACAGAAAATACTAAATGGCTGCAAAATTAAAGTGCATATATGAGCTCTGATTGCTCCTTGGAGCTCAGCAACTCCAGCCTAGCCTTTGTCCATATATGTATATTTATTCCAGAAAAATCAGGAAAGATTTTTAATATTGGAATCAATGGTGAGGAAGGAGAAGGAGCTTACCTTCAAGCAGAGTCTCAGAACAGGCAGCTGAACTGTCCCTTCTGTCTTCTCCCAGGAGAAAGAGGTGTTTGAATCCTCAGGAGTGCACCTGCAATATATACCCTTTCAAAAATTTGCCCCTTGTTATAAACAAGGAATTCTAGAGAATAGAGAAGTTTTCCATTTTTATTCAGGGGGTATGTGCACACCCACCCTGAAATGTGCTGACTGTTGTTTGTCATAGTTTCCCCAGAATTTCTCCCAACTTTGCTGACTTGCAGCATGGCATGTCAGGATCAGTTAACTATCCACCCAGTCATGAAGTTGCCCTTTCTTGTAAACAGTGAATTCCAGAGAAAAGAGAACTTTTCTATTTTTATTTAGGGATTTGTTCACACCCACTCTGAAAGATGTTGACATTGTTTTAGTTTCCTCAGAATTTCTCCCAAATTTGCTGCCTTGCAGCATGGCATGTCAGGGTCAGCTAACAGGGTCTGGTGGCTTCCTTGATCATTTCCTCAATGCCACCAGCTGCAGCTGCTGCTGCTGCAGCACCTACACGTGTTTCTGCTCCCCACAGAACAGCTCTGGGGACATTGGATGGACTGGCCTGACTCTGATACACTCAGATATTCACACTCTGTCCTTCTGCAGCCTCCCAGAACATCATGCCCATGGCCAGGCTACACCTACTCTCTTGCCTGGTTGCCATGGCTGTGTGACAGCTCCATCCCAGCAGCCTGGGAAGGAGAAGGCTCTGGGGATACCTCAGAGCACCTGCCAGTACTTTAGGAGTCTACAGGAGAGCTGCAGACAGACTTTGCACAAGGGCTTGGAGCTGATAGGTGGGCTGGGTTCAGGGTTAATGTTTTTGTCAGTGGCAAGAGTGGGGCTGTGTTTTGGAGTTGTGCTGAACACAGAGTTGATAACACAGAGATGTTTCTGGTATTGCTGGGCAGAGCTTTCACAGGCCAAGGCCTTTTGTGCTTTTTGTACTGCCAGGCTGGCAAGGAGGCTGGGGGTACTTGGGAAGTTGGGAGGAGACACAGCCAGGACAGGTGAGCCCAACTGACCAGAGCATATTCCAGAGCATGGGACATCATGCTGAGGATATAAAGTGAGGGGAAGGAGGAGGAAGGAGGGGGCATTTGGAGCGGTGGGTTTTGTAGCTGGGTTTTGTCTTCCCAGGTAAGTGTGTGGGGCCCTGCTCTCCTGGAGGTGGCTGAAGACCTTTCTATCCATGGGAAATGGTGAAGGAATTCCTTGATGTGCTTTGCTTGTGTGCACAGCCTTTGCTTTCCCTGTTAAACTGTCTCTATCTCCACCCAGGAGTGTTCCAGCTTTTCCCCTTCCAGTTCTCTCCCTGCTCCCGGTGGTCGGGGAGGGAGGGAGCGGCTGCGTGGGGCGTGGCTGCTGCCTGGGGTTAAACCACACCTTTGGGACAAGCTGAAAGGGCTTGGAATGGAAGGAGTGAAGGTTTAGACTGGATATTAGGACGGTATTTGTGACTGTGGGGAGGTGATGCCCCAGCACAGGTTGCCCACAGAAGCTGAGCCTGCCCCATGCCTGCAAGTGTCCATGGCCAGGCTGGCTGGGGCTTGGAGCAACCTGGGATAGTGGAAGGTGTTCCTGCCTATGGGAGGGCATGGATGTAGGCTGGTCATTAAGGTGTTTCAATGACCATTCGTTCATTTACAGCTAAACTGGACTAATTTTCTTCTGTTTCCAGAAGTCCAGGAATAATAGAAGGATGAGTTGTTTGTTACAATCAGAAATATCCAGAAGAATTGTGTGTGACCAAAGTTGGTTTAAAGAAACTGGTTGAATCCTGTGGTTTCTTTTGTCTCTGTTAACCTGAGACTGATGTCTTAAACAAATTGAGGTTTAGTCAGAATGAGGGAGAAGGTCAAGAAGAAGCAGATCTGTTGGAAGTGGGGCAAATCCCTCCTTTCTGATGGGGCCCAACTGACAGAACCAAGCAGCGCCCAACAGTGGTCACATCATTAGAAGGGGCTATAAACCATCAAAGACCCCCAAAGTGTCCCCCAACTCCACAGTGCTGCATGACCCAGTGTAAAACCACTCCCAGGGGAAAAGTGGGCCAATGTCCCATAATCCTGACCTCACAGAACCCATTGAACTGTTCAAGGCAAAGACCCAACCCCCACAGGATCATCAATGTTTGGGACATCAAAGTTGGGAGTCTTGTTCCTGGATCAATGGAGGTGTCTGGTAAGAGATGTTGGCAGGCTGGCCCACTTTGTTCATGCCATTCACAGGAGAATAACTGGTGTCTGATGCTGACACTTGGCTGGGTCTTCCGGCATCCTCTGATTGCATTTGCACACCCAATGTCCTGCAAGGATGCTCTGGGCACTCTGACTTTACTGCTGGATGTAGAAATTTCAGTGGGAAGCAATTTGTGGTTTATAGAAGATGTGACCCTGCAATCCAGCACTGCTGCAAATCCCTTTTATTATAAGCTCTTGCAAACTCCATGATGGGCCACACATTGATCTTTGACAACCATTGAATACATTTCCCCAAATCAGTTTCCCATCAAGCTGCAGAAAAGCTTCAGAGGCAGAGCAGAGCATGAAGGTGTCCAAGGAGTGCAGCACAGGAATTCAGCTTTGGCTGCTCCAAGCTCTCTATGGATCTGATGCCAAAGCCTGCCTGTCTGATACAACAGCTGCTGCTCTCAAGGTGCAGTTTCAAAAGCCACCAAACAAAAGCCTGTGCCAGGATCACAGAATCACTGAATTGTTGTGTTTTGGAGGGACTTCTCGGGACCATCCAGCCCAGACTCCAGGCTGCAGCAGGATCAGCTAGAGCAGGTTGTCCAGAATGTTCTCTGCAGCATCTTCACCTGTGTGGCACAGCACTTGTGCAACAGCATTCCTGAACACCTCCTGACCTGACCCCCAGGGGTTCCTGACTGATATTTCTGTGCCAAAGTGCTGTTGCATACAAGCAAGGGACATTTTCCTCAGGCACACAAAGTGAGGACCTCATTGTAGGGAGTGTAAGAGAAACCAACCCAGATATACAACAGATAAGCAGTTCCTCAGAAATCAGAGGGGTAAGCTTACAATGCAAACTTATAAAAGTTGCCTAACAGGAAGGTTTGGTTTCTGGATGGACCAAGGGATCTTTGCTTAGCTGCTCACTCAAGCAAAGTTTAGAAAATGCCACTGTCTTGATTCTCTTGTTTCCTTCTCTTTTGGGACAGCACATGGCAACATGCTCAGTCCACAGAATGTGAATCCTTGGTGTTAATGGGGAAGGTCTCAACCAACTGCCTGATCCAACACTTTGCAGTAAAGTGGCTTGAGGTCACAATGTCTCCTCACAATTCCCAGCAAAAATAATTTTTCCGTAGTGACTAAAATCCCTGTGACACACTGGAGTCCAGAGCTCTCCCCAAAGATGGGTAGACACAGAGCAAACTGCAAAATTACCCTGCCATGGCAGTGCAGCTGCACCTTCCCAGGGAACTCAGGTGCTTCCCACCTCACCGTGGGCATGGAGCAGCTCTGGGCTCAGCAAAGGGCTCCATCCCTACTGCCCAGTCACAGCAGGCTCAGCAGAAAGCAGAGGCAATGCCAGATGAAAGGTGCCTGGCAGCATGCTTGTGGAGCTGGGGCAGCCCTCTGCTCAGCTCCAAGCTGGCTTCCTGGGAGAAGCACAGAATTCTTTCTCTTGGAAAAGGCCTCTGGGATCGTGGAGTCCAACCTTTGAGCAATCACCACCTGCTCAAGAGGACCATGCCACTGAGTGCCACATCCAGTCTCCAGGAACTGGGATTCCACCACATCCACAGGCAGTCCATTCCAATCTTGAATCACCCTTTATGTGAAGAAATTCCTCCTGATGTGCCACCAGAATCTCCCCTGCTGCAGCTTGAGGCCTTGCCCTCTCGTTGTCTCCCTGGCTGTCCAGCAGAAAAGGCTGATCCCCACCTGGCTACACCCCCTTTTTCAGGGAGACGGAGAGAGAAATGATCTCTCAGAGCCCCCATGTCTGGGCTAAAGAAGCCCAGCTGCCTCAGCTGCTCCTCACAGGCCTTTCCCTGCAGGGCCTTCAGCAGCTCCATGGCCTTGCTCTGCACTGCCTGCAGAGGTGGCCTCGGCCCGTGGATCCAGCCTGTCCAGATCCCTCTGCAGAGCCTTCCTGCCCTCCAGCAACTGAGTCTCCCACCAAACTTGGCATCATGCGTGATCTTGCTGAGAGTTCACTGCATCCCCTCATCCAGATCGTCAGGAAAGATCTTCAACGGGACCGGGCCCCACACGGGTCCCTGGGGACAGCGCTTGTGGCCGGACGCCAGCTGGATGTGGCACTGTTCACCAAGGCTCTCTGGGCCTGGACATGCAGACAGCTCCTGAGGCAGCCAGGAGAGCACCTCTGCAAGGCCTGGGCTGGCAGCTTTTCCAGGACAATGCTGTGGGAGACTGTGCCAGAGGCTTTGGTGAAGTCCAGGCAGACACTTCCACAGCCTCCCCTCTCATCCACTGGGCCGGTCATCTGGTCAGCAAAGGAGATCAGGTTTGCTATTGTGTTCTTACTTTCTTTTCTTTATTGTTAGGATCAGGGTGAAAGGAGCAGGAGAGAGTGTTTCTCAAGTTTGCTGTTCAGTGTTCATTAATTCTTATCTGTGTTACAATCTTACAAATTGTGAGTCCTGTGGCATTGAAATTACAAGATCCAAAGTGACTCCCTATATTTCTCCACCAAGGCTTCTAAGGCTAAACTATCCAAATGAGAAATGATACCCAAATTATTTTTGCTTTTAACTGAAAAGCTAATGACTGAAATTCCACAATGCAGTCTTTTCTAACAAATTACATAAAACTACCCAAAGCCATGTGAAGAAGATAGTGAAGAATAACTAGCCAGCACCCTAAGATCTTCCCCTTGCTTTATATATATTGCTGTATTCAAAAATGTTAAATCCTAAGTTTTTCAACCTTTTATATTACATACTTCAAATTACACACCTGCAATTTCAGGGCTATCAGTCACTTCTGGAAGCCTTTTCCAAGGCATCAGGTCAAATGCAGCATTCACTGGAGGGTCTGTGCCTTTCAACACAGAAAGTTTAAAATTCTCAGCATCCAGGCTTCCAACAGTTCACTAGGCAGGACCTGCCTTTCCTAAAGCCCTGCTGGCTGGCTGGGACTGATGCCTTGGTTCTCCTGGATGTGCCCTGTGATCCCACTCAGGACAATCTCCTCCAAAACCCTTCTGGGAAGCCAGGTCAGGAGGACACACCTGTAATTCCCCAGATTCTCCTTCCCGCCCTTCTTGTGCATGGGTGTCACAATGGCCAAACTCCAGGCAGCTGGCACCTCCCCCGTGGCCACCACTGATAGACCTGATGGAAAGCAACAGTCCTCATGAATGAAAGAAGGCAGAGTCCAAGCTGATCCTTTTCTCTCTTGGGCTTCCCATGTATTTCACAAGCTTGCTGGGGATGGCAGGGCATTTCTGCTTACTGCCAGGGGTGAAGGTCCTGGGAAGGGCCTGGGAAGTTGACAGAGGTGGCACTGATGGGCTTGGTGTGTTGCTTTTGCACAGCTGGGTTTTTGCAAATGGGGGGACCACATAGGTGGCTTCTGTGAGAAGCTGCTTCCACCATTGTCCAGCAGGCCCAATCTGTGGTGGCTCTGTAGATGGACATGCTGCTGGCCCCAGCTGGGCCATTTAGGGATGTTGGTGACACCTGTGCAATAACATATTTAAGAAGAAAATGAAAACACAGTGGAGCGTGCAGTTGGAATTTCAGCCAGAGATTAGGAGGAGGTGAGAACATGTGAGGGAAACAACATGGAGACACCAAGGTCAGTGGAGAAGGAGGGGGAGGAGGTGCTCCAGGTGCTGGAGCCAAGGTTCCTCTGTAGGCCATGCTGAAGCAGCTGTGCCCCTGCAGCCCATGGGAATCCACGAGGGATTCAGAGATCCACCCACAGCCCATGGGGGATGTGCCCAGTCTGAGGCAGGTGGATGCCTGGAGGAGGCTGTGATCCACTGGGAGACCTGGTGAAGAGAGGGCTCCCCTGCTCCCCCACTGAAGCAGCCTGTCCTTAGAGAAAAGCACCCTATGGGAGGATGACCCAGGCCAGGGCAGTTTTGGGAGGATGTGTTCCTGTGGGAGGGACTCCTGTTGCAGCAGTTTTGCTTGGAGTGCTGCCAGTGAGAGTGGAGCCACTCTGGAGAAGTTCAAGGAGAACTGTCTCCTGTGGGAGGGACCCCACGGTGCAGAAGGGCAGGGACTCCTCTCCCTGAGCATAGGAAGAGAACCTTGGGTGATGAACTGACCAGGCCCCCCTCACTCTGTCTCCCTGTGCTGTTGGTGGGGAGGAGGGAAAGACTGGGGGAAGAAAAGGTGTTTTTAAAAGGGCTATTTTACTTTTCATTGTCCTCTGATTTCATTAGTAACAAACATCAAGTTCTCTCTCTAAATTGAACAAGTTTGCCCTTGGCAGTGTGTACTCCCAGTCCTTACCTCAACTCATAAATACTTTATTAATTTTTTCTCTCTCCTCTTTCCAGTTGTGACAGGGGAGGCTGAGTGAGCAGCTTATGTGGATGCCTGGTGTTTGACCAGTGTCAAACCAAAACAGTTGGTCAAGCAGCCACTGGTTCCAGAGCCTGGAAAGTGTGGGCAGTGAGGCATGGCACGAGTAATGGTGAGGATGAGTGTGGTCCCAAGCCCCAGCCAGTGTGCAGAGGTGGGTGAGCAAGTCAGAGGGAGCCATAGCCTGAGGTACAGCAGAGGTGTCTGCTCAGGGGCCTCAGCCTGAAATCACTCTGATGCTTTCATCCCAGCAGGGGCTGTGGCAGCATTTGATCCCAGCAGAAAAAATCCATCCAGGCAGAGGAGCTGGCACGGCAGGAGCTGTCCAGCAAAGGCAGTGAGAGTGATGTGCTCACTTTGCTCTCCTGAAAGCAAGATCTTCTCCTAGGGGTGTGTGCAGCCCTGCTGGCACAAGGCAGGGCTCTTGCTGCTGTGCCCATGGCACTGGAGGCAAGAGGAGCAGAACTCCATGGTGCTCCCAGGCCGTGCCCCGTGTCTGCCCTGGCATCTGGTGCCTGTGCTCAGCTGTGCAGAGCCCCCAGAGCTGCCCCTGGCGAATGGGCCTGGCCTCTGGCTGCTGGCCCAGCTGGGGGTGCCTGTTGCCCAGCATCCTGCAGCACATCAGCCAGCCCCAGTGGGGCTCTCCAAAGCTCAGGGCAGCTGCAGGGGCCCAGGCTGCAGCTCTTGATGCAGCTGAGGCAGGCCTGGAGCTCTGCTGGCTGCCGTCACAGCTGGGACACCAGCACACCTGGAGACACCTGCATGGGGCTGCCTCACTCTGCACACCCACCAGAACCTGTGTCTGACTGCAGCCCCCAAACAGGTTGGTCCTGGCTGAGCAGTGAGACCCAGCAGGACAATGAACAACAGCTCCTGAGCTGAGATGTCCAGCCCCAAGCTGGCACCTCTGAAAGTGGCACAGCTTGCACGAGCTGTTGGCAGCCTGGCCCACTTTGTTCATGCCATTCACAGGAGAATAACTGGTGTCTGATGCTGACACTTGGCTGGGTCTTCCGGCATCCTCTGATTGCATTGGCACACCCAATGTCCTGCAAGGATGCTCTGGGAACCCTGACTTTACTGCTGGATGTAGAAATTTCAGTGGGAAGCAACCTGTGGTTTATAGAAGATGTGACTCTGCAATCCAGCACTGCTGCAAATCACTTTTATTGCAAGCTCTTGCAAATTCCATGATGGGGCACACATTGATCTTTGACAACCATTGAATACATTTCCCCAAATCAGTTTCCCATCAAGCTGCAGAAAAGCTTCAGAGGCAGAGCAGAGCATGAAGGTGTCCAAGGAGAGCAGCACAGGAATTCAGCTTTGGCTGCTCCAAGCTCTCTATGGATCTGATGCGAAAGCCTGCCTGTCTGATACAACAGCTGCTGCTCTCAAGGTGCAGTTTCAAAAGCCACCAAACAAAAGCATGTGCCAGGATCACAGAATCACTGAATTGTTGTGTTCTGGAGGGACTTCTTGGGACCTTCTAGTCCAGACTCCGGGCTGCAGCAGGATCAGCTAGAGCAGGTTGTCCAGAATCATGTATTGTTGGGATTTGGGTATCTCCAGACATGGAGATCTCCAGGCAGGATCTCTGGGCACCCTGAGGCGCCCTGGTGCCACAGCTTTGCTAAGGAGGTGAGGGACAAGTCAGCTGCACACTCTTGGGGCCAGCTGAGGAGGAGAGGACTCGTTCCTCAGAGCTCTCTCCTGACATGGGCAGCAAAGCAAAGCAGCTGCAGGCTCTGCCCACATCTTTGTGCCTTTGAGCAGAGCAGGAGGTGCCCTGAGGGACACAGCTGGAAACACAGCAGAGAAGGAAGCAGCACAGCCTCTGCCCAGGACATTTGTCCCCCTCTCCTCTGCTCTGCTCAGACCCCACCTGCACTGCTGCCTCCAGCTCTGGGCCCACAGCACAAGAAGGATACAAAGCCGTTGGAGTGGAGTCCAGTGGAGGCCATGAAGGTGCTCCAAGGGCTGGAGCAGGTCTGCTCTGGAGAGAGGCTGAGAGAGCTGGGCATGTTCAGCCTGGACAAGACTGCTGAGGGTCCAGTACCTCAAGGATCTCCAAGAGGGCTGGAGAGGGTCTTTGGACAAGGGTATGGAGGGACAGGACAAGAGGGAATGGTTTCACACTGATGGAGGGCAGGGTTAGATGGGATATTATAAAGAAGTGAATCACCCTGAGCAGGCTGTGCTATGAGTAAAAGTTACCCAGAGCTGTTTTGACTGCCCCATCCCTGGAGGGGTTCAAGGCCACGCTGGGGAGGGCTTGGAACAAGCTGGTGTAGTGGAAGGTGTCCCTGCCCATGGCAAGGAGGTGAGAATGAGATGATCTTTAAGGCTTTAAGGTCCCATCAAAACCAACCCACTCTGTGATTCTGTGATTCTGTGATTCTGTGACTTGTGGGAAAAGCCACCGAGCCTATTCTAATGACGATGTGAGGCTTATTGCCGGGGACAGGCGTTGTTGAACAAGATAACCGTTTTACCATAGTGCTCAGTCAACTTCTCCTCCAGCTTCCCCAGGCTCAGCTCCTCCACCTGGTTCTTGTCGTTCTCAGCAATGGCCCCCCAAGCCTTTGCGGGCTCTTCATCCTCCAGGCAGCAGGCAGCTGACCAGATGTGGCTGGGTCTGTTCACCCTCCCGTTGGACACGGAAGTCTTCCCAGGCACAGCACCCGTGATCACGTAGGTGCTTGTACAGCCCTTGGTCTTTCCAATCATTTTTATATCCTCGTAGACCCTCCACTGGCTATCGTTGAGATCGCTGTCCTGGGGCACTACGTTGGTCAGGGTGAAGGTGGCCATTTTACTCTCATCGTTATCCATATGGCCACTGGGATTCAAATGGCCACGGTCCAAACCCTTCAGTCCTCTGTAGTCATCGTATACAGCCTGGCTCTTTTTGATATCTTCTGCAGAGATTTTGTATTGTTCTATGAGGCGTTTCTCTGATTCCATCTCTTTGAGATTACTTTTACCTGTGAGCTGGACAGGGAAAAAGAAAAAGGTGTTAGAATGGGGAATGGGAGTAATGGCGAAAGTTCCCCTGGAGGAGAAGTCTCTGAGAGTCAAGATCCCATTTTTTCTCAACTGAGTGTATGAAAATATATGAATCTGAGAGAAATCATACACATGGACCAACCCACATGAACACAAAAGCTTTAAAGAGGAAGTAGGTCAGATTCGGACTGCTCTCAGTTTGACTTGTGACCTTTGTGATCCAGCCTGCAGCCCGTGCTGGGAGCATGGTTGGATGCACGAGACAAGGAGCATTTCCCACTCCTAGGATTGAAAGGTGACTTTGGTGATTCACCTCCCCTGCCAAATCTACTTCCCTTTCCTCCTGCCTCCACAGCCCAAATCTGCCCTGGGCTCTCCCTGGATCCCCTCACACCACACTGTGATTCTGTGATTTTATGTGGGGTTGCTACAGGTGTACCCCAGTCCTGGAACACCAGAGCTTGCCTCCTGTAACCCCATACACAGGGAGATGTGTCAGGAAATCAGTCCTGGAGCTGAGGTTTCCCTGGGAGGGCTACAGTTCATTCAAGGAGGAACAATTTTGCTCAGGAAGCAAAAAGATCTCACTGTGAATGGAATCTGTTCCAGCAGTGCTGGGAATGTGTCTCAGAGCTGATCTGGGCCAGGGAGAATTTTCTGCAGCATCAGTGCAAAGGAGTTACAAATGGTCAGCCTCTGAGAGGAGCCTGTAATCCCAAAAGAGTCCTGGGGGAAGTAAATTCTCCAAAAAGGGCTCAGGAGAAAATCAACAAAATCCAAGATTTTTTGGAAGGCCAGGGTCCAAGGTCCAGGAGGAAAATGGCAGGTTGGATAGGCCTTGGAGCATGCTGGTCTAATGGCAAGTGGCCTGGCCCATGCAGGGGAGCTGGACTGAGATGGTCTTTAAGGTTCCTTCCAACACAAACCGTTCTATGATGCTCCAAAAAGAGAGAATGTGGAGGATGCAGTGGTGCAACACCCGATTAGGTGCTTGAGTTCCTATGCATAAGATGAAAAGATGATTTGGTTTCATAACTTTAACAACATTTGGTTCATCTTTAGAGAAACATATTTAGCCTTCCTTTGGAGTAGGGCATGTGGCTTCCTTCTCTGGTTCACCTTCCCCCAATGTTGTCCTGCTACTCTGTCCTTACCAATGACAGGAATTGCTTCTTTTTCTCTTCTGCAATTGCCTGTTCTGCTGAAGTTTGTCTGAAGGACATTTGTGAGGGCTCTAGAGCTTGTGCAGTTCTGTCTGTCTGCTGGATCCTTCTGGAGCAAGCCTGAGCCAAAGGTGCTCGGGGTCACTGCCCATGGATGGAGATCACACCCTTGTGACTGGACCAACACTGATGCTCCTCACATTGCAGTGCCAGAAATGTCACTCCAGAAATCCCTGCACAGTTAACCTGGCCCTCTCATCTCCAGTGCCTTTTCCCTCCAGGCTTTGTCCCTGGGCCAACTCACTCCCTTCTGAGTTTCTCATATTTCTTCTCAAATACCAATCACAAAGCCTTTTTAACTCTTCACTGGGAGCAGACAAGCTCTGTCAGGGATGCAGAACAGCTCAGGGCAAAGTGGGGATCAGATCCCAGCAGGACTGTTGGTCCCTCAAGTTTAGCCTCTCCTGGAAGCCTTTTCCCCATCACTTGGGCACCCAGCACAGCAGGGCACAGGCAGGGGAAGCATTTGACTTTGTCATGTCATGCCAAGTAATGGGATTTGCTGTTCCTGTCAGGTGAAGGCAGAGAGCTGGGCACCTTGGGGATGTGATTCATCTCATGCTCCTGCTGATGTCTCAGGGGCATCAGAGGAACCATGTGGTGCAGGTGTTTGAAGTAAAATGAGGACATTCCCATCTGTGTGTCCATTCGCGTGTGTTTAGAGGGGTAGTAGGAAATAGGAGTGGTTATTTAAATGCTGCAGCTCATCTCTGAGTGGCTGGAGGGTGATGTGATGTGATGTGGTGTAAGAGAGACACCCACCTGAGGCTCAACAAACCACGATTTAGGTCTTTTGCCTTGAGCAGGGTGGTAGATGTAAGCAGAGTAGACAGGGATTCTCCTGTCTCTGTCGTACAGGGTGGCATAGTGATACGCGTTCCTGAAGCGCTGACAGATCCAGGCTGGGTTCTTTGGGTTCAGGGCATCATTTGGAATGGTCCCCGCATAGAAGAACTGAGGACAACTATCAAAGGAGTTCAGCACCTCGCTGTGTCCCAGCCAGAGGCAGCTGGCCAACACCTGCAGCAGCAGCAGCAGCCCCAGCATGGTGGCAGGATTTCAGTGAAGGGCTCTTGCTCCCCTGGAAGGCAAATGCAGAGGGACACTCAGCTGGGAGAGAGCAGATCATGGCCTGCAGCCTTTGGTGCAGGGGGACACAGCTGGCAGAGGAGAGGATTGTGAGAGACCAGGAAAGGAGTAATTTCTGTCCTCCTCCATATGGAAAAACCACAAGGGCAATAAGGGTGAAACATAAAACAGGGTTTAGGTGCCCAGAGGAGGCAGCAGTGGGAGCACTCAGCCTGTAGGAGGAAGGAGCCAAAGCCAGCAGGACTGCAATCAGCTCTCACAGCCAAGTGATCTTGTAACTGAGGCACAGCCCTGAGACAAGGTCACCTTTGCCCACCTCCCTCCTGCTCTCAGCACCTTCCCCCAGCAGACACCTGCACCTGGGCACAGACTCTGCTCAGCCCCTGCCATGCTGAGCTGGGCTTTAATCTCATGGGGCATTGGGCAGGCAAAGAACAGCAGTGCTGCACTTCCTGCAGCTCTCTGGGCCCATCCAGGTTCACACAGACACTCAGCTCTTCCACTCAGACCCAATACTGAACCCCAAATCATCCACCTGGGCTCCTGCCTCTCAGCTGACATTGGGCCACGGCTGTCCTGCTGCTCACCTTGCATTTCCACCTTATCCAAGCCCAGACTCTGAACTTGCAGACACATGCAGAGAGCAAATGAAGGGGACAAGCAGATGGCAGCAGCAAGCATGAGGGATAACACCTCTATCTTAGCAGCACAATGGCTGCTGCAGTGCAAGCCCTGAGGGGCAGCTCTTGCCCTGCTTGCTTGGGATTCCTGCTGGTGCCCAACTTCAGCTTTGCTGATTGATTTCCCGGTACAGGCAAAGGCAGCATGGCAGGAATTTCTTGGACAGCAACCTGTCCTGTTTTGTCTTTCTCAGTGCTGATGTGATTTTCAGCAGTCAGTAAGCTCATTCCTTTATGAGAAAACTGCTGAAAAGCTCCCTGGGATGATGGAAAGCAAGCAAGGGGCGCCTTTGTCTCCATCCAGAGGCAGCTTCAGGTTTGGGAGAGCAGGGATGCTTCCCCTTGCATTGCCAGACACTCCTTGGAGAGATTTAATATCATCAGCATTTGCAATAAGGCAGCTGGGACAGGCAGTTCAAAGGGTTCCTGGCAGACAAAGCTGCCACAGCCTCTAAAGCACAAAGCCCACCTTGGGCTGGCAAGGGGCTGGGCTTAGGACAGATGAAGGCTTCACAAGTCACCTTGCACATTTGCCCTTGTCTTGGTCTTCTCCCTGCCCCTCATTTCTCCATTTCCACTGCATTCAGGATGCTGAGCTGCACACAGCCCTGCTCTGACCCAAGATATCTGGTCCTTTTTCTCTTTTCCAGCCCTGGATCAGGAATGTGGTGACCAATGAGCTGGAAACTGAGAACTGCAACTACAAGTCGGGACTTTATACAGTGCTCTGCTGAGCATTCCCAAAGCTGCTCCAAATCAAGCAGAGAAGGGTCTGAAAAGTCCTTCTGCATGACCCACTCCATGAGATTGAAATAAATCTAACTAAGGTAATAGCTAATATAACAGATTCATAGAAAACAGCCTACCTTGAGAAGGAGTGTCTGCTCGCAGCCCCAAAGTGGCAGAGGAGTCTCAAATGCCTCTGCTGCAGTCTCAAGACTGTCTAGGTTTATATACTCTCTAGGAAGAGGCAGTTGCTGGATTTCCCAAGCAGGGTTCAGAGTAAATTTTCCCAGGTGTTCAGACCACACCTGTGTTTGTCCAGAGGCTTTTTGCAAGGTCATGGCTGGAGTTTTAGTACTCAATAAGTTCCTCCTTCCTTCCTATTCAACAGTTTGATGTTAATTTTCAGGTAAGTTGGCTTGAGTTTCTTTCCCAAATCTTTCCTTCTGTCCTTGCCCTCCTGACTGACAGAAAATACTAAATGGCTGCAAAATTAAAGTGCATATATGAGCTCTGATTGCTCCTTGGAGCTCAGCAACTCCAGCCTAGCCTTTGTCCATATATGTATATTTATTCCAGAAAAATCAGGAAAGATTTTTAATATTGGAATCAATGGTGAGGAAGGAGAAGGAGCTTACCTTCAAGCAGAGTCTCAGAACAGGCAGCTGAACTGTTCCTTCTGTCTTCTCCCAGGAGAAAGAGGTGTTTGAATCCTCAGGAGTGCACCTGCAATATATACCCTTTCAAAAATTTGCCCCTTGTTATAAACAAGGAATTCTAGAGAATAGAGAAGTTTTCCATTTTTATTCAGGGGGTATGTGCACACCCACCCTGAAATGTGCTGACTGTTGTTTGTCATAGTTTCCCCAGAATTTCTCCCAACTTTGCTGACTTGCAGCATGGTATGTCAGGATCAGTTAACTATCCACCCAGTCATGAAGTTGCCCTTTCTTGTAAACAGTGAATTCCAGAGAAAAGAGAAGTTTTCTATTTTTATTTAGGGATTTGTTCACACCCGCTCTGAAAGATGTTGACATTCTTTTAGTTTCCTCAGAATTTCTCCCAAATTTGCTGCCTTGCAGCATGACATGTCAGGGTCAGCTAACAGGGTCTGGTGGCTTCCTTGATCATTTCCTCAATGCCACCAGCTGCAGCAGCTGCTGCTGCAGCACCTACACGTGTTTCTGCTCCCCACAGAACAGCTCTGGGGACATTGGATGGACTGGCCTGACTCTGATACACTCAGATATTCACACTCTGTCCTTCTGCAGCCTCCCAGAACATCATGCCCATGGCCAGGCTACACCTACTCTCTTGCCTGGTTGCCATGGCTGTGTGACAGCTCCATCCCAGCAGCCTGGGAAGGAGAAGGCTCTGGGGATACCTCAGAGCACCTGCCAGTACTTTAGGAGTCTACAGGAGAGCTGCAGACAGACTTTGCACAAGGGTTTGGAGCTGATAGGTGGGCTGGGTTCAGGGTTAATGTTTTTGTCAGTGGCAGGTGTGGGGCTGTGTTTGGGAGTTGTGCTGAACACAGAGTTGATAACACAGAGATGTTTCTGGTATTGCTGGGCAGAGCTTCCACAGGCCAAGGCCTTTTGTGCTTTTTGTACTGCCAGGCTGGCAAGGAGGCTGGGGGTACTTGGGAAGTTGGGAGGAGACACAGCCAGGACAGGTGAGCCCAACTGACCAGAGCATATTCCAGAGCATGGGACATCATGCTGAGGATATAAAGTGAGGGGAAGGAGGAGGAAGGAGGGGGCATTTGGAGCGGTGGGTTTTGTAGCTGGGTTTTGTCTTCCCAGGTAAGTGTGAGGGGCCCTGTTCTCCTGGAGGTGGCTGAACACCTTTCTATCCATGGGAAATGGTGAAGGAATTCCTTGATGTGCTTTGCTTGTGTGCACAGCCTTTGCTTTCCCTGTTAAACTGTCTCTATCTCCACCCAGGAGTGTTCCAGCTTTTCCCCTTCCAGTTCTCTCCCTGCTCCCGGTGGTCGGGGAGGGAGGGAGCGGCTGCGTGGGGCGTGGCTGCTGCCTGGGGTTAAACCACACCTTTGGGACAAGCTGAAAGGGCTTGGAATGGAAGGAGTGAAGGTTTAGACTGGATATTAGGACGGTATTTGTGACTGTGGGGAGGTGATGCCCCAGCACAGGTTGCCCACAGAAGCTGAGCCTGCCCCATGCCTGCAAGTGTCCATGGCCAGGCTGGCTGGGGCTTGGAGCAACCTGGGATAGTGGAAGGTGTCCCTGCCTATGGGAGGGCATGGATGTAGGCTGGTCATTAAGGTCCTTTCCAAACCAAAATATTCTGTGTTTCAATGACCATTCACTCAAAACTACATTGGACAAATTTTCTTCTGTTTCCAGAAGTCCAGGAATAACAGAATGACAAGTTGTTTGTTACAACCAGAAGTATCCAGAAGAAATGTGTGAGACCAAAGGTTTTTTTAAACAGACTGGTTGAGCCCTGTAGTTTCTTTTGTCTCTGTTAACCTGAGACTGATGTCTTAAACAAAGTGGGGTTTAGTCAGAATGGGGGAGAAGGTCAAGAAGAAGCAGATCTGTTGGAAGTGGGGCAAATTCCTCCTTTCTGATGGGGCCCAACTGACAGAACCAAGCAGCGCCCAACAGTGGTCACATCATTAGAAGGGGCCATAAACCATCAAAGACCCACAAAGTGTCCCCCAGCTCCACAGTGCTGCATGACCCAGTGTAAAACCACTCCCAGGGCAAAAGTGGGCCAATGTCCCATAATCCTGACCTCACAGAACCCATTGAACTGTTCAAGGCAAAGACCCAACCCCCACAGGATCATCAAAGTTTGGGACATCAAAGTTGGGAATCTTGTTCCTGGATCCATGGAGGTGTCTCATAAGAGCTGTTGGCAGGCTGGCCCACTTTGTTCATGCCATTCACAGGAGAATAACTGGTGTCTGATGCTGACACTTGGCTGGGTGTTCTGGCATCCTCTGATTGCATTTGCACACCCAATGTCCTGCAAGGATGCTCTGGGCACTCTGACTTTACTGCTGGATGTAGAAATTTCAGTGAGAAGCAACCTGTGGTTTATAGAAGATGTGACCCTGCAATCCAGCACTGCAGCAAATCCCTTTTATTATAAGCTCTTGCAAACTCCATGATGGGCCACACATTGATTTTTGACAACCATTGAATATATTTCCCCAAATCACTTTCCCATCAAGCTGCAGAAAAGCTTCAGAAGCAGAGCAGAGCATGAAGGTGTCCAAGGAGTGCAGCACAGGAATTCAGCTTTGGCTGCTCCAAGCTCTCTATGGATCTGATGCCAAAGCCTGCCTGTCTGATACAACAGCTGCCGCTCTCAAGGTGCAGTTTCAAAAGCCACCAAACAAAAGCATGTGCCAGGATCACAGAAACACTGAATTGTTGTGTTTTGGAGGGACTTCTCGGGACCTTCTAGTCCAGACTCCAGGCTGCAGCAGGATCAGCTAGAGCAGGTTGTCCAGAATGTTCTCTGCAGCATCTTCACCTGTGTGGCACAGCACTTGTGCAACAGCATTCCTGAACACCTCCTGACCTGACCCCCAGGGGTTCCTGACTGATATTCCTGTGCCAAAGTGCTGTTGCATACAAGCAAGGGACATTTTCCTCAGGCACACAAAGTGAGGACCTCATTGTAGGGAGTGTAAGAGAAACCAACCCAGATATACAGCAGATAAGCAGGTCCTCAGAAATCAGAGGTGCAAGCTTACAATGCAACCTTATAAATGTTGCCTAACAGGAAGGTTTGGTTTCTGAATGGACCAAGGGATCTTTGCTTAGCTGCTCACTCAAGCAAAGTTTAGAAAATGCCACTGTCTTGATTCTCCTGTTTTCTGGATTCTCCTAATTCTCTTCTCTTTTGGGACAGCACATGGCAACATACTCAGTCCACAGAAAGTGAACCCTTGGTGTTAATGGAAAAGGCCTAAGCCAGCTGCATGATCCAACACTGGGCAGTGATGTAGCTTGAGGTCACAATGTCTCCTCACAGCTCCCAGCAAAAATTATTTGTGCATGGTGGATAAAATCCCTGTGACACACTGGAGCCCAGAGCTCTCTCCAAAGATGGACAGACACAGAGCAAACTGCAAAGTTACCCTGCCATGGCAGTGCAGCTGCACCTTCCCAGGGAACTCAGGTGCTTCCCACCTCACCGTGGGCATGGAGCAGCTCTGGGCTCAGCAAAGGGCTCCGTCCCTACTGCCCAGTCACAGCAGGCTCAGCAGAAAGCAGAGGCCATGCCAGATGAAAGGTGCCTGGCAGCATGCTTGTGGAGCTGGGGCAGCCCTCTGCTCAGCTCCAAGCTGGCTTCCTGGGAGAAACACAGAATTCTTTCTCTTGGAAAAGGCCTCTGGGATCGTGGAGTCCCACCTTTGAGCAATCACCACCTGCTCAAGAGGACCATGCCACTGAGTGCCACATCCAGTCTCCAGCAACTGGGATTCCACCACATCCACAGGCAGTCCATTCCAATCTTGAATCACCCTTTATGTGAAGAAATTCCTCCTGATGTGCCACCAGAATCTCCCCTGCTGCAGCTTGAGGCCTTGCCCTCTCGTTGTCTCCCTGGCTGTCCAGCAGAAAAGGCTGATCCCCACCTGGCTACACCCCCTTTTTCAGGGAGACGGAGAGAGAAATGATCTCTCAGAGCCCCCATGTCTGGGCTAAAGAAGCCCAGCTGCCTCAGCTGCTCCTCACAGGCCTTTCCCTGCAGGGCCTTCAGCAGCTCCATGGCCTTGCTCTGCACTGCCTGCAGAGGTGGCCTCGGCCCGTGGATCCAGCCTGTCCAGATCCCTCTGCAGAGCCTTCCTGCCCTCCAGCAACTGAGTCTCCCACCAAACTTGGCATCATGCGTGATCTTGCTGAGAGTTCACTGCATCCCCTCATCCAGATCGTCAGGAAAGATCTTCAACGGGACCGGGCCCCACACGGGTCCCTGGGGACAGCGCTTGTGGCCGGACGCCAGCTGGATGTGGCACTGTTCACCAAGGCTCTCTGGGCCTGGACATGCAGACAGCTCCTGAGGCAGCCAGGAGAGCACCTCTGCAAGGCCTGGGCTGGCAGCTTTTCCAGGACAATGCTGTGGGACACTGTGCCAGAGGCTTTGGTGAAGTCCTGGCAGACACTTCCACAGCCTCCCCCCCCATCCACTGGGCCGGTCATCTGGTCATCAAAGGAGATCAGGTTTGCTATTGTGTTCTTACTTTCTTTTCTTTATTGTTAGGATCAGGGTGAAAGGAGCAGGAGAAAGTGTTTCTTGTGTTTGCTGTTCTGTGTTTATTAATTCTTCTCTGTGTTACAGTCTTACAAATTGTGAGTTCTGTGGCATTCAACTAACAAGCTACAAAATGGCCCACTATCTTTCTCCACCAAGTCTTTTAAGGCTAAACTATCCAATTGAGAAATGAAACCCAAATTATTTTTGCTTTTAACTGAATAGCTAATGACTGAAATTCCACAATGCAGTCTTTTCTAACAAATTACATAAAATTATCCAAAGCCATGTGAAGAAGATAGTGAAGAACAACTAGCCAGCACCCTAAGACGTCCCTTTTGCTTTATATATATATTGCTGTATTCAAAAATGTTAAATCCTAAGTTTTTCAACCTTTTATATTACATACTTCAAATTACACACCTGCAATTTCAGGGCTATCAGTCACTTCTGGAAGCCTTGTCCAAGTCCTCAGGTCAAATGCAGCATTCCCTGGAGGGTCTGTGCCTTTCAACACAGAAAGTTTAAAATTCTCAGCATCCAGGCTTCCAACAGTTCACTAGGCAGGACCTGCCTTTCCTAAAGCCCTGCTGGCTGGCTGGGACTGATGCCTTGGTTCTCCTGGATGTGCCCTGTGATCCCACTCAGGACAATCTCCTCCAAAACCCTTCTGGGAAGCCAGGTCAGGAGGACACACCTGTAATTCCCCAGATTCTCCTTCCCGCCCTTCTTGTGCATGGGTGTCACAATGGCCAAACTCCAGGCAGCTGGCACCTCCCCCGTGGCCACCACTGATAGACCTGATGGAAAGCAACAGTCCTCATGAATGAAAGAAGGCAGAGTCCAAGCTGATCCTTTTCTCTCTTGGGCTTCCCATGTATTTCACAAGCTTGCTGGGGATGGCAGGGCATTTCTGCTTACTGCCAGGGGTGAAGGTCCTGGGAAGGGCCTGGGAAGTTGACAGAGGTGGCACTGATGGGCTTGGTGTGTTGCTTTTGCACAGCTGGGTTTTTGCAAATGGGGGGACCACATAGGTGGCTTCTGTGAGAAGCTGCTTCCACCATTGTCCAGCAGGCCCAATCTGTGGTGGCTCTGTAGATGGACATGCTGCTGGCCCCAGCTGGGCCATTTAGGGATGTTGGTGACACCTGTGCAATAACATATTTAAGAAGAAAATGAAAACACAGTGGAGCGTGCAGTTGGAATTTCAGCCAGAGATTAGGAGGAGGTGAGAACATGTGAGGGAAACAACATGGAGACACCAAGGTCAGTGGAGAAGGAGGGGGAGGAGGTGCTCCAGGTGCTGGAGCCAAGGTTCCTCTGTAGGCCATGCTGAAGCAGCTGTGCCCCTGCAGCCCATGGGAATCCACGAGGGATTCAGAGATCCACCCACAGCCCATGGGGGATGTGCCCAGTCTGAGGCAGGTGGATGCCTGGAGGAGGCTGTGATCCACTGGGAGACCTGGTGAAGAGAGGGCTCCCCTGCTCCCCCACTGAAGCAGCCTGTCCATGGAGAAAAGCACCCTATGGGAGGATGACCCAGGCCAGGGCAGTTTTGGGAGGATGTGTGCCTGTGGGAGGGACTCCTGTTACAGCAGTTTTGCTTGGACTGCTGCCAGTGAGAGTGGAGCCACTCTGGAGAAGTTCAAGGAGAACTGTCTCCTGTGGGAGGGACCCCACGGTGCAGAAGGGCAGGGACTCCTCTCCCTGAGCATAGGAAGAGAACCTTGGGTGATGAACTGACCAGGCCCCCCTCACTCTGTCTCCCTGTGCTGTTGGTGGGGAGGAGGGAAAGACTGGGGGAAGAAAAGGTGTTTTTAAAAGGGCTATTTTACTTTTCATTGTCCTCTGATTTCATTAGTAACAAACATCAAGTTCTCTCTCTAAATTGAACAAGTTTGCCCTTGGCAGTGTGTACTCCCAGTCCTTACCTCAACTCATAAATACTTTATTAATTTTTTCTCTCTCCTCTTTCCAGTTGTGACAGGGGACGCTGAGTGAGCAGCTTATGTGGATGCCTGGTGTTTGACCAGTGTCAAACCAAAACAGTTGGTCAAGCAGCCACTGGTTCCAGAGCCTGGAAATCAAGAGCAGTGAGGCATGGCACGAGTAATGGTGAGGATGAGTGTGGTCCCAAGCCCCAGCCAGTGTGCAGAGGTGGGTGAGCAAGTCAGAGGGAGCCATAGCCTGAGGTACAGCAGAGGTGTCTGCTCAGGGGCCTCAGCCTGAAATCACTCTGATGCTTTCATCCCAGCAGGGGCTGTGGCAGCATTTGATCCCAGCAGAAAAAATCCATCCAGGCAGAGGAGCTGGCACGGCAGGAGCTGTCCAGCAAAGGCAGTGAGAGTGATGTGCTCACTTTGCTCTCCTAAAAGCAAGATCTTCTCCTAGGGGTGTGTGCAGCCCCGCTGGCACAAGGCAGGGCTCTTGCTGCTGTGCCCATGGCACTGGAGGCAAGAGGAGCAGAACTCCATGGTGCTCCCAGGCCGTGCCCCGTGTCTGCCCTGGCATCTGGTGCCTGTGCTCAGCTGTGCAGAGCCCCCAGAGCTGCACCTGGGGAATGGGCCTGGCCTCTGGCTGCTGGCCCAGCTGGGGGTGCCTGTTGCCCAGCATCCTGCAGCACATCAGCCAGCCCCAGTGGGGCTCTCCAAAGCTCAGGGCAGCTGCAGGGGCCCAGGCTGCAGCTCTTGATGCAGCTGAGGCAGGCCTGGAGCTCTGCTGGCTGCCGTCACAGCTGGGACACCAGCACACCTGGAGACACCTGCATGGGGCTGCCTCACTCTGCACACCCACCAAAACCTGTGTCTGACTGCAGCCCCCAAACAGGTTGGTCCTGGCTGAGCAGTGAGACCCAGCAGGACAATGAACAACAGCTCCTGAGCTGAGATGTCCAGCCCCAAGCTGGCACCTCTGAAAGTGGCACAGCTTGCACGAGCTGTTGGCAGCCTGGCCCACTTTGTTCATGCCATTCACAGGAGAATAACTGGTGTCTGATGCTGACACTTGGCTGGGTGTTCTGGCATCCTCTGATTGCATTTGCACACCCAATGTCCTGCAAGGATGCTCTGGGCACTCTGACTTTACTGCTGGATGTAGAAATGTCAGTGGGAAGCAACCTGTGGTTTATAGAAGACATGACACTGCAATCCAGCACTGCTGCAAATCCCTTTTATTGTAAGCTCTTGCAAACTCCATGATGGGGCACACATTGATCTTTGACAACCATTGAATACATTTCCCCAAATCACTTTCCCATCAAGCTGCGGAAAAGCTTCAGAGGCAGAGCAGAGCATGAAGGTGTCCAAGGAGTGCAGCACAGGAATTCAGCTTTGGCTGCTCCAAGCTCTCTATGGATCTGATGCCAAAGCCTGCCTGTCTGATACAACAGCTGCCGCACTCAAGGTGCAGTTTCAAAAGCCACCAAACAAAAGCATGTGCCAGGATCACAGAATCACTGAATTGTTGTGTTTTGGAGGGACTTCTCAGGACCTTCTAGTCCAGACTCCAGGCTGCAGCAGGATCAGCTAGAGCAGGTTGTCCAGAATCATGTATTGTTGGGCTTTGGGTATCTCCAGACATGGAGATCTCCAGGCAGGATCTCTGGGCACCCTGAGGCGCCCTGGTGCCACAGCTTTGCTAAGGAGGTGAGGGACAAGTCAGCTGCACACTCTTGGGGCCAGCTGAGGAGGAGAGGACTCGTTCCTCAGAGCTCTCTCCTGACATGGGCAGCAAAGCAAAGCAGCTGCAGGCTCTGCCCACATCTTTGTGCCTTTGAGCAGAGCAGGAGGTGCCCTGAGGGACACAGCTGGAAACACACCAGAGAAGGAAGCAGCACAGCCTCTGCCCAGGACATTTGTCCCCCTCTCCTCTGCTCTGCTCAGACCCCACCTGCACTGCTGCCTCCAGCTCTGGGCCCACAGCACAAGAAGGATACAAAGCCGTTGGAGTGGAGTCCAGTGGAGGCCATGAAGGTGCTCCAAGGGCTGGAGCAGGTCTGCTCTGGAGAGAGGCTGAGAGAGCTGGGCATGTTCAGCCTGGACAAGACTGCTGAGGGTCCAGTACCTCAAGGATCTCCAAGAGGGCTGGAGAGGGTCTTTGGACAAGGGTATGGAGGGACAGGACAAGAGGGAATGGTTTCACACTGATGGAGGGCAGGGTTAGATGGGATATTATAAAGAAGTGAATCACCCTGAGCAGGCTGTGCTATGAGTAAAAGTTACCCAGAGCTGTTTTGACTGCCCCATCCCTGGAGGGGTTCAAGGCCACGCTGGGGAGGGCTTGGAACAAGCTGGTGTAGTGGAAGGTGTCCCTGCCCATGGCAAGGAGGTGAGAATGAGATGATCTTTAAGGCTTTAAGTCCCATCAAAACCAACCCACTCTGTGATTCTGTGATTCTGTGATTCTGTGACTTGTGGGAAAAGCCACCGAGCCTATTCTAATGACAATGTGAGGCTTATTGCCGGGGACAGGCGTTGTTGAACAAGATAACCGTTTTACCATAGAGCTCAGTCAACTTCTCCTCCAGCTTCCCCAGGCTCAGCTCCTCCACCTGGTTCTTGTCGTTCTCAGCAATGGCCCCCCAAGCCTTTGCGGGCTTTTCGTTCTCCAGGCAGCAGGCAGCTGACCAGATGTGGCTGGGTCTGTTCACCCTCCCGTTGGACACGGAAGTCTTCCCAGGCACAGCACCCGTGATCACGTAGGTGCTTGTACAGCCCTTGGTCTTTCCAATCATTTTTATATCCTCGTAGACCCTCCACTGGCTATCGTTGAGATCGCTGTCCTGGGGCACTACGTTGGTCAGGGTGAAGGTGGCCATTTTACTCTCATCGTTATCCATATGGCCACTGGGATTCAAATGGCCACGGTCCAAACCCTTCAGTCCTCTGTAGTCATCGTATACAGCCTGGCTCTTTTTGATATCTTCTGCAGAGATTTTGTATTGTTCTATGAGGCGTTTCTCTGATTCCATCTCTTTGAGATTACTTTTACCTGTGAGCTGGACAGGGAAAAAGAAAAAGGTGTTAGAATGGGGAATGGGAGTAATGGCGAAAGTTCCCCTGGAGGAGAAGTCTCTGAGAGTCAAGATCCCATTTTTTCTCAACTGAGTGTATGAAAATATATGAATCTGAGAGAAATCATACACATGATCAACCCACATGAACACAAAAGCTTTAAAGAGGAAGTAGGTCAGATTCGGACTGCTCTCAGTTTGACTTGTGACCTTTGTGATCCAGCCTGCAGCCCGTGCTGGGAGCATGGTTGGATGCACGAGACAAGGAGCATTTCCCACTCCTAGGATTGAAAGGTGACTTTGGTGATTCACCTCCCCTGCCAAATCTACTTCCCTTTCCTCCTGCCTCCACAGCCCAAATCTGCCCTGGCCTCTCCCTGGATCCCCTCACACCACACTGTGATTCTGTGATTTTATGTGGGGTTGCTACAGGTGTACCCCAGTCCTGGAACACCAGAGCTTGCCTCCTGTAACCCCATACAGGGAGAAGTGTCAGGAAATCAGTCCTGGAGCTGAGGTTTCCCTGGGAGGGCTACAGTTCATTCAAGGAGGAACAGTTTTGCTCAGGAAGCAAAAAGATCTCACTGTGAATGGAATCTGTTCCAGCAGTGCTGGGAATGTGTCTCAGAGCTGATCTGGGCCAGGGAGAATTTTCTGCAGCATCAGTGCAAAGGAGTTACAAATGGTCAGCCTCTGAGAGGAGCCTGTAATCCCAAAAGAGTCCTGGGGGAAGTAAATTCTCCAAAAAGGGCTCAGGAGAAAATCAACAAAATCCAAGATTTTTTGGAAGGCCAGGGTCCAAGGTCCAGGAAGAAAATGGCAGGTTGGATAGGCCTTGGAGCATGCTGGTCTAATGGCAAGTGGCCTGGCCCATGCAGGGGAGCTGGACTGAGATGGTCTTTAAGGTTCCTTCCAACACAAACCATTCTATGATGCTCCAAAAAGAGAGAATGTGGAGGATGCAGTGGTGCAGCACCAGATTAGCTGCTTGAGTTCCTATGCATAAGATGAAAAGATGATTTTTTTTCATAACTTTAACAACATTTGGTTCATCTTTAGAGAAACATATTTAGCCTTCCTTTGGAGTAGGGCATGTGGCTTCCTTCTCTGGTTCACCTTCCCCCAATGTTGTCCTGCTACTCTGTCCTTACCAATGACAGCAATTGCTTCTTTTTCTCTTCTGCAATTGCCTGTTCTGCTGAAGTTTGTCTGAAGGACATTTGTGAGGGCTCTAGAGCTTGTGCAGTTCTGTCTGTCTGCTGGATCCTTCTGGAGCAAGCCTGAGCCAAAGGTGCTCGGGGTCACTGCCCATGCATGGAGATCACACCCTTGTGACTGGACCAACACTGATGCTCCTCACATTGCAGTGCCAGAAATGTCACTCCAGAAATCCCTGCACAGTTAACCTGGCCCTCTCATCTCCAGTGCCTTTTCCCTCCAGGCTTTGTCCCTGGGCCAACTCACTCCCTTCTGAGCTTCTCATATTTCTTCTCAAATACCAATCACAAAGCCTTTTTAACTCTTCACTGGGAGCAGACAAGCTCTGCCAGGGATGCAGAACAGCTCAGGGCAAAGTGGGGATCAGATCCCAGCAGGACTGTTGGTCCCTCAAGTTTAGCCTCTCCTGGATGCCTTTTCCCCATCACTTGGGCACCCAGCACAGCAGGGCACAGGCAGGGGAAGCATTTGACTTTGTCATGTCATGCCAAGTAATGGGATTTGCTGTTCCTGTCAGGTGAAGGCAGAGAGCTGGGCACCTTGGGGATGTGATTCATCTCATGCTCCTGCTGATGTCTCAGGGGCATCAGAGGAACCATGTGGTGCAGGTGTTTGAAGTAAAATGAGGACATTCCCATCTGTGTGTCCATTCGCGTGTGTTTAGAGGGGTAGTAGGAAATAGGAGTGGTTATTTAAATGCTGCAGCTCATCTCTGAGTGGCTGGAGGGTGATGTGATGTGATGTGATGTGGTGTAAGAGAGACACCCACCTGAGGCTCAACAAACCACGATTTAGGTCTTTTGCCTTGAGCAGGGTGGTAGATGTAAGCAGAGTAGACAGGGATTCTCCTGTCTCTGTCGTACAGGGTGGCATAGTGATACGCGTTCCTGAAGCGCTGACAGATCCAGGCTGGGTTCTTTGGGTTCAGGGCATCATTTGGAATGGTCCCCGCATAGAAGAACTGAGGACAACTATCAAAGGAGTTCAGCACCTCGCTGTGTCCCAGCCAGAGGCAGCTGGCCAACACCTGCAGCAGCAGCAGCAGCCCCAGCAAGGTGGCAGGATTTCAGTGAAGGGCTCTTGCTCCCCTGGAAGGCAAATGCAGAGGGACACTCAGCTGGGAGAGAGCAGATCATGGCCTGCAGCCTTTGGTGCAGGGGGACACAGCTGGCAGAGGAGAGGATTGTGAGAGACCAGGAAAGGAGTAATTTCTGTCCTCCTCCATATGGAAAAACCACAAGGGCAATAAGGGTGAAACATAAAACAGGGTTTAGGTGCCCAGAGGAGGCAGCAGTGGGAGCACTCAGCCTGTAGGAGGAAGGAGCCAAAGCCAGCAGGACTGCAATCAGCTCTCACAGCCAAGTGATCTTGTAACTGAGGCACAGCCCTGAGACAAGGTCACCTTTGCCCACCTCCCTCCTGCTCTCAGCACCTTCCCACAGCAGACACCTGCACCTGGGCACAGACTCTGCTCAGCCCCTGCCATGCTGAGCTGGGCTTTAATCTCATGGGGCATTGGGCAGGCAAAGAACAGCAATGCTGCACTTCCTGCAGCTCTCTGGGCCCATCCAGGTTCCCACAGACACTCAGCTCTTCCACTCAGACCCAATACTGAACCCCAAATCATCCACCTGGGCTCCTGCCTCTCAGCTGACATTGGGCCACGGCTGTCCTGCTGCTCACCTTGCATTTCCACCTTATCCAAGCCCAGACTCTGAACTTGCAGACACATGCAGAGAGCAAAGGAAGGGGCCAAGCAGATGGCAGCAGCAAGCATGAGGGATAACACCTCTATCTTAGCAGCACAATGGCTGCTGCAGTGCAAGCCCTGAGGGGCAGCTCTTGCCCGGGTTGCTTGGGATTCCTGCTGGTGCCCAACTTCAGCTTTGCTGATTGATTTCCCTGTACAGGCAAAGGCAGCATGGCAGGAATTTCTTGGACAGCAACCTGTCCTGTTTTGTCTTTCTCAGTGCTGATGTGATTTTCAGCAGTCAGTAAGGTCATTCCTTTATGAGAAAACTGCTGAAAAGCTCCCTGGGATGATGGAAAGCAAGCAAGGGGCGCCTTTGTCTCCATCCAGAGGCAGCTTCAGGTTTGGGAGAGCAGGGATGCTTCCCCTTGCATTGCCAGACACTCCTTGGGGAGATTTAATATCATCAGCATTTGCAATAAGGCAGCTGGGACAGGCAGTTCAAAGGGTTCCTGGCAGACAAAGCTGCCACAGCCTCTAAAGCACAAAGCCCACCTTGGGCTGGCAAGGGGCTGGGCTCAGGACAGATGAAGGCTTCACAAGTCACCTTGCACATTTGCCCTTGTCTTGGTCTTCTCCCTGCCCCTCATTTCTCCATTTCCACTGCATTCAGGATGCTGAGCTGCACACAGCCCTGCTCTGACCCAAGATATCTGGTCCTTTTTCTCTTTTCCAGCCCTGGATCAGGAATGTGGTGACCAATGAGCTGGAAACTGAGAACTGCAACTACAAGTCGGGACTTTATACAGTGCTCTGCTGAGCATTCCCAAAGCTGCTCCAAATCAAGCAGAGAAGGGTCTGAAAAGTCTTTCTGCATGACCCACTCCATGAGATTGAAATAAATCTAACTAAGGTAATAGCTAATATAACAGATTCATAGAAAACAGCCTACCTTGAGAAGGAGTGTCTGCTCGCAGCCCCAAAGTGGCAGAGGAGTCTCAAATGCCTCTGCTGCAGTCTCAAGACTGTCTAGGTTTATATACTCTCTAGGAAGAGGCAGTTGCTGGATTTCCCAAGCAGGGTTCAGAGTAAATTTTCCCAGGTGTTCAGACCACACCTGTGTTTGTCCAGAGGCTTTTTGCAAGGTCATGGCTGGAGTTTTAGTACTCAATAAGTTCCTCCTTCCTTCCTATTCAACAGTTTGATGTTAATTTTCAGGTAAGTTGGCTTGAGTTTCTTTCCCAAATCTTTCCTTCTGTCCTTGCCCTCCTGACTGACAGAAAATACTAAATGGCTGCAAAATTAAAGTGCATATATGAGCTCTGATTGCTCCTTGGAGCTCAGCAACTCCAGCCTAGCCTTTGTCCATATATGTATATTTATTCCAGAAAAATCAGGAAAGATTTTTAATATTGGAATCAATGGTGAGGAAGGAGAAGGAGCTTACCTTCAAGCAGAGTCTCAGAACAGGCAGCTGAACTGTTCCTTCTGTCTTCTCCCAGGAGAAAGAGGTGTTTGAATCCTCAGGAGTGCACCTGCAATATATACCCTTTCAAAAATTTGCCCCTTGTTATAAACAAGGAATTCTAGAGAATAGAGAAGTTTTCCATTTTTATTCAGGGGGTATGTGCACACCCACCCTGAAATGTGCTGACTGTTGTTTGTCATAGTTTCCCCAGAATTTCTCCCAACTTTGCTGACTTGCAGCATGGTATGTCAGGATCAGTTAACTATCCACCCAGTCATGAAGTTGCCCTTTCTTGTAAACAGTGAATTCCAGAGAAAAGAGAAGTTTTCTATTTTTATTTAGGGATTTGTTCACACCCACTCTGAAAGATGTTGACATTCTTTTAGTTTCCTCAGAATTTCTCCCAAATTTGCTGCCTTGCAGCATGGCATGTCAGGGTCAGCTAACAGGGTCTGGTGGCTTCCTTGATCATTTCCTCAATGCCACCAGCTGCAGCTGCTGCTGCTGCTGCAGCACCTACACGTGTTTCTGCTCCCCACAGAACAGCTCTGGGGACATTGGATGGACTGGCCTGACTCTGATACACTCAGATATTCACACTCTGTCCTTCTGCAGCCTCCCAGAACATCATGCCCATGGCCAGGCTACACCTACTCTCTTGCCTGGTTGCCATGGCTGTGTGACAGCTCCATCCCAGCAGCCTGGGAAGGAGAAGGCTCTGGGGATACCTCAGAGCACCTGCCAGTACTTTAGGAGTCTACAGGAGAGCTGCAGACAGACTTTGCACAAGGGCTTGGAGCTGATAGGTGGGCTGGGTTCAGGGTTAATGTTTTTGTCAGTGGCAAGAGTGGGGCTGTGTTTTGGAGTTGTGCTGAACACAGAGTTGATAACACAGAGATGTTTCTGGTATTGCTGGGCAGAGCTTCCACAGGCCAAGGCCTTTTGTGCTTTTTGTACTGCCAGGCTGGCAAGGAGGCTGGGGGTACTTGGGAAGTTGGGAGGAGACACAGCCAGGACAGGTGAGCCCAACTGACCAGAGCATATTCCAGAGCATGGGACATCATGCTGAGGATATAAAGTGAGGGGAAGGAGGAGGAAGGAGGGGGCATTTGGAGCGGTGGGTTTTGTAGCTGGCTTTTGTCTTCCCAGGTAAGTGTGAGGGGCCCTGTTCTCCTGGAGGTGGCTGAACACCTTTCTATCCATGGGAAATGGTGAAGGAATTCCTTGATGTGCTTTGCTTGTGTGCACAGCCTTTGCTTTCCCTGTTAAACTGTCTCTATCTCCACCCAGGAGTGTTCCAGCTTTTCCCCTTCCAGTTCTCTCCCTGCTCCCGGTGGTCGGGGAGGGAGGGAGCGGCTGCGTGGGGCGTGGCTGCTGCCTGGGGTTAAACCACACCTTTGGGACAAGCTGAAAGGGCTTGGAATGGAAGGAGTGAAGGTTTAGACTGGATATTAGGAAGGTATTTGTGACTGTGGGGAGGTGATGCCCCAGCACAGGTTGCCCACAGAAGCTGAGCCTGCCCCATGCCTGCAAGTGTCCATGGCCAGGCTGGCTGGGGCTTGGAGCAACCTGGGATAGTGGAAGGTGTCCCTGCCTATGGGAGGGCATGGATGTAGGCTGGTCATTAAGGTGTTTCAATGACCATTCATTCATTTACAGCTAAACTGGACTAATTTTCTTCTGTTTCCAGAAGTCCAGGAATAATAGAATGGCGAGTTGGTTGTTACAACCAGAAATATCCAGAAGAATTGTGTGTGACCAAAGTTGGTTTAAAGAAACTGGTTGAATCCTGTGGTTTCTTTTGTCTTTGTTAACCTGAGACTGATGTCTTAAACAAAGTGGGGTTTAGTCAGAATGGGGGAGAAGGTCAAGAAGAAGCAGATCTGCTGGAGGTGGGGCAAATCCCTCCTTTCTGATGGGGCCCAACTGACAGAACCAAGCAGGGCCCAACAGTGGTCACATCATTAGAAGGGGCCATAAACCATCAAAGACCCCCAAAGTGTCCCCCAGCTCCACAGTGCTGCATGACCCAGTGTAAAACCACTCCCAGGGCAAAAGTGGGGCAATGCCACATAATCCTGAACTCACAGAACCCATTGAACTCTTCAATGAAAAGTCCCCTACCACCAAAGGGTCAAGAGTGAATACATCAATGTTGGAAGTCTTGTTCCTGGATACGTGGGAATATCTATGAGCTGTTGGCAGGCTGGCCCACTTTGTTCATGCCATTCACAGGAGAATAACTGGTGTCTGATGCTGACACTTGGCTGGGTGTTCTGGCATCCTCTGATTGCATTTGCACACCCAATGTCCTGCAAGGATGCTCTGGGCACTCTGACTTTACTGCTGGATGTAGAAATTTCAGTGGGAAGCAATTTGTGGTTTATAGAAGACATGACACTGCAATCCAGCACTGCAGCAAATCCATTTTATTGTAAGCTCTTGCAAACTCCATGATGGGCCACACATTGATCTTTGACAACCATTGAATATATTTCCCCAAATCACTTTCCCATCAAGCTGCAGAAAAGCTTCAGAAGCAGAGCAGAGCATGAAGGTGTCCAAGGAGAGCAGCACAGGAATTCAGCTTTGGCTGCTCCAAGCTCTCTATGGATCTGATGCCAAAGCCTGCCTGTCTGATACAACAGCTGCCGCACTCAAGGTGCAGTTTCAAAAGCCACCAAACAAAAGCATGTGCCAGGATCACAGAATCACTGAATTGTTGTGTTTTGGAGGGACTTCTCGGGACCTTCTAGTCCAGACTCCGGGCTGCAGCAGGATCAGCTAGAGCAGGTTGTCCAGAATCATGTATTGTTGGGATTTGGGTATCTCCAGACATGGAGATCTCCAGGCAGGATCTCTGGGCACCCTGAGGCGCCCTGGTGCCACAGCCTTGCTAAGGAGGTGAGGGACAAGTCAGCTGCACACTCTTGGGGCCAGCTGAGGAGGAGAGGACTTGTTCCTCAGAGCTCTCTCCTGACATGGGCAGCAAAGCAAAGCAGCTGCAGGCTCTGCCCACATCTTTGTGCCTTTGAGCAGAGCAGGAGGTGCCCTGAGGGACACAGCTGGAAACACACCAGAGAAGGAAGCAGCACAGCCTCTGCCCAGGACATTTGTCCCCCTCTCCTCTGCTCTGCTCAGACCCCACCTGCACTGCTGCCTCCAGCTCTGGGCCCACAGCACAAGAAGGATACAAAGCCGTTGGAGTGGAGTCCAGTGGAGGCCATGAAGGTGCTCCAAGGGCTGGAGCAGGTCTGCTCTGGAGAGAGGCTGAGAGAGCTGGGCATGTTCAGCCTGGACAAGACTGCTGAGGGTCCAGTACCTCAAGGATCTCCAGGAGGGCTGGAGAGGGTCTTTGGACAAGGGTATGGAGGGACAGGACAAGAGGGAATGGTTTCACACTGATGGAGGGCAGGGTTAGATGGGATATTATAAAGAAGTGAATCACCCTGAGCAGGCTGTGCTATGAGTAAAAGTTACCCAGAGCTGTTTTGACTGCCCCATCCCTGGAGGGCTTCAAGGCCAGGCTGGGGAGGGCTTGGAACAAGCCGGTGTAGTGGAAGGTGTCCCTGCCCATGGCAAGGAGGTGAGAATGAGATGATCTTTAAGGCTTTAAGGTCCCATCAAAACCAACCCACTCTGTGATTCTGTGATTCTGTGACTTGTGGGAAAAGCCACCGAGCCTATTCTAATGACGATGTGAGGCTTATTGCCGGGGACAGGCGTTGTTGAACAAGATAACCGTTTTACCATAGTGCTCAGTCAACTTCTCCTCCAGCTTCCCCAGGCTCAGCTCCTCCACCTGGTTCTTGTCGTTCTCAGCAATGGCCCCCCAAGCCTTTGCAGGCTTTTCGTTCTCCGGGCAGCAGGCAGCTGACCAGATGTGGCTGGGTCTGTTCACCCTCCCGTTGGACACGGAATTCTTCCCAGGCACAGCACCCGTGATCACGTAGGTGGTTGTACAGCCCTTGGTCTTTTCAATCATTTTTATATCCTCGTAGACCCTCCACTGGCTATCGTTGAGATCGCTGTCCTGGGGCACTACGTTGGTCAGGGTGAAGGTGGCCATTTTACTCTCATCGTTATCCATATGGCCACTGGGATTCAAATGGCCACGGTCCAAACCCTTCAGTCCTCTGTAGTCATCGCATACAGCCTGGCTCTCTTTGATATCTTCTGCAGAGATTTTGTATTGATCTATGAGGCGTTTCTCTGATTCCATCTCTTTGAGATTACTTTTACCTGTGAGCTGGACAGGGAAAAAGAAAAAGGTGTTAGAATGGGGATTGGGAGTAATGGAGCAAGTTCCCCTGGAGGAGAAGTCTCTGAGAGTCAAGATCCCACTTTTTCTCATCTCAGTGTATGAAAATATATGAATCTGAGAGAAATCATACACATGGACCAACCCACATGAACACAAAAGCTTTAAAGAGGAAGTAGGTCAGATTCGGACTGCTCTGAGTTTGACTTGTGACCTTTGTGATCCAGCCTGCAGCCCGTGCTGGGAGCATGGTTGGATGCACGAGACAAGGAGCATTTCCCACTCCTAGGATTGAAAGGTGACTTTGGTGATTCAAATCTACTTCCCTTTCCTCCTGCCACCACAGCCCAAATCTGCCCTGGGCTCTCCCTGGATCCCCTCACACCACACTGTGATTCTGTGATTTTATGTGGGGTTGCTACAGGTGTACCCCAGTCCTGGAACACCAGAGCTTGCCTCCTGTAACCCCATACACAGGGAGAAGTGTCAGGAAATCAGTCCTGGAGCTGAGGTTTCCCTGGGAGGGCTACAGTTCATTCAAGGAGGAACAGTTTTGCTCAGGAAGCAAAAAGATCTCACTGTGAATGGAATCTGTTCCAGCAGTGCTGGGAATGTGTCTCAGAGCTGATCTGGGCCAGGGAGAATTTTCTGCAGCATCACTGCAAAGAAGTTACAGATGATCAGCCTCTGAGAGGAGCCTGTAATCCCAAAAGAGTCCTGGGGAAACTAAATTCTCCCAAAAGGGCTCAGGAGAAAATCAACAAAATCCAAGGCTTTTTGGAAGGCCAGGGTCCAAGGTCTAGGAGGAAAATGGCAGGTTGGATAGGCCTTGGAGTATGCTGGTCTAATGGCAAGTGGCCTGGCCCATGCAGGGGAGCTGGACTGAGATGGTCTTTAAGGTTCCTTCCAACACAAACCATTCTATGATGCTCCAAAAAGAGAGAATGTGGAGGATGCAGTGGTGCAACACCAGATTAGCTGCTTGAGTTCCTATGCAAAAAATGAAAAGATGAGTTTTTTTAAACTTTAACAACATTTGGTTCATCTTTAGAGAAACATATTTTAGCCTTTCTTTGGAGTAGGGCATGGGGCTTCCTTCTCTGGCTCAACTTCCCCCAATGCTGTCCTGCCACTCTGTCCTTACCAATGACAGGAATTGCTTCTTTTTCTCTTCTGCAATTGGCCTGGCCTGTTCTGCTGAAGTTTGTCTGAAGGACATTTGTGAGGGCTCTAGAGCTTGTGCAGTTCTGCCTGTCTGCTGGATCCTTCCGGACCAAGCCTGAGCCAAAGGTGCTTGGGGTCACTGCCCATGGATGGAGATCACACCCTTGTGACTGGACCAACACTGATGCTCCTCACTTCTCACTGCCTGAAATGTCACTCCAGAAATCCCTGCACAGTTAACCTGGCCCTCTCATCTCCAGTGCCTTTTCCATCAAGGCTTTGTCCCTGGGCCATCTTACCCCCTTCGGAGTTTCTCATATTTCTTCTCAAATACCAATCACAAAGCCTGTTTAACACTTCACTGGGAGCAGATAGGGTTAGGGTTCTGCCAGGGATGCAGAACAGCTCAGGGCAAAGTGGGGATCAGATCCCAGCAGGACTGTTGGTCCCTCAAGTTTAGCCTCTCCTGGAAGCCTTTTCCCCATCACTTGGGCACCCAGCACAGCAGGGCACAGGCAGGGGAAGCATTTGACTTTGTCATGTCATGCCAAGTAATGGGATTTGCTGTTCCTGTCAGGTGAAGGCAGAGAGCTGGGCACCTTGGGGATGTGATTCATCTCATGCTCCTGCTGATGTCTCAGGGGCATCAGAGGAACCATGTGGTGCAGGTGTTTGAAGTAAAATGAGGACATTCCCATCTGTGTGTCCATTCGCGTGTGTTTAGAGGGGTAGTAGGAAATAGGAGTGGTTATTTAAATGCTGCAGCTCATCTCTGAGTGGCTGGAGGGTGATGTGATGTGGTGTAAGAGAGACACCCACCTGAGGCTCAACAAACCACGATTTAGGTCTTTTGCCTTGAGCAGGGTGGTAGATGTAAGCAGAGTAGACAGGGATTCTCCTGTCTTTGTCGTACAGGGTGGCATAGTGATACGCGTTCCTGAAGCGCTGACAGATCCAGGCTGGGTTCTTTGGGTTCAGGGCATCATTTGGAATGGTCCCCGCATAGAAGAACTGAGGACAACTATCAAAGGAGTTCAGCACCTCGCTGTGTCCCAGCCAGAGGCAGCTGGCCAACACCTGCAGCAGCAGCAGCAGCCCCAGCATGGTGGCAGGATTTCAGTGAAGGGCTCTTGCTCCCCTGAAAGGCAAATGCAGAGGGACACTCAGCTGGGAGAGAGCAGATCATGGCCTGCAGCCTTTGGTGCAGGGGGACACAGCTGGCAGAGGAGAGGATTGTGAGAGACCAGGAAAGGAGTAATTTCTGTCCTCCTCCATATGGAAAAAACACAAGGGCAATAAGGGTGAAAGCTAAAACAGGGTTTAGGTGCCCAGAGGAGGCAGCAGTGGGAGCATTCAGCCTGTAGGAGGAAGGAGCCAAAGCCAGCAGGACTGCAATCAGCTCTCACAGCCAAGTGATCTTGTAACTGAGGCACAGCCCTGAGACAAGGTCACCTTTGCCCACCTCCCTCCTGCTCTCAGCACCTTCCCACAGCAGACACCTGCACCTGGGCATGGACTCTGCTCAGCCCCTGCCATGCTGAGCTGGGCTTTAATCTCATGGGGCATTGGGCAGGCAAAGAACAGCAATGCTGCACTTCCTGCAGCTCTCTGGCCCCATCCAGGTTCACACAGACACTCAGCTCTTCCACTCAGACCCAATACTGAACCCCAAATCATCCACCTGGGCTCCTGCCTCTCAGCTGACATTGGGCCATGGCTGTCCTGCTGCTCACCTTGCATTTCCACCTTATCCAAGCCCAGACTCTGAACTTGCAGACACATGCAGAGAGCAAAGGAAGGGGCCAAGCAGATGGCAGCAGCAAGCATGAGGGATAACACCTCTATCTTAACAGCACAATGGCTGCTGCAGTGCAAGCCCTGAGGGGCAGCTCTTGCCCGGGTTGCTTGGGATTCCTGCTGGTGCCCAACTTCAGCTTTGCTGATTGATTTCCCTGTACAGGCAAAGGCAGCATGGCAGGAATTTCTTGGACAGCAACCTGTCCTGTTTTGTCTTTCTCAGTGCTGATGTGATTTTCAGCAGTCAGTAAGGTCATTCCTTTATGAGAAAACTGCTGAAAAGCTCCCTGGGATGATGGCAAGCAAGCAAGGGGCGCCTTTGTCTCCTTCCAGAGGCAGCTGAGGTTTGGGAGAGCAGGGATGCTTCCCCTTGCATTGCCAGACACTCCTTGGGGAGATTTAATATCATCAGCATTTGCAATAAGGCAGCTGGGACAGGCAGTTCAAAGGGTTCCTGGCAGACAAAGCTGCCACAGCCTCTAAAGCACAAAGCCCACCTTGGGCTGGCAAGGGGCTGAGCTCAGGACAGCTGAAGGCTTCACAAGTCACTTTGCACATTTGCCCTTGTCTTGGTCTTCTCCCTGCCCCTCATCTCTCCATTTCCACTGGATTCAGGATGCTGGGCTGCACACAGCCCTGCTCTGACCCAAGATATCTGGTCCTTTTTCTCTTTTCCAGCCCTGGATCAGGAACGTGGTGACCACTGAGCTGGAAACTGAGAACTGCAACTACAAGTTGGGACTTTATACAGTGCTCTGCAGAGCATTCCCAAAGCTGCCCCAAGTCAAGCAGAGAAGGGTCTGAAATGTCCTTCTGCATGACCCACTCCCTGAGATTAAAACAGATCTAACTAAGGTAATATCTAAATTAAGAGATACCTAGAAAACAGCCTACCTTGAGAAGGAGTGTCTGCTCACAGCCCCAAAGTGGCAGAGGAGTCTCAAATGCCTCTGCTGCAGTCTCAAGACTGTCTAGGTTTATATACTCTCTAGGAAGAGGCAGTTGCTGGATTTCCCAAGCAGGGTTCAGAGTAAATTTTCCCAGGTGTTCAGACCACACCTGTGTTTGTCCAGAGGCTTTTTGCAAGGTCATGGCTGGAGTTTTAGTACTCAATAAGTTCCTCCTTCCTTCCTATTCAACAGTTTGATGTTAATTTTCAGGTAAGTTGGCTTGAGTTTCTTTCCCAAATCTTTCCTTCTGTCCTTGCCCTGCTGACTGACAGAAAACACTAAATGGCTGCAAAATTAAAGTGCACATATAAGCACTGATTGCTCAATGGAGCTCAGCAACTCCAGCCTAGCCTTTGTCCATATATGTATATTTATTCCAGAAAGTCAGGAAAGATTTTTAATATTGGAATCAATGGTGAGGAAGGAGAAGGAGCTTACCTTCAAGCAGAGTCTCAGAACAGGCAGCTGAACTGTCCCTTCTGTCTTCTCTCAGGAGAAAGCAGTGTTTGAATCCTCAGGAGTGCACCTGCAATATATACCCTTTCAAAAATTTGCCCCTTGTTATAAACAAGGAATTCTAGAGAATAGAGAAGTTTTCTATTTTTATTCAGGGGGTATGTGCACACCCACCCTGAAATGTGCTGACTGTTGTTTGTCATAGTTTCCCCAGAATTTCTCCTAACGTTGCTGACTTGCAGCATGGTATGTCAGGATCAGTTATCTATCCACCCAGTCATGAAGTTGCCCTTTCTTGTAAACAGTGAATTCCAGAGAAAAGAGAAGTTTTCTATTTTTATTTAGGGATTTTGTTCACAGCCACTCTGAAAGATGTTGACATTGTTTTAGTTTCCTCAGAATTTCTCCCAAATTTGCTGCCTTGCAGCATGGCATGTCAGGGTCAGCTAACAGGGTCTGGTGGCTTCCTTGATCATTTCCTCAATGCCACCAGCTGCAGCTGCTGCTGCTGCAGCACCTACACGTGTTTCTGCTCCCCACAGAACAGCTCTGGGGACATTGGATGGACTGGCCTGACTCTGATACACTCAGATATTCACACTCTGTCCTTCTGCAGCCTCCCAGAACATCATGCCCATGGCCAGGCTACACCTACTCTCTTGCCTGGTTGCCATGGCTGTGTGACAGCTCCATCCCAGCAGCCTGGGAAGGAGAAGGCTCTGGGGATACCTCAGAGCACCTGCCAGTACTTTAGGAGTCTACAGGAGAGCTGCAGACAGACTTTGCACAAGGGTTTGGAGCTGATAGGTGGGCTGGGTTCAGGGCTAATGTTTTTGACAGTGGCAGGTGTGGGGCTGTGTTTTGGAGTTGTGCTGAACACAGAGTTGATAACACAGAGATGTTTCTGGTATTGCTGGGCAGAGCTTCCACAGGCCAAGGCCTTTTGTGCTTTTTGTACTGCCAGGCTGGCAAGGAGGCTGGGGGTACTTGGGAAGTTGGGAGGAGACACAGCCAGGACAGGTGAGCCCAACTGACCAGAGCATATTCCAGAGCATGGGACATCATGCTGAGGATATAAAGTGAGGGGAAGGAGGAGGAAGGAGGGGGCATTTGGAGCGGTGGGTTTTGTAGCTGGCTTTTGTCTTCCCAGGTAAGTGTGAGGGGCCCTGTTCTCCTGGAGGTGGCTGAACACCTTTCTATCCATGGGAAATGGTGAAGGAATTCCTTGATGTGCTTTGCTTGTGTGCACAGCCTTTGCTTTCCCTGTTAAACTGTCTCTATCTCCACCCAGGAGTGTTCCAGCTTTTCCCCTTCCAGTTCTCTCCCTGCTCCCGGTGGTCGGGGAGGGAGGGAGCGGCTGCGTGGGGCGTGGCTGCTGCCTGGGGTTAAACCACACCTTTGGGACAAGCTGAAAGGGCTTGGAATGGAAGGAGTGAAGGTTTAGACTGGATATTAGGAAGGTATTTGTGACTGTGGGGAGGTGATGCCCCAGCACAGGTTGCCCACAGAAGCTGAGCCTGCCCCATGCCTGCAAGTGTCCATGGCCAGGCTGGCTGGGGCTTGGAGCAACCTGGGATAGTGGAAGGTGTCCCTGCCTATGGGAGGGCATGGATGTAGGCTGGTCATTAAGGTGTTTCAATGACCATTCATTCATTTACAGCTAAACTGGACTAATTTTCTTCTGTTTCCAGAAGTCCAGGAATAATAGAATGGCGAGTTGGTTGTTACAACCAGAAATATCCAGAAGAATTGTGTGTGACCAAAGTTGGTTTAAAGAAACTGGTTGAATCCTGTGGTTTCTTTTGTCTTTGTTAACCTGAGACTGATGTCTTAAACAAAGTGGGGTTTAGTCAGAATGGGGGAGAAGGTCAAGAAGAAGCAGATCTGCTGGAGGTGGGGCAAATCCCTCCTTTCTGATGGGGCCCAACTGACAGAACCAAGCAGGGCCCAACAGTGGTCACATCATTAGAAGGGGCCATAAACCATCAAAGACCCCCAAAGTGTCCCCCAGCTCCACAGTGCTGCATGACCCAGTGTAAAACCACTCCCAGGGCAAAAGTGGGGCAATGCCACATAATCCTGAACTCACAGAACCCATTGAACTCTTCAATGAAAAGTCCCCTACCACCAAAGGGTCAAGAGTGAATACATCAATGTTGGAAGTCTTGTTCCTGGATACGTGGGAATATCTATGAGCTGTTGGCAGGCTGGCCCACTTTGTTCATGCCATTCACAGGAGAATAACTGGTGTCTGATGCTGACACTTGGCTGGGTGTTCTGGCATCCTCTGATTGCATTTGCACACCCAATGTCCTGCAAGGATGCTCTGGGCACTCTGACTTTACTGCTGGATGTAGAAATTTCAGTGGGAAGCAATTTGTGGTTTATAGAAGACATGACACTGCAATCCAGCACTGCAGCAAATCCATTTTATTGTAAGCTCTTGCAAACTCCATGATGGGCCACACATTGATCTTTGACAACCATTGAATATATTTCCCCAAATCACTTTCCCATCAAGCTGCAGAAAAGCTTCAGAAGCAGAGCAGAGCATGAAGGTGTCCAAGGAGAGCAGCACAGGAATTCAGCTTTGGCTGCTCCAAGCTCTCTATGGATCTGATGCCAAAGCCTGCCTGTCTGATACAACAGCTGCCACACTCAAGGTGCAGTTTCAAAAGCCACCAAACAAAAGCATGTGCCAGGATCACAGAATCACTGAATTGTTGTGTTTTGGAGGGACTTCTCGGGACCTTCTAGTCCAGACTCCGGGCTGCAGCAGGATCAGCTAGAGCAGGTTGTCCAGAATCATGTATTGTTGGGATTTGGGTATCTCCAGACATGGAGATCTCCAGGCAGGATCTCTGGGCACCCTGAGGCGCCCTGGTGCCACAGCCTTGCTAAGGAGGTGAGGGACAAGTCAGCTGCACACTCTTGGGGCCAGCTGAGGAGGAGAGGACTTGTTCCTCAGAGCTCTCTCCTGACATGGGCAGCAAAGCAAAGCAGCTGCAGGCTCTGCCCACATCTTTGTGCCTTTGAGCAGAGCAGGAGGTGCCCTGAGGGACACAGCTGGAAACACACCAGAGAAGGAAGCAGCACAGCCTCTGCCCAGGACATTTGTCCCCCTCTCCTCTGCTCTGCTCAGACCCCACCTGCACTGCTGCCTCCAGCTCTGGGCCCACAGCACAAGAAGGATACAAAGCCGTTGGAGTGGAGTCCAGTGGAGGCCATGAAGGTGCTCCAAGGGCTGGAGCAGGTCTGCTCTGGAGAGAGGCTGAGAGAGCTGGGCATGTTCAGCCTGGACAAGACTGCTGAGGGTCCAGTACCTCAAGGATCTCCAGGAGGGCTGGAGAGGGTCTTTGGACAAGGGTATGGAGGGACAGGACAAGAGGGAATGGTTTCACACTGATGGAGGGCAGGGTTAGATGGGATATTATAAAGAAGTGAATCACCCTGAGCAGGCTGTGCTATGAGTAAAAGTTACCCAGAGCTGTTTTGACTGCCCCATCCCTGGAGGGCTTCAAGGCCAGGCTGGGGAGGGCTTGGAACAAGCCGGTGTAGTGGAAGGTGTCCCTGCCCATGGCAAGGAGGTGAGAATGAGATGATCTTTAAGGCTTTAAGGTCCCATCAAAACCAACCCACTCTGTGATTCTGTGATTCTGTGACTTGTGGGAAAAGCCACCGAGCCTATTCTAATGACGATGTGAGGCTTATTGCCGGGGACAGGCGTTGTTGAACAAGATAACCGTTTTACCATAGTGCTCAGTCAACTTCTCCTCCAGCTTCCCCAGGCTCAGCTCCTCCACCTGGTTCTTGTCGTTCTCAGCAATGGCCCCCCAAGCCTTTGCAGGCTTTTCGTTCTCCGGGCAGCAGGCAGCTGACCAGATGTGGCTGGGTCTGTTCACCCTCCCGTTGGACACGGAATTCTTCCCAGGCACAGCACCCGTGATCACGTAGGTGGTTGTACAGCCCTTGGTCTTTTCAATCATTTTTATATCCTCGTAGACCCTCCACTGGCTATCGTTGAGATCGCTGTCCTGGGGCACTACGTTGGTCAGGGTGAAGGTGGCCATTTTACTCTCATCGTTATCCATATGGCCACTGGGATTCAAATGGCCACGGTCCAAACCCTTCAGTCCTCTGTAGTCATCGCATACAGCCTGGCTCTCTTTGATATCTTCTGCAGAGATTTTGTATTGATCTATGAGGCGTTTCTCTGATTCCATCTCTTTGAGATTACTTTTACCTGTGAGCTGGACAGGGAAAAAGAAAAAGGTGTTAGAATGGGGATTGGGAGTAATGGAGCAAGTTCCCCTGGAGGAGAAGTCTCTGAGAGTCAAGATCCCACTTTTTCTCATCTCAGTGTATGAAAATATATGAATCTGAGAGAAATCATACACATGGACCAACCCACATGAACACAAAAGCTTTAAAGAGGAAGTAGGTCAGATTCGGACTGCTCTGAGTTTGACTTGTGACCTTTGTGATCCAGCCTGCAGCCCGTGCTGGGAGCATGGTTGGATGCACGAGACAAGGAGCATTTCCCACTCCTAGGATTGAAAGGTGACTTTGGTGATTCAAATCTACTTCCCTTTCCTCCTGCCACCACAGCCCAAATCTGCCCTGGGCTCTCCCTGGATCCCCTCACACCACACTGTGATTCTGTGATTTTATGTGGGGTTGCTACAGGTGTACCCCAGTCCTGGAACACCAGAGCTTGCCTCCTGTAACCCCATACACAGGGAGAAGTGTCAGGAAATCAGTCCTGGAGCTGAGGTTTCCCTGGGAGGGCTACAGTTCATTCAAGGAGGAACAGTTTTGCTCAGGAAGCAAAAAGATCTCACTGTGAATGGAATCTGTTCCAGCAGTGCTGGGAATGTGTCTCAGAGCTGATCTGGGCCAGGGAGAATTTTCTGCAGCATCACTGCAAAGAAGTTACAGATGATCAGCCTCTGAGAGGAGCCTGTAATCCCAAAAGAGTCCTGGGGAAACTAAATTCTCCCAAAAGGGCTCAGGAGAAAATCAACAAAATCCAAGGCTTTTTGGAAGGCCAGGGTCCAAGGTCTAGGAGGAAAATGGCAGGTTGGATAGGCCTTGGAGTATGCTGGTCTAATGGCAAGTGGCCTGGCCCATGCAGGGGAGCTGGACTGAGATGGTCTTTAAGGTTCCTTCCAACACAAACCATTCTATGATGCTCCAAAAAGAGAGAATGTGGAGGATGCAGTGGTGCAACACCAGATTAGCTGCTTGAGTTCCTATGCAAAAAATGAAAAGATGAGTTTTTTTAAACTTTAACAACATTTGGTTCATCTTTAGAGAAACATATTTTAGCCTTTCTTTGGAGTAGGGCATGGGGCTTCCTTCTCTGGCTCAACTTCCCCCAATGCTGTCCTGCCACTCTGTCCTTACCAATGACAGGAATTGCTTCTTTTTCTCTTCTGCAATTGGCCTGGCCTGTTCTGCTGAAGTTTGTCTGAAGGACATTTGTGAGGGCTCTAGAGCTTGTGCAGTTCTGCCTGTCTGCTGGATCCTTCCGGACCAAGCCTGAGCCAAAGGTGCTTGGGGTCACTGCCCATGGATGGAGATCACACCCTTGTGACTGGACCAACACTGATGCTCCTCACTTCTCACTGCCTGAAATGTCACTCCAGAAATCCCTGCACAGTTAACCTGGCCCTCTCATCTCCAGTGCCTTTTCCATCAAGGCTTTGTCCCTGGGCCATCTTACCCCCTTCGGAGTTTCTCATATTTCTTCTCAAATACCAATCACAAAGCCTGTTTAACACTTCACTGGGAGCAGATAGGGTTAGGGTTCTGCCAGGGATGCAGAACAGCTCAGGGCAAAGTGGGGATCAGATCCCAGCAGGACTGTTGGTCCCTCAAGTTTAGCCTCTCCTGGAAGCCTTTTCCCCATCACTTGGGCACCCAGCACAGCAGGGCACAGGCAGGGGAAGCATTTGACTTTGTCATGTCATGCCAAGTAATGGGATTTGCTGTTCCTGTCAGGTGAAGGCAGAGAGCTGGGCACCTTGGGGATGTGATTCATCTCATGCTCCTGCTGATGTCTCAGGGGCATCAGAGGAACCATGTGGTGCAGGTGTTTGAAGTAAAATGAGGACATTCCCATCTGTGTGTCCATTCGCGTGTGTTTAGAGGGGTAGTAGGAAATAGGAGTGGTTATTTAAATGCTGCAGCTCATCTCTGAGTGGCTGGAGGGTGATGTGATGTGGTGTAAGAGAGACACCCACCTGAGGCTCAACAAACCACGATTTAGGTCTTTTGCCTTGAGCAGGGTGGTAGATGTAAGCAGAGTAGACAGGGATTCTCCTGTCTTTGTCGTACAGGGTGGCATAGTGATACGCGTTCCTGAAGCGCTGACAGATCCAGGCTGGGTTCTTTGGGTTCAGGGCATCATTTGGAATGGTCCCCGCATAGAAGAACTGAGGACAACTATCAAAGGAGTTCAGCACCTCGCTGTGTCCCAGCCAGAGGCAGCTGGCCAACACCTGCAGCAGCAGCAGCAGCCCCAGCATGGTGGCAGGATTTCAGTGAAGGGCTCTTGCTCCCCTGAAAGGCAAATGCAGAGGGACACTCAGCTGGGAGAGAGCAGATCATGGCCTGCAGCCTTTGGTGCAGGGGGACACAGCTGGCAGAGGAGAGGATTGTGAGAGACCAGGAAAGGAGTAATTTCTGTCCTCCTCCATATGGAAAAAACACAAGGGCAATAAGGGTGAAAGCTAAAACAGGGTTTAGGTGCCCAGAGGAGGCAGCAGTGGGAGCATTCAGCCTGTAGGAGGAAGGAGCCAAAGCCAGCAGGACTGCAATCAGCTCTCACAGCCAAGTGATCTTGTAACTGAGGCACAGCCCTGAGACAAGGTCACCTTTGCCCACCTCCCTCCTGCTCTCAGCACCTTCCCACAGCAGACACCTGCACCTGGGCATGGACTCTGCTCAGCCCCTGCCATGCTGAGCTGGGCTTTAATCTCATGGGGCATTGGGCAGGCAAAGAACAGCAATGCTGCACTTCCTGCAGCTCTCTGGCCCCATCCAGGTTCACACAGACACTCAGCTCTTCCACTCAGACCCAATACTGAACCCCAAATCATCCACCTGGGCTCCTGCCTCTCAGCTGACATTGGGCCATGGCTGTCCTGCTGCTCACCTTGCATTTCCACCTTATCCAAGCCCAGACTCTGAACTTGCAGACACATGCAGAGAGCAAAGGAAGGGGCCAAGCAGATGGCAGCAGCAAGCATGAGGGATAACACCTCTATCTTAACAGCACAATGGCTGCTGCAGTGCAAGCCCTGAGGGGCAGCTCTTGCCCGGGTTGCTTGGGATTCCTGCTGGTGCCCAACTTCAGCTTTGCTGATTGATTTCCCTGTACAGGCAAAGGCAGCATGGCAGGAATTTCTTGGACAGCAACCTGTCCTGTTTTGTCTTTCTCAGTGCTGATGTGATTTTCAGCAGTCAGTAAGGTCATTCCTTTATGAGAAAACTGCTGAAAAGCTCCCTGGGATGATGGCAAGCAAGCAAGGGGCGCCTTTGTCTCCTTCCAGAGGCAGCTGAGGTTTGGGAGAGCAGGGATGCTTCCCCTTGCATTGCCAGACACTCCTTGGGGAGATTTAATATCATCAGCATTTGCAATAAGGCAGCTGGGACAGGCAGTTCAAAGGGTTCCTGGCAGACAAAGCTGCCACAGCCTCTAAAGCACAAAGCCCACCTTGGGCTGGCAAGGGGCTGAGCTCAGGACAGCTGAAGGCTTCACAAGTCACTTTGCACATTTGCCCTTGTCTTGGTCTTCTCCCTGCCCCTCATCTCTCCATTTCCACTGGATTCAGGATGCTGGGCTGCACACAGCCCTGCTCTGACCCAAGATATCTGGTCCTTTTTCTCTTTTCCAGCCCTGGATCAGGAACGTGGTGACCACTGAGCTGGAAACTGAGAACTGCAACTACAAGTTGGGACTTTATACAGTGCTCTGCAGAGCATTCCCAAAGCTGCCCCAAGTCAAGCAGAGAAGGGTCTGAAATGTCCTTCTGCATGACCCACTCCCTGAGATTAAAACAGATCTAACTAAGGTAATATCTAAATTAAGAGATACCTAGAAAACAGCCTACCTTGAGAAGGAGTGTCTGCTCACAGCCCCAAAGTGGCAGAGGAGTCTCAAATGCCTCTGCTGCAGTCTCAAGACTGTCTAGGTTTATATACTCTCTAGGAAGAGGCAGTTGCTGGATTTCCCAAGCAGGGTTCAGAGTAAATTTTCCCAGGTGTTCAGACCACACCTGTGTTTGTCCAGAGGCTTTTTGCAAGGTCATGGCTGGAGTTTTAGTACTCAATAAGTTCCTCCTTCCTTCCTATTCAACAGTTTGATGTTAATTTTCAGGTAAGTTGGCTTGAGTTTCTTTCCCAAATCTTTCCTTCTGTCCTTGCCCTGCTGACTGACAGAAAACACTAAATGGCTGCAAAATTAAAGTGCACATATAAGCACTGATTGCTCAATGGAGCTCAGCAACTCCAGCCTAGCCTTTGTCCATATATGTATATTTATTCCAGAAAGTCAGGAAAGATTTTTAATATTGGAATCAATGGTGAGGAAGGAGAAGGAGCTTACCTTCAAGCAGAGTCTCAGAACAGGCAGCTGAACTGTCCCTTCTGTCTTCTCTCAGGAGAAAGCAGTGTTTGAATCCTCAGGAGTGCACCTGCAATATATACCCTTTCAAAAATTTGCCCCTTGTTATAAACAAGGAATTCTAGAGAATAGAGAAGTTTTCTATTTTTATTCAGGGGGTATGTGCACACCCACCCTGAAATGTGCTGACTGTTGTTTGTCATAGTTTCCCCAGAATTTCTCCTAACGTTGCTGACTTGCAGCATGGTATGTCAGGATCAGTTATCTATCCACCCAGTCATGAAGTTGCCCTTTCTTGTAAACAGTGAATTCCAGAGAAAAGAGAAGTTTTCTATTTTTATTTAGGGATTTTGTTCACAGCCACTCTGAAAGATGTTGACATTGTTTTAGTTTCCTCAGAATTTCTCCCAAATTTGCTGCCTTGCAGCATGGCATGTCAGGGTCAGCTAACAGGGTCTGGTGGCTTCCTTGATCATTTCCTCAATGCCACCAGCTGCAGCTGCTGCTGCTGCAGCACCTACACGTGTTTCTGCTCCCCACAGAACAGCTCTGGGGACATTGGATGGACTGGCCTGACTCTGATACACTCAGATATTCACACTCTGTCCTTCTGCAGCCTCCCAGAACATCATGCCCATGGCCAGGCTACACCTACTCTCTTGCCTGGTTGCCATGGCTGTGTGACAGCTCCATCCCAGCAGCCTGGGAAGGAGAAGGCTCTGGGGATACCTCAGAGCACCTGCCAGTACTTTAGGAGTCTACAGGAGAGCTGCAGACAGACTTTGCACAAGGGTTTGGAGCTGATAGGTGGGCTGGGTTCAGGGCTAATGTTTTTGACAGTGGCAGGTGTGGGGCTGTGTTTTGGAGTTGTGCTGAACACAGAGTTGATAACACAGAGATGTTTCTGGTATTGCTGGGCAGAGCTTCCACAGGCCAAGGCCTTTTGTGCTTTTTGTACTGCCAGGCTGGCAAGGAGGCTGGGGGTACTTGGGAAGTTGGGAGGAGACACAGCCAGGACAGGTGAGCCCAACTGACCAGAGCATATTCCAGAGCATGGGACATCATGCTGAGGATATAAAGTGAGGGGAAGGAGGAGGAAGGAGGGGGCATTTGGAGCGGTGGGTTTTGTAGCTGGCTTTTGTCTTCCCAGGTAAGTGTGAGGGGCCCTGTTCTCCTGGAGGTGGCTGAACACCTTTCTATCCATGGGAAATGGTGAAGGAATTCCTTGATGTGCTTTGCTTGTGTGCACAGCCTTTGCTTTCCCTGTTAAACTGTCTCTATCTCCACCCAGGAGTGTTCCAGCTTTTCCCCTTCCAGTTCTCTCCCTGCTCCCGGTGGTCGGGGAGGGAGGGAGCGGCTGCGTGGGGCGTGGCTGCTGCCTGGGGTTAAACCACACCTTTGGGACAAGCTGAAAGGGCTTGGAATGGAAGGAGTGAAGGTTTAGACTGGATATTAGGAAGGTATTTGTGACTGTGGGGAGGTGATGCCCCAGCACAGGTTGCCCACAGAAGCTGAGCCTGCCCCATGCCTGCAAGTGTCCATGGCCAGGCTGGCTGGGGCTTGGAGCAACCTGGGATAGTGGAAGGTGTCCCTGCCTATGGGAGGGCATGGATGTAGGCTGGTCATTAAGGTGTTTCAATGACCATTCATTCATTTACAGCTAAACTGGACTAATTTTCTTCTGTTTCCAGAAGTCCAGGAATAATAGAATGGCGAGTTGGTTGTTACAACCAGAAATATCCAGAAGAATTGTGTGTGACCAAAGTTGGTTTAAAGAAACTGGTTGAATCCTGTGGTTTCTTTTGTCTTTGTTAACCTGAGACTGATGTCTTAAACAAAGTGGGGTTTAGTCAGAATGGGGGAGAAGGTCAAGAAGAAGCAGATCTGCTGGAGGTGGGGCAAATCCCTCCTTTCTGATGGGGCCCAACTGACAGAACCAAGCAGGGCCCAACAGTGGTCACATCATTAGAAGGGGCCATAAACCATCAAAGACCCCCAAAGTGTCCCCCAGCTCCACAGTGCTGCATGACCCAGTGTAAAACCACTCCCAGGGCAAAAGTGGGGCAATGCCACATAATCCTGAACTCACAGAACCCATTGAACTCTTCAATGAAAAGTCCCCTACCACCAAAGGGTCAAGAGTGAATACATCAATGTTGGAAGTCTTGTTCCTGGATACGTGGGAATATCTATGAGCTGTTGGCAGGCTGGCCCACTTTGTTCATGCCATTCACAGGAGAATAACTGGTGTCTGATGCTGACACTTGGCTGGGTGTTCTGGCATCCTCTGATTGCATTTGCACACCCAATGTCCTGCAAGGATGCTCTGGGCACTCTGACTTTACTGCTGGATGTAGAAATTTCAGTGGGAAGCAATTTGTGGTTTATAGAAGACATGACACTGCAATCCAGCACTGCAGCAAATCCATTTTATTGTAAGCTCTTGCAAACTCCATGATGGGCCACACATTGATCTTTGACAACCATTGAATATATTTCCCCAAATCACTTTCCCATCAAGCTGCAGAAAAGCTTCAGAAGCAGAGCAGAGCATGAAGGTGTCCAAGGAGAGCAGCACAGGAATTCAGCTTTGGCTGCTCCAAGCTCTCTATGGATCTGATGCCAAAGCCTGCCTGTCTGATACAACAGCTGCCGCACTCAAGGTGCAGTTTCAAAAGCCACCAAACAAAAGCATGTGCCAGGATCACAGAATCACTGAATTGTTGTGTTTTGGAGGGACTTCTCGGGACCTTCTAGTCCAGACTCCGGGCTGCAGCAGGATCAGCTAGAGCAGGTTGTCCAGAATCATGTATTGTTGGGATTTGGGTATCTCCAGACATGGAGATCTCCAGGCAGGATCTCTGGGCACCCTGAGGCGCCCTGGTGCCACAGCCTTGCTAAGGAGGTGAGGGACAAGTCAGCTGCACACTCTTGGGGCCAGCTGAGGAGGAGAGGACTTGTTCCTCAGAGCTCTCTCCTGACATGGGCAGCAAAGCAAAGCAGCTGCAGGCTCTGCCCACATCTTTGTGCCTTTGAGCAGAGCAGGAGGTGCCCTGAGGGACACAGCTGGAAACACACCAGAGAAGGAAGCAGCACAGCCTCTGCCCAGGACATTTGTCCCCCTCTCCTCTGCTCTGCTCAGACCCCACCTGCACTGCTGCCTCCAGCTCTGGGCCCACAGCACAAGAAGGATACAAAGCCGTTGGAGTGGAGTCCAGTGGAGGCCATGAAGGTGCTCCAAGGGCTGGAGCAGGTCTGCTCTGGAGAGAGGCTGAGAGAGCTGGGCATGTTCAGCCTGGACAAGACTGCTGAGGGTCCAGTACCTCAAGGATCTCCAGGAGGGCTGGAGAGGGTCTTTGGACAAGGGTATGGAGGGACAGGACAAGAGGGAATGGTTTCACACTGATGGAGGGCAGGGTTAGATGGGATATTATAAAGAAGTGAATCACCCTGAGCAGGCTGTGCTATGAGTAAAAGTTACCCAGAGCTGTTTTGACTGCCCCATCCCTGGAGGGCTTCAAGGCCAGGCTGGGGAGGGCTTGGAACAAGCCGGTGTAGTGGAAGGTGTCCCTGCCCATGGCAAGGAGGTGAGAATGAGATGATCTTTAAGGCTTTAAGGTCCCATCAAAACCAACCCACTCTGTGATTCTGTGATTCTGTGACTTGTGGGAAAAGCCACCGAGCCTATTCTAATGACGATGTGAGGCTTATTGCCGGGGACAGGCGTTGTTGAACAAGATAACCGTTTTACCATAGTGCTCAGTCAACTTCTCCTCCAGCTTCCCCAGGCTCAGCTCCTCCACCTGGTTCTTGTCGTTCTCAGCAATGGCCCCCCAAGCCTTTGCAGGCTTTTCGTTCTCCGGGCAGCAGGCAGCTGACCAGATGTGGCTGGGTCTGTTCACCCTCCCGTTGGACACGGAATTCTTCCCAGGCACAGCACCCGTGATCACGTAGGTGGTTGTACAGCCCTTGGTCTTTTCAATCATTTTTATATCCTCGTAGACCCTCCACTGGCTATCGTTGAGATCGCTGTCCTGGGGCACTACGTTGGTCAGGGTGAAGGTGGCCATTTTACTCTCATCGTTATCCATATGGCCACTGGGATTCAAATGGCCACGGTCCAAACCCTTCAGTCCTCTGTAGTCATCGCATACAGCCTGGCTCTCTTTGATATCTTCTGCAGAGATTTTGTATTGATCTATGAGGCGTTTCTCTGATTCCATCTCTTTGAGATTACTTTTACCTGTGAGCTGGACAGGGAAAAAGAAAAAGGTGTTAGAATGGGGATTGGGAGTAATGGAGCAAGTTCCCCTGGAGGAGAAGTCTCTGAGAGTCAAGATCCCACTTTTTCTCATCTCAGTGTATGAAAATATATGAATCTGAGAGAAATCATACACATGGACCAACCCACATGAACACAAAAGCTTTAAAGAGGAAGTAGGTCAGATTCGGACTGCTCTGAGTTTGACTTGTGACCTTTGTGATCCAGCCTGCAGCCCGTGCTGGGAGCATGGTTGGATGCACGAGACAAGGAGCATTTCCCACTCCTAGGATTGAAAGGTGACTTTGGTGATTCAAATCTACTTCCCTTTCCTCCTGCCACCACAGCCCAAATCTGCCCTGGGCTCTCCCTGGATCCCCTCACACCACACTGTGATTCTGTGATTTTATGTGGGGTTGCTACAGGTGTACCCCAGTCCTGGAACACCAGAGCTTGCCTCCTGTAACCCCATACACAGGGAGAAGTGTCAGGAAATCAGTCCTGGAGCTGAGGTTTCCCTGGGAGGGCTACAGTTCATTCAAGGAGGAACAGTTTTGCTCAGGAAGCAAAAAGATCTCACTGTGAATGGAATCTGTTCCAGCAGTGCTGGGAATGTGTCTCAGAGCTGATCTGGGCCAGGGAGAATTTTCTGCAGCATCACTGCAAAGAAGTTACAGATGATCAGCCTCTGAGAGGAGCCTGTAATCCCAAAAGAGTCCTGGGGAAACTAAATTCTCCCAAAAGGGCTCAGGAGAAAATCAACAAAATCCAAGGCTTTTTGGAAGGCCAGGGTCCAAGGTCTAGGAGGAAAATGGCAGGTTGGATAGGCCTTGGAGTATGCTGGTCTAATGGCAAGTGGCCTGGCCCATGCAGGGGAGCTGGACTGAGATGGTCTTTAAGGTTCCTTCCAACACAAACCATTCTATGATGCTCCAAAAAGAGAGAATGTGGAGGATGCAGTGGTGCAACACCAGATTAGCTGCTTGAGTTCCTATGCAAAAAATGAAAAGATGAGTTTTTTTAAACTTTAACAACATTTGGTTCATCTTTAGAGAAACATATTTTAGCCTTTCTTTGGAGTAGGGCATGGGGCTTCCTTCTCTGGCTCAACTTCCCCCAATGCTGTCCTGCCACTCTGTCCTTACCAATGACAGGAATTGCTTCTTTTTCTCTTCTGCAATTGGCCTGGCCTGTTCTGCTGAAGTTTGTCTGAAGGACATTTGTGAGGGCTCTAGAGCTTGTGCAGTTCTGCCTGTCTGCTGGATCCTTCCGGACCAAGCCTGAGCCAAAGGTGCTTGGGGTCACTGCCCATGGATGGAGATCACACCCTTGTGACTGGACCAACACTGATGCTCCTCACTTCTCACTGCCTGAAATGTCACTCCAGAAATCCCTGCACAGTTAACCTGGCCCTCTCATCTCCAGTGCCTTTTCCATCAAGGCTTTGTCCCTGGGCCATCTTACCCCCTTCGGAGTTTCTCATATTTCTTCTCAAATACCAATCACAAAGCCTGTTTAACACTTCACTGGGAGCAGATAGGGTTAGGGTTCTGCCAGGGATGCAGAACAGCTCAGGGCAAAGTGGGGATCAGATCCCAGCAGGACTGTTGGTCCCTCAAGTTTAGCCTCTCCTGGAAGCCTTTTCCCCATCACTTGGGCACCCAGCACAGCAGGGCACAGGCAGGGGAAGCATTTGACTTTGTCATGTCATGCCAAGTAATGGGATTTGCTGTTCCTGTCAGGTGAAGGCAGAGAGCTGGGCACCTTGGGGATGTGATTCATCTCATGCTCCTGCTGATGTCTCAGGGGCATCAGAGGAACCATGTGGTGCAGGTGTTTGAAGTAAAATGAGGACATTCCCATCTGTGTGTCCATTCGCGTGTGTTTAGAGGGGTAGTAGGAAATAGGAGTGGTTATTTAAATGCTGCAGCTCATCTCTGAGTGGCTGGAGGGTGATGTGATGTGGTGTAAGAGAGACACCCACCTGAGGCTCAACAAACCACGATTTAGGTCTTTTGCCTTGAGCAGGGTGGTAGATGTAAGCAGAGTAGACAGGGATTCTCCTGTCTTTGTCGTACAGGGTGGCATAGTGATACGCGTTCCTGAAGCGCTGACAGATCCAGGCTGGGTTCTTTGGGTTCAGGGCATCATTTGGAATGGTCCCCGCATAGAAGAACTGAGGACAACTATCAAAGGAGTTCAGCACCTCGCTGTGTCCCAGCCAGAGGCAGCTGGCCAACACCTGCAGCAGCAGCAGCAGCCCCAGCATGGTGGCAGGATTTCAGTGAAGGGCTCTTGCTCCCCTGAAAGGCAAATGCAGAGGGACACTCAGCTGGGAGAGAGCAGATCATGGCCTGCAGCCTTTGGTGCAGGGGGACACAGCTGGCAGAGGAGAGGATTGTGAGAGACCAGGAAAGGAGTAATTTCTGTCCTCCTCCATATGGAAAAAACACAAGGGCAATAAGGGTGAAAGCTAAAACAGGGTTTAGGTGCCCAGAGGAGGCAGCAGTGGGAGCATTCAGCCTGTAGGAGGAAGGAGCCAAAGCCAGCAGGACTGCAATCAGCTCTCACAGCCAAGTGATCTTGTAACTGAGGCACAGCCCTGAGACAAGGTCACCTTTGCCCACCTCCCTCCTGCTCTCAGCACCTTCCCACAGCAGACACCTGCACCTGGGCATGGACTCTGCTCAGCCCCTGCCATGCTGAGCTGGGCTTTAATCTCATGGGGCATTGGGCAGGCAAAGAACAGCAATGCTGCACTTCCTGCAGCTCTCTGGCCCCATCCAGGTTCACACAGACACTCAGCTCTTCCACTCAGACCCAATACTGAACCCCAAATCATCCACCTGGGCTCCTGCCTCTCAGCTGACATTGGGCCATGGCTGTCCTGCTGCTCACCTTGCATTTCCACCTTATCCAAGCCCAGACTCTGAACTTGCAGACACATGCAGAGAGCAAAGGAAGGGGCCAAGCAGATGGCAGCAGCAAGCATGAGGGATAACACCTCTATCTTAACAGCACAATGGCTGCTGCAGTGCAAGCCCTGAGGGGCAGCTCTTGCCCGGGTTGCTTGGGATTCCTGCTGGTGCCCAACTTCAGCTTTGCTGATTGATTTCCCTGTACAGGCAAAGGCAGCATGGCAGGAATTTCTTGGACAGCAACCTGTCCTGTTTTGTCTTTCTCAGTGCTGATGTGATTTTCAGCAGTCAGTAAGGTCATTCCTTTATGAGAAAACTGCTGAAAAGCTCCCTGGGATGATGGCAAGCAAGCAAGGGGCGCCTTTGTCTCCTTCCAGAGGCAGCTGAGGTTTGGGAGAGCAGGGATGCTTCCCCTTGCATTGCCAGACACTCCTTGGGGAGATTTAATATCATCAGCATTTGCAATAAGGCAGCTGGGACAGGCAGTTCAAAGGGTTCCTGGCAGACAAAGCTGCCACAGCCTCTAAAGCACAAAGCCCACCTTGGGCTGGCAAGGGGCTGAGCTCAGGACAGCTGAAGGCTTCACAAGTCACTTTGCACATTTGCCCTTGTCTTGGTCTTCTCCCTGCCCCTCATCTCTCCATTTCCACTGGATTCAGGATGCTGGGCTGCACACAGCCCTGCTCTGACCCAAGATATCTGGTCCTTTTTCTCTTTTCCAGCCCTGGATCAGGAACGTGGTGACCACTGAGCTGGAAACTGAGAACTGCAACTACAAGTTGGGACTTTATACAGTGCTCTGCAGAGCATTCCCAAAGCTGCCCCAAGTCAAGCAGAGAAGGGTCTGAAATGTCCTTCTGCATGACCCACTCCCTGAGATTAAAACAGATCTAACTAAGGTAATATCTAAATTAAGAGATACCTAGAAAACAGCCTACCTTGAGAAGGAGTGTCTGCTCACAGCCCCAAAGTGGCAGAGGAGTCTCAAATGCCTCTGCTGCAGTCTCAAGACTGTCTAGGTTTATATACTCTCTAGGAAGAGGCAGTTGCTGGATTTCCCAAGCAGGGTTCAGAGTAAATTTTCCCAGGTGTTCAGACCACACCTGTGTTTGTCCAGAGGCTTTTTGCAAGGTCATGGCTGGAGTTTTAGTACTCAATAAGTTCCTCCTTCCTTCCTATTCAACAGTTTGATGTTAATTTTCAGGTAAGTTGGCTTGAGTTTCTTTCCCAAATCTTTCCTTCTGTCCTTGCCCTGCTGACTGACAGAAAACACTAAATGGCTGCAAAATTAAAGTGCACATATAAGCACTGATTGCTCAATGGAGCTCAGCAACTCCAGCCTAGCCTTTGTCCATATATGTATATTTATTCCAGAAAGTCAGGAAAGATTTTTAATATTGGAATCAATGGTGAGGAAGGAGAAGGAGCTTACCTTCAAGCAGAGTCTCAGAACAGGCAGCTGAACTGTCCCTTCTGTCTTCTCTCAGGAGAAAGCAGTGTTTGAATCCTCAGGAGTGCACCTGCAATATATACCCTTTCAAAAATTTGCCCCTTGTTATAAACAAGGAATTCTAGAGAATAGAGAAGTTTTCTATTTTTATTCAGGGGGTATGTGCACACCCACCCTGAAATGTGCTGACTGTTGTTTGTCATAGTTTCCCCAGAATTTCTCCTAACGTTGCTGACTTGCAGCATGGTATGTCAGGATCAGTTATCTATCCACCCAGTCATGAAGTTGCCCTTTCTTGTAAACAGTGAATTCCAGAGAAAAGAGAAGTTTTCTATTTTTATTTAGGGATTTTGTTCACAGCCACTCTGAAAGATGTTGACATTGTTTTAGTTTCCTCAGAATTTCTCCCAAATTTGCTGCCTTGCAGCATGGCATGTCAGGGTCAGCTAACAGGGTCTGGTGGCTTCCTTGATCATTTCCTCAATGCCACCAGCTGCAGCTGCTGCTGCTGCAGCACCTACACGTGTTTCTGCTCCCCACAGAACAGCTCTGGGGACATTGGATGGACTGGCCTGACTCTGATACACTCAGATATTCACACTCTGTCCTTCTGCAGCCTCCCAGAACATCATGCCCATGGCCAGGCTACACCTACTCTCTTGCCTGGTTGCCATGGCTGTGTGACAGCTCCATCCCAGCAGCCTGGGAAGGAGAAGGCTCTGGGGATACCTCAGAGCACCTGCCAGTACTTTAGGAGTCTACAGGAGAGCTGCAGACAGACTTTGCACAAGGGTTTGGAGCTGATAGGTGGGCTGGGTTCAGGGCTAATGTTTTTGACAGTGGCAGGTGTGGGGCTGTGTTTTGGAGTTGTGCTGAACACAGAGTTGATAACACAGAGATGTTTCTGGTATTGCTGGGCAGAGCTTCCACAGGCCAAGGCCTTTTGTGCTTTTTGTACTGCCAGGCTGGCAAGGAGGCTGGGGGTACTTGGGAGCTTGGGAGGAGACACAGCCAGGACAGGTGAGCCCAACTGACCAGAGCATATTCCAGAGCATGGGACATCATGCTGAGGATATAAAGTGAGGGGAAGGAGGAGGAAGAAGGGGGCATTTGGAGTGGTGGGGTTTGTAGCTGGCTTTTGTCTTCCCAGGTAAGTGTGAGGGGCCCTGTTCTCCTGGAGGTGGCTGAACACCTTTCTATCCATGGGAAATGGTGAAGGAATTCCTTGATGTGCTTTGCTTGTGTGCACAGCCTTTGCTTTCCCTGTTAAACTGTCTCTATCTCCACCCAGGAGTGTTCCAGCTTTTCCCCTTCCAGTTCTCTCCCTGCTCCCGGTGGTCGGGGAGGGAGGGAGCGGCTGCGTGGGGCGTGGCTGCTGCCTGGGGTTAAACCACACCTTTGGGACAAGCTGAAAGGGCTTGGAATGGAAGGAGTGAAGGTTTAGACTGGATATTAGGAAGGTATTTGTGACTATGGGGTGGTGATGCCCCAGCACAGGTTGCCCACAGAAGCTGAGCCTGCCCCATGCCTGCAAGTGTCCATGGCCAGGCTGGCTGGGGCTTGGAGCAACCTGGGATAGTGGAAGGTGTCCCTGCCTATGGGAGGGCATGGATGTAACTGGTCATTAAGGTCCTTTCCAAACCAAAATATTCTGTGATTCAATGATCAGTCATTCACTCAAACAAACCTGGACTCAGTTTCTTCCATTTCCAAAAGTCCAGGAATAATAGAATAATGAGTTGGTTGGTACAACTAGAAATATCCAGAATTGTGTTAGACAAAAGGTGGTTTAAACAAACTGGTTGAATCCTGTGGTTCCTTTTGTCTCTGTTAACCTGGGACTGATGTCTTAAACCAACTGGGGTTTTGCCAGAATGAGGGAGAAGAAGGCCGAAAAGAAGCAGATCTGCTGGAGGCATGGCAAATTCCTCTTTTCTGATAGGGCCCAACAGTGGTCACATCATTAGAAGGGGCCATAAACCATCAAATATCCCCAAAGTGTCACTCCAACTCCACAGTGCTGCATGACCCAGTGTAAAACCCCTCCCAGGGGAAAAGTGGGGCAACCCCACATAATCCTCAACTCACAGAACCCGCTGGACTCTGTTGCACAGGACCCCACCCACAAAGGATCAAGAGTAAGGACATCAAAGTTACAGTCTCATTGCAGGAGCCATGGGGATATTTTGTGTGACCTGTTGGCACCCTGACTCACTTTTTCATCCTCAGTTGTTGTAGAAGTATGTGGAGTGTGATGCTGACACTTTTGCAGGTGTTATGGCATCCTCTGGTTGTGTTTGGACACTGAACCTCCTGCGAGGATGGGCACTGTGACTTTACTGCTGGTGGAAATTTCAGTGGGAAGCAACTTGTGGTTTATAGATGAGGTGAACCTGCAATCCAGCACTGCAGCAAGTAAACTTTACTGTGAATGACTGTGTTGGGACTGAGCAAGGTGAAGGTCAGAGGCCTTACATTGCTGTGCTGGTAGCTGGACAGTATTGATAAGAGACCAGTGTTTTGGCTACTGCAAAGCAACACCGTCCCTCTGACATTCCTTCCCCCATCAAAGAGGATGGGAGTGGGCAAGATCCTGGGAGGGGACACAACTAGGCCAGCTGACCTAAATTAGCCAAAGGGATATTTCATACCATATGACTTCAGCTTAGATATATAAGCTAAGGGAGAGAGAATGAAGGAGGGGTGTGTGTGAGTTTTCAATGCTGGCCCTTCTAGAGGAATTGTGCCCTGCTTCCCAGGAAGTGTCTGAACATTGTTGTTGATGTGAAGTAGAGACTGGCTTTTGCTCTCTTTAGCTCTTGCACACCTGGCACACACCCTCCTGGAGTGTGTGTGTGGAGATTCCTCCTTGGAGTGGAGATGCCTCTCAAGATCACCTCTCAAGGCTGAGCCAACGAGATTTAATCATGGTCACAATTTAATTATGGTCATGATCTCTATTTAATTGTTTTTGCTGGTTTTAATATAACTGCTTTAATATATTTGCTTCCATATTGCTTCATAGTGCACAATATTATACTTATAGCTATAACTTCCATACTGTGAACTAAAAAATAATTCCCATTAACATATTTTTGCCTTATCATTATAATCCTAAATCATATATAATTACATAAATATCCATAGTTTGCAATCCTCATACCTGTGGGACAAGTTGTATAAAGTTTCAATTACATCTATATAATCCTTTAGATGGAAACAATTGACAAAATCTGGGGCTAAGATTGGATCCAGTTCCCTGAGAAGGAGTTTACCAAGCCAGGGAGTCCTTTCTGCAGCTCATGACTCAACAGGAAAGTTTCTCTATTAACCTTTGCCTGAAGCTCCCATTTGCCCACAAAACCATTTTCAAGGAAAAGGGACTCCCCCCAAGATCCCTAAATGTCCATGGTCAAAAGGAACAACAAAAATCAGAAGATATGTAAAATTCCACAAAGTTTTATTAGTAAATTACACACTTGTCATGGAAATTGTTATGTTAGTCCCTAAACTACTCTATAAGCAAGTGGCAGAGGGTATCCTTTTATATATGAATTTTCCTGACCTGAAAACAGGTTTCTCACTTCCTAATGTAACATAAATATGTGAAGTCTGCTCTCTTAGACCTCCCTGGAAATGAATCAGAGGTCTTTGGGAGCCTTGGGTTGTCTTGCTCCCTTCTACAGTCCATTTGTTCCTATCTATTCTGCTCTGGTAAGTCCTCACCTGCAGGGCTGCCTCCAGCTCTGGGATCCACAACAGAAGAAGGTGACGAAGCTGTTGGAGTGGGGTCCAGAGGAGGCCACAAAGATGCTCCAAGACCTGGAGCACATCTGCTCTGGAGAGAGAGTGAGAGAGCTGAAGGTGAGGGAGCCTAGAGAAAGGACTCTTGGGAGAATTTGGACACCTTATAGTGTCTAAATGGTTTTAAATGAGAAAGGGACTTTGGACCATGGTATGGAGTGACAGGACAAGAGGGAATGGATTTAAATTGAAAGCAGACAGGGTCAAATTAGATGTTAAGAAGAAATTCTTTACTGTGAGAATAGTGAGGCCCTGGCATAGGTTGTCCAGAAGAATTGTGACTGCTCCATCCCTGAAGTGTTCAAAGCCAGGTTGGACAGTGACACAGGCTGACCACTTGGAGATGACCACAGCTAGCCCAAGCTCCTGGCCCATGCCAAGAGTGGCTGCTCCCTGTCTGCCCCACGCTGGGTGGCAGTAAAGCAGGGCTGCCTCACCCTCAGAGGCACCAAAGCTGCTCTGTGCAGCTGCTGCTAGAATCCTGAGTCAAGGAGTCCAGAGTGAAGGAAAAGAGAGGGATCACTTGTATAGGTTCTCAAAATGCTTTAATCTGACAGGATCCAGGAACAAGTGACAGTTCCAACAGGGTAACAGCATCATAAGTATGGGGGAGGGAACATAGGGAGGATACAAACTTGGACCAATGGTGAGACACCTGGGGGGGGGCACAAGGTGGGGTGTACATCATGGCATCCAGTGGGACACAACAGGGGAGGAGAGCAGGCCAAGCAGACCAATAGGCATTCCAGGGATCCAGGATGGACACAGAAGTTTCTGGAAACAAAGGTGGGATTTCTGTGATAGAAAAAGGAGGAGGGCAGGGTCTCCCTGAGTGGCAGGGAAGACTCTGGAATAAGGGGTTGGTCTTTAGGAAGATAGACAGGGGAATGGGTGGACATTGCTCAGGGACAAACCAATATGTATGGGGGACAACTGGAACAAACAAATTTGAACTTATAACACCACAATTTCATAACAAAGAAACTTACTAGCACAGGACAGGGCTTGGAGCCACCAAGGATAGTGGAAGATGTCCCTGCCCATGGCTCAGGAGCTGAGACTACAGGGATGGTCTTTGAAATTCCTTGAAACCGAAACCTTTCTGTGATTCTGTGACATATGGCAAAAGCTCCTGAGCCTGTTCCAGCTAGGATGTGAGGCTTATTCTCGGGGACAGTCACTGTCAAACAGGGAAACCTGTCCCCTCCCATAGAGCTCAGTTAACGTGTCCTCCAGCTCTCCCAGTGTGAGGAGCTCAACCTGGTTCCTGTCGTTCTCAGCGATGACCGCCCAAGCCTTCAGGTAGTTGTTGTCCACCACGCAGCAGGCAGCTGACCAGAGGTGGCTGGGTTTATTAACCCTCCCCTTGGCAATGTAGTTGTTCCCAGGCACAGCACCCACAATGACATAGGTGGTTTTACAGCCCTGGGTTCTCCTGATCATCGTTTGCTGCTCGTAGTTGTTCCAGGCGCCGCCGTTGAGTTTCTCATCCTGGGGCACTATGTTGGTGAGGGTGAAGGTGGCCACCCTGCTGCTGTAGTCATCGTGGTGGCCATTAGGGTTCAAATGGCCCCGGTTCAAACCTGTCAGGTTCTTGTAGTCATGAAGGATAGCCTGGCTCTGGCTGAGTTTCTCTACGGTGACATTGTATTGATTTAAGACTGTCCACTCTTTTTCCATAGTTTTGGGATAAGCTGGGCCAATCAGCTTGACAGGAAATAAAGAGAAAAAGGTGTTAGTACTGGGGATGAGCATAACTGAACAGATTTCCCTAGAGCAGAAGTCTCTGAGTGTCAAGATCCTGTTTTTTGTCTGGTCCTGATGAGGTACAATACCAGATTAGTTGCTTGAGTTCCTATGAGGAACTCAAAGTGCAATCAAACTGCAATTTTTTTTTTTCAGAAATTAATTTCACATTTAGTGCCTTATATTTAGCTTTCCTTTGGAACACTGCATATGGGTTTCTTCTGTGGTTCATTTTCACCTAAATCATTCCTGCCCTCACATCTCCAGTGCCTTTTCCCTCCAGGCTTTGTCCCTGGGCCATCTCACCCCCTTCTGAGTTTCTCCTCACTTCTATTGCACCAATCAGAAAGCCTGTTTAACACTTCACTGAGAGCAGATAAGCTCTGCCAGGGATGCAGAACAGCTCAGGGCAAAGTGGGGATCAGATCCCAGCAGGACTGTTGGTCCCTCAAGTTTAGCCTCTCTTGGAAGCCTTTTCCCCATCACTTGGGCACCCAGCACAGCAGGGCACAGGCAGGGGAAGCATTTGACTTTGTCATGTCATGCCAAGTAATGGGATTTGCTGTTCCTGTCAGGTGAAGGCAGAGAGCTGGGCACCTTGGGGATGTGATTCATCTCATGCTCCTGCTGATGTCTCAGATGCATCAGAGAAATCATGTGATGAAGATGTTTGAAGTTCAGTGAAGAGAATCCTGTCCAGTGTGTTCATTTGCATGTGTATAGTGGGTTGGAACAAAATAGAAATGGTTATTTCAATATTGCTTTTAATGACTGGAGGGTGATGTGCTGTAAGAGAGACACCCACCTGGGGCTCAACCAGCCAAATTTTAGGTCTTTTTCCCGGTCCAGGCTGGTAGATGTAAGCAGAGTAGACAGGAATACGCATCTTCCTGTCATACAGGGTGGCAAAGTAATACTGGTTCTTGTAGCGCTGACAGATCCAGGCTGGGTTCTGTGGCTCCAGGGCTTCATTTGGGGGGATCTCCCGGAAAAAAAACTGAGGACATGAAGTTTCAAAGGACTTGACCACCTCGCTGTGTCCCAGCCAGAGGCAGCTGGCCAACACCTGCAGCAGCAGCAGCAGCCCCAGCATGGTGGAGGATTTCAGTGAAGGGCTCTTGCTCCCCTGGAAGGCAAATGCAGAGAGGACTATGAGAGACCAAGGAGAGGGTAACTTCTGTCCTCCTGGATTTGGAAAAATCATCAGTGCTGTGGGGTTGTGCAGGGAGATGATTGGGGATAAAAGGATAGTGTTACAGGAGAAAATACAGTTGCTCTTCCCTGGATGAAACACAGTCAGCATACCTGGCCTCCCACACACAAGGAGGACTAAATCTAAGGTGGGCCTAAACAGCAGGTGGAGTGGAGACACCATGGCCAGGCTCTGTCAAAACCCTTGCAGAGGAGACACCTTGGTGACATTTTCTAGCTGATAATCTGTGTGACAACTGAAAACCATGGGAGACAAATGAAGATTTCCTGCTGCAGAATCAGCAACCATGGCAAAATTCCTCACCTGATGCACATCCCCATCCCAAGGTTACTGCAGGTACTTTACTGAGATATTCACCCTCAAGGCATGAGAACCTCTCACTGAGAAAGATGTATGACTACATGCAAACATCATCTAAATGTAAAGAAATAGTATAAAAGTGAATTAAAAATGGAGAGAAGTTATGGAAGACTCCATTGTAACTTCTGGGGTCAGTTGATGGGCTGAACCTGCCTTCTCTCCCTTAGACATGGCTATTGGGTAAGAATCCTACTTTAAGCATGCTGAATGATTACCTCAAGCCAGCTTTTGCTAGGGATTAAAGCTTCTTAGTATGTTGTTCTGAATTAACATCTCACTTTGAATATCTCTTTGCTGTCAGATACTTTCACTGGCAAGCCTCAAACTTCAACCTGTCACAGTTTTATTAATAGTGTTATTCTGTAAAGAGTTAAAGTGAGTCCTCCAGGGGCACTGACAGTTTCTGGCAGTGGGTAAAGGTGTGGAGACCCAGGAGGGCTTTCTCTGGTTGGTGTGTGACCCTGAACAAGTCAGTCAAACCCTCCAACCCAGAGAACTGGTCAGTGAAGGGTCCCTACCACAGGACACCAACAGGCTGAGAAGGGTTTTGGCTTTCATGTGGCAGTAACAGACTGAACACACACTGAAGGTTTGAGTACATCTCCCTTTTCCACATGAGAGGATGAAATCTAAAATAGGTTTTAGGTGCCCAGAGAAGGCAATGGTGGAGGCATAGTCTGTCTGAGGGGTGTTCCAAACTCACCCAATGCCTAAACAGCTCTCATGGCAAAGTTATCATGGAACTGAGATATGGCACTGGGACAAGGTCACCTTTTCCAGCCTATTTCAGTTGAGCTCAGAGCTCAGCTTTGCACTGGCACTGGAGAAAAAAACCCTTTGACAAAACAGGGCTGGGAAGCCCCTACTTCCAAACATGATCTCATAGAATCACATAACATGCTGAGTTGGAATGGACTCATCAGGATCATTGGGTCCAACTTCTGGCCCTGCCCAGGACAGCCCCAGAAAGCCAACCATGTTCCTGACAGTTTTGTACAAACACGTTTTGTACTCAGGTAGGTGTGGTGATGTGACCACTTCCCAGGGGAGCCTGTTTCAGGGCTCAACCACCCTCTGGGTGAAAAACTTCTTCCTGATATCCAGCTTAAATCTTCCCTGACTCAGTTTCAGGCCATTCTCACTCCCTCCTGCTCTCAGCACCTTCCCACAGCAGACACCTGCACCTGGGCACAGACTCTGCTCAGCCCCTGCCATGCTGAGCTGGGCTTTAATCTCATGGGGCATTGGGCAGGCAAAGAACAGCAATGCTGCACTTCCTGCAGCTCTCTGGCCCCATCCAGGTTCACACAGACACTCAGCTCTTCCACTCAGACCCAATACTGAACCCCAAATCATCCACCTGGGCTCCTGCCTCTCAGCTGACATTGGGGTATTAAGCTACATATACCCTTGGCTCTGATGCAAGACATCTGGTCCATTTTCTCTTTAGCAACCCTGGATCAGTAAGCTGGAAACTAAGAACAGGAACAACAAATGGTGACTTTTTGCAGTACTCTGCAGAACATGCCCAAAGCTGCCCCAAATCAAGTAGAGAAGTTCCTGAAAAGTCTTTTTGTATGACCCCCTCCACATGCTTAAAATATACTTAACTAACTTAATGTCTAACTTAATATCAGATATACAGAAAGCAGCCTACCGTGGGAAAGAGCGGCACAGGATTCTGCTCGAGCCCCAAAGTGGCAGAGGAGTCTCAAATGCCTCTGCTGCAGTCTCAGACTGGCTGGGTCTATATGATCTCCAAGTAGGCAGAGTTGTTAGATTTCCCACAGTGTTTAGAGGGAGTTTGTCCAGGAGTTCAGCCACCTGTGTTTGTCCAGAGGCCTCTTGCAAGGTCGTGAGTGGAGTTTAAGTGCTCAATAAACTCACCCCCCCTTCTTACTGAACAGTTTGGTGTTAATTTTCCAGGTGACTTGGCTTGAGTTTCTTTCCCAAATTATTCCTTCTGTCCTCCTTTACAGAAAGTGTTAAAGAGCTGCAAAATTCAGTGCATGCATAAACTCTCCTTGCTCCTTGGAGAGCAGATGTTGGAACTCAGCAACTCTGACCTAGGCTTTGCCTATATATATTTATTTCAAAGCTCAGGTAATTCTTTAAATATTGGAGTAAATGGTGAGAAAGGAGCAAGAGCTTACCTTGAAGCAGAGTCTCAGAACAGGCAGCTGAAGAGTTCCTTTCTTCTTCTCCCTGGAGAAACACTTGGCTGATCCCTCAGGAGTCCCAGTGCAATGTATACCTGGTCATAAATCTGCCCGTTGTCATAAACAGGGAATTTCACTGAAAAGAAAGGTTTTCTGTTATTATTCAAGGAGATTTGTTCATGACCACCCTGAAGTGGGGTGACAGTTGCTATTTGCAATTTCCTCAGGATTTCTCCCAGGTTCTTGCAGCATCATGTGTCAGGAGAAAATAACTGGGTCTGGTGACTTATCTGTTCATTTCCTCATTCCCCACGAACGGGGACCTGCATGTGTTTCTGTTCCTGGCAGAACATCTCTTGTGGCATTAGACTGACTGGCCTGTCTCTGAGTACACCCAGATGTTCACAGTCTGCTCTTCTGCAGCCTCTCAGAACACAATTAGTAGGGTCAGGCTGCATATTTTCCCTTGCCTGATTGCAAAGGCTTTGTAAGAACCCTTATTCATGCAAAGCCTTCTGCTGAGAAGGCTCTGGGAGACCTTAGAGCTCCTTCAGTACCTGAGAGTGGTTCACATGGAGAGGAGCTTTTGAGAAAGGTTTGGAGTGACAGGACAACAGGGAGCAGCTTTAAACCGACAGAAGGCAGAGATAGATTAGATGTTAGGATTAGATTTTTTTTCAAAAAGAGCAGGCTCAGGGCACTCTACAATTGCCTGAAAGGAGGTTGTAATGAGGTTGAAATTGGTCTCTTCTACCATGCCAGTAGTGAGAGGACTAGAGGAAAAGGCTTTAAGATGAGATGGGGAAAATTCATATTAGATGTTAGAAAAAACACTTTTAACTGTCATGTTGTGAGACAGTGGAAAAGGTTGCACAGAGAGGTGCTGGAGTCACCATCCCTGGAGGTGTTTCAGAGGCATTTGGATTTGGCACTGGGTGATATGGATTAGTGGTTTAAGGTTTACAGTGGTAGTTCTGAGGGGATGGTGTGACAGGATGACCTTCAAGGTCTATTTCAACCTTGAATTCTGTCATTCAGTAATTCTGTGAAACTGATTCCTTCTTCTTTTTGGCTTCCCAAGTATTTCACAAGCTTGCTGTGGAGGACAGGACATTTCTGGGTACTGCCAGGGTTAAAGGTCCCCAGGACAGCCCAAGGAGGTGATGGAAGTGGGATTCATGGGGTTGGTCAATCACTCATAGTTCCAGAGCCTGGAAAGCTGAAGCAGTGGACATGGGATGAGCAGGAATGAGGATGAGTGTGGTCTCAAGCCCCAGCCAGTGTGCAGAGGTGAGTGAGCAAGTCAGAGGCAGCCCCCGAGGTACTGGGATGTCTTTCAGCCTCAAATAGCACTGATGTCTGGGGAACTGTGACATTATTGGTAGTAGAAATTTCAGCAAGAAGGAACTTGTGGTTTATACATGAGATGACCCTGCAAACCAGCACTGCAGCAAATAATTTTTATTGTGAACTACTCAAGTAGTAAATGATCTGTCCTGTGATGATCTTTTGATTATGACATTGAATACATTGAATATATTGAACATATTTCCCCAAATCAGTTCCCTGTAATTTTGCAGAAAAGCTTCAGAAGCAGGGCAGAGAATTAAGGTATCCAAACAGTGCATCACAGAAGTTTATCTTTGGCTGCTCAAAGCTTCCTTTATATCTAATGCCTCATTCTGCCTGTCTGATACCACAGGTGCTGCTCTCAAGGTACAGTTTCAAAAGCAAGCAAACAAAAGCATGTCTCAGGATCACATTATCACTGAATTGTTGAGTGTGGGAGGGACCACTCAAAATCTTCTAGTCCATATCCTTGGTCAAGGAGGGTCATCTAGAGCAGGTTTTCCAAAATCTTGTCCTTGCACCTGGAGTTCTGTGTCCAGGTCTGGTGCCCACAACAAGAGAAGGACTAAAAATATACTGGAGTGGAGTCCAGTGGAGGCCACGAAGATATTTCAAGGTCTAGAACATCTCTGTTCTGGAGACAGGCTGAGATAGCTGAGTGTGTTCAGCCTTGACAAGAAAAGGCTGTGGAGAGAAGTTCAATCCCCTTCCACTACCTAGAAGTTCACCAGGAGATCTGGAGAGGGCTTTTGGACAAGGGCATGGAGTGACAGGACAAGAGGGAATGGTTTCACACTGACAAAGGGCAGGGTTACATGAGATGTTAGGGAGAAATTCTATACTGAGGGGGTGGTGAGGCCCTGTCACAGGGTGAGCAGAGAAGCTGTGGCTGTCCCATCCCTGGAAGTGTTCAAGGCCAGGTTGGATGGGGCTTGGAGCAACCTGGTGTAGTGGAAGGTGTCACTGCAAAGGGAAAGGGATGGAACAAGATGATCTTTGAAGTCCCATAAAACACAAAGAATTCTGTGATTCTAATGGCATGTAGGAAAAGCTCATGAGCCTTTTCCACTCAGGATATGAGGTTCGTTAGGGTGGACAGGCACTGTGGAACAGAGAAACCTGTCCCCTCCCATAGAGCTGGGTCAAGTTGGCCTCCAGTTGTGCCCTTGTGAGGTTCTGCACCCGGTTCATGTTGTTTCCAGCAATGACCGCCCAAGTCCTCCTGTTGGCTGTGGTCTGGCAGCAGGCAGCCGACCAGATGTGGCTGGGCACATTAACCCTGTTATTGGAGATGTAGGCGTTCCCAGGCACAGCACCCGTGATCACGTAGGTCGTTGTACAGCCCTGGGTGTTCTGAGCCATCGTTTGGTTCTCGTAGTCTTTCCACTGGCCTTTGTTGAGTGTGCTGTTCTGGGGCACAATGTTGGTGAGGGTGAAGGTAGCCCACTTGCTGTTGTTGCCACTTTGGTGGCCACTGGGGCTCAAATGACCACGGTCCAAACCCTGGAGATTGTTGTAGTCTTGGTTGATAGCCTGACTCTGGCCAATTTGCTGTAGAGTGATCTTGTATTGATTACGGATAGACATCTCTGTATCTATATCCCTGGAATAAGCTGGGTTGATCAGCTTGACAGGGTAAGAAGAGGAAAAGGTGTCAGTACTGAGGATGCATAGAATTAAACAGATTATCCTGGAGCAGAAGGCTCTGATGGGCAAGATCCCATTTTTTGTCGTCTCAGTGTATGAAAATGTAGGAATCTGAGAGAAATCATACACATGGCCCTCCTGCATGAACACAAAAGCTTTAAAGAGCAAGCAGCTCAGAATATGACTGCTCTACTGCTCTCAGTTTGACTTGTGACCTTTGTGATCCAGCCTGCAGCCCGTGCTGGGAGCATGGCTGCATGCACGAGACAAGGAGCATTTCCCACTCCTAGGATTGAAAGGTGACTTTGGTGATTCAAATCTACTTCCCTTTCCTCCTGCCTCCACAGCCCAAATCTGCCCTGGGCTCTCCCTGGATCCCCTCACACCACACTGTGATTCTGTGATTTTATGTGGGGTTGCTACAGGTGTACCCCAGTCCTGGAACACCAGAGCTTGCCTCCTGTAACCCCATACCCAGGGAGAAGTGTCAGGAAATCAGTCCTGGAGCTGAGGTTTCCCTGGGAGGGCTACAGTTCATTCAAGGAGGAACAGTTTTGCTCAGGAAGCAAAAAGATCTCACTGTGAATGGAATCTGTTCCAGCAGTGCTGGGAATGTGTCTCGGAGCTGATCTGGGCCAGGGAGAATTTTCTGCAGCATCATTGATATGAAAATAAAAAACATCAGCTTTTGAGAGGAGGCTGTAATCCCAAAAGACTCCTCTGAAAACTAAATACTCCAAAAATGCCTCTGGAGAAAGTGACCAAAATCCAAAGTTTTTCAGGTATCCTGTGTCCAGGGTCTAGGAACATAAGGCCAGTGAGGGGTTTGGAGCATGCTGGTCTAGTGGCATGTGGCCTGTCCCATGTGGGGGGTTTGGATCGAGATGATATTTAAGGTTCCTTTCAACAGAAACGACTCTATGATTCTATGATTCTACAAAAAGACAGAAGTTTTTATCCCTCCCTAACGAGGAGGCTGCAGTGGTGCAAGACCAAATTAGTTCCTCATGTTCATGTGAGTAACAAGTACAAATGGTTATTTTTTTCATAACTTCAACACCTTGTTGTTCATTTTTAGGGAAGCATATTTAGCCTTCCTCTGGAATGGGACATTATGATCTTGCACATTTTCACCAAAAACTCTCCTCCTATACTGCTTCTAGAAAGGTCCAGAATTTGTTGTTCTTCTGTTCCTTAATTGGCCTGGCCTGTCTTACTGAAGTTTGTCTTGAAGGAGATTTGTCTCCTCTAGAGCTTGTGCAGTTCTGTCCATCTGCTGGATCCTTCTGGAGCAAGCCTGAGCCAAAGGTGCTCGGGGTCACTGCCCATGCATGGAGATCACACCCTTGTGACTGGACCAACACTGATGCTCCTCACTTTGCAGTGCCAGAAATGTCACTCCAGAAATCCCTGCACAGTTAACCTGGCCCTCTCATTCCTGTGCCTTTTCCCTCCAGGCTTTGTCCCTGGGCCATCTCACCCCCTTCTGAGTTTCTCTTCACTTCTATCACACCACTCACAAAGCCTGTTTAACACTTCACTGGGAGCAGACAAGCTCTGCCAGGGATGCAGAACAGCTCAGGGCAAAGTGGGGATCAGATCCCAGCAGGACTGTTGGTCCCTCAAGTTTAGCCTCTCCTGGAAGCCTTTTCCCCATCACTTGGGCACCCAGCACAGCAGGGCACAGGCAGGGGAAGCATTTGACTTTGTCATGTCATGCCAAGTAATGGGATTTGCTGTTCCTGTCAGGTGAAGGCAGAGAGCTGGGCACCTTGGGGATGTGATTCATCTCATGCTCCTGCTGATGTCTCAGATGCATCAGAGGAATCATGTGATGAAGATGTTTGAAGTTCAGTGAAGAGAATCCTGTCCAGTGTGTCCATGTGTATATGTGTGCATGTGTGTAAGGGAAGTGGGAGGAAATAGAAAAGTTGGGTTGAATGCTGCAGCTCATTTCTCAGTGGCTGGAGGGTGATGTGCTGTAAGAGAGACACCCACCTGAGGCTCAGCATACCATGACTTAGATCTGCTTCCTGATCCAGGCTGGTAGATGTAAGCAGAGTACACTGGAATCCTCTTGTCTCTGTCGTACAGGGTGGCATAGTGATACGATTTCCTGAAGCGCTGACAGATCCAGGCTGGGTTCCTTGGATTCAGGGCATTATTTGGGGGAATCTGTGCATAGAAGAACTGAAGACAACTTGTAAAGGAGTTCAGCACCTCGCTGTGTCCCAGCCAGAGGCAGCTGGCCAACACCTGCAGCAGCAGCAGCAGCCCCAGCATGGTGGCAGGATTTCAGTGAAGGGCTCTTGCTCCCCTGGAAGGCAAATGCAGAGGGACACAGCTGGGAGAGCTGATAATGGGCTGTGCAGGTGGACATAGCTGGCAGAGGAGCTGTCTATTCCCACTGCTCATTCATTGACAACTAAACTGGATTCATTTTCCTCCAATTCCAAAACTCCAGGAATACAGTAATAACGTGTTGGTTGTTATAACAGATATGCTTATGAAGTAATGAATCTCTCAAACAAGTCCTGAGGTTTGTGAGCTCATGGTTTTACATTTCACTGTTTTTTAATAAAAATCTCTGCTCCAGTACCTATTTACAGGATCTTCTCTGCCTTTCAAGTTAGTGGAGGCACTACCTACATGTTGCCCTGATCTGTGTACTTTCTGGATGAGAGATGTTCAGTGAGCTCTGCTGATCCAACTCCCCTGTGGTCTGTTCCATAAGAAAAAACTCCATTTCTTCTACTTGTAAAAAATTCTGTTGGATCCTCCAGTCTTCTTACAGTTGTGAGATCAGAAATTCCTACATGAAGTACTTTTGGTAAGTTTTCCATATCATGGTAAGAAAAAAACTTAACAGGATTTACAGCACTTTTTTAGTGAAATTGTTTTGAAGTCCGGATCTGGCTTCTCCCAGTGGATGTTCTCCTGATTTCTCCTTCAGTTTTCTTTCTGTCAGATGCTAAATGCAGCGGTCTCACCTCATGGTAAAGCAGGGCAAGCTGGGAAGTAGGTGAGCAAATGCAGGGAAATGGAAACAGCTCTTATGACTGCAGTGGTGTTAAAGGGGGGTTTTGAACCAGAGGGCAGTACTGTTTCTACTTTAATGACTGGACGTGGCACTCAGTGCCATGGTCTGAGTGACAAGGTGGTGAATGATCAAAGGTGTGACTTGATGATCTTGGACATCTTTTCCAACCTAAACGATGCTGTGATTCTACTGAAAAAAAATGAGATGTCATCAAAGCCTTCTCCTGAGTTTTCAGTCCCTGTGGAAAAAGGAAGTGAATAGCTGAAGAGATACTAAGTACGTGGAGGGCTGCAGGTCTTCAGGGCAAAGTAAATCACAGAAGCCAAATGCACATGAGGAAACAAAATGCACATGAGAAAACAAAACACAAGAAACAGGAACGTTGCTTGGACAGGTGGATTGAGGAGATTTGTGCTCTTCTGGACTGTTCTCCTTCAAGGGCAGCAAAGATCCCATGGCCACAGGCAGGATCTGTGAGTGAGTACAGAGAGGGAGTGTAGGCACCTCAAGGCCAGCACTCTTTACATCAGCCAGGTAGGTGATACAGGCAGGTCTCACCTTGTATGCCAGGTATGTTCATGGAATCACAGAAAGAATCGTGGAATGGTTTGGACTGGGAGGGATCTTAGGGATCATCCATTTCCCAATCCCCTGTTTTGACACCTTCCACTAGACCAGGTTGCTCAAAGTCCAATCCATCCTGGCCTTGAACACTTCCAGGGATGGGGCATTCACATGTTCACCTTTGCCAGGTGTACAAATGAGAGTGAGCTTCAAGTGATGGGTAAACACTGACCCAATCAGACCAAAGATTGGAGGTTCACAGAAAAGGCAATAGCTGCTTCTTCCGTTCTTCCCCTGTGTCCAGAAGTGACCCTAAAGCACCTCTGCAGTGCAACTCTCCCTCAAGGAACATTTTCTATGTAAAAAATAGACCCCTTGTCCAGAGCTATATGAAAAGTATCAATTTCATGGAGAAAAGTGCAAGGAAAAGGTAAGGATATAAAAGCTTGACTATGTTACTAAATCCCCCCAAAGACAGCAGATGTACATTATCCATTTTAAACAATTTTCCTCAAGCCTTTCTATGCAACACTCCAAATGCTGGCTCATGGCAATCCTTGAATTTTGGAGATAAATTATTCAACCCATTTTTTTCCTCACAAGGATCAACAGCTTTTTTTAATATTGTACAGTTCAGCTGAAAAAGTTGGTGTGGGATTTGGATATCTTTGGTTACATTAACTCCACCAGACCAAGTGCCATGGTCCCTGTGCATGCAGATCAGGTAATACTGAGGTGACAGAAAGGTCACCTCCTTGCCACCAATGAAGCACCACCCTGCTACTAACACTCACAGCTGAGAGCTGTCAGGCTCCCTGTGGTTACACTCTTTCAGTTTCTTTCGGCTTTGGAGACCAAAAATGAGTATATTATTTTCACTTTCAGATCCTCACGTGGCAAAACCTCTGAACAACCACCACAGAAGGCTACAAGGCAGGTTTTCAGCCAGATAAGGGAGAAGTCCCTGGGGAGGTAGGATAGTGTTTTTATCATGGCAATTGTACTCCCTTAAACAGCTGGCTAAGCTGTAGAACTCCCACCCCTTGCCCTTGGGGAAGGTCACATTCACACCTGAGGGTTTTCATCCCTTCTGATGAGCCATAAAGGCCTCAGCTGCCCTGATGTGAGAGGCAGCTGAGAAGAGGTCATAAACCATTACAGAGCCCCTGATGTGTCCCCAGACTCATTCCTGAGGCCTTCCACCAAAGGACTGAAAGCTCCCCCCAGGTGAGGTAGCTGGGCATTCCACCCAGCCTGAGCATATTTTAACTCACTGGGCTTTTTGCTGGGGGGATTTTCCCCCCACACCTGATGGATCAACACTGTGACCATCACTTCAACCAACAGACATCAAAATAGCAACAATAAAATCTTGTCCCTGGATCCATGGAAGGTGAGGTCTTTCTACTCTTATCCTTTCTTTCTTTTTTTCCTTTATATATTTCCTTAAGTGATATTTTAATAGATATATACAGAGATGTATGGAGATATATATTTAAAAAACATGGATATATGGATATATATATATATTTTATTAATATCAGTACTATATATTCATATAATATATATGTGTATATATATCCATATATATAAATATATTAATAAAAATAATACTAACCAAAATTACTACATACCTCATTTCCATTGCAACCAAATTGTTCTGAAATAAACCCTTCTACATACATATATTCTTAAAAACACTGGTCATTCAGTGTTGTTTCATTCTGACCCACCCCAAGGGATCTATTAACAAGAACCTGGATTATCCTTCCCTTCTGGTCTCTCACACTCTGCAGTTGTTCCTCAGGTAAAATGGAAGTCCCAGCATATTAATGCAGCTCTGGAGCCTGAATTCTGAATTTGTGGAATTTTCTTTCCACCATGCAGTGATAACAACACACTTCCTGAGAAGCTGTGGCAGCAGTCATAACTGCACTTCAATTTCAATCACATGTTGGTCTGTATAGAAATTAATCCATGCTGTGGTTTCATAGAGATACATTCTTAGGAGGATGAAATACCATTACTTATTAACACAACCTGCTTATAAAGCCTCCTTTGATTTTTTTTTCCTGGAAAATGTTTGTATATTAGGATTTTACCATGTATGTGGACTCCCAAATGCTGTTGAGATTTGGGTGCTTTGAAGTTGGCTCTCAGATACGCTACCAAGGTGGTCTGAGGCAGGGAGCACACACCTTCAGAAAGGGATTCACACCTTGTGAAAGGGATTCAGACCTGTTGAGTCTGGCCAAAGGGAGGCTGAAGGGCAGCCCAACAGCTGCCTGCAGCTACTCAAAAGGTCAAGAACACCAAAGTTGAGCTCTTTGTGGCAGAGCCGGGCACTGTAACAAAGGGCAGCAGCCACAGACTGGCTTGGGAGGTTGCACAGCAGGACAAAAATTGCCTCTAGGCACCTACTACAGCACTGGAACAGCTTGTTGGGAAATGACAAATGATGAATTGCAGAGGTGACTCAAGGCTCAGCCAGATGAAAACACAGCTGAATGAGAGTCCTGCAGCTGATGTTGCCAAACAGCATTTCTTTGATCCTGTGATAGATATATCTGCCATCTTCTACCCATCCCACCCCACCCTGGCCTGCCACACTCAGATATTGCCTGGAAAATTATGTCAACATAGGCCAAATCCTCTGGTCCTGAGAGCTGCGCTTTTAAATCTTTCTATAGCCCAAAGTCATAAAAAAACCAGCACATACCTCAGAGAGCCAGGAGGAGGACACACTTCCAGAATCCTGGTTCAGACTCTTCTGGGGAAAAGACAGCAACTAGATGAGACCCCAGCCACTCATCTCTTTCCCTAAGGAGAGACTGATCTTTTTTAACAGTGTCTGCACCAACTTGGTTCCTCTACCAGCCATCCCCACACTCCAATAAATACAAGTTTTGCTGCTGCACATTAGTTATGCCGAGGGTAATTAGCAGTTACGTCAACATGATTTCCAGTTTGACTGCTGGCTGACTCCATGTGGAAATGAGGCTGTTGATTGCAAGAGGAAATATGTCAGACCAGGCTTCAGAGGAAGACCCTTGTTGCTCACGAGGAAGAGCAGCCCTCGTGCTCAGGGGCTGTGCCTTTGGTCATCTCTGCTGGGCTTGGCATCCCCTGGAGCCCATGGATGTGGCACAGAAGGAAGGGCCAGCTGTGTGCAGTGGGCAATGCTGATCAGCCTTCACCTCTGAAGGTGCCACTCAGAGCTCACTGCCCCCAGCCAGAAAAGATGTGATAATGCTGTGTTGTAGGAGGTGGCAGACTCAAATCCTGGCTTAATTAAGAACATGTCCTCATTATAATGAGTTCACAAGAAACTGACCATTGAGGACAGAGTAACACAAACAAACAGCTGTAGGAACTTGCTCCTGGCTCACTCCATCTAAATGATTTGTAGTCCCAGGAGCTCTGGTTTTGGTTAAGCAGGATTCACCCTGTTTAAGGGCTGGTTCAGCACTCCCTGTACAGTCAATACAAAAGAAATCTCCACATTTCCAGGACACAGCTCACATCTGGAAGATGAAGGGAATTACACTCTAAAAGTGTTTCTTCCTCTCTGATGACCATGAGGATTCACAGAGGGCCAAGCTCTGACTTACACCTTCAACATTACATGAGTTGAGTCCCACTTTATGTTGCCATCTCTAAATCCATGATGTCTATATCACATTACTTAGCCAAAGCATAACAAAAAATACAAAAGCCATCCATTTCCAAAGCCCTTTCCTTTTGGACAGACCTTCCGAGCAAAGAGCCTCTCCTCATTCATTTTCTTGATGTGTCAATCCAGCAGGAATTTCAGGGGAGTTTTGTAACCTGTGTGGGAGGATGTTTTTTTGAGACCACAACAAACAAATAATCAGCATTGCAAGGAACAAGAGGGAAGGATGCACTTCATGCAATTCAGTCTGAGTGTTCTCAGACCAAGATGTTTCACCTGATTGTGGAAGACAACAGAGGGTAAAGAACAGAGATTATTTTTCTTACTTCCTGGCAGGGTTAGCTGTGTGTTTTAAGCCTTACTCAAGCTCAAAAGAGCAGATACAAGATCACCTGGTTTGAAAATGAGCTCATGCTAAACTGGCCATGAACTAGATGCAAATTTGGGTTCTTGAGAAGTGAAGTCAAAAGTTTTTTGTGCAGGTGACTTGCTCTGAGTCAGACCTCCTGCTGGACTAAGAACCAGCTCATGGATGCAATGAAGCAAGAGTCACCTTAGGCCTTCTCTGGGCTCCCCTTAGTCTGAAACACTCCTATCTCAAACAGGTGGGGGGACCTGTGATGCTTCCTTTGTGACTTGGTTTTCTGCTGCAGATACCATCTCACAGGAAATGACCATTGCCAATGGGATGTGTGAGAAAATCCTAAGTCTGGATGCTATGGATGCCTGATTTTATGCTTCTTTTCACTCAGAAAGATCCAGAGAACAAGATTATGGTAAAAATATACACCTCTGTCCATAACAAGCATCTGTGGAAATTTTAGATGGGTATTTCCAGCACTAGGTCAACAAGATGTGATGAGTCACAAAATGTGGTAAGAAAACTCAGAATTTCCTTTGTTTTGTGGGATTCTGCACTGCTGTGGTTCTGGAAGTGTACACGGGCAGCATCTCATTTCCCAAGTAGGAGAGAGAGGAATGGGAACATGGAGGAGGGTGGATGGGTTTGCAGGGGTAACTTGGAACAGGATGAGAAAATCAGCCATAAGAATAGGCAAATGCTTTAGTGATGAGCCAAGATTGTCCTCAAACCAAACCAGACATGAAAAGCAGAAATCTTCATGTAGCCAGCTCAGACCTCACCTCAGCCAGCTCTTGGACAATGAAGGCACTTCCCTAGAACAAAACCTTCCCACCAGGGGCTGACTACCAGGACTCAGCTCTCAGTGAGGGATATTTTCTGGGCAGGGAAGGCAGCTGATGAGGTTGGGGAAGTGCTGGGCAGCAGTACCCACAGCCCAGCTATAGGTCTAAGGAGAGGCTGTTTCATTCTTGAGAAACAAAAGCAAAAGCACGTGCTGTCACAAGTAAGGAAACCGGCCCAGCAAAACTGGTTTACAGGAGATGAATTGAAATCCAGACTGGCTGACAAGAGGCAGATCCCATAACAATGAAATTTTGGAGGGCTTTTGAGGTGTTTGTGCTGGTTTAACCTCTGGGGTTAGACCATACCTGGTTGCCCTCATTGGAGCTCTTGGTTGCCTTGGTAGAAAAAAATCAGAATTCACCAGTTCTGCTGCAGGCTGTTGTGCTTGGACAATGCAAGAGCAAATGTTACCATCATAATTTGGGTGTGGGGAACCTTAAACCAGAAACCCATCAACCTCAAGGTGGAGGTACTGAATACAAAGAGATGGATTTGATCCAGTTGTCCTGTGGGAAACCTTGGAGACAACATGAAGCTCAGGATGGAGCCAATCTTGAGCAGTCTGAACCAGCATTGGTGGTAGATCTGCTGAAAGGATCTCAATGATCTTTTCCAGCCTGAATGATTCTATGATCCTAAAAAAATACCTTTCTGGTTACAGATGTTGGGGCAGAGGTTTCACCTCTGAGAATGGTGGGGAGAAGGAGTTGGTGTGAGTCAAGTCCAGCCTCAAATGTCAAAAGACAAATCTTTATGCAACCATTGGTTTTGTGAAAAAAAAAAAATGTGCAGAGTTATTCAAAATAATACCAAAATGCAGGTCAACGTGGGCAAAGCTGGAGCAATAAGAAGATTGAAAATACCATGTTTAGCACTCAGTTTCTATGTGCTGGTTCTTGTTTTTCAGTCAGATGTAGATCAAAATCACAGAAATCAGCACAAAATGCAACGGTTGATACTTTTATGGTTTTTATAACAACTGTTTCTTAGAAATACAGAGCTGCTATTGTCAGCCCCAACAGGGTATCCTGGGAGTCTGTACTACAGGAAACAGTGCTGAGAACATGACCCTTTCTTTGCATACCACTGTCACACTTGTTCCTGAGTATTACAATCATAGAATCATATAAAGGTTTGGATTGAAAGGGAACTTCGAGATCATCTCATTACAATCCCCTGCCATGGGCAGGGACACCTTTAACAAGATGAGATTGCTCCAAGCCCCATCCAGCCTGGCCTTGGACACTTCCAAGGCAGGAGCAGCCACAGCTTCTCTGGGTGACCTGTGCCAAATTGGATTCTTCCCAATATCCCAGCTAAGCCTTCCCTCTGGCAGTGGGAAGCCATTCCCCCTTGTCTTGTGCCTCCAGGCCTATGTCCAACATCCCTTTCCAGCTCTCTTGGAGCCCCTTTAGGCACTGGAAGGAGCTCTCAGGTCTTCCTGGAGCCTTCTCTTCTCCAGACTCAACACTCCCAACTCTCTCAGACTGTCTCCAGAGCAGAGACTGTCTTCTCTCTTCCAGCCCTCTGTCCATTCCCTGTGGATGCATTATTTGGAAGGCATGATGAGGTTAGTGGCACAAACTTGCCATTAAAGTCCATGCAATTATTTAATATCAACCTTTCAAAACAGTGTTTTTCTGCAGGATTAAAACAGGGAACACCCCTCTTTATTGGAACCTGAGGCACCTGCTCAGCAGATTATTCCATTACAGAGCTCTGCTCTCCTAAAGATCACAGGTGCCCTGCAGCTACTTGGGCATTATCTGTTAGTGCTTTTACCATGAAGTCTTCTGCTAATTTGAGTTTCTTTCTCTGTGTGTTGTATTGTGTATTGAACTTTGGTTTTTACTCTTGGAAATCACTCAAACGTTCAGAAAACAGAGGAACCGACTTAAAGGTATTATTTACCCTCAAACTACTCTTTCATTCTATAAATTATTTTCATTTAGTATCCACTCAGGCAGCTCATCTTTAAAAGGCTGCATGTTTTTTATCCTCAGCCATCCAAACAAAGTAACCTGCAGAAACAACCCGTCCCAAAGATAAGCAAATGATATTTACTAAGGGCAGGTAAAAACTCACAGATTTTATTGGTTTGCCTGCCAGAGACTGACTTTGCTGTAGAAGACAAATTTCAGTGTGTTACAAACACTGCAATAAATATTTTTCAATTTCAATTTTGCAATTAGTTGTAATAAAGTTAGATGATTTTACTGATAAGGTTTGAGGAAAAAATAATATTCCAGTATGGAGAATTTCTTTGTCTACCTTCTGCCTGGTGATGTTCAAGGGCAAAGCACACAAGGTATAAAAACTCCAGACATTTTGTTGCCTGACTATGCTCTTTGAAGAAACCTCATCATGAAAGTCCCATCTTCCCAACCCCAAAGGTGTCAGGCTTTCAGGAACTGACACCAGCAATAAAACACAAGGCAATCAAGTTTCACTTTCAAAAGCCCCCAACTATTTTTAGTACATATATTTCACTCCATCCTACCCAGAGCACTGCAAAGATGTCGCACGGAGAAGGAACAGAGCCAGGCCGGCACGTCATGTTCTGCACCATGCTGAGATGGGGAAGAAGCTGGGGAAGAGGTTTTCCTGGAACCAGGGATGATTTTTGGCCATTTTTTTTTTAAGGAGAAGCAGAAGAGTGTCAACAACCCTGGCACAGGAAGGAGGTTGCCTGTTCTAGACCGTGCTCAGCGATTGTGAACAGGAAGTGGCGCAACTCTTCCCGTACGCGGCGGCTGCTGAGACCGCAGTGCCCTGGTTTTGGTTGGGGATTGACACTGTTAGGAAAATTAATCTACAAACACCAGGGGCTTATGTCCAAAAGGGGACAGAGGAGTCCTTTCTGGTTTTATTCCAATAAAGGGAGAGGCTGTGGGGCATTCCCCTGGGATCTCTCAAATTTTTGGAGGATGCAGCTTCCTTTTTATCCCAATTTCCTGGCTACATTTCTCTTCTTTCTCCATTGGCTGAGGTACTTGAGAGGTACAGACTCCCCGATACACCTGATACTGAAGATTTCCCAAAAATTTCTCAATAATGTATAACCCTCCCTTTTAATTTTTAATTCTTATGGAATTTAGGGGTTTTCCTTCCCCATTGTTTCTTTCATCTCTCAATGTCTACTTTCGTTTATCAGCAAACCCAAAGTTTATTTGTAAAAGCAGACATCATTTTCCGTTCATCAATCAGTGGAATCCTTCCTATTGTTTCTTTTATCTTCCAGGGCTAGTTTTATCTACCAGCAGACCCACAGCTTGTTTGTAAAGACAAATCCACTATTCCTCTCAACACAAGCCCCATGAAGCAGCTGTATGGGATCCTTGCCTTGAAGCAGAAAACCTCTTTATCTTTGCTGTGAGCCACTCCAGCCAGCAAGAGTTTCGCTGGCAAAGCGCAGTGGTGTGCACTCAACTTGTGAACACAAGCAAAATTCTTTATGAGAAGTGTCAGGCTTGGTCTTCCTTTGGCTTGTCTCTGCTGTTATGAACAACACCCTGCCAGCTGCAGGGTGGGAGCCAGGGTTTCCTGAGCTCCGACCTCAGCTTTCACAGGTACTTGCCAAAGGACCATTGCAAACTCCTAAGTCCTCTGCCTCAGCCTCCCTACCTTGATATAACCAACATGAAGCACTTGGGAGCTTGTGAGTGTCCCAAATGGCACAGCAGATTATCCTGGAAAGGGCACTTTGTTCACCACCAACCTCCAGAAAGGTTCAATCCAGAATACACCAATCCTGGCAGCTGCCCGTCCCTTCAGCTCACAAAAAATTCTTTATTGTAAACTCCACCACATGCCTGGGCAGCACATCCTTACCTGCATTACCTAACTGCATTGGCTGCCCTTACTGCTGGATTATTATTTTATTCCTATTGTAAATCCTAAACATGTTAGCTACTGACATTGCTGAAAGGTTGATTTAACATTCTGTCCATCAGCCCATCAAGGAGGAGGATGTCAGCATTATAACAAAATTATTTAGGTTGGAAAAGCCTTCTAAGATCACCAAGTCCAAATGCTAACCCAGCACTGCAAAGGCCACCACCAAACCTCATCCCCAAATGCCACATTTAAACATCTTTCAAATCCTTCCAGGGATGGTGACTCCACCACTGCCCTGGACAGCCTGTCCAACACTTGACAACTCTTTCAGTGAATAAATTTTTTGCTAATATCCAATCTAAACCTCCCCAGGCACAATTTGAAGCCATTTCCTGTACTACAGTTGGTGATTCAGGACAGCTTTCAATAATTGAAAAGATTTTTTACACTAGTCAGGCCAAAGGGGAAATAACCTACAAATTCACCCTTTATTTCAGGTCCTAAAATCTGCTCTTTTCCTTAGTTAATAGTTCTATGACTAACCATCATTTTTCTTCTTTAAAGGTGTTTTGGAAGAGTTTTGAAATTCAGATTTGCAAATGCTTATAGCTGAACACACAAGCCTGTCCTCTTGACTAGTTCCTAACATAAAATAAATTATAAGAAAGTTCTGTAAAGTGAAGGAAAGAAGCATCACTACAGGCCAGATAAATCTCAAGCTCTTCACTGACCCCAGCTTCAGGGTGGCATAAAGCAGAAGCCAGGTCAGCTTCAAAGAGATGAGCCTCCTTATGTTGAGCTTACTGGGACTAAATGAGAAAGGCCAAACACAGCTCACACCTGATCTGGAGCAATGGAAAATTCCCTTTTTAGATGCTCTGACCATCAGCATATGACCAGGAGGAACTCTGAATGTGCTGCTCAGTGCACAGGGTGGTTATTGATGGGGACATCTACAAAGCAGAGAGTACCCAGGAGCAGGAGGTGCCTTCACCTTGCCTGTCTCAGGGACTCCTCTGCAATGCTTAAAAACAGCTGCTAAAAATTGATTTGAGGAATTTGAGCAGGGTAAGAAAATGCTTTCACACAAAGAAAGAGGGGAAGTCATGCTTGTCTTTAGAAACAAGGGGTTGGAAGGAAAAGATGGACCCCAGAACCTATAAACCTGGGAGGATGAGCTTCATTTAATTCCAGAACAACTGCTGAGGCCACCTTTCTGTGAGCACCTGTAAAGTAGCATGAGAGAGAGGGTTTGTAAAGACCAGATTTTCTCAGACCAGTCACATTTCCTCTTTTTGTGAGCTGGTAGCAGACCTGTGGGTAAAGGAGAGACAGATGATTTCATATTGCTTCTTTTTATAAAGACTTTGGATCATGTCTCCCGTGGCAGTGTTTGAGAGACCAGAGGCTGACACAATGTGTTGGGATACCTGTGGGTCTCAGAATCTCTGCTGGTCAGAGTGACCCTGAGATGTGTTAGAAAGTCTCTTTTCCCAGCCTGGCAGCTGAAGAAGGAGTCAGGATTCTTCTGTTCTTGTTCTCAAGGTTGTTTATTGTTTCTTATCTATAAAATTCTTTCTCCTGGCCTGCTGAAGTCTGCTCAGCAGGTCAGACAGAGGCACTCTGACCACCTCAGGACAGTGTTATCCTTTATACTAAAAACTACATATATATTATTTACCATAACTTCCCAATACCTATCACCTGTGTTAGACAGTGAGCTTCTACCTTAAACAAATCCAAAAGTGCCAACATCACCCAGAAGATGGAGGCTAGGAAGGAGAAGGAAAAAGGACAAGGCACACCCAAATTCCTCCATCTTGGGACCCCGAGCCCCCATTCTAAAAACCTCAAAAATCTATTTTTCACCCTGTGACAAACTAACTATTATTCTACTTAAACTTTCTTGACTTGTAATTCTACATATAAAGGTTAGTAATTGTTTTTTCCAAGGGCTAAATCAAAGGCACAGGGGTCTTGGGCTCTGTGCCAAGGTATCTGAGCTCCCTGGGCAGGGGCTCAAGCCCTCCAGGGCAGCCAAAGGATTTTCCTGGGTTCTGACATGTGGGAAGTGATGGGAAGAGCTCCCAGAGTACTGTGGCCTTTAATGGTCCACACCAGAGTAGAAGAACCTGGGTTTCCACAGCCTCCCAAGGTCCTGTTCAATGCCTTCACTGGTAGCTCAGCTGATGGAGGAAACCATTTCCTTGTTGAATTCACATTCTCTTCCAAGCAGGAAAGGAGTTTAAGGACATAGGGGAGCGGGATTAATATTTAACAGGATCAAAACAAGCTAGAGAGATATTCTAGGTGGAAAAATACCACCTTGAAATTCATGATGATGATAACAGCATTACAGCCATCCATTTTCTCCTAGAAATTGTCCCCAAACACTCCTAGAAATTGTCCCCAAAGCACCAAGTGCCATTGCACAGCAGGAGCCCTCACAAACAAGGAGGAGAAGGGGTTTGCAATTCAATCCCCTAAATGTCTCACACTCCACTGATTCCCAAAGCATCAGTGAACTCCTGTTGGTGGTCAATGGCAACTCGAACCCCCCAGAGCAAATACTGGCCAAGGATGGGAAGTGGAGGGGAGTTTTCTCTCCTGTGTTTTCTGTGCTGCAAGGAGCTTTGGCCATGAAAGGGAAACTTGGTGACTGGGAGCATGTGGGGTCACCAGCACAGATGCTTACCAGGCAAAAATGAAAAGCAGAAGTTGAGAAGGTCAGATTTCTTACACTTGAGTTCAAAAGAACAGGAATTTTCCTTTTAAAAAAGATGTCTGGGTGCAGCCAGGGGCCAGGAGCAGGATGGTGCCTCAGTCAAGTGTTCTCCAGCAGCTCCCTGGGCATTATTCCCAGTCACTTCCTACAAGACAGAGCCATACCTGGTGTGGGGCTTTGCCAGGCTGCTCCAATCCCTAATCACTCTTGGGAGCAATCTCAGTGTGACCCTGTTCCTTTGGGGGGGTGCTACCAAAGGAAGAGAGCAGAAATTTTATGTGGGCACTGTGGGGTGGATAAAGCCCTGTAGGACCAGATAAAAAGCCATAATTCCTGGAGATGGGAGATGAACTGGCAGGCAAGCATCAGCCCTGCAGCCCCTTGGCATGCCAAGGGCTGTTTTCCATCATTCCCTGCAGCAGTGCCAGTGATGGGCAAATCCATGCAACACCTACAACAACTCCCCAGCCAGGCCCACTGGCTGGCCCCAAAGAGACATCTCCCCTCCAAGCCCCAAAGAGACATTTCCCCTCCAAACAGCTTTCTGGCCAGAAATTCGCTTCCTTTCATGAGACCTGGCAGAGAAGAAGGGCTGGCTGAATGGCTGCCCTCAAGTTTTGCCCCAGTGTGCTCAGCACTGCATCCTCTGGACTCCAGAGTAGTGTCCAGAGGTACCAGGGGATGACTGGGGGTCCTGGGGACAGGGCAGGACCCTAACCCTGGTTGCCCATGCCTATATCATGAGTCTATAGGTTTTTGTCTGGCTACATGGTGTGTCCTTAAATATAAATAAACATAACTGCAGCTACTGACACAAATCAGCACTTGTGCATCGAAGAACTTCAACTGCATCTCTCCCCTGGAAAGTGACCCATTGGACTAATTTTCCTTGCTCTTTCCTCCATGTGAAAATGATGTTGGAGCAGACTTGCTGTCCCTACTTTGCACTGTGTCCATCAGCACAGTCCTGGCTGAATTTTCACATTTTCTTACAGAATCACAGAATCTTTCATGATGGAAGGGAGGTCTTGAGATCAACCCTCCTGCCTGCCTAGAGCGGGTTACACAGAGCACATCCAGGTAGGGTTGGAATATCTCTAGAGAAGGAGACTCCACACCCTCCCTGGGCAGCCTTTTCCAGTGCAACCCTCACAGTAAAGGAGTTCTTCCTCATGTTGAGATGGAACTTCTTGTGTTTTAGTTTATGGCCATTGCTCCTTGTCCTGTCACTGGGCACCACTGGGAAGGGTCTAGCACCATCCCCTTGACAGCCACCTTTACACTTTTAGGTACCGGTGACATCTTAGGCTTGCAAGGTCCTCCTGATCCTCTCTGGGTAACAGGAGACAAGGGCAGGAGGAGAACCCAGATGTCCTGACAAAGAGCAGAGGATAAAAAAACAACATTCCTGAATCCAGCTCTTACAGCTGCCTGTGAAACTTCACATGTTCAGTGGAGCTGAACATGTGAATGCAGCTACTTAATTCTGCTGCTAAAGGCAGCCCAAGAAACCTTGGTAAAAAAGAGGAAAACAGCCAACAAAACAAGTTATTGCATCAGACGCGTGGCAAACCCAACGAGTTGATGTCAGGAGTGAATGTGTGCCCTTTAAACTCACAGAATGGTTCTGTACCTGGGGTAATGTCATAAAGGAGCAGCTCCAGAGGCACCATAAAATGGAGAAAATGTCCCAGAGTACAGCTTGTGGGTGCAGAGGATGTGTTATCACCCAAATGATCAGCTCTGTCCCTAGGCTGAACTCAGCCCAATGGAAAAGTTGTCCCTACCAACTCTGTTGGCCTGTCCATGGTCCATAGCTTGGGAAGGAACAGGTGACCAGTGACACAGCCAGTGTTCAAGCTGGTCTCTCTGGCTTTTAGGGTCAATTACAGGTTGATTTAACCTTTACTGAGAGGTCCAGCTACAGGGGAACACAAAGCCAGCAGTGGTGCTGGAAATTATCCATAGTCATGGCATTCCATGGCATTGATTTCCACTGTGTGGGACTTTGAGATTTGGTAGGAACCTTAAGCACTGATTTGCTCTTTCTGGGCTTTGATTTAGACTTCAAGTGTTTGGTTTGGCTGGTGACTGGGGCCACTTATGCAGGCTGAAGCAGCCTTTGCCACGTGCTCATCTGTCCAGGAATTTGTCAGCTCACAGGGCACCACAGAACCAGTTTTCAACCAGTTCCTTCTCAAACAGCAAATCTGAAAGAAAGAAATAATAATTAAAAGGAAAAAAAAAAAAGAAAGAAAGAAGAAAAAGGAGCAGCTGCACTTGTTTTTGCTGCAGGAAGTTCTCTGATGGGGAGAAAACTTCCTTTTAAAAACAAGGCATTCGTTAACACTTCTTGTTCTTGTTCTTTTGCCTTCAGGCCATCGCAATACCGCAGCCTTTTTGCACCCATCACCCAGCCTGCTGTTGCTCCAGTGGACAATGATCCCCCCAGGAGTTCCAGTGGCCTCCACTCCTCAGGAACAAAACACAAAAAATACAAAACTATTTTTACCTTGCAGTCTTTTTTTTTTTTTTTTTGCCTCTGTCTTCCCATGTGAGCCATTTTGCGTATGTGTCTCTCCCTCCTCACCCAAATCACTCCTGCTGGCAATAATTTTTAGCTGTTGAGCTCAAGATCTAATACCAGCTAATATTTTATCTCCTGTTTCCAAACCAGCACTTTATAGCACACAAACAAACCTATTTCCTCATTGCAATGATTTTTTATGTACCATAAACCATCTCTGCAGGAGAGATGGCATTGAGAAAAACAGCAAGTTAACCTGTATTGTATGAGGTTGGCAGAGAGACACAGCCCTGTGCTGGCCAAAGCAGCAAGTCCTGGCATTTCCAGGCTCCATGACCTGCACTGGGAGAACCACAATGATTGAGGCTTGTACTGACATGGGCAGAACTCTGTCAGCAAGAGCTGTTATTGAACTAAATTCCTGGCAGCTGCTGGTGAATAGGTCGACTTTGCATCAAAAATCTCTCTCAGGAGCAGTAATAAATGCAAGAAATTTACAGGATGCATTTCTTTCCAAATATGCCAGGAAATTATCCTGATCTGCAGCTGACAAATGCTTGGGGAGAGCTTTCCCCAGAGGTGTGGATGGGCTGAAGGTGAATTGTGGCCAAAGCAGTTCCATGGCAGAGCTCAGGGTGTAAGTGGATCCAGCCCAGCATGCAAGGAGAGGAGGGGAATCCTCCAAATCTCCAGGGGCGAAGGGGGAAATTACTATTTTGACTGCTCATCTTCATAAATGAGAGAATCTCCAGGTCCCAGAGCTGCTGGTTTGGGGACCAGCCTTGTCTGTGGGTGGTGTGGCTTCCATGAGTGGGTGCTGCACATTCCCCGGGGTCCACAGAACAGCAGAACCACCAACACCGTCTGGTCATCCCTTCATGATCATCTTTACATGGTCATCCCTCCATGGTCATCCCTCCATGGCCATCCCCCCATGGGCAACCCTCCAGGGTCATCCTTACCTGGTCATCACCCCATGGTCATCCCTCCATGGTCACCCCTTCATGGTCAACCCCCCATGATCATCACTTCATGGTCAACTTCCCATGGTCATCCCTCCAGGGTCATTCTTACCTGGTCATCCCTCTGTGGTCATCTCTCATGGTCATCTCTCATCTCTCATGGGATCCCTTCATAGTCACCCCACCATGATGATCCCTTCATGGTCAGCCTCCCATGGCCATCCCTCCAGGGTCATCCTTATCTGGTCATCCCCTCCATGGTCATCCCTCTAAGGGCAATCTGGGGCCCTGTCCCCTTCCTGCCACCTCGTGCCTCCTCGTGCCTCCTCCCCCAGACCCCATTAACCCATTCCAGGAGGGTGACAGCTCCCAGCAGGGTGGTGGCAGGGGATGCCCTGCCCGATGAGCTGTCCCCACTGTCCCCAGGAGCAGTGCCACCTCCTCGGCAGAGCAAACGGTGCTCAAAGTCCCCAGTCAGCCCTGCTGGCCATGACCCTGCATTATGGGGTGCCCCTGAACCCCATTTCAGCCCCCAGTGTCAGCTCTCCAGCAGTGACAGGCACTGCAGAGAGGGGACACGAGACCCAAGTGTGTCCCTGGAGAGCCCAGCATCCCTTCAGCTGCTCCTTTCCCTGTCCCTTTCACGCACTGCCCCTCGCTGGCGCCCTGCCCAGCGCAAGGGGACGAAGGTGTCCCCTTTCTCCAGCTCAGAGCTGCTCGGGGTGTCTCTGCACACTGTCCCTGGCTGCCACAGCAGCTGCGGCGATGCCAGCCCAGCCCCGTGCTCATGGATCTGCTTCCCTCTAGTGACAGCACGGCCGCACATCAGCAGGACCGCTGCTCTTCCCTGGAGCCCGTGGAGACCGGAGCCTTGGGATTGGAGCAAACCCCAAGGATGGGAGGTGGGAGCATCTCCATCCCCACTGAGGCGTGTAGAGCTTGACAGGAAAGCTCCTCTGTCCATGTGAATAATCTTAATTTCTCTGTCCACGCTAGCTGCCCGCAGCTGTCCATGGACATTCCCTTCCCCAGCACAGTGCTGGGATGCTGGAGACCCTTGGGATGGATACTGGGAAAGGCTGATTTGGAGAGCAGCTGCACGGGGAGGGGGCAGATGGTGGGAGAAATGACCCCTTCCCACACATACACAAGCCCAGCTCCAAAGCCCTTCCAGCATTTGTGGTGTTGTGAGGGTCTCTAGGACAAGGTGAGATGAGAATTTTGCTTCAAGTTCTCAGAAGGCTCATTGATATAATATAATAAACATAATATAATATAATATAATATAATATAATATAATATAATATAATATAATATATATTATATAATATATTATATATATTATATATATTATATATATTATAGTATAGTATATATAATATACTATACTATATATATTATATTATATACTAAATATAATATATTTATATAATATAATACATATTATAATATATATAATATATACAATATATATATAATATGTATATGTATATGTATATGTATATGATATGATATGATATTATATTATATACTAAAACTATACTAAAGAAAGAGAAAGGATATTTTAGAAGGCTAAAACAAGAATGCATAATAAAAACTTGTGACTGACCAGAGTCTCGACACAGCTGGACTGGGATTGGTCATTAAATTAAAACAATTCAGATGGAACCAACCAAAGATGCACCTGTCATGTTCTAAAGCAGCAAAACATAAGGAGAAGTGATCAGATAATATTGTTTACATTTCTTTTCTGAGGCTTCTCAGCTTCTCAGGAGAAAAAATCTGGCAAAGGGATTTTTCAGAAAATAGCATGGTGACACGTGCCCACCATCCTTTTCCTAAGACAGCCTCATGGAGCAGTGATGAGGGGATGGGTGAGGATGGAACAGGGACAGAGCTGGACTCCAGTCTAGTGTCTGGGGCACTCAGCTTGGAAAAAAAGCTGCCCCAAATTCCTTCTTTTCTGATAAAACACCCAAAACTCATTTACAAATCACGATTCCTGGCTCTACACAGGGTCTCTCCTATGGCCAAAGCAGCCATGTCCTATTAGGACATGGCCAAAAGCAGCCATGTCCTAATAAAAAAATCTGTACCTTCTGCCAGATGCAATCTCTGTGATGCCTCACCACAGATTTTTTTTTTTTTTAACTTTAAATTCCAAAACTTCTGTACACTAAATATTTTCTTCAACAAACCTGTTTCTCTCCACAGTTTTTCTAGGCTCTCCTCATCACTGTTTAACAGGTAGACTCCTTCTTGAGGAGCCTTGAATATACTTTCTATTAAATTTTAGCCAACCTCAAAGGTTGTTCCATGACCCAAACCATGATCCCAATATCTATTGTCTGTGATTCTCCAAATGCCTCATCCCATGCCCCAAAAATGTGTTTTGGAGTTTAGGGGGCTTTGCATCCTGGTCCCTGGGACCCAGCACCCATCCCACGGCAGTGTCTAACATCCCCTCCTCTGCCCAGCTCAACATTTGCAGCCACCTCCCCAAGCCTGAGCCTCCTTGTGCTCCCATCACCTGGGGACTGGCACCAGCTCTGGAGGAGCATCTCCAGGTCCTGCATGTCCCCATGGCAGCCCTGCAGCCCCTCTGCTGGCTGGACACATCGAGGGATCATCGCTCCAGGTGCCTCTGGCAGCCAGGCCCCACCACCATGGCTTGCTCACTCTGATTTAACCTCTCCCTGATTGACTCCCTGCCTGTTTATTCACCGGGGGAAAACTTCCCTTTCCCTCTTAATTCTTTCTGTTCCTGTGCTTTCTGCCTCATCACTGCCTTGTTTCGGGAAAAGGGGCTTTTTGGGGAGGTGATTCATTGCTCTGTGGGTTTTCCTGCACACTCAGTTCATCAGCTGCCCCATCCTCTCCCCCTTGCTGCTGCTTCCCCCAGCTCACCCATTCCCCAGAGCAAATTGATTCACCGTTGAGGTTTATTTTTGGCTTCCAGCTGTTGGGCTCCTTGCAGCTGCCTAAAGCTGGTAAATTCCTCTCTGCTCCCCCAGAGTCTCTCCTCCTCCTCCTCCTCACTTTCCTCCTGCTGCTACTCCTGGCTATATTCCTCCATCTAATTCCCCTGCTGCCTTCTCCATGCAATGTTTAATGGTCTCAGCGTGCCCCACCGATGACAACCAGAAGCTGGAGGGCAGCAGGACATGTGGCATGAGCAGGGCTTCAGGGTAAGGTGCCACCAGCCTCTGGGCACCTGGTTGAAGGGCTGCCACCCCTTCCCTGCTCCAGGCTGAGCAAAATCAAGCCTATCCCTTCATTCCTCCATGTTCAGAAGGAATAAAATTCCACAGCTGTGATTTACCTGAGGTGATGCCACCAGCACAAGGTGTCCTGGGTGGCTTTAACCACCAGATCCAAAGGAGCTGCTGTCTTTGGAGATGTGGAGAGGGGGGATTTAGGTAGCCTGATGCCAACTGCAGCACCCAAAGCCAAGCCCTGGGTCTGCAAATCCCCCAGCTCAGCTGTTCTTTAATCCTGGAGGTGTCTCAGTTCTGCAATGCCCTTGGCACAAGGGAGATCCTGGCCAGGCAGAGGCTGTGTCCCAGGCAGTCCCAGGGAGCTTCCCCTGACCCTTCCCTTGTGTCAAACCCTCCTGGATGTACAAACTCCTGTGGGGTGCCAGCAGAGGGGTTTGGTCCCTGGGTGCTCTCCAGGCCACCCACCACAGGAACCAAGGCCCCCCTTGGACCACAGGACACAGTGGTGGTGGGCTGAAACCCACCCTCCTCATTTGGGTAACAAACTGAGCTCAGCTTCACCCTTCTGAGACTTTTTCCTCACTCCTGGGGCTCTCCTTTGAAATCCTTCCCATTTTCCAGCCCCCTTTTTGCAGCATGGACCCCATGCCTGGGCACAGCATCCCTGTGCCTTTCCCCACATGCTCTCCCTGCCCTGGTTTGGCATTCACTCACAGCAGCCCTTAGCTCAGGTGGTGTTTGTGTCTCCCATTTGGGTGATTATTGACCCAAAACCTGTGTTTTAGGGATTTTCCACTTCCCAAGTGCAGGTGCTCTAGCATTGGATCTCATCCCAGACTGTGCCAAGCTCAGGTTTACACAGCTGCAAGCACCAGGCAATTCATCTCATCCAGTGACTTGTTTTTCCCCCTATTTTTGCCCAGCAAACAGTTTCTTCTCCAATTCCATTTCCTCCTGGGGCTGGATGAAGTAGCTGGGAGCAGAGATCCAAGCCCAAGTGGGCACTGCTGGGAGCAGAGCTTCACCCACCCCGTTTGCAGTCACATTGGTGGTGTTGTGCTGGGTTTGATGTGGGAACACAGGGATGTTCACAGCCTTTTCATGAGAAGACAGAAACTCAGAATCACAGAACAGTTTGGGGTGGAAGGGACCTTAAAGATGATCTAGTTCCAACCCCCAGATGATTTAGGGCTAAGCTGAGCACCTTCTGGAAACCTGACCAGGCTACAAACCATGTTCCCAGGTGTGAAATCCTGTAAAAATAAGCTGCACTATCACACCTTTCTGCTGTCCAGCCTCCACCAGGCACAAATTCCACAAACTTCTGCTTTCCCCTCGCCTGAATCCTCTCTGCCGTGACTCTGCACGCCTGGTTTTTCTCCACTAGGTCGCAGCATTAACTTCTGTTTTCCTCTCCTTACTAAACCAACAAACTGGGCACTTTTTTTTCCAGTAGGCAGCTCTGCCTTGTCACCCCTGTGTCCCCTCCTGGTCCTGCACGGGGTTCCCGGGGGCTGCGGTGACTCAGTGTGGGGTGGCCGCAGAGTCCCCTGAGGTCCCTGCAGAAGGGCCTCAGCTCCTATTTGCATCTGGGCTCGCCTTGCTCATATTCATTGTGAAATGAAAAGTGAAAATATTTCTATTAATCGCTAATTAGATCGCCAGCATGAAGCCTGGAGGAAGGAGACAATGCAGGACCACCAACGCAGCCCTTATCTCTCCTCCCAGACAGTTCTTTCCCCCGGATGGTGATGACTGAAAAGCTTTTCCTGCTGATTTACAGCTTCATCCTCACGAACTGGCACATAGGAAGGGTTCTAGCATGGAAAACACGAGTGGTGTGTCCAGCTCCTTCCCCTGGCCCAACCCTGCTGCCACCCTCCAAGGGCAGGATAGGATGCTCTGGGTGTTGTCTCCTGCATGGGGCTGGGTCTAGCAGGAAATCTGGACCAGATGCCCCCTCCAGGGCTTCACATCTCCCCAGTCCAGCACTCTGGAGGTGTCTGGTTTGGGGGGAGTTGTGAGCTGCTCTCTGGACCCCTCCACATGGACAGGAAGGCCCCAGCGTGGGAGACAGGGCTGGGTCCCATGGGAGATGCTGCTGCTGGTGACTCATCCCCCACAGGTGTGCCCACGGATGCTCTGGCTGCTGCCCTGGTTTTGGGGCAGCACAGCAGGGTTTGAAGGAGGCTTTCTGTGCTTTCACTATGAGCAAATGGTGCTGACAGTGGGGAAAAAGCCCTGCACAGCCCTGAGGAGCTGATGATGGGCTAAGAAGTGGCTACAACACAGCCAGGTTCCTCCCTGTCGTGCTGGACTGTGACAAAAGGCACCAGGGGCAAAGTGGGACACAGGAGGCTGGGGCTGGATGTGGGAGACACATCCAGCTCTTGCTGGGAGACACAGCTGCCCTGGGACACAGACCACCTACCCCCCATACTTAGGTGATTTAGGGCCAGAAAGTGGCTGACACCCTGGCTACAGTCCTGCTCAGAGTGGGAGGCTGGACTTCAGATGTTCCTTGGACCCAACATTTCTATGCAAGTTTGATTTTAAAAAAATTGGTTTTCCTGCTTCTGTGTGTCCTCAAGCTGCTTTTGTGCTGTCTCTGCAGCCCTGTGCTCTCCAGCTTATGAAATACTGGTGTTTCCAACAGCAACAGTGATGCAGAGATCCAGAGGTGGAGGAAGCAGCAAGGAGGAGCACAGGAATCCCCTGCAGCAGCAGGAAATGCCTGGACAGATGGGTGCCAGGTCCCCTTCAGAGCCATCCAGGCATTGTTCCATGGTGAATTACCATTCCTCCTGCTCCCAAGTCCTCCTCAGCTCTCTCCTACTCAAACCTACACTCCAGGGGCCTTCTGAGGTCTCAGCTCACCGGTGCTGTGCTCATCTCCCCAGCTCCTGTCCTGCATTTGGGATAGATCCTTTGCAAACTCACCAGCACTAATGCAATAAGGCACTAATGCAGCCTCACAAATCCCCCCCTCACTGCCCCACTGCTTCCCTCTGCCAAAGCCAAGTGTGAGGTGCTGAGGCTGGAGAGTGTTTTCAGACATGGGACACGGTCAGTCAAAGCCTGCCTGGCCAGAGGACTCTGCAGCAGAAGTGAAAGGTGGATGTGCTGAGGCTCCAGCTTGGAGGGAGCCCAGGACACGTGTCCTTGTGCGGAGGATCCGGCTGTGCCTGAGGCACTGAGAGCACACAGTGTTCAGCACTGCTGTTCCCAAGGGCTCCAGGGGCTGGAACATCTCAAGAGGAGCACTGCAGCCTCACCCTCAGGGTTTTCCTGGCCTTTGACCAAGTCCCACAAGTACAAGCTACTCCCAACACAAGAAGCACATGCTGGGTACCGCCGGCTTCCCTCTGCCCTCCCACTCCTGCCGTGCTCTGCTCTGCTTCCCCAAACACAATTCCTCCATAGCTGCCTCTGCTAAAGCAGCAATTGGCCCAAGCCCTGAGCACCTGAGGTAACCCCCAGGTTTTTTTATCCCAGATCCAGCTTCTTTGTGCTGCCCTTGCTCTGTGACAGGGTTCACAGGAGCCGCAGAGGGTAGGAGAGGTGAAGACATCTCCACATTGCTCATGAGTACTTTGGCTTGAATCATGTCCTGCTCTCTTCTTCCAGACCTGTGGCTTTTTACCTGCAGTGACCTTCCCTGACTCGTTGTTTACCTTGAGAGAAAGGGAACATTTGCTGCCTAGAGGAGCTCAGCTACAGCTTTTCAGTCATCGATGAAAACACTCAAAAGCTAAGAGCAGCATTTAAATTTAAAAGTCGTAATTACAGCGCCCAAGAGGCAGAAGTTGGAAGAGGGCAATGAACAAAGCAGGGAGTTGGAAGAAAACAAAGAAAGGCATGAGAGGAATCTGCGCTTTGAACACAGAGTCCTGAATATCTTGCACTGGCTACTTCAAAATGGGCACCCGAAATTAATAGATTCTTTGACCTTCGTTTCTCTGTGCTCTGGTTCTTTGTTTGTAAAGCAGAAACCACAATAGAGCCTCACCAAGGGAAAAGAAAAAAGAAAGAAGATGTCATCAGAGCAACTGTTCCAGCCAAAGCACTCGGATGCTGCAGAGATGAAGGAAAAAAGCCACCCTAACCCTGAATGGCTTTTCAGCAAGTGAGTACCAGCATCGCGTGCAGGGAGCAGGGCAGTGTCCTCTGGAATAAAAAATACCTCCCAAAAGTGTAATTAAGGATGAACCACACATGCCCACAGGGGTTCTGTGGGCAGCCTGAAGGCAGGCATCTCTTAACTTTTAAATGCTGTCTCAACCTTGTCACTTCTGGGGTTATTTTGATGAGTTTTACGCATAGGACTCTGCCATATTAAGAGCATGTCTATGTATCTCACAAATAACTCTGCCTGCAGAGGAAACCCTGGCACAAACAAACAGAGCCTCCAGGCTGCTCCCTCTGGTCTAAGGAGCTGGATATTGTGCTTGGGCAATTCCAAGAGCAGGTATGGAGAATGTTTGGGGAGCAGCCCTGGGGAGAAGGATTTGGGGGTGTTGGTGGATGAGAAGCTCAACATGACCCAGCAATGGCTGATGGTATCCCAGACACACCCCCAGTCCTGGGCTGCTTCACAAGTGTGGGCAGCAGGTCAGGGAGGGGATTCTGGCTCCTCTGCTCCGTTCAGGTGAGATCTCATCTGCAGAGCTGCCTCCAGCCCTGGGGCTCACAACACAGAAAAAAACAGGGATGCATTGCAGTGAATCGGGAGGAGGCCACAAAGATGCTTGGAGGGATGCAGGCCCTCTGATCTGAAGCCAGGCTGGGACAGCTTGGGGGAAAAAAAGGCTCCAGGAAAATCTGAGAGCTCCTTCCAGTGCCTAAAGGTGCTCCAAGAGAGCCAGAGAGGGAGCTGGGACAACAGCATGGAGTGACAAGACAAGTGAAAATGGTTTCCCACTACCAGAGGGCAGGGTTAGGTTGGATATTGGAAGAAATTCTTCCCTGTGAGGGTGGTGAGACCCTGGCCTAGGCTGCCCAGAGAAGCTGTGGCTGCTCCTGGATCCCTGGAAGGGCCCAAGGCCAGGCTGGACAGGGCTTGGACCACCCTGGTCTAGTGGAAATTGTTGGGAAGTTGAAACTAAGGGATTTTCAAGGTCCCTTCCAATCCAAACCATTCTGTAATTCTGTTTTGGTGATCATCACTGACCACACCATCACATTACTTCACTGGATCTCACTGCTAGATCCTGATGGATTTATTACACCCTGGTCTCTGCAATGGCTGCTCTTGCTGCTATGGAGGATGCAAGAGGAAGGATAAAATCCACATGCCCTTATCCTGGAGTCTTGCTACTTTAAACAGATGTGGGAGGGAGGGTTGGTAAATCCTTGGACAGTTTTTCATCTTGCCTCGACTGGGCTGGGCTTTGGGCTCAGTCTGTTGTCTGGTCCCCTGTCACAGCTGCTGTTGTAATGATTCACCCATCTGGTTTTCTGGGAAAAGAAAATGAGCTAGGGAAATGTTTTTTGGTGGTTTTTTTTTTTTTTTTTTTCTGGCTGTATCTTTCCTGAAACAGTTACAACTTTGCACCCACTGGAGTTACGGGGGGAGGAGTCTTACGCATCAGTTTTCACTGGCTGGAGCAGAGACAGAAGTGCTGAGAATCCCATTCCTCAAAGTCAGAGCGTGACAGTTCCATCCTGAACTGTGTTTCCAAGGAATAAAAAGGACCCAGCAAAACCCAGCAGAAGATCCAGGCTGCATTTCAGTGGGTGCACTGGACAAAACCTCGTGCTGATCACTCCAGGGACACCCGCTCCTTCCACTGGCTCCTCGCCTGCCTGAGGAGCTCTCCAGAAATGATGTGGGATGAGCTGTGAGGAGGCAGCTTGGACACAAATCCATGTGGAAAACACAGATACTGAAGGTCTTCTCATTGGATTTAAACAGTTACTCTCATGAGTGGTGTAATTTATCATAAATCAGATAAATATTGGGGGGAAAAAATCCAAGGAGATCACACTGGGCAATGTTCAGGCTCAAAGTGCAATAGGAAGCCACACTGGACTTTCTCCTTCTTGGTTTGCAGTGAGGATGAGACAATGTGCCCACCCAACTGGGAACACCAAGGCCACCCATTCTTGGTTAAGGAAAGTGGCACAGTAAAGTCCCTTTCTCAGCAGCCCTTAAGGGCACTCTTATAAACCAGCCAGCTCCAGAGATCTTCTCCTTCTCCTCACTCCAGGAATGCATCTTCCTCGGTCCAAGCTTGGTTACAGGTTAGACTGGGGAAGCAACAGCCTGCCTGAGAACAATCATTTCTCCATTCAAACACATGATAATGAATTTCCATCAAAGGGGTCAGGTATCAAAGTTCTTTTCTATGCTGCTGGAGCAAACCTTCCTGTGACAAATTCCTGCCCTTATTCCGGCCCCGTATCTGTTACAAGTGACTCCTGTGAGAACCAAACCCACCACACAGGAACTACCCTCACCCTCCTCGCTGGTCCAGCATCCTTCCTCTCCCGTCCCCCCCTTTTTTTTTTTAGGTCTCCTTCTCCTCAGCAGCCCTTCCTCACACTTGCCCATTCCATGATTTCATCCGAGGTGGGTGGTGAGCTCGCTCTCCCCCGCGCAGCCTCTTCCCAGCGGCTCCCGGGATCCCTGCCAGCTCCTCTCCACCCACGGCCTCTCCCGACGAGCCCAACCCGTGCCAAGGCAGCATCTCACATCTGCTGGGCTGGCTCGGCCAGGCCAGGGGAGCCAAGGAGAACTCCTCTATCCCCCTGCAGCAGTGCCTTCCAGGGCTTGGCACCTCCACCCCTGCATCCCATGGGATCCCATCACCAGGACATGGCGATGGGTCACTGAAGCGACTCTTGAAGGCTCAAAAGCTGCAAGCCCAAATTTGAGTTTAGAAAGCAGCTTTGAGGGTTGAAAACCAAATGAAAACTGCCTTTTTTTGGAACACTTTTTTTCCTGAGCTGCTCCTACACATAAAACCTCTGCGTGGATTTAAGCATTCCCAGCCTGGCCAATGCAGGAGCACCAGGCAGTGAAGTCAGCTGGTGCCATGGCTTTGGACACTGTGGAGCTGAAGATGACAAAGCAGATTTGGATCAGATTTTGAATTTGTTAAACCAAAGTGTTAAAATTTAAAGCAGAGCACAGGACAGCTTCTCAAACCTCTCGGGTTATTCCCTCAGCTCTTCTGCCACAATTTAAAAATATTAATCTTTTCACTATTCCTCCTAATGCCATTTCTGTGAGTCCATAAAAGCATTTGCTCCTTGTCAGAGAATTCCGATGGCGGTGATTTATAGGCTTTGCTTGGAACGCAGCACGCAAGTACTTCACTTTTTCATTCGCCCTTTCTAAACGTTTTTAACGATCTGCTTCCTCAGATCTGTTTACATTTGGGACATTAAAAGCTAAGCAACAACTCCATTATGAGAAAGAACACCATAAAAATTCCACCATTGCCAGGAAACATCTCAATACAGTGACAAACGTAGCCACGCTCTCGTCCTGCTGCTCATCCGTGGGAAGACTGGTGTATAAATTATTCATGAGTGCCTTAAAATTTCCAGGCTAATCTCAACTAAAAACTGGGGGGGTTTTACACCATTGTTTCACTCCAAAGTTCTCCAACTGGAATTTTGATTTGCATAGAGAAATCTTGAAAATTTACTTGCACTGAATTTCTCTTTCCTTCAAGTTGTGATTTCAGTTCTCACACTGGAAACATAGTGGAGAGTCTTTACATGACAACTTATTTGGAAGCCTGAAAATCCGTGATAATTCCCATGAATTTCCTGAGAAATTCAGGTTTTTGTAGAGGTGATTTTTAAGCAGGTTTGGATTTACAAGGATTTTGGCACCTTTCAGCAGGCAATCCCATCACCCCATGGTATTTTTAGTAATGATGGACCATATGGGGAACTATCAAGCCATTCTCTTCCCAGTCTGTTTCACAGTAAGGACAGGCAAGACTGAAGATTATATCATGGTAAAACCTGAGGAAATCACTTTGTGGTCCTCTGGAGGCTACTAACAGACCAGCTCACTCACCTGTGCTCATGGATTTCACACCTGTCAGTCTGTTCTGGGATTTAATCCGCACGGTGGCATTGGAGTGTCTTCCACGTAAAATCATCAATTATAAATAAATCCCACTGGGTTTTTATGCAGTAATGTTATAGAAGAACAGACAGTGATGATATTTGAAGCAATGAAGTTAAAAGAGTTGCCTTACATTCCTCTTGCTGTCCATGCTCTGCCATGCGTTGCTTGGCAAACTGTTGTCACAGCCGGCTCCTCCACACAGGGCTTTGATGCCCCTTCCCAGCCACTCCATCCCAGGCTGTGCTGCTCCAAATCAGGGTCAGTGTCTGGCTTTCCAGGCTGGAATCCAGCCAGAGTTACACAGGGCTTGACACACTGATTGCTTTGGAGAAGTAGAGACCGAAAAATCCTCCCTCTGCAACAATATGTGAATAATTCTTCCCTGTGAGGGTGGAGATGCCCTGGCACAGGGTGCCCAGAGAAGCTGTGGCTGCCCCTGGATTCCTGGAAGTGTCCAAGGCCAGGCTGGACAGGGTTTGGAGCCACCTGGGATAGTGGAAGGTGTTCTTGCCCATGGCAGGGGGATGGGACTGGGTGGGCTTTAAGATGCCTTCAACCCAAACCAATCTTTGACTTTCACAAGCACCAAAATACTGAACTCAAATCTTTGTGATCCCAAGGCTCACCTCTCCTTTTTTTTTTTTTTTTGGTGCCAAGGGGGCTTTAAAAAACTTCTTTGACATGGAGAAAACGGTTTTATTGACTTGCCCCCAGGATAGATCATCTGCTTCCATGGCAGCTTCTCCAGAGAAGAATCCTCTGGGGGAGACAGACATGATGCTGAGAAGGCAGCACAGACAGAAACTGCACATAAAGGGGACTTAAATACCCAGCAATCCAGACAGCAGAGCAGGCAGCCACACATCTCTCCACACATCTCTCCATGGACTGTTCTTGGAAAGTTGTTGGAAATCCAGTGACATCAGGAAAAACATTTTTTGCCTTCTATTTCAAGGAGCTGAGTGGGACTATCTTCTGACCCAGGGTCTGTAACCACTTCACTGACCAGTCCATACAGAACATCCTCTTGCTCAGCAGCAGAGGTGGGAGCACACAGCTGGTCCAGCTTTTCTGCCTGAAGCCCCAAAGTTCCGGATGTTTCCAGAGGAGATGCTCCTGCAGCACCTGGAGAAGAGAACCCAGCAGTTTGATGGACCATTGTCAGAAACCAGGAGAGCAGAGCTGTCCTAGTGATATCTGAAAAGTGACAACCTCTTGCTGCAGGCAGCTTAACCCAGGTTACTTCACTGCCCTCACTGGATCAGATTCACCAGATAGCTAGAAATTCTAACACTATTTTCATTAGGATTACCCAAACAAGGAAGAATTTGCTCTGCTGGCACCTTTACACTGCTGTGAGCTCTAACAGCCTGTTTTACTGCACAGCAAAGCTCTGCCAACACAAGCCTCTGCTGCTTCATACTTAGCAAAGGTCCCAGCAGGACTCAACCAGCCCACAGTAAAAGCCACAATTCCTGAATTTATCCTCCTCCTCATACCTCTGCTGTGTCCTTAGCACACATTTCTGCCCCTGGAAATGTGTGCTAAGGACACAGCAGATCCCACACAATTTTTGGTTAAGAAGTCCCAAATATTTTTGGTTAAGAAGTCTCAAAGTGGCTTGAAGGAATCAGGGAGCATCTGGTAGAATATCACAATTTTGTTTCATTTACTGTTCCAATCTTTCACAAGCATCCTATGCCTGCATGTTCCATCAATTAATGTTGAATATTTTATCAATTATAATGAGAATTATAGTTCTGACCCTCAATTTATTTGCTGTGAAAACAAAGCAGTTTTTCACTATCACCCCAAGCCCCTGCTCAACACAATCAGGTTATTTTCCTCCCAGATTCCCAATATACAGTGGATTTCACAGAACATCCTTATGTAGAAGCCTAACATTTTGAGACTGTGATGCAAGATCACAAAATTTTCAGACAAATGAATTTCAACAATTGAAATTTTGGCTTGATGTAGTAGAATGAAGCGGTTTCAGGACTCATTAATAAAAAACGTGTACACTGTCAGACATTTCTGAAATATTTTTGTATTAAAAATTTCCCAACAGACATCATCTTGCTCTCCCTCTCATCCAGCACATTTTATACTAATCCAGAAGTGAGAGGGTTTTTGGAGAAGCAGTTGACTTCCAGTGCTGCTTTTGGCTTAGTCCAAGTGTTGATTTCATTTTAGCATCATTCCAGAACACTGGCAACGGGACAAACTTCTCTGGCCATGGAAACAATCCCCCTGCACATTGCATTTTGTGACTGCTGCAGGGTCTGTAAATGGGAGGATGGAGCAGATTTGCAAACAAGTAATTTAACTTACCCATTGTGGTACCTGACTGGCATTTTGAGACTGGTGCAGGTTTTGTAAGCACCATTTTGCAAAATTGCAAAAATGTCCCAAATCTATGTGACAGGGAAGACCTGTCTTCCAGTAGCTTCACTTTTTGAAAAGGCCAGAAGTTGAGAGCAAATTGGATCAATTAAAAAAAAACCCACACCAGAACAGAACAACTCGTTACATACGCCTCCCTCTTCCTGAGATATATTTCAAGCTGAAATGCTTCTGTTTTCATCAGGCAATTTTCTTCCTTTTTTCATCCTTTCTGCTCCTGTTGCTGTAAAGAAGATTGACCATGAGCAGGACACAATCCTGTGTGTGAGCACACAGGCACACCACCAGCAGTGTTCACGTCTGAAAATCTCACTTCTTCCACGAGATCCAAGCACTTGGCAGCTCCATTTTTCTGACTGTAGGGTGCAGAGAACCTCTTGCCTTTCCACAGAAAGAATTAAAATGTTATTAACCTTCTCCACCTGTTTCTGCACCACTTTGTAACTGGTTTGAACCTTAAGATTGGTTTTTGTGTTAACAAGTTTCCCTGAAGTTCAGACATTTTGATCCTATACTCACAGCACAAGCAGCAAAACTCCAAACAGATCCCTCTGCTCCTTCAAGGACTTCCCACAAGAAATCATTTAAGCAACTGTCTGCATGGAAGCTACTTAGGCAGGGGATGTACTTAAAACGTGATGATTACTTGCAAGTCACACTTCCAACACCACTTAATTCTGCACAGCTTTAAACCTGCACAAGAACATCTGTCAAAACCCCTAAAACACGTGGAGCTCTGCATCCTGCTGCAACCTCCCCATGCTGCAAGCCAGTCTATGCTTTCCATATTTCAGTAATTTGTTCCATTAATTTAAGGGCTTAAGCTACAGTTTTTGGTACTAAACACAGTGCTCACCACTTCTCAAAGCTCTGTGTGAAAAGAGACAGAGCATGAGGGTGGATTTCATCAATGGATGGAAGCCAGAGACTTGAAAGAGATCACAAAGTCCCTTTTGGTTTTTGATAATCTTAATTAGAAATGAAGACCACCTCATTCCAACCCATCCTGCCATGGGCAGGGACACCTTCCACTATCCTGGGTTGCTCCAAGCCCCATCCAACCTGGCCTTGGGCACTTCCAGGGATCCAGGGGCAGCCACAGCTGCTCTGGGCACCCTGTGCCAGGGCCTCACCAACCTCACCTCACAGGGAAAAATTTCCTCCTAATATCTGATCTAATCCTGCTCTCTGTTCAAAGCCATTCCCCCTTATCCTGTCACTTCTTCTTGCCAAAATTCCTTCTCCAGCTTTCAATATATTTTCATATACAGAAAAAAATCTAGAGGGGATAAAAGGTTAAAATTTGCTTCCAACAACCAGCCACAACCTTAGAAATTCCTCTGAATATTCAAAAGTTGCTCCACTTGTTTAGAAAACCCCTTGTTTTTAGTTACCCCATATGGAACAGTGGGAAAAGCAAGCAGTACACGGCTGAACTCACCAGGACATCCAGGAAAACATCCCCTGCTACAGTGTGTGATGTGTTGCTGTAGGTTAGTTGGTGTCATTAACTCCCAAAAAGCTGAATGCAAAATGATCAGCTGACTGAAGGATGATTTTCAGAGATTGTCTTCATGGATAATGAGATCCTGCTGGAACTGGGGACAGGACCCACCTTTGACTCTGCCTCCAGCCAGCTGTGTCTCTGAACAGCTGAAATTTCAGAATTCATATATATTAAACCCCCTTGGAGAGGTGACTCAGGCTGTTTATGGTTTACTCTGTAAGGAGTGTACAAGAGGAGAATGGCAGAAGCTCTCAGGCTGGCAGGGATAACCTCCATGAGATCTTGCTTTCAGCACGTCCAGAGTATGGGAGCTGCAGATTGGAAGGCTTCCTGCTGCTCCTTTTATTTCCTCATACCTCACAGACAGATCATTAAGCCAACAGGGTGGGGTTCTTCTTCTTTGATCCAAAATCCACACTGGGAAAACCATCTCCCTTGATCTTCCCTCCCAGCACTGTAAGGTTTTCCAAACCATTTCAAGGATCATCTTCACACAGAGGACCTAAACCAAGATCTTGGGTTATACATTTTTACAATTCTCCACCTCCCAGAGTTTAAACTTGTAGCATTTCTGCAATTCCATTCATTAAAATAATACACTTCCCTGTTTTCATACCATTAAAGCTTCTCTCTGGAGCCTCTTCTGTGAAAATTCTCGAGGTGCAATTCCCCAATCACTATAACCGATTTCAAATGGTGCTAGAAATTATTATTGACTCTGAACACCAAAAGAAATCAGTCATCCTCTAAAGGGGTTATGGAGATCTGCAAGGATGAAGACAGCATTTCACATTGGAGAATCCCCAAATACTTGATATAATTCTTATCAAGGCACTGGTGAGAAAACAGAGGTTCAGACAGTGAAAATTTTCAACATCAACCATTGGACACATTTTTTAGTATAGTAAAATACTTCAAAAAATATAATCTTGAACGACTTCTCCAGATTTCAGCAGACTTGGACAATATGACCAAGCACCTGTGGTCTAATTCTCAGTTGATGGCCATTTCCATGAGCACATCCAACCACCAACCTGCACTCTGGCAGGTCTTGTCACACAACATAAATAACACATTCTGATCTGCCAAACATGCCACAACAAAGAGCCAAACACACAGGAGGGATGCAAACAGCATCCAGAACTCCCAGTGCTTCAATGCAGAAATTACCTGTTTCAAATTTGATTGTCTGCCTTGTATGATACATGCACAAAGTATTTACAAGTGTGATGGAGCGGTAAGAAAAATACGTCTAGGTAAGGCTGAAAACAGGTTTGGAGGTTTAGAGCACATGTAGTTCTCTCCTTATTCCTCAGCATGTTGTATGAACTAGTTGTAGTAGTTGTCACTAGTTGGGGCACTAGAATCAACACCTTCAATACTGAGTTACAATTCTGTATTTCACTTTTTTGCCTCGTTTCTGTCTCAAAATCTTCTTGGGTTCTGAAGCTGTTGCTCACCACTCACAAATATTATAAACATGATGAGAGAACAATTTCTGCCTTTGAAATGACTCTGTGCATTGCTCTCCCAGGGGTCACTGGGGTCACAGACCCACTAAGGGACTTTGTTTGGTGGTGGTGGTTAACTGGAGTGGCAGAACCACAAAAGGTGTTGTTGACTTTCTCTTCTTTTCCTCTGAGGCTCCCGAGGGTCCATTTCCCTGATGTAGGCAGGCATTCTTCCTCCAAGAACACTGATTTCAAATGGTGCTAGACAATGAATAGTTAAATCTAAACCACCATATGAAACCAGCTTCCTGAGGGAGCTTGAGTCTAGCTGGGAGGATATTCCTGTAACAATAAATTGGAAATGCCACAGAAGAATACCTAGCCACGTCGGGTTTTTATTTTTTCCTGTTAAAACAGTTGATGCTTTTTTCTTATTCTTACCCTTGATTTTGGTTTGAGTCACTCAAATGCTCACTTCTGTTTTCTATTACAGGGCTACCAACAGCAAGAGAATTGCTTGCAGCAGTGTCACTCAGAGGCATTTTGTTAGTCAAGCTTGAACAACATTGTTAGTACAAGGCTTTAACAAGGAATGAAGGACCTTCATCCTGCTTGTGCTGCTGTCTTCTATTAACACATTCTGTCTGCTGAGCTCTGCCCACAGCAAGACTAGAGCCAGACACACCAGCAAGGGCAGCACTGCTGCAAAACTCCCTCTTGTGACAGCAAAACACGTTAAGATGTTACCAGATCTTCATTTCAACAGCAGCAGCACCAAGACCAGCATGTGACAGAAGCTGAACATAAGTGCCTGAAGGCTGAATATTCATCCCAAAGGTGTGCAGAGAGTCTGGAACCCTGCCCACCTGTCAGCAGGCTCTGGCTGAGGTGGGATTTGCAAATTAGGGGAAAAGTGTTTCTCCAAACCTAACGTTAAGGACTGAGTTGATTAAGGGCTATTCAGACCTGGCACTTAGCACCTGGAGCCAGCACAGCTTCTAAGAAGTCTGACAGAGGGTTGTTTCCTGGAAATCTGCTAGTGAAGTGTGTTCTAGACAATTTACTCCCTTTCAAAGAGATTTTTTTTCCTTTTTTCATAAGCTCTCTGCAGCCCCTCATCTCAGCTGGCAGAACAAACATCAGACCCAAAGCCCATCTGCAGAGCGATGTCGAGCAAGTCTTGAGTGTTTGCCCAGCCCTGCTCTCAGTGCCATCTTCTGGGAAGCACTCAGGTCCATCACAGCCTCTCAGAAAGGAACACATCACCCCTGGGCAGGGGCACAGAAGGCACCACAAAGTGCCTGCATGGCAGAGGGAGGCACAAAGACACCGTGTGCCCCATCTGGTGCAGAACAACAGCTTTAAGGAAAACAACCCATCAGAGCAGGCTGGGCCTCTGCAAGCAGGCAGTTCCTGCAGTTACTGGAAGAGCTGTCACCACGCCAGGCCACATCAGCACTGGATTTATTGTGCAGCTTTTCTGTCCAGAAAGTGCCTGTGTGGAGCAGAGCAGGCAGGAAGCAGCAGGACAGAGCTGTGCCCATGGCCCCGGGCTCTGCCCTGAGCATGCAGCTGCCTGGGATTCTTCCACACGAGCTCACAAAACACTAATGGGTAAAATGAAGCTGCTTTCAAGGGCAGGCAGAACCAAACTCTTTTTTTCCTTCAGCCATGTAGAAGTCCAGAATTTTGCCTTGCTGAAGTGTTTTCAAGAGGGTGAAGCATCTTCTTCTTTTCCCTCCTGCACCTGGGTATGCTCCATACCTGCCTCTGGAAGCCCTGTGAGAGCTGATTTAGGCTGACTGGAACCACAGAACCACTGAGGTTGGAGAAGACCTCCAAGATTACTAAGTCCAACCTTTGATTTAATACCACCATGCTCACTGAACCCTAGCATGAAGTGCCAGGTCCACTTGTTTTTTGAACACTTCCAGGGATGGTGACTCCACTGCCCTCAGCCTGCTTCAGTGCTTCACCACTCTTTCAGTGAAGAAATTTTTGCTAATGTCCAACCTGAACCTCTGCTGGTGAAACTTGAGGCTGTTTGCCATTGTCCTGTCCCTTGTTACCTGGGAGAAGAGGCTGATTCCCTCTCAGGAAAATGTTGGTCTTCAGGTAAATAAGGTCATCCCTGAGTCTCCTTTTCAACCCTCAGCCAGTCCTTGTAGAACTGACATTCCAGACCCCAAACCACCATGCAAGATGACCCCATCTGTCGAGTCCTGAGGACAGGCAAATATTCTCAATCTCCTCTTCAGGGAGCAGAAAACCACATAAAAAAAAAAAAATTACACCTGTTCCTCAAGTTTCATCACCTGCTGACACACAGCTCTGTCTTCATTTACCCCAAGGACAACAAACCCAACCAGCTCAGACCAGGAATCCAACTCCTGAAGAGGGAAAATCAAGCCAGTGTGGACATTCTCACAGGGGTATCTGTCAGCAGCACAGCTAACACACTCCTCTCCAAGAAAATCCTCATGGGAAAAGCCCAAGAAACCAGAGATCCAGCTGTTAAACAAGGAAAGCATGGACATTTCACAAACTGTCTCCCCTGGACAAGGCTAATTCCTGCTGCAGCATCTTTTCCATGCAGTTGCATCCACGACATCCACAAATTTGAAGCTGAGGTCCAACAGCCTGGCTCTGCCTTTACCACCAGCCTTAGGATGGTTGCAGACCACAGTTTCTCCATGTGGCTATCCAGAGAGCAAATCCTGCCATTTAATATCATTTGCACTTTTGAAGAAAGCATCTTTCAAAACTTGCAATAACTCTGCGTGTTCCTAGAGCAGGGTAATGAGAAACACACTGGCATCAGGGCTGTAAACTGTCATTTCTAAATTGGAAAACCAAATGAACTGCAGATAGAGAGCTATTGTGCTGCTCCAAGATGCCTCCTTCTAATTAGGTGCTGGAAGTTTTAAAACATTTTCAAATCCTGGACTGCTCCATCCTTCCCAGATTTAATGACTGAAGAGCTGAGGGCAATTTCCTCCTTGAACTGGGAAGAAGAAGAACAGAGCAGTTAGTGTCTTCACATTTACAAGTAAGAACTTGGGAAACAGGAAAGAACCAACCCAGAATTCAAGGACTTAGATAAAAAACTGTAGATGGAAGAACATCTGATTACACTTAGGTTTCTGCAGTTACAAATTAAGTGTTCTGTAATCCTCCAGAGAAAATTATGGGAATGACATGTCAGTGACTTTAAGCTCTAATCTTACAAGCTTCATAATTCATGTTTTTATTTGACATTGATGGGATCACTTGAATGAGTAAAGTTTTGTCTGCAATTACAGCACTGCAAGAATGAAGTTTACAAAGGCTTTGTTTTGCTGTTGAATAATTCCAGTGATTTACAGGTGGTTTAGCTGCATTTAAACACTTAGTAGGGAACCCTCTCTCTTCTGATGATGAAGTGCAGAATTCCTGCTCTTGGAATGACATGAGAACTGTCTGTGACTCCAAGTGTCAGCTGTGGCCACTTTATCCCATTCATCAGGGATAATCACACAGAGCATGCACTGGGTGTGACTTGGAGAGACTTCCATGGTGGACTAATGATTCTGTACAGGAAATTCATTAAAAAGTAAGTCCTACTGCTTCCTTTCCATGCCCTGCCATAACAGGAGCTGTGTAAATGGATTTTGTTAGAGCTGCACTCACGACAGCTTTATGATCCATCTGAAAGGCAGAGCCAGAATCTGCAGACAATGTCCTGTGAGAGCATCACATCTGACAAACTGCTCAACTTACTGGAACTTTTTAAATCCTTTTTTTTTTTAAAATTTTAATAATAAAATGTGGAGCTGAGGGAAGATGACAGAGTGACAAGTCTGCAGAAAGGCTCTGTCTGTACCGTGGGAAGGGACTCTGTGAACTTCCTACTTAATGTCTGGCCATGGATCTCATTTATGAGCTGCTGCAGACACCCCATGGCATGATGGAGATGGAGGAGCCACTGAGAAATTATCCATCAACTGAAAAACCAATTAATACAAACTCCAGTGAGAAAGAACTGTCTACCCAGACAGAAACTGGGATTGTGAAGTCAGTTACAGATGTCTTTAAGGGATTTTTTTTTGTTTTTGGTCATTTTCAACTTGAACTTAAGCCACAGCTATTGGGGAAAAGCTGCTTCATCTTTTCTTTTTCTGCACCATCAATCCCCCAGCGTTTTCACCACCAGCTTAATGAATTCCAACTATCAAGAGAGCTCATCCGCTCTGTAATTTGTCTTTTTTTGTTCCCTTCACTAAACAAGCAGGAAAAATGTTTTTAATTTGCAATGCTGAATAAATACCTACTGTGTTTGCCAAGACTTTATTGACATTCATGGCTGTCCACAAAGCTGACTGACTTCTCACAGAGATGGTTTATCTCCTCAAGTCAAAAAAAAATAAACCTGCCCTAACAAGAAGATGTTAATCTTCCTTAATAAAATAAATGAAAAGCAGTAGGTCAATAAATAATCCTGTGGCTAGTGAAAGCCCTTCATTCAGGATATGGTCCCAGAGCAGATTTTTGTTGACAGCAAGATCACACAGCACTGGGACACCCTCCAGTGCTCACTGCTGCCTCTGATGCTGCATTTCTTGTCACCTTCAGCAGTACAACACGACTGCCTGTGGGCCATGAAATTCATTCAAAGGATTCTAATACAGAGGGAAAAAATGAGGAGTTTCTTTTCTTGAGCGAGTTATTTTCAGTCACCTGGTTTTCCACAGGGTCAGGGAAGAGGTGGCACTGCATTGCTGCTGAGCTGGGAATGAATGGCTGGGAGTGGGCAGAAAGTGATTAAGCTGGCACTAGCAGAAGACATGAACTGTGGAATTACACCTTGGATAGCATCAAATCCCATCTCTCTTGCTCAGCTGGTCATGAGGAGTTGAGATGAGTTTCAGCCTGCAAGGAAACACAGTTCTTGAACTTTCACAAGAAAATCAATACACTGAACTCTGAGGTTCTTACTCAAGTTTTACTGGATTTTTACACAAGGCTCAACCTTCCCCACAGGCCTGTTTGCCTGATTTTTTCCATTTGAATTTCTCTCACTGAACAATTCTGTCATTTTAAAATGAGCCACGTGCAAGAAACAATCAAAGCCTCCACAGCTGGAATTTAACATCATCAGAAGGTGTGTGGTGGCTTGATATAAACAGCAAGAAAAAAAAGCATTTGGATCATTTGGGAGGAAAAAATACTAACAAACCATTACTGAAAAGATTCCTACACTGATAACAGTACTCCACATTCCTTCCTGGGCTTTGTTTAGCTGCACTGAGAAGTGCCATGAAATGAACAGATCTGGGGAACAATCCTCTGGAGCAGGCAAAGAGCCCTCAAATGAAGGCAATCATTTGCCACTAGTGAAACATCCAATTTACCCATTATGCAGGCACACCATGCATTCATCTCTGTACTTTCAAAGCTCCTCAAAGCTTTGAGCAGCAAAGGCCTGATGGCTACAAGGTATTTGCAACAACTGATGCCAAGGAGGGGCAGGCATGTGCTGTACCTGAGAAAAAACAGCTTCTACCACGCAAGAGCTTTCTTTGTGTACTTCTGGAACAATTCATTACTGACAGGTTTGTCCTCAGAATCTGGAAGAAGAAAACACCAGAAGTTGTTTGAATTGTGTTGTTCTGCAAAGAGATGAATTAAAACACAACTTGAGAATCATTTTTCTCTTTTCCTGCAGGTTTTACGCAGATTTTTAACCACGTTATGACTCCTCACAATCTGTACTTGTTTGAGAGCACTCACAGTCAGAACAGGTAATCGAGGTGAGCCACTAACCCATCACTAAATACAGGCATCATGCTCCCTTTGGAAAGAGTAATTTTGGATTAGAACTCACCAAAAATTCACAAAAAAAAAAAAAATTGCTGTCTTTGTTTCCCAACAAAACGAGTGTGTAGGCACTCCTTGTGAGATGTATCCAAAATACATCCAAACCTCCTGGCAGAATCCCTCGAGCTGCAGTCCACTTGTGCACTGCCTGTGGCAGTGGTGCCACAGGGAATAATTCTTTGTGGAGGCAGAATCCACGAATAGCAGGTGCCAGAGAATCACCTGCTGCACAGAGCAACATCCTTGACGTAAAAGTTGTCTCAGATTTACTCTGAACTCTGTTTTGAGACCTCACCAGGCTGATTTGGGGGATTAGCAGGGAAGGAAATCCTAAAAATACAAAAGCAGGCTTATCAAGCTGGGGGAAAGGCAGTAAGATGTTTTTGTGACAAAGGCTTCAGGATATGAATTATGCATTACCAAAAACTGACTTCAGTCTGGATGGGAGGAGGGAGATTTCTGTGCATCCAAATCCCAGCACAACAGGCACAAGTGGCTCTGCAGGGAATTACATACATCCTGTACAAACATTACCCATTTGAGAATCTCACTCTCTTCTTTTTTGCCTGAGTATTATTTTGTGCTGATTGTGAGAATCTGAGGCAGAAAACCACAAATAACCTGTGAAATCCTTGGAATCAGTCTCCATCCAATTCAGAGAGGGCTACTGAAACCATAAGGAAGCAGGAACAGTCTGGCTTCAGCCTCCCTCTATTTCTGTCCACATTCCCACCCTGTGCCCATCACCATAGCAGCTGACTGCTCCTTCTGCAGAACACCAACCTTTGGGGCAGCAGAGGCAGGAAAATAGGGTTGTTTTTTTTTCCCAAATAGATCACCATTTGCTGGATAAAAGAAGCTGATGTATTTCAGAAACTGGACAGGACAGCCATAATAAAAAAATCTAACTCCCTGCTGATTGCTGAGGTATGTTAATGAGGGTATGATAATGAAGCAGCCACCCACAACAAAACTCACTGCTGATTGTCGAAGTCTTACATTATAAAAACAATATTTTCATTGGCACTGCTGCCTGACACATTTAAAATCCTCTCAGTGGGGTCTGGGAGAAAAACAATGGCCATTAAGAATAAAAAACCCAAAATATTTCTTCAGCTTAAAATAGTTCTTCTGACTTACAGCTTATGGGACGTAAGAGTGATGAGCATCATTTTTAGCAACCACCCTGGCACTGTGGCTGTTATATAAGTTTCAATAGCAGCTCTAATCCCAGCCCTGAGCAGAAATGCCCCTGTCATGAAGCACTCCAAAGCTACACCTGCTGTTTGTATCCTGGTGCCATGAGCTGGATCACAGCCACTCCTGTCCCTACAAAGTGAGCTCTCAAAGCCAGGCACTGCTGCCCCTCTGCTTATCTCCAGCACTGATTAATTTGCACTGCTCCACACTTCATCGAGGCACTTTGTCTGTCAAAGCATGCAAAGTGACCTGGAAGGAACTGCTCCTCTGTATCTTTAAAAAATAACAATAAACAGCACCAAAACTTTTATTAGTCTGTGTTTTTTTTTTTGTCTGATACAACACAAACTCAGACTACTCCACCATTACCCAAGAGGAAGCGAAATTAAAATTATCACACAGAAAGCAGATAACAATTAAGAAAGATAGGAAGTTCAATCAGACCACTTCAAGTTTTAACCTCAGCTCAATTCCCACGCCTCAGGAACACACTGCAGAGGACCTTTCAGTGAAAGACAAATATTCTGTACTCCTCCCATCACATATGACACTGCAAAAAAACCCTGAAACCCAAGCCAGGAATATCTTCAGAGTGAAACAAAGCACTTTAGAAACCTTCCTTGTTATGCTGAAGAAGCAAAGAAGCCAGATGAGGCAATGAGCAGCCTGGGATAGTGGAGGGTGTCCCTTCCCATGGCAGAGGGTTGGAACTAGATGGTCTTGAAGGTCCCTTTCCAATCCAAACCATTCTGGGATTCTATGAAGCAGAAATCAGTATTTTTTACAGATATTCACTTCCTACATTCTGCTGCTGCACAGTGACAAATAAACATGTCAGATACATTTATATTCTACATACTTTACAGCAGGAAAAATAACCAGTGCAGAGATCTTACTCTATCAGGGTACTGGAAACAGAATTATTTACCTTGCAATTTGCACAGATTTATAAGCAGGTTTTCCCTCAAACAACATATTCCTCTAGCATATGCAAGATGCCCTCTTGAGATCAGCACCTGGAATTTATAAAGTGGTTTATTTAAATGCATGTTTGCATTTCCACTTCAGCCTCCCCTCATGAAATGCAGTCACACAGTTATGGTAAAAATCAAGATTTTAGGGATTGATCAATGCCCTGCTAGCCATGCTAAGGACTGGAAGATCCAGGAGAGGAGAGGGATCCTCACTGCATGCTGAGCAAGGATCATCTGGATCAAGTGGTGAGCACCTGGCAGTGCTGCAATCCATCACACCTGCACCAGCATGCACAGCTTAGAATATTTACTGGTCCTTACTCCTGAACCCCTTCTACTACTCAGTTTGTGCATGTGACTTCTGTGACAGGACAGTCACAGCATGAGGATAAAAGCAGACATTGTGCTTCAATAGTAAACACTGATGCTGGCACACACCATGGAAATTACAGAGCTAATTAGAGGACAACATAATGCTCCATGTATTGAACACAGCCAGGCAAGGCATGGGAAAAGGGGCTGTTGGATTCTGAAAATAAATTTGGTTCTGCTTTGATCTACAACATCCATTGAACAACTTTAGCTGCATTAGAAAAATATGTCCCTGTCCATCAGAAAACATAACATACATCCAAATTACTGCTGATCCTTTTAGTCTCCTCCCCACAACTGGCTCCACCTTTTGAAGCTGCAAACAAGGTCAGCATCTCATCACTGGAGCATTAAAGGAGAGATGAAGTTCTACTTTTCTCTGGGACCTGAGAAACTCAGTTTGTGCAGTAGGTGTTTACCTTCCCAGTGATTTCCAAGGAAGGAAACTACTGCAGCAGGACAGAGATCAAGACACACTGATCTAGAAGCTTCATATAAAACAGAATAAAATGAGCTTGGTTTTCTAGTTTGCTGCCTGAGGCAAGAAAGAGAGACATTAAAAAAAAAAAAGAGAAAGTGTAAGGAATAATAAGACAATAAAACCTGATATAAAGGCAGATTAACAGCCTTTCTACTGCAGGCATCATAGGAAGATAAAGTTTTAAAATAGAGGCTTAAACACAAAGGTGTTTTTGTGGCATTTACAGAGGGTTGGCATGGGAGAAAGCTCCTTTCTGTTGATACAGAACTGGGCTGCAGCAGATTGCTATCAAGCCACGTGTACAAGCCACACAAACATCCTGGAAGGAAAACAAAATGATGCTGCACACAGGTGCAGGTCTGGAGCTTGACTACAGAGAAAGAGAGAGCATAATCAAATCCATTACTGCAGTGGAAATCTGGGAAGAAAGAAGATGCAGAATGTGCACACAGAGAACATAACACCACTGTGCACATTAAAAATATGATCAAGACCTCAAAACCCCCAGAACCATGGTTATTCAGTCAGGATGGAATGTCCAATAGAAGCATGATTGATGTTGTTGAAAGTCTGACCAGTGTAAAAAAGGAAGGATGAAGAACTAGTGTTGATATTTGGTTAAGAAAAAGCAACTGGAACCATCAAAGTTTCCAATGAATTCAAGAGGCAGATGTCAATCTGGAAGTGCTGTAGGATGGAATCAGAGAGGTGAACCCTAAATTGCACATGACTGATACAACTTCCTAATTCTAAAAATGTGGCCATTACTAAACTAAGGAAAAAGAAACCTAAAAAAACCTCTAGTGATTCAGTCAATGAGAGATTTCACTGTTTATTCTGCCAGCATTCAAGTTCTCCTGTTTGAACACATAAGTTAATTCATCAATTACTAAATGAGTTCAGTTAGTTCACAGCGTGTAATTAATTTATTCTCCTCTGTTAACAGGCACATCCTAGTGTCACTTTGTAGTATTTTGCAAATTCAATTACTAGACACAATGAGAAAAAGGGAATTTTGAAGGCAAAAAATAAAACTGCAGGAAAGACAGATGCAAAACCTATGGAGATAATGTACAACACAAATAGCATCTGGCAGCAAGGTCCCTTCCCTGCCCAGCAGGGCTGGCTGTTCTGAATTAACTTTTCTGTGGTTGGAACAGGTCTGGGAAGTTGGGAGCAGGAGTGTGGCAGCTGCCAGCCCATGGTGGTGTCCCCACAGCCATTTCCCTGCAGCTGGACTGACTTCTCATTTCTCTCACCCCTTCCAGTCCTTTGCAAACAGTCCCATCAAGAGATCCCTTTTTTCATGGAACTACTCTGGATTTCTTTGTGGTTTTAACAGTGGCCAAGGAAATTCACTCAAGAGGAAATTCACTCCCCATAATTCCTACTGTAGCCACTGTGAAGGTTAAAAGGATTAAATGGTTGAAGTGATGACTGGGATAATAAAGTATGTGCTGTGTAATGCCAGCTGCACAGGCCTTGACAGAGTAAAGCTTTAGAAAAAAATAGAAGAGGAAAGTCTTTAAATATAAAACCTGACAGTCCCTTAAACATATCTGCACTCCAAAGGCCACGTGTAAAGCAGGAGCTGGGAGGAGAGCCCTGGATGGTGTTGGGAGGGAGGTTTCAGGCAGCACCTGCAGCAGTGCCAAGGTGGGAGCAACCCCAGTTAGGTCAGCTCTGCCTCTCACACTCACCAGCCCTTCCAGCACAGAGGGAAAATAGCACTGGAGGCACCCTCAGCCAAGGAGGGGAATCAGCTGAACCATGATCACAGTAATGGACTGCAATTACAGCTTCATTAACAGGAAAATTAAGTTAGGTTTCACTAACAAGCCATAAATTTTTTCTTGTGTTAGTGCAGTGCACACAGGGCTGGAGCTCTGGGAGGGCCAGTCCTGTTTCATGGGGATGCAGCACCAGGCAGGGACATGTGGCTGTCCACAGTGTCCCCTGCCATGAGACTGCAGTCTGCAGGCATCAGCCACGTGGTCTGTCCCAGCTCTGCCTGGATTTTGGCAGGATTTAGGTGCCTAGACTCTGGAGTGAGAGAACTTTCTATTCAGGAGCTGCTGGGCCATCAGCATGTGCTGTACCACAGCCAAAGGTGTCCCAGCTGGAGTGAGGGAACCTGCTTCTCACCTAGAATTTCCTGTGATAAAAAAGCAGCCTCAACACTACTAAGTGCCCTGGAACAGCCTGAAATCCACCAAAATCCATGCCAGCACCAGAGCCCTTTCTAGAACAAGGCTGCACAGAGGCCCTGGTGGTCACCAACCTTCCAGTGGATACTGGAGCTCCACTTGAAAAGCAGGAGAGCCCCTTTCTGTGCTGTTCAGCCTTCAGCTTCACTCCACCCTGGCAAACTGGAGCAGCACAGGTGCAAAATGTGAGGCTGAACACGTCTCTGCATTGTTTGTGTGGCTCCTGGTACCCAACAGAGTGTTCCACACCAAACCTGAGCTTCCCTGTGCTCCCTGCCAGGCACACACAACCTCAGAGCAGCTGATGCCCAAATCCCTGTCTGAAGCATCACCAACAAGGGCCCTCTGGAGTGTTTCTCTCTACAGAGCTTATTCTGATTCCAAAATCCCATGACATCCACACCCTTGCCACCCTCTCAACACCTCAGGGGTCCCCCCAGTCTTTTCAGTCTCTTTCTGTCTCAGGAATGGGAATGGAGCTCTGCCCTGTGATCCAGGACTTTTTTTCACATCACATGTAGGAATTATTTCCTAATTCTGGCCCAGGCAGTTGAGTTCCACACCCAAGGGCAAAAATCCAGCATGGATACAATAAACTGGGCATCTATGTGCTGTAAAAGCTCAGTACTGGATATTTCTGAAAAGGGTACGTGGTGCATGTGCAGAGGGACACAGCTAAGCATCATTTTGGGCTGAAGCTTAAAATACACAACCCTTCCTGAACTACTTCTGTATTTGCATGGAAAATTTGGTGATAATCTTGATGAAAAATAAGTAATTAAAAGAATTTTGAAAGTGCTTAAAAGGACAGTAACAGAGAAGACAAAACTGATTCAGACTACAGCACAGCACTGCAGTGAGACAAGGAATTATGATGATTATGTTTGAGGTGTTGTAATTTAAGACAAACTGTAGCAGAACTGCTACAGCAGCTTGCTAATTCTATTACTAATCCTTACATCACACTTTTCCAGACTCCTTATGGATTTCCCTCCTAACAGCCTCTGCTTTATCAGCATTTTTTTGGCAAAAGGAATTACAGTAACTTCTGCTACGAGGGAATAATTGTGTCAGGGGGTTGGTGAGGAATATTCCCTTGCATTTCCAGACTGGAACAGCACTCTGCTTACTACAACACCTAACTGGAACAACCCTCATCCTGCCCTCAGGGCCATGAAAGTTGTATTAGGTTTCCAGTTAAGGTGAGGATAATGTGTATCCTGTGTGGATGTGACAAGATAGGCTAAACCAGCTAAAATAAGTGAAGTAAAAATGCATTGTACAGCACTGTAAAATACCATACAGGCCTATAAAGCAATGCAGACTCAAAGCAAGAAGTCAGAAGTCTGACAGACCATAGGAATACAGATTATGAAGCCATGAAAAATCATTTAAAGCTAGATAATTAGGCCCACACCACAAATACTTCTCTTTCTTCTTAAATACAACAGGCCTCACTTCATGAGTCATTATTATTAATACATTGCTTTGTATCACTGCCCATGAGTACCAACTTCTTTCCTAAAACACTCCAGTCCCAGATATTTTCAGATGCAAAGGAATGGAGGGGAAGGCTTGGCTACAATGCCCCAATCAAACTTGTGTTTTTTTAATCTGCTCAAATCCACAGTTCTGTACCCTAAAAGCCAGATGCTGAGCATATCTGCTGCATCACTTCCCTGAATCCCTGTGTGCTCTCTGAAATCCCCTGCAGAGATTTCCAACACACGGGGAGCCCTGCACAGCTCTGCCTCCAACCCTTCCTGCGAGGGACTCCTGAGCAATGGCTTTTATCTCATTAATTCAGTGTTTTTTAGGAAAGTACTTTTCCCTGCCAGTTTTTAAACCCAGAGGAATTTTCTAGATGTGCAGTGACAGCGCATGAGTAATAGCTCCCTCATTAAACGACCAGGGAGTCATAAAACAAAACAAATTGTTCAGCTCCCCAGTGTTTTTCCGATTTGCTTTCCCTTTCCAAGTCCTGTAGTGCTCACAAACATCCCAACTATCTAAGTGACGTCATTTCTAGTCAGAATTCTTAAAGGAAACAACATGTCCTTTGCCTGTTGCTCAATTCTCTGGTATTCTTGCAGTCATTTATTTGTGCCCCTGAGTAGTTTCAAGTAATTTTGGTTTTTTTTAAATCAAGAGCTAGTTGTGCCCATGTGAAATATGTACTTCCAAAACACACCATGAAAAGCTTGTCTGGCATGGGAGAGGAGCTGTGCTGTGTTTACTCCTGCTGGGAAAAGGTTCTTTATCCCATTTTGAAACCTGGGAGTCACAACTGTACAACTATACAGAGCAGTGATTCCAGGAGTATTTTGAAAGGCCACTATTTGGTTTGTGAGAATGAGACAAGATCTCAGTCTCCTGTGTTTCTGTTCAGGATAGAACAAAATACCAAAACAACTCTGGGAGGTGAAAAGGATTAAAAATATTTGCATTTAGTATGTATTTTGGCAGGCTTGCAGAAGCACTTACTACTATAGTTTTCAGAACAATCCTTTAAGGTGCTCTTGCAATCCTCACCTTAAGACAGCAAAGGAGGACTGAGTAGTGTCAGTCTCAGGTGACCTGAATTCAGTGCTTTTACTGAAAAATGTGGTTTTCTTCAGGAAAACTTCATCTCTTCAGCCTGAACAAAATCTGGGAGCCGCAGAATGAAAACCATTTCAGACAGCCTGAACATCTCACACCACTGAGATTCTAATTCTTTTTAGATCTTTTAATGAGCAGCAGAAAGCAAAGGAATGAGATAAACTGGGAGTTCCAGACCACAGTCCCCAACACATCTGGCAGCCCTGAAGAGACCCATTACACACACCAGGCTCAGTGATCTTGCAGATTTCTCCAGGATTAGAAAACAAACCAGCTGAAAAAGCTTATTCCCCTTTACAGGGAACTGTGCTCTCTGTATCTACAAGTAAATGTCTTGATGCTGCTGAATAATCAGCAGCTTTAAATGCACATCTGAGTCAGGCAAAGAAGTGATGAACGTCAGGGAAAGACTACTTGAGCAAAAGGTGAGCAGAGAGCCCAGCCCAGAGCCTCAGGGATGCTCAAGAGCCTCACTGCTGATGATTTCACTACAAGTTTGGTATTCAAACCCCTCTAAGGACACAGGCTGTCAGAATTTGCCTCTTTACACTGCTTTATAATTGGCAACAAAGGTGGGAACAACTTGCCAGCTTCGCTTGTCACATCATCCTTACGAAGCGTGCGGAGGTACCGCTGAGGAAGGGGGATTTCGTCAGGACTGAAATACATCGCAGACACCGTGGCAGATGGCACTGGGTGAACTGAAATGGAATTGAAAAGTTCAGGGTATTTCAGAGAGGGTTCATTTAAGATGAAATGAAGTAACAGCTTAAGAAATACAGAGCAGTGAAGGGAGACAAAAACGTATCCTCGTCATCCTTCTCCCGACATACGGAGATGCTCAATGAACCGAAATGATTGTAAATATTTTGGCATTTACATCACGGCCACAACTGAATGCTGACTTGTCCTGATACCCTGGAACTCCCCAGACATACAACCCCCACTGCCCTGCACATTTTGCAGTCTAAAGGGTGAGGAAATCTCTCTTGTCATTTGTTTAAATGCAAAGCACAGGTTAAGTGGGGACCTCACAAGACTATGCTAAAGGCAGGACTGGAGAAGGGTTAAGAAATTAAACTTTTAGATAGAGAATGGAAATACCCAAGGTTATTAAGACTAGTATGAAAGAGCAGAAATAACCCTTTGAATCTTTAATAATTGACTTTTACAAGGACTCCATCACCTCTCCCTAAAGTCTTTTGTACTGGCTGCTGCCAGAGATGTTACTGGAATGGGCACATCACAGGTCTGAGACTCTGCTGATGCCCTAAGATACAACTCACTTTAACATTCCAGGAACAAGCCTGCTACTGAAGCAGAGTTTGGACAGCATTCCCAAAGCCACAGAGCCCATCAGGCCTGTGGACAGCTCCTCATTAAAAGAAGCAACAAGGAACAAAACCCCAACCTCTTTTCCAGGCAGTGAATGACACCAGCATGAGACTGACAACTTTCAGGATGAGGTCACCTCCGTTTCCCTTCAGAAATGAAGCTGGCAAGTACAATTAACAATAATTAAAAACTCCTTTCACAAAGAGACACTACAACTTTTATTATCTCTGCTGAAGCCTAATCAAAAGCATCACAATGGGCTTGTTGATTTTTTTTTTTAAACCAAGACACGGCAGAAGATAGAAAGAAAACTGGCAATTAAGAACAGAAACCCTATTTTCTTAGGTGCCATAGTACTTTGGCTCAAAATACATATTGTCCCCCTGCTTCCCTAGAAGAAACTCAGTACTTACTAGACAGCCATGGGAAAACATAACCAAAAATTTTATTTTACCAAAAAAAGAAGCTTAATGGATAAATAAAAGTGCTTTTGACACTGAAAGTTATATGGGAAGTGCAAGCAACAAGTTGTAATCACAGTCATGAAAACTTCCCAGCATTCGATCCCAATGATTTTCTTCAGCACAGAGTTCCAGCTGCAGTAAGTTTCTTTGCATCCCAATTTACTATTAAAAAATATAATTATATGAGAGCCAAACCCCATCCATGGATTCTGCTGCACATCTACAATTCAGTAACAACTTTATAAATCCTTTATAATGTTTTTACTTTTGCTGTGCACATTGAGGGTCCTACTGCTCTTTATCAGGGAAGGTATTTTGCCATCGGTACATCCTCCCGTACACAGGCAGAGCTGCCAGGTCAGATTTACCAGCAGAACTTTAGGGTGCAGATTAAACCCTGGCAACTGGCTTTCACCCAGAAACTTGAGTGCTTAAATTGCTTCTAGAAGTGTGATTACTTTTGAAATATTTAGTGTTACAACCCCAAAACGACCCTGCTGCTGTGCAGAACATGCTGCGCTCCCGTGCGATCCCAGCAGCATTAGGCACACACGGGTCCCCCTCTCCCAGGAGCGTGGGTGGATGATTCTCCCAAGATTGAGGCAATTTTAGGACAGGAGGGAAGCCCAGGGACTGAGGAATGAGAGGGTTAAGTGGGAAGCAGGCAGAGTGGAGGGTGAGCCATGCAGCAGGAAGCCCACCTGCCCCCGGAGCAATGCCCGCTGGACCAGGAGCGGTGCCAGCCCACAGCCCAGAATAGCAGCAGGGCTGGAGGAAGGGAAGGAAATGTATGGTCTTAGGCAAGAGGTCACCCCAGTCTGAACACATCAGCACTTGAAGTGTGGTTTTGCAAGGGCCTGACTCCACAAATCCCCACAAGGGTCATGACAAGAGGCCAAGGCTGTGACACAGTCCGGTCACTCTGTCACTTCACAGACAAGTGTAAACAGGGAAGTCACATGGCATCCATCCCTAGTGTCATGTAGTGACTTCCTGAGTGCCACCAAGGCTCAGAACATCTCCTGCAACATCTCTTAGCCCACACACAGTGTCTGCAAAAATGGGAACCTTTCAGCACCTCCTATTACCGGCACCCATCCCCGCATCCTCCGTGACTCAGGAATCCGTCTCTGGATGCCAGCGTGCATTTCCCGCTTCCTCTCCCTGCAGCGCACACAAACGGAGCTGAGTGCTGACACAGTAAGTAGATTGACTGCAGTATTTTGCTTTTTGGACCAAGTCCCAATTTCAGTCTGATCTGGTTCTCAGATAGGAGGCTGTACATTGTCACAGCGTTTGTAAGAGCGGTTGCTACACTGATTCCAGGAGATAGGCGAGGCTGTGCATCTGCATATCAGAAAACCAGATCGTGCACGCTGCAGATGCATCGAATTTTCTCAGAATAATAAAGTGGAGAGACACTGAAACCAGGATGGAAATCAGTTGATGGGCTTCTTCCAAACATGCTGGTATAAATACAGGTCAAATTTGCATCGTTATGTTTTTAAAGCCTTTTGAAAAGCAAATATTTTAAAGCAGTTGAGACAACAAGCCTGGGAACAGCAGATTTGGACTGGTTTGTCCTATTACTACAACACTGACTGTGGATCATGCCACAGAAAAACTCAACCTGCAATCAACTGTGCAAGTAACAGGTGAAATGTTTTCCCAGTGCTCAGCATCCAGAAGATGTCACCACAAGCTGGAATTAAGCACACAGGTGCTTCCTGCTGCCTGACTCATTGAAAATCAAGCCTTTCAAAGGATGGTTATACACTGAAAATGGAGATGGATTAAGCAGTTCTTATCACTAAATATATCTGAAAAGTACACAAGCAACTCAGAAGCTCCTTTTCTACCTACTATAATCCTAACAGATCCCTGCACCTTTTCTTTGGAACATTTTATTAAGTTTACTCAGGAAAGAATGCAGCCTTGCTCATCCACATGGCACAATCATTATCTTTTAACAGCTGTACCATTTTGAGGCAATTTTTGACACGAATTCTCATGTTATGATACCACTATGATTTGAAATAGAAGTATTTTAGACCAAAACCTTAAAGCTTCCAGGCATCTCCTGAAGGACTGGAGGAAGAAGGTCCTCAGACACCTCACTCTGTGTTAGTTGCTCAGCATTTCTTCTGGTAAATGAACTGTAACATTTTAAGCAGACAAATTGCCTCTCACAAATGTATTGGTTCTACCAGACTGACTAAGACAGACAAATAGTGCAAACTTGTCTCTGGCAGTAAATAACAAGCTGCTTTGAACTATTTTTCAGCCCAGAACTGCAAATTAACAACTCCATGCACAGTCTCCATCACAAAGCACTGTAATATGTAAAAAGAGTGCTATGAATTTTAATGCAAAAGTGTGTGACGTATCTTCCAGATGGGAAGCATTAGAAAAAATGTTATTACACACACATATTTTTAATATTAGGCAAATGAGACATCTTGCATGCAGCCACGTTCTTGGGGCAGCTATCACAACTGAAATGCGTGGCTGATCGTAGGGGATTGAAAAAAAATTATTCAGACAAAACCACAAAATCACAAGGGATGGGTGATGTATTTTTTTACCACCCTCCTTGCCCTACCTCTTTGCAGCAATATAAATGGTTTCAACATGTTAAAAAAACCAAAAGGATTTTAAAAAGTGTATCTTGTTTCTTGAAGCTGTCTGGTTGTTCTCCTACAGACACTATCTCAGCATTACACAGACACTACAGCCATGAGCTGCTGCTTTCTGGTTTGCTGAGATCAAGTGAGTTGTTCCCCTCACTTTCCCTTGAGCAACAAACAAGAAAAACTCTGGGTAATGAAAGCATTAGAAGATAGAACCTCCAGTAATAAAATCTATTTTACAACAGCAGGAACAAAATTTAAGATAATATGTAGGGCCTTCAGGGAGACATTGAAACAGCCTTCACCCACCTAAAGGAGCTCCAAGAGAGCTGGAGAGGGACTTTGGACAGGGACATGGAGTGACAGGACACAGGGAACAGCTTCCCACTAGCACAGGGCAGGGTTAGATTTGGTATCAGGGAGAAATTCTTCACTATAAGGGGAGTGAGGCACTGGAACGGGCTGTCCAGAGAAGATGCCCCATCCCTGAAGGATTCAAGGCCGGGTTGGATGGGGCTTGGAACAACCTGGGATAATGGAAGGTGTCCTTGCCCATGGCAAGGGGCTGGAACAAATGATCTTTGAGGTCCCTTCCAACCCAAGCCATCCTGTGATCTGTAACTTCACGTCAGTCTGGTGGTTAAAATATGAGCTGAAAGGCTCAGAACTCTCTGGGGCAGAATGAAGTGAAACAAGCCAAGCCAAAAGGTTCTATTTCTCACCAGTGCACCTTTGATCATGTTGTTCACAACTTTCACTGTAGGAGCTACAACATACTGACCCCTTATGTAACTCAAGCCTTGGAAAAGTCCATTCCTGCAGCAGCTCCCTGCACCTGCCCCTGCAGGTAATAAAGGATTACATGGATCAGAACTGCTGTGTATATGAAACTTTGGGTTTTTTCTGCTCAGCAAGCAGCTAGTTTATTCTTAAAATAAAAGGAGTGGCTGTGTTGGGGAAGGGAAAAAAAAAAAGGAAAGAAAAACAACATAATGAAAAGGAAGAACACACCCATATGGAAAAAAATGGCCAAAGACAAAGCAGGCTTATTGCAAATGCTGCACAACCCTGTCACTGACAAAACCAAACTATGAATTAGCCAGAAGGGAAACTTCAAGATTCTCATCCCTGTGTGCACTCAGAATCTGTCCACACTTCCACAGAGGTCTCACGCTACTCTTAAAATTGTCGTGCTAAGTTTTCCCATCAAGCAGAACAATAAACAAACTTCTAGTTAGTCCTGCCACTGTAAATATTTTAACTGTGTCCCTGCAGAGCCACAGGTGGCAATTGGGAGCAGAGTTTTTTGACAAGGCAGTTCAGTTCCTGCAGCTCCCAAAGCACGTGTAAACACCACCAGGATCTCTGCTTAGGGAAGGAATGCAAATGTGAGGGTTTGACAGATCTATAACCTAAAAGGTTTGTATTAAACACACCCCACGTTCCTCTGGATTTTATTCTGCAGTTACTACAACATTTGAACATCAGCAAGCGATTTGGGCTGTTTTAATGGTAAGAAACATCTGCTTAAATACAGCAAATTGTTTCTGGATTTGTCTAGGATTAAAAAAAATGAGTAAATACTGTGTACTGTACAAGCTGTCTTGGCTGCAGTTCCAAGCTTTATAGGAAACATACTTTGCAACAGGTGATCATGTTCAAGATGAGGAAGATTCCACTGAAATGGTCCAAAGTCTGGAGCACGTCTGCCATAAGGAATGGCCAGAGAATTGGGGTTGATCAGCCTGGAGAAGGCTCCAGAGAGAACTTAGAGATCCTTCCAGTGACTAAAGGGGCTTCAAGAGACCTGGAGAGGGACTTGGGACAAGAGGGAACGACTTCACGCTGCCAGAGGGCAGGATTAGACTCAGTATTAGGGAGAAATTCTTTATTTTGAGGGTGGTGAGGCATCTTATCTGGCTACCAATGAAAACCTGCAGGGACTGGTGTTTTCAGAACACTGCATATGAAGTTATTCCTTAGTAAATACCTTTTTGGCAGCTCAGACAACCCCTGTCACTTCCTGCAGTCACTCACCTCTATTTGGGCTTGAAAAGGACTTGCTTTATTACAGTAAATATTGAGAATGGACTGTGTACAACTTAATATGACTTAACAGGGCAGCAGAGACCTTACCTTGGACAACAGCTTGACTGCACCTGACTACAGAGAGGTCACAGCTGGGGCTGTAACTCTGCCATAGTAATTAATAAAAACAGGAAGAAATTAGTGACAGTGAGCTACATCCAACCTTACAGCACTTAGAGTTAAATATCCTAATAACAACCTTGTCAGGCAGGGTCTGGTAATGATTTAAAGTTACTTTACTTTCCCATCTCCTTCATTAAAATTAAAGGAATTTCAAGTTTGGGAGCTGTCTTTATGCTGAGGCATTGCAGGTTTGTAATTCCAGCATATCCTTCACCTTCACACCTTTTATTAGTCAGGTAACTTTCAGCTCCTGGGAATGCCCACTACAAGCTGCAATAAACCATAAGGTTTAAAAGTTTCTGTTTGGGGTTTTGTTAGAGCCAAAAAAACCTGAAAATGCATCATTATGGTCTGACATCTTACTGCAGGAACAGCAGCAGCATGCAACCAGCTGACCAGGGTGAGGATCACTGCTTTGTGCCCAGACACAGTGAGGTTCAGGCAGAGTAAATCACACGCCAGGGGAAGCAGGAGAGGTGAGCAGGGTCTGTGTGCTGCCCTGGACACCCCACAGCCCCTGTGGCAGCTCCCATCCCCTCTGGCTGTCTCCAGGAGGGTGGCTGTTCCCAGTCTTCCAGGTATCCTCACAGAGCCAGCCCAGAACACTACTCCAAATTTTTGCTACCTCCCTCCCCATGCACTCACCCCCTCCCACCTCCTCTCTCACTTGCCAGTCTCGTTTCCCACCCACTCACCCTTTCCCTTACTCACTCCTAACCCACCCATTTGCACATCCCTCATTCATCTCCCTGTTCAGTCACACAACCTGAGCCTCAAACACCTCCAATACACTCAGGGAGAGGAACTTTGCCTCCCAAGACCCACCTGCCTGTGCCTCTCATCACCAGCCCCATGCCCTGCATCCAGCTTGCCAGAGTTTGAGGGGAGGCACCTTACTGCTCCATGCTCCCCACATGCAGGAGGCTCCATAAAATCCATCTCCACTCACATCACTGCTCATCTTTCCTGCCATCCCCTCTGGATGAGCCAAACACTTTCTTTGGACAGAGTGAGGATGGATGGATGGATGGATGGATGGATGGATGGATGGATGGATGGATGGAAGGAATAAGGACTGGGCAGTGCTGGCCATGCCTCTGTCACATCCATGCATGCTGTGCCTCCAGCAGGCACCCAACACACCCCAAACCCTGCCAAAACCCCATTCCTGGAGGCTTCCAACCCAGCCCTCCAAACCTCTGGGGTACTCTGGAAATAAAAGCAGAGGTAATGCTCCAGGAACATGCAGAGGACTGGGGTAAAGGTGCTGGATCATGTCCAGAGGGCAGCTCTGAAGGGCCTGGCTCAAGGCACCGTGGTTGTGCGCCAGCTCACACCAACCACCCACCCTGTCCTTCTGTCCTTCTCCCATGGGGTGACTGCAAAAAGAAAAACAAAGTCCACTTGTCCTTTTTATAGTCAACTGAACTATAAAAAACTGAAGGTTTTTTTTTTTGTTTGTTTTTTTGTTTTTTTTTTTTTTTTTAAGGGGGGATATGGATCTAGCTCTTAGTGGTCAAGGCAAAGGAAAACTTTCGAGACAACCCTCCCTGGGCACTCGAAGCTTCTGGTAGTGAATGAAGAGCAAGCCCTGAGGAAGAAACAACAAACAGGCAAACCCCAAATCCCACAGAAACAAGCAAAACTATAAAAAGAACAATAGTTCTGAAGAATTTGAATGGAAAGCTGGGATGGGGGGTTGGGGAAGACTCCAGTAACTAGACTGCAACTTCCACTAATTCTGTCACTAATAGAAAACTAGTTTTTTTGGTTTCCCTGCAATGCCCTCTGCAGACTTGTCTGCACACATAGCTTCCTCACAGTTTAAATGCCACAATGGAGTTAAAAATCACTTAAATTTTATCTCCTCCATACAAAAACATTTTCATTTCTAATTCAAATTGGCCTTTTCAGGTAATTTTCGACAATTTCTCAAATGACACCAGAACAGACCACTTTTATACTAAAATAAAATATGCATCTGAGAAATTATAATATTAGCAGTTCCATTTAAAATCTATCTTCAATCAGTAGAATTTTCCCAAATCCTGAAAAACTGAGCATGCAGCACTTAAGATAAGTGATACATTTAATATTCAAGAGCACATAATACTATTCCATTCATATTTACGTGCTGTTAACACCCGAGTGAATTACTGAAAGATGAGAATGCAGACTTGAAATAATATGAAATATTATGGAGTAAAGAAATGGAAAAAATTAGAGCACATATTAGGCAAAGAAAAATCTTGCCATTGAACTTTGTGGGAAAGATTCCAGAGGATCAAAGTGGAAGGCCCAGTTCTTAAAGCATCCCAAGCCATAAAGTTCAGGGGAAAAAAAAAAAAAAAAAACAACAAACCCACAACCACCCAAAACCACGCAGCAGGAAACATGTACTGACTGGCAAGACCATGGCCCGGATGATCTAATGCACTTTCCATCTCTAACATCTCTGATTCTGTAATTCCATAGGAGCTCTGAGCACAGGGCTGGCCAACTTCTGCAGCAGCTCAGTTGACTAATTGGTGTGTGATAATCACAGCGCTCAATTAAAAGAAGGCCTTCGGAGCTGGGTGTTGCAGCTCCTTCCCATCAAAGCCCTGCCAGTAGGGATGTGACTGGCAGGGGCTTAGTAATGACAGGGTTGTGGGGAACTCTCCTAAAGAGGCACAACAGAATTTATGTCATTAAAGAGACAACCATCATCTTCCTTGCAAAACGCCCGGGGTCAGCTTTTGACAGTGGATTTGATAACAGAGAGCTCAACTGTGTCAACATTTACGTATGCAAATAACTTTGCTCCTACGTGCGAGCGAGCCTTAGAGCGGCTGGATCTATATTATACAGCATTTTTAACTATTTAACTCTTGATTTGTGCACTGAGAAAATCTTCCCTCGGGGTAAAATACCAGCTTGTTTCTCAGATCATGTGCTTTGTTTGCTATTTTCAAGTCGTTAGGTAAGCGCACACATGCAGGAAGAAGACGGCGCAGAAGAACGAGCGCACCTCTGGTGTTTTACAGGAGTTTGTGTGAGAAAAATGGATTATTGCAACTGCAGTAAGAATCAATCAGGAAAATTGAGAGAAAAATATAGAAGAAGAGAAAAAACTCCAAAGCACTGGAGTAGAAAGCAGAGGCATGTAGAAATATAATCCTATAATCCCAACTGTGCTGTGCCTGCTGGAAGCCAACTGCCCAAACTACTGCTGCCCCAGAACCTCCTGCAGAGAGAGGGGTTCCAGGGTATCTTGCCTTTTCTTTTTTTCCCCCCTGGCCAATGGAATTCTATCCTGACTCTGATTACAACAGGAGATGATTTGTGGAATAACAGACAAAGGGAAGTTTTTTGAAAAGTATGACCAGGAGAACAATTTGCGATGCTGTATGAAAAAGTGCCAGTTTGATAAATGCCATGAGCCTATCAGGCTCTATAAAGTTTATTTCTATATATTTATATGTAACAGTAAGATTTAAGGTTCAGATTGGATATTGGGAAAAAATTCTTGGCTGTGAGGGTGGGGAGGCCTTGCACAGGGTGCCCAGAGAAGCTGTGGCTGCCTCTGGATCCCTGAAGTGTCCAAGGCCAGGCTGGCTGGATGGAGCCTTGGAGCACCCTGGGACAGTGGAAGGTGTCCCTGCCCATGGAAAGAGGGTTGGAATTAGATAACTTTAAAGTTCCTCCCAGTCCAAACCATCCTTAGATTCTATGATCAATAACCAGAAATTTTAGCAAGGGATGGACTCCTCTCTGGCACTACACAGTATTATCATAGGTACTTTTCTTTTTCTAAGGTACTTCTGCTCTGAACAGATGCTGAAGTTAATTGCAGACACCTAAAATCCACATGCCAAAGGAACACAGGAAAGAATGTACAACAAACTGCTTGTTTTGGAGAAAAAGGTTAAATTAGCTCTTCCTTGAGCTCCACTGTTATGAACAGACAGGGAAGCTGAGGTTTCCTGCACATGCTGATGAACTTCATGGAGCTGTCACTGTAAGTGACAGTGTCACCTTCTCTTTTGCTTCTGGCCATGAATTCCTCCCACCTCCCCATCAGCACCAGCAGCCCTGCAGTCATGTCATGGGATAGAGCAGCTCTAATTTCCCAAGAGAAAAGAAATGGAGAAGAAAAACCACTTTTTCAAACCAGCTCAGCAAATTGAGCTCTTCAGTTTGAATGACTCCAAGACCATCAGGGATGGCCATGGAAGGAACTGATGATCCTGAAACCACATGTGAAACCTGCAGAGCAGGTACCCTCTGCTCACACTGAAACACCAAAGGCAAAGCAACACCCAACAACCACTGCAACCCAAATCCATGCCCACAGAAGACAACACTGTCACCTTGAGAGAGTATCCCACTGGTTAAGAGCTCACTTCTCCCAGGGCTGGGCAATTCCCACCTCCTGCAAAGTCCCTGAACCAGCAGGCTTCAAGCAGAGCTTGGGCTGAGGCTGCTTTCTGCCCTCCCGCTGGAGCTGGGCCAGCTCAGAGGAATTCAAAACTCACAAAGCCATAAAGAGAAAGCCCTGGAGGGCAAGTATGACTCCATGAGAAAGAGACTCCCAGGAGTAGGGGCAGAGCCCTGTAGTCTGGTCCCTTCTCCAGGAACTGCTCATGCCTACTGCACAGAAGATTAGATAAAATGTATACATAGCTCCCTTTATACTAAAGCTTCAAAAATACATCCTATGAGCTATGTAAACACACCTAAGAGCCAGTGAGAGCTCTGCCCTAACAGGAGAACAGCATATTCCTACCTGTATTCTTGGAAATATTTTTATACTTGGTGGATAAAAGTAAATCAAAGAGCAAAGCTGAGATCTTCCCACGTATGACTCACTTCTGCCAACCTCATGTTTTGGCAATAAAACTGCATGTACACTCTCACCTGAGCCTGTAATAACAGGTCATGTGGGGAATTTCTGTAGCCACTTGGGTTCTTAAAGGTACAATTCAGGTGCCCAAACTTTGCTGAGAAGTGAAACTGCCTGTCAATGTCCCTTTGCTGCACCAGGGAACACCTGCAGTCCCAGCAGGACACGACAACACTGCCTACAGGTGTCCCAGTTTGGCAGCAGAAATAAATCCAATGCTGGATGCCCCATCCCTGGAAATGTTCCAGGGCACACTGGACAGGGCTTGGAGCAACCTGGTCCAGTGGGAAGTGTCTCTGCCCATGGCAGGGTGTTGGAATTGGATGTTCTTTAGGGTCCCTTCCCACCCAAACCATTCTGTGATTTTATGATGTGAGAAGGAAGCAAGGGGACGAGACAGCAGAGATCATCACACACAACTCTACCTGAAAATGCACCAATAGAAGTGGCTTCCATTCATACCTCATGCTGTTGGAAAACATATATCTTTATTTGCCTCAATTACCTCTTCTTTTTTAGATGTTGCTGTTACCATTCCAGCTGAGTGAGGGAAGACTCCTCGCTCCTCTTTTCCAGGTCCAATTTTGAGCTCACCATTTCCTATGCAAACTTTAGCTGCAAACTCCAGATAGCTACAGGCCATAAAAAAGCCTTGAAAATTTACAAAACAAACAACAGCCTGTGAACTTTCACATGGGAATCCCTCAGACATCAGTAAAAATCAACACTTATCCAAACACTACCCAGACCTAAAACATCAAGCACTTGGTACAAGACATCACAACACACACCTGTGCATCCAGTTTTGGACTGTGTTTTCCTTACATGCAATTTTATGGCTTGTGTTTCAAAAGATACTATTTATGATGAAGGCAGGGTTTTTTTGGTTAATTTTTGTCAGTTTGCCTGTTTGCTTTTTGCTTTTTTTTTTAAATCCAGACTTTCATTAACTACTGCAATGAACAATACTCTCTTTCAGAGACAGAGTGCTGTTCCACCTGCCTCCATGTGCTGCCTTTTTTTAAAACTCAAGATAACAACCAAAGGCACGGAAAAACATCACCTTTGCAACATATAATTTAGATTCATTCAATAATATTAGGTGATATTTTCAAAGCTGCCACTAAAAGGAGATACTGCATGCATGACCAACTCAGCATATTCTATGATTCTGTGAGTCTATGTAAAAAAAATCAGGTTTCAAACTGTATTTTATTCAGTTTTTTGGCTGAAAACCAGCCCTGTGCACTGTATCAATGGTAAAAGCCTGTTTCCCAAACCAGATGATTTTCAAGAGCAGCACTTTCCCTGTCCCACAGGTGGATACACAGCAGTGAACTCAAGATCTAAGACTCCTTCTCCTCAAACAGGGCCTGCTTGGGATTTTTCAGTAAATGGAACTGCTTCACTGTGATCCTGAGGAAATCTGATCTGCTGCTTCAGTACAGGTTTAACAGTTAACAATTTAGCAGCAATAAAAATCTGCAACTTCCTTTCTTTTCATCTGAAGTGATAAGAAAACAATGATTTTTTTTTCTTCTGGAAAAAGAAAAAATCCCTTCTGAGAACATTCTGATAAGGTTACGGTAAAATAAATGATTTTCAGGAGATATGCCGTTAATTTACAAAAATACTTGGCAAAAAAAATCTATCTTTGAATATCTAATTCATATAGTACCCCTTGATTTGTTTAATTCAAGTAAAATATTTTCCTCCACCCTTTCCTTTTCATAGGCTTTTCACACCCACATAACAACCAAGTGACTCTTCCCTGACCCGGCCTCCCACGCCTTTGGTACAACTGCTCCCCACTCCTGAGCTCTTCTCCCAAATTCCAAAGGAAGCACTTAAGGAAGGGAAAGGAAACCCAGTACAATGCTGAACCTTCCTTTTTCTTATTTTTTCCCCCTCAATTAAACCACTGGGTTTATTTGGTGTTCTGCAGGGATGTGTGGTGCACAGAGAGCCTCCTCCGCAGATGTTTTGGAAAAAAACGGGAAAAAATATCCCTGAGTGCTCTCTGTAAGTGGCAACACAAGTAGGTTTGGGATGGCAAGGTGTGCTGGTGTCACCATCCAGGGAAACAACAGCAGCAGTGGATCCCTCCCTTTGTGGAGAACCTGCAATTCCTACAGGTGTTGTTTGGAGAAGACACGTCACAGAGCAAGACTGAGTAAATAATCACTATTCTGCTTTTCCCATTTTCTGATCAGCTCAGCATTCCAAACGATGCTCTGGAAATCCAAGAGCTACAGTATCCCCTATCAGCATCCTCTCCAAATGGAAAACGCAGTCTTAATGCTGGTAAATCACCAAAGGGAAGTTAAATATCACTGCCCTCATTTCAACGACAACTAAAAATAAACTACTTGCCCAAGGAGCTCCCCCCTCCAAAGAATTCCTCCCAAATACAGCAACAGAGTCGACAGCAGATTCAGGGAGCACAACTTCCAGACCCAGCTCTGTCAGCCAACGTGATTCCTTCCAGCCAATAGTATGTTAATGATTTGGGCTTTTTTTTTGAGAAACCACTAATTGATATCTTTTTTTCCTTGGCATTTCACAGAGCCACTTAAAAATAACATAGTTTCTATTTTAGGCATGTTTTAGGGAAAAGTATCATTAGATTTAATTCCAGGGATGAACATCTGATTTTCATGTGAAATTCTAGAAGACCAGAGCCTTGTTCATTCAGTGTAACAGGGAAATTACAGCTTAGCCATGACTCTGGGATGATGTGAGCTCAAAGCTGGAGCTCTGGCCCATCCCCTTTGCTCAGCACCAATATCAGCAGAGGTTTGTAGGTGAAAGGTGGGAGAGAAGAGCAGTTTCAAACTGTTTCTGTCAAGAAACAAATCCACCCTGATCAAGAAAGTTTCCCCCTCATTCACAGACTCCTAACCTGTGGCAGGGCAGCCAGTGCTTTCTGCAAAAGCTCCAGTGGAAAAAAATAAAACAAATGAAAGCACCTCTTTAAAGAGCTGCTAAAGGGCTTTCTCTCAATCCCATTTAGCAAGATACCATCTCAGCACTGAAAATAAGCACATGAACTTACCAAAGCAATATCAGGAGAAGCATCAGAAATAAAGTTCAGGCGTTACTCAGCCGTCAGCACCTCAGCTCCTCCCTGGCACCAAGTAAATCCCACAGCAGCAGGTACCAGAACTGCCTCTGCTCTGCTGCTCACACCCGAACGCTCACAGCCGGGCTCTGAATCTGCCACCAACAAAAGAAACCACAGGAAGACTGCTTCCCTAATGCTTCAGAACTGAGTCAGTGGGTCAACAATTCCTTCGGTTTAGGAGCCAGACCAATTCCCTTAAACACCCCTTCTCTTCTTTTTTTTTTTTCTTTTTTTTTTTTTTCCTGATGGAGAAGCCAACTGTCTCCTGCCAGTGGCAGCCCATCTGCTTCCAGAACAGAACCAAACCACTCCAAACCACCACCTCGTTTTGGCACAGGCATCCGTCCTGACGCAACTCCATTTTGTCTCCCACGTCTGGGAAAAGCCATGAGAAAATACTTACAATGGAAAAGGCAGCCGGGCAAAGTGCTCCGCGCGCACCTTGCGCAGGCTGTGCCGCCTCGCAGCCCCACGTTCCCATCTCTGTGCCTGGCACGGAGTGGCACAAAGGAGAGCGCTTCTTGTGACCCCACACCTGTCCCCTGGCGTGCCCAGGCACAGAATATCCCGGGTGTGCATTTCAGGAGCGGTGCCTGAACAAAGAGAAAGCTCCGGAGCTGCTAGCCCTCTTCCCCAACCATGACTCAAAACCGTCTGGTTGAGAATTGGTTTCGTAATAACCCTTTAGTACCACCTACTCACATCACAGAGCGATTCTAGCAGCAAATGCACAGGAAATCACCAATGACTGCCAATGGAGCTACTATTCCAAGAACCAGCTCTTTCGGTTATTCCTTCATCACTTGGAAACCGAGATGCTTTTACTTTCCCTATCGCACAGGGTGTAGGGCTTTTTTAAGATGAGCCTTTAACTACGATCCTGTAAAATACTTTGTTGATAAATCACCAGCTGAAAACTTGCCCACTGTATTTAAAAAAAAAAAAAAAAACAGAGAGAGAAAGAATTTCACAATAGTCATTCCAGAAAATACAGTAACTCCTTTCTGGAAATAACTCACTGGACAAATCAAGCGGGGAGAATTAATTTTTGGAGACAGTTTGCATCTTGCAGAGCACACAAAGGCGGTGTCGTCAGCCACGTGCCTTTGTGACCACCAACAGCAGACCCCTGACTCACCCAACCACGAGATGAGTCGCTATGAATGAGTTTCCTCTTCTTCCACACTCCCCAGGGGTGCTCTGTGCCATATCCTGAGCCTAATCCCGACTTTGATGGAAATTCCAAAACTCATCTGGGAAGGCTGTGGCCACCAGCTAACGACGTGGCCATCTGCTCCCTCCTGCTTTGAGTCACCTGTCAGCAATACAAAAGGAAATTACTCAGCAGCGAGCACGTGGAAGCCACTGCTACAGCCTCTGGCGTACCCCTTACTGGAATGCAACATTCTGGAGCACTGGGATCACCCTGAAAGGAAAGTGTTACGTCCTGTAGCACTCCCATTCAAAAAAAAGTGAAATTTGGTTTAAAATAAGGACAAAAATGAATGCCAGGAGTGCAGGGAGAGCGCATTTCAGCTGGGTTCTCAGTGCCAGCATCACGGAGGCTGCCATGGAAGGGGGGGACAAAAATAAAAGAAGACATTTCACAAACACGAGACCTTCACCGTGCGTGACAAGAAAAATAATTAAAACAACTGAGAGAACTAATCTGTGGCTGCTTAGGAAGTTAACTCTTCGAAGGAAGTGATTAAGAGAACAAAAGCAAAGTGTTATGTTTATCAAACAAGTGAACTTAACCCATGGAGAGGGCTTACTCCTGTGAGTAAAGGTGGAGTATCATCACAGCCCTCCCTGCAGGCATCGGTTCACACTGAGCTGGGATCTTAGTGAATATTAATTAATTATTATTTCAAAGAAATAAGTCTTATTAGAAATACGAAGCACAGCTTTGCCAAAACACCAAATACTAGCAGAAAGGCAGCCACAATGTCCCATGCCTCTTTACAAAATCCCCTTGATCTAATGCCTATTCAGGACAAAATTCACTAGTATTTTCCTGAGAAGACCTGATTAACCACTTACAACATTCACAAATTCAGTCCCAGCAACAGACATTTTTTGTTTCATCACACATTACACAGCACACAAATTCAGCCCTGGGAAACAAGGCTCCCAACTTCTCCCCAAAAAAGCAACCGACAAATACGAGACAGTTACTACAAATGCTGCTTTGAATCTCCAGGAATTTCACCAAAAAAAAAAATTAATTAATACTAAAGATCTAATTGTCTAACCTGCTTCTGCATGCAGAAAGAGCCAGACCTGGTGCCTCTACAAGGGGGGGGAGGGAAGCGTTTCTTGTTCCTGTTTCGTACTTGACTTTTTTCCTGCGCAGGAGATGATCTAATTATCCAACGTGTCAGTATATTGCTTCACCCTTCCTCGTGTGTCTCTTTACATTAACATATTTTAACAATTCAGCTCATTAGGAAGGAGGCGAGGAACAAAATGGCAAATTATCCTTAAAAATCAATCACAAAGGCAGAAGTCTTCCCATGTTTTGTCCTGTACCTCTCCAAAACTCTACCGGAGCACACAACCAACGATGCTGAATGCAAACGGGTCACAAATCTCCCCAAAATCTCACATCCTCATGCTGCTCAGATGGAAGTGTACCTGTTGAAGACAGGAGCCTGATGGGTGAGCTGTGCAGGGGAGTAATTTTGGGTCCTGCCCAATTAGAAGGGAAAGAAACTCCCAAATGCCAGCCCCTTATTGTTCCCAACCGTGCTGATGCTCAGCTGCAGGCACTGAGGCTTCGAGGGGGCTGGTGGATCTCATGTATAATAATTGAGGATGGGTGATGAAAGCCAGCCATCAAACCACATAAGGCTGCTACCCATTGCCTTGAAATGGATCTGAAAAACCCTGAAATCCAAATATAACATGGACAGCACCTACATTTGCATATGAAGGATGCCAGCCGAAGTTTCCGTGCCTTTTTATCAAATGCCTTTTTTTACAGCCATTCAACCACCCAGCCCTGCCAGCAGACACGGATTTGAGAGATGCTCTTGTGTTTTAAACCTCCCCCCTAATTCCTACAACAGGTTTAGCCTGAGCAGAGTCCCATGGCACACAGTAAAACCACGGGATCTCGGGAAACGTTTCTTCAGCAAGTTTTGTGTATAATAGCAGTGCCTATATATAAATGTGTTTACGGCTATTCCCAAAGAAGAGCCTGTTCTGAAGCAGCTCCTTTATTGTGATCGAACAGGCTGGATTCATTCCCAGTTTTAAGCCTTATATAAGGCCTTCAAGGAAACAGAAACTTATTTTGTACAAAACCATGCCAGTATAGTAGTAGGTGCAACGGAATTATTCTGTTACACATTAAGTTTTACTAATAAAAGACCTGCACTGCCGTCATAAAGTCAAATGCTGCTTCCCACTAGTACAAACAAATATTTCCTGCCAGGTATGTCCACTCTGACTAATAAATAACACAGCTTTCTGAACTGTGGGCTACAGCATAAACCTGTTAGATTATCCCTGTGCCCTGGCAGGAGGCAGGGCAGCCCAGCGTGCCTGCAGGGATGGCTCACTCCAAAAACCCTCCAGGATGCAGCACAGGTCAGGCCATCTCACAGGTTTGGTTCCCACCTCCCCAGGCAGGCTTCTGGCACTGCTCCAGCAGAATCTACACTTCCCAGGATCACCACGGAGTCAATTCCCTCCAAATTCAAATTGCCATCAGGACCAAAAAGCTGGGTATGTGACTAGGTCTTAAAACTCAAGCTCTTGTACTCAAAATAAAAACCACTAAATTGGTAATAAGCAGCAGAAGCTTTAAAATGAAAAATACCACCGAAACCCAACAAACCAACAAAAAACCCCACTTGACAGAAATGACAGGTTGTGATTAAAATCTCATGGTGGTCTCCATCCTGTGTTGCTGCAGAGAATCTGTTTGGGCAGAACACATCTATGCCTGATGTGGGCTGGGAGGACAGTACAGCACAGACAGAGCCAGGGAGACAGAAACAGCCACTCTGGTGCCATTTAGGTGTCCACATCCAAATAAATAAATAAATCAGTCTCCACTGGATTAGCACATGCCCTTTGCACAGCACTTCATTGATAGCACCAAGGCTTTTTCCCCGTGGCCACGTCCCATTTTGTGTTACCACGCAGAGGCAGCTCAAGGACTAAACCAGATCAAAACTAAACCTCCTCTTGCTTAAGATTAAATTATTACAGGACTGACCTTGCAGATACCTTGGCCCAGCTTTTCAGAGGGGTTCATGACCCAGCACTGAGGTTCAGCACAAAGCACAACACTAACATTCTCTTTGGGAAACAGATGCTACTCGTCCTTCTGCATCCTCCCATTGCAAAGTCTCTTCCCTGGGAAGGGGGAGACTTGAATTCTGTTTTCTCCTCCTATGCCCACAGCCTGGCACTGGCACTGATGCTAATTTTGATACTGAACATTTATGAGCAGAGTAGTGACCTCTCACCCCTCCTTCTGAAACACGCCACTGCTCCCGAATCACATAAAAGATTCAAAATGGGATGACTGACACTTACTCTACAGAGAAAAGGGCTTCTCAGGGCATTTGGAAGTCTATGTTTTAATTTCTTTTCTTAATTCTCTTTCTGTGTTTTATCCAAGCAGTTTAAGCAGACCCCAAGCCAAGACACCATTTATTATTGCCATACCTTTTTTCTTCCCACTTCACATGCTGGCAATTCGAAGATTCTTAACTCTTCTTACTCGCTCTACAGGTGTCTGCTGTATTATTTTAGGTCTGCAGTTCCAGGGTTGGCAGTTTTTTAGACTGCATTTCTTGGGCCTGAACAGAAGCCATGCTCACAAATCCATTCTGGAGCTGTAGAAGCTGACAGGAATGGCTGAATTCTAACCCTGGCATGGAAAGGATGACGTGAGGGGCAGGCAAGGCAGGATGGAATTGCTCTCCTGACTTACTCTGGTAGCTACAACAGATGGATCACATAATCCAATGCAAACAGCCAGCAAGTTTCTTGGTAATGAGAGAAAAGGACACGATGACCTCTAGGTAAAAATCCTGGGAACAGCAAGCACACATAAACATCAACCTGAGCAACTTTAATTCTGTGCCAGAGCCTGAACTGAAGATAACAGCAAAGACAAACACCCAAGACAGATTTAATTCAGACTGTAATTTACTGCATGAACATGCCAGAATTGTGGTACAAACCTCATGCCTTTTAACACTCCTCATTGTAAGCCTATTCTTATCTTGGTGATGAATGTAGGATTTCAGAAAGTTTTTTGATTGTTTTTTTTCCAAGCCTCTTGCAATTTTGGTGCTCTTTTCTTTAGTGGGGAGGAAGCTGGAAGTACTTCAGGTTATTAGCTGGGGTGGAATATGTCCTAGTACTGTCCACAAACACAAGGCATCTCACAACAGGGTGCTGATAATAAATTGTTGCACAGATACAGACAAGCACATTACTGCTACCTCCCTCTCCCCTCCTCACCAGTAAAGGGCATCTTAATTTAAGATTTATTTTGTTTGCAAAGTTGATTCAGCTCCTCCAATGCGAAGCAACAGCAGCATGAAGTGTGTTTTCTTGGTATGAAGGTACAGATCTCTTAGCATATGCTTTAAATAACAGACTAAAAAACTCCCTGCTCCTTCTTCTGATTAAGAAATCCTTGAACAGCTCAGTTCCCCAGCACTCAGAAACCCCAACAGGGTAGCAGGGGCCATAAACACTCATTTTCTGCCTGAAACACGGGAACACTTCAGAAATAATGAGCATTTGGAGGAGGGTGGATTTTTGGGGGGATTTCCTTTATTTTGAGTGCTCCAAACTCATACCACTAGATGGCACGTTTGAAACTCTTGGCATTGTCAGTGAAATCACAAGTCTCTGCTCGGCATCACACCGTGCCTATCCCCTCCTGGGATGGAAAAGTACAGGTAAAATGATATCTCAGGAGCCACAGAACCAGGACAGGCAGACAATGGCATGGAAAAATGTGCCTGCTTGGGAAGGCAGTGTCTGCCAGCCAGCTGAGGGAGGGACTGCCAAGGAGAGCTGAGCTCCAGCACTTCCAGCTCTCATCTCAGTGTGGCCTTGGTAAATCTCTTCATGTCTTGGGAGAGTATCTGAATTCCAGAGGGAGCTGAGACAAGAGGAAAATGGCAAAGGGGGGTGAGAGTTGAGCCTTTGGGTGCACAACCGATGTTCCACTGTGAGTTGAGCAATGCTGTGCTCTCTGCACGTCCCTGAGAGCTCAACAGACCAAAAACCATCCACAGCCTCTCCAACGCAACACTGGCACAAACTGATGGCAGGGAGACAGTCAGGGCACCACCAAACAACAGGGGAAAAAGCAGCCAACCCACAGCATCCCATGCAAGATGTGACTTTTCTAGAAATGTCAAGCACTTCCCGCTCCACAGACCTCCATGACAGATAAGCAAACACACAGCAGCCCATGACACTGAGTCACAGCCCCATGAGCAAGTCACCTCTTGTGCAGGACACGTTCTGGAGTGTGCCTAGATGTGCCCTGGTGTACTGGCCTTGGCAGGGATGCCAGAGCCTGGCAGCACCACTTCCTTAAGGCTCCTGGCTCCCTCCTGCTGCCAGTTCCTTAATTTAACTCAGCCCACTTAGAAAGTGCATTAGCACAAGCATGTACCAACATTCCAAGCAAGCAAGCAACATTCCCTCAAAGAAGAACAAGTCAGTTCAGCACCACCGTAACGATTGCGGGCGCTGGGAGCTGCTACTTGTCATGGCATTGCACCCCACATTCCCTCCGTGGGCAGCTTCAATAGACAGGGATTAACAATTTACTAGGAGCACTTCAACATCTGACTCAGTCTCTGGAATGGGCATTCGTGTCAATCGAGAAAAAAAAAAAAAAAAAAAGGAAAAAATCCTGTCAATTTGAGCTGGAGAAAGAGAGAGATGTTGATAGACCCCAAAAGGACAATGGCAGAAGAGTGCTTCTTGTCTGGGTGGAAGAAAAAATACCATCTTCCTTCTTCCAAACAAGAAGAGCTCAGCCCCAGAACTGCAGCCAAAAAAAAAAAAAATTTTCCTTATGTAGGATTTAGTGCCCAAAATGCCCTCACCATCATCATCCTCACTGAAGGACCAAAATACAATCTTGAGGCAGCACAAGAAAGCTTTGCCATAGCACCATCCATCCTACACTCTTTGGGAATTCTGCTCTTCCCTGTTCCATCAGTTTGGCACTATTTGTGCATTTACATGCTCCTGTATACACAGCATGGACATGCTGGGCAAATACTCCTCAAAGCACACCAGAGAACATCTCAGTGTGAATGTCTGCTGCTCTGCCAGCCAGTCTGTAAGACATCAACACATGGCTGCAGCATCCTGCTGAAATATTCCAGCAAGGCCTCTAATTTCAATGGACAAACAACTCAAGAGGATTCAGTTTCAAACATAATGATGCAATAATCTCATCTGAATCTTTCCAGTTCCCTTTGGATGCAGCTCTGTCCCTCCAATCATCCCTCTCTCTAGTGGTGGATGATGCTAAACCTCTCACAAGTTGGAATACTCCATGGTGCCTTGACTGCTTTTAAATGAAGACCACAGGTATTCCACCAGACAAATTCCTCAGTGTAACTACAAACCCCACGGCAATATTTTGTTGGGGGAAAAATGGTAGATCATCTATAAATGAAAATCCTTGGAATTCTGGTTCAGATTTTCCTCCTAATGAACTACTCTGCATCCCAACTGAAAGCAAGGAAAATACTTCATGAGTGGGATCATTCTCACTTCTATTTAAATACCTGCAGCACAGATGTTGATATCTGGGGTTAGTCACAGGGAACTCCTTTAAAGTCAGTGCAAAGAAACTGTCACTTGCATGACATGATTCATCTGACTTATTCCAGGCAGTTATTTGGGATGTTTTCCCTCTCAGAAGGGAAGCCAGGAACATCACAGCCCTGTCAGATGAGTTACAGTGATACCAAATTCTCAAATGCTGCTTTAAGCTACTGTAAAAAAAAAAAAAAAGGAACTTTTAGATAATTATTTAGATAATGATTAGATAATGATTTTAGATAATGATTTAGATAAGTACATACATAAACTTTTATGTATGTACTTATTTAAATGGAAAACCCTAAGTAAGAATGTTGCCCCTCAAGAGTTTTTTTCCAAGAGTTTTCATCCTCAAATCTGCAAACTAAATTTTATAGCACTGGCCCAAAACACAGAGATGGACAAAGAACTTTGGGCAATGTGAAAGTAACCGATTCATTTCCCTCTTAAAAGAATGAATTTGAAAGCAAACACAGTAACCTAAAGAGCAGACAGTGGATTTCATCACGCAGTACCCTTTTACGTTAATAGAAGGATTTTTATGAGGAAGGAGGAATAAACTTGTGGTTAAGGGCAAGATGTTCAAAGTGCACTGCTAGCTCTAGACTGTATTTTTCACGACTGACTCCACCTCAATGTCACACATTACGTTTATTGCCTCAGATCTACATTTTTGGAGAGGACACAGTCAGGGAAGGAAATACTGGGAGGAAGATGAGGCCATTTTTCTCTAGCACAGCACCAAGAGCTGAGCCCCCCCCTTGTGTGGAAAAGCTGACTGTGAAGAGGATGGATCTCATGGACAGTCACAAGGACGTGGCTATTAACGAGCAGAGCTGAAACTCATGACATTTCTCTGGCCTCTGCAGCACGGCTGCCTTTGATGTATCTTATCTGGAAACTCCCTGGCCACTCAGCTTTGTTCTCAGCATAAGGAGAATGAGCACCAGCATTTCCTTAACCTCGCTGACCTTGCTGCTCTCCTCCTCAGCAGACAACCACAAGTATATAAACAGCTTTCTGAAGAACTGGAGAGAGCACAGGGATCACCTTCTGTGGAAGCTGATTGCGTGTCCCTGGGCGTCACTGGCCTGGCCGTGCCCCATGCGTGTCTGTCTGTCCAAGCTCCCCATGCCAGGACTGGCCTCTGAGGCACCACACTCACTGGGAACTCAGCAGGCACTTCTGTCATTTCTGAGCTCTCTCCTGCTGGTGCAGAATCAGAAATGAAAAACTAATTCAGACAATCACACAATGGTTTGGGTTGGAAGGGACCTTAATGCTCGCTTCATTCCCGGGCTGGAATGAGGGGAGCTTCAAGGTCCCTTCCAACCCAAGGGACCTTGAACCCCCTGCCATGGGCAGGGACACCTTCCACTATCCCAGGTTGCTCCAAGCCCTGTCCAACCTTACTTGGAACACTTCCAGGGATGGGGAAACCACAGCTTCTCTAGGCAACCTCTGCCAGGGCCTCACCAGCCTCACAGTAAAGAATTTCTTCATAATAGCTAATCTAGCCCTGCCCTCTGCCAGTTTAAAGCCATTCCCCCTTTCAATACATGCCCTTGTCAAAAGTCCCTCTCCAGCTTTTCAGTTCTTTTTTTATTTATCTCCCATCTACAAAAACAGCCCCAGTCCACTCTCATGAAAGCTCATAACTGAATTACTGCATTATGGTAGATTAGCAGCTTCTTCTGAAAAACCTGCCTGGATGCCAGAGAAAGTCAACATCCTCGGCCAAAGAGCATCCAACAATTAATAAACTTCATTTAGCTGCCACCAAATGATGTCACCAAGAGCGAAGTACAACAACAGAAGTGACAGCCAGGCGGGACACGAGCTTTTCCCAAGTATTGTTTGGGCAACAAGTGAACAAACCCCCGATTGTTGCTGTGCCCATGGAAGCGGGTGGCACACACACAGCTACCTACGTGTCTCCCAACACATACTGGGAGATGCTCGGGCAAATTTATCACTGGGAGAGAACATCACCTCCAACAGACTGCAAGCTGAATCATGTAAATTTGGGTAAAGAGAATCCCATTAAAGAAGCAAAATTAAAGCTAAGTGTATCAGATGAAAGACTTCACTTCTAAAGCCAGCGCCTGAGTGCAAATTCAAGCTACTTCGAAGATATTCAGGACATTCAGACAATTATTTTAAAATGGCAGAGGAAGACAGGCTGATGATCCATGTATGGAAACAGGAGCCAGAAGCTCTGAATCATTCATAACAACACTTAGCAGCTCTATCATCTGCAGATCTCAAAGCCACTCCACAAAATGGATATGAATCGCTGGCAGCCAGCTGTGGCTCCTCTGCACTGGGTTGGCAGCACAGGGCTGCACTGGGAGGCCTGGAGAGCACCAGGGTGCTTTCCAAACAGCAGGCAGTAATTACAGCTTCTGTCCCTGTTTATCCACCTACCTACCTGCAATTCTCATTTAGCATTCCCATGGCTGACATTCCTGCGGCTCTACCCAATCTCCCTCCACAGGAACCTTTTCATTTAATTCTGTGAATTCTCTGGCAAATCTCACTTTTCAGAATTTAAACAAAAGAATAAAATTGTGGTTTATCCTACCCCAAACAGCCACATGGATTCAGTGGATTCCTCAGCACCTGCTGTACCTGAGATCTTTCATGCTATCCTTGTACTGATGAACAACAGAGTTGAGCCAAACACACCTTTCCCATCCCTACACCCCTGTGTTTTTCCTCACTCAGACTGTTCAGACTGAAACCTTTAGATTTACTTTGCAAAAATCAGGAGGCTAATGCACAGAGAAAGTAAGTGCTGTGCTGAAATAACAGGATGACTTTGCAAGATAAAAGCAGGCTCCACATCACCTGAGTCCTGGCCTCCCACCTGATCCAGTCAAGGCTGCTACACCCAGTTTGAACATTTACCTGGAGGTTGCATAAGATTCCTATAAACTGCCTGTGCCCCAACACCCCTCTGTTAATGCCAGCAGCTGTCTCCCAGGGCAGAAGCACAGGTCTGAAGGGGTATTTGCCTTTTAACAGAAGAACATTTTGTTAACATTGCACTGCTATTACCCATCACTGTTTCTGTGGCTGTATCTGAAGCAGGTTCCTGCTTCCACAGCGCCTTTATCCACCCCATTCCTGCTGTGTCTGTGTGCCAATAACAGGGATATCAGCTGCTGCAAGCTCCTGTCCATGGAAGATCTGAAGTACAGCATGCTGGAACCTTAAGCAGATATCAAGCACACTCTCCTGCAGATAAAACTCCATGACAGAACACACTTCCCAGAACAGGAGATGCAACTAAATGGAAAAAAAAAGGAAGAAAAAAGCTGCTACTAAAACCCTGTCAGTTTCTGCTGGGTATGAAAGACTGAAGACACCCAAAGTCTCTTCTGCACTGTTCATCCCTCAGTCAGTTTTCCTACACGTTAGAGGCCCAACTTAAACCAACACCTAAGAATATTATTTAATAAAGCCTTTACTCTGCAGCCCATTTTTACTCACTACCACTACAATTAATGTAGGAATAAAACCTCACATTCTCTCAGATGCTCCCTTTTAACTCTATCTGCCCTGACAACTAAGTCATAATTCAGTCTTCAATATTCTCTTTCTTTCCCCTCCCATGATGGGTTTATGAAAAGAGAAGTAAAATTCCTCTGCAGGTTGAGCCTGAATTAGGAGGGACAAAGATTTTCTCCCAGTTTTCTCCTAAAACTGGGAAATGACAGGTTGCACAGAAAAACATGGACTAAACACACTGGGATAAATGAGATTTTTATCTTGCAAATCCCGTTTGGGGAGTAGGGTCCTCATTTTTCTGTAAGGATTTTTCTCTCACCTTCTGGGAGTTCTCTGTAACATAGAAGCTGCCTTGTAAATGTGTTTGATATACTTCTCCCAGCACTGCAAACATCATATAATGGAACTACAGGAACTTCAAAGGAAGTGGCTGCTTAGGGCAAAGCTGAAAACATTTATTGTCACCCAGACATGCTTTTATCAACCTGCTCAGGTAGAGTCATTTGTGATACACCTTCCCCAGATATGCCTTCAAAGGGAAGCGAAGCTGCTTCCCCCTCAACACTAAGCTCCAGAAAAAAACATTTCCTGGTCAAGCCCAGCTTGTGCCAAGATATTCCTTGGACGAGCCCTAGTGCCAAGCAGTGCTGAGACCTGCAGCTCACTGATTTTAAGGACTGATTTTAACAAGCACAACTTCCTGCTTTGCAAAGGGGCTTATCTGAATGCCTCTTCTTCCAAATGTGCTGGATATTGCTAAGATTTGTCATGTAATTTCTTCCCTCAGCACATGTACCCACATCCCTCCATTGGCCTCAGCTGGTACCTCAGCTCCATTAGTTACACAAAAATAATGAGCCTTCCACTTCTTTCCAGGTCCAACATTTGTGTCACATTATTTTCACCTCAAATATCATCTAAATTCAGCAATAATGGTCTCCAGTCTTAACTGGGATTACTCAGACTCTGAAGTCAGTCCACTACGTCTAATTATGAAGCCAGGAAATCCCATTTTTTAGAAGACTTATAATATTTTCATTATTATTTTTCTTGTCGTTCTTTCAGTTCATAGAGGAATTTCAGAAGTAACTGTTACTAAAAATTAAGGCCTCAGTGCACAAGATCCTAATTTCATGTGGATTGCTGACATGCATAAAACACTTTGCTAGATAAGGACCTATCAGATCTCCAATTCTTCCAGCAATTCCAGTGCAGTCCAGTAGGGAACACAGCTCTGCTGAAACAGGGGAACTCACACGTCCTCCTACCATTCACAGTCTCCCAACTCTGCATCATCATTAAAGTAAGTTCATTATTCCTGTGCCTGATCCTCCCTTTATCCTCTTTGCCTCCATCTCCCAAAACCACCTGCTTTTTGGAAATTAACTATTTTCTTTCCAAAGCATTGACCAGTGGCCTTTATTCTGCCAGGTATTTTTTCACTACAATGACTAATAATCACAACCACTTCTAAAATTTCATTTGCAGCAACATTACCAGGTAAATGCCAGAGAAAGCTTATCCTGCTCTGAGTAGGAGGTTGGACTGGAGACCTCATGAAGTCCCTTCCAACTTAAATTGTTCTGTGATCCCATGATGCGAGTATCATGTTATAAAAATCCATGCAGGCTTGTTCATGTTTTTTGAGTCTCGTGGAGAAAAAAATCAAAACAAAACAAAACCCTTGTCTGCTGCCAAAAGGTAGGGAATTGGGTGGCAGCAAAAAAAAAAAAAAAAAAAAAAAAAAGGCTACCAACTTTCACTTCTTCTCGTAATGCTTCAAACTTGTCTATACTTCTCCGAAATTATTTCCATCTTGGGATCCGAAAATTCCCTACACCCAACTTGCTCCATTTCATAACACCATTCATGCTCACATGTCTATAAGCAAATTCACTCTGGCACAGTTGGTGATACCTTATTTATTTCCCTGTGAGTTCCTCTTTGGAAAGAGCAAGGAGACATGGAGCAACCAGATGGGTACAATTGAAGAAAGGTCACCAAAAGAGACAGTATGTTCTTATTTGCCATCCAAATGTGAGGGTTTGAGGGAATATTTGACCATGCACTTCCACCCAACCGTGCTGCCCTCAGTACATCGCTCTATTCCCCAGAGTTTGAGTGCAGACTTTAGGTCGGCCCTAATTCTGTTTTCACTCCACTTCAGCTCAGCCTCTCCTCGAGCCTCCCCCAGCCCTCGTATACATAACGCGTTACAGGCCACAGCGCTGCACACGTGAACCAAGCTGCTTTATGTCTCCTAAAACCTTGAGAACTTAATCCTTTGAGAACCAGTCCCCTTCCACGTCTTCCTCCACAAGCGGCGACACGGATCTGGAGCTCCTGGGTTAAATTTTTCCAGCCAAGCCCAGGGATTTCACTCCCAGCACAGCGAGCGCGCGTTGGCCATCGCATCTCAAACTCTCCACCAGTGTTTGCTATGTGCTGGCTGCTCTCCATGGCAAGGAAAGGTTAAGGCTACAGAAGGTCTCTCCCAGGTTTCAACATGCAAGCATTCAAGAATGAAGATTTAGGACTTGGTGTGCCAAGTGAAAAGGAAAGGATCGTTAGCAGAATGTTGGGGACAAAGGTACTGCAAGAAGGATGAAATTTCACTCTGAAAGACTGACAATAAAATGCCTTTTGTATAATCTCTTTCCTTTGCAGAGTCAGTGTAATCCAGATTATTCTGCAGTTCTAATAGGAGATTTGAAAAGTATTCCATACAAGAAACTTCCAGCTGGGCACGGGTAGGAACTTCAGGTTTAAAAATTGTCACTAGGTTTGTCAGCCAAACCATGAAAGTCAAATGCGTAAGTAACTACAAGATTATACAAATTCCCCATACTAAAACTCCCCTGAATGCTCTTTTCATTGTAAGAAAGGATTAGCAGCATATAAACAATTTATGTAAGGAACTTGAACAATTTTATTGTGATGTGCTATTTAGCATTTGCAGAGGCTCCAATTATAAAACTTTTACTTAATTTCCCACAAATCAGCCAGTGAAATAGCGTGTTTTGATTTCTTTAACAGCAAGAACCCTTGGTAGGAGACTGTTTTACTAAATGTGGTCATGCAGCCAGCCCTATCATCACATTGCTTGTGGAGGCAAGTTCTGTACAAAAAAAGGAAATTTTGCTCACTGAAAATTAACCAATTGTTAAATCTTACCCAGCTTTGAGGAAGTTCATACAGTGACCGCAGTGATACTGAAGATTTGTGTCTCCAAACAACGTGGCCATGTTTGGATCACACGGGATACTGAATAAACAGCTTAATGCTATCTCTAAAGAAAAGCCGAACTTCTGGACCATGAAGCAGGAGAAAGGAACTCTGATACAATACAGCACAGTCAACTCTCAAATATGTCTGATAACAGGAAGCTGGAGTAACCTAGTTAATGAAAAACTATCAATAACAATACTATTCTTTGCAAAGCCAGCTCCTGGCATCTTTGGGTGGTTTTATTGCCTTGGCCATGGTATTTCTGAGAGGCACGGATCCAGCCTGGATCCCAGAGCAACGTGGCCCTGTTCCTCAAACACAGCACCTGAGGGCCTGTACACAGCAGTTCCTGTCTTTGCACAAATCTTCCACCACCAGAAAGCCCAGAGTCAACAGGGCTGCTCTGCTGTTTGGCCACCTCAGTGTCACCACCCCAAGCTCTGCACACGGATGTCACCAGCCTGACCACGCACACCAGCTCCCAAAGAGGATTCCTGATATCCTGGGGTTGTCCTTGCAGTGCACCAGCTTTGGATCTTCTTTAGAGACAACCAAGAAGCCACTTCCACCCTCAGGAGAGTGATGTCTTCCTAGGAGTGCAGGTCCCAGCACACAGAGGTCCACCGGGACAAAATACGTAACCACATGTGCCCCAGGCAAACTGCAGCCCCAAAACAACCAAAGCACTTGTGCCCGTTCCCCTGAAGGCACAATACAGGTGAAATTGACACCTATTTCCATTTTTTCCACGACCAACAACTTGCATAACACCAGCAGCAAATCTCAGGCTGCTGACAAAGGTGGACTATACAACACAGTGATACTCTGGAGGGTGGAAAGTCAGTAAACAAAACAAAAATAAAATGCAGATGGTATTTAGCTAAAGCAAACTGTATGGTTCACTGCATACCTAGCAGGCCAAGAAGGAAGGGAAATTCCTTCTCAGGGTTTATGTGAACAATGAGTTTCCCTGAAAACTCCAGGAGGTCGTTCCCAGCTCCTCCACTGGCACCATTACTAGGAAAAGCAAATGCTGGAAAGGTTGTTTCAGTTCATTACTGACCTCAGCTGAAGTCTGAGGACCAGTGAACTCCACTGTGGATCAATGTGACCTCTTCTTCAGAGTATTATTGTTGTTACAGTGTGTACAGCACAGAGTGTTGCTTTTGAAAAAAATTACAGCTGTGGATTTGCCATCGCGCTCAAATCCACGTTCCAGTAGTCATGGGTCCCACGCTCAAATCCACGTTCCAGCGGTCCTGGTTCTGACCAAACCCTGTTCCACGTGTTGCTGCTCAGGATACACCCAAATTCTCCCCCATTTTAAGTCAAAGCACGAGAACAACGTAATGGGTGACTGTAGGTGAGCAGCAACCCAGATATTCCACATAAAAATCAGCAAGAACTGCAGGCACCCTTACCAGGATTGTGCATAAAATCCACATTTTGGGATATATCTATTGCTGTTAGCAAGCTTTGGACAATTGGGCATGGAAATACAAATGAATGGGTTTCTAAAAATCTTCATTAAAATATGCTCAAAAATCTATCAAGATGCTCTTTAAATCTTCTTGAAGCAGTGAGATGGCACCAGTGCATCTAATGGCTATTTTCAAAAGAACAGTGGCTCCTCTGCTGCATTGTTTCTATCACATTAAATGTCAGAAATGGTTGAAATGTGAAAAATAGGAAAGTCTCCCCAATTCAGACCAAACCGCAAACCACTTTGTAAGATCATGGAATTCTACAAGTGAAGAGACAAATGAACAAACATGCACACCAATAAAACTGCACAAGAAGAAACATGCCAGCTTCTATTCATTTCCATTTGCTCCTTTCTGCAGATTAGGAAAAAAAGGGCTATAGCAGTAAAGCGTTGCTGGAGCTGGACGTAAATTTTGGAAGTTTCGTTAGAGAATGCAAAATCATTTTCAACGTGGCTTCAGTTCAAGGCAGGGAATGTGAATGGAAAAAGTTACAAAAGCATTTCAGAACCTCAAAATAAGGAAGACTGGAATAAACATGAAGTCATCTATGGATAATGCTCTTCAAATATGAATTCCTACGCTCCTATTTTTTGGCAATACTTTGATGTGTGCTGTGGTTAAGCAGAGGGTTGAAAGAAAGGACAAAAAATAGGCAGGTTCTTCAGCTGCCATGTAGGTGCAAACTCATTGCAAAGTTTTGGTTCTAAAAGCCAGTTAAAAACACTGGCACTAATTGTAAATTCCCATCTCTTGTTTTCATAGGGGCTTAGAATCAGTGAAGAATTTCTGAACCTGTGAGCAACTTCATGTATTAGCCTCATTTTACTGACAACAGGGACACCAAGTCTACCCCAGGCATGACCCAGCAAGCCAGGGAGTGGAAAATTCTGCTCCTCTCATGTCCATTTCTCAACAAAAATGAGAACAACCTTTCCTCCCTTAAAACTTGGAAATGGGTGGCAAAACTACAAATATTTAAAGAACAATTCACTGATCTACCACTTTAAATCCCAAATTAAATAGAGCAAGAAGAGACAGCATCACCTTGCTTATCTACTGTACACTGCATTTCTACTTAGTCAGCTTCTTATACCCAGTAAATGTATGTTAGCACATTCACAGCTTTTGAGCAAAGGGGCTGAAATCCAAATTTCAAAGAGCTGAGTTATTTTTTAAGTCTGGAGAAATACGCATTAAAAAGAATTTTTAAAAAGCCACACACAGTTAATCATTGAATACAACTGCCATGCCAGGAAATATATTTGTGAGAATTTTGTTATCTTGGGTTGGTTACTGAAGGTGTCAGGTTAGGCAGGGATTTCCAAGATCACCTAGTTCCAACCCCCCCACCATGTACTACTGCACAATTTTAATTTTAATAAAATCTTATTTAGCTGATGGTAATGACTACCCTTCATGTAAACTCCTCTTGCTCTTCAACAAACCTAATTTTAGGTTCTAATCAGCTTGCAACTCAACAGAAGCAATCAGAGTACTGGCATGAGCTGCTATAGGAATAGAGTTTAACCATTAATTGTAACTCATCGTGTCTTGTTTGTCAAATCTTTATGGTCACTTGGAAGAATTCCTGACTATAACAATTCTTGGTTCCTACGGATTACGTTGAGACAACAACAGTAATGAATTAATTCCGTTTTCTTCACGTAAGGAAATAAAAGCATAATCATTAAGGTTGGGAAAGCCCTCTAAGATCATTGAGTCAACCATTAACCCATCACTGCCAGGTCCACCACTACACCATGTCCCTAAGCACCGCATCTACCAAGAGGGAATATTAATCCCGATTTTCCAGATAGGAAACTGCAACACGGAAGAATACAATCACATGCCCAAGATCACAGGCAGAGAACTCTAATTTTAACCTTTAACTTTGCGGTTCTGATGTACATTTTCCCTGCTCAATACAGTTGACTGCTGTTCTTCCGAGTCCTTGCACTGACAAATACAGAGTTCACTGAGCACCTCAGAAAATCTACATTTTCTGAGACAAACTGACCTGTACTGCAGCCATGAAAATTAATGCAAACATCACAAGCCACACTGACACATGTCATTAAGCACTTGGCAATATTCTTTTAAAATCAGGACACGTAACCAGAGGGTCCTTTTTTCCTTAAACTTGTCATCTTGCCATTTCCCACACAGCCACCACTTCCCCTTGCACACACAGACACACATTCACAGAGTCACCACGTTTGCTGGTGCTACACAAGCCAGAAGAACCAAGACCTTCCAGGATTAAACGGGAAACGCTGCATGTGAAGATCACAAAAATACACCCAGTAAGATTTCTGGAACAGCTCCAGAAGGGGCTATCTAAGGTAGTGCTACCAAAATCTAAAGGATTTCCGTTTGTCCTTCCTTCCTTCCTTCCCTCCCTCACGCAAAAACCTTGCGAAGGCGTTAAAGAGCACGAAATTACCCGGTGATATTTAAGAGGTTTTTTTGCTTCAGCCACCAGCCAAACCAAACTTTTCTTTGGTTGTTAACATACCTCTGCTCTCATAACTCTAACAACCTGCACTGGCAGCCAAGGACCAGGAACAATTCCGTGCCTTGGGAGAGCGATCCTCTCGGAACTTATCGCTGCCAGTCCCGCGTTTTGAGTCCAAAGAGAAATAACAAAAAAAGTATCAGGAAGTTCTACACTTCTGAAGCGACTTTCTAAAAATATCCCACCCCGCCAGAGCAAACAGCAACAAGAACTTGCTCATCAGTTTACAGTAATGTACTTTCCCTAACACGAAAGTGCTGGCAACACCAACAGCACACAGAGATGTTCATCGTGGTAGACGTGGATGATTAAAACAAAAACCTATTATAGACTGAATTTTGGCTGCTGATGTCTGCTGAAAGCTGCTTTGCAACCTCCAGTGAAGACAGCTGGGATTTCCACCTGTAAAACATGGTTCTGAATCTAAACTCCCCCCTTTTCTTTACTCAAAAAAAAACATACTGGAAAAGGAGGCAGCACTAAGCACATATTTAAAGTAGTTAAAATAACAGATAATCATAAAGATATAAATAGCTTTTCTGGCAAAATTAAAGCACTATTAAAAGGAAAGAGACACATGAAGAATTACCTCTGCTCTTGCTGACAGACACGTAGTCAGAACAAGACAGGCTGCACGCTTGGAGCCGTTAATAAAAAGAGGAGCAAGCGAATGAGCAGCTTTCGGGTGAATCCAAATAGTTTTTGTTTCTGTGCTGCAGTTTCACCACTCCCACAGGGTCATTTCTACGCTCGCTTTATAGCGAAAGCAAAGTGCAGGTCAGAGTAAGAAAGGGAGGAGACCAAAAAAACTCTGCTTTATCAGTCAAAGTTTGTCTCATTCTTGCTGTCTTCTTTTCAAAGGGCTGGTGTGACCAAAGGGGATTTAGAGGGGGTGCTCTGCTGATGTTTAATAAACCAGAAGCTGGGCTCATCTGCATTTTACATGATCTGATTGGTAAAAGGAGGAAGTAAAACCTTTCAAGTATATGATTTATGGAAAGATTATCACATGAGTAAAAAGCACAGAACAAGAAGGACCAAATTCAGCTTTCACTTGCAGCAATGGGGGTCTGTTCTAACTCTGTTGCCTTGGGCAGATTTATGATGTTCAAAATAAGATAAAATACTTGGTCTTCGTGAGGACGTAAAGCCATTTTAAAATCAGAATTTAGCCTCTGCTTTTCAAACACAATCATTGGTTCAGGTCTGCTCAGTGAAGAATTTCTGTACTGCACAAGAACCACATGAACTATTTGGAGGGTATTTTCAAATATATTTCTGCCATCTCTACCACTCTGCCTCCAAATAATCCAGCTAAATCACTGCTGTGCTGCACACTCCTGTACACTTGCACACCCCTATGAATGTTTTAAAATAGATTTCAAAATATTAAAAGACAGGGCAGCCCACAAGTGCACTGGAAATTCTCCTGCATTTCACAAAGGAAGTTAAAGGGTTCACTCACTTTATTATTTGGGGAACAAAATATGAGGATGATTTTATGATGTAACATCCACCAAGGTATGGAAATTTTTGTCCAAATGACAGTAAGAAACAGTAATGGTCTGGTTTTTTGCTCTGTTGCCAGCAATTAAGTCTACATTTCTATGAAGAGCTGGTAAATTATATGAGCTACAAATCCTTTTTTCCCCTCTATCTCACACATGGATTTCTCCACTAGAAGGGGAAAGTGTTAGAGGTGAAAGAATATAGGAACGTTTACCGGGATGCCACTTGAGTGCTGAGGAAAAATAGACAGTAACAAAGAGCTAAGAACTGAAAGCAAACATTGTGAGACAGTGAAACAGAGCTCTCCCAGCAGAGGCATTTTTTTCAGTGATGCCCTCACAGCTCTGCTGTCCACTGAGCAGCTCAGTCAGATGGCAAAAGGTTAAAAGCACTGAGGAAAACCTGAATCATCTGACCCAAAAATGGAAAAGAGGAGAGAGAAAAAAATACACTGTGGTACGAGCTCAGTTTTAATGTGATGCCCTCTTTTGAATAGTGAAGGACTCCACTCCCTTTTGACAAACACTTGGTGAAACACAGACTTTACGTGTGCAGACAACAAAACCATAATGGCAATTCATTTTCTTAGGGGTCAGAAACCTCAATTCTATTTCACACAGCGTAGCAACAAAACATGAATCAACGGGGTGAATTTTATATGTGGGGTTTGCGATACTGTCTGGTGTTTCAAAACAATGTCATTTTATTATTTTATGTGTTTAAAAATGACACACAGATTCAATGAAGAAAGATTTCTCTGTACTGCCTGAGGAGACATGGCACATGCCTCATGTAAAGAGCTGAGCAATAATGTATGTGGTTGAAAATACAACTGGTACTCCCTAAAGTGGTTTTTCATAGTCTTTAAACACCGGATCCTCAAGCATTTTTCTGTACATCAAAACAGCCAGATCTGTCTTTAGCATGTGGGGCAGCAACCCCAAGAAAGATTCCAAACAAGATAAAAAGTTTTCTTTTTTTTTCCCAAGTAACTGTTTATCATACTGTCCAGGAAGTGGTGCAAAATCCTGAATAAAAGTGAGTTTTGATTTTAAATCTGTCTTTTCTGGAATCACTCCAGCATCCCTCACCATCTGCAGGGAATAGGATAAAGCACTCATGTACACAAAACACCTTCTGGGAGACTCTGCACCCATACAACAGTGACTAGATTATTGGTATGAATCAGGACTGGGTTTATCTTACTCAGCTACAGGTGCCAAAAAATTACAGACTTACTTTAAACTACCTTCTCCAGCAGCTGTCAGAGAGAGGCAACTGACAATGGTGAATCTTGTTAAATTCCTTAGAAATAAAAAATTTACATGAACATCAGAGAGAGAAACAGCTTTGCAGGTCAGCATGACAGGGAAGCAGACTTCTGAATTCCCTCAGGCAAAAGATACTTTCTCCAATTGGAACACAAGAGTTTCCCAAAATGAAACCTTAGCACAAAAAAAAATCTCAAACCTGTTGCTGTCAGCTTCTTGCTAATTAACTCAGAAATTACTGGCAGATTGGAGATGAAGTAAGGTAATGGAGTCACAAACTCACATAGATGGAACAAGTCAGGAACGAGACAGAAAACGAGTAAAAAAAGTACAGAACACCTTTTAAACACTGTGTGCTTCACAAAACTTTGCCAGAATTAAACTAGAGGGAAAAAAGTGACAGAATTGCTGCTGGAATCCTGAATTCCACTCTTCTACAATCATCATCTTATAAATCAAAACTCTTTAGAAAAGATAATGAAGATCTGAATGATCTAAACGACATAAATTTCAAAAAACATGACTTTCTTCATTGAGAGTGAAGACAACTCAGTGCTGGTTTGAGTTATAGAAGAATTAAAACCATCCAGGGACCTACAAGACATTGTGCATATCATGTATCTGATGCTGCCAACCCATCTTTGTACCACAAGTAAGTAATGGCAGAAATCTTTCAACTGCTACATTTGAATTCTATCACTCACTTCCTCTGGGTCCCCACCAAAAGAACTGCGGAAAAAAAGCAAATTTCAAAAATTCCTTTTAGTTTGATTACACACAGGAACAGGGAAAATAAATGCATGCCTGTCTACCAGTTCATTCAACACAGGAGGGATTAGTCACTTTTCTGAGCACAATATTAGGATGTTTGTTGACTGTGGCCAGTCAAAGAGCGACGATTGAGAACGGAGCCATCAAATTCACTTCCCGGTCAAAAAGTCACAATCCAAAGAGAGATTTCTCAGAGGGAGGGTTAAACACAGGAACAGAGAAGAAGAAACTAAGACGTGGAAGGTTCCTGTGGCTCGAGGTTTAATGGTCATGTAGTTCCTTCTGAGGAAAGGGAGTGTTCCTGCATGACACAGCCAGCAAACTATGCGGGACTCACATCCTGGTGAAGGGTGGCAGCTCCAGACACTTGACCTGGGAGGACAGCTTTATGCACAGGAATGTTGGCATCGGGAATGGAAAGCATGGGGGAAGGCATTTATTTCCAGGAAGGCATTAGGAGAATATTGCTCTTGCTGTGAGAGCGGTGTCTGGAAGCCCAACACGTCTCCCAAGGGATGAGCCGAGCAGGATTTTGCCACAGTTCTCAATCCCAGGGACAATGGCCATGCTGGTGTCTGTGGGGCTGTCAGGAGGAAGGCAGAGCTGAGCAGCATCACCCAGGATGAGCACACCCACATTAACACCTCTCAGGCCCTGGATGACTCCCAGGGCAGCAAAGAAGTAAAGGGAGCCTGTGTGCACCCTCCGTGCTGCAGGAGGATTCCCAACCCTTCCTGGGCTCCCAGGCAAACCTGAATTGCTGCCCTTCCTCATCACCTCTGTCCACCCTGGCACTCACAAGGGCAGTGCAAACTACATAGATTCAGAAGCCATTCCTGTGCACAGTATTAATATTGGTCTAATTTACACATCCATGAGTGTGTCTTAAACGAATCTGAGGACAGTTTTGACTCATTTAGCAAAATCTGACTCACGCGTCTTGGGTATGGAAAAAACTAATTTGCAGACTTACTCCTGCAGGCTCTGAAGGCTTGAATCTCAGTTTAGTTTTATTTAACAACAGCCACATTATGAGACCTCAGCTTCCCTGTGCCCCTTGAGCACTGGAGCAGAGCACAGGGAGAAAACAGAAAGCACAAAGGGAGTTAAGAGAGTCACCCTTGGCTTAGGCAGGAGCTCATGGCACACACACTCTTTGGGGGAAAAGTATCTCTACCAAAATCAAACATGCCTCTTTTTTAACAAAAGTTAAAAAAGAGGCATGTTTCATTTGGGTAGAGATACTTTTCACACCCAAAACCAGACTAAGAAGTAAGTCAATATTAGATGTTTGCTTAACTAGTTTAGCTTCTGGATAAAAAGGCCACACTTTCCTATTATAAGTTTTGTAAGATTAAACTTCCTTTGATTTCTGAGGAACTACTTATCTCTTACTACTTATGTGTACCTGGATGGGATCCTGTGAAGTTACACCCCATGTACACAAGAACCACTAAACTTATTCAAACTAGTTACACAATAGGAGAGTTTTCCTATTTATTTTTTCACTGGTGCTCTCAGTTATCATCCGAGTTCTCCTCCAATGGGATTTACAAATTCAGCTTTCACACAGTGACTGGGCAAATACTGGAGCTCCAAAAACCAACAACAAAACCCAAACATATAAAGTATTTTGTACTTCCAAATATATCCTCCCCTGGTGGATGGCACTCCATTTAAGAGTGGCTCAGCAAAATTATACAGATGATTATTTATGTCTGTGTAAACATCAGATCCATTCTAAGGAATACTCTAAGGCCACGGCAATATGAGCTGCTTCTGAGAATCCAGGTCACATTCATGTTTACTCTGAAAGCAGCAACAATTTAAGCAAAGACCAATTTCACTTGACATTATTTTTTTTAGGAAATGCTAATTTGTGATTTGTAGCCTTGTGTGTTTTATACAGGTTTTGCTGTAAAGTTGGTTATTTTTTATAAATTGAGATTATGGTTTGACCCTTGGTTCTCTCCATGTTCCTCCCTCATAATGGTTTGTCCCTGAGTTGTTCGTCCCTTGTTTTCCCGCCAGTGACCTGTCTGTCAAGGTGACCGATCCCCTCCTCCTTCCCCTTATGTCCTTATAAGTTTATCTCCTCCCTCCTGGTGCTGCCCAGTTTCCCTGTCCATCACTGTAACCACCCCCTTTTATTTCGAGAAATTTCTATGCCAATTATCCCTTACTTAAGATATGATTTGTCTCCTGAGCCTTTTCCCTCCCCTGTGAAATCCTTATTGGTTCAGGTGTGTCCCTCGCTCCTCCCCTGGGCTTCATTTTTTGGTTCCCTCGTGTCTCCTCCCGTCACGCCCATCCCCTTTATCAGTGCCTCCCTGAGGTCCTTCTCTGACACCATCACTGGTCCTGACGGGGACAATAAAGCGCCTTGGCAGCCATACCAGTGTCTTCTCTCTCCTTCCTTCGCCTCAGTGCTTCGTAGTCCCGCTCTGGCCTGCGCCACCCAGGCCGCAGACGGAACCGCTACCCAGGGTTCTTGCGGAGAACCTGGCAGTGGCGGAATCCGCGGTCTCCACCGGCCACTCCGGGTGCGGCTAACCGGCACTCGTCAGCTCCTGGGGCTGCGGGACGGGACTGCAGTGATTCACTGCAAACTCAGAGCCTCAAAATGCTGCATAATCCAGAGAGCCTTCCAAGGAGGCGGATTCATTTATTGAAGAGATCTAAGAGAGAAAATGCGCTCAAGATCAGCCTGATCTGTCTCAAGTGCTGCACTGATGGTTCTGCTGTGCCAGTGGGTTTGAGGGGTTTTACATGAGATGCTGAGGAAGTCCAGAAAATGACAACATCATTCAACCTGCAGCCTTGGAACGCAAATTGGCTTCCTCCCAGCAATTCCATGACCTGAAGGCCAGAGTCCCATAGAATCACAGAATAATGAGACTGGAAGATACCTCTAAGATCATTGAGTCCAACCCATGCCCTAACACCTCAACCAGACTATAGCACCAAGTGCCATGTCCAGTGTTTTTTTAAACACATCCAGAGATGGTGATTCTGCCACCTCCCTGGGAAGAGCATTCCAGTGCTTTGTTATTCTTTTGGTGAAAAAATTTCTCCTCATATCCAACCTGTCCCTTCCCTGCTGTAGCTGGAGACTGTGTCCTCTGGTTCTGTCAGGGACCCCACCTGTCTGCAGCCTCCCTTCAGGAAGGTGTAGAGAGCAATAAGGGCACCTTTAAGCCTCCTCTTCTCCAGGATAAACAGCCCCAGCTCCTTCAAACATTCCTCAACTCCTTCCACAATTCCTGATGGAGCAGCAGGCACGGCTGTGTGGATGGAGCTGCCCTCCAGACCCAAAGGCTTCTCATGATCCTCCAGGCTTTGCTGCCCCACTGACTGCTCTTGCTCTGCCCTGCCCTACCAAAAGAGGTGGGAGATATCCAGGTCCTGCATGGTTTTCATTTCCCCCAGGTAAGCCATTCAAAAAAAAAAAAAAAACACTGGCAGCAATTTGATCAGAAAGAGTTGTTCAAGAGTTGTGGATGGGGACTGTGAGGTTGCTGCCAGCCAACTCACCTACCCCAACAGTGCAATCCCTCACACCAGCTGAGGAGCATTATTCCAAAATTATTTTCTTCCATAGAAACACCTCCTCTCTCCTCACAAAATCATCTCTAGTAATTATTAAAATTAGTGAACCATCTCCCAAAGTCACAATCTGCAGACTAAAACCAGAGCCAGCCAAAACTCTCCCAAATACAACAATTCTGCACTGCAAAGCATCAATTGCGTGGAAATGTGCTGATTTAACCAAAAAGCTCTATAAAAGGCAACAAGATTGGCCAGTAGGCCAGTCTGTCCAGCTTCCTGCCAGGCTGCCTGCCAGCCCCAGGGTGGGTACTCCCAGCTCCTTAATTCAAAAAATAAAAATCAGCTATGAGAAGGCTTCCAAAGGATGGGGACTTTGCTTCCTGTAGCTCTCTGACTAAAATAAACGTTGCACAGGTGTGTGTCAGGAAGGCAGGGACAGCTCTGCTATACACAGCAAGAATGGCTTCTCAACAACAGAAAAATTTAAGAAAAATTGTATTTTGAAAGACAGATGCCATTGCTAACAGCACAGGAGGGAGAGGATGAGACATCCCTGCGTAAATCTGTGAGTGGGAAGACAATGGCAAAGAAATCCAAACAGCAAGACGATAAATCAGAGGTGGGGAATCCCTGTCTTATCCCTTCTGCAGCGTGCATGCAGCTATTGTATTTAATTAAAATAAATTACAGCTCGCTTGTGTACAGCCTGCAGGGCTTTTAACACCCCTGAACGGAAGCCCAGGGATGAGCAGCCACCCTTCAGGAGCTCACTCTCCGTGTCTCCAGACGTGGGATGCAGATGCTCTGTCACAGCACAGTCCCAGCAAAGCTGAGGGATGGAGGCAGAACAAAAAGCCCAAACAGTTCTGCTTTTACACCATCCACTTCCTCAGCTCTGTCCCTGGGATCCTTGCCAGGATGCTGGTAATGTTTTAAATGGAGCAGGCAGAGCTGCCCAGCAGTGTGGCAGCTGCTTCTGAGCAGGGATGTTTCACTGGAGAGGGGCTTCTTCTAACAGCAGTGATTTAACACTCTGCAAGCTAAATTTCTGCAACACTTGGCTGAGCAGGATCAATGCACTTTCCTGGTTAACCACTGCATCCACACCCTCTAATTCCTGCTTGAATTCACTCCACATATTTGCAGCAGCAGCACCTGAGGAGAGGAACGTCTCCCTGCACTGAGGTTCACACTCACTGTGCCCCAGTTTGGCAAAGGAACATCAGCCCTGCACTTCTGGGGACCAGGAGGTGAGGAGGTGCACAGGTGCTGTGCCACACACCTGAGGATGCTGCAGAGATCATTGATACCCTGTCAGTGCTTTTGGGGGCTACAAATTGAGTTTGCAGCATCACCCAGGTCAGCCACCCACACACAGTGCTCCAGGCTCTGGCTGATTTCTGTGCAAGATCAGCCTGTGAAGGTCTGTTACACCAGGAGGTCTGGAAATTCTAAGCTGCTGAATACAATGAAGAAGGAAACACCTCTTGACAGACCATGTCCTGCACTCCTGAGGACCAGGAGGTGAGGAGGTGCACAGGTGCTGTGCCACACACCTGAGGATGCTGCAGAGATCATTGATACCCTGTCAGTGCTTTTGAGGGGTACAAATTGAGTTTGCAGCATCACCCAGGTCAGCCACCCACACACAGTGCTCCAGGCTCTGGCTGATTTCTGTGCAAGATCAGCCTGTGAAGGTCTGTTACACCAGGAGGTTTAGAAAACTCTCAGCTGCTGAATACAATGAAGAAGGAAACACCTCTTGACAGACCATGGCCCTAAGAGAATTGGAGACACAATGTACCCAACAGGACTCTGGATTTGGAGCTGCTCAGGGGATGCTCAGACAGCAGAAAAGAGCAGTTAAATCTGACCTTGAGCAGCTGCAGAATATCAGCCGATCCATAGAATTTGGGAAAAAAAGAAATTTCTATTTGTTCTTGTCCTTAGGAAAGTGTAAGTGAGGAGGAAATGGATTTTAAGTAAGCTCAGAGAAGTCCATGATAATACTAATTCAAGATTTTGAAGTGCTTTACCAACAGCAAGTGAAACACACAGATCTCTGACAGGAGAAATGAAGCAGGAAAATGCAAAGCAGCTTGTCCAAGCTTATGCAACAGATGAGAAGCAAAAACAACACAGAGATCTCCAGGCTCCATCTCTGTGTCCTACCATTCTTTCATTTTAAAAACCTAAATCCATTTTGCACTCCAGCAAGGTTTTCCACATAGATTTAAGTGTTAATTCTGGACTGCTTAGACTTTCCTTTTAACTGATGTGGTATCTCAGCCATTATCTCCTCATCTGTACACACAGAATATAAAAGGAATTAGTATTTCAGAGCCAAGAAATCAGGAAAAAAGAAGGAAGTCCTAAATTTTTATCTAAAGCCAAATTTCTTTTCATATGGGCACACTAAATACAGATTTGAAGCAGCACTCCATCCTATGAAGAGAAAAAACATTGCTTGGAAACTATGAAAATTGAAATTGCTAAGATGCTACTAAATATATATATTTATGATGCTTCTATTTCCTGCACTAATATCATGTATAATGCATTTTATGTATTATCTGTTCAGATGCAGATAAACCTCACTGCAGGCAGAGATTAGGCAATTATCCAAAACACTGACAAACCATCCTTTAGCCCCATGAAGAGCAGTGAGTAACACAGATCACACCAGCACACAAGCTCATGTGGCACAAGGACTGCTCCTACAAAAGACACATGAAAGGTTCTCAGTGTCCATGCTGGTGCCAGAGTTTTCTCTGTGGAGCCACCTCACCCCCCAAGAGACAAGGCACAAAAAGGAAATCTAAGAACTCATCTTAGCAAGCTCCTCTTTTTTTGCAAAGCACACATTAAACTTACAAGGTACTTTCACGTCTGACAGAAATTAAAAGCTCTCTTTTAAATCCAACTGGTGTTTTTATGTTTCTAAGTCATCTAGAAGACAGCACTGTCAAATGGAGAGTTTCTCTTTGAATACCCACTGCCTGAGTGAATGGCTACTCCCCTCACTGACCCCTTCAGGGTTTGTCTCCTTTCATGCCATCCACACCCATGGACCTTCTCAAAAGAAAAGGGACACCTGAAGAGGAAAATGGCTTTTTTACAAACCCTGGCTGTCTGTGATTTTCTTTTCAAACCCTCCTTCTCATTCAGAGTAAAAGAGAATATGCTCTAAGATACCTACTTGCTCAGAGATGAGGCAGGAGTGAGCTCATCCTGAGGTCAGATATTGGGCTTTTACTGATGAAGAGATAAAATATTAATATTTATTGTTGTGCCTGAGACCTGAAGCAGCCCTGGTGCCCTCACTTCACAAGTACAAGTGACAAACACAAATGACAAAGCCACTCTGTGGAAGGTTCATTAGTTAGCAGAATGCTTCCTCAACCAGTAAAGAGCTTCTGATCATCTGGTCCCTTTTAAGACCAGCCTCGCACAACCAACCAAAAATTCAAACAGCACTATGACAGAAAATACTTCTACCAACCCTAAATAGGTCTGTGTGCATGGTACAAGTGTTTATTTTCTGTGAGACATCAACTGGAATCAATACAATGCCATGACACAGTGTACTCTTGCCAAGAGCCTACAGGGCAAATGGAATTTTGGAGCCCATCTTTTAAAAGCAAAGGTTGTTCTCTATTGTGACTGTAGCAAAAGTTATTTTGGATCATTTTAAAGGACATCATTGAAAAAATGAAGGTTTATGCCTGGCAGTAAAAGCACCTGATGAAAATGCACAGTTAAAATGGAATTATCTCTGTTTGGCAGGTGAGGCCTGTAGGAATACAAGGCTTCCGTTTCCGAAACAAATGTAAGAGATTTAATCTAATTTTATACATTAATCTGCTCTAAACCTTGGGGAAGCTGCTTTGCTTCCTTTTCTGAGGCAGGAAAGAGAACCAAGAACCCCAGATCACAAAGCCTGATTATTTTAAGGAAATGTTTACGTGAATAAGACCAAAACTTATTGCTGTCCTCAGCACGCAACCGAAAGGATGATTCAAGTATCATAAAAAAGGCTTTGATTTGAAAGGACTTTAAAGATCATCTTGTTCCAACCCCCTCCCATGGGCAGGGACACCTTCCACTATTCCAGGTTTCTCCAAGCCCCATCCAACCTGGCCTTGGACATTTCCAGGAATGGAGCACACACAGCTTCTCTGGGATACCACAGAGGTTGCAACCATATCTGATGTTCAACTTCAAAAACATCACAGAAAGAAACCAGCAGTAATTCAGAGATACACACTTTAGGTCAAGGGATACCATCTCTCCTTGAATCCCTCTCTAACCTGCTGGTTCTCTCCCTGAACTCCAGATGCCCAGAGTTTTGACCAAAACCACACATCCTTTTTCTTTACAGACGTGATGTTCCAGATGAGCTACTTAATACAGAAAACTCCTCACCTACTCTTGGCTGAATTACCTCCTTGCCTGCCCCCAGTAAGCAATAACCAATTTAAAGAGTCTTTTTTTCAAGGTGTCAGAAAGCCACAAGGGGTTACATAATGCATGACTACCCCACAGAGACTGACAGACCAGGTACCATGACTTAACCATGCTCACATATCTGACAATTTATTAAATCAATCTCTACCCCAAGGACTGCACCACCCTCAGGTGCAAATGGAAGAGGAAATTAAGGAAGTCTTGGGTGATTTCACTGGTATTTTTATATGAATTTTGAGACAGATCTTTTTTAAAATTAAAAGTTCCACCACACCGTGACAAGTCTCTTATTCTGTATCTGGCTCAGCATTTCTCAATGCAATTTAGTACCTCTATCAGAAAACTCACTGTAAATTAGCAAGAAATGAACAGGGAACACTGGACAACTGCAGTTCACCAGAACAAATGCTGGCAACTTCATTATCACTTCCAGCACTGACCACATGTATTGCAGGGAAAAAGCTGACCTGGTTAAAGACTTTTCCATTTCTATCTATGATCTCTCAGGGAATGTGCTAAGGAAACGATTGTCCTACTGAATCATTTCAAGAATTTAACAGCCAAGATGATTTATTACCATAAAATAGGTCTTGGAAACAAAGATATTTGAGGAGACTCAATAGCTATTAAATCATTGTGGAAAACATGATGCTGAAGGAATTGCAGATGCCTGACACATGTTCTACCACTTTTTTTTTCTTTTTTTTTAAATATTGAGTGTCTATAAAAAGCAACTCTGCAGAATTACTTAAAAACTTTTCTGACAGAAAAAAATAAAAAATAAAGATATAGGTATAAAATCAAATGGCATCCACAAAAGTACAAAACAATTTTAACTAAAACACCCCACAAAGGCTGTCGGAAAAACTGGAGTCACCAATAATTTCAAAACCTATGCATTAAAAATACACTTCTCGCTTAGTAAACAAGCTGAGACGCATTTTGCAGAGTTATAGGTATTTTAGAATTGAGTCAATACATAGAAAACCTCACATCATCTTATAATGAGTCCACTTGTTAGCTGGTGTGAAACCAGATTCAGTAAAAGCACCTTGGGTTTTGTTATTACAACTGCAGGGTAGATGTTGTTACCACACAGAACACGCTCTGTTCAAGACAGTTGGAGGCAGCTCTCTCTAAAATGTGCCATTGAATACTGCAAGTGAATCACAAAGATGGTCTGCAAGGCTTGCTATGCAAAATACCACTGAAGAACACGCTGCTCTTTTGACCAAAATGGAAAAACTCTTGTGCTAAACCTTCCACTAGACCAGGCTGCTCCAAGCCCCATCAAACCATGAACTCTTACAGTACCCAAGTGAACATTTTAAATGTATTCCAAAATACTCAGCCAAAATACAGCAGCTTCAAAGTAAGGTCCAAACTCTTCTTACACCAGCTGATATTACAGACAATACTACTATACAACTTTTGGAGGCCAAATACAACTTTTGGAGGCCAAAATCCCTTTCCAGCCCTTCTTGCCTTCAAACCTCTCCTCTCCATATCCTTGGATCAGCACAGCTACAACAATAATTAAGACACAACCCAGCCTTGACCTCCTTTGTGCCTTGACACAGTGATGGCAAAGGCAGAGAAAAGATCCACCTTGTGCCCCTCACATGGAGCTCAAAAACAGGGAACCCAGACAGTTCTACAAACTGCACTCACAAACCAAGAAATGAGGAAAACTAATGGCCTTTATAATTAAATGGATGCCTTATAGTAAAGTTGACCAACAGACTTACAAAATAGGAAAATGAGCATTCCTCTTTGACTTAATTTTGCGTCGTCCTGGTTCACTTGTGCAACTCAGCCACTGTTTCTTTTTCTGCAACACAACAAAGAAAACAAATTCTGTTTAAAAAAAATAGAAGTATTTGCTTGAACTGACGTTTCTCATTACATTGTTAAGTAATGCTTCAAGCTTACTGCTTGCTTTTAGTCAACACTGGAAAATATTTCCATCCTTCTTGACTGTTTCTCTGATTTTGATTGCCAGAGTATTCCTGAAACTGCTCTATCAAGATGAACCTTGGAGACTGCTTGGTGGTTTGAGCATAACACTGACAAACTAGAAATAAATTCCAAAACCTACTGCAGAGTTGACCAAAGAAATTCCTTGTAGCCACAGATAAAGTGAATAAACATTTTTTTTTAAAGGATTTTATTGCTCAAAGATATCTTTGTGGTGTTCTCTCATATCTGTGAGTGTTCTTTGCTGGCCTCCAGCACCTAATTCAGAGAGGTGATGATTTCCTCTTGGTTTGGGGTCATACCTGGTACCCCTGTGTTCCAGGCACCCTAAGACACTTCAGTGGGAGTTGAATATTGGAAGGGTTGTTCTTTATGTCCTGCTTTGTGCTTTGGACTCAAATCTATAGAAAATCTATAGAAATCTACAGAAATAGAAAAACTATATCCATACCTTACTGGGAATTGAAGCAAAAGAAGAGCAAGCAACCAGAAAAACAAACAGAAAAATCTAAGTAGAGCTATGAGAGTATTGTCCTGAAAAAGAATGCTCTGATGCTACATTCTCTATTTAACCACATAATTAGCAAACTTCCAGCAGAAGGAGCAAAAAAGAATTCCTCATTCCCTTACTAGGCCAAGTGGAGACCTGGAAGAACTACTCAAACCTCCATGAAGAAGAACTGGATTGCTCCAGATAATGGAATAACTAAATAACTGGGGACAGAGTGGAAAATGAAGCCCAGAACATCTCATCGCTCAAGGTCAGTGCAGTTCTTGTTCTGCTGAAAATGGTAATTTGCAAGGGAAAAAAAAAAAAAAAAAAAAAAGTATTTGCCAAAAAAAAAAAAAAAGAGATGGAAAGAGGGAAAAAGGAGGACACCAGTCAGAAAGAATCCTGACTCTGGCTACAGTTTGCTGCCAGGAAGGGATAACAAAGCAACAAGTAAATGCCAGCGTGGATTTGTCAAACTGCTTCCCTTCCTTTTCCAAAAAGTTAGAAAGCCCCAAGATACAGAAATAATTCAGTGATCACCAGGATCACCTGAGCATGGCCTCTTTTATGCCATGCCATTCTCCCAAAACCACAAAGGATCATGGATTTCGAGCATAAAACTTAATTTTTCTCAAGTGACCACCAGGCCTTAGCATGTGGCATCCAACCTTCAGCCTCAGAAGAACCTCAACACATGTAGAAAGAAGCTGAGCATCTCATTGATTCATCAGAAAACTATGCACAATAAGTGTTTTCTTAATCCTAAATTCTAAAATCTCAATATGAAATAAATACATGTATCATTAGGGGGTATGAAATCATCAACTCATTTATAAGGGGTACAGTCAAACTTGAAGCTATTTAATTTAGCAGAACAATAGAGCTTTATGAAGTGTGTTTTTCACTAATGACCTGGACACTATTTTTGTTATTTCTGCCTCTAAAATGCACAGCCAATATTTGTGGCTTTAAGAAAAAAAAAAAGGCATTTCTTTCTTAAAACGTTGTTGTGCAGGAAAAAAAAAATAAAAAAAAACAAAACTCAGAGTACAATCAAATATACAAAGGAAAACCACACAAGTACAGATTTCATCATACTCCTCCAGATTTTAAATAGATCAACATATTTTGGAGATGGGTGTGATTTTATGCGAGCTGTGCCCCTTTAAAATTGGCAACTACATTTAATTCAGTGCTGGCTTATTCCAAGTTCCAAACTCCAGTTGAAAATAGATCTCACAATGGAATCCTACAGCTGAATATACTCTGGGAGAAAATTAATACTTTAATTTATTCCAAATTCATTTGCATGACAGTATATCATTAGTATATACAAAAAAATATGTATTATACCAACAGAGGAAAAATTCTGTGCAAACAGTGAAAGAAACTCACATCCCACCAGTGAGATGAGCTTGAAACTTGAAGCAACAAAGCTGTTTTATTTTTCTGAGAAACAAACACATAAAAAATACCAAAAAGAGCTGTTAATAGTCTAGATTATCATTTTAAAAAATACCGTATGACCTTAAAAAAAAACCCAAAGCAAATGTGACTCCATGCATGTCAGTTATCTCCTAAATAGCTGAAAAGAGCCACATGGACAATCAAGTGCAGACTAAATATAACTCATGTAACCCAACTCACCTACAAAGCAAGTTTTCCTACCTCACTGATTAACCAGTTGAAGAGGAAAGAAAACACACACTCACTTTGTAACTCCATCAACCTTGTTGTCCTGGAAACAACTCTTCTACAAGAGAACTACTTAACTGCCAAAACATCTTCTCTGCTACTACTTTTTGGTTTGTTTTTTTTCTTCCCCCTACTTCCCTCTCTGCAGTGCTCTCAAAGTTTGCTAAGCAGCCAGCACCAAACCTAACCCACCAAATGGCACAGGGATTGGATCTCCTGCTCTTAAAAGGAAATACATCATTCCATTTGAGTATGCAACACGTAGGGAACACCAGGTTTGCACAAAGGCTGTGGAACGGACTCTGTAATTTTGTTGTTGCTGTTGTTGTTAAAATGTCCTATTAACTGAACCTTTCATTTTAGGAAATGACCTCAAGTGGTGCCAGGGGAGGTTAACATTAGATATTAGAAAGAATTTGTTCATGGGAAGAGTGGTCAGGCACTGGAACAGGCTGCCCAAGGCAGTGGTGGAGGCACTATCCTGTAAGTGTTAAAAAAAAAAAAAGATACAGCAATTTAGCAATTAAGGACATCATGTGGTGGTGAACATGGTGGTGCTGGTAAGCTGGTGGTTGGATTTAAGTGACCTTAAAGGTCTTTTCAAACCCAAAGAACTCTGTAATTCCATATAAACCAGCAAACCTACAGGGTGAACTCAGCCTTCCTTATTCACATGCCCAAGTACCTGGGGTGAAAGTCCTTCCTCTCCCACCCTGTGGGAGTGCAACAAGGTCATAAACCACAAAAAATTATCTTCTTTAGGTTTTATGGTTACTGTCTGTGTTTAGAAGGGAACAGTACTTTCAAACCCAGGTCATGGCAATTTCTGCCACATTGCTGGCCACAAATTCAAAAACGCTTCCTTGTCCCAGTACTGGAAGCATTTGTGCCCTTCCTTTCTTGGTTTAGAATCCTTTTTTGAAACACGTCTGTGCTTTTATTAGATGAGAAAACTTAATTTTAACCTCTGTATGAAATAAAAACTGGGTTTAGAAACCAGATTTATCTAGGAAACAGCAGGTTTGTTTCAGACCACAACTTTACTCTTTGCATCTCTCCATACATTGCTCTTTTTGCTACGCAGCCTGTTTGGGTCAGATGCATCAATTTGGCCTTACCTAAATTGTCCAATCCACAGCAACCAATATACTTACTTAAACACTTGTAAATTCCTTATTCCTAAACTACCAGTGTTTTAAAAAATTTGGCATCCAAGCCTCTCAGTCAACCTGCCCACACACAGTGCCCACACCTGTTTCTCCAGTAAAATGTCAGAGTCTGCACTGGTCTCAGATGGGAAAAATCGCAACTCACTGTTTTCAAAAGAAACCTGTTAATTACCAAAATTATTCCCACAGCAAGTCCAAAGGGATTTTGGTTCCTTCAGAAGATCCATGATTAAACATAGTTACACTCAGCAGTTTTATTCAGTGTGGTATCTCTGATTTATTATCTTTACTCTGCTAAGGAGACCTGAGATTTCCCTCGACTTGTTCCAATTTCCAATGTATTCACAAGGGTTTTTTCATGTTCCTTAGCAATGCTGGTTATCCATCTTTCTGTACCTTAGAATTTCATATAAACCTTATCTAATTGTTACCCAGAGAAGCTGTGGCTGCCCCAGCCCCAGAAGTGTCCATGGCCAGGTTGGATGGGGCTTGGAGCAACCTGGGATAGTGGAAGGTGTTCCTGCCCCTGGAAGGGGGTGGATCAAGATGGTCTTTAAGGTCTTTTCCAACCAAACCATTCTGTGCTTCTAATATGCTTTTACACTGATTTTAAACTGTATCCCTGTATCTGCTTTTCCAATGACTTCTCTTTAATATATCAATGTGACTCACAGCTTTGTTTTCCCTTTTCTCCTGGGATTTTATTCTAGACATTGTAAACCTTCAAACATCTGTATTTTTTTTAAGCATCTTCTGGAGAGATCACAGAATCATAAATGGATTGGGTTGGAAGGGACCTCCAAGATCCTCTATTTCTTACCCCTGCCATGGGGAGGACACTTTGCACTAGACCAGGACCTTCCCCTAGACCAGGTCACATGTTCAGCTGGCAAAATTAGCTGAAATCCCAATTAACCAGGATCTGGAGTCACTACCAATTAACAACTACCACTAAGAGATCCAAAATCTCAACCTCACAGTCTTGAGCTGCCTCTGCAAAATGCCACAAGTTAGGGATTAAAATTTCTCATCTCCTCCACTACAGCCCCAGCTGCCTCAGCAGCATTTTACTGCACAGGCTCAATAAACATTCCATGTGTCACCAAGCAGGCAGTGAACATCCACAGAAGCCTCTCTTAACACGTCAAAGATCCAGTGATTTTCAGCATCCCATCCCTCGTACTGAACAGCAGAGACAGAGAGAGGAGGAAGGTATTTGGAAACTTGGTGCATACGAGCAAATTTAAGATTATGAAAATTGTGATGCCTTACAGTAGCAGCGCTGTTACACGCGTTACAAACACTGAATTTTGTCAAACTATTTCCAGTAAATGCATTTTTTCCCCCCACCTCAGCACTAGAAATTCCCAGTGCATAGTATAAATCGTGATGTTCTGCACTTTCTAGCTCAAATGAGGACCAGGTTTTACCAGCCAGCTTTTAGGAGTGTTTAGACCTGGTCTCAGGCTGGAAAAACCTATCTTATACTGAGTTTTTCCTTCTTATTCCAGGCAAAAATTCCAAACCATAGCAAAGCTTTTGCCTTCTGCTGCCACTGAATACCAGTTGCTGCACAAGTAAAACAGAAAAAGGCTGAAGTTATTTTAAAACAGCTACTTTTCTCTACTTAAGTATTTAGTTTTCAGTAGTTGACTATGTTATGGGTGGGAAATTAATGCCCAAAGTGATGCAAACACCAATACCCCTGAGTAGGGCAGTGGCAACAAGTGAATGAAAAATCTTGCAGGGTAATGTAAAAATAGAGTATGGAAAGTTGAACAGCATTATTAACTGGGAAGGAAAACCTATAAAGCAAACACAACAAAACAACACCCTCTGATGATTCTTTTTAGTCTCAGGCAGTACTGCTACAAAATACCTAATCAAGGTGATGCAAAGAACTTCTAAACCATTTATTAATTACTTGAGGCTATTTTTCATTTTACTGCTTCACTGCAATTTCCATTAGCATGGGGAATTGTACCATTTTTTTCCAAAGAGATATTTCCAGTGAAGTCAGTGTGGATTCAACAAGACCAGGGACCATCATATAAATAGAAATCAGAAAATAGTATTTCCATAAGAAACCACTCAGATTTATTGGATTAACAGGCACTTACAAGTGACTCACGCTGACACAGCCTATAGTAATCCAATCTATTTGAGATAAGAATAAATTCAAAGGAAACCTTAAATTTAGAAAAATCACCTCTGTGGCTGCTTTATTACACGAAATCACATTAAGTGTTCTCTCCAAATGGGAGGACAAATAAATTAAAAGCTAAATTCTAGCAATTTTTTTTCCATGAGTTCAGCATGTCCTTAACAGCAGTAGCTGCCCCACTGAGCATAATTAGAGAGGGATAAGAGAGCCCTGTGTGGAAGTGCCTTGTGGAACACAGCAGTTTTCCTGTCCTACAATCCCACAGGAATAGCCTGTGCTAAAAGAGTGGGAAGAAGAAGAGCCACCAAGCCACCTCCCTTTGTCTCAGGAGAGTTAAGGCAGACTGTTAAACCTACAGTGGCAACCACCCCATTTCTCCTGCATGTACACTGGTTTTCCTTTCTGTCTGGGATTTCTTGGGGAACTCTGACTTCTCTCTAGGAGATGTTACTAAATCCTAACAAATGAGGTGTTCTGGCTCAGCACACTGAAGCATCAATGCTTTCCTGAAACGCTGAAGGATGCATTCACAGCTCTCACACCTCCTTTAAAACATGGCAGCAAGCAGGGAGCTGGGATGGAGCTTATGTCTATAAATACTCCTCCGCAGCAATAAAAGAATTTTTACCTCTTGATATTGCCATGAATAGCAACAGTCTGGAAAAAAGAAGTATTATTAAATATTACAGAGTCACAGAATGGCTTGGGTTGGAAAGGACTTTCAACACTATCTAGTTCAGACTCCCTGCCATAGGCAAGGACACATTCCACTATCCCAGGTTGCTCCAAGCCCTGTTCAACCTGGCCTTGGACACTTCCAGGGATGGAGCAGCTGCAGTTTCTTTGGGAAACCTGTGCCAGGGCCTCAGCACCCTCACAGGGAAGAATTTCTTCCTAATATTCCATCTAAACCTGCCTTCTTTTCATATGTAAAGAAAAAAGCCAATTTAAGGAAAGGTGACACTGGCCAGAGCAAGAAGGGGTCATGCACTGGGCACTGGACTTTTATCTTAATCACCAATTACTGTAAGACAGAATGAAATATAACCTGTATGCAAGGATATTTGAAAACCACAGGATAGTTGAAAGTCATGTATGCTCTGCCATCCATAAAGACACTTCTCTGTATGCAGGGATGTAAATCACGGAGCACACAGATGAAAACTCATTTGTAAGAACCAGCTGCACACTACTGAGGCCAACAAAATCTTATCAAATGCAGACTTCAAGGCTGAAGTGACTTATTTAGAGAACTGCTGTGCTGCTCTCACCTGCAGTACCCAGTTAAGTTAGATCAAGGACAGCAGCACATACCAACTACATCATAAGCAGGAGGCTTTAATTTTTTATGCACGCTTTCCCTTCAGGCATACACACCCACTCTCAGCAAATTCCCATTAATGGCCATTCTAGAATCCTGAAAAGCAGTATGTTATAGCCTTGGGCTAACTAAATTAGAGTGAGCTATGCTGAAGCTGCAATCACAGTGAAAACCTGCAGTATGACTTCTACCACAACAAAGATACTCCCTCAGAGAGTCTCTTCACAGTGTAATGCTTTCAAAAAAACCTCACCATAGCCTGCACCTTCTGTGAATTTGGTCATGACAGCCTTGAGCCTTGCCCAAGGACACTCAGAAAAAAAGATCAAAAATTAACCAGTAGTCAAAAAATGTTGATTATACCCAAGATTTTTAATGTGCTTCAAATGGGGATGTGGATCTTGGCTTGAAGGAGTGCAGAACAGATGAGAACTCAAATGGCAAAGTGCAAGGGGACAAGGCACAATTTGTTCTGATTGAAAGACAAGGTTAAAAATCTCATTTTCTGTCACAATGAATTGGGTTTTCAAAGTGAGACCTCCCTGCCCTTGTGCTTTTTTCAGATTTGATTTCTGGAGAAGTTCTAGCCTTTACATTACAGTAAAATGCTGTAAAATTTTCAAATAGCTAGATTTTGTGCTAACCCTAATTCATAATCATTCTGGCCTTGCAACCGTGGTGTGAAATTCACTGAGCTAGACAGCTGGGAAGGGGGGGGTGTGAAGAGTGGGGGTGGTGTTGTGTTTTTTTATTATTATTGCACTTCTGGTGTTCAACCCTTCTACTCTATACGAAATCCATATTCAGAAGTCTGGGAGCATGAAGATGCTTTTACGTACAAGGATTTGGTCAGGCTCTAAAAGCATCTGCATCCTTGTTTGCAATGAATGAATCTCTCTTCAAATTTACTTTGGTGACCAAAATATGCGTTTCTAGCCTGTAGTCCTGACTCATGTAAAAAGTGGTGCTGCTCAGAAAATTGTTTTGCCCATGTAATGCTCTCGAAAATAATTTTTATCCCTTCAAAACCCTCTAAAGGACACCTACTAAGAAATGCTTTCCAATGAAACCTGAGGAAAACTGCCTGAGCTCACAGTGCTGGTACAAAACTAACCTTTAAATGAAGTTCTAGGAAAGAACCACCAGCTTTTCACGTAAACTTGTGGTGAGTTTTCACTGAAGCCCTCAACCCTGCCAACCCATGGCTAAATGTCATACTTCATTTCCTATCCTAAATCAGCCATTAACAGGAAGATGGTTTTGCTCTGTCATTTTCAGACCTCATTAAAACCCCGCACTAAGCACAATTCTGGATAGTGGAACTTGGCTGTGGACTGAAAAAAAAAATCCCCAACATTTAGACAATCTAAGAAATTTAGCTTTTTTTTTTCTTTTTTTTCTTTTCCTACTGAAATGGGCCTTGGGCACAGCTCTTCACCAAAGACATGGTTTTATTCTTCCACATGCTCTTGGATACATGCTGGATCAACATCATGAGGTGTGCAAATTTAAACAGAATTACTTAGGTTGGAAAACCCCTCTAAGATCATAGAGTCCAACCATTTACCCAGCACTGCCATGGCCATCATTAAACCATGTCCCCAGGTGCCACATCTTTTAAATCCCTCCAGGGACAGCAAGGGACACACAGGGACTCCACCACTGCCATGGGCAGCCTGTGACAGGGCCTGACAACCCTTTTGGTGAAGAAATTTTTACTAAAATCCTGGTGCAACTTGAGGCCATTTCCTCCCATCCTATCACTGGGAAAAGACAAGCACAACCCACCTACAGCTGCTTTGTAACACAAGCACATCACAAACTCTTGCTCAGTTTCTTACGCAACTATCAGTCAACTTTTAATTATTTCCCCCCCACCAAAAATCTTCTATTCTTTACAATTCTTTAAAGGCCACTTAAGGCACACCAAGAGCTATGAAAACCAACACTGGGCTGAAGTTTCATGGATCATCTCTTAAGGCACCATGCTCCAAAGCACACAACATCACTGTATTTCTGCCTCTGCAATACTGGCTTTAGGCAGCTACAAGTTGTCTCAGTGAAAAAACATTATCTTGTGCATGTCCTATTTAAAAAAAATTAATCTGTTCAACACCTGATGATTCACTCACCCACATGTTAGAAGTCCACACAAAAATGACTCATTCTGTCCGTAAGAATATTCACCTGGGATACCCAAGTCCTCTCATCTTTTCCAGAGCTGGTAACTGTTTTTTCTTGCAAAGGATGGTGGCTTCCCCATGAGAGCAATGGGTGACATGAAGGAGAAACAGACCTGGGACTGGGCCCTGGAAATTTTGTAAACCATCTACTGTGGGGGTACCAGTCATTGGTTTTTCTGGGTTTGGATTGAAGGATTTGAGACATTAAGTTGTGTTCCAACACAGGTGTTTATTATTTCTTATCAGTAAAACAGTCTCACTGCTGTGAGTACAGCAGCTTTTCATTAGAAGGCACAAAATGGCCAACAATCTCTTGGTACAAGGGCTTTTAAGACTAAACTATCCAATTAAGAGCTGACACCTGGATTATTTCCCTTTTAACCCAATAACTGATCCCAAAGAGCTTCAATGGGGACTTTTCTGCCCAATTACAAAATGCCACCCAAACCCATGAAGGAGGAGGAAGAAGCATGAAGAAGAAACCCAGGACAACACCCTGTGCCCTCCATCTTGCTTCTATCCACAACAGACTAAAAATCCCAAAACCTCAATTTCTCACCAAGTGATACACCTGCACTGCTCTCTATAATCTACTTCACACTTTTGAGGATTCCAGTCTACCTTGAAGTCTGGGAAACTTTCTCCATGAATGAGGGTCAGAGTCAGTGCTGCCCTGGGGGTCAGGGCACCCCAGAGCAGACACAGAAATATTCCCAGTGCCCTGGGTTTCCACAATCTACGTATTAATAATAAAAATACTTTTTAAGTATTAAAGTTTGTGGATAACTGAAGAATTGGCAAACAGTAAACACTCCACAGTGAGACAGCGGTTGAGGGAACAAATGATTTTAATCCTGACAACTGGCTTTAATCCTAACAATTTATTTTAATCCCAACAATTGATTTTAATCCCAACAACTGATTTTAATCCAAACAAATCATTGTCAGCCAGATTTGAAGGAGTTCAGGCTACTCCTTCATGACCTGGACACTTTCTCCCAGGAAAGGGCTGAATCACCCTGGTAGGGACAGCCAGTGCAGGGCAAATCCACATTTTGGATTTGCTTGGCTGATGACATCAGATTTGTTGTGCTCGTGCAACAAATCAAGCTGAGTTCTAGGCTAGAACTTCATGTCCAGTTCTGATACCCACGCCAAGGGATTGGCAAGAGTTCAGGGAAGAGTTTGGAAAACAGTGGGTCTGGCTGGGATACAGACTCTGTGACGCCAGGCCAAACGTCTCCTGCATTAGGGAGATGAGTCCCTGACCTTGTTTTCATAGGTACTTTGTGAATATGACAAGTAACAAACAGCTCTTCCATCCTTGGAGAGAAAGGCACAGCAAGATATTACAGCTGGAAGGGAAACAAGCTTGGACTGGAAGTAACTTCTTGCTTTTTAGCAACAGCAGTGCTAAATATTTAGCATTCATTGGTGTTTTGGGGTGGCAGAGCTTCTAAGAGCACTCCAAGATGCACTTCTGAGGAAAAGTTCTTATCTTCTTTCACAGAGAACCACACAGGCTTGATACAGAGACATGAAGCTAAAACTTCCATTGGAATCACAGAATAATTTGGGATGTAAGGGATCCAATTTCAACCCCCTGCCATGGGCAGGGATACCTTCCACTATCCCAGGTTGCTTCAAGCCCCATCCAACGTGGTCTTGAAAAATTCCAGGGGTGAGGCAGACACAGTTTCCCTGGGCAACCTGTACCAGGGCCTTCCTACCCTCACAGCCAAGAATTTCTGCCTAATATCCAATCTAAACCTACTCTCCTTCAGCTTTAATCCATTCCCTTGTCCTAACACTGCTTGCCTTTAACTAAAAAATAAAAATCCTGAAGTTAGTATTGAAGTTAATTTTCATGTTTAATTTTATTGTTACTGCTACGTAATGCCTACTGCTTTATGCTGTCTCAACATCAACTGTGCTCCCTTGCCTTGAAAGAACCATTTTATAGATTATTTTCCTCCTTGGTAAACTTATCTGCAAAAATACCTGATTTGCTATTTTTCTTGCACCTCATTACCTCAAAAAGTAACATAGAAAATAACGAGAGGAAAAAAAAAGAGAATGTGTGACCTTAATTTGGGGGAAAGTAAATGGTAACTCTGATTGTGTATTATTAGAATATGATGAGAATTTATGCAAGAGGACACTGGTTTAGCCAGAAAAGCACTTAACAGAAGTGACTGAAGACATGCTTGCTGCTTGCATGACACAGCCCTCTCTTTCCAGCCCTTCTATCATCCAAACACATTTTACTGCCACCCCTTCTGGAACTCCTGAACCTGAATTTTTGACTGAAGTTTAGACAGTACTTGGAGGCACCAAAGTGCACAGCACACCCAGTTCAGTCATCCAGGAACAGATAAGACTTTCAGATGTACTTGTTCTACCAACACCTTGCATTCCGTGAGGGGAGAGGAACAAAGAACAAACTGGCCAACACCACAAATGAGCCCTGAGAAATGAAGAACACAAAAGGAAATTATCTAGTGAAGAAGATCATTTCCTGACACAAGAAATAAAGGATATAGATTTTGAACTTCTGTTTATTTTTAATTCTGTAAGTCAAAAAAATAAAATTAAACCGAGTAAGGCATAACTGACTCATTTTTAATTCTGAGTCATCCCAAATCAGTGGATTCCTGTGTCAGACTATCTGTGCCCCCAAGAAGGTAATGGAATAGGGCAATTTCTAATCCACTTAAGAATCAGGAAATTCACACAGCAGGTGTGAACACTAACAAACCACTATTTTCACTTTACGCTGAAAAAAAAAAAAATTCAATCAAGCCCTCTCTATGGAATATAACAAGAGTTCTGAAGAGAGTGGATAAGATAAGCCAGGCTGTTTTACACAAAAAAAAAGTAGGGCAAGTCCTTTCCTAGCTCGTCCCACTAGAATTACAGACCTTGAACTTGGAGAAAACAAATAAAAAACTTCTTGACAGCACTAAGAGATCAGGGCAACCTCCTGCCCACTGCCCTGTGCTGGGGGCTGCACACACAAACCACATCCTGAACAGCACCAGCTCTGCTCCTGATGCCACAAGACAGCAATTCCTCACCTTCCACTGCATCCCAATTGAATATTCTGCACAAGCAAACACACTGGGTTTATGTAATAACTGCCTGTGTGTCGCTCACTCCTTGGGATTTGGAATTTTAACTCCTTAAGGACGCGATCCTAGAGAAATTAATGCATTCCAGGAGCTTGGAATACTCGTATTTCTGGGGAATTTATCACAGAAGTATTTAGTACAGTGGTTTTAAATCTTCTAATTTTACGAGGAGATTCAAACTGCTCAGCATTTTTCTGAAAATTCTTGTTCCCAGAATTACCAAGTTACATAAGAATCTCATATGCCAATAATGAAACATTTTATAGTCTCCAAGGTAGCACAGAAACGCCAGAAATTTGTCTGACATTCCTCTCCCCCTTCCAAAAAAAAACCCAGCAGGCACGTAAAAAGAACTCAAAGTGTTATTTATAAATTCTCATTAATTATCAATTATTGAAATACTAGTAGCCCAATTGCTCCTGAATACTTGGAGAGGAATGTTGTTGATAATTTCCATGCACTCCTGTCAGGTCTTCTTTATCCCGGGAAAGAAAGAGAAGAAAGGAAAAAAAACAAGAAGGAGAAGGAGAAGAAAGAAGGAGAAGGAGAAGAGAGAAGGAGAAGAGAGAAGGAGAAGAGAGAAGGAGAAGAGAGAAGGAGAAGAGAGAAGGAGAAAAAGAAGGAGAAAAAGAAGGAGAAAAAGAAGGAGAAAAAGAAGGAGAAAAAGAAGGAGAAAAAGAAGGAGGAGAGAGAGGAGAGAGAGGAGAGAGAGAAGAGAGAGAAGAGAGAGAAGAGAGAGAAGAGAGAGAAGAGAGAGAAGAGAGAGAAGAGAGAGAAGAGAGAGAAGAGAGAGAAGAGAGAGAAGGAGAGAACTAGTTTGCATCACAGTTTTCCAGCCTTTTTAACATTACAAGTACCTGATGTTTTTATTAAAATAAGTATCTATAGCTTTAATAAAACACATGAATTAAAGTAAGATGTTTCCTTCCAGGATCACAGTATCAACCACTATGGGATCAGCATTTGGAATAAAATCAGCAGGAGCACTTCCCCATCAATGACAGCAATATACAGCTCTGGTAATGTATTGCTCATTGTTATTCATCATTACTCTGGCTCAAAACAACTTTCAGGAGAGGACTAACTGGGAAACTTTGCATTTTTCCTTAGCAAGTATCTATGTAAAACATAAAAATGAGGCATGTAAACTATCTGCTCCCAATTACAAAACTGTTTATATGGTCCACAAATTCTCCTACAGTACAAAAGCAGATTTTAAAAGATTAACACACACATTAAAAAGTCCAAATCCTAGCTAACACTTAAATATTGGTGTCTTAAAGCTATTTTAAGTAAAGAGCAGCAGTAGAGGCAAGTGTGGAGCTATGGCTACAGTTCTGCAAGCTACCAAATATCTGATTAATCTGATTATCCATGGAAAAGGATAGCTGGATGCCCAGTGAAGTATCCAAGCTTTCTGAGCTGCTTACAAAATCTCCCTTTTCTCTTTATTTGCTATAGGTGGTACAGTGGCATCACATCACCTGTGCCTGTCCCTAGATTAACACAAGAAAACTGGAAAAATTCCTTCTCACTCCCTCTTCACCTCTTCATCCTCATTTCAGACCCAAAGCCTCCGGAATGTTTTGCACAGGCATGTTGTAAAACTAACTTTAGGTGTTTAGTAGAGTGACAAAGGGAACCATTTTGGGTCCCTGTGCAGAACTAACGCCTCAAACTGCAGTTCTGCTCATTTGTATTTGAATCCAGCTCGTGTGCTGGTATCCCAGCAGCATATGGCAGTGTGTATTTCAGTTGGAAGAGCTTCAAGGAGGAGCAGCAGCATCATTCTAAAAAACTGCTTATATACCAAATCAAGTTGGTTTTTTTCAGTGAGTTTCACTTAAATCTTCAGGATGCTCATGCTCTTCTACCAACAAAAAAACCCCCTCCATATCCAGAACCAAGTTTCCTTTGCCCAATTATCTTTAGACTGTTACAGGCTTTTTATGGCAGAACACCAAGAAATAACAGCAATGAAGGAAGCTCAAGTTCCCTCTTTAGAACCATGATGATAAAAAGGAGATAAGATCTTACTACTTGTTGTTTGGAATTATTCCAGCAATTAGGAGACTCTGGATAAAGTTCATCTCACTTTAAAAATCAGATATGCAGGTGAGATTAATCTTAATCCAGTGGGATAATGTGGATGTCACTTTTCACAATGCTGGTTAGGTGAAACCCTCAGTTGCAGGGGAAACAGAGCTCTGAAAAGCTGCAGAAGAGATGGTATTTGCATCACAAATCTGAGCAGGAGTCACCATAAACCAGCCACATGTTGTACCACTGCCAACACCTCAGCAGAGTCTGAAATCCCACATCAAGTGCCTAAAATAGACAACACCAGAAACATCATTCCTGAAATAACTTTGGGACCTTACAGAAGGTGAAAATAGACAACTTGAAGGAAACAAAGTCTCTGAGTAAACACCAAGGTGATTATTCACTGATTGCAGAGGCTTTTTCAGGCCTTGATACCAACAAAATCTTCCCAGTGATTTCAGTCAGATTTCAGCCTGAGCAAGGACTGTGGGGTCCTTTGAGAAGTGCTCAACAAATAACTACAAATTGCTGTATCTAAAGAAGGTGAAACATCCCCCTGCATATTGTACTCAAACCTTGCTTCAAACCAGTTATCCCAAGTACTCTGTACAGCCCCATCTGTGGAGCAGACAATTCCTCCAGTGAGTATTGTCCCAAACCACAAGAATTTTGTGTTAATTTTCCTTAATTCTTGGCAGACATGAACTGAAAACACCCCTCTCCGTCCTGACACCATCCTGAACATTTGCATTCAATCCACACTTATTTGATGAGAACAAAGAAACACCGAGCTCTCAGCATCCTTCAGACCTCCAGAAAACACTGTCCTTCCCCAAATTAACATAACAAAGAGATCAGCAAATGCCACTGCTGAAGCAAACACCTGCTCTAAGGTTTGGTGGGCAGAAAAGTTTTTCAAACCTGCTAGAAACTGAGATCAGCTAACACTCAGCTGGAAGAAACCCCAGCCCTACATTATGTAATCTACATAGTTTTTCGACCAGTCTGCATTCTTGCAGAGCCCAAAACTGAGGAAGCTACAGACAGAACAAAAGAGAACAGAAAAAGTTCATCAACCCAGAGGCTGCTGAGGAGTCTGTATTTGCACACTGAGGCAGGACTGCCCACTCACCCACACAAACCTGAGCCCTGCAATCTTGTAACAACCAGGGTAAAGCACCACAAAATTTCCAGCAAGTCAGATCAGTCCTTTATTTGGATGAACAACCACTAACAACTAATAATTTAAAAGACCTGCTTCAGGGTTGGGTTTGGGTTTTCCTTTTCTTGGTAGTGTGTGAATAAGTCCAGACAGAAACTCATCTTAAAAACTCAGAAACAGCTCAACTGATGCTGCCACTGACCATACGGAAGGAACAGAAAGTGGTAACACAAATTCAGCCTGACCTTTAAAGGCAGATTATTCTCACCCAGTTTCTGCTGTTGAGTATGCTGGGGTTTTTCCTCATTTCACAAAACTGCAGAATGGTTTCAGTAAGAAGAGACCTTAAAGCCCATCCAGTCCCACCTCCTGCCATAGGCAGAGACACCTTCCACTATCCCAGGCTGGACACTGCAGGGATGGGGCAGCCACAGCTTCTCTGTGTGACCTGTGCCAGGGCCTCACCACCCTCACAGTAAAGAATTTATTCCCACTGTCTCATCTGAAACTGCTATCTTTCAGTTTGAAGCCATTCCCCCTTTTCCTGACACCCCATGCTTTTGTAAATAGTCTCTGAAATGGAATATATACTGCTAGAAATACAGCATCTGAGTATATCCCCAAGTTGCAAACTTTTCACTTATGTAAGAATGAGGAAAAACAGGTGAAACTATCAAGCACCCAAGTCACATCAAGCTGTTCCTTGCAATCAACATTATTTTGTAACACCTTTGTATGTGATTTAAAATTGCACTCAGATTTTATATTTTTAGGTCACCCACAGACCTGTAACTTATTTCACCCAAAAAGACTTTGCAAGCCTTCTCCTTGCTTTTAATCAAGTATCAAACTGCTCTTTCTTAACCATCATGACTGAAAAAACTCTTTAAAAAAAGTGAAAGCATTGGCCAGTTCAGAACACTGAAGTACCAGGATGGGATTTATTTCACTCCATTTCAAATACCTGCACCGGGTCTAGGAGGATTTTGGGTATCTTAAATCCCTCACTACAGCTCAGGGAATGCAGACAGCAGCTCATCTGACCACACAGAGATGGTGACAGAAGGATGAACCAAACTGCTCATTCCACTTCACTGGCTGGGGCAGCATCCTCCAATTATTCCAGCAGGATGGGAGCCACAAGAAGGAGAAGTTTTCTGGTAAAAACTTTCTCATGTCCTTTTGTCTGACAAGAGCACCTCAAAGTGCATGGGAGCCCATGAAGCTCTAAACCTCTCCCTTCCAACAAAAGCACAGTAAGGAAGAAAAGACACAAAACCAAGTTCAGCAGCACAGAGAGACTTCCCAGTTCCACACAATGCTCCATGCCTGGGAGTGCCCAAAGCAAGGTTGAACAGGAACTGGAGCAACCTGGGATAGTGGAAAGTGGCCCTGCCTATGTCAGGGGGTGGAACTGGATTGTCTTTAATGTCTCTTCCAACTCAAACCATTCTGTGGTTCTGGAGCTTCCCAGCCCCATGAAGGTACCTGACAGTTATCAGCATCAAACATCACCTCTTGAAATTAAAGTGGCCAAACTGCAGGATTTTGGAGGTGGATAAATTCTCCAAGTGTAGTCACTGTAATGTAAACACTGCATTTTTAGACACCATTAATTAGCACTCCTTCAAACAACTCCAAAAACCCACATCAGAGGCAGAAGTTGACCCAGTCCTGACCTGTGTACAGGATCTTCACTGCTGAAGAGTGGCTGCATTACTGATTACAAAGCACTCAAGTTCAGTACTTGAAACAGTAGTTTTCTCTATTTTTAGCTGTGCAACTAAAAAAAAAATCCCTGCTTGAGCCTGAGGGTTGGACCAGGTGACCTTAGTCAGGTCCTCAATAAGCTCAGGCATTCTGTGATAGTAAAACAAGGAAACTGCTATGAAGAAAACTAAAATGAATAGGCAAAAAAAGGGGAAGGTATTAAGGGGTTGACAGCTTGGTAAAGACCCCATATTGCATATGGAAGAATAGAGTAAGTGCAACTTAAAACAAAATGAAGAACAATATTAAGAAAGCATTCAAAAGCAAGTCCTTCAAAAAGAGAAGTCATACTGTGATTCCAGGAAAAAAAAAAGACTTTAACAAACTAAATGCAAAATTTTAAACTGAAAAAAATACTGAGAACTGATGTGTTAAGAGGAAATTTTATCAAATGCACCAGAAGGGCGAAGCTTATGAGAAAGCCTGCTAGGCCAGTAGGTGACAGAAGATAAAAGACTTTACAGGACAATGCTGTGGGGAGGGGGAAAGAACCTCAGAAATGCTTCTTTGCCACATGAAAACCCAGATGAACTCAGTGCTCAGGACAGAACAGTTCAGGGAACTTCCAAGCCCTGGCCCCTGCCTGCAGAGAGGAGCAGGAAAGAGGATCCTGTGCGGGAAGTTGAGCATTGCTCACTGCCAAAGCCTACCAGGAATTACACAGCCAGGAGCACGTGGACACAGCCAGATTTCTAAGGAAACCAAATTATTAAAAATCCCAACTGATGCACTGCAGTCTGCAGGTCACAGACAGGAGGGCTCTGAAAGAGCTCTGTGGATGTTGGGAGTCCCTAAAAATTATCAACTTCACAAAAGCTTGAAGAAAACTCAGCTGTAGAGCAGAAGGGAGGAAAGATCTTATTAATCAGCACTTAATTTACATGCAGAGAACATAAACCCTTATACACACACATAAAACCAGACTCCTGTACAGGTCTGGAGTTAGACCTCTCTCATTTAACTGAACAATAAATTATGCTGAAAAGGACACACTGTGAGGTCACAGGTCTATTACAGATAAACCAGTAAATGCATCACAGCAGTTATCCTCAGTCTTTTCTTCCAGCTAGTTATTATACAGCGTGACTGGGAGAGAAAACAGAAGATGAAATTCAAGTAGATTAATTCTAAGGCCCTGTATACAGAAAAAAGCAGCCAATTACACACTGAAAATGAGGGGTTCTAAATTAGTTTTTTTCCTGATTAGGAGAGACCTTGAAGTCACTGCAGATAGCTTTGTGAAAATACAGTTTTCAGAATGGTTGACAAAAAGCAAACAGAATTTCAGAAGTAATCAGGAATGAACAGAGGTGGTAAGAGGAAGGAGCAGTGGGACATTGGGACACTGCACTCTTCATGTCCTCAACTCTCTACTTCCCTAAGCTGCAGCTGCAGGATGCCATTGGAAAAGTTATTTCATTCTACAGATCCTTTAAAACTGGCCCAGTTTTACTAACATTAAAGATGTTTGCTACGTTAATGTTGAAAAACAAGAGCAAGTAGCAGTTTTACTGCTCAGGCAATTTCCTACACCTAATATCTGAAACAAGTGTGTATTTATGACTGTGGAGATGGATTCTGATTGTTACCTAATTTCCCTTATTCAGTATTTTCTGGCAATGCAGAGAGTGACAAACCAGCAGGTTCCAACCAAGTTGGTTTTGAGACTAAAAACTCAGAAGATGAAAAATGCTGTGAACAAAGCAGGAGTCAACCTTTTAAACACTAAACATCATCCTCAGTCATCCAAAAAGTTAAATCCCTTGCCCACCCTGTATTTCAAAGGTGAAATAACAAATAGGCAGCACTGGAACACTCTGCCCAGTGAAGTGGTGGAGTCAAAAAATGCATGGATAGATATGGCACTTGAGGATATGGTTTTGTGGTGTGTATGGTGGTGCTTGAGGGCAGAACTTGGTGATCTTAGAGGTCTTTTCCAACCTTAACAATTCTGTGATGAAGAATGACATTGAACCTAAATATTATTATATATTCCTACAAAGTATTTCACAGTGACTCCACATCTACAAGTGTACCAAAACAGGACAGGGATTTTACCACAAATTCAGCTGTGCCACGTGCAGAAGTGGGCAAACCCACCCTGCTTTTGGCAGGACTTGGTGCCATTTCAGCTCTTCTTTCCACAGGGATCTGAGCTGGGATCTGTTCCCAGCACTGTTCAATGAATTCATAAATGACATGAAAAGGGCTCAACAGTGAGATGACAACATCTGCTGATGATAGTAAAGTTATTCACAGTAGCAAAGGCAGTAAATAAGTAGGAAAAACAAAAAAAAGAAATGCGTGCAGATAACTCACAGGACATTAAAATCTTGAAATGAAATTCAGGAGTGAAATTAATGAGGACTCTCAATGAAATTAAGTGTGAAGTAGGATGAGTGGAGGTGGGGCAAGTGGCCCTATTTCATGTATATAGGTCAGCAGGCTTTGAACTGACTCAACACTTGCAGCAAGCAGAGCTCTAGAAAATGATGGTTGTAATGGAAATAGTTATGTATGAATTACTTAAGCCTTTTCCAGTGCAAGAAGTGGATTTTAAATGGAGTTCAGGCTCAAAAGTTAACAAAAGAAGATGGTTCCTCACTGAACAGGCTGATGTGTTAGTTAAACTGGAGAACCACAGAGCTTTACACTCCCCAGTACTTCTCACTAATGAAGTCCAAAAGACAAATCCAGTAAACACTGCAAAAAAAAAACCCCAAAAAACATCCAGCCCAGTCCATCCCTGTCCTACAGATGTCTGGAGAGTGAAGGGTGTGCAGAAGGAGGATCCTGTTCCCATTCTGTTGCTCTGCTCCTCCATAACCCACCTGTGGCCACTGCTGGAGACAAATCACTGCTCTAGGTCAGTAAATGACAAGAGCTGCTTCTCCTCCTACCTTCAGTACCTCTCTGCATGTTGTCAGATTTTTTTATTCTTTTTTATTCTATTCTAGACTTTCTGTGTTGTCTATCAGGGAAAATCATCTGAACTATGCTGGAAAAGCATATCCAAAATGCCCAGCAGGAGCAGCTGGAGGGGAAAAAGGGATCAGGTGTGTAACATAAAGTCTGTCACCCTGTAGATAATTCTGTTTGCATCAAAGCTGCAATGCAGCTTTGCTCCCCATAAAACATCCACCCACCAAAGTGCAGCAAAACAGTTCCCTCATACTCAAAGGAAAATCAAGCCTAAGTAAAAGGGTCCATGCATTATTAGAGTTCCCTTTTCCACAAAGGTGGCTTGAGCTTATTGCTCTTTCCCTGAATTTCCCCTACATTGTTAGAATTTCCCCTTCTTGTTAGAAGGAGAAACTCCCTTTCAAAAAAACACCTGGATTTCCAAGCAACAAGATGAAAAGTCCTACCTATTCCAGGAAACAGTCCTAATTCACTTAACAAAATTAATGGGTATTTTAATGACACTTTCAGACTATCACACTGTAACTGACTCTTGATGCAGTTGACCTGATGGTATAAAAATAGGAAAATATTAACCACTGTATCAAAATAATCTTTGAAAGAGTTACTATATCACTATTTCCCTTTTTTTTTTCTTCTCAAAAAGACACCAAGTTACTCCAGCATGGAGCAAAACAACTCTTCTGCCACAGAAAAGAGAATTCAAAATAAAATTTTACTTTTCTGGGTGCATATAGCACCAATTCTTAATAACCAAGGCTAAAGAAACAACTTCTGTGTCAACAGGCACTGAATCACTTTAAGAAATAAAATTATTGAACAAATCACTGCCTCTAACCACCTACTCCCTCCCTTCAGTCTTGTAAAACTTCCCAGGGATAAAGATTGTTAGAACGTAACCTACATAAAAAACATCAGAAATCAATTCTGCCTGTTACTGTATTTTCTTTCACACAGCACAGCTGCCTAAATTTAGCATGGCTGTTTTTATTTCTCTTACAAACTATGTTATAACAAACTCTGGGGGGCTCTTCACTACCCCTGACACTGAACCACAGGCTTGCAGATGAAGGCTGGGAAAACTGTCAGGGTCGAATATCAGAGTTGGGAAGAAGAGGATGATTAAGGGGGTTGTACCAGTGATCAAGTGCAACTCCACTCAGACCTGGAAAGTCTGGAATAGGAATGGAATATAAAGAAACAAGCATGGATGAATTAATTTTATAATTAATTATATATTGGTTTAATTATATATTCATTTATAATAATATATAAAATCTTAATTTTATATACAAATATATCTAACTGCACACTTGAAGCTCCTGGAAGGGTTGCCACCTGGGCTAAATCATCTAAATCCAGGCAGAACTATCCATGGAAAAGATGGATTAATTTCTACAGGCACCTTTTTAGAGACAGGTCATCCCCTTCAAGGGGGTCTGGAATAGGAACTGTCAGGAAGCTGCTCCCAATGGCTTCAGCAGCACCTGGACATTGAAGCTCCATGAGAAAAACCTCACCCACAGCATTTGAGGTAAAACAGAAAAATGGAGATATTTGTATGAGTTTGGGATGTTTTGTAGAAGCATCTAAGCTGAAACTCCTCTGTGTACACTCCTGGGAATCCTGCATTACTGTGCCTGATTGCTACTACATCAGGCTTCCACAAACACACTCAGGTGCTCCTTCACAAGTACCCAACTCCATCTCTGAGAGTTACTGATGCTGCTTGCAAAGATCAAGGATCTGGATCCACACACACCAACTACCTTCATTCTACCTACAGAGTGTCTCAATTCTGCATCCTCCTCACTGTGCTTGCTGCAGACTCTTTGCCAGCACAGTCCCTCCACATGTGGCAACAGCATTTGCCTGAAAAAAAACCCACTTTCCTCAGCTCCACACTGAAAGGAATTAACAGGCTGAAGAATTACTGCAGAAAGAAAACCATTCTGGCATTCAAGATGTGGTGACAATCAACCAATGGACAGGAAATCAAGCATCAGGGTGGAAAACTGCAGCTGTACTCAGTTGGTACCTGCAAATATTTGCTGTTGAAATTAGGTATCATCTAAACAAGGTGAGAGGGTCCTTACTGGATATATTCTATTTGTTTTCCCTCAGATCACAGAGCTGCTACCACACAATTCCTATTTCTTCTTGGACCCACCATATCTAAAAAACAATGATCTTCTTGTGCTGTGGAAAGGGATGGAATGTGAAATCCCATTCACATCCCAACAGAATCCCACAAACATTTTGGCAGGAAAAATTTATTATGTAAAGCCCAGATGGCATCCCAAATATTTCTACTTCAAAATTTAGGACTCTTTTTTTTTCCCCTTAAAATAAATTACACAAAAGCATCACGCCTAAAATTAACTGTACAAGAGCATCAGGCAAGGTAACCAGACTTAACTGAGCAGTTATTTGGACTATGGGAAGAATGGGAATGTGGTTTTTCTCCATTTAACTCCATTGTCAGAAATGAATAATATTTTTCTATTCAACTATATTTGAATGACTGGCAGAGAAGGAAGGTATAACGAGCAAATACATCCAGTAACATATAATACTTGGAGAAGAACTTTTCCAGTTATCTGAAGTCTAACACTTCTGCCATCAATTTCTGAAGCAACGTTTCAAACTTTCAGAAACAATTTTGCCATGTTTTGTTATTCTGACAGGCTTCTTTTGCTTAATATTTGTGTTTTTTTTTCCCCACCGTGCAATTTCAGCTCTGAATCTGGGAATATGTGACTTCAAAATGGTTTGAGCTGCTGCTTCACTGAAGCAGCTAAACCTGATTATCAGTTTGGTTCAGCATGGACTTAGGCACTGCCCACCCTTTAAGCTCTGGGATAAAGATCAAGCCTTGATTCCGACTGTCATTTTGCAGTGAGCCCACTCCTAGATTCCTTTTATATCCATCACTGCACTGAATGCCAAAGAAATCTCAGTGTACTTGGCATGAAGGCTGCACTTCCTATATTTATGCTCCAACTAATGTATGCTCCATTTTAGTCCTTCCCAGCTTAAAATCATCCGAGGGAAGACGGCATGAAGTGCAAAACACTCCATGCAACTGTTTTACTAATAGAAAATGCTGATTACTGCCTTCCCATCACCACCTTTCTTGTGCATTTTCCATTTAAACCTACCCAAAATATTAACCCAGAAGGAATCATGGTCATTTCTGTACAACATACAGCCATATCAGGCTTGTTGCTCCACCTCAAAACTTCCAGAAAAATAAACCATTACTTTTTAATTGTACTACCTTAACTTTGCTGGCAGAAGCACGTTTTGATTCTTCAAGACGTGAAGAAAGTGAAACGCTCTCTCCAGGCAAGAATTCCTTAGATCTGGCACGCTAACATTTCATCCTTTTTAATTATTCCACAGGTGGTTGCCTTGGAAACTGCCAAGTAGCTCTTGGATGTGAGGGACCCAGCATGAGACAGTGACAAGCCTTTGTAGCCACAGCATTCGGATCCACGTTGGATGCAGCAGCAGCAGGAGGACGTGGAAGAGTCACAGAAAACCTGGAAGAGATGGTTAAAATTAACAGGCATTAATTACATGGCTCAGTCCTTCAAGCAGAAAATGCAAGGAATGCTGATAGCCCCTGAAGAGTGGATAAAAACCACATTTTAGAGGCATCTGCTCCTGCAGCTCCCCAGCACAGCTCCCCGGATTTCACCTTTGGAGGACGGCACTGAAATGGAGATGCCGGCGGAGCTCAGCCCTCAAGATCCAGCAAGATGAGATTATTTTCCCCCCCTCAGCTTCCAAAGAGACCTTCCTGAGTGTCTGGTCCAACTGCCTGAAATTCAGTGCTATTGTTTTGCTTTGAATAAAAATAGAGGGACTATAAATAGCTGCCATTGCAAATGCTGATTCACTGTATTCCGTATCATACAGCAAATTGCTCCCAACTTCACTCGGCCTGAAAAACTGGGAAAATTCTCTTTATTAAAACACATCTAGAAGCCCAGCAAAGCATCCAGCTCTGGATGGTTGCTGGTCTAAAAGTACAAAAGATTTTCCTTTTCTTTCTCTGATTTCTCATCATTTCAAAAGCTGCTAATTTGCACATAAATATATAAATAAAACCACCAAAAACCAAACCAAAGCAAAACCTTCTTACAATTTCTGCTACTGGTCAAAACGGTAAATTTCAAATTTTCAAAAATCTTTTTTGCTTCCCCATTTTTATTTTTTAAACAAAAAACAGGGGAGCATAAGACTTAAAAAAAATCATTTTCATTAGAACTGTCCATGATGGAAATGGTCATTCCTGCACCTCTCTTTACTGATATGATTAGTATGTCCAAGTCAGTGATTTCTGGAGACCTCACTCATATATAAGTGATTGGATTTGTGCTATCACAAATTGCCTGGCAGCACCTCAAGAGTAAGAGGTGGATTTGCTTCTACCCATTCATGATGAGACACCCAAAAGACACAAGAGCATGTTTGTTAATTCCAGAGCTGAGTTTTACTAGAATCAACTAGACAAAATATACATTTATTGCACAGAAAAAAAACCTACAGTGAAGTAAGAGAAATGAAACTGTTTCTGAGCCATCTCCTCAGTGCTCATTTTGCCCTTCCAGGGCAGGTCCTTCCTTCTTTCTTGCCTTTTTCAGTCACTTGCTTGCTTAAAAATTAGAATCCAAAACCATTTTCTTTCTCTGTGTCACTGAATCCCACCAAGGACAATGCAAATCCTGGTGGGTTCCAGAGTTTTTCCTTTCTTGCTTCCCTCTCCACACCTCTTCCAGTCACCTCATTTTCCCATTTATAAACAAAGTTTGTGACAAACCCAGGCACTTTCTTTCCCTTGTTCCCAGCAGTTCCAGAAGTGGGACCTGTTTAATCCTGTCTGGATTCAATTCAGGATGAACACGAGTTTCCCCAGTTCCCTCATCCCACTAGCCCAGGGCACACTTGCCATCCAGCCATCCACCTCCATACTTTGGGAGGGAAAATATTCCTCCTTTTCAGCCCATCAGGTTTGGTTTAAGCATCTTTTGGGGATTTTTCCCTGCAGAAGTGGCATTCTAAAACGCTGTGGAAAATCTAGAGCATTTTCTCTGTTCTCCTCTTCCTAGTGACAGCTATCACCTCCTGCATGTCCTGCTAATGCAGGAGAAAACCTCTCCTCTGCCCCAGTTCCCTCAAGAGTCTGGCAAACCAAGTCTCCAAAGCCTCAAAATGACCCTTTTATCACAGATGGTTCTTTCCTCTGAAGAAAGGTGGATTTTTTAATCCCTGCCTCAGGCATCTCAACAGTACTCTCAAGCACATCCTCACTCTGCACTCATGATCCCATTTTGGTTTTTTCTCACAGGGCACACAGGTGAACTTTATCTGCTGCTTGACCAATTTCCCAGTGTTAGTCCTTCCAACCCACTGAGATGCTCTGAAAACCAGGGCATCCAGTTCTCAGCAGGCACCAGTGCCTGTCATTCTCATCTGCCTTATTCTCAGAGCAGTATCATCCTGAGATTAAGTCAAAAGCTGTGCTGCAAGTCTTCTTCTAACTTGATTTAAATCCTGTACTTTTCTACAGGAATGCCTCAACAAGCTGATTTCTGAAGTCTTCACCTATAGGAGGTGATGAAACCACTGCATCTCTTCCCCCCATCCTGTCATCTCAGACTAAGTAAATAACTTTAAAGATTGTAAGAGAGTTCTTGCTAGCTTTTTTCCCCTTTTTCCTATGTATTTTGGAAACTTCTATACAATGTATTTGTGTTAAATATGCTCATTTTAACACATACTCTTCAGACATTCTGCTTCTGTGAGTGACCCCACCTGTGCATTGGTTTCTCTCTGCCATATTCCTCCTGCTCAAACTTCTTAATCCCAATTTAATCTCTGCCTGTCTGGTGATCTGTCTGGATTCTTGGGCTCTTCGACTTCCTCTCTTTTCATATAAAGGTTATGCATGGGAGCCATGGGATGGACTCCATGAAAGATTTGGTTTTCTTTTGTTTTCTGTAACATTCATCCATCTCACACCTGGATCAACATGGGAGCTCCACCAGCTGAGTTCCTGACAACCCTTGGAACAGAGGAAGGTCTCACTCTGCAGTTCTTTTCCAAACCTGTGTGGAAGAATTCTACTGACTCTTCAAAATACAAATAAAACCTTCTGTCTCAGCCTTGAGAGGACACTTTTTTTTTGGTTTATTTCCAGCCTCCTGGCCCAGGGCTGCCTCAAGGTTCCCATTTTGCCTCTCCCACCCCTGCTCTGGGACTCTGAGTCACAGAGAGTGATGGAAGAGCTCTTCTCCTTCCTTCAGAATGAGCATCATTAAACACTAAAAGCACTGTAAACTCCAGAGCTCCAAGTTATTAGTAAAATACATAAAACATGGGACTTGTGAATAGTAAAATTAAAAGCAAGATGAATAAAAGACTTTTAAGTAACTCCCCTGGTCCATTGTGGTTTCTTTTTTTTCTTTTTTTTATTTTTTTCCAAACTTCTTCTCAATCCATTAAAACCTAATTTCACAAATCCCTATGCATCCCTGAAATAAGTCTTTCTTTCCCTGCTTGAACATTTCCAGAGACTGCTGGTTTTGCCCTCCTCAGTCTCCACTCCTGTCAAAGGCTCCTTTCTGACCAGTCTCCATCCCATCCTCCAAAAAGCTGCTTCCCAAAAATACCCTCAGACACTTGCAGGGAATGCTCCATCTCCTCCTGCCAGAGACTTGCACCTGATGGCAAACACAGCACAAAAAGGAACTTTTCCCCCCACTGTGGTCAGAAAAGACCCAAGAAACTCCAACACCAGTCGTGATGCATCCCACACTGGAGTTTTCAAAAAGGCCCAAAAGGTCAGCTTGCCAAAACTTTCATTAACAAGATCCAAGTTCTTATTTCCCCTTTTTCTCTGCAGAATTTCCTGTTTGGTTCATGTCTGGTACATTTTAGCCACGACTTCTTAGGGCAAAGCTCTTTGCCCTGTTCTTGGTTTCAGTCACAGCTCAATGAAGAGACTGATGACCATTAGTTTAAGCTTTTGGTTTCTCTAGTTGTAGTTTGTTTTTTTTTTTAATTCTTCAGAATTGATGCATAGAAGTGATACACAACCACAATCACCTTTTTTAGCCAACGAGAAAATTGATGTTTCCTTGATAACTGTACTTTTACATCCCCAAAGGGCACCCAGACAGCTTGAACCAAGTACAAAACTTCATTTTTATTCAATGTTTCAAATACTATATAATATATATATTATTATATTATATATAATAATATATATATATAATATATACAGTAATAAGTTATAGATACAACAGCAGATTGAAACTGCATTGAGAGTAAGTCCCACTGCCCCTTTTGGAAAACTCCAAAGCCACTGCATTAAGGTCTCAGAAGCAATTAATAATTTAAGATTCTTTCTTAAAAAAAAAACCAAAACAAAACAAAAAATTAAAAAAAGAAAAAACCAAAACCAAAAAAACCCCAAACAACTTCTATTTCAGCATTGTTTACTGATCTTCTCTTCTAACAGCCATTATTTTCTACCTGAAAAGAAGTTAAATAGTATTTTAGCAAAAGGTGTCAATCTTGAATATCTTTTTTTAAAAAAGCTTGTCAACAATTTTTTATGTTTTACAATTTGACACATAATAAGGAAAAAATAGGAGCAATCTTCTGAAAACTTTGAAGGCTGGGAAGAATCCCATCTCTTCAGAAAAAAGAGGCCCTGTGTTGTAAAGAAAATTATTTACTATTTGCTGTGATAGGTTTTTAAGGTTTACTTGCAAATGCTTGGTAAATAAAAAGGCACCTTTCTCTTAAATTATTTTGAAGTATAAACAACTAAAGCAGACCACAAAACCTTCTTTTTAAACTATTCCACCTCCAGGGAAGATCAGTACAGCTTGGCCACTTCACAGCTTTACTATGGTAATACACATCTGCACAATGAATACTGAAACAAATATTTTTTTAAAAAAAAAGAAACAATAACAACAACAACAACAAAAAAAAACCAACCAAAAACAAAAACATAAAAGGCACTCTTTGCTGTCTTCAATAAAAACCTAAAGTAAGAATTTTAAATGAGAAATATGGTAATTTCCCCTATAAAAACTGCAGGTTGCCAGAAAAGTTTCGGCCAAGCAAGCTTTTCCACAGATTCAACCAGAAGATTTTACAAAATACAGGTCACAAGGCACTGCCTGGGACAAGACTACTCAGGATCAGATGCCAACCAGAAATTAAGTATAGAGGGAAGTAAAACAGGCAGGAAAGGTATCAAAGTTTGGAGGCTCAGTCAGTAGCAGCAGGACACCTGAAGAAGGGAAACACAGAATTATTTAGGTTGGAAAAAGACCTGCAAGTCCAGCCATGAACCCAATACTGTCATGGTACAGCAGCAGAACATCCTTGGCACAAGTGTGGCCAGGCAACTTTGAGAAGTTTCAATTAAGGCAGTCCAAAATCAGATGGTCACTTAAAAAGATGGTTTTGAGTTGAATAACACTGGGTCAGATCTCAGGAAAAAGGGTTCCCACACAAGTGGTGGCAACAGCTCTGGTGACCTGGGCTGTCAGGAGCTCCTGAATAAAAATGGAAGAGGAAAGAAGATTCCTCTGCAAACAAGGCTGCACAGCTGAGTTCTGCAGCTCCCATGGGTAAAGTGAGACCTCTACCAGCTGAAACTTGTGAAGGTGAACTCTTGCTGAAAGAATTCACCAATTATCCAAAACCAAATCCATCTCAGAAGAAAAGTGAATACTTTTCAGTCTTAAATACAAGGAAGTTTTGCTCTGTGCTACCAGGAGAAACATGGAATCAACCACTCAGCACCTCTGCTTAAACAATACTGGAGTCTTTTGGCAAGAAAATACAGGCCAATGTTATGTAACAACTTTCACTACAGTAAGAGTTCCTGGTAAACTGAAATGAAAACAACAAAAATTATTTTGACAGTACTAAAAAAAAAGATCAGTCAACACTTTCAGCAGTATCTGGAAAAAAATCTATTTCCATCTATACAGAAAACATCAGTATGTGATGCTCCAGGAGATGGGTATATTCTGAATTTCTAGTTTGTAACTCCACAGTGTTTTGTGGTGATAGACATTCCCTTGCCCAGACTGCACAATCCTCTCTTGCTGGGGTTGAGCTGTCCTTGGATCTTGGTCTTTACAGTCTCAGCTCTTTCTTCCTCTATCTCAGAAAACCTCCTCAGACTACAGAAGAAGCACAATAAACTGATACCATGTTAGTATGATGCAAATCTCAGATTTATACAGCCTGAAGATGCTCTCCTCTTATTACAAACCACAATAAAGTATTAAAAGCATGAGAGCTGGCACAGAGATTTCTTACCAAATGCTCTCCCTAAGAGAAATAATCATTCAATTGAGAGAACAAAATTATTTATTGTGAAGGTCACCTGGTTTAGCACTAAATACTGTTCAACATCTGGTCTTAAGATAAACACCAATTTGTGTCTTTAAAGCAAGTTTATTTTTTGAAAAAATCTTTACTAAAAGCAGTCATCACATACTGAGAATTTCCACATTCTACCTGCCAACACTCAGACTAATTTGCCTCATATAAACCCTCCAGTAAATCCAAAGCCCTTTTCCCTTGTGTATATCTACCAATTACTACAACACAGATACTAAAAACTCAAGGTAAATGTTAATACCTAGATAACACTTGAACAGCTTTTGCTACATCAAGTAACTGTAATTTTTTTTTTCATTCCAGCATTCTGACACACACCTGGTTGTGAAGTTTTGGTGTTTAACACCAGAAGAATGAACCCAGAGACACTGCTGGCTGCAGGGCAACACAAACCACCACTATTCCCATCAGGAAAGGGCCAAGAACCAACAGCTGAAAGTAACTCTGTGGCTTCACCACCTGCTGCTGAAGCCACCTTCACCCATTTCTCATCCCTGACTGTTCATTCCCCTTCATGCAGCTGTGCCATGAACTAGATCATGGAACTGACCTTGGAGAAATCTGATTTTGCTGCTTTTGTGGCTGGTTCTGCAGTGGGTTCACCCATGGTTATAGGAGCACCAAGCCAGGACCAGGGTCCAGCTGGTATCCAGCAGGGACTGGGGGATGCTAACTGCTTCTTTCAGCAATTCTGCTGGTTTATGCCAGCTTAAAATCCCCATGGAGCTACAGAGAATTAGGCATATCCAAGTCAGAAATGCAGCAAAACACAAAAAAAAAGGGGGAAAAAAAAAAAAAAAAGAGAAAGAAGCAAGCACAGACTGTTTGTCCCATAGAACAAATTACTAAGAGAGATGCTGAAATCCTCATTTCTAAGTAACTCCCAAATAAGCCAGCCCGCCCTTCTGAAAAGCATTTTCAGCAGATGCCTGTTAATTTTCAATTTTTCAGTCAAACATAAGCTACTGAGCTCGAAACAGAGAGTAACAGTTACATGTAATGACCTGCAACACCCTAAATGTCAGACTAAATTACCCAACAGTTCCTTCTGCCTCCCATCTCTGAAATGCTGATATATTTTAATTCCATCCCTAGCTGTGTCAGATCAGCAGGCTTTAACAGTTTCAAAGACAAGAGTCACATGTAATGCTATCCCTGCCTGGAACAAATCCAGGGGTTGAATCTGATTTCTTCACGTAGAAACAAGCAGCTCTTAACATTTGATCTGGAATTCGTACCTCGTTAGGAGGGAAGCAGCAGAAGTCTCACCCATTCCTGGTTCCAAGCTGGTGATGGAGAAGGAAAAGGAGAAGGAAAAGGAGCTGTGCTGTGCTAGAGCTGGTCACCAACCCCATCAAAACCCTCAGCTGTGAGTGCAAATGATAATTTTGCCTGCCACAAGCAGGCAGCCTCTGTTGAGCTGAGAATCTTCACGTTCAGGAGCTCTGAGGAGGAGGGTCAGATCAGAAACCTTGGCTCTCAGCATCACTCTTCGTGCCTCAGTATGTTATGGGTGAAGGAAGATGCCTTCTCTCTGCCTCAGTAACTTGTGTAGTATTTCATCCTTTGCAAATTAAAAAAAAAAAAAAAACAACCCTCTAAATTTACAAGACGTGTAGCACTTGGCAGGATTTCATAACTGCTGAGTGACTGAGATGAGCTCATTTAACACAATTTTGAAATAAATGTATTATTTTATATAGCTGAGCCTGTACACTCTGCAAGGCAATGGGAGAAGGGAGGGATGATACAGAGCATGGCCTGAGCAGTGTGGCCTCTTGCCAGTGCCCACACACATTTATCCCTCTCTTTTCCAGCCTCTGTCACACACACACCCCCCCTGGAAAGAAACAATCCGCCCAGGGCAAGTAGGAGCATTTTCCAACTTCTGCCAAAATCCTATTCTCACTTTAAAATAAAGACTGTGCTCGTTTAACTACAAGATCCTTGACATACATAGCAACACCTGTCAGAGAAGTAGAAATAAAACAAGCAGGGGGGAGAAAAAAAAAAAAAATTGGGATTTTTTTCCATTTCTCTCCTGCTTTCAGTGTGACCAGCAAAAAGGAATTTGTCACCACCATGGGCAAACTGTACTTTTAAATCCAGTATTTGTGGATTGGGGAAGAGTGGTCAGGAACAGCCATGGATACACAGGATGGGAATGCAGTGCTGGGAATGCAGTGCTGGGAGAGCCAAACCTATCACTTCTCACACCTGATGCTTCTGGCTTTACACACCTTAAAAACCAACTGTAAAGGAAGACACTGCACAGAATTATCTTCAACAACACAAGGCTTTAAAGTCCTTTTACACTTCCTGCAAATTCACAGCCTCTGTTCAGATCTGCTCCTTTAAGTAGCTCAGGTGTGGGATTTAAGACAAGCTCCTCAGCTGAGTGAGCTGCTTGTCACAGTCAGCATAAAAATCCATTGCTGGAGATTCCTCATCCTATAATTTATATCAGTCAATAATATTAACTAGGTTTCACAAAAAAACCAAAAAAATTCAATGTTGTTTCTAATTACCTCCCAAAAAAAAAAAAAGCATTTCAGTCTTTCAGAAAATTAATACCTGAAATTATCAGCCTGCAGTACATGCACAAAACCACCCAGTTAAGAGATACCAGCAACCAAAGCATGACTGAGAAATCATTTTTTTCTGCATTTAATTCCAACACTGACAGCCAGACTGTTCAAGAACGAGACTGAGCAAGCCAGGGGGACAAGTGGCAGCCTACTCATGTACCAGCAAATTCAGCAAGGGCTGAGAAACAGGACAAATGAACCCATTTTCAGCTTGGACTGATCTGGTTATATCACCAACCCGAGCTAAAAGCAGCTTGGGAATCAGAGCAGAGACACTGCTGTCGCTGAGTAAGCACATAAAGGAGGCCAGAGGCATCACTCAAATTCAGGAGGGAACTGTGTAGGTAATAATCACATCAATATGTATGTTTAGGGATAATCTAAGCAAGGTTTGGGGGTTTTTTGGGTTTATTTGTTGTTTTTTTAAAGGGTATATTTTAAAAAATGCAAGAATATTCCTTCTCTTTTTTAAACGCCAGGCCTGAGCTGCTCACTGTGGAAGGATCCCTGCATGATCAATGCTGGAAACACTGAAATTCTGTCCCTGAATTACCATGTTCATGGTCCAAGTAATGCAAAGGTCAAGAATGAACACACCCAGAAGAGAAAAGACACCCACTCTTGTGCATTAGAGAAATATTTACTTAATTAGTCATGAAGAAGTTCATTTACCCTTTGAATGACTGAAAATACCTTAAAATTGCATCAGTTTTCCCTTTGCTATAAAATAATTAAAGGCCTAAAGTAGTTCCACAAGTGAAACTCATTCCTGACCACAACTAAGGCATGAGCTCTGCAAGATCTCCTCGTGGAAAAATAATTACATTGATTTAAATAAAACAATGAAATTATTGTTAGTAATAGTAGCTGCAAGCTTGCAGGCATTTACTAGCTCAAGCAAAAATTGCCAGCATTTAAAAAAATTTCTGTAAAAATTCTATATAAAATCACTTGATTTGAAACAAATCAAGCCCTTTTGTGAGCACCACAGTAAGTTATACTCAACTATTACATGAGTATTAAGCTAACCCAGTTTTCTTTTATATAAGTTGCCAAGAGAATGCTCTTTTCCCTTCACCCTTTTCTGATTTCCAGGAAAAAATGTCTTGAAAAGCTGCTTCTGCTAGAATTACTGGAATCTGAAGTATGACCAGTAATTTACAATCAGCAAAGGATATTACTTATCCCTAAAAATTTAGAGATAAAAATATTTTTAAATCGAAGCGCAAAAATTAAAAAAAAAAATAAAAAATCACAGTAGTCATGACAACCCCATTCCCTTTCCTTCTGCTCACCCATGTCATCAATATGATACCTAAAATAATCCATGGTAATTAAACTATCTGCAAGAGACATCCACTTGTGCAGAAAAGAATTTGAGAAGAATTTACACCAAAAAGTGTTGGGGTTTAATGCCAGCCAGGAACTAAGCTCCACACAGCCTCTTGCTCCCAGCACAGGGGGATGGGGAGAACTGGGAAAAGTTAAAAAATGGGGTGGGATAAGAGCAGTTTAATAATTTAAATTAAGTCAAATATCATTATTATAATAATATATAATATAATGAGAAGGGAGATAATAAGAAGAGAGACAACAAGTGATGCACAAGTCAGCAGTCACTGATTGGATGCCCAGCACATCCCAAAATACCCCTGACTCCTGGGTAACACCCCCCAGTGTACATACAGGCCATGATGTCCCATGGGATGGAATATCCCTTTGGCCAGTCCAGGGCCATTGTCCCACTCATGTCTGCATCAGCAGAGCCTGGGAAATTCAAAGTCCTTGACTTGGAATAATCACTCCTCAGCAGCAACCAAAAACATCAGAGTGTTATCAATCTATTCTCACACTGAATCCAAAACACAGCACTGCACCAGCTACTAGGGAAAATTAACTCTATCCCAGCCAAAACCAGGACAAGACTTAGTCCTGTTAGTCCTTACTTTGACCTCAGTTCCTGGAAAAAAGTATGGAGAGGATTATACTGGGTGCTGCTGAGGGTTTTTTGAAGGATACATCTGCCAGGCACCATCAACACAAGGTTAATTAATTTGAGATCTCTATATAATAAGGTCAACTGCCCAGGGAATGAAGAGGGTTTAGTTTTTCTGGATTTTAGTAAGGCTTTTGGCACTCCCAGCACCCTTCTGGGGAAGCTGTCCCACTGTGGGGTGAGCAAGTTCTGGGTGACAAACTGGCTGAAGGGCAGAGCCCAAAGAGGTTCCAGCTGCCTGGGGACTGTCACCAGCAGTGACACCCCAGGGATCAGCCCTAGGGCCAGCCCTGCTCAATGTATTTATCAATGACCTGGATGCTGCAGCCCTTCAGCAAGCCCTGAGTTGCTCAGGACTAGATGATCACTGTAGGTCCCTTCCAACTGAAATATTCTATTCCATGCTAACATTTACACCTGGGTGTAAAGCAAGCACCAAATGGGAAAAATCCCACCTAATCCTTTCAGCAGGGAACTTAGTGCCCACCCAAACCTTCCAATAAAATCTCTAATTTCACCAACATGACTCAATTGTTAATTTTCCTCCCATTATTTGAACAGCAGGTGACACGTCCAGAGATGGTGAAATCATCTGGGAACATCAGAGCACAGCCCTGTAATTCTGCACCTCTTATTCAATCCATACAAGTATTTTAAGACTACAGTCAACTGCACTGCAGAGTCTGATTACAAGAGCAGAATAAAACTCATCAGGACTATTTCTGGGATTTTAATGACACAGTGGCCAAGGTAGCACCATGGTGTCTATTATGTATCCACACTCGACAGACTAATTTTATTCTAACCCAGTACATTCCCCTCCAACTGCTTGACTCAATTCTTACAACTCAAGAAAGATTCTAAATCAACACATATGTTAAAAAAAGGAGAAGTGTGATGTTGATAATTTTCAATTGTGCCTTCAAAAGCCTATTTTGTCTTCATTTTGAGAGACAAAAGACCTGGATTCCACAGATTTTCATAGAAAAACACCACATCTGTAGTAAACCCTTATTTCTTACAAAGCATAGCAATCTAATCACGGAATATTGGGATTTATCTCAATTGTTCACACCAAGTACCAGCTGTCCAGGTACCCCTGTAGGTAAAGGAGGTCCTAAACTAGCAGAGCTTTCGTTATGATTCACTTCACTAAATCCAGCTCTCTCCATGAGAAAATGAGGAATCCCATCCTAAACTTCTTAAGGTAGCCCTCCACTGACTGTAAAGTCCAGAGTGACCTGCCCAGATCAGTCATTCCCTGACAGGCTGTTCCTGGAGTCTGGAGGGATTGATCTTGTTGGCAACTCTAAGTTTCTCCTAGGTGGTTTCAAGATCTCTACTTCTGGTATCAAAAATTATATGCACCAGCCCAGAATATTAATTAAAGACACAGTGACCCCGTGGTCATCAGCCAAAGAAATGCCACTGAGGACAAAGACATTCTGCCCTCCTGCTCTGACCACAACCTCCCTCTGTTGACAAGATGATTCTTCATCTTTCTATGAGAGAAATGAACCATCACATCTGATTTTATTTCCTGAAACTGCTCAGTCTTTTATACCTAGAGGATGCAACAGATAGACAAGAACTTATCTTAAGTTAACTTAACTTTTTTAAATGGACATGTTTTAAAAAACAAGAAAATTCCTTCTCTTTTTAAAAGGCCAGGTCTGAGCTATTGTTCACTGTGGAAGGATCCCTGCTTGATCAATGCTGACAACACATAGACAGCACTGAAATGCTGTGAGTGGAAGAAACAGAAATTAAATGGAGATAGCAAAGCACAATTTCTCCCCTTCACAATATAGAGCAGTTCCCCTCACCTGATCTCTACATCAGTCAGTGACCTATGTCTTGTAATTAGATAATATTGTTACCCACATAACACAACGTGCAAGATTGAAAGATTGAAACACCTAATACTACTTTACTCAGCATTTGGTTAGAAAACCAAAGCAGAACACCAAAACAAAAATTAAAAAAAACCCCATGAAAATATGCCCAGCAAACTCAATGCTTTCTCTAAAAAAAAAAAAAAAAAATTAAAAAAAGATTAATCAACTCCTAAGTTTTCTAACCCAAAAAGAAAATTACCTATTACTGAGTCTTTGCCACATTGAGATCCAGAAAGGCTCCTGGGCTGTTTTAACCTGCACTTCACTGACACAGACCTGGTGTCAGCAAGGGGTTTGATTCCTTAAGCAAGCACTATCAGGTCTGATCACTGCACTCCCTTCCAAGCCTCCTACTCTGTCATTCCTGTTATTGATTCAACTGTATTCCACAGAAGAGAAAAACACCCTGAACAATACCAAGAATAACATCCTTCCTTTCCTGTTCAGATCCATTTCTGTCAGTCATCTTCCTCTCCCAAGAAATTTCAAGGCATCCTCTGACACACAGAGCCATAATTCCACTGGAATTTATCAGTCCTGTGGTTAAGCAAGCTGAGCAAGCTTCACCCTTAGTGGCCAACAGCTCTGAGATAACTGAGAATAAATGGAGTTGGGAAACTCTCTCTGGATATCAGTTTCCACTGTTTTTGTTGGAAAAAGCCCCACTTGACCAGCCCTTGTGCACTGAGCAGACCCCAGCCACCATTTTCACACAAGAATTTATGTGATTTATTTCTTTATTTCTATTCTATTCAAGTGCATACCTTCCTTCATTCTTCTCTGTTCTGCCACTCTGTTTCGATTCAAACTTGAAGAATATGTTATCAAATAACATCAAATATTGTTATCAAATAACATCAAATACTGTTATCAAATTCAACAAACTGACTAAAGCAAATGAAGGGAACAACCAAAGGCCCTGGAAATTGTGTCTGGAGAAACTGACTGCCAAATGGCCACGGACACACTCTGTACTTTTCCACTGTTTGGTTAAAAGCTGTTAAGACAGGTCACATGGAGAGATGGAAAAGCCTTATTTAATCCCATGTTGGTTCAATTACCTTTCATCTTCAATAAGCCAACTCCACTGGGCTGCAGCATCCATTTCCCGTAAGACAGTTAAATAAACAAGTGTAAAAACACTCCTCTGCCACCCAAGGCACTCTGTGTGACTGCTGCACCCTGCATCTCCATCAAAACTGATGGATTTGGGTAAGAAAAACAACAGATGGATTTGGGTAAAGCCCCTGAGAGCATGAACTCCTCTGCTGCAGCTCCCAGAACTATTTACATGACAATACAGACACAAAAGACACAGAAATTGCTTTACTGTAAAAACAAATCCTTCAGGTCAAAACAAAAGCTCACGTTCTAACATTGACAACTACACAATGTACAGTTCTTTGTCATTCCCAAACTCAGCCAGTGCCCCAGTCCTGCTGCCACCTGTGGCACTTAAAATCAGAAAACCCACTTAGCAACTAAAACCATTTTTAGTTAAAAAAAAAAAAAAAAGCTTTAAGGGTGGAAACAAAAAAAGGACAGAAAGATTTTAATGTAAAGCAGGAGGGTAAAAATGACCAAATATTGAGTACAGCAAAAAAGTACATTTACTACTGGAGAATAGTTGATATAAGCCTTTGACTGTTTGCTATGCTGGTAAAATCAATTCTAGAATTTCTGCTTTATCCTTAGAATTTTCAGAAATCCAAATGCAGATGATTTCTTGAAAATTTTGTTAGTTATGCCAAAGTGGTTTCTTACTTTTAGGCTTGGACTAGCAGGAATCAGCCATAATTAGAGAGGAACTACAACAAATCATGCTACAATAACAGGACCTGATCCTGTCCACCTTTACCATATAAAAGATGCCAATCTTGGCAATACAGTGTTCCAAACACAGAGTTTTTCACCAGCACTAATGCACTTCTATACCAAGGCAAACAAGTACCAAATGTGATTATTCACTGAAACAACAGCATGAAAATCCCAAAGAGTTGTGCAGACAAGGAAAACCTTCCCCATTAGCTGGGGGGTCTTCTGATTAGAGCAAAATAGATGCTTCATCTTTGGTATATTCTGGAAATAAACCTACAAGAACTTGGGAAAAGCACTGCAGTTCTGGCAACCAGCTGAGAAAAGCTCTATTTCAGTATGTCAGAGCTTCCTCAGCCCCTGCCCCTGTTCAGGAATTCCTTTCCCCATCTCACATTATCCACCTGGGAAGATGAAGGCAGAAAGCTGCTTCATTCATCCCTGATCTGCTCCTTGCAACACCTCACGGGGCTGCAAAACACCAAGTCTGGCAAATCTGTCACAGAGGAGCCAAAAGGCTGCAAAAATTAGGATTTCACGTGTGAGTACACTCCTAGTGGTAAATGCACACAGGATCCTGATGTGCTACCCTACAAATACCAATCCTCACCTCAAATTCCACCTCCTGGCAGTGGGGCCACCTGCACTGCTCCTTTTGGAGCGTCTGCCCCTCTGCTGTCACCTCCTGCCTCCCTCCATCCTGCCTCTGCTTCCCCAGCTGGCCATCCCTCAGTCTCCCAGCTGAGTTTATGAGGATTTAATTTGCTACTACTCACAGAACAAGAAGTCAGTATTGATCTGTTTTCATTGCTCTCAAAATCTGAATGATTATCTTGAATGACTTCCACAGGACTTGTTTTTGTCAAAGGTTACGAATCTCTGTTGTAAAACAAAAACCTGATCAAATTGATGTGTGTAATTGAATGTAAACTCACAAAGCAATTTTTAATTTAAAGGGTCTGAATAATCAAAAATCTGCTTTGCTACAACACTGCAAATATTCTGTGTTACTATAATTATTCTCTGTGTTAACACTCTGACAGAACCATCAACTACTCCCTAGTATGAACAAGAAATGTACTTCAATATTTATTCATCCTGAAATCAACTTCTCTTATTCCAGTAATCTAGTGTAACTCCTCAGCACACAGCATTTCACACAGCTTTTGGGGAAAAAATTCCCAAAACAAACCACCAAACCCCCCCAACAAAACCCAACCCTTATTTTTAACATTCTACAATTCAGTGTTACAGCCTCATCCTCATTCTCCCCATAAAATTAAAAAGAATCTTCATCTTTCCTCTGGGTAGTAATATGAGGTCTCATCTTCCCCTTCCATGCTCAGAATTTTCCAAAATTCAAATTAGATCATTCAGAAGACCAGTGCAGACCTCTAATGACATCACACAGTGTTTCTGCTCATACATCAATTATTGTTTAGAGTATTCCAGGCTATTTTTAGGATGAGTGATTAAAAGGTCTTTTTAAAAATCATAAAGACAGACTGAGAAGTCTCAGTCATTAAAACTTTTGCAGTAAACAAAAAGAACCTGAACTACTTTGCTGAGTCAGGTCGTACTCCAGACTTGTAGAAAGTTCTGCAAAATACAGAAAATCTCTGCAGGGTCAGAAAATACAACAGTGCCCTGACAAACCTTGACAATTTAGCCCAAATGATGAAGAATTAATCGACTCAGGAGGCTGAAGCTTGAGATCTACAGCGTTCCCAGTCTTGTCCATAGAGTCAGAACAGATCCTCAACTCAAGAGTTTGGAACCAGGCTGGATCCTTGTTTTCCAACAATTGAGGGCCTCATACAGAACACCAAGTTTTTGTTAGAAGGTGGAGACTGATTCCACGAAAAATAATGATAAAGTCAACTGAACTGATGGGAATACAAATGGATGGACAGGAACTGTAGCCTGCAGGAAAAGTAAAATGCAGGATTTGCTGCAAAAATGAAAGAAATGAATGAAAAATTAAACTGTGTTAGACACAGATGCTGAGGGGAAGGTGAACCAGGGCGTTCACACCCAGAAATTTTGACAAAGCAACAATGCAACAGTTCCAGACCATGTGTTTTATCAAAGGGAGATTCAGTGGTTTGCTTTTTAGTCTGACAAAATGGAACTACAGAAACAAGTTTCAATATTGAGGAAAATGTCCCCCAGTGATAGTTCATGAAGCCAGAGATATAAAATCACATTCATTCCAGAAATATTATTTTTCAGGAAGATATAGTTCAATCTTGACCATCCACCATGGCAAAACTATTAGTACATTTTCCAAAGTGACTTTGAACTGGCTTGTGCTACTTTTTGTAGCCTCAGGGACTATTACTTTGGAGGAGTGAAATGATGCATTTTCACTTTTACACATCACAGGGACTCTAAGCAAAGTAACAACAAGATTTCTACACTGAAAGCCTGCAGGATTCTATTCTATACCACAGCAACACACCACGCTTATTAATAATCTCTGTCTTAGTTTCTCTTTCTCTCCATCTGGTGTTATTTCCGTGCATCCTTCAGTAACTTCAAATTTGAAACCATTTTTCATTTTCTCGTGTCATTTTATTTGAAGCATATGCTTCAGTTATCATCTTTGTCTGCATGTGTGATATCAATAATGATTCTATACAGAAAGAGTCAGATTCCAAAGTCCTTATTAGGTAACAGCTTGCCTCAGCAACATGGGCAGTCTACAAACTATTTAAATCAATTAGACTAATTTCCATATTACTCAACCTGACACAGACACTGTACATCAGAATCTAAGTAAACACATATAGACAAGTAAAAGAAAAGCTATTTGCAAACACTGTGAAACACCAACAAACAGATTAAATGAAGATTACAGCCAACACCACATCAAATCCCAGCCGCTGATCCACCTCACTCCGTGTCCTGACCAGCAGGAAAACGCCACAAACATTGCCCAGAAAGGTGTAAGGAATTCCTTGCAACACAAAGCTGTAAAATAAATGGTAAAAAAAGGGATCACTTGTACCTAAATGTCACCTATTCCTGGCAGATGAAAGCCCTCGAGAATCCGTGCTCTGCTTCACCAACAAAGTAATCCCTGTGAGATTTCCTCATGCCATCACACTCCAGTTTTGCCCATTACCCAACCCTCTTTTAATTTCTAGTAAAATCAAGTATCTTAATTAACACATTACTATATGGCACCCATTCAAGACAGAATTTTTCAGTACCAAACCAGTTAATAGGAAAAGACAAACAATTAGTTCTTTAATATCACGGTCTGTGTGTCCTCCTAGTGATAACTATCTGAAACTGCACTGATCCGCTGCTGCAAGCTCCTGTCCTTGCTTTAACTCTTAATTTCCTTCATTTTGCTTTGATTTTGGGAAATTCCAGCTGCCAAGCCACATACTGCTCCCTGTTACTCATCCAAATAAAGCTCCCACAAGCTCAGCATGCTAGGGATTCGCTGGGGATAAAATCAAGATGCAAAGATAACTAGTAACTACTGCACAGCAAATGTAAAGCCAACAAAACAATTTAATGTTTCAGAAGAACACACAAAGTGCAAAGTACTTCAAGATTTAGGATTTTAAGCAACATAGAAAACTAAGTGACCCCCAACACAATTTTCAGCTAAGTCTATGTGTCACAGTTTCACCCAAAGCAAAAGTTTTAAAATGTGAATAAACCCAAATGCTCCTCCAGTGTGATCACTGCTGAAGATTCATGGACTTCATTTCTACAACGCAGCTGGACTACACCTCTGCAGGCCAAAGGCTTTAGGTCACTTTATCTGAGCCCTTTTCTATCACAGGTTATTGCATTTCATCCAAAACAGAACTCTACCTGAGGTTTTTTCCCACCTGTCAGCTGGTCATGCACTCACCCGAGAACTGAAAAAAAAACCCAATTAAAGAGGCATTCCCAGATTATTTCAGATGAATGACAACACCAACCTACAGAGAAATGCAAAAATCATCAAGGGCTTTACCAGACTGAAAGTTCACCAGGACCTCAAGCCAGTACAACTTTTTGGGATAACCTGCAATTCTTATGACCACCACACTGCATCCTCTCCAAGACCCAGGATAAAAGAAAATACACACCAGAAGATGATGATGTTGGTGCTACAGCTACAAGTTTAAACCCAGACAATGAGAGGAAAAAAAAAACCCCTACAATATCAATATAACAGAACGTGAACATGAATACATTGAGGGAGTTTAAACCCCTGGTTCTTCTTACAGGAGTGACAAAAGCCACAAAGCTGAATTTTAGGAATTTCACTGCTATAGAAGAGGTTTGAGCATGTAAGGGTTATGACAGACAAGCTATTGACAAATGCTAATTACCAATAAAATTACCATGGAAATTCACAGGAATGTTGCCAACTTTAGGTTGACAGGCAGTGTGTCTTTCTGGAAATAGAGTTTATAGCTGTTATAAAACAGCATGATGACTGGCTAAAACCACAGTAGTGTTAAAAGTGCTCGTAAATTTAAGAACTATTTGTATTTAAGAATTTCCCATTGTTATCACATCTGTGAAGTCTGGCAAGTTGCAGTATATTGTGCATGGTCATCAAACAAAATAACCTGATTTGATATTAATGATTCACATTTATCTTCAACCTGCAAACTGCCACATGATGTTCAAACACTCATTTTCACAGCAGAACATCTGTATTTTCATATACTGCAACACTTAGATCGGTTATAAATAAAAGCACTCCTTTAAAGTTGTTCTAGCTAGTCTTTACTCTGCTAGGTTAGGTATTAGCCTTAGGTAGTATTTTAGCTCATTAATATGAAGAAAAAAATCCCCACAAAATAGAAAAAAAATTCAACTCTAATATTTCATCCAGGCATTTTAGAATTACACTTTTATTTAAAAAAATACATACGCTTTTGAAATATGTCACTTCTTCTAATCTGGTTAAAAAAATTAAAAACACAGATATAACTCTGTTAAAACTACTTCAGAATTCTAATTCTTCCTTCAGACATGCTTTTCATCTTTCCTGGTTCCCACACATGCTGACCTGCCACAGTTTAGTTAATTTATATTGCTCTATGAGGACCATATTTCACTTCAAAGAAGGCATTTTGGTTGGAATCAACTCTTTTACATTATAAATGTCATACAATCCAAAACTGTGTTCTATGTGATGAGTAATAAAGCTTGGCTGCCTGTTTCCTTTATCACACACACATATATATGCTTGGGGGTTTTTTATTATTGCCAAATCCTTCATGTTTTACAGAAATTTGATGGCTACTTCCATCTCCTGAGCAACAAGAGACAGGACAAGAAGAAACTGCTGCAATTTCCACCAGGGGAGGTTTAGGTTGGATATTATGGAAAATTTATCCACCAAAAGGGTTGTTGAGCATTAGAACAGGCTGCCTAGGACATATTAGAGTCCCATGCAGGGATTTAAAGAACATGAAGATATGGCATTTGGGAACCCATTTTTCTCCAGTGCTGAGGGAATGGTTGTGATTCATGATCTTAGAGGTCTTTTCCAAGCCTAATAATTCCATGATTCCCAAACATACAGGTTTAGAAGCCACCAACAGCATGAGAACTTTGGATTAAAAAAATAGAATTATTTAATTTCAACAGGTTTTGCAAGTAACTAATTGTTTTTTACATACTTAAAACTCAACAGGAAAATAGGAACATGGAGCAATTTTGCTGATGCTGGTTTTACCTCGTTATTTCAAACCTGACTGCATCACTTGCCAATGAATGACTCACAGTTTGCTAAAGCCTGAGCCTGTCAATACTTTCTCCATGTCAGACTGTGTGTTTGTTTCCATGCTCCCACTGCCTGCTTTGGGCTTTTTGTGAGCCCAATTTCTCTGTGCTACCTTCTCCAGCCCATCCTGTGCCTCCTGCAGCATCACCCTCCATTCCAGGGGATCTCTATCCTGCACTGCTGTACAAACTGTGGAGTAGAAACAAAAGTCAGGTGGTCAGGCAGCAGCATGAGAAGGAAAAACAGCAATCAGCTGAGTTTTTCTAAGAAGTACATTTTTAGATGTACCATGCAGAAGGTTTTCAGGAAGCGGCTCGTACCGGAAGCCAGTGACCTCACAGCTTCATGTAAACACCACACAATGACAACATGAAAAAGAGCAGTATTTTCTCACTGCTTCTTTCTTTTAGCATGTTCACTATTCACTCAGCGCCACTCAACAATGAAAACTGCAGATCAAAGGAATCAGGTTCTTACAGGTCTAAAAATAAAGATCAATGCAACACTCGTGCCATATCCAAGCAGTTAAACATGATTAAATATCTGTAATATCACAACCTTTCAATGATTTTCTTACATTTTGAATATTAACTCCATTGTGCCAAGCCCCAACAGGCAGATGATGTGACTCCTCACAGCCACACTAACCTCCAAAAATCCATATATTCTCTACCAAACCACCCTTTTCCTTCCCTTCCAAAATTATCTGTCCCTCCCTCTTAGCCACCTTCTAATTAATAATTAATTAATTACATTAATTCTAATTAATGTAAGGATGAGGAAGGGGTAATTAATGGACCATCATGTCCATTAATGACCCCTTCCTCATCCTTACAAAGGATGGAACCAACTATTAAATGCCATCATCTGCAATGAGAGCTGTGCTTCCCCGTTCTTTTGCTGATTTGAATTGACTGAAGACTATTTGAAATTTATTTCTCTTTGTTTGACATGTGTTAGACTGGCTTTCAGGACCTACTTATCTTCTCATCTTTTAAAGCAGTTTTAATCCTTTCTCCATTCTTTATGTTGTTCCTTCTCTAATGAACTTAGCCAAGCATTTGGATTTGAAGCCTTCGTTATTTCTACCCAAATAACAGAAAAATGTAACCATTCTCTTATGAGCTCTTATATCACTGATTAGAAGAACATCCCACATTTCTCCATTCTCAAATCTGCAGATCTGTCTGGTTTACCTCACTGATCAGGGTATTTCCAAGTGAGCTGCAACACCTCCAAGAAGAACTGGACTTCATCATCTGCTTTTTAAATCCACCCATATATCCTGGGACAGTTTTGAATCTTGCTAAAAAAGAACAGGCAAAAATCCAATTTTTTTTCAACACATGGGCTGCACTAAGTTCTTCACATGTAACTAGTCTTGGTCTTGGTTGGTGAATATGTTTAGAGGCTAAGAATATATAAATATATAAATTTGCCAGGTTGGGGTAAGCTTTGAAGTTTTTCCCCCCACTAGTATTCCTGGCTTTTGTTTGTGGCTTTTGATAAAACTGAATTAGGAAAGGAGAACCAGGAAAATCTACAAAAAGAACTTAAAAAATAGACTTAGATAATAAAAGTGGGTTGAATTTCAACAGCAGCAGATGTGGAGTCATATACCTGGGTAAAATACATATTCCCACCAGGTGAACAGCTCCTTAATTTGGAAACTGTGAAGGAGGAAAAATCCAAGCCCATTACTACGTGACCATGGATCATCAGAGTGACACACCTGCTAAATAAAGCAGCCATGACCCCAATTTATGGCTGCCTGGAAAATTCACCTAATTACTGTGTGTGCCCTGCCTAAGGGAACTGGATTCACACTGGAGCATGGAAAGAAGGGTGGTTTTAGGTAGCAGGAATGGCAGCAGATGCAAGTACTGTGCTTGGCAGATTGAACTGGCCCCAAGTTTAAGAGGACAAAAAAAAAAAAAAAAAAAACCAACAAAAACAAAGAAATAAGGACATTGTTTGACCAAGAGCTGTAGCCTTAGACCCAGAACTCTGAGTTCTCAGCCAAGATCAGTGTCAGAGTCACAGGGCAGTGGCTGCTGGTCCTTGCTGCCTCCCAGAATTGACGGAGGAGGACAAGCTCCTGCTGTGCCATCCCCTGCTCCATCCATGGTTTGTGCTCAAGCATTTCATGCAGGAATCAGCTGAGGGCAGAGAGCAGAAGCAGCACCTGCAGCCTCCACACTGGGACAGAGCAGGGCAGCCCCAGCTCCAAAATGAAAGGCAGGGCCATGAGGTTTGTGAGGCAGGAAATGGAGGGCGAGCCGAGCGCTCGTTCCGTGCAGCCTCAGCTGCAGCAAACAACAGGCACACGATTAGGAACAGTTCCTGAAATCATGTTTGTGCTTTGATGAACCATTCCAAGTGCGTGTCAGAGCCCAGCACGGCGAGCTGAACTCCCCACAGACCTTCTGGAGGAATCCAGAGATCCTCAGGGAGGGACACTGTGTCCCCATGCTGGTTTAACTGTTCTGGCTGCAGGCAAGGCAAGGTGCAAGGCCAGCTCTGAGCTGAGCCAAGAATGCAGAGCAGGCACAGTTTGGGAGAATGGAAAATTCAATACTGAAGGTAGACTAGAGGCTTTGTTTGCTTACCTGACTGAAGAGGTAGTAACTGATATAGTTCCTGGTCATAAAAGCATTAGAGTAATAAATAGGCAAAGAGGCATAAGGCAAACCCTGCAATTATCGTTAAAAAGTGAGCATGAAATGGCTCTTCAAAATGTTAGGCTGGCAATTTGAAGACTTTTAAGGTCCTGGATGCTCTGAAAATTGGAGTCTTTCTTCTAATTCCAATAATGGAAGTAAAAAACCTTATCCTTAAGATGGAGTTTGATTATTTTAAAGTACAAATTATACAGCAATTATACAACATCAGGCTTCCTATATCAAGTGACAAGACTTAGAATCCTAGGAAACCATTTCCAGTTCAATATTCTTACTAGCAGTTAGCATTAATTCTCAGGAATATCACAAACACCATCAGCAATAAGTGTCTTAGACAGGAAACCAAGGTAAGGAAAGAGAATTATCCAATACTGAAGAAATAATGAACAAAACTGACCCAATCAAAAGTTCTGCTATTTAAAATAACCCCTTTAGCAATAAAAAAAAATGAACAGGAACTGCAAGATCATCCTTCAGAAAGCAAACAAAAACAGATATTGTAATTCTCTGACAGTAACAAAAAAAAAATAGGTTTCCTCTTCTTAAGAATTCCTTCTCTTAAGAGAAACCAGAAGAACATACATAATAATACACAGAGAAAGGGAAATTGTCACTAGCTATTAATGGAATATATTATTGAGAACAGGAATACATAGACAATCCTTCTCCATGTTTTTTCAAGTCCAAATGATCAGTAATAACATCTGCCACAATAATTCACTTGTTATTTCATCAGTACAAACACACACCACTGCTACTGAGCAAGTGAGAGCACTTCCAGCAGCTGAACTCCCCCAAACACACCAAAAGCAACACTTTTGACACCTTAAATAAGTTGTAAGATTCACACATGCACTAGGGCAACATAACCTCACTGAAGATCTAATTTAGACTAAGGAGAAGTAATAAGGACTGCTAATTTTACGGGCAAGCAGCCTAAAACATTTATTTGGAAGCTAGAAGTCCCTGGAGGAATTTCTACGTTAGTAATAAGTCAAACCTGAATGCCCCAAAACATGATAATTAAAGGGCAGAACAAATCCTTTAAGAGAAAATAACCATAGTTACCAATGCATGGTAATGAGTCATGTTAAAAGAAAAACAAAATATTTCCAGTATGTGAGCCAGATGACTGCTGGACCACATCAGTTTATGGTAAAACACAAGAACAGATTTTTAAACATTTAAAGATAAGCTCTTCAAAAGACAGCATTATCCTGGGCCAACACATTAATCTAGTAGCAACACAAAGACATATCTTTCCATGAAATCTAAATTCAGGATCCATGCATTATTCCTGCACTAACTTCTGCACCACAGCTCCAGGCATTTGACATCCCTGAAGTTAATTCCTCCATCAATTCCAAGTTTCTTTCAATAAAAGGCACCAAACCCTTCTGTGTTTACACAACCAGGTTGAACACCAGCACTCATTAGGAAGAGCAATAAGCAAATCAACAGGAAGCACAGCCAGCTGGAAGGATTATGGAAGCTCCCAGTAGAAATCCAACATGCAGGAAGATGAGACAGCAAAGTGGGAGCCTCAGAACTGCTGCCTTGTCCTGGAGCTGAGCATGAGATGCTATCTTCCCCACCAAGAGATAGGTAATATAAATTATAATTATATAATAGTGTAACACAGAGTTTCTAAAAGTCAATTGATAGGCTCCTGAAGTTAGCAAAAATGCCTAATAATATGTACTAGGAACATGAATTAGTAATAAGCAGATATAATACAGAGAAGTTCAATGAACTCTTCAAATTTGATTTTTGTGTACAGAGGAAACAGTTCTGTTTGACTTTTTATATTAAACTGTGGACAAGGCAGCGCTGGGTTAATGGCTGGACTCAAACTTAAAGGTCTTTTCCAATCTGAATGATTTTATGATTCTACTCTGGTCTCCCTATGTTAGCCACTTGTCTCTTCTTCACAGTCTCTGACTTTTAAATCTTACCCAGCTGGGGTTTCTGTGTTTCTACACTGTGCTCCCAGACATCAGAGATTCTCACAGAGAATCCCCTCCCCATCTCCTCTGCAGTGCCTGTGACAATGACCCACACACCCCAAACTCCCCAGGAGCAAAGGTGGCTGTGGATGCATCTCTGGACATCCCCTTGCCCTGCAGGGCTGGACAATCCCAGCCCCTGCTGCCCAGGCCTCCTTCTGTACAGGTCTAAATCTTATTTACAACACTCACAGGAGATGAGGGACTTAGCAGCAGAACTGCAAATACAAACAGCTTGAATTCTGAGCTACCAGTGAAGCTGGTTAACATAATGTAATACTTAAATATGCTCTTATAAACCACAGGAGGGATTCAGCAGTAGATGGTACTATTAATATCAATATTACTTAACAAAACCCTTGAGAGACACAGAATGTAGAAGTAGAGGGGTCAGCTGAGTAAGATTAGCTGAAAAAACATGTATTTATAATCTTCATCCATTTTAAACTAAATGCTAGCAGGGAAATTCATTCTGTAGTCAGTTATGCAAGAAAGGCTGCTAGAAAATCATTCTTAAAATCAAGTATACTGAAAACCTTCATCCATCTACCATACACAGTAGGGATACCAGGAAAACATTATTTACAACCACAGGATGGGAAATCACCTACTTACAGGCCCTGGCCTAGAGAAAAAAACTGGAAGGATTATTTCATAGGAAGAAATTCTTCCCTGTGAGGGTGGGGAGGCCCTGGCACAGGGTGCCCAGAGAAGCTGTGGCTGCCCCTGGATCCCTGGAAGTGTCCAAGGTTGGATAGGGCTTGGAGCAACCTGGAATGGTGGAAGGTGTCCCTGCCATGGCAGGGGGGGTGGCACTGGATGATTCTTTAAGGTCCCTTCCAACCAAAACCATTTTATGACTCCACAATCCCATTCCTACTCCAGAAACCTCTAAGTTATGAGCCACACTGCTGCAATCCATGGGAACGTTGCTTTAAGCACTGCTGAGAGCCCAGGATGGATTTTGCCCATCCCTGTGCATTGGATACCTGGTGGCAGTGATGAGCAGAAGGGCACAAAACACTCATCAGGATGGAAAGCTGACCCAGAGAAGCTGTGGCTGTCCCTGGATCCCTGGCAGTGTCCAAGGCCAGGCTGGATGGGGCTTGGAGCAGCCTGGGATAGTGGAAATTGTCCCTGCCCATGGCAGGGGGGGTGGCACTGGATGATTCTTTAAGGTCCCTTCCAACCAAAACCATTTTATGACTCCACAATCCCATTCCTACTCCAGAAACCCCTAAGTTATGAGCCACACTGCTGCAATCCATGGGAACATTGGATTCCCATGCTGAGAGCCCAGGATGGATTTTGCCCATCCCTGTGCTTTGGATACCTGGTGGCAGTGATGGGCAGAAGGGCACAAAACACTCATCAGGATGGAAAGCTGACCTGAGGAGTCTGACTGCAACTGGATGAACAGAGAACCTCCCTACTGCTGTCCTTCCCTGCTGGAATTTCTGCTCTTGCAGATTCTTTCTTTGCATATCCAGAATCAACAAACCACAAAGATAACCCAGCACTCAGGAATGAGGCAAAGTCTCCTTCTGCTGCAGGAAACACAGAAAAACAAGTGAAGAAAACAGACAAATCACAAATGCCACTTGCAGGGAAAGGACAGACTTAGTCACCTCCTTTTTGTTTCCTGAAGGCAGCAGCAGCCTGAAAACAAGTCCTAGGATAGACACTGACTGCAGGCACAACCATGAAGGAACATTTCAAGGGAAAAGTCATGAACTGGGAAAGAATCACTGCAATCTCTTTCAAAAACATGATGCATATCTGTCCACGTTACCAGAAAGAACAATGAACAGCTGAACAACATTGTTTAAGATCTTTACAAAGATTTAAGTATCAAATATGAAAACTAAATAAGCCAAGCACAGTTTGCCCAGGAGAAATGTTGCAGGCCAGAAGAGGTGTCACTTTATACGTCACATTGGAGCTATACAATAATTAATGTTGACACAGCTACCAAAGAGACTGCATCTGAAAGTCTCAGAGCTGACTTACAGTTTTCATCTAGCCAGGGAGGTTTTTCTGAAGTAGCAGAATTAGAAAAAAAAACCACAAATTACAATCCTTTTCTACCAGGAATTGTGCACACATCACAAACCTGTGTTCCAAAGCAGACTTTACTTTGGGTAAATACAATTTTTTCATGGAAACTGATCTCACAAGAAACTGCCAGAAGACCCATTAGCACTTTATCAGCCCAAAGCATCTGGAACAGAATTAAACCTCTTCATGATATAGGAGTACTTTGTAATTGCAAAAGAGAACATCAACAAAACTGATAAACACAACCAGATATATCCTACAGAGAACTTGACCAGGAGAACATTAGACATGACAAATTATGTTTATAGTATTTACCTGATCCAGGCAACCAGGAGAATAATCTTCCATAAACCTTCTCAGAGTAACTTTACCCACAGGAACATAAAATTTGCTTCACAGGAAAAGGCTACAAGAGCTTGTTTTTGAAACCAGTGGTCTTTAAATGACAGAGGATTGCATTATATCCTGGAAAGGGGGAAGGGCACAAAAAAGCTGAAAACTGGAGCAATGAGAGCTCCAATTCGGAGCCTGAAATCTGCTGCAGGATCACACTGCACATCTGCCTGCAGTAGCAAAGGGCTGGATCCTGCCATCCAGGCTGCACAATGAGGATCTATTTTCCATGCTTCTGTAATTGAAAGAGTGCTCTGACAGATGCTGCTCTCCCATCACAATGCTGGAGGCCTGGGTTAACCTATCAAACGTCCCTACCAGCATTTTTCCCCCACTGTATTACACAATTTTGGGCTCCAGTACAAATTATTGCTGCTTATAGATGTGACTCATTCGCTGCTGAAGTAAGGCTGCTTTTGAGGAATTCAGTTTTATTCAATAAATAAATAGCATTTCAGCTCACAATTCCTGGTTACTTCTCCACAGTCACCATCTCTGCCTTTTTTGGCTCCAGTATTCAGCAAGAACTTGCCTGTGAATGTCAGCACTTCCATTAACAAGGACTGGGAGAACAGAGGTCCCCACTCAAATCCCACTGAAATAGTACAGCTGAGCTCTGCCCTGCTTAACTCCTTTTACCATGAACACCAGCAATACAGGAAACCTGCAGTCTCTTGAAAAACAATAAGAAGGCCTTTTCCTAAGTCACAAAAACACAAAGGAAAATAAAATTTCACCCCCCCCCAAAAAAAAACTTACAATAATAATTATCATTATTAATAAATAAAAATAAACCAAATGAAACAAACCACAAAGAAAACCCCCAAGAACAAAAAAAAAAAAACCCAGACAAGTAACAACAACAAAAAAACCTAAAAAAACCCCAAAAAAACAAAAAAAAAAAAAACAAAAAAAAAAAACAACAAAACAAAACCAAAACCAAGAAAACCCACAACATATAGCTGTGCTGATCAGAACAGCAGATACAGGCAGTGTTAGTGAAATTTTGTACATTTAATTGCTCCAATCTCATTATTGTTTCATACTGTGTCAACACCAAACAAATTTAAAGCAAATTTAAATGCATTTACATTCAAAACACTGATTTTTAGATCAATATTGGTCTAAAACCATCTGGATTACCAAAGGCAAGCTGTTTTATGGGAAAGGTGCACAACTCCCTGCCAGAATTAGTTGTGGCTCCGACAGGACAATAACCTTTGGAGAAGCAGCTGATCCCATAATGCTGGATCCAGCGTTTGGCTTTCAGTTTATCCAAACAACCACCCTGAACAGATGCCCACGGACAGAGATGAGGAGGGAGCAGCAGGAATGAGATGCTCTGCCTGCAACAGGGGCTCCAGAAGAAGAGAAGGAATGAGATGCTCTGCCTAGAACAGGGGCTCCAGAAGAAGAGAAGGAATGAGATGCTCTGCCTGGAACAGGGGCTCCAGAAGAAGAGAAGGAATGAGATGCTCTGCCTGCAACAGGGGCTCCAGAAGAAGAGAAGGAATGAGATGCTCTGCCTGCAACAGGGGCTCCAGGAGGAAGGTGGGCTCTTAGAGCTGGAGCTGCCGAGGAAGCGCCAGGGACTCCATCCAGGGAGCCCACACAGCAATCCCTGGTCTCCTCCGGCAGAGGGCAACGCTGGAAAAATCGCCTGGGAAGGAGCGGAGTATTTATTCCATGGAAGCGAGCGAGGCACCGCCGGCATCTGCCTCGGAGCGCCCGCAGCTCCGCGCGGCTCCAGCGCGGCCGCGGCTTCTCCTCCCCTCGGATCTCCCGAGCAGAGCGGAAAATAAACCTGCTGCTTTCCACACTTGGAATCCTGCTCTCAATCAATGGGATAAATGTAATCCCGACCGCTCCAGGGTCCTGGAGCACCGCCACGAAGCCAGAGAAATTAGGATGTAAGGACCGCCCCAAGAGCTACGGATGATCCATCAATAGCCAGCCGAACATTGAAGTTATGCTAAAATTAAAACCAAAAATAAATAAAGGGGTGGGGAGCGACGCTGCAGAATGATACAGCAACTACAGCCTGCTCGGGAGCATTAAGAGCGCTTTCAGTTTACAAAACACAGGCAGATAATCGGCAGAAATGTCCTTTTCCTCCTCCTGCTGGAAGTAAACACGGTGGCTGGAGGCTCCGTCTCCCTCCCAGGAGAGCTGACAGCTGCTCACATGAGCTGCTGCGTAGCAAGAAATCTCCCAAGTTCCAACAATCCAAACACAAGGATCCCTCCCGCTCCAGACACGTCTCAGCAGCACCTGATCAGCGGTGAACACCCTCCTGTGCTGATGTAAATAATCATCGGCATAAAACCCGGGGAAATGCTTGTTTTCTTTCTGAACCTCGGTTTGATTTTGCCTTGTTTCCTCAGCACGCTGGAATTTATTCAAGGCCAGTACCTGCCTTCATTTTACAACTCTATTTTTGCAGAAGCTCCTGGAGAAGCTACTGAAGTTGTGTTAAAATTCAGCAATCTGAGTATAATGCAGGTGTTATTCAAAACAGCTCATTTCAGGGGAATTCCACACACAATGCTATTAAATGAACACAAAAATCATCTTGCTTTTCTGAAAATCTGAAAGCTACCAAAAAATATACCCAATGACAACAAAGATAAAAAAAGAATTAGCCCAAATTCAAATTATATTTTCCAGAGAGATCCAAACATGCTCCACCTGTAGCAGAAGTTCTGTGGACAATGTTCATTATAATAATATAATAATATGATTATCATATTTATATTATTATTTTGCTAATAATTATTACAAAAAACAAGGATTACTTCAGGCTCCACAGTGAAACTGGTACATCTTGGTGTAGCTCACAGGTAAATTGGGGCAGAAATAACTGAATTTTGTAACACCAGAAAATTATGTTTATAAGGTTTCCCTCTCCCCCCCATCTTGTTCACCTCACCTTTCCCCCCCCCCCCCCAGACAACTAATTGCTGCTTCTGGTAATTGGCAAGATGGCACAAATGAAAAATAAAATAAAAAAATAATAATATCACGTCACTATTACTGGCAGGCTGACTTCACAAGTTTTTTGTTTAGATGAGACTACTGTTCAGCACTCAGCACATGTAAGCACACACCGGGCTTGGCTGCAAGAGAGCAAGGATTTGAAATATAGGACAGAAAAAACAGGATGACTGCTTCAGAATTTACCAACTCTGCTGATTTTCTACACAATTGCACAAATTACGTTCCCTAACAGGACCTGCTCCTTACACAAGACACATTTGGAGGAGTGTTTGTAAAATCAGGGCTTACAAGTGGTGTTATAAATGCCCTCTCAAGCATTTGTTTCTCAATTTCCTTTGCTTATATTTAAGTAAGAAATTTCTATCACAGTAAGAATTGGGGAAAAAAAAACCCAAACAACCCATTCACCATGGGCTCACTAATATTTCATAATTATAAAAAACTAATTCTCAGGTAACAGTACATAGAAATTCAGACCACTGAGAGACAGAGTAGGACCACCTCTCTTCATCCAAAATACTCCCCACAAGTCATAAACCACTGTCAAAAGAAAACTTCAATGCCCATATTGACCAAAATTATTTAAAACAGGAATATTATTCCAATTATCGTCTTTGTTTGTCCTGCCAATTAAATCAGTTTTATGTAAGAAACTTGGATTTTCAGCTTGACTGCTTTATTACCATCATGAATATTTCTGCCACACAGACGTCACCATTTCAGGCATTTCCAAACTTACGTTTGGGAACAAGCACAACAACATGGGGACATTTAAATTCCTTCCAGAGCTCCAAGAAGTTCATGAAAATTCCTAAATCAGGACCCAGAGCAAGTGTTAAATTCCCAGATGAGGAATCTAAGGAAGGATGAAATCTCTGACCTTGGTAAGGGTAAAACTCAGCACAAACAACTCCCATTTCCAGCCTCGCTGTTAGACAACAACACTACGTCTGCTGGCTGAGGTGCAGCATCCTGAGGGACTGGAAAAGGACAGGGGATTTTTCACTGCATTTCAAATGAAATCCAAAGCCGAAAGAAAAATATTGTTTATGCTGAAATTCGTGACAAAGAGTTGCAACCCCATTAATTCCATCTCCAGCCATTTAGAAACCCACGAGTCGGGATCTAAAAATTATCATCAAACTGACTTAAAAAGAACTGCTGGGGAGAGGCTGCTTTTTTTTTTAACTTTGAATTTCAGCATTCCTGTTTGCAAGTGCTCTAACCCTTTATGTGACAGTATTTTCAAGCTCTTATTCTGGTACTACTAATAGTCCCAGGAGCAAGATGTTTATGGAAAAAAACCGTGCAAATATGGCATGAACTACAGCCAGTCATGCTATACACGAGGTCAAAAAAACATGATTCTGTGTTTTTATCTATAAACACAAAAGAAATATAGTAAACACGTGATTACAGCAATTAAAATCTAACTTGGATTAAAGAAATCCTCTTAATTTTAACAACATAACAGACTCATAAAGCATGAACAATCGCATTTTTAAAGTAAGTTCAGCATTTCCCTTTTTATTAAAACTGACAAAAGCTTTTATTACTTCCTACTGCAAAACCAATACAAACACTCATTTAAATATTTCCTTTTCAGTTGCATTTTGAATACTTACGAAGACTAAAACATCGACCTTTTTGCCACCGAAACTGACAAGGCATAAGACCCTAATATGACACTTTTTGTGTACCTTAGAGAAAAATGGGGATTGTTTCTATAAAAACTGACAATATACCTATTTTTCATAGCCCTTTTTTTTGTATACATTGTATTTGTCACCAAAACAGCTCAGTGGAACACAGTGTGCAGCACACATTGTGCCTTGTCATGAGCTGACAGCAAATCAAGAGAAGGTGAACCAAATTACAAAACAAAAGTATTTTTCTTTTCCCCCCTTCTCACCACCCGACAAGATAAATGATCTTAGTTATATTAAAGAGAAATGGGATAGGGGATCCAAAGGGCTCGTTTTACGTTAACTGCATCTCACCAACAGAAACAGAGAAAGCAATTTCCTGCTGCATCAATTCCATTGCAGCACTTCCACGTACGCTCCAAATTCCGAGGCGTGCGCACCTCCAGGTATCCTCACATCTCCAGCACATCCACTGCTCCCCAGAAATTTCCTCTCTATTAAGGCAGGGCTCTTTCCCTGCCCCCAAAAATACAAAGATAACACGGATATGCCAGCACGAACCACCCCGGCTGAATAAACATCTTTCTGCAGGTAACACCGTGTCGAATTACTCCTGTAACCAACACAAAGCACCAGCTCTCTCTCTCTCTCTCTCAGGACATGTGTCACCACCCCAGTTCTTTCACCACTACAGTGCCCCTACTCCTTTCTGGAATTTGTTATTTTCAGGCCAGATTTCCTTCTTCACCCACAGTGGTCAATATCTGGAAGTTCTCATCATTTCAGATTGCAAAAACTTGTACTGAAAAAGTCAAGATGGTAGGGAAGCTTAAGAATGTGAAATATCATAAACTATTCCTGATCCTTTTACCGGACTAGAGCAGCATAAAACTGCAAACCTCATCTTTCTATCCTCCTTCTCATGTTCTGTATTTATAGGTTATTAAAAACCTCCTCCTCCTAAGCAAAGACTTGTTTCTAGTGCAACACCAAAGCAGTTTTAAATATCTGTGTATAGTCCTCACCATTATAAAACCCTCTCTTCCTCTTCTCAACCCAGCCTCGTTGATCTGCTGTTATTTAACTCTTGAAGGCTACTTGAGACTCACTACGTTACTAAAGGTTATGTAACTCTTAAAAATACACTGAATTTTTACATTTTTGAGCTGTACAATAGGAACATACACAACAAAACACACAGTTGAGGTTTTTTTTCTCCACTTATTCTAAACCAAAACATCTCAGGGATCTAGAATAGTGGATTTCCATATTTTTTTCCCAGCTTGTCAGCCACAAAATCCAGTGCAGAAAACAGTATAATGAGCGTAAGCCTACAGAAAACACAACGTCCTTTCCTCTGTGGCTTCTCACTGACCCTGAGTTGTCCACCGCCTGCAAAGCTGAAAGCTGCTGATCTAGAACCGAGTATCCCCTTACTGTTTGCTCTGCCACCCGAGAAGTTGCATTAAAATGGCATCACGTTCCTTAACTCCAAACTGACTCGCCTTTCCTCCACATAACCGACTAACAACCCGTGCTCCAGAGCCTTTCACAAAACCGCATGCCCAGGAACAACCACCCAAAACCAAAACACCACTGCTTAAGGACGCCTCGTTTTGCCACAGATTCGGACACGGAGCAAGTCTTTCACACAGAACACTGCCCAACCCACCTATAAATAGGCTCAAAGCTCCAGGCTCAGGAGACTGAGAGCTCCACATGATCCTTGCAGCGTTCCCCGGCTTCACCTACATAAGAGCCGTGCCGTGACACTGCCGGGCTGGGCAGACACCGAGCTGCTGCTGTGGCTTACGCAGGAGAGCACGGAGGGAGGGGAAAGAAATTAAAAAAAAAAAAAAAAAAAATAGAAAAAAAAAATCACTGGGCATAAACAGCTCTCCTCGGGAGAGAAACACCTCCCTCTCCGGAGGCCAGAGCCAGCCACGGACAGGCTGTCACGGCTCGGCCATGACAGAACAGCAGCCAGGGACAGGCCCTTCAGAGAAGGTTTAATGGGGCCAGGGCCGAATGGACGCTCATGGTGAGCAAGGGCCCGGGGGCAATGGCATGAGGGTGCTGGCCACATTCCCCGGCCAGGGGGGATTCAGGCTCCATGGGCAGGTAGCCAGAGTCAGGCCCAGTCAGACTCCTCTGGGCTGGGGGGCTTCATGCTCTTCCCAAGCTGGCAGCCAGTACCGCTCTCCATCAGACCCCACAGACAGCATAGCTGCAGACCCTCCTGTTCCCCATCAGACCCCATAGACAGGACAGCTGCAGACCCCCTTGTTCCCCATCAGACCCCATAGACAGCATAGCTGCAGACCCTCCTGTTCCACATCAGACCCCATAGACAGCATAGCTGCAGACCCTCTTGTTCCACATCAGACCCCATAGACAGCATAGCTGCAGACCCTCCTGTTCCCTCATAGACAGAACAGCTGCAGACCCCCTTGTTCCCCATCAGACCCCATAGACGGGACACCTGCAGGCCCCCCTGTTCCTCATCAGACCACACAAACAGGACAGTCGCAGACCCCCCTGCTCCCCATCAGACCCCATGGACAGGACAGCTGCAGACCACCCATTCAGACTCCCCCCTGGACAGGCCCCCCAGCATCACCCTGTCAGATCCCATAGCAGGACGTCTCCAGGTCTCCATCAGATACTCCCCTCCCAAGACAGATCTCCAGATCCCCATGGTCCCCGTCAGACCCCAAGGACAGGAGAGCTTCACACCCCACGGTCCCGTTAGACCACCAAGGACAGGAAAGCTCCAGACCCCCGTGGTCCCATTAGACCCCCAAAACCAGGAGATCTCCAGACCCCACGGTCCCCATCAGACCCCCAAGGACAGGACAGCTCCACACCCCACGGTGCCGTCACACCCCCAAGGACAGGAATGCTCCAGATCCCACTGTCCCCTCAAACCCCACGGTCCCGTCAGACCCCCAAGGACAGGAGATCTCCAGACCCCACGGTCCCGTCAGACCACCAAGGCCAGAAGAGCTCCAGACCCCCGTGGTCCCATTAGACCCCCAAACACAGGAGATCTCCAGACCCCACGGTCCCCCTCAGACCCCCCGGCCCCGGGGGCCACGTGACCGGCCCGAGGCAGCGGCACGTGGCCCCGACCGTAACAAACAGGCGGGTGGGCGAAAGAGGGCGATGGAGGGGGGGCGAGCTGCGCTGCGATTGGTCGGAAGGGCGCGGAGCGCGCCGGGGGGGCGTGTCCCCGCCGCGCCGCCCCGGCGATTGGCCGGCGGGGGGGCGCGGTGGGCGTGGCCGCCACCTCCCCCCCTGCCCCCCCCCCTCCCGCCCCGCCGCCTTGGTGCAGTGCTGAGGAGGCGCCAGGCGGGGGCCGCGCGCGCTTTTCCCGCCCTCGGCGGGGCCGCGGGACCCCCCTGAGGGCGCCGCTCCCTCACACCCGCCATGGCGGCACCGCCGTCACCCCCGCACCGTTCGCGGCACCCGGAGCTGCGCCACTCAGCAACCCGCGGCTGCCAGGTCTTGTCCCCGCACCCCACTTTACTCTCAGTCCCGGCAGCGCCGCCCGCCGCGAGTCCGCGGAGTGCGGGACCGCTCCGGCGTTCCCCACACGACCAGCGCTTCGGCCCCTCTCCATGCACGCACCCACCTGTGGGGCGCCCTCGGCCGCCTCCATCATCGCCCCGCTTAAAGCGCTTAAATATCCCCGCGGCGGCACCGCCTGTGTCACGGACCGGGGCTGCGAACGCCAGTGCGGCCCTCCCCGCCTCCCCCCCCGGCCCGCCCCGCTCCGCATCTTGTTTTCTCCATACGCACTTGGAAATGCGTATGGAGAAAAGCGGGATCGGGGGGGGGGGGGGGGGGGCACCGCTGTTATGCCCGCTCTAATCGGGATACCCACGCAACACAGGAAAACAACGCGGCGCAGCCCCGTTCTTTCTCCCCCCACAGCACTCCGCGCTGCCACTTGGCTGCTTCCCCCATGTCGCGACGCACACACCCCCCCCCCGCCATGTCGCGACAGCGCCCCGCGCACCTGCCGCGCCGCGGCCCCCTCCGCCCCCGACCCGCCGTGTCCTACCGGGGGTGCGGGGAAAGGGACGTTCGGTTCTCCCTCCCTGGGGGAAGCAGCGCGATGCCGGCGCTCCCCCAGGTGCGCGGGGGCTCCGCGGGTGCGGAGCGGGGGGAGCGGCGGGGAGGGGGCGGCAGGAGCCGGGATGGAACCGGGATGGAGCCAGGATGGAGAGAGCCTCCCTCCCCCCCAGTTCCCCGTCCGCCCCCCCCCGCCGCTTGTGTTTACCTCAAGTTTGAATTTTATCTGCGCAACATGAGCTGGAATGCGGACATGGAGGGCGGGAGGGCGCGCACACGCCCGGCGCTCCGCGGGGACACCGCGGACACCCCGCGCACTCACACCCCGCAACCCCTCCGCGCACACACCGCGCCCGCGCCCCGCGCCCCCCGCCCCGGTCCCGCCGGTAACTTACCTCCGCCACCGGCTCGCCTCCTTCTCCTCCTCCTTCTCCTCCTCCCCGGGGGAAGGTGCCGCCCGCAGCCCCATCAGCGGGGCGGACACCGCGCTCCCGGCGCGCCGAGACAGGTGCAGCCGCGGCGGGCGGGTCGGGGGGCACCGCCACCTCCCCGACGCCTCCCCGGGCTCCCCCACTGCTTCCCTCCGTCCCTCCCCACGATGTTGTTTCGTTATATCATGTCCATCATGTGACACCCGGAGGCCTCTCTATGGAAACTTAAAGGGGACTTTCACGTCCGCCGCCGCCGGACCCGCCGGTACCCCCGGGGGGCTGCGAGCCCCGCCGGTGCCCGCTTGCCCTCCCTTCGCTACCTCCCTTCCCTCCCCGGGGGGCTGCGCTCCCTGCTCCTACCGCCCTCTGCTTAAAGCAAGTTGCTGCGCTTGCTTCTTCTATTATTATTTATTACGGGTTGATTTGATGTTTGGATTTGGGTTGTTTTTTTTTTTTCTTTTTCTCCTTCTCTTTTTGCAGAAAGGAATAACCGGGGGATAACCGGCCGGGCAGGCACCGTGCGGAAGGATGGACCCCGCTCCTGGAGGCTGCGGGATCCGGTGCTCTTCTGCGGCCGCGACGGGTCTCCGGTGCTGGAAGAGGCAGAAAAACAACAGCAACAAAAAAATCCAAAACAACCAAAAGAAAAATAAAAATACTAAAAATAAGGCGAAGAAAACCCCTTGTTTGTGTCGGACTGAGGAGGAGCAGATGGGAGCGGTTCTGCCCGTGCGGGGTGGATGCGGTGGTCGCTACCGCCGCGTTTAACTCCGCCAGTCGGTAGCGAAGCGATTTCACCGTCCCGACCCGTCGCGCCGCCGGCTCCCGACAGCCGGCTCTGTGCCGAGCTGCTGGAAGGAGCCGCTCCTAGGGATGTGCGCTGGCCACTGCAACACTACCAGCAAGCAGCCAGCCCTCACGGAAAGGCAAAGGGAAGATGCCGACAATTCCCCGTGGTTCGGGCAGCCCCCGGTTCTCCGCGCATCCCGCTGCCCGGCCGCAGCCGCCGGGGGTGCGGGGCCGGCCGGCGGCAGCGCCGCGTTCCTCCGGCTGCTGTTCCGCCTGCGGTGCTGAAGTGGGTTTTATTCCCTGCTCTCCACCAGCCCCCAGGAACTGGGATCAGGAGCTGAAGCCCATCAGCTCCACGGTCCCACCGCCGGGCTGACAACGCGCAGGGGGCTCTTGGGGTTTTCCCTCTGGAAGGCTCCTGTGGGAGGCCCCCAAATTCTGCTCCCAAATTGGCGGCATCATGTCAGTGTTGGTGATCAAGTGCAAGGCTTTAGGGGCTAGATTGAGAAGGGAGACATAGTTTTGTCGTTAAAAACTGAAGGAGGAAAAGCAATCCCGCATTCACTCCTTCTTTGCAGCTTCCAGCAGCCCCTCAGCAGATGAAAAAAATCCGATCCACAGATGCAGTAAATTTTAAGTTGGGGATTTAATTTCTTCAGTGTCCCACCACGTTTTCTTGAAGGGAGTCATACAAACGACTTTTTTCTAACTGCTGGGTTGGTGCTGATGGCTGTCAGCCACGGGAGGGGACCGGAGCCCCCCAGCCCAGGCCCAGTCCTGCAGTGACCGTGGATCATCTCCGGCAGCTCTCCCAATTGTGCTTCAGACTTGGAATACCTGTTCTCTGCCCCACTCATTTCCAGTGCCCGTGCAATGAGCTGTATATCTAACAGATCAATGTTTCAGATATCTCTAGTATTATTTTTTGGTTTTTAAATTTTTTTTTTAGTTTTGTAAAAATTCCTAATGGTTTTAGCTAAAAAGAGTTAACGAAGTGAGGAGCAGTTCATCCTCCTTTCCTTACTTCTTCTCAGAGTCTTCCCTTCGTCCACCCTCCACACTGTTTATGTTTATCTCTCCTTCCCATCCAATTTTGGGGGAATTTCCTCTCTGGGCTCCTTTCTGCCATTTATCCAGGCTGTCCCACTGCTGTGGAGCCTAACTACAATTTGCCTTGCTTCCCATATCTCCGGGCCTCATTTCCCTGCCTCACTAAGCCTCTTTTTATTCTGCATTCCCTTCTTCCGATCATGCTTAAAGGAGGAAGAGGCTGGAGCTGGGATTTAAAGTAGTCCTTTAGGAGTACTGCCAGAACTGATCTGTTTTACTCTGCTGCTGCTGCTGTGGCTGTTCTGCTGTGTCATGGGAAGAGTTTCCTCTCCACACCAACCCTTGGAAGCGGCACCTCGGGCAGAGCCGCTCGCTGCAAACCCTGGCCGTGTTTTACAAAGCCCCGGGCAAGTTTGTCTGGTGCAGGATTGAGACTGGAAGGGGAAGGCACTGCTGCCTTCCTGGGCTCTGACCTGGAGAGCTGTGCACGATTTTGGGAGATTTGCAGGAGGCAGAGCGGCGGCGGCAGCAGTGACAGCGCATCATCGCTCAGCTTTATTTCATTTTCTCGAGCCAAGACGCTTTAGGTTACAGCCCAGCAGAAAAAGAAAATGAAGCATTTCTGTCAAAAGAGAGCTATTTCCCAAATTTGCTTTAAATTATTGCAAGATCTTGCACGAAAAAAGAGCACAGATTCTGTCTCCTCTTAAAAAATGTTGTTAGTTATAAAATCTTTACGATCTTGGCTCTCTCCCCCTCAGCCTGTCTCCTTCAAAAACTTGCTTTCAAAAATGTGAAGTTTAAATATGACTCTTCTTTCTCTCTCTGTCCCCTCTCCTAAATTTATGTTCCTTGGAAAGGCCTGAAGAAGCCTGAGGCTGCATCTCTCGGTGAATAAACACCGACGTGCACATACACGTGCGTATCCATGCACACACGCAGGATTTAAAGCATCCCATTGAAGTCCACATATAGGAAAATCCTTAATCATGTGATAGGCTTTAATATCTGCCTTAAAATTAATCCCTAACTGATGGACTCTCTGTGGTGGCAGATCACAGGAGGCTCAGTAGCTGGGGCTCCTGTGCGGGTTTTTAAAAAACTGCCAGATAAAATCCCCTGTTTGCTGTTGTATTAATTTGTTTGCTCACAGCAGCTACCTGGGAAATGCACATCTAGTGAAACCAAGTAAGAAAACTTTATGGGGCTCTGATCTTGTTTTTCCACAGTTAAAAAGAAAGACCTTGTCATGAGGTCAGGACATGATGTTATTACACAAGGAAATGGCTGAAGTTGGCTGCAGAGTTCTTCGGGCGCTCTGTTGGAGATAACATTTCTAAATTTTATTGGAGTGTGAGTTTTGAAGCTCGTCCTGCTTAATTCTCAGAGTTGTCTTTGCTTTTTTTTTAATTCATTTTTGTTGTTGACACTGAGTTTTCTTGTTTCACTTCTCTTTCCTATTCATTTCACTCTTTAGTTCCCACATGTTAGAAAGTGCAGTTTCATTTAGACTCTTGAGAGAAGAAAGTCTGATTCCAGAGAGCAATTTGCAGCAATATATTTTTCCTTGCCACTCACACAAAAACATCACTACTCCAACAGATACAGGAATAAACAATGCTGACAAGCCCTCAAAACCAAAATCAGATTGTGAAATTGAGGCAAATAGCCCAGAGAACCCGAAATTTTCTGGTTTCTAAAATGCTGTCTGCTGTCAAAAAGGGGGTAAAATAAAGCTTTGTTTACATGTAGAGCAGAGTGTTTGTTGATCGAGTTTCTAAGGTGATGTAGCAGGAAATGCTGTTCTTGGGGAGAATGACATGAACAAAGCATGAAACTATAATTCAGCAGCTATTTGTCAACTGATAGCAGAAGAATAAAAGCATATTTATAAAGCAGTGAGAGGTTTTCACTGAACTTTTTCTCTCATTTGCTGACATATATGAAGGCAGCTTCTCACCTGCTCTGCTCCTGGATATAACTACTTGCAAGAGCAGAGCTAAATCATTTATCAGAAGGAATGTTTCCATCAGATCCAAATATCTCCACTGGCTGCTGTTTCTACGTCATGTCACGGATGAGATTGATGCTCAAGCAAGGTTATAATGTACCTGCATTTTCTCCAGATTGGTGCCAAGCTTGCTGAGTCATTTTCCCTGTTCCCATTCTGCAGCCGGCTGCTCACTCGCTATTCCCTGTTATTTGTGTGGGTCGTAAGCTCAGCAACAGATGAGAATAAATGCTAATATTTCTTTAGGCTGCCTCCCTAAGGAAATAAAGGTTCTGCTGCGCTGCTTTTCTGTGCAGGTACGTGTCCATCCCCCTCTCCCAAAAGCTTCTGAACCCATTAATGAATTCCAGATGAATTTAGGAGGAAACAGATACTTCCAACTCAGTTATATTTCTGCAAGAGGCACGCGGGCAGGAGGGAGAGACTCAGATCAGGAATTGAAGCAGAACTCAGCCCTAACGCCTCCAGGCTGGCATCCACCTTCAAGCCACGCAGCCACCCCTGGCAGGCAATTAATCTCTGTGTAGTGACTCTGAGCCACAGCACTGCCCTCCCCTGCCCAGTACAGTTTTCTCTGGCTGGCAAGGGATATCAGGGAGAAGCAGAAGAGCTTGGCTAACTCAGGGAATGAGCTGTTTTCAAGGCAAAATTATAGAGGAATTTAAGGAGTATCACTATAAGCAATGGAAAAGTTAATACCTGGGAATGGCTGGCTGTGTATTGTTTGTGGGAATGATTTAGCTTTTGTGTCAGTCCCAAAACAAACCATGGCAGAGGAGCAGGTCAGGCTGTTCCTAGAGCCAGCACAGCTGTCAGTCTGGTGCCGTGTTGCTCTTGGCACTTAAGCTAAAGGCCAAGATCCCCCACCTGCACCTCTTCCAGACGTGGATGCATTTCCTCAGCAATGCCAACATCAGGTGAAGAGCAGCCTCAACCACAGGCTTTAGGCTACTGCATCTGACAGCCCCACTCTCCCATCTTCCTTTCTGGCACAGCCTGGCTGCAGCTGAGGTTCAGAATTGGTTTGTGTTTGAGAAGAGTCGAGCCTGGGGTGTCTCCTCATGGGTGGCGCGGGGTCTCTACCTTGGCTGGAGCCCTCCCGGCTGCCTAACGGAGATGGGAGCGCTCCAGCCCTGCATCTCCACCTTAGGGAATGCTGGTCAGGTTAGGACTGCAGCCAGGATCGGATCCACTCCCACCTGAGAGCAAAGGATTAATTGATGTGTCCTTTCTCCACCAGCTGATCTCACTGGGAGCAGCCACCGGAGGGGGGACACTGGCGCTGTACGTACCACACGCGCTCATCTCCATTGCAATTAGTTTGATGCAACAAACAGCTCCAGCATGACAAACTCCAGGCTAAAAAAAGCCAGGACTTCATCTGCATAAACTGGATGCACCAAGTATGTATTGTGTGTCACCTCCCTTATGTCCCACATTTGTTCCTGCAGCAAATGGCATATGCTCCAGCAATACCACGCGGTCCGAATGGACTCCTGGAAATGCAGCAGGGATCTGACGCTGGTAGTCTTTGAAATTAAGACATTAGTTGTCATCCTGCTTATGGACCTCTTCTGGAAGGAAGGGTTTTGCATTTAAATTAAGATTCATTATCCTCTGATGAATAATCTATAAAATTGGAGCCAGCCTCCACATCGATGACCAAGTTATTATTTTTGGTTTAGCTGTTAGACACCAGCTGACACCAGGGGCCTCGTTCTCCTGGCCACTGTGTAGTCACACCCAAGGAGATAACCTCTGCCTTGAAGAGCTTACAAAGCAGAACAACAAAAGAGTGAGCAATATAACACTCAGGCAGAGCAAACATGGTGACCTTTTGCAAATGTCAAGTTAATACCATGATCTGGAAGTGGAAGGGGCTTATCAGAGGGTGGGTGGGTCAATGAGGATGGGACACACTTCGGGGGGGGTGGGAATGAGATGAAGGAAAAGCCACAGCAGAAGCTGCGTGGTGTGAGATGCAGAGGAAGCACATGCAGAGCATTCTGTGGTCAATAGGCACATCTAGGGTAAAAAACAGGGGGAAGAGTTTGATGACCCTGGCCACAGTTCACAGAATAACCAGCTCCCCAAAGTCTCACAGCCTGGAGAGGGGAGCTGGAGAGGGCAGGGGTGGACGGAGCAGTTCCTCCTACGCGCTGGTTCCGCACAGGCAGCTGGAGGTGTGATAACCCTGTTTTGGGGCTGTTTCTCTCCGTGGCTCAGCCTCCTGCAGCTGTGTTTGCTGCAGCTGAGCCTCAGGGCTGGAGTGAGACGTAGTTCAGCTCTAAGCTGCTCTAAGTCCAGGGCAGCACATAATTGAATATTAACAGGAACGGCTCTAGGAGCTGCTGGGACTCAGGAAGTCACAATTCCTTCTCCACTGCTCCTTTGCCTTCGTGGGAGGTGATTGCTGGAGGCCTTAATGGATGTGAGATATAGTGTGTTTCCCTCACATTAGCCCCAGTTAGCAAACTGAGGCTTTAACCACATCCTACCCTCCCTGATCATTTCCTCATCCACCTCCTCAGCAGCATGAGAAGTGCAGTAGCTGCAGCCACCCCAGCGACCCAGCAGAGAGGTGCAGAGAACAGAGAACACTGATTTCACACCTCACCTCCCCAGTGAACAAAGGGGTCCCACCTTTAAGGAGCATCAAATTTGCCAAATATACATTATTGAATTCTTGGTCATCCTCCTGGAAACAGGAATTATCCAGCATACAGTCATGGCTGTGAGCATCATACAAGATCCATAAAGTGATATTTAAGTTGAAAACCTTTGGTACCGTGGCTTTGTTAAATATTCAAGGTAAAATAGAGCAGCAAATTCATAGGCCCTAGGGTCTGTCCATGCTGCCTGACCAGCTGAACTGACTAGTTGCCCTCTCTAAAAATATCAATGGGTATCTTTCCCTCCTCAAATTCATGCTGCACATCTACACTGAGAAGTTCAGTCTTCAGTCATGCTACTTTTTTATGGAGGAAGCCGAGTGCTTTGCAAGAAAAAAGGTGCCCACAGAAACCCATCCCTGCCATGTGATCATTCAGAACTTGGTGCTAGTCTAAGAAGGAAGAAGGCAACATGTTCAGAGTACCAGAAAATTCCCAAAGATCCTGAGGGCTGTGCTGCACATCAGTCAAAATCTAAAGTTCCTCCTCTTGCCTTTTTAGTCTCTTTTCCTTTTTTTTCCCTCTCTTTTTTCTCACTTTAAAATTCCCAATATTCTTGATGTATCATTTTCCTTCAGGTCCACCAGCACTTGTTCATTACATAATTGCTTTCTTTTTAAAAAAAACCTGCTCCTATATCTCCTTCTTTTTTTTCATTAGTTGAAGTACAATGGACTCTACCATGAGACCGCTCCTGGTTTTGTTTGATTTCTCTTTTCCTTTATCACTACCCAGAGACATCCAGCAGATTGTTTCATAATCTTCTTAGAGTTCAGAGAAAGTATATTTCTTCCAGATAGGAATATAGCCTGCAAACGTCCTCCTCCTTTTTCCTCACCACCTGCTCCTCTTGAACAACACTTCTGGCAAACTTTATCCATGTATTATTCCTTTATTCACAAATTAGATGTTCATTTTAGGGGAAAATGAGGAACACACTGTTCCTCTGACATGCAATGGGTGTTGTTGCAGGGCTGCTTTGCCCTCCAGCTCACTCCTGAATTTTTGGAGCCCTCGGGAGCGAGGACCTCAGCACCACATCCATCCCCAGCAGCCACACGCTGTCTGTGGGAGGTCTGCAGAAGAGGAGGCTCTTCTTTCTGCTTGTGGTGCATCAGGGAAGAGAATTGGTGGAGCTCTGCAGTGCACAGGAGGAAGGATTGCTTTTGTTATTGATCAGGGAAGCTCTGTGCTGCCTTTGGTATCACTGGCTTCCTGCTGTTGGTGGATAATTAATTAACACCAACAGAGTGTTTGAAGCTCTGCTAAAGTGCAAACACAGGATTTGTGTCGATATTTCACATTCTGGCCAGGCATGGGGAAGATGGAAGCCCTGTTATGCCTTGAGGAGACAGCCATGGAACAGGGGAGATGGAGAAAGTCCATGAATTCTCCTTAGTGCCTTGAGCAGGATCCAAACATCCCTGAGAGAAGCTAATCAACTTCCAGAGAGGAATGCTTACAAACCAATTTAGAAACTTTAATTCCTATCAATTTGCTCTGAATTTGAAAGCTTTTGGGTTTAATTCATGGGGTTTTCTTCTTTCCCTGATATCCAGTAACAACGGTCTTCACCAATTTATTTCTGTGGGACCCACAACAATTGTCAATAACCTTTTTATAAGTATCTGCTGCCTTAGAAGGCAGTTTTCATCTTCTCACACGTTTTTCCCCTTCTGGAAAAAGCAAAGAAGATCCTCTAATTTTTTTGAACCACTCATAATTCTCATTGCTTTCCTCCAGCCCCTGTGCAATTTGTCTATGATATTCTTCTACATTCTCCTAGCACAGCATCCAAACCCACACCTGGTGTTTCCTTGTTAGAGTGGAATCATTGCTTCTGATGTTTCACTCTTGTTCATACATCCTAGAATAAGATTTGCCTTATTTTGCAACAGCTGTGTCCTCTCCAGTGCCTCTCTCACAGCTCTTTTTCTGTTGAACGCCTGCTTGACCAGAGTTTTGCCACTTTGCATTGACATATTTTTGTTGCTTTTTACTTTACTAAATCAAATCTGGTTGATTTTATACTGTTACTCTGATTTCCCAGCCACATTTTGGAACACATCCTCTGGAGTATTTATATAGTCTTTATTTTGTCATCCAAATAACTAATGAAAATATTAGAATCAGGTCCAGGAGCAAACCCTGAGGGAGCCCTTTTGGAAAACCTTCTAAATCCAAAGGAAAGGAATTAGTAATTCTTGTGTGAATACATTTATTTTCTGTTAAGTATATCTTAAGATGATTTGACAGAGATCATAGTTCCTGGTCAGCTTATGGAAATGTCATGTGAAATGGTGTTAAAAACCCTGCTACTTTGAAAATACGTGACATATGCTCCATCTTCCTTATTCTACAACACAGTTGTTGGGTTCAAAGATGGAGTCTGGATGGTTTTAGCATCACTCCTCTATGACAAATCCAGTCTGACTGGCTGTATGTTTTTCTATTGTGAGTCAAATGCTCACAAAGAGATTGTTGCACAGTTTATTGTATTACAGTTTTTGCATTACACGCTGAACTGGCTGCTGTGTAATCCCCCAAGTCCTGCTTCCCCTTCTTTAAAGACAGGCACTGTGTTTGCCCTTCTGCCCTGCTCTGGGATCTCCTCCCTTCTCCATGAGCTCTCCTGGATAATTACTAATGAGTCAGATTGCTCTGGCCAGTGCCTGAAGTGCTCTAGGGGGAACTTCATCCAGTCCTGCTGACTTGAATTTGCTGAACTTCTCTGAATGATTTTAGTGGTGTTTATTTGCTAGTTTGGATTGTCCTACCCTCTGCAGTAAAAGTGGTCCTGATAAATACTAGTTCATAATATTTTTTTAAAATATTTTATTTCCCTCCGTAGCTAAAGCATAAAAACTAATGAATGCCCCAGTCTTTTCTCTATTGTTATTTCTGTTCTCTCATTTTCCATTAATTCAGTTATGTATAATTTCCATTGCCTTCCTCCTATTTCAACACCTTTACAGAGCACCCTTTTATCACCCTCTATATCCCTTCCTAATTGAAACCCATTTTGCCCCTGGTCTTTCTCATTTTAGTCCTCCAAAGTCACACTCTTCTTTTGCACACATAATTTTCCTAGTCTTGTTTCCCACCTTTGTACAGCTTGATGTTCATCCTCCTTTTTCTGCTTCCCTCACCCCTTCCTTTTCTTGGAGGAAGATGTTCCATCATTTTCTTCTCTCTCTCAACGTAATTAACCCCCACCTTCCTGTCCTCAGCAATCTCCTCCCTTTAGTCAGTCCAGTCCCATAGGGCTCCAATGTCCTTGTCCCACAGGAACTTTGCTCCACCCTTTGCACTTCTGCTGCCTCCAAACACAGTTTCACACCCTCCTGCTGGGCTTGCAAGGCAGTTTTTGTGCAGTCTCTCTTTGCAGAGCACCCTTGGCTCGTTTGTCAGATAGGACACCATTATTCATTTTAGCTCATTATTGCAGATCTAATTAATAATGAGTTTGTCTCTTAAGCCCATGCTCACCTCTGAAATATGCCAGTCCTTGCCCTGTCTTTTTTCTCCATCCAGAAGGATTGGAAGAGGACATTTCCCATCCCTTCATCTCTCTCCCTCTTCTTCCCAGGGCATGCATTTAGAGCTAGGAGACTTCATTAAAACCCTTTTTAAGGTGGTGGATGAGGATGATGCTCCTGCAAGCCCTACAGAGATCACCTGCCTGCTGAAGCTCCCCTCTCCAGCTCAGTGTGAGACCAAGCAGGCTTTTAGGAAAGGCAATTAAGGGGTCTGAGTTTACCATGCTTTGAAGCATCCCTTTACCCTTTCAGATTTTATAGTGTCCAGCACAGAGATGGCTTTTTTTTTTTTTCTTCCCCACCAAAAATTGTGCTGCTATCTTTTAATAAATCAGACAACAAACCCAGGCCTATATGAAACATATTAAATTAAGTCCCCAGCTCTCTGGGTCACTGTTCTTCATAAAATGATTACATCTCTAAACAAGGAAGAACACAAAGCTGCAAGGTCACGGAGACCTGCAGTTCCATGTAGATCCACCTGCCCCTTCTCTCTCATTAACTGCACACAGCTGACTCTTGCTCAAGGCTTTCCTTAGGCTCTCCAGGCTCATGGGCACTCTCCACTGAGCAGGTCCAAGGACTGAGGGAGCTTTTAGGCTGGGTGAATATATCTGGGTGAGTATATCTGAGTGAATAGATCTTCTATTTTGGCAGAGAGCATTAAACAAGCAGCTCTCAGAGGGGCTACTGGTGAAGATGGGCAATTCTCCACACTGGAGGCAGCCCTGGGCCCACAGAGAACACTTGGTGGGACACAGAAGAGTAGAACTTATTAAAATAAAAAGGCTAATTGCTGTCATTACCTGCCTCTAGGAAATTATGGAAAAGACAACACCAGATTTTGCTTGAAGTTGCACAGTGATAGGATGAGAAAAAACCGACCCAAGTGGCAGAAAATGATGTTAAAACTAGATATTAGGAGGGGAAAAAATACAACTAAAGTAGTTAACAAGAAGAACAGGAGTCCAGAGAGCTTTTGGGATCTCTATCCTCTCCTTTGCCAGGGAAAGGCTCTGGGAAATCTGATGGAAGGAGGATGTGAAAGAGGAGCCTGGAAATCCCTGCAGGTCTTTCCCTCCCCAAATCTCTGTGATGCTGAAATCCTGTATGGGTGGGTCTGGGGCAGTCCTGTTGCTGTCCTGCTCATTCCAGGTGATTGCCAACAAAATTACAAAGCTGCCCCAGCATGTTGGTTCTGTTTTGCATAAATTTGTAAGGATACTCTGTGCAGAATCCAAAGACTGTATAACAGGAAAATCCCAGGTAATTACAAATTCATTGGTTTAAACCTGATCCCAAAAGCATCAAAGAAAATCTGATATAGGCTGTGATTAGTAATGAATTAAAGGATCCTAACCTGATTGATATGCCTGAGCAGTTTTATGGAAAGTCTGTCATGTCAAACAAATGAATGTTTTTTTAATGAGAATGTAAGTTTGGTTAATAAAGATAAGCCTGTTATAAATTAGTTAGATTTCTGCAAGTTATTGAACAGTTCCTGAACACAGTCCCAATTAAAGGAAAACGGCACAAAACCTAATCTGGGATACTAAATGGATTAAAAACTATTTCAGCAAGAGATCTTATAATGCAATTTGAAATTCAATTAGACTGGAGATATTGAAGTCTTCCATTTATTTATTTTGGAGCCTGGGTTGCTCAGTGTCTTTGGGATTGACCCAGAGGAAATGATAATAATCATCACTGATAAACTTGGAGATGACGTGGAAGTTCCAGACTCACGGCAGGAGAAAGCCAAGGAAATAAGGTGAATTTAAATGCAACAAAGTGCAGTGTCACTGTTGTTAAATGGGTGGATTGTGTTGGCAAAAAGAAAGACAACAGCCCAGAATGTGGGAACAACAAAACAGCCCAAATAATCCACTAAATGGGAACATGCTGAGAAAATTTTGCAGTGCCCCAACTCAACTAACAGCAAGCAAAGTTTTGGGGTTTTTTTGTTCCAAGAAAAAGACTTCAGGATGTTCTTGAAGATGAAGAAGAGATTGATTTGCCACCCAGGACAGCATTCAAAGAGCTGTTGCCAGGAGGTACATTGACCACCACACAGGGATTTATATCAAGACAGGAGGAGGATGTTGCTGCTACCCACCTACTTTGCACCTTGCAGGCTCTTGGGACACCATGGCCATGATTCAGGGTGCCAGCCAGCAGCTCCAGAGGGGACCAAACCTTCAGATTTCTCCTCATCCTCCCCCTTCCTCACTGACCAGCCCTGGGCACCAAGTGGTTTGTTGGTACAAGAGAGGCTGCAGCCTCCTTCAGCTGTCACATCCTGAATCCCTGCCAGGTTTGTGTTGCAAGAACTGATGCCAGCGTTTTTAACCCAGAGTGTATTTGGCCCCTAGTGTTCTCCATGACATAGAATAAACATTAGGGAGGAGATTCAGGCTTCAATGAGAAATGCTTTCCCATGATACGTTTTCATTTTGGCATGCACACTGCTTATGATGAAAGGATCCTAAAATAATTGTATTAGATGAACCGTCTGTTCTTCTTGCTTTGAGGCCAGTACAGCATGACATTTCAGAGATAAAATGTTGTGGAACAGCCTCTGACTTACAGCCCAATGGAACTTTTCCGAAGCCATCCTTCTCTCTCTTTTTATTTGCTTGAGGTTTATAACCTGAAAACGTCAAGCTTGCATCACACTGTTGCCAAAAGATCATCCTGTGCATTAGCTAAATCTTAAATTATCACCAAATTAATTTTTTTTTCTTCAGAAGTCTGATTCACAAGCAGTCAGCTCCCCTGTGGAAAAAACTCCACCCTTCCAATTCAAAGGAATTCCAGGATTCACAAGAAATACTAGGTTTCCAAGAGGAGACTATCTGTCCTCAGAGGAACTCATTTCTGCCTGCAAGTTCAAGTGAGTCTACGGGACCTTAAATCAAAGGAGCCCAATGCCAGGTCAGTTGCTGAGTAACTGATCCTGATCGTCACATTTTGACCAGCTGGATGAATGACAGCAACAATTTCTTGGGATTGCATCTGGAGTCTTCTGCATTTTCTTTCCTGCAATTAACTCATGACTGCAACCTTAACGAGGGAAAATTATTTTGAGTTGCAGATAGGCGGGTTTGTGCCACGTCCTTTGCACAAAGGTATGTAATGATAAAACCTCTGACTCATTATGTGCATTGCTGAGATTATTGCAATTACAGGAAAGAGAGGGGAGCCCCTTGCCAAATGCTTTGGGAGGCACAGGTGAAAAGCACTAGCTCAAAGCCACATCATTCCTGCTGGGCCAGATCCTGCCTGGCTCCTTTGGGAAGTGCTCTGCTGCTGGAAATCAAAGGGAAAAAAGTTCAGCAGGTGCTTGCTGCCCTTTTATAGAATAGTTTAATTAGAAGGAACTATAAAGATCACCCAGTTCCAACCCTCTGCCATGGGCAGGGACATTTCCACTATCCCAGGTTGCTCCAAGCCCTATCCAAGCTGACCTTGAACATTTCTAGGGATGGGGCAGCCCCAGTCTGTTACAAACTCGACTTTGTGGAGAGAGCTGGGATCCCACCACGCTGTTCTTGCTGGATGGACATGGTGCTCCTTGAAGGAATTCAAGGCCGCCTCTCTACCCTCACCAGGCCACTCAGCAGCAGCCCTGGGGGACACAAGCTGTCCCCAACACGTGCTGTGGCCTTGATGAACCTGAGAGAAGTCTCCCCTGCATGTCTGCAGCTCTTTGGCTGTAGACAGTGACCACGCAGGGCACAAGCTGAGCCTTCACCAGCACAACTATTTCTGTCATCTTCACTTGGGATAGTTGCTTCATAGCTGAGATTTTTGAAAACTACTGAGGACAGTGATAAATGCAGGATGCTGGAAGTCTCAGCCTAAAACATGACAACTCCTGGCTCGAGGAGCTTGGGACTGGCACTCCTGCCTGCACCCTAGCGAGGAAACGGGACAAGCCGAGCAAGGCATTTTTGTTGGATCATTTATTTATTGTTCTGTGCAAAGCACAGGGTGTAACTATCACCAGTCATTTTTGGCTATTGAGCTAGCACCAGACATCACTATGTTACTATTAGAGCAAAACATATTAGCTCATCATGAATTTACTTTTAGCCACGGTGACTGCACGGCTTTCCTGTTTTTGCGCAATGCTGCAGGACGTGAGACAGATCCCACAGTCACAAATTCCTCCTGGGTGGAGACTTGCTTGCTGCAAACAGCCCCATGGGTGTGGGAGCATCTCAGGAGCTTGTCTGTGGGACTGCTTGGAGCTTGGTCTGATCCAACAGTGACATCTACACCAGGATCAGGGCACAGGGACAAGCGTTGCCCACGTTGTTAAATTTTTAGTGTGGTCCTTGGTCTAGTTTTGGCCAAGGCTAATGAATGCTCTCCCAGATCATGTGGGAGCACGAGTCTGAGCTCTTCTGCTGGGCAGTTGGACTATGAGGTCTCTGTTCTGGAGGGTGGAAGAGCTTATCCTGGTGGTCAGATGCTGCCAGTTGGACTCAGGGCCCAGAGAAGACAGCCAGTATTGCTGATACTCCTCTGCTCTTTCATAGCAGAGTACACCATTACCCAGGTGTGCTCCAGGCCTTTGGTTTGTCACAGGCTTTTAATGCAATTAACACATGTATTTCCTAATGGCTTTAATACTTCATAGCTAATTTTCCCCAAAATATGTGGAAGTGCATGAAATAGTCCTAAAAACCTCTTGCTCTTCAGTTCATCCTATTTTTCCAGCATCTCTTTCTGCCCTCATATGACTTCTCCAGATAAACACTTCAGAGAGGTGCTAGGAAATACTCAATGGTTGGGGTTGTCCCAAAGCAGAGCACTTGGCAGCACAGCCAGCACATACAAACCATGGCTGGGACACTGCCCCGGGCACTTGCCTGCTTGTTCTTGGGGATTGTTGATGTGGTTTGCATGAGAACATCCAAAAATGTGCACTAAGGACCAGGAATAGGCACTACAGGTGTATATTCTGAATTGATCCCTATATCTCTCAATCCACTGTATGGGATGGGGCTTGGCCTGGGATGTTCTAAAAGGGACATTAGCAGTGCCCATACTGAGAAAACAGCTCCCTGCTTCCTGGGCCTTCTTTGTGTGTCCAGAGCTGGGCAACAGAGCTGGGGAAGGGTCTGGAGCCTCAGGAGGGCTGAGGGAGCTGGGCAGGGGCTGAGCCTGGAGCAAAGGAGGCTCAGGGGGGACCTTGTGGCTCTGCACAACTCCCTGACAGGAGGGGACAGCTGGGGGGATCAGGCTCTGCTCCCAGGGAACAGGGACAGAACAAGAGGGAATGGCAGCGAGTTGCACCATGGGAAGTTTAGGTTGAATATTAGGAAAAAATTGTTCATGGAAAGGGTGGTCAAGCATTGGAGCAATCTGCTCAGTGAAGAGGTGAAGTCCCCATCCCTGAAGGGATTTAAAAGAGGTGTGGATGTGGCAGGTGGGGACATGGATTAGTGATGGGTTTGGCAGTGTTGGGTTAACAGTTGGACTGGATGACCTTAAAGGTGTTTCCCAACCTTAATGATTCTGTGATTCTATGGCCATGTCCTAAATCTGTACCCAAGAAAGACCAGTGTGCACCAGCCTGTCCTGTGTGCCAAGGACACCCAAGCCCCCAGGAGAGGTCCACAGCACAAGCCCTGGAGCAAGAGGACCAGGGCTGGCACAGGGAGGGAGCACCTATGGGACCTGAGGCACCCTACCCATGCTCTCCTGCCTGGCTCTTCCTGTCACTCCCAGGCTGGCTCCTTGCTCCTTAAGCCACCAATCACAGAATCCCAGAATGGTTTGGGTGGGAAGGGACATTCCAGACCATCCAGCTCCACCCCCTGCCATGGGCAGGGACACTTCCACTCTCCCAGGTTGCTCCAAACCCCGTCCAGCCTGGCCTTGGACACTTCTGTGGGGAAGGAGCTACTGAAGCCTGCAGGTCTTTCCTGACCCATCCTGGAAGTCACGGGGCTGTGCAGCCTCAGTGGGGATATTACACACACTTATCTTCTGTTGACACTTCAGTTTTTGTTAATTTTGGGTAAACAGGCTCCCTCCAGCAGAATAAGCTGTCTTTTGCATTATGCTGACTTTTTTGCTGCCATAATATAAAAAGCACATGGGCTTCTGCTGACGCAGTTATTCCAGCAAAATGTTTAAGTATGAGTTTAGCCTAATTCTTTGACAATATTCCCAGATTTATTACATGCAATGAGCAAGCACAGAACAAGTATTTCACTGACAACCTCTGGATTGGAAACAGACACAAAGAAATCATTTCTCTTCTCTGCAACATCCTAATTGCCCCTTTTACTCTCTGATGATCTGAAAGATTGCCAGTTTCCTTCCAGGTTTCCTTACTCTGTCTCATGCATTAAAAAAAATCTGATTTTTTTCTAATGCCCTTCCTTGTTTGCAGTTTGATTCTCCCTTAGTCTTCTCAGTATCTAGATGATACCAGACCTTCCAAGGTTTAAAGCCCACAATTTCAATATATTTTAAGTGATTTTAACATCACGTTTCTTTTCATATGTATCTGTGGATATTTAATGCGATTTTTCTGCCATGTTACCGATTTTTTAGTACTATCAAGTTGTGCATTTTAATAAATACTAAAATAGCTGAAAGACAGTCCACTCACAAGTGAAAATCAACTGCAATTTTAATGTTACGTAATATAGCTTTATGGGGAAAAAATCTCATAGAACTGGGTAAGGAAAGAAAGCAGTGGGAGTCAATAGAAATGTAACTCAGTTTTATAGAAGTTATTTTAAAATCTGCAGAGTTAAACAGAGAATAATTTAATTTTTACCGAGTTTTTAATAACCTCTAAAATTCTATTGCACTGATTTAATATCAGCTAAGAGCTCGACAGAGAGGTATAATTTCCTGATAAATTCTATAGGATCTTAACATAGGTTTGTAACCTAAAAATAATTTTATGCCCAAGAGAGCATCGTCTCTAGCAGGAGACTGCCTCCCCCCAGCTGAATCTCTCTTTGAGATGTTTTAGCTCCAGAACCCTTTGCTTGCATTTTTTTTTTTCTAATATTTCATCTCTACACTGTTGGGAGGAAAAGAAGAAAGAGGTTGCCTATTTCTTGTCTGCTTAGGTTGCCTACTTCTTGTTGCTTAATAAACTCAACATCTTCCCCTGTTTGCCCAAATCTCTGCTTTTGGGAGCTCCATATCATGTCATAAATGCGAACTTGTTCGAACAAACAGGGATTTATTTACGGTGCTGAAAGAACTTTTTGTGCTCCCTGCCTCATTTGCAACATTATTCCCGATTGATTTCTGCCCTACCTATTATTGGCTTGCCAGCAATATTCCAGAGTAAGGTTGGGTCTGTGTCAGAAAAATTTGTTGCCTCACACTGAGCCTTTTTCAGCATCGTTTACTCAATATTGTTCCTCTACCCAGCTGCTGCTCCAATAAACCAAAACAGCTCGCTGTTGTCTGAAATGAAGAATAATTGGAAACACCATGCCTGCTTCTTTCAGCACAAGTAACAATTCGGCCATTTAGGGCTCCTCTAACACTCCTGAGTGCAGAACAACCCAAGCCTTGGCTTCCTACTAGCCAGGAATATTCAAACTCACAAACTCCTGGCAGTGTTTGCCTCCGCGCTGCACGAGGACCGAGCGCTCGGGGTGAAGCCACACAAGGGATCTGAACCACCACATGAAAAAGCTGATGGGCTGCAGCAACTTATCTGAGCACTTCCCAGCCCAGGGCTTGCCTGGCACGTGGGAAGTAAGGAAGCCTTGAAGATGTTCTCCAGGAAAGCGCTGCAGTGGTCTGCTGGTGAGCTCTTTGGGGTTCCCTTTGGTTCCTTGGGTTCACACAGATCCCTTGTGTCTCCTGGGCTCCCAGTGTGAGGATGGAGAAAACCACCCATGTTTCACTTGGGATGTGGAAGCTCTCAGAGGATTGGACATGGGACCTTGGAGGACACACAGGATACCAGAGGTAAGGCTGGGATAGATCCCACCAGGGCTGGATGGCAGCCTCCTGCTCCAGGGGTCCATCCCCAGAGGGAATGCTCCAGGACCTCACTGGGTGATTACACTGAGCTGTAAACCCAAGCAAGGCAGTCCCCTGAGACAGCAAAGGGGATGTAGAGCCAGCACAAAGCACACTTATTGTAATTGCAGTTGTCCCCAGACGAAGGGAGGAATGATGAATCTGACTTTATGTTCTTAGAAGGTTAATTTATTATTTTATGATGCTATAATATATTAAAGAATACTAAACTAAACTATATTAAAGAATACAGAAATGATACTTACAGAAGGCTAAAAAGATAATAATGAAAACTCGTGACTCTCTCCAGAGTCCCGACACAGCTTGGCATTCATTGGCTATTGAGTCAAAACAACGCACAGCAGAAATCAAATGAAACAATCACCTGTGGTAAACAATCTTCAAAAACATTCCAAAAGAGCAAAACACAAGAGAAGCAAATCAGATGATTATGGTTTTTCTTTTTTCTCTGAGGTGTCTTAGCTTTCCAGGAGAAAAATCCTGGGCAAAGGGATTTTTCCAGAAAATGTGAATGCCACACACACCAGTGTTGTCTCCTTCCCAGCAGCTGGCTCTGACTCATCCCTTGGTTTCCCATCCTACCCATGACTTGTATCTGCAGTGTGATGCACCTGTGATGTCACCTTCTTCCTGGCTTTGACCCTCCTTTGACACATCCAGCAGCAAAAGTTCTCCCATGCTTCTGCCTCTTTGGACTTCAAGCCCTCTCCCGTTGTCTTGGGATCACAGGGATGCTGTGTCAGGAGCTCTCTTTTGCTTAGGAAAACAAATTTCAGTCTTTAAACACAAATATCTCCTGGCTGTTCAGGAAGATGTGGGCATGACACACTCACGAGGAGCTGGCTCACCCTTACTCATCCTATGGAGAAGATGTAGGACACCCCACCATCCTTTGGTCTTTTCAGTCAAAGGTTGGACTTGATGGTCTTGGAGGTCTTTTTCAACCTTATGATTCTATAATTCTGTGTTTTGATGGGATTTTCAACCACCACCAGTTTCACTGGGGAACCAAACCATCTGGAAATGGTTCTTTCCTACAGAGCCCAACTTTGGCAATGAAGATCTGTGAATCTTTCCTGGAGGAAACCACCCCCAGCACAGTCTGAGCCCTGGTTTTGTTGCTTTTTTTTTGAAGGATATAAACCCAAGGTCCAGGATGAACATGGAGCAAAAGCAACTGGCATGATGAAAGTATCTAAAAAAAAAAAAAATACACAGAGCTTGTACTTTACTTTTGGACCAGAAAATGTGGAGCAGGAGAACCCATGAGTTGTCCAGGGGATGGATGGATGGATGGATGGATGGATGGATGGATGGATGGATGGATGGACAGATGGAGCCCTATGTGACAATGGCACAATGTTAGTCCAGCTCCCAGCCCAGGCATCCCACTGGGCTGGATTTCACCTGTGCCTCAGGCAGAAAAGAGGAAACACCAGGGAAACCCACTCTGATCCCATTTTATTCATATTAATTTGCCACAGTTTAAAGCCTGTAATGAGGGAGGATGGGGAGAGGGAGCAGAACTCCATCAACAAACCTCACATCTGGAGGCACAGCATGGCCTGGGAGCATGAATCTGCTCCTGCCCTTCAGCACGGGCAGAAATTCAGGCAATAAAGTGAATAATGAGGTCATTTTGACCCTTCAAAAAGGTAATTCCCACCCACCATGCAAAAATGGGTGAGTTACATTGCCCAACACCCCTATGAGTAAAATGGGCTCCTGTGTCCTTTGTATTGGTAACAGCAAAAAGAAAAAAAAAAAAAGAAAAAAAGGCTGGAAATGGACACACAGCCCAGCAGAGCCAGCAGGAATTCTCAGGGGAGATGTCCTGGCTCTACTGAAATGGATGGAAATCCTGCCACCAGATTTTCTGGGATTTCAGCCCAGGACTTTTGGATACTTTCTGCACACTTCTCTTGCTGTCTCTGCGTGATATAGTGAAGCTGCAAGAAGCATTACATTGCATCATTGCCTGGGCATCCCGTGAAAAAAGCCTTGGCAATGCTTTTTTTGGGCTACTGGAGTAATTTTTGCCAACTCATGTGGCAAATCTCTGACTCTGTTTAAATCTCTGACTCTGGCTGGCACAAAGGCATCCTATGTTATATCACATTTATTTATTAGTCCCTGGAAGTCCAGAGTGGTATGAGGAGAGCAGTATGGCCCGTCTGGAAAATGTGTTGCAGTCCATAAAACACTGTCCTTTGAGTGTGAAAGGTTAGACTGAATTATTCAGTGATCTTTTCATTATTTAGAGGGGTTAATGATGGGATTAAATTGGTGCATCCTCCACAGTGCTGGGTGGTGCCTCCAATGAGACAACACACAACCTGTCTGAATGGGGCAGGGGGAAAATCCCCTTACCTTCACTGTGGAGGATGAGGAGAAATTCCACCTGGGTGGCCAAGGATCCAAAGGATGCCTGAAGAAATCTCAGAATGGTTTGGGCTGGAAGGGACCTTAGAGCTCGTCCAGTTTGAACCCCCTGCCATGGGCAGGGACACCTTCCACTGTCCCAGGGTGCTCCAAGCCCTGTCCAGCCTGGCCTTGGACACTGCCAGGGATCCAGGGGCAGCCACAGCTGCTCTGGGCACCCTGTGCCAGGGCCTCTCCACCCTCACAGGGAACAATTTTTAAGAAAATGAGTAGGTTCAGCCAAGAAGAAGATTTGGAAGAACAAGTGGTCCACAGCCAGGACATTTCTTTCCCACCTGACATGTAGGATGCAGCTGGGGTTCATTGTATTGCTCAGGTTATGGAATTGGGTTTTATAAACAGGGAAACTGAGGCACGTGCAGGGGAATAAGTGCACAGATTTGCTATCACCAACCAGGTTGGACACAGAATGGAGGGTGTGCTCTATAAGATCCCCCTCACACAGGCAAGGGGCATCACTGCCAGCTCACACACAGCATTTCCTGGAGCACCTGCCTTTTCCTTGCAAGTCTCCTTCCCGAGCTGTGAGGAGGCCAAATCCCACTTTGTAGGATGCACCTGGTGAAGCCACCATCCTCTAGCTGTCTTGTTCTCCACGTGGTGGTGGGAGACCCCTGGGAGAGAAGGTGTTTTTTGAGGCAGATCCCTGTGTGGAAGCTCTGCCTCCCCAGGCTGTGCTCAGGCCGTGGGTGGCGCGGCTCATCCCTGCTGAGCTGAGCTGAGCTGAGCTGAGCTGAGCTGAGCTGAGCTGAGCAGTCACGGGGAATTGCCTGGCTGGCAACGAGACCAGTGCCAGCAGGGGTGTCACCACCCCTGCCACAGGCTGCAAACCCCAAAATTCACTGCTGGTGTGGTCACTGTTCTCCATCCCAACTGCAGCAGTGTGACTGTTCACAGGGGTTCTTGGATTGGGGAAGAGACGAGGATCTGACTCCATGTTTCAGAAGGCTGATTTATTATTTTATGATATATATTACATTAAAACTATACTAAAAGAATAGAAGAAAGGATTTCATCAGAAGGCTAGCTAAGAAGAATAACAAAGAATGATAACAAAGGTTTGTGGCTCAGACTCTCTGTCTGAGCCAGCTGGGCTGTGATTGGCCATTAATTAGAAACAACCACATGAGACCAATCTCAGATGCACCTGTTGCATTCCACAGCAGCAGATAATCATTGGTTACATTTTGTTCCTGAGGCCTCTCAGCTCCTCAGGAGGAAAAATCCTAAGGAAAGGATTTTTCATAAAAGATGTCTGCAACACAGCAGCACAAAATGCTGCCAAACAGCTGCTGAAGTGTCTGCAGGAAAAGCAGCCGTGGGCATTTGGGGAAATATTGTGGCTGAAGTCATCTGAGCTGGTGCAAGGAAAACATCCAGACCCTGCAATCCCCATTGGTGCAGGAGCAGTGGGTCAGGGAGGCAGATGGAATCATGGGTGCACAGCGCATCCAGCGTGACTCAGGGCTGTGTCACCGCCGTGTGACCGGCAGCGGGGACGGGACAGCAACCCCAAGGGCTGGAGCAAATCCCAGCACTGAGTGGTGCACACTTGGCTCAGAGGAGGCACTGCTGGCTCTGCAGGGCTCCTCCTTCTGACACAGAGCTCTCCTTCGAGGGGAGATGGGCTTGGCAAGGAGGAGATGTGGGGGGGCTCAAATCAGAGTCATGAGTGGTGTGAGATCATCTGGCTGGGCCCTTCTGAGGTGATGAGCTGCTGCATTTCCCCGGGTTTGCCCAGCCTGGGGGTCCCTGCACATGCCCATGTGCTCCAGAAAAGCATCACACAGGGAAGGAGACACCACTCACTTCACCACTGGTAGATCAGGTTTCCTTCTGTGGTTTTGAAGCTCTTCTCTTCTTTGAGCTTGTCACTGGAGTCATTGGGTCTTTCTGGGACTGTTTGATGTTTAAAGAGCACATGAGAGCCTACTCCCTCACATCCTGTGGAAGGGCAAACTTCTGCCCAGCTTATCAGTAGCTAAAAACCAGAACTTCCTGACCATTCCCACAAAAACTTTGCCTCCAGTCCCCAAGGCATTGATCACAGAATGAGGGAATCATGACAGCAGGAAAAGCCCTCTAAGATCATCAAATACAACCATTAACCCAGCACTGCCAAATTCCCCACTAAACCACATCCCCAGCTGATATGTACACATGCCTTTTGAACACTTCCAGGGATGGGGACTCCACCACTTCCCTGGGCAGCCTGTGCCAGTGCTTGACAATATTTTCAGTGAAGAAATTTTCCCTAATATCCAATCTAAACATCCTCTGGTGCAACTTGATGTTGTTTCCTCTCATCCCATTGCTGGTTCCTGGAGAGCAGAGCCTGACCCCACCTGGCTGTCCCCTCCTGGCAGGGACTTGTGCAGAGCCACAAGGTCCCCCCTGAGCCTCCTTTTCTGCAGGCTGAGCCCCTTCCCAGCTCCCTCAGCCTCTCCTGGGGCTCCAGACCCTTCCCAGCTCCATTCCTTACTCTGGGTGTGATGTTTCTCTCCTGATCCTTTTATCTCTTTTCCACCATCCTCTCACAACCACGAGCAGGACAGAGCTCCCCACCGTGCACAGAAAGGAGGATTTGCTTCTTACAGAGGGTTTGCATCAACCATTTCAACCAGTCTCACACCGGGAGACCACACTGAGCTCTTTCTCTCCTAGATGATCCCACCTTTCAGAGCATAATCCTTCAGCAGACAGGGATGGCCAGCCATCCTTCTCCCTGGGTGGAGAATTTGCCACTAACAAGTATTTAAATGAGCAGAGTTTGCCTGGGGAGCCCGAGTCAATCCATCCATCCCACCAGGCGTGATCAGAAAGAGGCACATCAGCAGCAGTGACTCTGTGTTTGCCACCAGACTGCTCATCCCTGTGACACCTCACCTTCCAAATTGCATTTGGTGCTAATTCCCGGCCAAAGCTGGAATTTGAGGTCTGCCAGGCAAACACTTTTTAATCCATTTTGCAAATAATAATTTGTGCTCATTTCCAGTGCCAGTTTTTTAATGGAAATATATCCCCAATGAGGGAGTATGGGGTGCAAGGACAAAGGTCTGAGCATTTTGTACTGTCATCATTGCCTCTATCAAACAAACCTGTAATTTCACTCAAGAATGCTAAGCCAAACTCAGTTAAAAATGCTGGTTTTCTATCAAAACTGACTTGATTGATGCTGATTATATTCTTGTCATTTTATACCATATGGACTGAATTGTGTGTCCACTGTTTTGCATGGGACTGTTGTCATGCCTATAATTACTTGTGCTGTCCTGCTTGCCTTGTCATCAATCAGCACTGGATGGAGCTTGGAGCAACCTGGCCCAGGGGAAGGTGGCAGAGGGGCTGGAATGGATGATCTCTAAGGTCCCTTCCAACCCAAACCATTCTAGGATTTGATGATTCCATGATTATCCTTCTCCTGGCCTTCAGGAGCTCCTCCATATGCCAAGGCTTGCAGAATTATCAACACAATCAATCCAGAGGCCTATGGAGGCAGCTCCTGAGGACCACTTGATGCAAATTTCCTCAATGGCTAATCTAAAAATATTTGTCTGTAGTAGATATCCAATATCCTCCTTGGTTCCACCACCAGATGAGACTCATCTCACCTAATTTTAGCTGCCAAAACGTCAGGTGTTCGGCGTGAGCCAAGTCTGGCCTCCCCCTCTCTAGTCAATGGAGGGAAGCAGTTTTAGAACAACTCATCCCACCCATCTCTGGAGTGACTGAATCACTCTCCAGGAGAGGTTTCTCTCTCCATCAGCTGCTTAGAAAGGCAAAGCAGGCGGCTGCATCAGGCACTGAGCCTTGGTAGCCCTCTTCCCTTTTGGCAGTGATTGAACACCTGCACTGCAAGAATTCCCTTTGCTCCTCATTGCCCTTGAGTGCCTCTCCTTGTTTTTCTTGTGCTCCCCAGCCCAGCCCTTCCTGTGCTGCCTCATAGTTACAGTTCCCCTAATTGATTTGTGCATGACACTTTCTGTCCAGTGTCTCTATCCCCTTCTACCCCTGCTTTTTGCTGATTGGATTCTGCTTTTTATTTCTTCTTGCTGCTTTCATCTGGCTATTCACCCAAGATGAGCACCACGCTGAACACTTGAGTTTTTTGGACATCCTAAAACATCCTCTTCCTCTCAACCTTGCCTTTTCCACTCAAGGGGCTCTATCTCAATGTTTTATCCCATTTCTCTCCACAGCTTTGGGAAACCTACTGTGCCACCAGCTGCTGTGTCTCTCTTTGGGTCTGTTCTCTCTTAGTTCATACCAAATGCCTTTGCAGGTGATGTTCACGAGGCTGGGAACAGCCACCAGCTTCCAGCCCCGTGATAAATATAATTTTATCTGTCATAATGAGGCTTGAACCAGTTGGCTCACATTTGGTGCAGGACCATTTGTGTCAGAAATGATCTCCTTTAATTCTGAGAAGGCTTGGTGATGTTTTTTTTTTTTCTGCTGGCTGCAGGAAACTTGTCTTATACCTGACTCATGCTGACGTTCCCCTTAACAGCAGTTGCATTTTCTGTAATGTGTTATGAAGATGAACTCGTAAAAAACTTAATTTGACTTTGTTCTTCAACTGAGTGACCCATGTTGATTCTCAGATGCTACAAATACCAGCTCTTGAGCTTGACTACAGCCAGCCTGGCTTGATTTGAAAACTGAGAGGGTGGAGAAGTTATATGAACCTACAAGACCAAGCTTCTAATCATGTTTTACCAATAAATCAGAAAGAAACATTGAGAGGAGCCCCTTTTTCTCTCCATTTCTCTGTCACTCTAAGGGAAACAACACCAACTCTGCTTTTAAAGGGTCCTGAATGTCTTGGATGGGAGAGGTTGCAGAAGTACAGGCAGTTACTGCTGCAGACTCCTGCTCGTAAAAGGTGTTCTGGGTCTGGAGAACATTCAGATCTAGCTTCCCTTTTAAATAAAGAGGCTCACATGATTACCTCTGTAATGAGCTGGGATCTACAAAAAACACACTGTAAGTACCAGAGCTCAGAAGCAGCATTAGTACAAAAGAGCTCCTTTAAATGCCCCGGAGCCAGATTTACAAAGACAGATAAGACACGGCCTGTGAAAAATCAGACCCCGGGTTCAAATCTCAATTCTCCTAGGACTCATATGTATTCATTTCTCCTCCCTCACTCCCTTTCCTCCTTCCCCGCTGCTTTTGCCAAAGGAGATGAGCTGGTTACTGTTAATGGCATCATCCCGAGGAGCGCTTCTCGTGTTGCAGCACCGAGACTTGTTAAGGAAAATCCCCGTGTAATGGCATTACTTGGCACTTTTGTGCGGGACCTGCAGCTGGGAGCTCGAGCACAAACTGATTAAACCCCACAGTGCATCACCCCCCTTTGCCAAGCACCGCACCAGGGCTGGGTGGGCTTTGCTGGCCCCGCGGTGGGGCGGGAGAAGAGAGCAGGGCTGGTTCTCCTGCCTTTCTGACTCCCTGCATCCATGCCCTGGCTGGGAATGGCCAGCGAGGCTTCTTTGCAGCCTGTGCTGGTGGGGCACAGCTGCAGAGTGGGGGGTTTGTATGATCCCTTCTTGATTTGGCACATCCCCCCCTCCCCTCTGCTCCCAGTCCAGCGCTCTGAGAGGAGCAAGAAGTGATGATCCATTGGCAGAGAGAGGTTTTCTGCCTGTGCATCCCAGTGGTGGGAACTCAGCTGTGCAACAGGTTGAGGGCTGGACAGCTCCAGTCAAGGCAAAGGTGACCGGACTCCCCTGGTCCCACCTCTGCACACCAGTCTGCCAGCATGAGGGAGAAGCATTTCCCAAAATCCCGACCCTGAGGTCCTTCTCGGCTGCCGAGGTCCTTCCCTGCCACCAAGCAGCAGAGGAAATGCTCGTGCCTCGTGCAGGAAATGGTGCAGCTGAGCAAACCCTCCCTGTCCCTCCCTTCAATTATTTAATGTCCTACAGGAGCAGAAGATGACCCCTGCTAAGCAGACTGTCAGGAGAGCAGCAGCCTTTGATGCAGTAATTGGAAATTTCCATTCTTTGCTTGCAGCCCTGAAAAACAGAAGAGTCTAATATACTGGGAAATCTCCATGCTGAGCTAGGAAATTTCCATGATGGAAATTTTTAATGTATTCTCTGGCTTCAAACTACACAGGTTGATGAGGCTTGGGGTGTTTGTTTTGTGTTTCATATTGTATTGGGGGGTTTTGGTGTGGTTCGTTTCTCTTTCTTTCTTTGCTTTGCAATTTGCTTGAAAGAATCAATGAGTGGCTGTGGGAAGGGTTGGAAAAATCAGCCTGGCCAGAGGAAAGTGATGCATTTGCAGGGGAAACACGTGCAGGACTGGCAAGGCACCTGTAGCACTGCTGGCCGAGGCAGAGATAATGGGAACCTGGATTTTAACGAGACACTCGCTGCCAGAGGACAGAGATGACTCCGCAAGAAGCTCTGCAGCACAACTTGGAAAGGTTGGAGCTTTTGATGCTCTTTCCACAAAAAGCCCAGCAGCCCAGAGGGTGAATATGTCTTTCCCTCAAGTACTTTACAGACTGCACAAGAAAAGAAGCAGGTAAATAGTGGAGAAACAGCTCTTAGGGGGAACCTGTGTGAGCCCTCGGTCTAAATACCTGGCAGTTCTTGCTGGTGCTTTGAACAGAGAGTTCTCAGGGACAGAAAATATGGGAGGGAATTGTCAGCTGTGCTGTAAAAATGATGATGAGGAGCTCGTAGGAGCTCGGGTGGGAGGACAGCAGAGGAAACACATTGGAAGCAGAGCTGCCGCCTTTCCTGACTGTAGCACTGGGGCTCTGCACGGGCTCTGTGCTGGCTTCTGCACATCCCTCCCAGGCTGAGGCTCTGCCAGGGCTGGAGCCAGCTCCCTGTTCCCTGTCCTGTCCCATATGGGTGGTGGGGTGGCTCCTGTTGGTGTCCTGAAGCAGGAAAATGCAAAGTAGCCCTGACATTTCAAAATAACAACACGAAAACAAAATCCTACCAAGCCCCAAGATCCCTCAGCAAGTGAAACCCCCTCCATGCAGTGGGACAAACCAGCAGAAGTGGTTGGTTTTATTACCCACTGGGCTATTCACTAAGCAGAAATTAGGGATTCATGGAGGTGGAGACATTGCAGCTTCATTTTGTCAGGCAGGTCCTTGTGAGCAGCACGGGTGGGGAGGAAGGGAGGGAGCCAGCCCCACACCAGGGGCTCTGGGTTTGGTCCACAGGAGCCTTGTGGGGCCAATGCAGGCACAAAAAGCTGCACAAAGCCAGCCTAATCCAAAGACAATGGGAGTTTTCTTGGCTGGTTTCTTTCTAATGCCCCAAAAGGTGTTTACTCCCTTCAGCCCCGTGCTCCCGAGTGCACTCAAGGTGTTCCTGCCAGTTCCCAGTGTGCAGGATCTCAAAGGAAACACTGAGCTGGGATGAATGGCTGGGTGAGCAGTCAGTTCTTCACGTCCAAGCACACAAAACCAAAAAAGCAAACTCGTGGCACAGCAGGGAACTTCACCTCTCTTCCAGCTGGAACAGATCATTGCATCAAAATATCAAAGGCTTTATTTCACTGTGCTCCTACAGAGCTCTTTGAGTACAGAATCACAGAATCATTGAGGTTGGAAAAGACCTCTAAGACCATCAAGTCCATCCATTAACCCAGCACTGCCAAGGCCAACACTAAACCACTCCTCCAGGTGCCATATCTACATGTAGTTTAAATTCCTTTGGGGATTATGATTTTACCACTGCCCTGAGCAGCCTTTTCCAGTGCTTGACAGCCTTTTGGTGGTGAAATTTTTCATAAATTTTTCCTAGTCTAGGAAAAGAGGTGTTCAGGTGTCAGTGAGTAAGAAGAGGTAGAATTCTGAACACAAATCCTGTTGCTATTGGGTCAAGTCATCAGAGTATCCTGAAGTTCTTTGCTTGTCCATCACTTAAGCCCTAAATACCAAGACACTAAAGCAAGTTATTTCTAACGGGGCAAGAGCTGAGCTGTTGAGTGTCTGCCTGGGATGTGTTGACTATAGATGACAAAACAACAGCTAAATCCTGCTCTGAGTTTGCAGTAAATGCAGAGAAGTTCAAACCCTTAGGGTACAATCCATCTCCCATAAAAGAGACACCACACTCCACCAGAGGCAGAATTACTGAGCTCAGAGTCTGGCTCCACAGCACAAGTGGGTGGATCCAAGCCTCACAGACTACAAAAGTGGGTGACTTTGGCTAGACAGATGGCTTTGTCACTGAGATCTCATATTCATTTATGTGTCCTTCGATCTGAGTCCATCTGCTGTCTCCTGTGCCAAGGACAGGAGGTGGAAGCCATCCCTGGGGTGAGGTGAGTCCTTTGCTCTGGGTTTGTACTCCTTGCACAGCCCATCCTGGTCCATACCTACAGTCCCAGGTACAGGAAGAATCTGAACCATCTGCTGCTTCCCTCTGAGTTTGGTTGTTCACCTGAGGAAAAAGTCCACAAAAACTCTGATGGATTTTCACTGTCCTTTGCTAATGATGGTATATTTTCATTTTCAAGGATTTCTTTATTATTTCCTTTTCACCGCTGCGGCTAAAGAGTCACTTGAGTCATTTCCTCCATCCTGGAGCTGAGCCAAGCTCAGGATCAGGTCTCCAAAATCAGGACCACGTCTTTGAGTGGGAGATGAGCCAGAGCCCAGGACCTGGTGTCCTGAGCCTGGCACATGTCTGCTCCAGGACTGGGGCACCCAGGGTGTGATTTCAGGCTGCTGCCCACTGGGTTTTTCCACTTTGCGAACTCAGCTTGACCTTAGAGCTCCATTCACCGCTGGCTGCCTGAACCCAAGCCAGGTTTGCCACCAAACAGGGTCACACCTGAACTTTTTGGGCTCAGGGAGTCATTCAGCCCAAGCAGGGAACACACCCCCAGGCTGGCTAATTGCTGCTTCTCGCTCCCTGCAGATGGAGAGGGCAGGAGGAGGGCTGACTGCTGCTGTCTGTGATGGCATAGCAAGCAGCCTGACTTTTGGACCTCTCCCTCAGGGGCTTTACTCCTGAAAGTGATTTATTAGGATGGTGTGTTTGATTTAATACGATACGGATGTGCTTTATGGGTCACAGAACTGATATCTGTCAAAGAATCTTCAGCAAATGCTGCCAGTAGTATTTTGCCTCTCAGAACCTTCAGCAGATGCTGCCAATAGTGTTTTGCCTCTATTCCCTTCCATATTCCAGGAGATTTGCTAGATTTGTGTTTTGAGTGGGTGGGGTCTTTTAGCTCAATAACAGTTTTGCCAGTCTGGGTGAACTTTTACCGGCTTACAGAAACTGTACATCAAATTTACAACTAAACATTCACAGCTGAGAGATTTACATGGAGGCTGAAGCTGTTGGAATAATCAGCCAGTCAGGAGCAGCCATGCTTTCTGGCCAGCCAGAATGATCCCATCCAAATGGAATCAGCTCCAGAGCGGCGCCGGTGCCTGGTCCGTGCAGGGTCACGTGGCTGAGCCCAGAGACTGCGAGCACCCAGCACCATCAGGAGTTGTGATTCCTCCATGGATAATTCATGAGCATAATAAGGAGCCACATTTGTTAAAGAAGCTGGTGCTTATGAATGATGCACTTACCGCTCTGCTCTGGTTCTCTCAGTGCTTCTTCCAGATGCTGGAACATTATCCACATTATACATTCAGCAGGATTTGTTCCAGCTGTTTTCCAAGGAGAGTTTTTACTGTTCCCTGTTAGCTTGGGTTCCCAGGGAAGCAAGGGAAGCGTTTGAGCACTGTTTATTTGGAGCCACACTTCCACGCCTGCCTCTGCAGCACCTCTCAGAGCTGCTGAACTTGGTGGGCATCTTAATCTGAATTTAACAGATGGAGAAGTGAAAATTGCCCAGAGAAGCTGTGGCTGCCCCATCCCTCGAAGTGTCCAAGGCCAGGCTGGATGGAGCTCTGATCAACCTGGTCTAGTGGGAGGTGTCCCTGTCCATGGCAGGGGGCTGGAATCTTTAAGGTCCCTTCTCACCCAAATCATTCTGTGATTCTACAAGCATTTTTGGAAGTTTAATGAAAGCAAGCAAAGGGGAGCAGCAAGGAAAAGAAAGATTACAGGCTGACTGCGACTCCCCAGGGAATCCAGAGAGAAATGAACTCTGGTCAGACCTTTGCCTGCAAGCAAGCTGAGCCTCAACCCTGTGAGGCACAAGAGTATTCACACTCAGGAGGCATCCTTATCAGGAACCTTATCTGTTGCTACCATACCTACTTTGGGGAGTTTTAAAATTTATTTAAAAGTTGTTATTTTAAAGGAATAAGTACCTTGTGGTGCAGCATCAGAAGAAAAACACAGTGAGAGGCACCATTAGCAGGTGGAGCTGAGCAGAGAGTGCTGCCTCCCATTGTGATGCTGTGCGGGGCTGAGCAACCCAGAAAGAAAATATTAAACAGAAACAGGCTGTGATATTGGCTGACAGCCTCAGCACAGGCCTGGGGGTTTGGAAATCCAGGATCAAATCATGTCTGCGATAACAACTCCTTTTATTGCCCACACGGACTTGGGGGTTTGGCTACCTTAGTTAAAAGGAGTGGGGATGATGGAAGCTGTCTCCCAGGATCGTTCCTGTCCAGCAATATGAAATCACTTGATGTGCTCAGAGGTTGAAAGCACCCCACAGTGAAATAAAAGGCACCAGCCATCACTCCTGTAGGCATTCTACTCTTCTCCCTACCTTTGACAGCTGCCACGCTACGGCAGAGATTGTTCTGCTCAGCCCCAGCTTCAGAATCCAAATTTAGAACGTGTCCTATGACAGGAATCATTTACATGACAAAATCTGCCTTTCTCCAGATTCCTCTAATTAAGTCCTGCCTCCCTCGCAGCTCTCTCTCGCTGGTGGAGCATTGCAGGGGAGCCGCCGTGGGAAAAGCTGCGTGTCTGTCTGCAGGATGCTCTCCTGAGCCCACCAGGGCACAGCTGCTGCTGCACTTCCCTCTGTGGGATGCTCTCCTGAGCCCAACAGGATCCAGTTCGGTGCTGAGCACCTCAGGGTCAGCCAGAAAAAGGGGTGAGGGCTCCTCATCCTCCTGCACTGGCTGCAATCCCACCATCAGGCTGCAGATGTGGCAGGAGATGACTTCCCTTGGAATAATTTTTAGGGCTGATTTGGATGGTTTTGTAAAGCCTGATGTGGGTGCCTGATTAAGAATGGATGTTGGCAAATGTTTGGCATCACCTGGGTCTCCACTGAGTACCTGTGGTGGAAAGATCCACCATGGTCAACAGCAGTTTCTGTCCTCCAGAGGATGTGCTGAGCTGCTAACGTGCCTGGCAGCTTGGAATCAAAGCTACATGGCCACACAAATAGGAGGATTTTAGGAAATCCCACATATCCTTCAACCTCTTCTAGGAAAAAAAAAGGTCCTTTCTTACTCATCCTGGGGTCACTGAGGATGTCTGAGCTACTTGCAGCAGAGTACAGTTTCAAAGACTTCCTCCTTGAATAACTGCTGTCTTCCCTACTGGGAAGATCTTAAGTGCACCTGGCAGAGGAGCTTCTTCCTCCCACAGGAGGGACGTGCGTGGAGCCTTCGTGGCCCTCCCCACCTCTGCAGCCCTCAGGAGGGTCAAACCTCCCTTCAGATCTGCCCAGATCCCTCAGCTGAGGCACCCAGTGCTGTCCCAAAGCTGGCTGGGCATTGCTCAGTGTCTGCACAGCCCTGCTGAGTTCGTGGCACAGATCAGAGGGTTCAAGGTGCCACCCAAGCTCGGGGCACCGGGACAGGGTGGCCACAGGCAGTGAAACACAAAGGAAGGAAGGGCGGCACTGGCAGCTCCAAGTGCTGCAGCTCATCTGGCTCCCAAAAGCCTCCCTGGGATGGGTCAGGGTTTGTTCTCCATGGTGGCACTCGGCCATCCCTGCGAGCTCTGGGCGGGATTTGGTGTTGCCGATATTTCCCCAGACCAGGGCACGGAAGCAGCTGGAGCAACAGCAGCAGGAAGCTCCAGGAACCACAAGAGCATTTGCCAGGGATGCCAGTGGAGAAGCTCTTCCCATGGAGGGGCTCTTCCTCCTGCCTCCACGTGTCAGGATGGATCATTTCAGAGGAGCCACGGGCTCCGTGCCCTCAAACCCAGCACCAGCTCCAGGGGTGATGCTCTCATGCTCCTCGTGAGGACAGCGTGTTCCTCCCTGCCACCCAGCCACGTGGTGACCTGAGTCCTTTGCCCTCCCCTTCATCCACCCCTCCATCAAATTCCTGCTGAGAGCCATGCAGTGTTGCCATGGGAGAGAAGACACAGGATGTGCTGGCCACCAGCAGTACCAGGGACTCTGCCATGACTGAGAAAAGCCCTTGAACCTCCTTTCCATGAACCTGCAAACTCCCCAGCAGCACCTTCTGATGCTGCCAGCAGGTCCTCCCTGCCTTTCCCCCACAGTTCAGCACTTGGGGCAGGTGCCTGAGCTTCCATGGATGCAAAATTTCCACCACAGGCAACCTGTTATCCCAAACAGGAGCGCATCAATTCCACACCCTCACCCTCTGCAGGAGAAGGGATCATTTCACTCAGTAATTCCTGCCAGATTCCACCAAAACTATCTCAATTCAGGGTCTGTTTCTGTGCCTGATGCCAGCCACATAATGCTCTTAATCTTGGTGATTGTAGTTTATTAAGGATCTTGGAAACTGGGAAAATGGCTTTCAGAGGAATAAAAAAAAAAAAAAATCCCAAATTCCAAATCAGGGAGGAAATTCCCTCAGAGGATCATGAAAACAAACATGTTTTTGTGCTTCCAGAAAATCAGCAAGACTAACAGTGCCATTGTTTGTGTAAGGGGGATTTCCACATTTCAGGGAACAGCTTGGAAGCCAGCACAGCAGCTGCTCTAGAGAGAGCAGGAATTGTGAACCAGCACCAGGAAAAATCACAGCAGGTTAAAAATCATGGCATTTTTTTAAATGACCATCCAGATTTAGGCTGTGTTTTGATTTTTCTTTCCTTTCTGTGCCTGCTTTCCAAACCTTTAGGGGGCATATTTTCCTGCTTCCCTCATAGCATGAGAAGCACAAATACACCAGACTATTTTTGCCCCTCATAAAAGCTCCTTGTCACAGAACCATGTGACTCTGGCCACCCTTGCGTCACCAATGGCATGAAATATCACAAGATTTATAATAAAATTACATGAGTCAGCAACACTGAAACCTCCCATGAGAAACAAGAATGCCATCCAGAGGGGAAAAAAGTGGATTTCTAAAATCAACCCTGGGCTGTGCATTAGGACAACAACACGCTTGGTACCTAGGATTCATTTCCAGATGAAGAACCCCATGGAGACCCCATCTGTACCCCCCTGGAAGGGCCAGGACACGGCAGCAGGATGGTTCCATTTGCAGTGGTGAGACCAAAAAGGGACAGAGCGTGGTGGGAAAGGAGAGAGCCATGAGGAGAGCAGGAAGGGAATGACAGGAGGTGAGGCAGAGAGCCTGAGGGAGCCAGAAATCTTTGTCTTGTCTTGATGGCCCTGATGATGAGAAAGACACTGAGGGGCTGGAGCATGTCCAGAGAAGGGAACAGAGCTGGGGAAGGGGCTGGAGCAACAGGAGGGGCTGAGGGAGCTGGGAAAGGGGCTCAGCCTGGAGCAAAGGAGGCTCAGGGGGGACCTTGTGGCTCTGCCCAACTCCTGCCAGGAGGGCACAGCCAGGGTGGCCTTTGCTCCAGGGGAACAGGGACAGGAGGAGAAGGAACAGCCTCAAATCGCACCAGGAGAGGTTGAGCTTGGGTATTATGAACTATGTCTTCACTGAAACAGGTGTCCAGCACTGGAGCAGGGATTTGGTGGAATCACCATTTCTGGAAGTGTTCAAAAGACTGTTTGCACTTGAGGACACGGTTTAGTGGTAAACACAGCAGTGCTGGGTTCATGATTGGGTTTCATTGTCCAAGAGGTCTTTTCCAGCCTAGATGATTGCATGATTTGATGTTCTTAAGGACGTTTTCCAGCCAGAACGACTCTTTGATTCCACGGGGATGGATGCTATCAGCACAAACACTACAGGGAGATATCCCAGCCTCAGCTGATCGCCCTGATAGCGTTTGGAGATTACCATATCCCTTGGCTGGGCTGGCAGCCAGGAAAACATGACTGGGAAGGCGATAAGAAGGGTGCTTTACGGGGAAGGCGATGGCGTCACGCTGACAGAGGTGTTACCTCATCCCCTCTGAGTAAGCACCGTGTGACCACCCTGAAACGGGAGCAGGGGAGGTGACACAGGGACCCTGCAGAGCCAGGGCAGGGTCACCTTACTCCTGCCACCACGGGTGGACCTGTGACAAATATTTGGTGGGACGGGGCAGGCGCTTGCGATGTGCTGCTGGAACGTTTGTTCTGCCTTGGTGCCCACTGGGAGTAATGACAGTGGTTGCTCCTGTGGGTGAAGGAGTGTGGCTCTTCTTGGGTCTGTCCTACATGGGGATGCAAGGTCCTTTTGGGGCGTGGGAAAGAAGAAATCACTGCTCAATTTTAGTACTTTTAGCCACAGATGAAAAGCTCAGCAGAAAAGGCTCCGGGCACTTTTGTGGCGAGACACCTTCGCCAAGCAAAGATGAGCAAATGAAAGTTGGGAAGACCCTGGCTTAAAAATATCCCTGCAACCTGCAACGATCCCCCTTGTGTGGGTGAGTCCTGATGGCCCTTAATTGAGCTATTTTTTGCACTGAGCTGCTGCTTCATTTAGTGCTCAGGATGTGCTGTGCTCAGTTAATGAGCAGCTAATCAGTGTTGTTCTTTGGCTGCTCCAGGCTGAACCCCGCAGAGCTGATGGACCTGGCAGCCCCGGTGGAACAGGGATACTCCTGCTCTTTCTGCAGGTGCAGGGAAGGCACCTGGTGGGCTTTGAGTGCTCTGGGATTTCAGTGGCTGTCACTGAACGCTGGCCTAGGGCCATTTTTGAAGATGATGGAATCCAAAGAACAATCAATCCCACTCCACAGCTGAAATCCACAGATATTTTCTTAAAAGGGGAGAAACATCTTACTCTCCCCTACTTCTGGTCTTAGAAATGGCTGCCTGGTTTTGGCTGAAGGCTCAGCATTAGTACAAAACATTCAGCACAGAAAACTTCTGCCCGAATGTTCCAGAGTTCACAGTGTTAAAAGCAAGGTAATACATCTTCTGGTGGGAAGCTCTGGGTGATTTACTAACCCATCCTGGAGTGCTACCTAGAAGTTAAAAATCATATGTCTCCATCAGTCAGTGGAATTAACTGCTCCAGAGAGCAGCTTAGCTCAGCTGAGTGCCAGGCAGGAAGGGGAACAATCTGAAAGATCCAATTTCCAGATTAGATTCAGCCATGCTTTGCTTGTTCTTCCCCAAAAAATCTTTTAAACAAACAAGCCATCAAAGATACCAGAAAGTCTATTTAGTTTCCTTAGGGTTTCTGAAGAGTTCAGGAGACAAAAAATAATTATGGAACTAACAACAAATTATAATCTTAGAGATGAAGATGAAGGACAATGAGGAAATACTGAAATTAGAAATACCCATGATAAGCACAGAAACACTTTGTGTCTTTCCACACCTCTTGCAATCCCACCAGTGCAGGGTCTCTGTTTGGAGGGAAAAACTTTCATAAATGTATTAACTAAGGAAACCAAATTGAACAAAAAGGGCACCTGATGTTTTATAGATTGCCTGAATAAAGCCATTTTAGAGGGTACCAGAGCTCTAAAATTTGATAATAAAAGCCATCATCTTTTTGTACTTCCCAGCATGTCAGATGTGGCCCCTGGGAGTCCTGCAAGGTCTGCAACCCCTTTCCTCCCCATGTGATGTGGAAATGCAGGACCAACATCACTGCAACAGAGAGGGATGCCTTGGCCAAATTGAGAGCTGGCAGCAGAGCATCTGCCAACAAAGCCATCTCCTTGGTGACTCCCCACTGCCCAGGGTTCCACCATGCCAGAGGCAAAAAACAAAGCCCTGAAGGATGTTCAAGATCTGTAAGAAGTATTTGGAGCAAAATACTGAGAATGAGACCTTGAGATTTGGCTTGCACAGAGCTCTCTGGTGAGCCAGGGCAGGACTGCTCATGGAGTTCCTGATTTGTGCTCCATAGCCACAGATTCTGAGCTGACCATTGCAATAAAGGAGAGAAGGGACTTCCCCAAGGAATGAAAAGCTTTTGTAGGGATTAACTTTGTACTACCCTGTGAACTCAACGTGTGGTACCCTATGAATGGATGCCAGGCTTTGACACGTTAAAAGACCCGGACATGTTTGCAGGACAAACAGAACCATTTACATGAAAGGCCAGGTTTTGTGGGTGGGCTGTGGGGTGTCTCACTGAATCCCCTTTATAACTCACAAGAAGCAAAGATCATAACATTACAAATGCCAATTGCAGCAGCAGGGGCTGATTTGCTTCATTTTAAGGTTGGCCTCAAAAGTGACAGAGCAGCCTCCAGGTACAGCTGCGTCTCTCCTTAGCGGGTGACTGAAGGAAGCCGAGGCTGATGAGAGCAGCAGAAGGCTCCTGTTTGCCCCCCAAAGCCAGGGAAGATGAGTGTTGTCCCTTCCCCTGGAGTCTGGCACAGTCCTGCTGGGACAAGGAAGGACAATCCTGCCTCACTGTGCAGAGGAAAAGGTCCAACCCTCGGGCTGCAGCGGATGGCACCCAACCGTGTCACCGCCGGCTCCCGCGCCAGGCTTGGTCCCCGCTGTCCCTGCCAAAACCCAGGCACTGCTGACTTGCAAAGACTGCCCAGAATGATCCTGTTTTGTTGCCAGTCACTCATCTCTAGACACTGACCCTTGTCCTGGACTAGCTGCAAAGACAGGGCAGGAGTAAAGTCCTCCCCTGCTCAGTGTGACTCCATCGCCTTGGGGTCTCACCAAGGCATCACCTTCATGTGACCACAAAGGAAGAGGCCACGAGGGACAAGGAGCAGCGACTCCACAGTGGAGCAGGAGCCTGGAAAACTGGGATCCCCCCTCTGCTGTGCCATTGGCTGGAGAGGAGCTGATGCATCACTCAGGAGTCATTGCTAATGATGGAGTCACCTTTGGCCAACCTTGGGTCCCACTGGTTCGTCAGCTCAACACTGGAACCTGTGCCTGGACACTTTGAGGCAAGAGCTGATGAATTTGGTAGCTGCTTCTCCTGGATGAAGACCAAAGCTCAAAGCCTGGCAGTGGATCAAGTCATGCAGAACATCCAAGTGAAGAGCTGCTCTGTTGAAGGAAGGAGGAAGGATGTCGTTATCTCTGGGCAGGTGTTTGCTGGAGGTGCTGCAGATCAATACCCTTGATGGCCTTGCTGAGGGGGGCATGGGCTCACACAAGCTGTAAATTGGCAGCAAATCCAGCAGTTGTAGACCTGCTGTACACCACTGAGAGGAAGATGCTTCCCAAGTGACTCACAGGAGATCCAGGTGTTTCATTTAAGTTGCCAGCAGTATTTTTCTGCAGTGCTGGAGTGTGGTTGGTTCATTGTGTAGAGTGGAGCACATTCCAGGATTTTGGAATATGGCAGGGTTGTGTAGGTGCTGGAGAGAGGATTCACACTCTAGCCCATGTGGCATCTGTGGGTGAACTCACACTGCAGACAGCACCTGAAAATTCTCCACTGAAATCTGGCCAGGACAGACCCAGCTCAGTCAAGAAATGCTGCTCTACAAAGTGGTCCAGCATCTCAAGCTGGTCACAGTCAGTGCCATTCTCTGAATCCTAAGGGATGTATGATGCTTTTGGCCATTTCTTGGGAAAGGACACTGTATCCCACCCAGTGGTGAAGCCATCCCACCCTGCAAGCTGTGGTTAAGGCTTTTGGTCTCCCTTTGCCTCAGTTTTCCATGTACAAAACAGGTTTGGGTGTTTTCCTATCCCTGCAGAGTTGCATGAGGATGGGTATATTAAAAACTTGGCTGTTGTTCAGGTTCTGGAGTACTGGGAGTGACTTAGATGGATGGTTTAAAGCCAATTAAAGCAAAATCTTTGCTCTGACCATAGAGAGAGGGAAGATATGTCAGGTCACCCAGCCCTCATCCCTGCCAGTGTAGAGTTGTTCTATTTATTTTCTGATCTTCAGCCTTGTCCAAGTGTACATGCTGGAGGCAACTTACTGTATTTCCACCAGGAGAAAATTCAGCATTTAACCTAAACACTCCCTCTGCTAATTTCACCCCTGTATTCCCATTTATCTCCTTGGCAATCCATCCTAAAGCTTGTTTCCAAGCTAATAACAGGAGTCACAGCAGCAACGAGATAATGTCACGTTAAAGGGATGAGCCTGTTTGGCCTGGGAGCATCATCTGGGTGAATTAAATGCTCCCAGGTGCCTGAGATGATGCAGAATGGATTCCCTGCATCAGATCCCCTCCTTGTTCACGCCTCTCTGGCACAAATGTAGGATTTTCATCCATCATCAGAAAGGCCAGTCTCCTCCAGGTTGTGCTTGAAGGTAGAAAAAAGTGTGATAAAAGCATGCAAAAGGGTAAATGTTTGTTGAAACACTCACTGCCCTGAAGCCCATGGCAAAAACACAGTGCTGACTTCTCAAAGTCCAGCCCTCACCTCATCCCTTGGGCATAAATCGCTCTCAACCCCAATCTGTTTATTTTCATTTGCCTCCTTGTCTCATTTTAACTCTGGCTGTACAGACACAAACCCATTTGTATTTCACGTCCTTACAAGTGGTGTTTTATTCAAAGCTTTCAGAAGGTGTTTTTTGTCCGTGGTGTTCCCAGGGGACAGCTGGGATGATGCTGTTCCAGCACCAAGAGCTGCTGAGGGCTTGGCTGCATCACTTTTGTGCAGAAGATCCTTCCCTTCCACTTTAATTACGGGCACTTCAGACCAATGGTTGAAAACAAATAGGGTATTTTGGTAGGTTTTCACTCTTATAAAATTATTAAGCTCCTCAGCAACACCCTGGGAAAGGATTAGCTCAAGATGCACAAGAAAATATGCACAGGCAAAACTTTTTGTTGCAAGGAAACTTTTCTCCAAGCCCCCTGTGCACGTTCATGGAATCATTGAACCCCTGAATGGTTTGGGTTGGAAGAGACCTTAAAGACCCTCTAGTTCCAATCCTTTGCCATGAGCAAGGACAATTTCCATTATCCCAGGTTGCTCCAAACCCATCCAACCTGGCCTTGGACACTTCCAGGGATGGGGCAGCCACAGCTTCTCTGGGCAATTACTCTGTTACTACATTATTTAAACCCTGGGTAGGACTGTGACCAAAATAACCAAATCATTACAGTCTGCAGCTGTTGGAGGGCTTTGATCACAGCACAGGGGCACAGGAGCAGAGGTGGGGGCAGGATTTGAGCCTGTGGGATATGGCTGCTCCATGCTGTAGGCTGGATTCCCCTGTGTACCACTGATGATGTTGAGGAGGTGCAGTTGCTCTGAGGATTCTTGGTGTGAGGAGCCTTATTCTGTCCACATGTATACCTTTTAACCACATTTTTATTTTGTAAACATCAATCAGTCATGGGGTTGTTTTATTTTAATCGAAATCTTTTCATGGCCTCTTTGTGCAGCCTGAGGAATGCCAACACTCTGATTACCAGAAGGCATTATTTTGAGTCACTCTCCATCAGTAGGGCTTTTGAGAGAAATCCTGTGGCAGCCTTCAACTACTAGAGTGGAAATAATTTTTAAGAACAATTTGACTTGTCACCATTTTCTTTGAACTCCCTGATGACTCCATCCATTTGTCTCTATTCAACCCACCCAATTCCTCACATCTTGAGAGGTGCTTCCATCAGCTCTGGTGACAGCAGCAGGTCCAGCTCCTGGCAGTGACAGCACCTGGGGCTGCAGGAGGACCTCTTTGAGCTGGCTTTTCCAACACTGCCAGGGCAGGTGATGCATTTAGGGGCAGCCCAGCTCAGACATTCATTCCCAGGCTGCACATTTAGCTCTGACATCAAAGAGGGTGGTAAAACACTGGTACAGGCTGCCCAGAGAGGTGACTCCACCTCTGGAAATACTCAAGGCCCGGCTGGGTGGGGCTCTGAGCTCTGATCTATTTGAAGATGTCCCTGTTAATTCAACCTGACCTTGGATGTTTCCAGGGATGGGACATCCACAACCTCTCTGGGCAACCTGTGCCAATATTTCACCACCCTCATTGTAAAAAAATTCTTCCTTACGACTTATCTGAATCAAGCCTCCTCCAGTTTAAAACCACCAGCCCTCATGCCAGGAATTTTTATGTGCATCCCACTGTTTCTAGCCTGTCCCACAGGTCTTGGTGGGCAGAGGGACAGTGACCTGGCAAAGCAGAGCCAGTTCGAGTGTGCAAAACTAGTGTGTGATTAATTAAGGCTTCCAAAGCATGTTAAGGACCATAAAAATTTCCAAATGCAGTCAATTTAATATTTGCATGACATCCTTTCCCATTTCTCTTTTTCTCACTTTCTCAGGAGGAGGGGAATGTTTCTTCACTGTAGCAGTTCAGGTGGCAACTCAGCTGGCCCAGGCTGAGCCCAGTTGGGAAGGAAATAAAAGCCCATCTAAAAATGAAGTTCTGAGATCTCTAGCAAATCCCTCAGCACTGCACCTGCCCCATGCCATACACATCCCTTCTGTGCTGTCTATAAGCTGCAGCTTTTTGGGTTCTGGACTGTAAAAGACCATGGGGAGAGAAGAACTTTTTCTCTCTTTTGCTCAGCATTGACACAGGAGTGCTCTAACAGGGATTTTGGGTACCACCCTCAAGGAGCAGGAAGGTGATGGTTTTCCTGTCCTCATTTTCGGGATGGTTTGGAGCAGGACCCACATTTACCACAGTGTTTCTCTTCTCTGGGCAGAGTGGTAACAATGAGAGCATTGGAAGTAGGCTGATGCTTCCCAGTGATTAATTAGTGTTTTTTGAGGTCTGACCATCCTCTGTCCCTTCTCATCGGGGCTGGGTGGTGAAGGAGGGGCTGTTGTGTTTCATTTGCAAACAACTTGGGCCCCCCAACAGCTGTGCTTCACCCCAGAGAGGGGCTGGAGGGGCTGCTGACTGCTGGAGGGAGCTGAAATGTGCCTGAATATCCAGGGCCACCTTCCCAGCTTCCCCACACTCATTCTGGGCCAAATCTGGGGCAAATTCGAGGTCACAACCAAGCCACGGCCGCTGATTTGCCCCTCTGCCCCTGTCAGCACTTGCTGCTTTTAGCTACGCCCCATCCTCTGCCTTCTGCATCCCCACCAGCCCCGCTCCTTGCAGCGAGGGCTTTTATTTTCCAGCCTAACCTTTGTCTCGTTGAGCCAGTGACTCATCTCACTCATTAGCTGAACTTTGAATATCTCTTTATCCGCTGGATCCCTTTCAAGCTCGTTCCCTGGCAGCGGAAGCGCCTGCTCGCCTTCGCTCTGCTCTGGATTGCAGGGGAGCCGCCTGCCTCGCTCTTGCAGCGGCATCTGCCTCCCCGGCAAGGCAGCAGAATGAACCCAGGCTGGAGCAGGGATAGACTCCAGCCCTTCCCACGTCCCGGGGGTTGACCGTGAGGACACAGCCCTCGGCGTTTAGGAAGGCACCCCTGTTTTTGGCTGGCACCCGCCGTTCCTCCCCCCGCGACGCTGGTGCTGCAGTTTGTATTTGCAGAGCGCCAGGGATGCTCCGCAGCCGCTCCCGAGGCCAGCTGTGCTCAGTGCCAGAGCCAGCACAGCCGACCGGAGCTGCCTCGAGGGCTGCTCTCCTTGTGATCCCCCCAGAAGGTCCAAATCCCACCCCAGTGCCCCCCTTGATCCGTGCACAGTCAGAGCAAGCAGAGGAAATTTCGGCTCTCGCGGCTGAGCAATTTCCTGGGAAGGGCAGGAGAAGGGATGGGTCAGGTGTGATAGGGCGTGGATGACTCAACGGGGGTTTAGAGCAGGTTGGAGAGATGTAGGTGACCTCAAATCACTGCTCCCGACGTGCTCCCGCTGCTTCAGACTCGAGGAGCCTCTCACCTGATGAAATAAGAGCACTGAGAGTGCTCGATCAAAGGGAGAAACCCCTTCCCTGTTGCTCCCTGGAAAGTGAACAGGAGGTGACTTTCTCTCGTGGAGAAGACCAGCAGCCTCCTCTGCGTGCCTGCTACCTTTCACCCGGCTCATTTTCCCACTGAAAATTCAAATTTAATTTTTTTTTTTTCCCCCTGGTTAGCAGCTCTAATCTCCTTCCCGAATTGCCGGGCACATGACCGAGGGCATCTCCGTCGGCATCTCCGCTCTCCCGCTCCTGTTTACGTGCTGCTGCCCCCTGGTAATTTGTGTCTCTCCGAGCCGGGGAGCTGGAGAGCCCTTCCCCGCGAGGAGCTGATGATTCACAGAAAAGGGAATCAATAAAGGATGACTAAGGCAGCCCTACATCAGGCTAGTGATTAGAGGCTGCCTCCGCAGCTTGGTCCAGAGTGGCAATTTGCAGATTGTCTTTACAATTTTTGTCTTGCGGGGTCTCCATCAGGCTCCCGGCAGCACTTTTTATTTATTCACTTATTTTTGACTCTGGTGTTTCACCAGGATTTGCTGCCTTGAGCTTTCTGGGGGTGAGAAGTTGTGCCAACCTACGAATCTCTCAGCAAGAACAGTAACTCAGGCTGCCCTAAACCAGCCCAAACAGAGAGGTGGGTGCTATTAATCACTGCTCTGGGGCCTCTTGGCGATTGCTTGCCCACGAAAGCACTTTGGGACAGGAGAGTTCTCGAGAGCTTTTGATTTATGAACTCTCCACCCAATGCAGAGAACACACAGACACGATAAGTGCACACTGGACAGGAAACTAATTATGTACTATCAGCTGCTCTGCATCCACAAGAAGGTAAAATAATGCTCAGCCATGAGACAGAGGATATTTTACACCTTGTGCAGCCCAGCTCCCAAGATTACACACAGGTGCTCCAGGGTCTGGAGGTCAGCTCTTGTTCCATGCTATTCCTCCAATTCACTGTGTGCTGAAGCCTTCTAGGAGTAGCACGGGGCTGCTTCTCATGGAAGGTGTCCCTGCCCATGGCAGAGGGGTTGGAATCAGGGGATCTTTAAGGTGCTTTCAAACTCAAACCATTCTGTGATTCTATGGATGCAGCGATGGGCCAGCCTCACTCCTAAAGGATCCAGGAGCATTTCTCCAGCAGCTGTGCTGTCCAAGCAGGGCCTGGGGAGGGGTTTTATATATTGGCAAGGTTATTCTGTGCTGGATCAGTTCCCCAACTGAGGTCACTGTACAGCCCCATGGCAGAGAGGAGAGGGATTTGGGGGCTGTGGGGCTGTTAAATAGAGAATGGCAGCCTTGGTGACAGGCAATGTGAGGATGCTGGGGAGAACTGACTGGTGCAGGAGACAACAGGGAAAAGTCTTCTTGTGAGGAGGGGCTGCTTAGAAGACCCTCCAAAGGGCAAACTCCTGGGATGGGAAGGGGAGAGATGGAACTCATTGCCTGATGGCATTTCATTGGCATCCAGGCTCCAGCAATGACACAGGGAGCAGAGACCCTGTGTTGGAGCAGCCCTCAAAGCCTGCTGAGGTGATGACAGGGGAGAGGAAGGCCAGGAAGGAAGAGGCATTTCCCCACGCCCATGCCAGGAGGATGCAGCACATAATTCCTGGCACAGGGATGGCAGTTTCCACAGCAGGCTCAGCCTGGCCTCCCTCACCACAGGGAGTTAAAATACCTCTCTCATCTTCCTGCTCAAAATTCCCATCAACTTTGAAGTTCCTAATGGGAGAAAGTGCTCTGGGATGGATCAGCATCTGTCCTGGGACATGCCTTGGCTTAGACACTGGATTTAAGTTCTGGCTCATCCCATCCCCAGTTCAGCATGGTCCTATCTATCCAAAAGAACTGCTTGAACATCCCAAAAGTGCATATTTCTCCCTACAGCCCTTCAAAGGTGATAAAACTTCTCCATCAGCTCATCCTCACACTTGTTGCTGCCAGCATCGTTTTCATTGCCTCCATCCAAGTGCTTGGGGCCGCCTCCAGGGGGCAAGCCAGGATGCCCAAATTGGCTCTAGGGAATCTGTGGAGGTGACTTTGATCTGTCCTGGAGCAATGAGATGTCCACCAGGCAGAACCCGGGTCTCTCTGCTCTGCTCAGCCCACTGGAGCCCCTGGCTCTTTGGGATGCCCTGAGCAATTCCCACTGGGTGAATGTGGAAGCAAAGGGGGTACCAGCAGTGCTGAAGCACGTGGCTGATGGAGATCTGCTTCTTCCATGGCCTCAATCCCCCCACTGCCTCCTGTCCTCCTTCTAGTTTCATGGATGATGTTCCAAGAAAAAGGAAAACAAAAGCCAAATCCCAGCCAGGTGTTAGAGGTGTGGGAGCACAGCTGTGCCCAGTGTTCCCCTTCCTGAGCAGGGAAACACTTTGGGTTAGACCCCCTGCTCCTGGCTCTTCATTCTGCTGGGGATGTTGATGCCATGGATCCCACCAGGAATGGTGATGCCATAGGTAAGGGGATGGTGAGAGTCCCACAGTGGAGGGGACAGTGATGCCACAGCTGAGAGTCCTGCTGGGGACCCCCAGCTCTGGCAGTGCTGCTTCCTGCTTGGGTGCAGCTCCTTCTCTCAGCCTGCCAGCAAGGCTCCTGCTCCTGTTTGGTTCCCAAAAGCCAGTCAGATCACAGGGTTATTTACTAAGGTTGGCAGGAAGGAAAAGCCATAAATTCCCCAGATATAAGGGGAATTTAATATAAGGGCTGAGTCAGAGAAAGAGGTGCCCATGGCCAATTCCAGCATGGCCCTGGGGAGCAGCATGAAGGGAGGGGACAGGGTCAGCTGCACTTTGTGCTGTCCCTGCTGAACCAGGAGCTCCCTTGGAGGCTGGGAGGGACAAGGAGGTACCAGACAGTAATCCCAGAGCTGCTTTCTCTGGGAAGGCCACCCTGTTTCCCGTGCTTGGAGGCAGAATTTTTCTTTGGTCTCCTGCCCTGCTCAAGGATCATGGCTTGGTTGGAGGGCCTTGCTGACAGCCTGCCCTCCCACCTTAGGGATTGCTGCTTCTCTGGCAGGAAAGCCAAAGGTTCAGCCTTTCAGGATGAAGACCATGTATTATCTTTTTTCCACCCCCCCCCCCCCCCCCCCCGTCTATTTTTTAAAAAGAAAATAATTCCTAAATTAGCCCTGACGTGCTGCAAACATAAAATCCACAAATTTCATTAAGAAAAAAAAAAAAGAAGGGAAGAAACCCCACACCATAAGGAGACATTTGGATCTATTCACATGCATTTCTTTTTCCTCTGTTTGTTTGGTTGTTTGGGAGCAAATTATCCAGCGGCTTCAAACAGTCTCAAACCAAACTGGATAAATATTGTCTCTCCAGAAAGATTTACCCCACACTGCCTGCTCCTGCCCTGTGCAGGGTTCAGCCTCCACAGCTGACCCAACCAGACCCCAGCCCTGGCAATTTTGCTCATAGTCCCCATATCAGTCACTGTATCCATTATTTCTGCTCTCTTCAAGTTTCTTTCTTCTCCACCTCAGGGGCACAGGAGAATTCCAGTGGGTGATGATAGAGTTTGCAACCCCTACCTCCTGTTCAAAGTTTTATCAAAGCTCTGGAATTGCAAAATGCACCTACTGAGGACCAGATCCCACCACACCTGCAGACCTGAGGGTGTCAGTGTTTTATGTCCCTCCCTTCTTCAGGCCTTCTGCTCCTGATGTGCTGCTGGTGTCTGAGATCACGGTGCTGCAGCCCCAAGGACAACTGGTCATGCTCTGACCAGGGCATCTGCCACAGGCAGACACAGCCAGGAGAGAGAATGAGGTTTTGGGACCATAGAAAATGTAGGTGAAAACCACTTCTGCAATCCTCACCTCTTCCCTCTCTCCCTTACCAGGAGATTGACAGATGAAGGAGTCTCTTCCCACAGTGACTGCTGATTCTCTTACTGAGAGTAACGCATTCTCTGATTCCCTTCCACCTTCTTCTGTGAGAAAAGACAAAAAGCCATGAAATCCTCCCCAGAAACATCCTGTGTCCTTCTACCCTGCTTAGAGAGGACACAGATGCTGCCAGCTCCCTGTCCCCTGCTGCTCCCTGTCTCCTGATGGCTCAGAGAGCTTGGCTCAGTGCTCCAGGGACCTGGATCAGGCCACTCCAGCCACTCACGGCTGTTGCTCAAGCCCTCACGGATGGAAAGGTCTTGAGCAACAGCCGTGAATCACCCAAATAGTGCAAAGAGGAGGCAGCCAGAGGAACATGAGGCCAGCACAGACCTTGAGGCAGCTGGGGGGGACCAGTTTAAGCCACGCTGTGTCAGAGCACTGGAGGAGAAGCGGGGTGGAACACACGTTTGAAGGCACAGTGCTCATCATCATCATCTTTTCCAGCAGTGTTCATTGCAGGTGGGGAAAGGAGAATGAACCTGGAGAAGGCGGCTGCGTGTGCTGGGCTGCTTTGTTTGCTCCAGAAATGTCTCTCTAAATATCAGCCCAGGGTTGGGTCTGCAGCAAGACCTGGGAAATATGCCCATAAGTAAATTGGGAGGGTTAAAAAGAGACACTGAGTGGGCTAAGTGGTGAGTAATGGAGATGTCACTCAGAGAGAGGAGATGTTTCAGTGCGCTCAACACCGCTTGATATTGGGTGGAAATTTCCAGGTGTTCTCAAGAAAACCAGAGACAACTCCTTATTATTTACCAAACTGCTTCAAATTTACCATCCTTTGTGTATCTCATTTTATGCATTGCCCTTCCAGATCATTAGCAAAGATGTTAATGAAACTTGATCTTTAGCCCTGACTCTTGTTCTGCCCTGGTAACTGGGACTTGCTCCATGTAGCCCACTCCTGTTCAGGATTACTGACTGCATCCCAATGTGTTTTCAGTTTGTATAAACCACATTTCAGACCAAGGCTTTTTTTCCCCTAATTTTTGTATTTCCTAAGACAAAGGAGCAAAATACATTAGTCAAAATAAAAACACATGTTCATAAAAGGCCGCACTGCTTTCATCCTTTGGCCATGCCATTCTCTAACAGCATTTCTCTTTGCACCAAAAAAAGTTGGAAAAGAAGAAAACTGGCAGTTTTTTGTGCCCATCATCCCTTGAGTCTGACTGTTGTCTCATGGTAATTTTATTCAGCATCTGGCTTCTGCAAATTTTCTCCCCATTGACACTATTGTGGGGACAGAACCAAGCTCTAAATATTTCATCATGATTTTTTAGAGAATATTTGTTCTGCTACTTTTATAGGCTGATGATTGCCAGAATTATATTCTCCCTTTCTTTGTTTTAAATCACCACCTCGTTTCCTTTCTTCTGCCTCTCAGGATCACATTGTCCAAGGATTTTAAAATGCAACCACCCAAGGATCAATATGTTCATTGAAGAAACCTCTTGTTAGCAACTGAGAATAAATACTGAATGTCTGCAACCCACACAGATTGGTTTATTAAATATAAAGTTTCTCAAGAATGCCTTTTTCCTCTTTCTCCCTGCACTTGGAGAACAGGATTTTAAGGATCATTCAGAATATTGGCCCTTTTGGCTTGTCAATAATGACTTTTTCTTCCTCACTTACCTTCCTACTTCCTTTTTGGGTGTAAATCCCCTCTTAATCCTTTAGTGAAGACCAACCTGCTTTGCTGCCTGGCTCACTGTCATCCTCCCAGCAATTCTTAGCTGCCTCAAAAGGCTCCCATGTGGTTATCTCCCTGTATTTTCCATCCACAGGCAGATGTCCACCCTGCAGAGGGCTGTGCCAGCTGGAAACGTCACTGTGCCCTGGGTAATTGTTACCATCCCCAGCAGCACAGGACAGTCTGCACCACGGTGTCTGTGCTGTATCATTCTGCCCCCAAATCTTCTCCAAGGAGTGATGCTGCTCTGTGTTGAAAGGGCTGGAGCAGCTGGGGGGTGGGGAGGAAAGGCTGGAGCAGGAGCATGTCCAGTGGCACAGCTGGATCCTGGAGTGCACATCTGTCCAGGGCTCCCCATCCCTGAGGAGCCTCTTGAGACTCAGCCTTGGACAACTTTTATGTTGGACAAACTCTTGGACTGCAGCCCTGGGTAGAACCTTTCTTGGGATTTTCCAGCCTTCTCCCTCACCTCTGGCTTTTACTGTCCCTTCAAGCAGAGACTTAAAACCCCCAAATCTCTGTTTTATTTCTTTTCTTTCTTTATGCAATCTGCACTGTGGCCCAGCTGAACTCCTTTCACAAGCTGCATGTCCAAGGTTTCCCATCCATTTCCAGTCTGGATGAAAGCAGGCTTAGGAAGGTTTTCCAAAGTGTAACTCATCACATGAGTGCATGCTTTGGATCCTTGCATTGGATGCTTACTTTGGGGTGAGCAGCTGAGTTGGAGAGAAGCAGGGACTGGGTGGAGGATTGGCTGAGAAAATGTAAAAGCAAAGTGCAGCCTCGAAGCAGCAAGACAGAGCAACCCAGTAATTTTGGGAGGTTGGGGTGGTCCTTCAGCCTTACAATAGGACCCAATGAGCCACTTCCAAGGAAGATTCAAAGCAACTCAAGCTCAGGGCAGGCAGCTGTAACCAGCTGTGACAGCTCTGGTTTCTCCTGCACTTGTTGTGCTGCCTCCAGGCTCTGCCCCATCACACCAAGAACTGGTCCTTGCTGGCAGCGTCCTCACCTTGGGTGCCAGGAGCATGGGGCCCTGAGGAGAGACACAGGCAAGGGCTGCTCCCAAAATAGCAGTGAGGCTCCTGGCTTTGGGTAAAATGTCCCCTGTGCTGGCCTAGGTGGGGGGACATGTTTCGTGCCACTGTTTCTACACTCATCACCCAGGGGAAAGGATGAGAGTTCCAAATGCAGAAGCATTTTGAGGGATGCCCATCTCTGCCTGAAATACCACCTCTGCTACACAGAAAGCACAAAAAATGGGAAAAAATATCCCACTCCAATCACTGTGATGATTAAACTGAGATTTCAGTATCAGAACTCAGCCCTGCCATGGGGAATAATTGCTAAATCACACAGACTCAGTGGTCATCACCTCACTGGACAAACAGGAGCAGTGATGTCAGCCTGCAGACTGCATTTCCCTATGGACTGGCTCTCTCCAGGTTGTTCTGCTTTCCCAGAGCCTGGCTGTTGATGGATTTCTCTGAAAGTGACTCAGTACCAGGGTGTGATTCTGGCTGCATGCACCCAGCAGATCCCAGCCCGCAGCATCCATGAGTTAACACAAAGCCCTTGAAGGTGTCACTAATTTATCTGCTTATTGTGAGGCTGGAGGAGATCAGCAGTGAGGGAAGGTCTCAGGTTTATGGGATGCTGGGGCTGGCAGGGACCAGCCTGGAGGCTCACTCACCAGAAGCCATCCCCATGAGGAATCACCAGGAATCGCCCAAGGAAGGATCTCCACAACCTTTTTCTCCTAAACAGAGGAGTAATTTCCCCATGGGAATACCCCAGACACCCCCAAATACCTCATTCCTTCTCCTTACACCCTCAGCCATGGCAGGGATGCTCTATTATCTTTCAAATCACAGGGACTTGTCTTTTCTCTCCCAAACCCCCCAAATGCTTGGTCTTTACAGGGCATTTTCCCTAAATTAACCCCATGCCAAGGAGTGCTGCTTGTAGAAGGAAACTAAAGCAGAGAGACAAAGAAAATGCAATTTTCAGAGCTCGACCTCTCAGGAACTGCAGTGCCTCTTGATCTCTCCCTTACCAGCTTGCCAGGGCTGAAATCACTGAGAAACAGGGATTTTGGGGCAGAATTTAAGATGAAGGACAGCAAGTTTAGATTACAAATTAGGAAGAAATTCTTTACTATAAGGGTGGGGAGGCCCTGGCACAAACTGCCCAGAGAAGGTGTGGATGCCTCATCTCTGGAAGAGTCCAAAGCCAGGTTGGACAGAGCTTGGAGGAACGTGGGATAGTGGAAGGTGTCCCTGACCATGGCAGGGGGGTGGAACAAGATGATCTTTAAAGTCCCTTCCAACCCAGGCCATTCTATGATTCCATGAGAGCTTTCCCCAAAAGAGCATTAAATCCTCATCCCTCCTCCAAAGCCTTTCCTGCTGCCCTGTGCAAGCTGGAGTCTCTTTGTGAGTCAGAAATGCTGACACCTTGTCATTGAGCAGCGTGAGGGTGCAGGAAGGATAATATTGCTTAGCAGCACTAAATCCAACCCCACTCCTATTATTGCTGGATTTCTGAACCTGCTTCTCCTTTGCCCGCTTTGTCAACTTATTCACAGTTGCTGTTTATGCTGGAATTATTTAGCAGCAAAAGTTTTCTAGTGGTTCTTTGACATCCACCTCTTCTCCAAGAGGTTTGCATCTGAGATGCAGATGTGCCAGCTCCAACTGGCTGCTTGCTGCCCTGGAATTGTTGGAGGAGGTTCAGATGGAGCAGCGTTGATCTGTCGAGCCCTAGGGCTCAGTGTACCCCACCTGTATCACCCAGGCTGGAACAACACAATTATTTCTACTGAAATCAGCAGTAAAGTTTTCATCCACTCTCACTAGACTGAATCAAGACCCTTGGATGGCGCTGAGCCGAAACATGATTAATGGTTTTCCAAGTGCAAGCCAAAGGTGGGTGGAAAATACATCTTGGAAACCAGCTTGGTAGCACTTTGATGCCTTCTGAAGTCTTACCAGGATGTGAGAATGTACCTGGCATTTTGCAGCTGTAAATATGGGCTTCACAGCCACATGCAGCACTTCCAGCTGCACAGATGCTACTTATTTTTGTGTTCTCCTGGAACAAAACCTTGCTTTATTTTTCTCACTTCCAAAACAAACTTCCTTTTCTGCACTCCCACAGAGAATTGCCACCAGGAAGAAAAGCTGTGCAGAGTTCTCTATCCAGCAGATTGCCTCTCTGTTCCCTCCACCCCAAGAACCTGAAAGCAGAGCTGGGCTACTGTTTACAGAAATCTGAAGCGAATTCAAAGATGTCTTGTTTCTAAATCCATCCATTTCTGATTGAAAGAAGCTGAGCTAGTCACATTCGAGGAGCTCATTAAAATGTAAACAGCGTTGCTTTTAATTGCCAGCGCTAAAAATTGTCATTATTTATTTTAAATGTCGAGGTGCATAAGAATATGTGTTTAATTGCAAAAAGAAGGAGGAGGTGAATTTTAAATGCACTTTGGAGATGCTGCAGCTTGAGGTCTGGCTGGGTGTTTCCATGAGGAATTGCAGTCAGCTGTTTCACCCTGCAATTCCTTCCATGCAGACACACTTTTTGTACAATTTTTTTTCTCTTTTAATACATCTGTTTGTTTGATCTTTCTTTTATAAAAACCCTATTTCTCACCTTCTGCAAATTTTCATTCTTGAAGAAATCTGGAAATCAGTCCAAAGCTTCCAGATCAGTCATTATTGGATGTTTTTCTGCTCACGCTGGTAAACGGTTTGAGTGTGTGTAATTAGTTAAAGATGTGAAGTGCTGACTGAGTGCTGAGAAATGTTACATAAGTGCAATGTATGGCAGACACAGTGTGCCATGAAAGCCATGGCACTGTTCTGCACCAAACCAGCACCTTTCCCCAGGTTGGCAGAGCTCCTCACTGTTGATGCCAGAGGTTGTCAGCACCCAACAAATTAGCAAATTCTTTTAATACATCTTTACAGCTGAGAAAACGGAGGCACAGAACAGTGAAGTGCCTTTTCCCCTGGGGACTCAGCAGCAAAGCCAGGTATTCCAAATTCCACTGCCAATTCCAGCTCCATAACCTCTGGCTGCATGGATGCTGCCACACACTGTTGGCAAAACCCTGGGGTCACAGCGCAGGGATCAGCTGGGAGCAGAGGAGAAGGATGTTTTGGATGGGATCTGGAGATGCTGCAGCCCACCAGAGTTTGGGGAAAGGCCCACAGAGTTGGTGCACGGCCACAGGGACTGGTTCTCAGTGTGCTGACATGAACAGTTTGTGTGCTTAGAAAGGCTCCCATCCTAGTGAAGGATGGAGACCCCATCTCTTCCTTTTCCACAGTCAAGCTCTCTGAGAAAGACCAATTTCCTTGGAAAGTGTCAGAGTCCTGCTTCCCACAACTCATTTTTGTAGGGCTTGCTATACTGAGGAGGGAGAGGAAGAGCAGCTTCATCTCCTGCTGCCCAGCTCATGCAATTTCCCATCTCCTGCCCATGCCATGGATACCTGCTGCACCCATTGACTCAAGGACTTTCCCTGTGAAACCCAAGCAGCTGTGTTGCGAGTATGGACAGCTGGGACATAGCTGAGCCACAACAGGCCACTGCTCTGTGCCTCAAGTCACCGGCCAGGAGCTGGGACATGCCACATCCACGGGATGCAGACCCAGACAGATTGTCCCTGGAGGCCTTGGACAGGATATGCATCATCCTTGCTGCCTGGCACCTCAGCTCTGTCCTTCTTCAGCAGCATCATTATGTTCCCCCCACTTCCTCCTCCTTGCAGCCTCTCCCTCCTTCTCCAAAGTGTTTTTCTTTTATAACTGTGCTCTCTTTGGATTCGCAATGTCCTCTGGAAAATCTGATTTCACACCATATTTGTATGTTTAACAAAAATAATTCCAAACACCAAAAACAAGCCGTGCCCTGACTGGCGTTACGTAGCGTTTGTGATAATTGGATTCTCAGAAAGCCAAGCACTTTCTGGGTTTTAATGAGATTCAGACTTTAATTACTGCGGCCCTTTCCCAGGCATGCAGTGGAAGCAGGGAGGAAAATGACCATAATCAGGACTTGGGCATGTTGCAAGAGACAGCCTTGATGGATCGTGTTTTGGTTCCTTAATGAGGGACCATTCTTGCCACACAGTTGGAAAGCCACTTTCTCTTGCAGTGTGGCCTATATTTACACCCCGTAGGATTTTGGCCACAAACCACTGCTGCAGCCTCTCTGAAGACACTTCTTCCCGGGTGGAAAACCAGCAGAGATGGCTTCTGGTCCTGCAGGAGAAGAGAGGGAGACAAGGACATGGTGGTGACTGGCACATGGTTTTGCTGAGTTCTGCATGCTGCACAGGAAGGACATGGACTTGTTGGAGCAAGTCCAGAGGAGGGACACTAAGCTGATTAGAGGGATGAAGGCCTTCTCCCGTGAAGAGAGGCTGAGAGGGTTGGGATTGTTCAGCCTGGAAAAGAGAAGGCTTTGGGGTCATCTAATTGTGTCCTTCCAGTACCTGAAGGAACCAACGAGAAAGATGGAGAGAGACTGTTTACAATGACCTGGAGTTACAGGGCAATAGGGAGTGGATTCAAATTGTCAGGAGTGGGTTTAAATTGGGTATCAGAAATAAATTCTTCCCTGTGAGGGTGGGGAGGCTCCAGCACAGGTTGCCCAGAGAAGCTGTGCCTGCCCAGGGTGCTGGAAGTGTTCAGAGCTGGGTTGGATGGAGCTCTGAGCAACCTGGGATAGTGGAAGGTGTTCCTGTCCACAGCAGCAGGGTTGGAACTAGATGATCTTTAAGATCCCTTCCAACCCAGGCCATTCTATGATTCTATGATTAATTCTATGATTTTTCTTGATGATGATGATGATGATGCTAGCACAGAGTGATCCTTGGGAAGAGTCCAGGATTCCTGCAGGACCAGCACCAGCTTCCTGCAAGCCCCTAGCACAGATCTCCTCCTGCACAGCGCAGATCCCAGGCAACTCCTGCCCGTAAGGCTGGGATGAGTCACTCGCTGGCTTTCTCGCTTCCCGCCTCCATCCTGCAGGATGCGGTGTTTTGTCGAGTCTTATCTGCACTGAGGTTGGAGGAAGCAGATGAATGCAGTGGTTTCATGGCTGCAGAGTGCTGGCCTCAGTGGAGGGGTGGGGTCTTTAACAGAAACACCCAAACTTTTTCTGGGAGGAATCAAGATTCTGCGTGGCCACCCAAGAGGGCCTTCAGATTGCAATGTTCAGCCTGCATGGTGATGTTCAGATGCAAGCCAAGAGGAATTAATTAAAAATAAATAAAAAATAAAAAGGCTTTGTTAGATGCTACATCAAACTCTTCACTGATGAGTTGATTTATTGCCTTACAGTGTTCCCACATCTACTCATTCCACAAAATGATAAGAAATCTCTCCATTTCTGCATTCTCAATAGCCCTACTCCTTAACTTTTGTTATCCCATTGTCCTTTCACTGGTCAGAGATTGATGTCACTCCCTGCCTTCCCCCTTGCTGTGCTCAAGACCGAAGTCAGGTAAAAATTTCCAAGATTGCTCTTCTTTCCGTTCCCTTTTCCAAGTTCCCAGCTATCTGCCTGGTTTTCCATCACTTCTAAAAGGTCACTCTCTCAGCAGTCTGGAGTACACATTGTCCTTGCTCACCACACACAAGCATATTCTTGGAATTACCTTCTTTTTTAACCACTCACTGCTTCCGCATTCAGCCGCGCACTCTGGGTGCCCACGCAGCCGTGACTGCTGCTCGCCGGCAGCAGGGGAGGCCGAGGTCTAAGCAGGCAGCAGCAGCAGTGGGAGGCTGGAATGACTCTTGACATGAGGTACTTCAGCCACCATGGGCAGGTCTGCCACCTCAGTTCTGCCCAGTGCTGTGATCTTCATCATTTCATCAGATGGGGCAGCAATGAAGGACACATGTGGAAGCTGGGGAGGAGCTTGGTGGGGCTGGTGCTGTGAGGGGAAAGCTTTGCACCGGGCTCAGAGCATGCCTGGGAATGTGGGTTTTGTGGCCATCCCCTACAGCACTGCCAGAGCAGGGACACATCTGCCAATCCTTGTCCTCCAGAGGCAGACCCGTGTCTCTGGTACTTCTTGAGCCTCAATGCTCCCTAACTGCTCAGTAGGATCAACCCCCAGCTCAGAATTGTATTGTTGCTCATCCCCCTACCTTCCCTTTTCTCCAGAAAACCTGCTTGCTTTCCCCTTTTCCATTTCCAGACCTGTTATTTTTTATACTCTCGGAGCTGCGTATTCTTGGGGGGGGGGGGGGGGCATGTCTGCTGCTGCTGTCCTGCTGGAGGAAGCAGGGCTGTTCTGCCTTTCCAGGGCTCATTTTCAGAGCTCTGCAGCTCTCATGGGTGACAGGTGCTCCCCAGACATCCAGGACAAACAGCAAGCTGGGAATCACAAGCAAACCTGTAGCTTTGGGTTATGTGTAGGAACATACTCCACGAGGTTACAACACACTCTTGAGCTTCCTTCAGTTTTGCATGGAGCCAAATTTCTCATCCTTGCCAAAGATGACTGGATTAAAGGCCAAGGGCAGATCTAAGGGTCTCAGGGAAGATAAGAGGGTGAATTGGAGAGCTCCCATGGGATCAGGGCCTCACCTTGCAGAAGGACACAGCCAGACTTAGGCCCCATTGAGACAAATCCCAGGAACAAGGTGTCTGCACAAAGGCTCTTAACCTGGGGCTTATGCAGAGCAAACTCCTTCACCCCCTGCAGTGACCAAGGAGCTTGAATTTCCACACCTAAGTCTGGGCAAACAGGAATACACCAGCAGGTGATGTGGGATGACCTGTGCAGGAAGAGAAATCTCTTGCTAAGTGTCAAGACTGGAGAAGGGAAAGCTGCCTTTTGGTATCCTTCCTGTTACACCAGAACCAGGAGAAATTGGGATTTGCCTAGCTTGCATCACCACTTCAGGACAAAACTCGAATCTTGTTCTGTGTGCCAGTCTAAAACAGCAAGGGAAAACCTGTGCTGAATGGGGTTAGGAGGGAGCTTGTTTTATTCCAGCACATGTTGGGCTGATACTCCCTGGATTGTGTTTTTCCAGGTGCTCATGTTGAAGGATGTGGTGATTTAGGTTATACTTGTGTCTCTCTTCTCTGACTTTGTGTTGTGTATCCTTCCCTTCTGGCATCTCTGTAGACAACATCCTCCTTCTCAGTGACATAGGGAGGCCCCTGAGCCCCACAGTCAATCCATGGATGTGGGGGCAGGTCAGGAAAGCAGCAGGGATGGCACTCCCACATCCCACAAACCTTTGAGCTCCACCTGCCAAGCCCACAGGGATGATGCCTGTGAGCATGAGTCCATCCCAAGCCTCCAGCACTCACAGGACTGTTGCCTCCCTCCTTTTCCCAGGAAGCAAATTGCAAACCCATGTAACCACAGGGATCAGCAGAGTGTGGAGGGCTCAGGCATCAGTCCACGCCTGTCTGTGGCTCCTGGGAAATTGCTTCTGATGAGGCAGGAGAAGCTGAGCCTGGTTAAAAACAAGCCTCCTGCTGGGTATGTGGCTCTCCTCTCTTCCCAAAAAAATGGAAGCACTATCCTGCAATGGACTGAGAATTTCTGGATCTGTCGATAAAAATCAGCTCTGGACCATGTGTCACCCCAGCCCCTCCCAAAAAGCCTTTTGGTGAGGGTGGGGTTGGGCTCTGGACAGAACTGAGGAGTCTGTTTGGGTGGATTTGCTGCTGAGGCAACAGTAAAATGCAGCTTGAGATCCCTGCATGACCTGTACTGAGTGAAAATGCTTATTCCTCCATAGAACATTATTTCTCTCTTAAGTGAAAGAAAAATTCCTCTCTCTTCATGGGAGCAATATGTTCCCCTTATTTTCCACTAGTGCCTGAGTGCTAAAGAGGGTCTTAAGTGGAGCATCTATGGCCATGGAGGGTGACCTTGGTGAACAAGAATATCCTTCCCCAAGCCCTGCCCTTCCCAGAACTGCTGCCAGTATTTCCACCTACAAAACTAGGAACAGACACAACAGGAAGCAATGCTCTGGAATAAAGCAGCTTTTCAGAGACTGGAGACTGGGCACAACCTCTCCCCAGGAAGTGCTGGGATGGGTTGGTGGGTTTGGCATGTGGATGTTTCATGTGCGTGGCCATTTAATTGCATCTTGTCAGCCTGGGAAGTGAAAGTGAAGGCTTTCCTTTTCCAGAGGTCAGGCATTACTGCTCCTTAAGGATCTCTGTGTGACAGATCAGAGAACACCCACGGTGGAGAGGATTCCTGGCTGTGGAGATTCCAAGTGAGACGTTTCTACAGGATGCAGAGCATTGGCAGAAGCTGCTGAGATGGTCTGCAGCTGGCTAAGCCACTCCAAGGAAAAGGGATGGGAGCTGGCATCATCTCCACATGGCCTGTGGTCACAGGGAACAGGGAGAGCCCAACAACCTCCCTGGAAAAGTCATCTTCTGCACAGATCAAAGCATGAGACTGTCCTCAAGAGGAGAAAATAACTAAAGAGAGTGAGAAACCTTGGGCTGTTTAGAAGAGAAGCAGAGGGAGAATGTGCCTCCCTGGATTGGCCTGGAAAGAGTCAGGCTTGCAGATGTAGTTCAGAATATCCTAAGAGAGCACTGGGAGAGCACTGAATTTTATAATTTTCATATGAAATCAGAACAGGTTAAAAACCTTTGTTTGCAAATCCAGAGCATAATTAGCAGTAAGCCATGGAAAATGTTGTTCCAGCTACTGTAAAAAAACAAGCTGGCACTGAAGGTTCTGCTGGTCATTTGAAAGCACCAAGAGCTTCAGCCCAAGATTCCTCCTTCCTTAATTGCACCACTCTTTGCCACTCGCTCTAAATTAAGCAGACAGGAGCACAAGAGAACTAATGCACTGCTCTGAAAGGCAAACTATTAACCAAAGTGTCTCTCAGATGTTTAACTTCAAGGAGGTGAGATTGAAATCTCATCAATTATGATCAGTGGACATGAGGAGGGCTTGAAGTTCATCCATAACGTAATTTGCACAGTAATAAAAATTAAAGATGTGAAATCTCTGCTGGGCTGAGTCTGCTGCAATCTCCAGGGTGAGTTAGATGGGTCCTTGTACCATAATTCCCACTGTGTTGCCTGTGTGCAATAAGTGCAGTGCAAGAAAAGTTTCTCTGATGCACTTTTTTTACTCAGAGGATATTGCTGTTGAATATTTACACCACACTTATAAATGTAAGGATTTTCTGTGCAGTCTCAGGCATATTTCCTGCTTTTGGCTTCATTGGCAGTTTTCTCTTCCCAAAATTCACCCAGTTTTTCTGACTGTTCTTCTGGACCACAAACAGCTCTCTGCTGTCCCCTTACATCCTCTTCCTTTAAACACTTTGCCCAAGTTCCCTGCCTTCAGCAAACCAGTCAAGAGGAACAATGGACTTAGGGGAGACCGTGACATTCCCGGCTGAAAAACAGGATTGAGTCCTTCACTTTCCCACTGTGCTGCTGACAGAACACTACTTAGAACTCCTACCCTATGACACATTACCCAAACATTGGTTAATTATCCTGCTTGACTCCTTAGAAAGTAGGCAATTAAGTGCTTCGGTTTGTTCTCCTTGTGAAGAAAACCAGGCACAAAAAGAGGTTAATAGGGGACAGACCAATCCTGTCCTATACAGTGGAGAACATCCCTGTGCCTGTATCAGAGAATGGTTTGGGATGGAAGAGATCCTGAAGATCATCTCATTCCAACTCCCCTGCCATGGCCAGGGACACCTTCCACTGGGTTGCTCCAAGCTCTGTCCAGCCTCTTCTTGAGCACTCATAGGGATGGGGCAGCCACAGCTTCTCTGAGCAACCTGTGCCAGGGCCTCCCCACCCTCAAAAGGAAGAATTTTTTCCCAATATCCCATCTAACCTTGACTGCTGGTAGTGGGAACCCATTCTCCCTTGTTCTGTCACCCCATGCTTTTGTCTCAAGTCCCTTTCCAGTTCTCCTGGAGCCCTTTTATGCACTGGAAGGAGATCTAATGTCTCCCCACAGCCTTGTCTTCTTCAGATGAACACTGCCAGCTCTGCTCTCCCAGCCTTGCTCCAGAGCAGAGTTGTTCCAGCCCCTGGAGCATCTTTATGGCCTCCTCTGGACTTGCTCCAACAGCTCCATGTTCTTCTTATATTGGGGACTCTAGAGATGAACATAGTACCTTAGGTGGGGTGTGACCTTCCAGTGAATTCCAATTGAATTCCTCCAGTTTAGAGGAGGAATGCAGAGCATGGGGCTTGTCTTACCCATCTCAGCCATCTACAATGAAGCTGAGCCCTTCTAGAACGTGCTTAGACAGACCAGCACCTCAGGAGAGTGATCCAGCTTCACACAAGACATGTCCGACTATGGTGGGCTGAATCATCCTCTGGGAAGAGCACCCAAGGAGTCCCCCTTCTTTGTAAGCCCGCAGGGAAAGGTGTGGATGCCCCAAGCAGACAATGTGACTTGTCTCCAAACCACAGACAGCAGTGCTGCCAGTACCAGTGCTCAAGAGCTCCTGGATCCTGGAAAATGTTTTGCTGCTGTCATTTGAGCTGACTTTGATGAGCATTGGTGGAGCACCACAGACAGAAAGAGGGCCGCAAGCTCGCTACTATCAAATTGATGACCAGTGCTCCATGAATTTGGGATATTTTTGGAGGGAGAAAATGCTACAATACACTGTTTCTAATGCAGAGAGAAAACATTTAGGAAAAAGAGGAGCTTTTTAGCAACAGAAGGAGATCAAGTCTAGTAACAAGAGCTCTAGCCATTGTGACTAAGTACGCCATAAAATGTGTAATTAGGCACTATAGCAACTATTGAATTCCAAGGCACATTTTGCATCTGAAACACAGGACAGAGCTCTCTTTGGGTGATTCAGAGGAATCATCACAACACCCCAGCGCTCTGCAGTGTACAATGAGCAGCGAGTGCTTGCCGT